>NC_141694.1:656580997-658080765 GCF_964263255.1 Lissotriton vulgaris | reverse complement strand
TAAAAATAGCATTGCTAACAGTGATGAGACTTATGCAATATTCAGTTATCTCAATTCATAAATATTATGGTTCTGGGTACATTTTCACTCACTGAGGACAGACAGTTCTCTCTCTCTCTCACTATCTCTCTCTTTATATCTATCTATATATAAATATGGTTTCAATTGTATGGGCTATTAGGTATTTTACCCTTTTTTTAGCCTTAAATAGTATTACCGTTCAATAGCTAGGTGACATTGAGCTTGCTGTTGGTCTTATTTTTGCGAATCATACACTTTCTATTTTAAGAAATGCACTGCATTATGATATTCATGCAATGTGTGCCACAGTATGTTATTCATGTCTATTCTTACACTTATGGTCAATCTGTCTATTTTCTAAGGCTGGTTTGCTTTCAGCACACTTTAAAAACGTCATACTCATTGGGACGCATCATGTGATTAAGCTACTTCGTGGAGCTAAACGCGTCATGGAGGACACTTGTCTATTTATTTGAATGCCGAAATAAAAAACTGCACTGCTTGCACACTAAAAAGATGCGTACGAGTCCGTAATTCTGTGGGAGAAGCTCTCAAGAGGTCCTTGGCTGAGTGTTTCTGCCGTGTATTGGGCGGTCAGGAAGTGTTTGTATGTATATATATATGTATTCACCGAAAAAACCCACAAGTTTCAGGGACGTTATAGTTAGGAATTCACATTTAAAAAGCTTTAGACATTCACAGAAAAAAACACAGCTTACAAGACCATTATAATTAGGCTGAGATTTCACTCATCTAGAACCATGGAAATTCAGCTGTTATAGTTAGCTGAGCGAACTCGCGCCCCCGCAATGCACTGCTGATGATGTCATATATTACATCACTCATCACCTGGTCAGTGACATCACTGATGACCTCTCAAATGACATCATCCAGTGACTGTGGGTGTTTTTCAAACATTTATAAGTCTTAAATATATATACCAAGGTCTATTGATGAATCAGTGGTTGTATGAGTGCCTGTATGGATGGTTCAGTGGGTGCGTGACTGCTGTATAAGTGAGTGATTAGGTATCTCAGTGAATGTATGGGTGAGTGACTAGGTTGTGTGAATGTCTGTATCAGTCAGTCAGTGCCTAAGTGGCTGTATGTGTTGGTGAGTGGGTATGTGGGTGACTGTATGGGTGATTGATTGGTTGTCTGAGTACCTGTAAGGGTGTATTAGTATCTGTGTGGGTGGGTGAAGGTGTAGGTGACTGCCTGCATGGATGAGTCAGTGGGTGAGTCAGTGACTGTATGGGGTAGTGAGTGCATGTGTGAGAGTCTGTATGGGTGACTGAACATGTGTATGGCTGTGTCGGTGAGTGAATTGATGTGCCAGTGGTATATGGATGAGTAACTCCATATGTGAAAGGAGGGTAGGCGAATGTTGTAGTATATGAGTGACTGTATCGATGAGTGAGTGATTGTGAGAGTGGCTATATAGGTGAGTGAGTGTGTGTTAGTATCTGTATTAATAAGTGAGTGGGTGTGTGTATAACTGTATAGGTGAGTAAGTGACTGTGTAATTCAACCTAGGGATTGGTGAGTAGGTGTGTGAGTAGCTTTATGGGTGACTGACAGTATGTGAGTAGCCGTATGGGTGAATAAGAGGATATATCAGTAGCTGTATCTGTGAGTGAGTTGGTATATGAGTGCTGTATGATGTCTGAGTGGTTGTAGACCTATGAATCAGTGAGTGGGTGTGTAAGTACTGGGACAAGTAGGAAGATGAAGTTTTATTAATGATCTTAATCTCTATTTTTAACTTTTTTAGAACCCAAGGCTCAACAAATATGGGTACAATAGAGGGTGCCTTGATTGAGGTGAATTGTGAGTCTCATAATAAGGTGAGCTAGGACCGCATCTTTCCATCAGTTGGGGTACCCAGTGTTTGGGTATCTTAGGAATTCTATTTTGTGGCAACATATGATATGAGAACCCATTGGATCTTTCTGTGTTGTCTCATTTAGGTTGGAATCTCAAATTCAAACTTGGGTACTGCGAGCAGGAGCAAATATCCCCCCAGAAGAAACTCCTATATTTGGGTTCCATTAGTTTGAAGGTCAGACATTGTCCATTTCTTAAATACGGGTGTGCTGAGGTCCCAGTATGATGATGGGACGGCATGTGATTGAGGAATACAGTGGTGTATGTTTGTTGAAAGATAGAGGAGATCTGTGATGATTGATTAAGCAGTAATGCTATCCAAATTGTCAGTGCAGTTTTCAACACAAATGATATTGTGTACATCAGTGTGTAACTCTTAGATTGCCATTAAATATGGTTTAGCTACAATGTTTAATATGGTATGTCTGCCTTAAATATCTTTGTGTAATATTTGTATATTTCTACTTTAGATACACTATCAGCAGAGAGTAGAGTATATATGTTTTTAGTCATGATAAGGATGGTATAAACCAGGAAACCAACAAAACGTGTTGACGCCTATACCCAATAAATCCACTTGGTGGGCTGTTACACTAGATGCTGACGGACTGTAATATATCAAGGTCCGGCCCAAACACTGCTCTTTATGGATATGTTTTTTATGACAACGAACAGTATCTTTTTCTAATACTATCGCCGGTTTTTAACTTGTCCATTTGCACTGTATTTGTAATTCAATGTGGATTCATATAACAATGCTGCTGTTTTTGTACACAATGTATGCTGCATGACAAGGTTTTTTAACTTTGGGATATTATTATCAATAAATTGTATACAACCCTTCAATTTACTTTGATGTATGAGTACACTGCTTTTTTGGTCTGAACGGTAACCCTCAAGATTGGATGTTTGTAATTTTGACTGGTTGTATGTTTACATTGGTGGTGAAGTAGTCTCCAAAGGACAATTCTTTGCTTTTTGTACATGTGAAACCGGAGTCTTACTATGACGTCTCAGTAACCTTTGGTATTTTTCAGTGAATTCCTAAGTTATTTTTAATTCCTCTTCGTAACTATAACGTTCCTGTAACCTCTGCTTTTTTCAGTACAATTCTAAGGTTTTTTAAATGCTAATTCCTTACTATAACATCCCTGTAACCTTGTTTGTTTTCAGTGAATTTCTAAGTTTTTTGTAAGTAGTAGTTGCGTTTGCACAGCGGTGGAGAAAGCAGGCTGGCTCTCCGACTAGCTCTCAGGAATCCCACTGTGTAGGACTTACAGGAGGTACCAGGAGGGCTTCTTGGTTCCCAAGGTCCCTCAGGAGTAAAGTGAACCACGAGCTGCATCTGCAGAGTAGTGGAGAAAAGGGGCGTGGTCTCTGAAGACCACGTAGCAATCCCTCAGTGTGGGAATAACTGGAGATTACAGGAGGGATAGTTTGCACCCAAGGACATCCTTAGGGGCCAACTACCCCTCCTATTACGTCCAGTATGTCCCACACAGCAGGATTGCTGAGACCTGATAGGAGGCCACATCCCCTTTCTCTACCACTTTGTCATAACCCTTCCTGACACACTATTAGTAGGGTGATGAGGTCTCCTATACTTGGTTATACTTACAGGCTTTACAGGAATTACATTCCCGAATCCCTTTAGCATTCCTAACCAGGTGACAGGGTCGTCTGTGGGCACAACACCTGTGGTGACTTATAGGAAATCAAAGTCACTAAAAGATCGCCTGGTTCATAGTTATCGAGGTGCACCCAGCCCTACTACCTGGTTAGGAATGCTGAAGGGATTCAGGAAATGTAATTCCTGTAAAGCCTGTAAGTATAGCCATAATAAGGACATCTATATGGCAGGCAAAGGCAAAATCAGAAAAGTCACTAAGCTAATCACTTGCACAAATGACTTCGTGATTTACGCTCTGCAATGCCCATGCGGCCTGAAGTATATTGGCAACACAAGGTTGCAATTAAAAACTCAAGTTTTGTAGCACATGAGAGCTGACACAAATGGTGATTTGAGCTACCAGTGGCCAGACATTTCCAAGAGAAACATCAAAGCAACTGCAATCTCTTGGAGTGTTTTGGTATTGAAAGAATGTTTCCACACACCAGGGGAGGTGATAGGGAAAAACTTCTAAGAGTGACAGAATCGAAATATATAACCAAGTTCAATACGAAGAGGCCTAATAGGCTCAACTCAGGAGAAGAGCTAGCAACGCACATTGGATACAAATGATGGGATGGCATTGATGTATCTTCCTGGCTATGTACACATATGATTCTGCTCAGTTTTGTCTGATTTTAATTTCCCGTTATTTTTAACATGGGAGGGATGATGAAGCATCCACAGTAGGGAATACATTCCATGAAATTAGTTGTGATACAATTGGCAATGGCCCATCACACCTTCACGAAAGTTCCCTGGGGCCAGATTGAGCCCGGGAACTAGATTCCCTTTATATTGAGTGTTATGACATCCCTTGATAGTAAAATTCCTGTTTGAATATTGGATTTATTTTTTTAGTTTATGGTCACTTAGGTGCATCACATTTACTTAGTACCTGCCCATTATTTGCTTCATTTAGTGTAGAAATAGATTATGACCATAACTATCAGTTATGTTGCAATTTTGACAATTGAATTTCTATTGTGGGATTCTGAAATTATTGGTTTGCGACCTTTGCCATAATGTTTATTTGTTTTGTACATAAATGATCACACAGTGTTTGCTGAATCAATTGTGCTTATGTGACGATATTCTGTGTTGTTTACTTATGATACATATTGTTTATGGGTACATTACCCGTGAATTTGGTAGAATTAATTGTGCCTTTTGACAGAATTTGTGTCTATATTCATGCATCAGGTGTATTCACTCATAAGCCATATTTTAAGGGGTACATTGTCATCTGTGATGTCATTTGAGATGTCATCAGTGGTGTCATCAGTGATGTCACTGACCATGTCATGAATGATGTAATATTTGACGTCATTGGCAGTGCATTGTGAGGGTGCAAGTTATAGTTAGCTGAACTAATTATAATGGCAGAATTTATCTGGTTTTGTATGATTAAAATGTCAAACTAACTAAAATGTCCCTGAAACCTATGTTTTTTTTCAGTGAATTTCTATGGTTTTATTAAAAGCTAATTTCTAACTATAAAGTCCCTGAAACCTATGAATGTTCAGTGAATTTCTAAGGCTTTTTAAATGCTAATTCCTAAATATAACGTCTGTAAAACCTATGTTTTTTTTCTGTGAATTTCTAAGGCTTTTTAAATATTAAACGACTATTCTGCTATTTGCCATTAGTACGTTTTTTTCTAACTTTTCAACTACATAAAAGAAAATAAACTATACAACTGTTGTGTAATGTAATATATTTCACAAGTTACAGTACAATACAACATAATCTAACATTTTGAAAACATATATTTCTCCAATTTTTTGCTGTTATCAGATTCTATTCAACTTCACTATTCACAGTGATGTTAGTGTAGTATCATCATAAACAGCTGGGGAAAAAAAAACAATCAACTAGATTGTTAAAAAAAAGAAACAACTAATTCTTCCAAGCACAATACGAAATTAACACAAATAACATATCCAATACTATTTCCATTTTTTAAATATAACCATTACTCTGTAGTTTCTGTTCTCATTTTACCTCAAGGCCAAATAATGTGTTGAATTTTTTTTAAATCATCCAGTATGAATTCCTTAAAGCATCTTCACATTTTCCCTCTAGGCCGAATAATGTATCTAAAATATATTGTTTCAGAAAAATTAAATGCGAGTTGGGTAATTCATGAGGTAATCTCGGTTTTATTTCCAAGTGTGTATCAATGCAGTCACTCCAACCATTATTGCATTTTAAATACACAGTATAATTTCCACATGTTGTAGTAGCTCCAGCATGGAATACAATAGTCAGTGTTGCAAAACTTCTTCCAGAAATAGATACTTGACTAGCAACAACATTTTAAATTTTCATTTCCACTTTTGTTCCATTTGGTCTACAGCATTGTAGCATTAAAATTACATATTTTCCAAATCTTTGTAAGCATAATGTAGATAAAATTTCTGATTGACAACGAGAAGATTTCATATCAGGATTTGCTTCTTTCACTAATTTAGCAAAAGGTACAGATTTGTAGTCGGGTATTGTTAAATATAGAAACCGTTCTCTGTCAACTATAGTGCTTGAAGTTAATGAACACTGTTCACATTTATGATCCCATTTGTAACTGAGTCCAAATAAACTCTCAATCTAGATTCCTTCATCTTCTAATACTGCAAGCATAACCATCAGAAACTCTTGTACATCTTGTTATATATTAGGGCTGAACATTAAAGATCCAGTAGATGTACCCAAGAATTGACGAATACCAGAAGCAGTATGGATCTTACTTCAGTCAGTTCTCCATTGTTGAAATAAAGTATAAAGTGCAGAACATAATCTTTTTTCCTGTCTTTCCATAATTTCACCATAAAGATCATCTAGATAAAATATAATGTCTAGAATAACATCGCCATAGCAGTTGACACCAGAAGCATTTTCTAATTGGTATCCCACAACATCATCACTTGTTTGTATTTTCTGTTTCTTTATATCTTATCTTTTCTCTTGAATTTTTTTCTGCTTTTGAACGACACTTGATTCATTAACATGTTTGCATTTTAAACACACAACAGGTTTTTCATAAATAGGATATTCACCCAAAGTTGGTGCATAAAGTCTTCTTAAACGATTACATTCTCTTACACAATTTACATCAGCACTAATCTTGTTTTCATCAAAATCAATTAAAAACAAACCAGACAATGTTCTAACTCGAGATAATGCAACATATTCCATTCCCTCTTTAAATACAGTTCTTCCAACATTTACTAAAGCATTCCCTACACTTAAACCTTGAGATTTATGAATGGTTATTGCATATGCCAAACAGTAAGGAAACTGTTTTCTACCAACATACAAGTCTTTTTCCAGCACAAAACGTACAGAACAGCGCCCAATCTGTCTTACCTCTGTAATCTGATCAAATTTAATTTTCTAGATTTCAATTGCATTTCTGTTTTGATATTTGACAAATTCAACAACTTTCCCATTGCGCCATTCACTAAACCTTCTCCAATATTCCAATTACGCCTCAAAATTACCCGACAGTTTATACATACATCTAAAAAAATTCTCTAAGCCAGCAGTTTTTATACAGCCTATTCCAAGGAATCCAATTGAGTCTGTAGTTTATTTGAAAGAAGATTTGTTAATCCTTAATGCTCAATTTTATCAATAGCTTCAATGTGAACTATTTCTTGATTTTCCAATTTCAGAAGCTCTTGATTAAATGTAGAACACTCTTGCACTGTAGGCATTAAGCAAACTATAGACTTTTTTCCTGCAATTTTCTTGTACATTACCACTGCTGGTGTGTTTTCAGTTGTAAACAAGTTCTGTAGTAGACAACTTTTAAACACCAATACTTACACCTTTCAGATTACTTCTATAATCTTCATCACTTGCTTGTCGCATATTCTGAGTGAGTTATTATTATTATTATTATTTAAATTTATATTGCGCACAGCTACCCTGGACAGGGTTTCCCGGCGCAGGTAGTTAGACTACTGCAACTGAATAACCAGATAACTCATCACTGAGAAAAAAGCCAGGTCTTAAGATCTCGCCGGAACCTAAGATAACATGGTTCCTGCTTCATAGACCAGGGAAGAGAATTCCATAATCTAGGGCCGAGGAATGCAAAGGAAACGACCACCAATTCTAGATAGTCTAAAACTAGGTGTTACCAAGTTGCCTTGAGTGGCTGAGCGTAGGGGCCGAGAAGGGACATAGGGATGGACAATCTCCTTAAGATAAAGAGGGGCAGACCCTTGGTTGATTTTAAAAATAAGACACAGGGTCTTAAATTTATTATGGCTCTCAATGCGGAGCCAGTGCAAATCCCGCAATACAGGAGAGATGGATGATCTCCTTGGGATCTGATATACAAGACGGGCTGCGGAGTTCTGGACTACCTGGAGTTTCTTCAGCACCTCCTGATTTCCCCCAAGGTACCGAACGTTCCCGTAGTCCAGGCGCGAGGTGACCAGCGCCTGGACCACAGATCTTTTAGCGGAGTCAGGGAGCATCCAGATAATCTTCTGCAACCATCTTAGAATAGTGAAGCATGTTGAAGTGACGCTAACCACCTGTTGCCGCATTGAGAGGGTGTTATCGAGGATAAACCCCAGGTTACGAACTTGGGTAACCGGTTGAGGAAGAGAGCCGAAGTTGGGGCCCCCAGAGGTGCTTGTGTTTACCTAGAATAACCACCTCGTTTCAACAAATTAGCACTCATCCACTCTGACACCCGCCGTTAACCAACTTGAGGGGAGAAGGAGACCCTACCTTGGTAGAGGACAAGGAGAAGATAATTTGCATGTCATCGGCGTACGAGAAGAGGGATAAATCTGCATCCTCTACAATTGATAGCAGGGGTCTCACATAGATGTTAAAGAGCACAAGGCTCAGAGTGGACCCCTGGGGAACTCCGTACGCCAATGACCTGATAGTAGATGAGGATTTAGAAGAGAAAACCTGGAATGTACGGTCACTAAGAAAGGAGGACAGCCTGGTTAACGCAGGCCCTAGAACTCCTGCTGACTGGAGAGACTTTAAAAGGATGGAATGTGACACCATGTCAAATGCGGCGCTCAGATCAAGTAAAATGAGCGCCGTTGTCTCCCCTCTGTCTAAGCAGGAGCACAACTTCTCCGTAACCCCTAGCAAAGTGGTTTCGGTACAAAAATGAGTTCTGAACTCCAATTGGGACAGGTGCAAAAAGCCTGAACGTTCCACCTGGGCTGAAAGTTGACCGTTAACATGCTTTTCCAAAATCTTGGAAAGGACCGGCAGCAGTGAGATAGGGCGGAAGTTTGACATGACCGTAGGATCCGCTCCCGACTTTTCAACAACCACCATAGCACTTTTCCATTCAAGGGGAATGCATGATTCTCGTAACGAAGCATTTAAAAGTGCTTTGAGAATACCATGAGCATCTCGAGAAAGCTGTTGCAAGATGTTTGCGGGGAGAGGGTCTGAATGAGAGCCAGATTTTACCCTGGCTAAACAGTCCAAGAAAGATTCGTCGTCGAAAGGCAACCATGTAGAGATCTTAGCTGCTGAGGAATAACGACTCCTGCTTGCCATCTTGGTCAGGGAACTCACTATATTCACAGAATTGGAGGTCTTTAATGAGCTGTATATTGTTTCAACATTAGTGGTAAAATAATTTGCAATATTATTGCATTGGGTATCATCTAAGGCTGGAGGCAGCTGAGTCGTGTTAGATCCTGTCAGCTTCTTGACCATGGAAAATAAGGCCCGTGGACAGTTCACTGAGGTGGAGATGGCATTCGACACAAAAGATATTTTCACCGCCTTAAATGCCAGATGATATTTGTTTAAGGAGGCCTTATAGTCCTGAGATTCACATTTCCAATACTTCCCAAATATTTCCTAGTGTCTTCATGTAGAAGAGTTTTAAAGACTGGTTCTCCTTTTGCAGGAGTTAGTTGTAGCAGATCTCCAAATATAATTAAATGTTTTCCTCCTAAGAGAAAGTCATAATCTTTTTTTAATACCTGTTGCATTCTTAAATGTACTAAAGAAAGCATTACGTTTGAGACCATGCTCACGTCATCAATAATTAAAAGTGTTATCTTCTTCAGCACTCTTGACACTTCATAAGAAGCTTCTCCAGACAACTTCTGATATTCTAATTTATTATCATGCTCAACTGGTAACATCAGTAATCTATACAAAGTAATTCCTTTAACATTGTGCGCAGCTAATCTAGTTGAAGCTGTTACCACACAAGATACATATGAACCAGTAGTTTTTTGAAGATACTTGGTCAAAAAATTAATTAAAAAACTTTTACCTGTTCCAGCTTGACCACTGATTTACATTAGAATAGGTTTAAATGATGAACATACACATTCTTTTTTTCATGTAACAAAGCATGTTCTATCTGTCAAATCATGTTGTAACATGCTTTTCCGCTGCGGCTTTTCCGCCAGGGAAAAGCATGTGGAACTTTGCTCCTGGGGGGCCCTTGCGGGCCCTCAGGGTGAAGGGAGGGTGGGGTGCACATGGGGGGTACCTATGGTACCCCCCAGCATTTACAAGCACAAAGTGGCAGGCACCGCGCGGTGCCTGCCGCTTTGTGCATGTAAATGTAAAACATGCATTTTTAACCTTGCGGCGGGTGCTGCTTCAAGCAGCACCTGCCGCAAGGTTAAAGAATCAAGATGTGACCGCCAGGGTGGCGGTCACATCCTAATTGCACCGGGGGGACTGCCGCTGCCCCTGCGGACGGTCCCTCCACCTTGGGGATGGCGAATGGACACAGGTCCGTCCGCCATCCTAATGAGCCCCATAGTTTGGAATTTCAGAGCACGTTATGTTAAACTTTTCAATTTCTTCTTCAAACTGATTAATCCTAATCACTTTCCCATCTTCTTCAACATCTGTAATTGTCAAACTTTCACCAAAATTTTGCAACTCAATATCATCCCACTTTTTTGGTACATCTAATACAGAACCATGTAAAAGAGCTGTATTCAGTTCACTTAAACATAATGCAGAACTTTTCACATAGTACACTTTCCTTACAAACTTCCGCATTTCTGAATGGTGTCCTGCTAACATCCTCAAGTGATGAAAAACACTTTTACACACTTTTCTTGAAAGACAAGCCACAGAATGCCCATGTTTCTCAGTATATTTTCTCACATTACATTGATCTAGCCCTTGTAACAACCTAATCTTTTGTTTAACACTTTTCTGTGCATATTCTCGTAACAAATTTGGCATTATATCGATAGATTCCTGTTGAATACTACAAATACTGCTACAATCCCACTTATACACAGGAGCTTGTGTGCGGTTCCCCAGCACTTCTTCAGCTATTAACTGTTCTGCACTAATACTAACCATTTCTTCTTTTGGAACAGAACAACCATTCTTAACTTCGTAGCAACGACCTCCAGTATCAATTGCAAATGGAAAATATTTTCTTGAAAGTAACTCTCTTCATTAAAAAAAGGTTCTCTATTAGACAAATGTTTCCAATTGCCACTGAAGATTTTGCAAAAGTAGCTTCTGTTCACAAGTTTTCGTTTTTACTTTTGTCTTTTAGAATCTTCATTGTTATTCAACAGTTTCATCCTCTTCAAAATCAAAATGAATATTTTTGTTTTAACTTAACACCCGTATCCAGTATGCTTTCAATATGCTGTTTCTGTTTCAATTGCAGCAGTTTCTTTTTATATTTCCGGCATCCTTTTATTAAATTCAGAATTACTCTATGTCTTTGAGGAATTTCTTAAAATTGTTTTTGTCTACGGGTAACAAATACTCTTTCTTTATCATTTTTCTTGCAATTTGAAGTCAAAGTCTGCTTTTCCTTACTTGAAACATTCTTCGTTTTCGTTTGTGTGATGTTATTTTCATTAAATGTTCGTAATACTTTTTTTAATAATTGTCTAGTGTTTTTACCAGAAGAAAGTCTTTTTGTAGTACTCCCAGTTAGTTGTAATCCGCATTTTTGACTTTTCTTCAAGTAGATTGCCTTTAAGTCTTTCCTTTTTTTTCAGTTCTTCTAGGCATTTTCAACTTTTAATCCAAACAAAATTATTTTCTAAGAAAGAAAAAAGTTTCAATTATTTGTTATATTTGTTCAATATGTCAAAATAATCACATACAATCAGATAAGTTCCACTGACGGCTTGCAGAGGGAATGCTGCATGGTAGTGGAGCGGAATAAGAGAATAATAAGATGGCAGGTAGTGTCACCGGCCATACAGCACATATTTATTGAATGATTTAGATTCACCTTCCCATTTTATATGCGACTCCACTTCCTCTTACTTTTCCCCTCCCTCGTGCCCCACCCCACCATCCCACACACCCCACTGTCCCACAGCACTTCTTCTGCAACCCACTACAGATAACTTTGTAGATACTATTTTGTTATCTGTATACTTAGAGTAATATTGTCAACTAATTGGCACATGGAAACGTTACCCTTATTATCTTAACACTTCTATCAGCAACTTAGCAAGCATAACACTGCTCATATTTACAAAGATATGATACAGGCTTCCATTTCATTGAGGATGTACATAACCAAAAACAGATGAACTTTTAGTGACCAACAAAAATGACAGACATGGAGATGGAGAGGGGGGAGAGATTAAGTAAGATGTCATTCCCATTTTGGTAATGTGCCAGCCCACTCGTAGACGGACCTTTAACACCAGCAGAAAACCTCTTAATTACCTTAATTTACATTTACGTGTGCTTTAGTACTGTAACCGATTCAGAAAAGGGGGTGGTGATGGACAGAGTATCTGAATTAAACAGAACACTCATACCCAGTCAACAGATCAGGGCTTGATCCATCACCGTTTTTTTGCTCACTGCACCATCCCAGCTCAGAACCTGGCTACATGCAAATTAGTCTGTCCCTGGCCCAGTGCATCATGGGAACAGGGCAGACCAAACTACCAAGCTAATTCCTATACTGGGAAGGAAACAGGCTTCCGGGGACCGGTTCCTGGCATTACAGCCGTCTTCGGCCCGGCTTGCTTGAATCCTGATGGTGCAATGAGCAAGGGACTCACATCTGAGTATACCCTTCCACATTTATGGTGGACAAAACGATTCAGAAAAGGGGGTGGTGATGGACAGAGTATCTGAATTAAACAGAACACTCATACCCAGTCAACAGATCAGGGATTGATCCATCACCGTTTTTTAGCTCACTGCACCATCCCAGCTCAGAACCTGGCTACATGCAAATTAGTCTGTCCCTGGCCCAGTGCATCATGGGAACAGGGCAGACCAAACTACCAAGCCAATTCTTATACTGGGAAAGAAACAGGCTTCCGGGGACCGGTTTCTGGCATTACAGCCGTCTTCGGCCCGGCTTGCTTGAATCCTGATGGTGCAATGAGCAAGGGACTCACATCTGAGTATACCCTTCCACACTTATGGTGGACAAAACGATTCAGAAAAGGGGGTGGTGATGGACAGAGTATCTGAAATAAACAGAACACTCATACCCAGTCAACAGATCAGGGCTTGATCCATCACCGTTTTTTAGCTCACTGCACCATCCCAGCTCAGAACCTGGCTACATGCAAATTAGTCTGTCCCTGACCCAGTGCATCATGGGAACAGGGCAGACCAAACTACCAAGCCAATTCTTGTTCATCACCACCCCCTTTCCTGAATTGTTTTTGGCCACTATAGGTGTGGCAGGGTATACTCAGACATGAGTCCCTTGCTCACTGCACCATCAGGATTCAAGCAAGCCGGGCCGACGACGGCTGAAATGCCAGAAACCGGTCCCGGGAAGCTTGTTTCCTTCCCAGTATAAGAATTGGCTTGGTAGTTTGGTTTGCCCTGTTCCCATCATGCACTGGGACAGGAACAGACTAATTTGCATGTAGCCAGGTTCTGAGCTGGGATGGTGCAGTGAGCTAAAAAACGGTGATGGATCAAGCCCTGATCTTTGGACTGGGTAAGAGTGGTCTGCTTAATTCAGACACTCTGTTCATCACCACCCCCTTTTCTGAATCGTTTTTGGCCACTATAGGTGTGGCAGGGTATACTCAGACATGAGTCCCTTGCTCACTGCACCATCAGGATTCAAGCAAGCCGGGCCGACGATGGCTGAAATGCCAGAAACCGGTCCCCGCAAGCTTGTTTCCTTCCCAGTATAAGAATTGGCTTGGTAGTTTGGTTTGCCCTGTTCCCATCATGCACTGGGACAGGAACAGACTAATTTGCATGTAGCCAGGTTCTGAGCTGGGATGGTGCAGTGAGCTAAAAAACGGTGATGGATCAAGCCCTGATCTTTGGACTTGGTAAGAGTGGTATGCTTAATTCAGACACTCTGTTCATCACCACCCCCTTTTCTGAATCGTTAGTACTGTAACCAATACTCTGTGCCCCTGAAAGTACTGTTTATAAAAGTAAACAAACAGAGCTTTATCTAGTATATAAATATGACACAGTGGGAGTGAGACGTTACCCTCACGAGCTGGCTCGCAGAGGAAGAGCTGGGGCCATCGGCTCCTAGAGGGACAGCTGCATGCCGAGTCGCAGAGGGAGAGCTGTGGGACGGCTCCTACAGGAAGAGGTGCGAGCCGACTGGCTGGCTCGTAAAGGGAGAACTGCAGCCCGTAAGCTTCCAGAGGGAGAGCTGTGGGCTGGCTCACAGAGGAACAGCTGCAGCCCGACTGCTATAGTGAAAGGTGCGGGCCGTCACCTTGCAAAGGGATAGATGCGGGACAGTGATGTGGGGAGAGGGAGCGTGAAGAGTGTATCTCACAGAGAGATAGCTGCTGTATATTTCCAGTGTTGGCTTGCAGAGGTACAACTGTGGGCCCAATGGCTCATAGACGAACAGCTACGAGCCGACCGATGGTTCATAGAGGAAGAGTTGCGAGCCATTGGACTGGCTCATACAGGAAGAGCTCCAAGCCAATTGCCTGTCTCGTAGAGGGAGAGCTGCAGGCCCATTGACTCACAGAGGGAGAGCTGCGGGCAAGCTCACAGAGGAACAGCTGTGGGCCGACTGCTATAGGGAAAAGTGCAGGCTGTCGGCTTGCAAACCGATAGGTGCAGGATAGTGATGTGGGGAGAGGTAGCGTGAAGGGTGTATCTCCCAGGGTGAGAGCTGCGGTATATTTCAAGTGCTGGTTTGCAGTGGTACAACTGCGGGCCCGACAGCTCCCAGATGAAGAACTGCGAGCCGACCGATGGTTCACAGAGGGAGAATTGCGAGCCGGCGGGTTTGCTCGTACAGGAAGAGCTGCTAGCCGACTGGCTGGCTTGTAGAGGGAGAGCTGCAGCCCGTCGACTCACAGAGGGAGAGCTACCAGATGGCTCACAGAGGAAAAGCTGCGAGCCGACTGCAATAGGGAAAGGTGCGGGCCATCAGCTTGCAAACAGATAGGTGGGGGACGGTGATTTAGGGAGAGGGAGCATGAAGGGGGTATCTCGCAGAGAGCGAGCTGCAGTATATTTCCAGTGTTGGCTTGCAGAGGTACAACTGTGGGCCTGATGGCTCGCAGACGAAGAGCTGCGAGCCGGCTTGCATTGAGACAACTGCGGAACCGACTCCCATACGGAGACCTCCAAAAGGATACTTGTGACCGGTGATGTGGGGCAACGGAAGGTGAAGGGAGTATCTAGCAGAGGGAAAGCTGCGGTATACTTCCAGTGTTGGCTTACAGAGGTAGAACAGTGGGCGTGACAGCTGCTAGAGTGAAAACTGCGAGCCTTTGGCTTGCAGAGGAACACCTGCTTACCAATTCGCAGAGGGACAGTTGCGAGCTGGCTCGCACAGCAGCAGCTGTTAGCTGCTGCAAGCCAGGGATGTGGTACGAACGAGGTTGAAGGGGGTATATGGCAGAGGTAAAGCTGCTGTATATTTTCAGTGTTGGCTTGGAGGGTTACAGCTAGGGCCTGGCAGCTCACAGAGGAAGTTCTGTGAGCCAAAGACCTGGCTCACAGAGGGAGACCTGCGGGCCATCGGTCGGCTCGCAGCTCTTTATCTGAGAGCCATCAGGCCTGCATATTTATCTGTACAAGCTGTTGAGTCTGTAACTCTACCTCTAGTAGCCAACACTGCGAATATAATGCAGTTTTACCTCTACGAGATACCCCCTTCACCCTCCCTCGCCCTGCATCAACAGCCAGCAGCCATCCCTATGCAAGACAACTTCTCACAGCTCTGACTCTGCAAACCGTCAGGCCCGCAGCTCTACCTCTGCAACACAACACATCACCAGCCCACAGCTATCCCTCTGCAAACTATACTGAGAATATACCACAGATCTCTCTCCGAAATACCTCCTTCAACCTCTCTTCCCTGCATCACTGGGCATTACACATTATATCTAACAGTATGATCAAATTATTCAAACCATGCGAACATATACAAAGCAAGGTACATATTTACTTTCTGTATTTCCTCTCCATGTAATGACTGCACATTGCAAACGTACCTGCAGTACAACACCTCCCTTGGCTTATATTCAAATATAAATCAACCCACAAACTGTACACATAATATATCTATTTTTTGTTTTATCTGCTTAAATTAATAACACATAAATACCCCCCTCCCTTCACTACTATTTCCACACCAACCATAATTTTCAATCGTGCAACATTTTCTTTATCTCGGCCAAATTTATTTCCTGACACAAATCAACGCTGTATCTGATTTACAAAACTACAGGGTTGTTGGCTTGCAAAAGGATAGTTGCGGGACGGTGATGTGGGGAGAGGGAGCGTGAAGGGTGTATCTCTCTGAGATAGAGCTACGGTATATTTGCAGTATTGCTTTGCAGAGGTACAACTGCAGGCCTGATGGCTCACAGACAAAGAGCTGCAAGCCGACCAGTGGTTCACAGAGGGAGAGTTGCAAGCCGGCGACCTGGCTCATACAGGAAAAGCTGTGAGCTGACTCTCTAGCTCGTAGAGTGGAAGCTGCATTCCGTCAGCTCGCAGAGCAAGAGCTGCGGGCTACCTCGCAGAGGAACAGCTACAGGCCGACTGCCATAGGGAAAGGTGCGGGCTGTTGGCTTGCAAAGGGATAGGTTTGGGACAGTGATGTGGGGAGAGGGAGCGTGAAGGGTGTATCTCGCAGAGAGAGCTTCGGTATATTTCCAGTGTTGGCTTGCAAAGGTACAACAGCGGCCTCAACAGCTCACAGACAAAGAGCTGTGAGCCGACCTGTGGTTCGCAGAGGGACAGTTGCGAGCCGGCGGGCTGCGTACAAGAAGAGCTGTGAGCCGACTGCCTGGCTAGTGAAAGGAGAGCTGTGGCCCATCGGCTCACAGAGAGAGACTAGCGGGCTGGCTCACAGAGGGACAGCTGCGGGCTGATTGCTATTGGGAAAGGTGCACGCCGCCTGCTTGCAAAGGGGTATATATGGGACAGTGATGTGGGGACAGGGAGCGTGAAGGGGTATCTCGCAGAGAGAGCTGCGGTATATTTCCAGTGTTGGCTTGCAAAGGTACAACTGCGGGCTCAACGGCTCGTAAATGAAGACCTGCGAGCCGATCAGTGGTTAACACAGGGACAGTTGCAAGCCGGTGGGCTGGCTCGCACAGGTAGAGCTGCAAACTGACTGGTGGGTCGTAGAGGGACAGCTGTGGCCTGTCGGCTCACAGAGAGAGCTGCGGTCCGGCTTGCAGAGGAACAGCAGTGAGCCGACTTGTATCGGGAGAGGTGCGGGCCTCAGGCTTGCAAAGGGATAGCTGTGGGGAGAGGGAGAGTGAAGAGTGTAACTCTCAGAGAGAGCTGCAGTATATTTCCCGTATTAGCTTGCAGAGGTACAACTGCGGCCCGACAGCTCGCAGAGAAAGAGCAGCGAGCCAACTGGTGATTCGCAGAGGGAGAGTTGCGAGCCGATGAACTGGCTCATAGAGGAACAGCTACGAGCCAACTGGCTGGCTTGTAGAGGGAGAGCTGTGGCCCGTCAGCTCAAAGAGGGAGATCACCGAGGAAAAGCTGCAGGCCGACTAGTATAGGGAGAGGGTGCGCGCCGTCCACTTGTAAAGGGATAGGTGCGAGACAGTGATGTGGGGGGAAGAAGCGTGATGGGGGCATCTTGTAGAGAGAGAGCTGCCGTATATTTCCAGTGTTGGCTTGCAGAGGTACAATTGCGCGCCCGAGGACTCACAGAGGGAGAGCTTATTCCTAAAACCATGTAATCTTTCAAACATATGTCACATCACTTTTGTACCATTGAAACTGATTACAACCTTCTCTTTACACTTCTGATCCCACGAACATGCCAATAAAAGTATAAGTGCTATTTTCATACTAGATAAAGCTCTATTACTTAATTTTTCCAAACACTACTGTTGGGTGCACAAAATGAGGGTGGGAGATGAGGAGAGTAAATGGAGGTGAAATTCCTAAACTTTTATTGTACCATTCTTTTAATATACGTATATTCAGGGCTTTAAGTGGGATGACAAATTGGTGGGTGTCTGAAAGGGGTTGAAGTGTTCAGCACCGGTAAGACCCAGACCACTTAAAGGCTTGCATATATTCACCACAGAGACACAACCTAGCAATTTTCATCCTTATTATCACAGTTAGTTTACTAGTGTGAATAAATCGTACAGAAAATGTACTAAGAACCTTTTTTTTCTTTTTTATCTCTCACACATTTATAAAATATGTCTTGTAAAGAAACGCCCCTCTTCACCTTTATTTCGTAAGAACGAGCAATAAATAATCCCTTTAGCAGCATCTAGTCACTAACTACTAACATGGTGCTGTGTACCCAATTGTAAAGCCGAAACACTGTTTAGATTATATCTTAAAGTATCATCAAATGATTCTAAGCATGCATACATACAGAAAGCAGCATGCACGTTTAGTTTGTCAATTTATTCTCCATGTAATCTGTGCACATTCTGAACGGGTTCACAGTATAAAACCTGTCTTCACTTATAATCAAAGTAACCTCACAGTGTAAAATAGTACATCACAACCTATGCATATGTAATATTTCCAACATAACACAGTGCAGTTTTATAGCATTGAAACTGATTGCAACATTCTCTCTATAGTACACACCCTACCAATATGGCAATACACTTAGAATACAAATAATACAAATATCATACAAAGAGCTGTATTAGATTAATTTTATAAACAGTACCGCTGGGGGCACAAAATGGTGGCGGCAGCTGAACAGACTAAATAAAGGTGTAATTCCCAAACTTTTTATATATCGTTCCTTTACTATACCTATATTAACAGCTTTAAGTGGGATGAAAAAATTGGCACTGTCTTAAAGGGGTGGCGGACCTCAGTACCAACAAGACCCGGACCACTTAGAGGCCTGCCTATATTCAGCAGAGAAACACACCCTGACAATCACCTTCACTAATAATCACATTTACTTAAGCACTGTGAACAAAATCGCACAGAAAATATACAGAAAACATTTCCATTTATTTTTTACCTCTCACATATTTGTAAAAAATGTCTTCTCAAAAAACGCTCCCCAACAACTTAGATTTCATAAGAACACTCAAATCCAAAGCCTTCCAGAACCACACCAGCCTTGACGGATATTGAAATCTACCTCTCAGCGTAAATAGTTAGACCACAAATTGTCCACATAACATTTCTGTTTTTTTTTCCCATCTCTGTTAACTGAATAAGCCATGAATTTTCTACTCTCACCCCTTCCCCACTATTTCCACACTAAGCATAATTTGGAAACGTGCAACATTTTGTTTATCTCACCGCAATAGATATACAATTCCAAATTAACGCCACATCTAATTTTCAAAACCATACAGTCTTTTACAGATGACAACTTACACCTTTTCTATGTAAAAAACTCCTAAACATATATAAAGTACTTGTTTAACAAATATTAGACCCAATGTGAACCACCACACTTTACTAACACTTGCAGGTTAAAAGTTCACAATTTATTTTTAAGTTCGAACAGTGCCTTCCAAATGCAAGTCGATTTACAAAAGGGGGTGGTGATGAACAGAGTGTCTGAATTGAGCAGACCACTCTTACCCAGTCCAAAGATCAGGGCTTGATCCATCACCGTTATTTATCTCACTGCCCCATCCCAGCTCAGAACCTGGCTATATGCAAATCAGTCTGTCCCTGGCCCAGTGCATCATGGGAACAGGGCAGACTAAACTACCAAGCCAATTCTTTACCAGAAAGGAGACAAGCTACCGGGGACCGGTTTCTGGCATTTCAGCCTCTTCGGCCCGGCTTGCTTGAATCCTGATGGAGCAGTGAGAAAGGGACTCATGTCTGAGTATACCCTGCCACACCTATAGTGGCCAAAATCGATTTACAAAAGGGGGTGGTGATGAACAGAGTGTCTGAATTGAGCAGACCACTCTTACCCAGTCCAAAGATCAGGGCTTGATCCATCACCGTTATTTATCTCACTGCCCCATCCCAGCTCAGAACCTGGCTATATGCAAATCAGTCTGTCCCTGGCCCAGTGCATCATGGGAACAGGGCAGACTAAACTACCAAGCCAATTCTTTACCAGAAAGGAGACAAGCTACCGGGGACCGGTTTCTGGCATTTCAGCCTCTTCGGCCCGGCTTGCTTGAATCCTGATGGAGCAGTGAGAAAGGGACTCATGTCTGAGTATACCCTGCCACACCTATAGTGGCCAAAATCGATTTACAAAAGGGGGTGGTGATGAACAGAGTGTCTGAATTGAGCAGACCACTCTTACCCAGTCCAAAGATCAGGGCTTGATCCATCACCGTTATTTATCTCACTGCCCCATCCCAGCTCAGAACCTGGCTATATGCAAATCAGTCTGTCCCTGGCCCAGTGCATCATGGGAACAGGGCAGACTAAACTACCAAGCCAATTCTTTACCAGAAAGGAGACAAGCTACCGGGGACCGGTTTCTGGCATTTCAGCCTCTTCGGCCCGGCTTGCTTGAATCCTGATGGAGCAGTGAGAAAGGGACTCATGTCTGAGTATACCCTGCCACACCTATAGTGGCCAAAATCGATTTACAAAAGGGGGTGGTGATGAACAGAGTGTCTGAATTGAGCAGACCACTCTTACCCAGTCCAAAGATCAGGGCTTGATCCATCACCGTTATTTATCTCACTGCCCCATCCCAGCTCAGAACCTGGCTATATGCAAATCAGTCTGTCCCTGGCCCAGTGCATCATGGGAACAGGGCAGACTAAACTACCAAGCCAATTCTTTACCAGAAAGGAGACAAGCTACCGGGGACCGGTTTCTGGCATTTCAGCCTCTCTGTTCATCACCACCCCCTTTTCTGAATCGTTTTTGGCCACTATAGGTGTGGCAGGGTATACTCAGACATGAGTCCCTTGCTCACTGCACCATCAGGATTCAAGCAAGCCGGGCCGACGATGGCTGAAATGCCAGAAACCGGTCCCCGGTAGCTTGTTTCCTTCCCAGTGTAAGAATTGGCTTTTGTAGTTTGGTTTGCCCTGTTCCCATCATGCACTGGGACAGGAACAGACTAATTTGCATACAGTCAGGTTCTGAAACTGGGATGGTGCAGTGAGCTAAAAAACGGTGTTGGATCTAGCCCTGATCTCTTGACTGGGTGAGAGTATTCTGTTTAATTCAGAGACTCTGTCCCTCACCACCCCTTGTTGTAAATATTTTTGTCCACCCTAAGCGTGGAAGGGTATACTCAGATGTGAGTCCCTTGCTCATTGCACCATCAGGATTCAAGCAAGCCGGGCCGAAGAGGCTGAAATGCCAGAAACCGGTCCCCGGTAGCTTGTTTCCTTCCCAGTGTAAGAATTGGCTTTTGTAGTTTGGTTTGCCCTGTTCCCATCATGCACTGGGACAGGAACAGACTAATTTGCATACAGTCAGGTTCTGAAACTGGGATGGTGCAGTGAGCTAAAAAACGGTGTTGGATCTAGCCCTGATCTCTTGACTGGGTGAGAGTATTCTGTTTAATTCAGAGACTCTGTCCCTCACCACCCCTTGTTGTAAATATTTTTGTCCACCCTAAGCGTGGAAGGGTATACTCAGATGTGAGTCCCTTGCTCATTGCACCATCAGGATTCAAGCAAGCCGGGCCGAAGAGGCTGAAATGCCAGAAACCGGTCCCCGGTAGCTTGTTTCCTTCCCAGTGTAAGAATTGGCTTTTGTAGTTTGGTTTGCCCTGTTCCCATCATGCACTGGGACAGGAACAGACTAATTTGCATACAGTCAGGTTCTGAAACTGGGATGGTGCAGTGAGCTAAAAAACGGTGTTGGATCTAGCCCTGATCTCTTGACTGGGTGAGAGTATTCTGTTTAATTCAGAGACTCTGTCCCTCACCACCCCTTGTTGTAAATATTTTTGTCCACCCTAAGCGTGGAAGGGTATACTCAGATGTGAGTCCCTTGCTCATTGCACCATCAGGATTCAAGCAAGCCGGGCCGAAGAGGCTGAAATGCCAGAAACCGGTCCCCGGTAGCTTGTTTCCTTCCCAGTGTAAGAATTGGCTTTTGTAGTTTGGTTTGCCCTGTTCCCATCATGCACTGGGACAGGAACAGACTAATTTGCATACAGTCAGGTTCTGAAACTGGGATGGTGCAGTGAGCTAAAAAACGGTGTTGGATCTAGCCCTGATCTCTTGACTGGGTGAGAGTATTCTGTTTAATTCAGAGACTCTGTCCCTCACCACCCCTTGTTGTAAATATTTTTGTCCACCCTAAGCGTGGAAGGGTATACTCAGATGTGAGTCCCTTGCTCATTGCACCATCAGGATTCAAGCAAGCCGGGCCGAAGAGGCTGAAATGCCAGAAACCGGTCCCCGGTAGCTTGTTTCCTTCCCAGTGTAAGAATTGGCTTTTGTAGTTTGGTTTGCCCTGTTCCCATCATGCACTGGGACAGGAACAGACTAATTTGCATACAGTCAGGTTCTGAAACTGGGATGGTGCAGTGAGCTAAAAAACGGTGTTGGATCTAGCCCTGATCTCTTGACTGGGTGAGAGTATTCTGTTTAATTCAGAGACTCTGTCCCTCACCACCCCTTGTTGTAAATATTCCAAATGCAAGTAGCAGGTGTGGTTGAGCTGAGCACATTTTATCCTATTATATGTACTCCATGTTAAAACTGCTTTTTATTAACCAATGACAAAGATGCTTTTCCTCAAATCTAATATGCACCCTACTTTTTAGAAAACAATGTTTTTCATTCCCCAATCAGTTATCGTTTTGTATGGGGAAAAAAGTAGTTCCCCATCTTTAAACATATCTCTTATTCTATGAGCTACAGACATCTATCCATACCTTCCAGCCATACCTTCAAAATGCTAGTGTGGATCGTAAGTCACAGCTATGTTTTCTGGTGCATGAGGTATGCAGAACAGAGATGTATTGACTTAGACCTAGGTGTACAAAATGTGGACATTAAATGGTTTGCACAGAGAGGATTGAAGTGGCACCAATTGTTGCCTTTGGTTAAAACCTGTTTGCATCTCCAGCACCCTGTCCTTATGCTTGTGCTCTGTGGTGGTAACGACCTAGGCACATTGACTGGGGCAGGTTTGGAAATGCTAATGAAGGACACCCATGGACAATTGATGTTGCTTTTGCCTCAAACTGTCTTTATATATTCCAATATATGCCAAAGACAGAAGTGGAAATGGTCAACCAAATTTGGTCCTCAGATTGAAAAATCTAGGAAAAATGTCAACAAAGCTGTGTCTGCGTACCTCAGAGATCATAGAAGGGTACAATCTACAACAACAACAACATATGTTTTGATATGGCTGATATCTACAGAAGTGATGGAGTACACAGATCAGGGAAATTTAGTTTTTCTGAATAACTTGAAGCTGTGCATCCGCACTTATATGTATTTCCAACTAATAAACACAAAGGCTCTTTTTAAAGCCGCCTTATATTCCCAATATCGGTTTGCAGAGTGACAGCTGCGATCCGGCTGGCACAGGGAGACCTACGGGCCGTTGGGCAGGCTCGCAGAGGGAGAGCTGCGGCCCGTGGCCTCAGATGGCACAGGGAGAGCTACGAGCCGTCGGCTCACAAAGGTACAGCAGTGTATTGGCTCCCAGAGGGAGAGCTGTGGTGTGACTTGCAAAGGGAGAGCAACGGGCTATTGGGCCTGCTAACAGAGACACAGCTATGAGCTAACGGGCAGGCTTGCAGAGGTAAAACTGTGGACCCGGTGGCTCATAGTTTAGGGGGTTGTGCTGCAGGTAGTGTTTTAGGGTTTAGGATAGTGCAGTAGTGTTTGTGTAGTGTAGGGGGTCATGCTGGAGGTACATTTAAGGTTTAAGGTAGTGCAGTGGTCTTTAGGTAGTGTTAGGGTTTAGGGTAGTACAGTAGTCTTTGTGTAGTGTAGGGGGTCATGCTGGGGTAGTGTTTTAAGGTTTAAGGTAGTGGAGTGGTGTTTGGGTCATGTTGGGGATCCTGCTGGGGGTACATTTAGTGTTTAGGGTAGTGCAGTGGTTTTTTGGTAGTGTTAGGGTTTAGGGTAGTGCAGTGGTCTTTGGGTAGTGTAAGGGGTCGTGCTGGGGGTAGTGTTTTAGGGTTTAAGGTAGTGGAGTGGTATTTGGGTAGCGTAGGGGGTCATGCTGAGGGTAGCGTTTTCGGGTTTAGGATAGTGCAGTAGTGTTTGGGTCGTGTTGGGGATCCTGCTGGAGGTACATTTAGTGTTTAGGGTAGTGCAGTGGTATTTCGGTAGTGTTAGGGTTTAGGGTAGCGCAGTGGTCTTTGGGTAGTGTAGGGGGTTGTGCTGGGGGTAGCCTTTTAGGGTTTAGAGTAGTGCAGTGGTTGTCCTGGGGATAGTGTTTTATGGTTTAGGGCATTGCAGTGGAATTTGTGTAGTGTAGGGGGTCGTGCTGGGAGTAGTGTTTTAGGGTTTAGAGCAGTGCAGTGGTGTTTGGGAAGTGTAGGGGGTCGTGTTGGAAATAGTGTTTTAGGGTTTAGGGTAGTGCACTGGTGCGTCAGGTAGTTCAGAGGTGTTTGTGTAGTGTAGGGGATCATGCTAGGGGTAGTAGTTTATGGTTTAGGGTAGCACAGTGGTGTTTGGGTAGTGTAGGGGGTCGCACTGGGGGTAGTGTTTTAGGATTGAGAGTAGTGCACTGGTGTTTGTGTAAAGTAGGAGATCGCACTGGGGGTAGTGTTTTAGGGTTTAGGGTAGTGCAGTGGTGTTTGGGTAGTGTAGAGGATCGTGTTGGGGTAGTGTTATAGGGTTTAGGGTAGTGCAGTGGTGTTTGTGGAATGCAGGGGATCGCGCTGGGGTAGTGTTTTAGGGTTTATGGTAGTGCAGTGGTGTTTGGGTATTGTAGGGGACAGTGCTGGTGGTAGTGTTTTATAGTTTAGGGTAGCACAGTAGTGTTTGGGTAGTGTAGGGGATCGCGCTGGGGGTAGTGTTTTAGGGTTTAGAGTAGTGCAGTGGTGTTTGGGTAGTGTAGGTGATTGTGCTCGGGGTAGTGTTTTAGGGTTTAGGGTAGTGCATTGGTGTTTGTGTAATATGGGAGATCGTGCTGGGGTAGTGTTTTACAGTTTACGGCAGTGCAGGTGTGTTTGGGTAATGTAGGGGGTCATGCCGATGGGCTGACTCACAGAGCTGCGACCCGACGGACTGGCTTCTAAAGGCATAGCAGCGACCTGGGGGCGTGGCTTAGCAAGCCACGATGGCGGCTGTGTCCTGCTGAGGCTCCGCGATCGGGCTAGCATCTTGCCCAGTTCCCGAGATCGCCGGGAGCCTCAACTCGCCAAATTCAGCACCTGTGATGCCCCCGTGCACTGGGGCATCCTTCGAGTGACCTGCAACTACTGCGGACAGGCGACGCGAGCCGGACTGCCTACTGCCGAAACCGAGCGGCGCTGACCCTGGAAATGGCGGGCGCAGCTCTGACCTGAGGACGTGTGAGCCACCGAGAGCCGGCTCCCTAGACGGCGGCCCCGGAGACCGCGGCCAGCCGACAACTGCGGAGACACCTGCGGAGGCGGTGGAATCAACCCACGGGAGTTCACACCGGACGGCGCCCTCCTCCGTTCCGGAGCCCCGACACACAAGATGGCGGCCGCCGCCCCGGGGCTCCGATGCGCCGGAGCTGCCTTCCCACCGGGAGCCTGATCGACCCCCAGACTTGGCCAGCCTGCCACCGCGGACTGTGAGGAGCCGGTGAGCGCGCCGCCTGCACGGGGCTGGGCACTCCAGCAGCCCGTCACCATCGTCGAGGGCGGTGAGTGCTGATCTCTCCCCCCCTCCCCCGAGGAGCTCAACGCCGGCACCCCGGTGGCCCCCTCCTCCCTCCGGGCCCCGTGGGAGGTCATTGGGCACGCCGCCGCCTGATCGGGGGATCCAGGACATGCTCACCTCCACGAACTGCCCAGTGGACCCGGGTGCCTGACCCTAAGATGGCGCCCATGAAGGCCTCACACCGAGGACAAACGCGAACCTCGCCCTGGGGGTAGGAGTGCCCCACTCGCACTGGAGACGATACCGGTGGCTGTCCGCCACCCCGGAGCCCCCTGGTCGACGCCACCCGACCTTTGCCCTGCCGATCAGCGCTGGCACTGAGCCGCACCCCCCGGAGGGGAGAGGACGTCCACGCGCTCCCCCCCACAGTCGGGCCGGCCGGCCCCAGCAACCACAGGCCACCCCTGACACCCCTGGTGGGGGCTCCCCGAAGTGGAGCGGGCCCCGCCCTAGACCCGGAGGGGACTGAGGGAGTCGACCGACACTGGGCTGCCACCTGCCCGGCGACGCTGTGAGGCGACGACCTACCGCCCTCGAGGCACACGACGACCCGGGGGGCCCCCCTCTTCCTTTTGCCAGCACCCATGGGGAAGCCAAGGGCCTCTCAAGCGACGGCGGTCCCTGAAACGGCCGTCAAGAAGATGCCACAAACGAGGACATGGACGCAGGCCAATGCGTCACAAACCGACCCTACGCTGTCAGCGAAGCTAGATCAGGTGCTGGCGGCGATCGAAATGTCTCGCCTCTCGATGGAGGAGAGATTGGGCACCCTGACGACAGACATTAGCCTAATCCGTGATGAACACCGTAAGTTGGCGGACAGGGTGAAGGAGGGTGAGCGGATCGTGACTGAGCTACAACCCGCGATGAAATCGCAGGAGGCAGACATGCAGGAGGTCCTGCACCGCGTGGCGACCCTGGAGGAGCGCACAGTGGATTTAGAGGGGCGCTCGAGACGTTGTAACATCCGCGTCCTGGGCCTGCCGGAGGGGATTGAAAATTCAGACCCTCTGACCTACATGGAATCCTGGACTAAATCGTTCACCCCGGACTGCGACCGGTCGCCATACTTCTCCATCGAGAGGGCCCACAGGGTCCCGGCCCGGGCGCCCAAACCCGGTCTTCCTCCACGACCCATGCTAGCCAAGTTCCTGCACTTCCGAGACCGGGATGCGGTGCTCCGTGCGGCCCGGACGGCGGGCCCCCTGCAGGTGGAAGACCAACACGTTATGGTGTTCCCGGACTATGCCCGAGAGGTCCAACAGCGACGATCCACGTTTCTGGAAGTCAAGAGGCGCCTCCGCGCAAACGACCTTCAATACTCCCTGCTGTTCCCTGCCCGCCTCAAAGTGATCCACAAAGGGAAAGCCCTCTTCTTCGATACGGCGGCGGACGCGCAGGATTGGACTGAATTTCATTGCCCGCTGATCCCTAAACCCGGACCCCAGAGGTCACACAACAACGACTCCAGACGATCCAGGAGGCGGGGCGTGAGCCGTGCTCGATCAGGCCACCCCAAGAGCCAGGCATCCTCCCCCACGGGATCACCCGACCTCACACAAATCATGCAGGAGCGACGGGACGCCTTACGGGCGGTGACCGAACTGCACACGTCACCCCCGGCTTCGGACCTGGAAGGTCAGCCGCACCTGTTCACCCCTGAGAAAGACCGGGACAGCGATGGAACTATGTCGGGATTTGGCCCAGTCTCTTCCCCCTTCGTTGTGGCACTCACATTGGACGCTGCCCTGGCCAGCCAGCCTACCACCTCTTCGTGAAGGTTGAACTGTCAACTGCTATATCCTTCTCATGGTTGCCTGCTGTATTGCGCGACGTCTAGAAGCCTAGACTAATTTGCCAGATGACTGTAAGCGCTAGCGAGCGATAGACATTTCTCCTGCTAGAGCCCGACCCGCGCACAGGCCCAGCAGCGACACACGCTGCCACCCCCACGGATTTCTGTTGAATTTCTCCCCTAGTGGGACACCAGTTTGGATATGCCACCCCCGGTGATGTATCCTCAGTATTGGGACAGTTGCCCACCCGAGGTTCTAGTTGTTGTTAATTCCCCTAGTCCCCCCCCCACGTTTAAGGAAGCTTGGCGCGCAGGAGCACATGTGACACACACACGCTGGCGGCCCACGGGAGCAGTAGGGGGGCCCCTTTCCCAACCACGTCACCCTAGGAATGGCAGTCCCTCACTCAGACATTAACATCCTTACACTAAACGTACGGGGCCTACACACGCCCAGTAAGCGCTACTCTGTATACTCCTACATTAGGCGCATGTCGGCCGGTATAGCGTTTCTGCAGGAGACACACATTAACGCTGCTGAACTCACTCGTTTGCATGCCAAATGGCGAGGGATCATCTGTGCCACACAATATTCAGCGTTTGCGCGCGGCGCGTTAATCTGGGTAAGACCAGGTACTCCCTTCCGGGTGCTCCTGCGAGTGGTAGATAGAGAAGGCAGGTACGCGCTACTGGAGGGAATACTTGATGGGCAGGGGGTACTCCTTGGCAGCATTTACGCCCCTAACTCGGATCAGGACCAGTTCTGGGATCACCTTACGGGCGTTTTGGCCCAGTTCACTACAGTTCCGTGGGTGCTGGGAGGTGACTTTAACTGCACACTGGACCCCTCCCTGGACCGCTCGCACCCTCCCCCCACGCACTCCCCGGCCCCCCGACAGGCGGACCTCTTCAGGGCATGGACCACGCACTGGGCACTCACTGACGCATGGCGACACCTACATCCACTGGCTCGCGTTTACTCCTTCCACTCGATTCCGCACAACCTCCGAGTCCGCCTAGACCGTTTCCTCTGCTCTGCACCAATCCTCCCTAAGATAACATCTACAGATTACCTGGGTCGGATCCTCTCGGATCACGACGCCCACATCATACGTCTCACCCGGCGCCCCCCACACCCACCGGTCCCCACCTGGCGCCTCCCTAGAGACTGCCTATCGGATCCAGTTTTCAGAGATGCACACAAAACCAGCATACAAGATTACTTCACACACAACGAGAACACAGCGTCATCGGTACTAGTGGAGTGGGACGCGTTTAAAGTGGTGGCGAGGGGAGAATGCATCAAACAGGTAGTGGGGGTCCGCCGCACCTTAGAGCGGACGCTTTTGACCACAGAGCAAGCTCTGGCCGCACTCACTAAACGGCCTGACGACTCGGAGGAACACGCCGTGCTCACGGCCGAGGCTAAATCGGAGTATCAGACTGCCTGCGCTGACCTCCGAAAGTACAATTTCAGGGCATACGCCTCTAGGGTACACAAGGACAGAGACAAAACCGGGGCGCTTCTGGCCTGGGTGGCGAGGCAGGACACCGAAATCAAACCAATCACAGACATTATCAACCCGGAAGGTGTATTAGTGCAATCTCAGGCCGAGATTCTCCTGGCATTCCAGCGCCATTATACGCAAGTGTACGGAGCCCCGGCCCACTGTTCCCCGTTTCCGGTGGAACACTTTTTAGACCCTCTGACGCTGCCCACGATATCGAATGACGACAAGCGCACACTTGACGCCAAGATAATTCCCTCTGACATCACCCAGGCGATACGCGCCATGTCTCGGAATAAAGCGCCGGGATTGGACGGCTTCCCACTGGAATACTACTCGACATTCTCTCCCCTGGTGG
The DNA here is from genome assembly GCF_964263255.1 of Lissotriton vulgaris. Taxonomy (NCBI): domain Eukaryota; kingdom Metazoa; phylum Chordata; class Amphibia; order Caudata; family Salamandridae; genus Lissotriton; species Lissotriton vulgaris. The sequence continues at coordinate 658,051,365 of NC_141694.1, read as the reverse complement.
TCCCCCGTCTGTCACGGATGTTCGGGGCGTCTCTCCATTTAGGGAGGTTACCTCAGTCGCTACGGGAGTCCGTGATTGTTACCTTTCCCAAGCCCCACAGAGATCCGCTCCACATGGGGTCATATCGGCCCATCACGCTCCTGTCGGCTGACTGTAAGATCCTGGGGAAGATCCTGGCTGATCGGTATGCACAGGTCATACGCCCGCTGGTCCACCCCGACCAATGCGGCTTCGTCCCAGGGAGGAATACCTCCCAGAACCTCCGCTGAGTCTTCCATATTCAGGATCAAGTGCGTGACAGATTTCCCCGCGCCGCCTGCCTCATTATGGACCTGGAAAAGGCGTTCGACACCCTCACTTGGCCCTACCTGTTCTCGGTCCTGCGGCGCCTCAATATCGGCCCGACGCTCATGGCGTACACACGCCTCCTGTACACCGATCTCACCACCCGAGTTCGTATCGGGAGGCGCATCTCGCCGGCATTTGAAGTTCGACGAGGCACAAGACAAGGGTGCCCCCTGTCGCCTCTCTTATTCGCGCTGGCGGTCGAGCCGCTGGCGGTTCGGCTGCGCCAGGAAGGTGTAGACTGGGGCGTACCGCTTGCAGACGGCACCCATTGCGTGTCCATGTACGTGGATGATCTTCTCATATATGTCCGAGACATTGCAACGGACCTAACCCCCATTGGGGCAGCGCTGGCGGAATTTGCAGACGCCTCGGGACTACAGGTGAACTGGGACAAGTCCACAGTCTACCCTCTACACCCGGACCTGCCCCCCCGAGAAGTCGAGCTCGGGCCGCATAAACTCTCATGGTCCGCGGAGGCTCCCCGGTACCTCGGTGTCCGCTTGTACCATTCTCCAGCAGACATTTTTGAGGGCAATCACCGTAAGGTACTAGCCAGTCTGCGCCCGACAGTCGCCTTCTGGAATAAACTACCGTTGGCCCCGATAGGGCGGATAGCCCTAGCTAAAATGGTGATGCTCCCCCGACTCCTTTACCACTTCACAAATCTACCGGTGATACCGCCCAGGTCCTTCTTCCGCGACATTGACTCCCTCTTAGGGACCCTTATCTGGGGTGCAGGCCGCCACAGGGTCGCCCTGACAACCCTTCAACTCCCCACGACGCAGGGGGGGCTCGGGGCTCCGTCCTTCGAGGCATATTTCCTCGCGGCACAGCTCCAATGGCTGTCCTACTGGACGGCGGACCGTTATCCTCAGGAGACTGTTACCTCTACCGGCAGGATCGCGACCCCGGAGCTCACCCGTCTCCTCCTCCCGGGCACCAAGCCACGGCGCACATACCCCCTCCACGTGGCGATAGCGCGCCGGTGCATGATGCGGATCCACCGGTTATCCCCCAGTAGGCTCCCGTACTCCCCGCTGCTACCGTTGATAGGCAGCCCCAGGCAGGATTCCTACTTCACGGCTCCACTGCTCGCCGAATGGTCCCGATGTGGCATTACGGACCTGGAATCACTCTTCGAGGAGGGTCAGTTAAAGCCACTCGACCGCTTGATCGCAGAATATGGGCTCCCCCCGGGTCAATTCCTCAGATATAGGCAAATGCTCGATGGATACCGGCCCCATTTCAATCTCCAAACAGGCGAGCCAGACACGCATCCAGTAATACATGCTATCCTACATATGGGGGTGGGTCGCCACCTGGTCACCTGGCTATATAAATCCATCCGGGAACTCTCACACGCTCCCCTGACGGCCATGCGTGCCACATGGGAGGAGGACATAGGCCGCGCTCTACACGATTCAGAGTGGACTAAAGCACTTGAGGCCCCAAAACGCGTCTCTAGGAACGCCCGCTTCAAAAACATCCAATACTATATACTACACAGGGCGTACCTCACCCCAGCGCGATTGCAGAAGTTCTACCCCTCCACACCATTCCTATGCCCCAGATGCTGTTCCCCTGCCGCAGATTTCCGTCATATGTTTTGGGGCTGTCCCAACCTTCAACCCTTTTGGCGGGCGGTACACGACACACTGTCGGAACTCACGGGCCTCACTACACTAGCCACCTGGGAGTCCAGCGCACTAGGCATCCTCCACGTCTCTAAACAAGAACCAGTGCTCCTGTTGGCGAATAGATGCATAACCATGCGTTGGCGGTCCCCGGAGGGCCCCCCTATAGCACAATGGAAGGGAGCGGTTGGTAAATGGGCGGCAGCGGAGGAAGATGCTCTGAGGGAAGAAGAAGCCAAGGGCGCGCGTAAAATTCCCATCTCCATGGAATGGGCCATGCTCCTCCACAGCTTCCGGTGGTCCACGCAGGCAGGAGACCCACATGTCCCTTCCCCCCCCCCGCCCGAGAAGGCCGGTAGCCTCTACCTGGTGTAAGCCGCCCCAGGGTCGGGTCCCGATAACCCCCTGTATCCTGATCAACTCTCGTATGTCCTGCCACCCATCTAGCACCTCGCCTACGCGGAATGCATCAACCCCCCTGCCAACCCCCTCCCCTCTTTTCCCCCCCCCCCATTTCGGAGCACAGGATGCATGGCTCCGTGGCCCCCCCCCCGACACCCGCCGCCAATATCCCCCTGCTTAGACCCTGCTAGCGCCTACATGCTTCCCTCCCACAGTTTTGTTCCCCCCCTGTTCACTGGTAACACCGTTATATGAACAGTACAGACCCTGATCCTGCGCTATTATGGCGGGAACCTGCCTGCCTGTCATTCTTCATCGCCCCCATGGCGACGTAGTTCCACCGTCTCCAAGCCTGCAGGCGTCTTTACACGTTCATAATGTACTGATTGACTGAAGACATGTATATATGTACCAGTACCATAAAACAAGAAAACGTTGCACGCATAGCTGTTCGTGGCTGAATGTTGAGGCCACGTCGGCGGAATGTTTACACTGTACTGTTATACTCTGCTGCAACAATAAAAACAAATTTAAATTAAAAAAAAGGCATAGCAGCGACCTGGTGATGTGAGGAGAGGCAACTTGAAAGGGGTATCTCACACAGACAGATCTGCGGTACATTGTTAGTGCTGCCTCTTAGAGGTAGAACTACGTATTCAATATGCACCGTGAAGGACTATCTTGCACAGACAGAGCTGTGGTATATTTTCAGTGTGGCCTCTCAGAGGTAGAACTACAGACCTGATGGCTTGTAGAGGGAGAGATGCGAGCTGCCGGACTGAGTTACAAAATGTCTGACAGCTCACAGACCCAGAGCTGCGAGCCGACGCGCTGGCTTCTAATAGCATAACCACGAGCTGGTGATTTGGGGAGAGGAACCGTGAAAGGGGTATGTCGCGGAGACAGAGCTGCGGTATATTTCCGGTGTTGTGTCGCAGAGGATCCGATGGCTTGCAGACAAAGAGATGCGAGCTGACAGACGGAATCACAAAATGTTTGCCAACACTTCATAGTTTCAACCGTTCACAGCCAATGTGCCGCAAGCTCGTGCTCGAAACCCCTCAGTCAATCAGATGTCATTGATGAATTCTCAAATATCAATATGTGTAAAGTTTGATACTTCTCAAAAACTACAGAAAAGATTTACACCATTTAAACAAAAGCGTGCTTTCTTGACCAAGACCTTTCTCCCTGCCAAATGTGTTGTAATTCCGCGATGGAAATTGCATAGAGAAAACATGTTTTGGGACCCCCCTTCTGTCTCAGGCCCCCCTGGACCAATCACCCCCAAACTTTCAAGATAGGAGCTGATCAAAAAAGAGAAACTTTTTTTAAAATTTAGTAAAGATTCGTCAAACGACGCCAAAGTTATAAGCACATGAAAAAATAGCTTTTCCTATGGAAATGTGGTCCTAACTATAACTACCTACTGGCAACCGCCAGTAGGTAATATGTATATTTTTCATCTTCCACTCAATTAACACATCATCCACACATACACACAACTACTTGCTGCGTACCTTAGCTGTGATTATCAACTATTCTTCTATTTCATATTCCTATTCAAAGTGCAGGCCTTTATCGAACATTTTTATTGTAACAAGTACCCCAGCCGAAGACATTGTAAATTTGCAAACTTGCTCCCTTTCTTGGCTGGGGTTGTCAATTATTCTTCAATTTCATATTCTGATTCAAACTCAAGGCCCTTTATCGAGCCTTATTGTTGTAACTACTGTTGCAGGTATTCTGCTCCTACACAGAACTGTGCATAAACACTTAGGACCTCAATGAATTACGGTGTACCAAAACCCACCTTAGTACCCAAACCCCCTACCAGACTAGCAATCAGTGACTCATTGGTTCTTTGTCCTATAGCAAAAACACCAATGAATAGTCAACCCAGAACATGCGACTTAGATTACCTCAAGTAAGGTAGACAAAAAGAGCACTCTTTCATTATATTCTTACACCAGTCTAAAACAAGGAGTAAATAAAAACACGTGCAAGTTTGAAATGTTTATTTCTGACGCCGTAATCTCATGCGCAGTACCTTAGATAATGCAACCAAACATATTATCAGAAACAAGGTTGTCAGCATTGTTACTATTCCCTAAAATACAAAGGGAGAAAGCATCTTATATTACCAACGGGAAACAGGTTTAAAATATACCTACATTTCACCCTCCCTACCTACCAGGTTAGTTTATAACTACAGGAGGTCTGATAGGATTACATGGACGGCCCCATACCTCTGGTACTCAGCAGTAGTGGATCACATTGAGTTCTGCACAAACTGTCAGGATACCAATGTTGTCCAACTGTGTCTAAATATATCTCCACAATACATTATTAAACGCACCAGTATCAGATGTGGCCACAGCTGCATATGTATTATAGGTCGAACGTGGGAGGATCATTCCGAATACCAGACACAGTATTCTAGATAACCTTGAGGTTCCATGCCCTCACTATACACACTAAACTAGCGAGGCAGTCTAGAAATGTAGCATAACAAATTATTCTCATGTGAAACAAAATACTCAGCCTTCTCTAAACAATATCAAAATTGCGTGTCGTTTGCAAAGCAGAGCAGGAAAACCAAAATGGCGTTTAACCTTCTAATGAACCCATGCTAACTTAACACGGTGTGAGTGCAAGGCTCAGCCCACGACAACCTCCCTCGATAGAACCACGTGATAGAAATGTGCGCGAACTAGGAACACAGAATCCAAGCCTGAAAAGCAGAGTCAAGTTCAAATTTGCATAATTTTTTTTCGCTGTTTGATAGAAAACAGTAATTAAATAATAAAGAATAGGTAGAAAAATCAAAGAGTCTTAATCCAACAGCATATAAGCACAGTATGTAGCAACAGCCTCCAAGAGAAAGTCATTGTTCTCATCTGAAAACATTTCAGCCATCCAATTCAATAGTGAGAATGAACATACATGTTCCTCAACGACCGGAGCCTCTATCACCATTGGAGGAAAACTCGTATCATCTTCAATGTAACTGCGAGCCAAGAAGTCATACGCCACTGCAAAAACATTCCAACGTCCCATTATTCCATGTATCGCTGCTAGGCCATAATCCCACCGCCAGAACAGAGCAAGTCATGAACCACTAAGGGGCTCATCAGCTGGTCATACTCCGCGTTGGGAGACACCGTACTGCAGGGACACAAATCCAGGGCCCAGTCGAAATCGCAGCTTAGGCAATGGAAGACAGGTTGAACGCATGTGAAAAAGGAAAATCGAAAAGATAATCCATAAGCTGCACTCAATGTTGCCAGAGGCAGTGCTCCGTAATAACTAAGCATTCGGTTGTGGAGCAGCAACAGCCAGGACATATTGTCGTGTGCTGCAGGATGTGCATCCTTATTGAAGTAAACAAATGAATAAAAGCACACCGGCAACCAATGCAAGTATTAAGCAGAAAACATTGAATGAAAAAATGCAGAGAAGACACAAAATATACTTTGAAAAGAAGTCACAAGACCACGGCTTCTAACTTTAAAAAAGTAAGGTAACCCCCTAGTCAAGGACGCATTAAAGATACTCTGAATTAACTCCCCAAAATACAGAGGCTCGTCTGTTTAATAAATCAAACACTTCTGGGCGGGTGTTTGCTACATGAAGGACAAATGTTTCACTAGCAGATGTAAGAGCGACCTCTTTTTGAGACAATAGCGCTCTTATACAGCTCATTTGGTTGACTCTTCTTTCAAGGTTGGAATCGACGGCCAGATGGAAACATCCAGCTTCCCATGCAGAGGAATAAACACAACTTTTTTATAGCAAACCACAAGCTCAGTTACCGTACTCATGTAACCGATGCCTGCTAACATTGCACAACAATCTGCATTATTTCAAATTAAAGAACTCACGTTTCCAGTAAACTGAGCGTTGGTATGATAGCAGGTGTCGCAGTGTCTTTCAAAACTCAGACCAAATTAGGCACATCTTGATTACAAGAGCCAATGTTTTTAATTGTTTAAAAACAGATATTTATGTATTTATTGAACATACTATCAGAACACATCATCTACGATAATTATGAAAACATTTTTTTTAAGGTTCCAATAATCCTATATTACTTTTAAAAGCAATTACACAAATCGCGGTGAAACCTCATGCGTACTCGCATCCTAAGACCACCGTAATAACAGAATAACGATACGCAAAGCCATGTGACTTTAAAAGAAGAGATTTAATTGGTTCATAACACTTCCTATTACAACTGTTGAAACTTCCATCCCATTTTAATAATTCTACTTTGACTTTCTAAAAAGAAGCACCTCTTCTGAGAATCTTTTCAAATAGAAGGAAGATCACCATAATAACCGCAATGGACTCATCTTCCAGCCATTCTTCAGAGAAATATTTCATTCCTAAACAACCTCCAAAGAAGAGGAAAGAAGCTCTAATTTGGCAGTTTTTTTAAATTTTCCAGATGTGCAAAAAAAGGTTAATGCTCCAAAAGTACCCTGTAAAATTTTCCAAACTCTTTCAAGGGGTGATCCATTTCAAAAATACTCCTTTGGCACAGCAAATATGGAGCGACACGTGAAGAACTTACACCCTAACAACTTTGCTCTAGCTGCAACACAGAGGTTGAAGGACAACCCACCTGCTACTGCACCAAGCACATCAACTGCTACACCAGCATTTTCAGCAAACAGTACACACCCACAAATTCATCCTGATTTTGTTCAAGTTAAAATTCTATACATTTATTGCAATAAACTTTTGTGCTATGGGAAACAGTCTATTGACCAGATAAAACGCAGGAAGCAGGAGCATCGCTGTCCTCAACATTACTTTTTTTTTCAATTCTTTTCTTCCCGTTGGACACTTCCAAGCCTTCCATTATAGAAAAAAATTGCCCCCGGGATTTGGCCCCCCTGGGAGCTAATTAAGAATAAAACGAACTTCTAGTTTTTTTTCCTTTTCCACGCGTACGAGTACAATACGCGTACAACACCGTTTTTTTATTAAAAAAATATATATATATTTGCGCCTAAAGATCCATGTGAGACCCCCTGAGCAGACCAACATGTTTTAGGAAATCCGCAACATTCTATTTGGATTAACTTTGGCGCCGGTGGACGAATCTTTGCGAATTTCTCAAAGAAGATGGCTCGCTCCGCTCCGCTCCTTCCCTGAAAGTTTTGGGGGTTTCGTCAAGTGGGGCCTGAGATAAAAGGGGGGTCCCAAAACGTGTTTTCCCCATGTTATTTTCCATAGGATGTTTAGACACGGCTACAGCTCGAACGGCTGAATGGAATTATAAGTAATTTGGCAAAAAGGTAGAGTCCGGCTCGCAGATTAAGCTTTTCTTTAAATGGTGTAAATCGGTCCAGTAGTTGCTGAGAAAATTAAAGTTGAAATCAATTATATATCTATAAGCGCGCACCCATGCGTCCACGCCTGTGCGCGAGCGGAATTCTGATTTGCTATTTGACGTCTGTCAACATTCAATTAGGAGGAATTCAGGAAGTGTTGACCGCCATTTTGTCAGTGCGAGTCAACATATTGTAGAGAACAAAGGGGCAGAACATGGAAAGGGGACAAGGTGGAGACTCCCTGACCCCCTAGGTTTTCTCAGGGGGTCCATTAAGGACCCCCAAGGCCCAAAAAATAAATAATTATTTTTACAAAATCGCGAGGTGTGCGCACCTTGCGTGCACCACATTTTACAAGACTGTGAAAAACTATAGTGGAGAGCGTGAAAAGGGGGCAGGGTGGATACTCTCTGACCCCCTAGGTTTTCTCAGGGGGTCCATTAAGGACCCCCAAAGCCAAAAAGAAACATTTTTTTGCAAAAAAGTTGCGGGGTGCGCGCACCCGGTTGAGCACCGCTATTTACAAGAGTGTGAAAAACTATAGCAGAGAGCGTGGAAAGGGGGCAGGTTGGAGACTCCCTGACCCCCTAGGTTTTCTCAGGGGGTCCATTAAGGATCCCCAAACCCAAAAAGAAACATTTTTTGTTTGCAAAAAAGTTGCGGGGTGCGCGCACCCGGTCGCGCACGGCGACAAAAAAAGATTAAAAAAATGGAGTTAAATTACAAGTTTGAGTGTTTACATGTTAGTTGGCTCTAAAAAGAGCTGTTGTGTTAATTGGGTGTTCCGTCACAAGAACCCCCTTGAAAAGTGTTTCAATGAAATCTACAAGATTTCACTAAGTCACTTCACCAACGCTGATGTGTCAAAACATTGCACCTGTTGAAGCAGGTGTAAAGGTTGACATACCACGTTACAGATAGAGCAAGTTTGAAAAGTGCTGGATTTGCGTCCTGCATGGAACACAATTTCAACACTGTGCCAACTTTCAGCCCTAGATGTGACACGCATATGTTTATTCCTACGCCATGGTGCACCGCATTGCAAATGTGGTGCATCATGAGTGGTGCAAGGATTAACTTGTGTGGCGCATCTTTCCTGGCGCATCTCTGCTATTTTGCAGAGATGTGTTGGGTAATATAAATCTGTCTCTCTGTTCCATTCCCTCTCTACTCTTTCCTAAGTCCCTTCATTCCCTTACTCAATTTTTTATTCACTTATTTCCCACTTCTCACTTTCACTTACCTCCCTTTTATCATCCTCAAATCCCCTTCCTTCGTCATCTTTCCATTTCTTTTACCTTCACTCCCCTAACCCTACTCTATGTATCTCTCTTTGTCCCTTACTCTCCTTCCATATGTCCATCCTCACTCCCCTTCTGTGACTCCTTCACCTTTACTTTACTTTCCATACTGCTCTTCCCATAATTTTTATTTTCCCTTAACTCACTACCCTATCTTTAGACATCTTGGGGCAGATTTACAAGCCATTTACACCTCTTTTGCGCCGCCGCTGCGTCACTTTTGTGACGCAGCAGCAGTGCAAAAGATGCGCCATGGTTCGGGCTATTTACAACGTGACGTATCTGGGAGTTGCGTCACGTTGTAAAGCCCTGCGCCTTATGGAGGCGTTCTGGTGCAGGGGGGGGGCGTTCCTGCGCAGGAACGCCTGCTAAAAGTGGCTGAGTGAAATCTACAAGATTTCACTCAATCACTTTTAGGCCAATGCTATGTCAAAACCCTGCGCCTGCTTGAAGCAGGCGTAAGGCTTGAAGCAGCATTAGTTGAATGGGCCCCCCAGGAGCATTGCTGGAGCTGCACCGTGCATGAGACGCAACTCCAGCAATGCAACACCTTTACGGCACAGATGCGTCACGCATGTCGCCTGTTTTTGCCCCATGGTGCGCCACATTGTAATTTGACACATCAATGGTGGCGCACAGGTGGTTTTCCTTGTCGTAGGTTACTTGGCGCATCCCTGCTGATTTGCAGAGATGCGCCATGTGACGTACATCAGCCCCCTTGTTTTAGTCACTCTTTTACTTCACTTTCTTCAGTCACTATACTTCCTTTACCTCACTCATTTGCTCAGTTCCTTACTCCATTTTTATCATTCATTTCATTTAGTCATTTATGCACTACACATTCATTCAAAAGAAAGATGACACAGTGCGTAACAAATAGAGCTCTTTTTGGAAAAATTAGTTTGTTCTGGAAATAACTTTTTTTTTTGTTTTGTTGTTTTATATTTTTTTTTCTTTTTTTAAAGTTTTATATTTTTTTTATTTTTCAAACAGGAACAGAAATCTTCAACTGCAAAACTGTTCAACAGGAACAAAATAAATCCAAACTTTGAAAAAATTAATCTTCTCTGGGAGTATTGATGTTCATTAATTCTTCACTCAATCAGAGTGAGGCTCTGCTCCCCGTACACAATAATTTCAAAACATTTGTTGCATCTCATGCGCACTTTTGACAAGAATGGTCTTAAGTCCATTTCTGCAGTGGATGGAGATGCAGGTGGTCCTCCAGATGATGTGCTGGCCACAGCTGGTGGTATTTGTGTGCCCAGAGCTCTTGTTGATGCCTGTGCAAATTGCACAGGGTGCACTTGTCTGACATGCCTTATCATTGTATGTATTGAAAAGGAGTACTTTTTTGAAGGATTTCCTCTTGATAGAACAGTGCCACATATAGTGCAAGTGACTTTCGGGGCATTCACTTTTGTTAGTCCTTCAGGAAAAGTAAAAAATTTCCATATGAAAGATTCCTTTCCTTTTCTTTGAGGCAGCCGATAATCTTCCCCAGAATCAGAAGATGAATCCTGTCTTGCAGCCATTTCAGAAAATTCTCAGGAAAGTTGCAAAGGCTCCTTCTCTCATGAGAGTAAAACAGATAGTGAGGGAAGTGGGTGGGGTTTCTGAAAATTCTATAAACGAAACTACTATGAACAAATGAAAAGTGTTGTTTTCGAATCACTTGACTTGACGTGCGCGCTCGGGTGCGCGCACCCGGTGCAAGCACGCGTTCGCGCACGTCGCTTGAAAATGGCGTTTTACATAAAAGTTTCAAAACGTGAAAAGGAGGCAAGGTAGACACTCCCTAATCCCCTAGAGCTTCTCAGGGGTCCCTAAACAACTCCAAGGGGCAAAAAAAACATTTTTTTCTTTTGAAAAATTTGCGGGGTTCGCGCACCCGGTCGCGCACCTCCCAATTCAATAAAAAAAAGGGTTTTTTTGCCCTTCGCGGTTCTTTAGGGGCCCCCTGAGAAGCTCTAGGGGGTCAGGGAGTGTCTACCTTGCCTCCTTTTCATGTTTTGAAACTTTTATGTAAATGGGGCAAAACGCCATTTTCAAGCGACGTGCACGAACAGGTGCTCGCACCGCGTGCGCGCACCCGAATGCGCACGTCAAGTCATGTGACTCCAAAACAACACTTTTCATTGGTTTATAGTTGTTTCTGTTCTAGAATTTTCAAAAACCCCACCCATTTCCCTCACTATTTGCTTTATTCTCCTGGAAGAAGGACCCTTTTTGGAGCTGGAAGCAGAAAAAACAACACGATGGCAGAAAGCCAGGAAACAACATCTTCTTCTTCTGATTCCCAGATAGAATTTCGCCAGCCAGCCAAGAAGGGGAAATCTTCTTTTATTTGGAAGTTTTTTACTTTTCCTGAGGGACTAAAAAAGGTAAATGCTCCTAAAGTAACGTTTACCCTTTGTGGTACTGTTCTTTCAAGGGGAAACCCTCTTAAAAAATACTCTTTTTCAATCCATACTATGATAAGACATGTAAAAAGTGTGCACCCTGTGCAATATGCTCAAGCGGCCACAAGAGCTCTTTCCCAGCAGATTCCACCAGCTGTGGCCAGCACATCTACAGCTCCACCTCCATCGCCAGCAACAGCAGAAGTGGACCTTAAGCCATATTTGGCGAATGTGCATATGCGATGCAACAAATGTTTTGATGTTATTGTTTTTGGTGAACAGAGCCTGAATCTAATTGAACGCAGCATTCAGAATCAGAAATGCTCTGAAAGTAGATAACATTTTTTATATGTTTAATTTATTTTGTTCTTGTTGAACAGTTTCCAAGTTGCAGTTTCTGAATTTTTTGCAAAAAACCCCCCAAAAAATAAAACTTTAAAAAAAGTAAAAAAAATATAAAACAACAAAAGAAAAAAAAAGTTATTTTCAGAACTCATTCAATTCTCTAAAAAGAGTTATATTCCTAATACACTGTGTCCTTCATTTTTTTTAATGAAAGCGTAGTGCATAAATGAGTGATTGAAATGACTGAGTGAAGGGAAGGAAGGAACTAAGAGAAAGAGTGAGAAAAGGGGAGTATGGTGAGTGACAAAAGAGGAGTCGAAGAGTAAGTGAAAGAAGGGGACTATAGGTAGAGGAGTGAGTTAAGGGGAATGAAAAACTAAGGTAAGGGCAGTAAAGAAAGGAGAAAAAAAATACTTTCAGTGTTTTAACGTTGTATTTATATTCATTAAAAAAACAAAGTTTTCCACACATATTTTATTTAGGGGTTAGCATTTAAAAAACCTTGCAAATTCACTAAAAAACATAGGTTTCACACACGTTATAGTTAGGAATTAGCATTTTAAAAACCTTGCAAATTCACTGAAAAAACCATAGGTTTAACACACGTTATAGTTAGGAATTAGCATTTAAAAAACCTTGGAAATTCACTGAAAAAATCATAGGTTTTACACATGTTATAGTTAGGAAGTAGCATTTACAAAACCTTTGAAATTCAATGAAAAAACCCTAGGTTTGACACATGTTATAGTTAGCTGGACATTTCACTCATATAAAACCATTGAAATTCCCCCGTTATAGTTAGTTCAGCTAACTATAACTCGCGCGCCCGCAATGCACTGCTGATGACGTACATATTACATCACTCATGACATGGTCAGTGACATCACTCATGACATCACTGATGACATCTCAAATGACATCACTGATGAAATCACTGATGACATCATCCTTGTGGAAGAGTGCCAGACCTTCACTCACCCTAATATAACCTTTATTACACACATTCAAAAATAGAAAATAACATTTTCAATACAATAGCCATACCAATGCCACTTACAACACACCTATTTAGTAATTCCAAGATCTATACACACATCCACTCATTCATCAACAGACATATACAGTCACTCATACATGTACTCACTCATCATATGTTCTCATACACTGATACATCCTGATCATCCTGTTACACACCGACACTCAACCATAGAGTTACCCACACATAACTCGTATGTACTAGTTTAAAACATATGTACTTACTCACAAATACACTATTAAAACAGTTATTCATTCACTAACACACCCATATATACACTCAACCACTCATACAGAAAAAAACAAATAATAACCTATATAGCTACTCACCACACACACTCATTCACCCATACAGTCCTGCACATATGCTGCCTTCAACACATACAAGCAGTAAGTCACTCATTCATGCATCTATGCACTACGTAAGACCTTCCAACGAAGCATAGAGACACTTAGACACTCCTACTAATAATCAAACAAACAATAACCTATATATATAGACATTATGTATCACTCATATAGCTACTCACCAACACATGCAGCCACTTATACAGAAAGTGAGAGACTGATACAGAAATGTATATATTTAAACATTACTCACTAAACCATGTATTCATTAAGATACACTTAATCAGTCAGTTATACAATCTATTTTTCACTACAAAAGCAGCCATTTATACACTTATATACCCATTTCTTCTTCCATCAATCTTGAGATATACATATATAAAATATATTTAATTTTCAGAAAAACACCCATTCACTGGATGATGTCATCAGTGATGTCATTTGAGATGTCATCAGTGATGTCATGAGTGATGTCACTGACCATGTCATGAGTGATGTAATATGTGACGTCATCAGCAGTGCATTGCGGGCGCGCGAGTTATAGTTAGCTGAACTAACTATAACGGGGGAATTTCAATGGTTTTATATGAGTGAAATGTCCAGCTAACTATAACATGTGTCAAACCTATGGTTTTTTCAGTGAATTTCAAAGGTTTTGTAAATGCTACTTCCTAACTATAACGTGTGTAAAACCTATGGTTTTTTCAGTGAATATATATATATATATTTATATATAGTCACTGAAAAAAACGTAGGTTTTAGGCATCCTATAGTTAGGAATTAGTATTTAAAAACCTTGCGAATTCACTGAATAAACCATAGGTTTTAGCTTCGTTATAGTTAGGAATTAGCATTTAAAAAACCTTAGAAATTCACTGAAAAAACCATAGGTTTCACACATGTTATAGTTAGCTGGATGTTTCACTCATACAAAACCATAGAATTTCCCCAGTTATAGTTAGTTCAGCTAACTATAACTCGTGCGCCCGCAATGCACTGCTGATGACGTCACATTTTACATCACTAATGACATGGTCAGTGACATCACTGATGACATTTTTTCCAAAAAGGGGGGAGTAAGAGGGAATAAAGGAACCAGGCTCACCCTCCTATATATAACTGTCAACATAAAACCTTTGAAAACAAAGGTCAAGAGCCTGGACCGTTAGTGTCTACTATTCACAATGTTCACTGGAGTTGGAATCCTAATGTTTTGTTAAAAGAAAGGAAAAAAATGTCCTTTTCTTTAGTCCCGTCACTCACCAGGGTTTCCCCACGGTGACATGCTTCATCATAGGGGCCACCCCAACCCTCTACGGACTGAGGCAGGCTGCGACTTGTGAACTACGTAGGAGCACTTAAAAATGATAGACTATGTGTGGTATAAGTGGTGTAATTGTGAAGTGGAGTGGTCTAATCTATGTGAGTTAAAAATACCTTCCTAGTGAGCTACAAAATATTTTATTCCTGCTCCTGGGGGTTATGAGTTAAAAATGGGGTAAAGGACTGGGGATCCTACTGGCAATGAGTCAGGTATGCCTAGTCACTTCTGTTGTCAACATGTTTCGAGCTTCCCCAAGCTCTTCCTCAGGACTACATCTTCATCTCCGGAGGGGAGACCGTGTGTTGGGTTACCGTCAATAGATACACATATATGAAATGAATTGAAACACTTGATGATATCTTTGCAGTAATCTCTGAAACACATTGTGGCAGAGTGGGCTAAAGAACGGTGATGGATTAAACCCAGATCTTTTGACTGGGTGTTAGTGTTTGATTCATTAAGATGCTCCGTCCATCACCACCCCCTTTTGTACCGCTTTTGGCCGCCATAAGTGTGGCAGGGTATGCTCAGACGTGAGTCCCTTGCTCACTTTGCCACTGGATTCAAGCAAGCCGGGCTGAAGACGGCTGGAATGCCAGAAACCGGTCCTCGGAAGCTTGTTTCCGGTCCAGGGAAGACATGGCTAGGCAGTTCGGGCTGGACTGTTCCCATGAGGCACAGGGTCAGACTGATTTGCATACATCCATGTCTGAACTGGGGTGGCAGAGTGGGCTAAAGAACGGTGATGGATTAAACCCAGATCTTTTGACTGGGTGTGAGTGTTTGATTCATTCAGATGCTCCATCCATCACCACCCCCTTTTCTAAAGCTAACGAAATTTAAGTACATCATTCCACCCTCCATGCAACTATACCTTCTTCTCCTCCAAGCCTGCATCCTTAAAAAAAATCTGCATCACATAAAAGGTAAATCGAACCGGCGCCACTCCTGACTGCATGAGAATGTAACCACCTACATGGACAGTGCCACATCAGAAGCCAACACATCACCAGGCTGGAAACAGAAAAACTCAGAGGAAAAAGGCAGAAAACAAGCCTTTACCATTCACGCTCTCAGGATCTGGATGAACAGCCCCATCAAGCAGCTGAAGACCTACCTCGTCAGAAAATACTGCATTCCCACATAATAAGATTCACTCCCCCCAAACATCCTGCTTCTTTGTAAATGATCCTAAATCATAACTCAGAGTTCAAGCCCTGTATTCCATCGCTCTCTAGCTAATTCCACGAACTATGAATAGTTGAATATACATGTACAGTGAAGTATTTGTAGAGGTGACACCTGCTGCATTGTCCTCAATAGGCCCTAGAGACAAGGTGGCGGAGGAACTCAGGAATGTGGCTGCCTCAGTTGTTTCGCTGTCAGAAGTAGCTATTGCCTAGATGCATCAAACTGAATTGCATTTGCAAACGGTGCGAATTGCATTTTTCGGCCGTTTGCGAATGCAATTCACTAATTTGGAATGCATCATGCATTTCGCAATTTTAGGAATCGCAACCATGTTGCGATTTCTAAAATTGCGATTGCATTTAAGAAATTGCAATTTGAGATTTCTTAAATGCTATGCATGATTATTTTAAAATTGCGAATTCGCAATTTGGAATGGGTAAAATAGCATGAAGTTGAACTTCATGAAATGTGATTGCCTTCCCATTCATTCCTATGATAATTGCAAAATTTTCATGCATTGCCATTTGCGATTTCTAAATTGCGATTCCTTAATTTTCGCAATTTAGAAATCGCAAATGGAAACAATGATGCATCTACCCATATGCTCCATCATGCAATCATTGTTTACAATATGGTCATGACAATCTATGTGAAACCTACATAGCAGGTATAATGAAAAGGATTGCAGTCAGGCTTCTGTCCATACTCTTTCTGATGTTCTTAATCATCATCACAAAAGCACTGAATATAATGTTTGTGATCAATCGACATTAATAGAAAAAAAATAAAGCACAAAATGGTCCCATACGCAATAGGTCAATTGAATTGCCAAGATCAGTTGCCAACACCCCTCATTGCATCTATTGCCCACTAAAATGATTAAATGTTGCCACCAGCTAGGGCCTGGGCAAAGCACATGAGAGTGGCAGCCTCCACAAGATAACAGGGTCTCTGCAATCTGTCCTTAATGACAACAAGAGCTGTAATATGGTTGGTCCTTTAAAGTTGGGAGCCCCTCAAACTGGGCAAAAATGGAAATGCAGGGAAACCTCCGGAAACAGGGAATAATGACGGGAACAGACCAGACTCACAGATTGTTAGGAACATTTGCCATTATAGGCATCTGTTTTTTCCAAATAGTGTTTTTTTGCCGTTTATCTACTGATTTTTCAAAACTTTTCATAGTTTTCTCATGCTCCAAATATCTTCATAATTAAAATTCCCATTTTAGTTGTAGGCAACAACAAATCTGCTGCGCTTTGCATTCAAACATTGCATTTGCACAGGTCTATATTTAATATAACCGGAGACTTATGGCCTGATTTAGGGTTTGGCAGACAGAGTAAAGGCAAGCAGGGTGGTGGAGGATTTATGGCTCCAAATGGAGAGATGTCTGCCTGCCCTGTGGATAGCTCTATACATTGGCAAAATAGATGTTACAGAGGTTGTTGTCAATGTTGGAAAGCTTGCGGGACCGCACAGTCAAATATGATGGCTTGTTACCAAACTTTTTTTTAGTTTTTTTTAAAAAACAAACTCCTAGACCGGGACTATGTTTATATTAAAAAAAATGAATGTCCCCCCCAATATGGAAGTTTTCTCCCATGGCCTGGGAGTCCATTTTTTCTCCTGTCCTTAACCACCAGGCTTTCCTTGGTGGTGACTGATAGGGGAAAAAATACATAACCACGCCCACCCAAAGTAGAGCACACTGGGGCATATTACCAACAACTAGCGATAATTATCGCTATGTTGGCTTAGCGGCAATATTTTTATCGCCGAGCTGCGGCGATTTTTATCGCTTAGGAACCTTGCTATTATCAAGGTTTATCTCCTAAGCGATAAAAATCGGCCGAAATGCATGAATATCGCTGAAAAGTCAGCGATATTCATGCATTAACGAGCTAATGCTCTTAGCCATGTTATCCATCTACCATTGGATAACATGGCTAAGAACTGCTCAGGGGCAGGTGTTAGCTTTTGGAGATAATCGCGCTTGGCACGAATATCTCCAAAAGTTGGTAATAGGAGATAGCGATGTTAGCGACTGTTTCCAGTCGCTAACATCTTGGCACGCCCACTTTGCATGTCATTAGTGATAAATTTCACTGACATGCAAAGCGGGGCTCAAGATGGTCGCTATCTCCTACTAGCTGTCGCTAACTGGTGTTAGCGACAGCTAGGTAATAGGGAGATCATTTTATCTCCGCTTTCTTGGCTTTTAAAGCCAAAAAAGCGGAGATAAACCCCCTTGATAATATGCCCCACTGTGTTTTGTGCTTCATCTTCAGAGGAAAAGTTATGCCAACAGAGTACATTTTACTCCAATGGTGTAAACCACGCAGTATGCATTACTCAACATCTGGCAGGCAGACTGAGAGTTTGGCAAAGAGTGTACCCTGTTTTCATTGCGACTGTGTACCCTCTCCGCCAAACTCTAAATGGGCCTTTAATTCCCTGCCATGTCTAACATGCATTTGTGTATATTTAAATGTATAGGTTTTTGGTATCAATATGTCAGTGCACCTCATTCCATGGTTGATTAATTATGGGATATTGCTAAATCGGTTACAACTAAAAAGTGCTCCAGCGATCGTCTTTTTACTTTTTAAAACAGTTTTAAACATCTTTGAAATGATTTCAGGTCTTTCTTCTAACCGCATTTGCTGTGGAACAGCTCCTTCATGTCTGATTGTCGCTCTGTTGTTTTACATCAATAGTAGAAAGAATGCATTCGCATCTACTTTTCTCCAAGATTATTCCTTCTGAGATGAAAGAAGGTGATTGTGTTTCCATGGTAATGTTCCTATCAAAAGCCCGTGTAGCTCTTATTTACAAGATGTGGAAGGGAGAAGACTATTGTGGTACTGTGTGCCCTTCTCCTTCAGGATGCTTTAGGTAATTGCTTCTGCTTCCGTCCCCTCATGTTTCATATTCGATTCGTGTTTTTGTTATTGGCTAAATTGTTCTCTTTAGCAGTCTTACCGAAAGGCAGGAAGACTTACCCGAATGGAACATCTGTCTTATGCTGATCTATCCGAAAAATCAATTTTCAACTTCGAATCTTTAAAGATTCCTTGAAATTACGGATGTACTTTTCTTAGCTATTGTTGTACAAGATTGAGCCTCTGCTCAGCTTCTGATAATGTTTTCCTAAATGTTAGAGGCTGCGATTCACTATTGTTTATTTGGAAAGTCAGAAGTCCACAGATTTTGAAATTTACACCTGAACTCGGCCACGGTCTGTGCAGGTAAGCGTGTTGGGCCATTGGGTCCGGGTGAGGGGGGATTTCGATGGAGGGAAAATTAAATACATAATTAATTTTCCCTCATCGTCCATCAAAATCTCCCCCCAACCCCAGTCCACCGTCGCCACCGCTCTTACCTGCGCGGGCCGCGGCTGCCTGAACTGCATAATCCACCCACTGAGGGGACGTTTTTGGGCATGTACAAATTTGCACCAAGATGTCCTTGAGCATAGTGTTATATGTTGGTAAGTTGTGAGCTCCTTTGCACCATTTGATCAGGCGGTGGTCAGTGCTGTTTCATGGCAGCAATAACCAATGGACATATTTTGCCTACAGTAGACAATATGGAACTTTCTGGGACCAATTGATTCTTCTGTCAATATCCGGTTTTGGGCGGTAAGCCATGAGAAACATTTTAAAGGAAGGACTAGCTACAGGGAGTAAGAAATAGTGTGTGGGGGAAGAATGTGGCATTGCCAAGGTCGGAGAGGTAATGATCTGAGTTCAAGAGAGCAATAAGGCAGTAGACCTCAATAGAAGTTACATTTAAGACTGTTCAGTAGGTTAGTAGACAGAAAATGCAAATTGTTCCATGTAAACAGTGAGGATCATTATTTGTTTTGTAATGTGAGTGTAATATATTCAGGGCAACAAGTACAAGAATATAAAGGGCCTCATTAACAAACTGTGCTTTTAAGTTATGTTATGTTATGTTAATTTCGATTTATATAGCGCCAAATCACCGACAGGTCTCTTAGCGCTTGCTTTGGGAACCCGTCCTGGCTTTCCCTGCGAGATAACCCCTACTGGGCATCCCCAAGGTGAACACCAGGCATCCCATCGCGGTAGGGCCGTAGTGGAGATTAAGCAAGCTATTGCCCAGAGTTGCAGAGTGTGAACCCATGATTCGAGTAGGCACCGAGGCGAGAATTATCAAGTCCGTGGACATTTTGAGCTCAAGACCCTGCCGCATCGGGAATTGAACCATGGTCCTGGGTCTGATCTCTGCATCAGGGTCTGCCTCCTCTAACCAGTGAGCCACACTTCTCCACAATTTTGAGAAAGTTTGCAACTTTTCGGTAATCACAACTTAAGTGTATTAGATATTTAATAATTAAATAAGAACATATGTAATGTTTTATATATATATATATCTTTTTTGGCATTAATGTAAAAAATGTTATATTCTTAACTATTTTAAACATTAGCATTTAATTTAACATTATTTACTATGGCGTTTTATTTTAACACCCTATCTCCATTATTTTCTATGGTAAAGTGTTGCAGTACCAGAGGTGGGCCATGTGTAGTGCTGGACTTACTACAAATGTGCAAGTTACTTCAAAAGTGTTGTCGCGTTCTAATCTAGGACCCTGATCGATACTGTGACCTTATGCCACTATACGGCTAAAATCCCTTTGTACCCCTATATTGGCATAACCGATCAAATGCAATATTCAGAAACTCGTCTCTGGCCTCACACCAACAGAGCCACATTTCAGAATCGCTTCCTCTGCAACTTCCTTTGCAGCTCATTAGTGCAAATGACAAAGCAGAAGCCACTATCTAAGATTCCTAGATTAACACTCCGAGTTCTTCAACAAGATAAAAACTCAGCAACCTGGGAAAGCTCCGCTTGCTATGTTTTGATTAGTAATAGAACTCTAATGAGCACTGAGAGACGATCACTTCCTAGTGACATCTTTATTGACGTCTTATGTCCAAAAACTTACGTCAAACAAGGCACCTTTCAGGTATAAATATTACCAACGTTGCCTTAAGCAAATGCTAGCTG
Source organism: Lissotriton vulgaris (assembly GCF_964263255.1). Classification (NCBI taxonomy): domain Eukaryota; kingdom Metazoa; phylum Chordata; class Amphibia; order Caudata; family Salamandridae; genus Lissotriton; species Lissotriton vulgaris. The sequence goes on along the minus strand of NC_141694.1, from coordinate 658,030,650 downwards.
CCTCATAGACATCGCTGCCGTTATCGCTGCTGATGCTATCGCTGCGAACGAGAGAACAATGGTGTGGTGAACACAGGAGCTGAACAGCTGTCCCCCTGCAAGAGCCCAGCAGATGCAAGCTGCCCGCAGACGCTGCCCCTCCTCCTCTTCCTTGACGCGCTGAGAGAGACGCTGTCTTTTCTCATGCCGAGAAATCCAGCTCCAGCGTTTCCAGCCTACTTTTGCGAGTGACTGGGATATCGAGTCCCTGGAAGGAGATACCAGACCTCCAACATTCTATTCCAGAGGTATGGTGTTGACTAAACCCTTAGAGAGAATTATTGAAGCAAACCTTGGCAAAACCAACTTAACTTAAAGCTACTTACTTACTCCCCTCCCAAGTATTAGGCTTAGGCCAGGTACGTACACTGGGGTAGGCGTAGTTAGAAGCACCAGTTGAGTACGTTAGTCAAATGTATATATGAATGTATATATGTTTTATTCATTTTAAACCATTGTATGGCTAAGAAACCATATCAATGCTTTTACAGTATTATTTCGCAATACTCATTTTACTGTACGCACTTTTTATAATAACAATAATAAATTGTGGCAATTCATTTCTCTTGTATGAGAAGAAAGACTGTTCAATAAATAATACCTTTTATTGAAAACGCCCGTCTCTCTATTCTCTACATATTGTGAAAGTAATCTGCACAACAACTGACTGAGTAAAATAACTGTCTATTGTTTCACACGACTCTAGAGATTGACTCTTATCTGAGGAGCAAAGTTGTCATGTTGCACGGTTGTTGGAAAACTGAATCCCTTCTTGGCTGTGCCAGGGAAGCTGATCAGTTCCTATTCAGTCAAGAAAGTTTCCAGTGACCTCTGAGCTAGTTGGTAACAAACCCAATTAAGTTTAGCATAGTCAGTAGAGGCCTGGAAGATCCGCACTTCTACGTTGATACTACTGTTTATGTTATTCCAATGTGCAGGGCCTATTGGGAAAATAGGAACTACACTACATGGCGCCCAAACGTTTGGTAAGGCGATAAACTAAAGCAAGACGTTAGAGTAACTCAGTCGTGCATTTTTCACACAGACCCCTTTCTACCGTAAATACTCCAATAGACGTCTGGAGTGGGTGAAAGGTTAAAACCCGCCCAAACTCAGTAGGAAGACATTCCTATGTAAAGCTCTGGTTATTCAACGTTGAAGAATACAGTGTTCCAAAATATTGTGCACCTAATCTTTGTCTCCTTGGAGACCTGCTCTGCAAAACCTGCATTTATAAAATGTCAGTAGAAAACAATGGAACTGATGCCGCAGTAGATGCGACTCAGCAGGGTCCCGACGGGACTAATGAACCGGGTGCAATAATCATCCCGGCACATTTAAGAAAATCTATAATGTTAAAACTTATAGAAAATGGACTGACCACACAAGGTGGCACAGTCGTCTTCGTGATAGAGGCACACGAATATCGGCAGACAGAGGTATTCTATTCATGGATAAAATTTCCAGCGGCAAACGCCGCAACACACAAGTTCCACTACTATGTAGTAGGAGTTCCACCGGATGAATACGCTCCTTTCGAGGAGATTGAAATCCCATTAAAATACCAAGAGCACCTGCTCTGGTTTAAAGGCGCCCTAAAACATAATGATCATATTACCAGGCTCGGTTCACTAGGTAGACCAGGAGCAACGTGGCCGGTTCTAGCCAGCTACACACCACATCCGGACATTGATAAAATGTCAAGTGAAGAACCCTTAGTTAAAATAAGAGAATTAACAAAAGCATATAGAGAGTTAGAAAAATTATTTATTAAAAATAATTCAAACACTCCTAAAAAGAGTTGGGATGGAAAAAACAATCCACTCCAGAGCCCTCTGAAAAAAGATATAACCTTAGAAATAGGGATAATTTGAAGAAGCCTGATAGATATCAAAGTATTGATACACGTCCCTCTCGATCTTTTTCGCAGAAATCGGAAAGAAGAGGACGGTCAGACCCAGGAGAGCACACCAAGTCCAAAGACAAGGAACCTGCTCAAAGTAAAAAGTTACAATTTCCAAGAAAGAAGGTAGCCAGTATTAGAGTAATCGAACATGCCGAGAATACTGAGTACACAGTTGAAAAACGGGGAGTGGGCACAGACAATGTTAGACAGTGCAGCAGAAATCAGTATAGCCCGCAAGATCCTGATGAGTCATCTGGAGACAGTGGACACGAATGAATACATTCAGGTTGAAACTGCCGACACCAGAGTTAGCGAGCCCCATAAGATATACGAAATAACACTGCTTGTAGAGGGTGATAAGACTAGGAAAATAAGGTGTCTATTTTGGGATAAACTCTCAAAAGGCTATGACATTCTGTTAGCTGAAAAAGATTGGCCCCCAGAGTTTGTCAGGGAGTGCACTCGTGGCGAAGAAATGATTATGCCTGCCTTCTCGAATCACATTCCGATTCACAAAAAATATACTTATGCAAGGAAATGGGCAGTAGCCCAGGCACCAGCATTATATAAAAATCATGTAGGATGGGATGAGGACTCTCCTCCTCACAAAATCCAGTTAAAAAGTCAACCGACTGCACAAAGGCAGTATCCCATTAAGCAAGAAGCTAAAAAACAAGTCAGGGAGATTTTAGATCAACTTGAATACCGGGGGTGATTGAAACATGCACCTCTCAAATGAACAATCCTTTGTTTCCTGTCTCCAAGCCAGACAATTCATATCGTCTAGTTTTGGACTACAGACACCTTAATGCATGTTGCAAAACTTTTGCAGTACAAAATTCGCATAGTGCTGCACTAATGAATAACATAGTTAGGAAAAAATATAAAACAACATTAGACATATCAAATGGTTTCTTTTGTCAAAACATTGCACCAGAAAGCAGATACTTGACCCTGTCTCAGTAATAGGGTCTCAAAAAAATTTCTGTAGGCTCCCACAGGGATTCAAGAACAGCCCATGACTATTCTCAGCTAGAGTAACAGAGTTTCTACAAATATATGATGATGAGGCATTATCTTACGTAGATGATATCTATCTCACAGACGACGACTTGGATACTCACTTGAAAAGAGTGAACACCATAATACTTGGGTTCGCTGCAGAAGGTTACAAATTCAACTTTAAAAAGTCTCGAATTGCCCATCTGACAGTATTATTTTTAGGATACGAATCATCAAGTGAAGGGAAAAGCCTAGCGGACAACTTCTTAGAGAAGTGCGCTGTACTCCAAGCACCGAAAACACTGAAGAATTTACAATCGATTCTAGGCTTTCTGAATTTCGGTAGAACTTACATTCTAAATTACGCAGAGAGGGTTAAACATCTCTACGAACTAATTAAACCTGATTTTAAACAAATCACCTGGACTCAAAAACACACAGAAATGTTGAGATCACTGCAAACAGACATGTTAGCAAAAACAAAATTAGATACACGTGACAACACACGCAATCTTGTAATCCGAGTCATCCCAGGAAGATGCGGATTCACGTACCTGACCTCTAATGAGGGAGAAAAGGTACCAATTTCAATTAAATCTCACTTGTACACACAAGCGGAAAAAACATTGTCACACAGAAAATACTGTGAAAGCAGTGCAAACTGCAATAGCAAATGAACGAGAACTAGCACACGGCAAAAGGATTAATATCCTCACAGCGGAATCCGCCTTCGAGGCGCTATTCAGCCCAGTAAACCTGCCTACAGTGTCACTGGATCCGAAATGGATACAGTGTATAGATTCTCTTGGAGCGGAAGATGTGAAATACTATTTCGCCCCGCAATTTGAAAAACTGAATGAATTGACTTATGAAGAAGAATATCCTCTGCCAATCGAACTTCTGCCTCTCCCACAGTACGCCTGTATAATCTAGACAGATAGATTTGTACAGCATTTCAACGTAGAGAACAAATCCTACGATGCAGCCTGCGCGATTGTTAAAGGTCGTTGAATGAGAAGTAAATTCAGACCAAAAATAACAAAAACTGAATCAGTAAAGTACTGTTCGGCTCAGAGAGCTGAAATCAGATCTTTAAAGATGGCGCTCGAAAATGCAGAACGTGAATTCCCGACACTTATCGTGTGCGATTCTCATTTTTGCGTCAACTCTTACAATAATAAACTGCAGAGCTGGATTGAAAATGATTACAAAGATGACACAGGTGCCACAATAAAGCATAAATTGCTCTGGAAACAGGTAGCTCTTTTACAGAAAGAACTACAAAAGACTCACGTGATACACACTCTGAGTCATCAACGTGATGGCGTTTACGTTGCAGGGAATTCATTGGCTAATACAGCCACAGCGGAAGCAACTAAACCGGCTTCCGTAGCCACAAAAAAGCATTCAGAAAAATACATAGACGGGGAAACCATGCTGGCAGTCAAAACATCCGTAAAAGGCGACTGTGCAGCACTACCCGTGAACTATCCACTCAATTATGCATAAGTAATCGATGCAAACTCCATTCCTTTTGCTCGAATCCCTGGAGTGGGGGATAGGGTAATTCCAAACATGAACCGGAGAAAGTTATTATTAGCAGACGCACACATGGGAGAAGGTCCAAGGCACAATGCAATGAGGGAATCTCTGACAGAATTACAATCAGTGTACTGGTGGCCAGGAATGAGCCTACACCACTACAGATATGTAAAGAACTGTCCGGACTGCAACAGAGATCGCAGCAATGAGTCAAGCGCATTAATGCCATGGTAGGCATAATGCTGTCTACCTGCCATCCAGCGTCCTATTAATCATTAAGGCAAAACACACTTAAAAAATGTGGCCCCAGCGCTCGGCTGACGCCAGAACGGTTATAAAAGATCTGCGAGTCTTTATCGGCACATACGCAATTGCCATGTTCCATTCTGACCAGGGTCCTGCTTTCAGCTCTCAAGCTTATAAGGAGGCCATGGCCAGCATGGGAGTTGGGTTGTGGTATTCTTGTCCGTCACACCCCGAAGGGAACAGTGTGGTAGAAAGAAAAAACCGGGACATAAAGCAATCTATAACAGCGAAGGTATTAGGTTCAGGTGCTGGGTGGGTCAAACATTTAATAAGTGTCCAGTTAAGTCTTAACAACTTGCCAGGAAATTCTCTAAAAGGTTTCAGCCCATACGAACTATTGTTCGGAACTAGAATGCAAATTCAGGACTTAGATAGTCAGGTATCAGTGGTAAAAGCTAAGAAAACAGACTTTGACATCAAAGACCGTTTGGCTGTTTTACAGGACTTGAATGAAACAAGAAAATCCTTTAGCAACATAAAGTTAAAGCAACAGCCAGCTACCACTGACGAGGCACCACCAGCACCAGCCCCAGCAAGGCCTGTCTGGATTCCAAAGATTGGGGATCTAGTCAGAGAAAAAATAGCGGTGAAGAAGGAATTTGGGCCTTCTTACAGAAAAGCAGTACCTGTCTTAGCAATCAACGGAACAAGATCAGTAGTACTACTGCCCCTTGCTGGTAAAAAGGAGAACAGAGTTGTATCAATCGACCTGGTAAAACCACAAACATGTGGCCTATAATCAACAGTAGGCCCAGTGGACTCCCAAGAAACAACAGAATACCCAAACTTGCAACAATCCAAGAGGTTCAAACTGAAAGACTAATCACATTCGATCAGCCTGCAGTGCACAAAGAGGGACTATGCAATAATGCCATGGAACTCGTGCCCCTTGAAACACAGATTGAAACAGTTCGTCAAGAAACACCAGTCTACAATGATGTGGCATCAGAATGTGCTACCGAAAGACAAATTGAAAGAACAATCCCAACAATTGACAGAACTGCCTCTGGCTACTTCATCAACTTCGACAACTTTTCCGAGGATCAAAGCAACTCCGAAGTGATGCCAGAAACAAAGACTTTTAAAGAAAAAGCAACAGAACTCTTTCATCAACTGAAGGAAATTTACCTTATTTCTCCATCGTTAGAGTTCTGGTTTGGATTAGGTGTATTTTTCCTCCTGCTTTGGCTCATCATGGTACTTTGTTTGGGAAAATTCATTGAGGGAAAATATAGTACAATGGACACAGCAAGTACAAACATCAACTTAGTTCTCAAACCACACAGATCATCCCACGTGAAGAAAAGAGAACTGTCAACAGTAAATGTCACAGCCATTCCAATACCCGGTGGGGTAGTATGGGAGAAAACTGACTATGAAATCTATGGTCCGGTCGAAATCCTGAAGTATCCTCAACAATTCAAGGTTTCCTTAAGTGACTTTGTAAAACCTAGTACATTCTCTGATGATTGGGACTTTGAAAGTATTAATAATATGATGTCTGATTTAGTAATGTCAGCTAGATTCACAGAGCATGATTATTTACAAGGTTCGTCTAGTTATGAACATATGTTCTGCTTCACACAGTATGGTGATCATTACTTGCATAGATCTGCACAGCCTAGAATTTTTTTAAGTATAATCAATGGGAACATTGTGCTACACCACCTAAAAGCAGTTCTAAAACATTCTATGAGAAATTCCAGTACTTCTCAGGGTTTAACACCAGTGATGCAGAAACGTTTTATTATAAACTGTTAGATAAAACAGGGTTGAAAACAATGCTGACAAATACTAAATTGATATATTCAGAAGCATTTTATGAAAATATGATGACATTTGGTTTTGATTATTGGAAAAATAACATTGAAACAAAAACCATCTGGGGTACAAAAGAGTGGCAGGTACAAGGCCTAGAAGCATTATTCAGAGCCTGCATGATCCCAGAACAAATGATGTTTTTAAATGACACAATTCACCAAACATCCTGTCTTGGCCTAGCTAAGATTAAAGACCTTAACAAACCGTCTATTCCAATGCCAATACCTGAAAATCCAACAACAGATATTGAGATAGACGTATCTAAAATTTTACATTTAAACAGAACACATCCTGATTGGAAAAAGTGGTTAATCTGGCCTACTGACACAAACAACTGTCAAGATAGATTCCTGAATAAAACACAGGGGTTAAAAATGACCAGACAAGACCCTAGATACTCCCAGAGACAACATCCAGGGATAGTAACAACATACAGTGTAGGGAAACTCTGCCTTGAATGGCTAGGATCATCCACACTGGCTGAAATTAAGCAACACTTGTCTTTACTTAAAGATGGTGCAGATTTGCGCGATTTCATTCTGGGACCACGCAAACAGCGTCAAAAGCATTTCATAGCGACCAGTATCTATGCGGTATACAACGAGGCTTTGAAAGTCACACAAATTGAAACAGCAGAAAAAATACGAGAAATTGATCGTATTAATTTGGAAAAACCACTTTCTGTAGTGGACAATGGGTTAATGACTCTGTCCTCCAGAATATATTCACTGGACAGCATTGTATCATCTGTCATTGATATAATAGACAAAGACTTGCTAATGTTACAGCATGGCCAGTCACAATTGCGTTCTATTGTACAGTTAGGCTGGACGCTGCAAAATCTTCGTTCAGGCTATGTGCCTTGGCGTTTAATCAACACAACGTCATTGTTTTCCATCTTTAACCTTACTGAAAAATAAATCAGCTTGGCACAGAAAGGAGCAGACTATATAATCCTGAGCATCGAAAAACTTGAGAGATTACCTTTGACAATGTCAGAAAGTCCTGTCATTGAAAGGATAATACACAGGATTATCACAATTCAGATAACAACTTTCCGATTTAAAAATTGCCTTGAATACATACCTACTGGCCAGTATGAACGATTAGGTAAAGGATACATTAAGTCAACAGGGAAACTACCATACACACATACATGCTACAGTGACAGCAACAAAAATTTATTTCTTAGTGGTGAAAACTGTAAACGTTCACTAAGCGGTATACTTTTGTGCCAGGGTATTAATTTACACAGAGCCTGTGAAGGAAATTCTAACAACCTTTCATGCCACCAACATGTCACACCTGCAACGCAGATAGAGCCTTTCTTTATGCAGCTCTCGAATGGGAGTTACATTTTAATAACGGATCACAGCTGTTGTAGCCTTTTGCCAGGAAAAGCCTATCTCGTAAGCGTAACTTCCATGGTCAAATGCTGTATGCAAGCATTGTTTCCGAGCGGCCCTGGAGACATAGAGACTCCCATTTGGCGTTGTTTGAATTTCTCTTCTATACGAATTGATACTTTAAGCAAAATGAAGTCTGTGCTTTTGAAGACAACAGTGCCCATCACGTCATCAAAAGAGACGTATGATCTCCTAGTTGCAAGGACGGCTACGGAGATACATGACCTTTTATCAACAAATTGCCCCGTGCATTTCACAGAAATGCTTAGCCAACTCCTTAACATGTCTAGTGCCACAGGCATCCCAGGCATATTTAAGACAATTTTTATGGGACTGCTAACACCATTCAAAGCAATTCTGGGAATCATTCCTAATTTTGTCCATTCAGTCTTTGGCGGCATACCCCTATTTTTGGGACTTGTAGCAGGCATTTTATATTTAACCCTCCTGCTCCTATATGGCAAGCCACAGCTCAGACATGACTCCGGCGGGAATGGAAGAAACAATCCTGGCAGTGCGCTACCGGGACAGAATAACTAGAGTCCTTGGATTGGCCAGGCTGAGAGATCTAACCCTGACCTGGTTCCTTTCATTCAGACCTATATGGCAAACCTGCATCTTACCTGTGCTTCGATGTATGCTATGCGGAGATGAATGCGTGTTGGACACCTGTCTTGCACTTCCATCAGCAGTACCAATGGATATCGATACTTTGCTCAGTCCTGTAACGGCTCACGCATTGTGTTGTCCCCAGCGGCTACCAATCCTGATGACGGCATTCGTTGAGACTCCTGTACTACGACTAGGTGGTAACAGTGGAGCGAGTGACAAAAGCAACATCACCCAGGTACGACCTTCTGTGAGCATTGCTGATCCAGACTTTGATGATAGCAATCATTCTCACACCTGCCAAGTTACAGCACTATCGAATTTGGTCGAACTGTCACCTGATTTTGTAGACCAATTTTTTGAGAGCCTGTCTGATATGATGTTCTCACCCGAACAGAAACAATAACTTTAGAAAAGCATTCCGACACACAGCGTTCCCATGAACTCTGAATTCGGCCTTCAGTTTTGATCAACAAAAACTGCCAAAAAACGTTGGAACTCTGTTCCCCCGTTCACAAGAAAATATTTTTTGGATTGAACTATTTTTCATAATATTTTCCCCTTTTTCTGGCACGAGTTCTTTGCTTAAAGTAGACCTATTCATAAAGAACAAAAGCTTCTACTTCTATTTAGGTAAATCTAGAGACATAATAACTTAACACCAGCCTCTAGCTCATTTTACAACAAATGCATTTATATGTGATGAAATTATCTCGCCCTTCTTTTCTGTATTAAGAGATATTTCATGTGTAAATTTTTCGCAAAATCGTTCAAACTGATTACATATGCTATAATTTTTTGAATGATTCCTATCCTTAAAGACGTACAGTACCTATTTTTTCACGTATTTCAAATACACCTATGTCAAATGCAAATATGTATTTTGGGGTGGACAATGTTACACATGCATCTTATTGCTCTAGTTTTAGTAATTTGATGGACATAAATACGTGGAGTGGGTGTAGCGTTCTAATCTAGGACCCTGATCGATACTGTGACCTTATGCCCCTATACGGCTATAATCCCTTTGTACCCCTATATTGGCATAACCGATCAAATGCAATATTCAGAAACTCGTCTCTGGCCTCACACGGACAGAGCCACATTTCAGAATCGCTTCCTCTGCAACTTCCTTTGCAGCTCATTAGTGCAAATGACACAGCAGAAGCCACTATCTAAGATTCCTAGATTAACACTCAGAGTTCTTCAACAAGATAAAAACTCAGCAACCTGGGAAAGCCCCGCTTGCTATGTTTTGATTAGTAATAGAACTCTAATGAGCACTGAGAGACGATCACTTCCTAGTGATATCTTTATTGGCGTCTTATGTCCAAAAACTTACGTCAAACAAGGCACCTTTCAGGTATAAATATTACCAACGTTGCCTTAAGCAAATGCTAGCTGCCTCATAGACATCGCTGCCGTTATCGCTGCTGATGCTATCGCTGCGAACGAGCGAACAATGGTGTGGTGAACACAGGAGCTGAACAGCTGTCCCCCTGCAAGAGCCCAGCAGATGCAAGCTGCCCGCGGACGCTGCCCCTCCTCCTCTTCCTCGACGCGCTGAGAGAGACGCTGTCTTTTCTCATGCCGAGAAATCCAGCTCCAGCGTTTCCAGCCTACTTTTGCGAGTGACTGGGATATCGAGTCCCTGGAAGGAGATACCAGACCTCCAACATTCTATTCCAGAGGTATGGTGTTGACTAAACCCTTAGAGAGAATTATTGAAGCAAACCTTGGCAAAACCAACTTAACTTAAAGCTACTTACTTACTCCCCTCCCAAGTATTAAGCTTAGGTCAGGTGCACTGGGGTAGGCGTAGTTAGAAGCACCAGTTGAGTACGTTAGTCAAATGTATATATGAATGTATATATGTTTTATTCATTTTAAACCATTGTATGGCTAAGAAACCATATCAATGCTTTTACAGTATTATTTCGCAATACTCATTTTACTGTACGCACTTTTTATAACAACAAGTCTTGCAATTGTGGCAATTCATTTCTCTTGTATGAGAAGAAAGACTGTTCAATAAATAATACCTTTTATTCTCTACATATTGTGAAAGTAATCTGCACAACAACTGACTGAGTAAAATAACTGTCTATTGTTTCACACGACTCTAGAGATTGACTCTTATCTGAGGAGCAAAGTTGTCATGTTGCACGGTTGTTGGAAAACTGAATCCCTTCTTGGCTGTGCCAGGGAAGCTGATCACTTCCTATTCAGTCAAGAAAGTTTCCAGTGACCTCTGAGCTAGTTGGTAACAAACCCAATTAAGTTTAGCATAGTCAGTAGAGGCCTGGAAGATTCGCACTTCTACATCGATACTACTGTTTATGTTATTCCAATGCGCAGGGCCTATTGGGAAAATAGGAACTACACTACAGTGTAAGTTACTACAAAAGAGTGGTTTCTGAATACTGAAAAGTAATAAACATACTCAAAACTGTGAACTTACTCAAAAAAGTAAGTCACCTTTGTGAATCAGGCCCAAAGACAATACAGGACTGGATGAGGTACTCATGCCTGCCAAGGGAACTGCTACAGAGACATTAGCATACACTGCAGGATTACGATTCCATAGCCGTCTGGCTTTGCAGAGAGTTGTGTGTGAATGAAGCAAGCACTCAAGTTGTCCCTTTTTAGGTGTGAGAAGTAAGTCCAGTCCTGGTTTCTTCTTTATATTTTGGTACCTGTAGTTGTATTCCTCTCATTAGTGAAGAAATACTGGACTATGGGCCAGATGTACGGCCATAGCATTTTGCGACCTGCAAATTGCGACAAATTGTTAGTCGCAATTTGTGAGTCCCAAAACGCTATGTACAACAGTGTATGAGACACTGTTGACGATTCCCATTGGAGTCGCAAATTGCATGCATCATAAATATTTATGAGGCAGTCGCAATTTGCGACCCCTTTGGGAATGGCTAGCACTACCAGGGATGGTGGACTGCTAGGGTCAGCAGACCACCATGTCTTAGACTGCTTTTAAATAAAGCAGTGTTTTTTTTAATTGCAGCCTGTTTTCCATAAAGGAAAACGGGATGCATTTAAAAAATAAAAATGAAACTTTTCAGTTTCACTTTTTTAAGGGCAGGCCGAGGTCCATGGGACCACTGCCTGCCCTTAAAAAATAATTGCGCATGCATTCCCAAAGGGAAAGGGGTCCCCTGGGGACCCCTTCCCATTTGCGAGTACCTTACCACCCTTCTGAGAAGGGTAGTAAACTGTGAGTGATTTGCGACTGCAATTGTGGCCTCAAAACATTCATACATAGGTTTTCGAAACACTATTAGGAAGGAACACCCTTGGAACGCCCCTTCCTAATAGCGAGTCGCTAACCCTATTTTGTGAGTTACTAATTGATTAGCAACAAAATAGGGTTGGTACATGGGCCACACATTTATTGCAGTCGTAAACAGGCCTAAAACCCCTTTGCAACCTCAAAAACGGTCGTACATCTGGCCCCACATGTACTAAAACACATAGAAACGAAACTGTATTTGGTGAACTGGTATTGCTTGACATAACAGCTTAAGAACACTGATGTAGTCAAATTGTCAAAGGTTTTAGTTTAATGATGGCTGTAATGCCAGAAACCGGTCATAGGAAGCTTGTTTCCGGTCCAGTGAAGGCATGGCTTGGCAGTTCGGGCTGGACTGTTCCCATGAAGCACAGGGTCAGACTGATTTGCATATGGCCGTGTCTGATCTGGGGTGGCAGAGTGGGCTAAACAACAGTGATGGATTAAACCCAGATCTTTTGACTGGGTGTGAGTGTTTGATTGGTTCAGATGCTCCGTCCATCCTCACCCCCTTTTGTACCGCTTTGTTAGCCGTAAGTTAGCAGGGTATGCTCAGACGTGAGTCCCTTGCTCACTTTGCCACTGGATTCAAGCAAGCCTGGCTGAAGACGGCTGTAATGCCAGAAACCAGTCCTAGGAAGCTTGTTTCCGGTCCAGGGACGGCATGGCTTGGCAGATCGGGCTGGACTGTTCCCATGAGGCACAGTGTCAGACTGATTTGCATATGGCCATGTCTGAACTGGGGTGGCAGAGTGGGCTAAAGAACGGTGATGGATTAAACCCAGATCTGTTGACTGGGTGTGAGTGTTTGATTGGTTCAGATGCTCCATCCATCACCACCCCCTTTTGGACCGCTTTGTTTGACATAAGTTGGCAGGGTGTGCTCAGACGTGAGTCCCTTGCTCACTTTGCCACTGAATTCAAGCAAGCCTGGCTGAAGACGGCTGTAATGCCAGAAACCGGTCCTAGGAAGCTTGTTTCCGGTCCAGGGAAAGCATGGCTTGGCAGATCGGTCTGGACTGTTCCCATGAGGCACAGGGTCAGACTGATTTGCATATGGCCATGTCTGAACTGGGGTGGCAGAGTGGGCCAAAGAACGGTGATGGATTAAACCCAGACCTGTTGACTGGGTGTGAGTGTTTGATTGATTCAGATGCTCCGTCCATCACCACCCCCTTTTGTACCGCTTTGTTCGCCATAAGTTGGCAGGGTATGCTCAGACGTGAGTCCCTTGCTCACTTTGCCACTGGATTCAAGCAAGCAAGGCTGAAGACGGCTGTAATGCCAGAAACCGATCCTAGGAAGCTTGTTTCTGGTCCAGGGAAGGCATGGCTTGGCAGTTCGAGTTGGACTGTTCCCATGAGGCACAGGGTCAGACTGATTTGCATATGGCCATGTCTGAACTGGGGTGGCAGAATGGGCTAAAGAACGGTGATGGATTAAACCCAGATCTGTTGACTGGGTGTGAGTGTTTGATTGGTTCAGATGCTCTGTCCATCACCACCCCCTTTTGTACCGCTTTGTTTGCCATAAGTTGGCAGGGTATGTTCAGACGTGAGTCCCTTGCTCCCTTTGCCACTGGATTCAAGCAAGCCTGGCTGCAGAAGGCTGTAATGCCAGAAACCAGTCCTAGGAAGCTTGTTTCCGGTCCAGGGAAGGCATTGCTTGGCAGTTCGGGTCGGACTGTTCACATGAGGCACAGGGTCAGACTGATTTGCATATGGCCATGTCTGAACTGAGGTGGCAGAGTGGGCTAAAGAACGGTGATGGATTAAACCCAGATCTGTTGACTGGGTGTGAATGTTTGATTGGTTCAGATGCTCCGTCCATCATCACCCCCTTTTGTACCGCTTTGTTGACCATAAGTTGGCAGGGTATGCTCAGACGTGAGTCCCTTGCTCACATTGCCACTGGATTCAAGCAAGCCTGGCTGAAGACCGTTGTAATGCCAGAAACCTGTCCTTGGAAGCTTGTTTCCGGTCCACGGAAGGCATGGCTTGGCAGTTCGGGCTGAACTGTTCCCTTGAGGCACAGGGTCAGACTGATTTGCATATGGCCATGTCTGAGCTGGGGTGGCAGAGTGGGCTAAAGAACGGTGATGGATTAAACCCAGATCTGTTGACAGGGTGTGAGTGTTTGATTGGTTCAGATGCTCCGTCTATCACCACCCCCTTTTGTACCGCTTTAAGTCCCTCAAGCGGCAACAAAGTGACCCATTAACAGTACTGAAGAAGTTTTCTTGCAAGGTCCAAAGAGTTTTCAAAGGAGATGGTTTTAAGGTGACAGTCTTATCCTGTGCGCTAGCTAATGATTGGAGAATTCCCTCCACACCATTGTTTCCCATCAATTCCCCAATTCCCGCACTTCCTTTCTTGTTTTTCTCTTGCCAGCTTCCACATGGATTGGCTATCATTATTCCCCTAGTAATTTTGTCTATTTAGATGAGGGGCCCTTTTCTGTGTCTGGGTCAGAACTGATTTCACTCCTGCTTGTATTAGAGATAGAAAGATGTGAATGGCCCTGGAGATAAATTGGAAAAGTTCTTGCCATTTGGCATTACTAAGTCAAAAGAAGAAGTTTTAAGGTTGGCCTTTGTTGTGCCATCTATTCCTATCTCCTTCTCTATAGGCTAATCCTGCTAAGGGGCCCGTTGCTGACAGTACTCTTGCCTACCTGAGCCCAGAGGCCAATCCATTGTCCTCCAGGAGCAAGAGCTTTAAATCCCTGCCAGACATGTGTATTGAGCACCTGGAGTAGGAATGAGAGGCAGACTGGTTTGAAACCAGGTTTTCTCTCAAGCAGCACAAAGTACACTTTTTTAAAGTTAGTTTTTCCACTAAAGTTATCAAAATCTAAGCTCAGCGATGGAGCTTTCAATATAGAGTAAAATTGTTCAGTGGGTAATTGCTTACTTTGAGGGCATGGCATTTCCAATATTGAGTAAGCCATAGTTTATATATTTATCTCCAAGTCCACTGGGCTCACTTGGCACTTTATGGCTAATTTGTTTAATATATAATAATAGGTTTTCCTACATGGGGAAGGCACTTTCCATGTTTTACTGCAGTGCCTTTAACTTGCAAAACACACACAGAAGAGCTCAAGATAGCCATGCATTATCATCATATATATGTAGTGTAAATACACACTGCAGCTCACATTCCACACCACTGGTGTAATTGTTGTGCCATCTTAAAATGACCTGTCAGGAAAGTTACATTAACCAACTAGGTGAAACCAATTTTGCAATACCATTTTAGGGGCTAAGAACTCACATTATGGCACTAAATGGCAGTGCCACAGTGCACACAGTCCTAATATTAGTGCCGTGTAGTTCCTACCAATCCTTAGGACCTGAACATTGTTTGCACAACATATACTAAGGGCCTGGTGCCTAGACTGATTCCGGACACCCCCGCAGGATATGTTGGCCTATAGACCAGCTAGCTCATTGTGCCACTGTAAGCCCACCTAACCTACCAGGGAGTGAGCAGTTTCTGGCAACCACTAAACATGACAAACCTGATCACTCAGGAATCATGGAAACAGTACAGAACCTTTCGTTCAGACACATATGCTCACTTATTCTCAGAGGAATATACAGAGAATACACAGTGGGACATTTTCAATAATACTTATTGAACCAACGTTGTTCTTGCATAAGATACGTGTGCTGCAATGATTAGTAAACTGAAACAGATAAACATGATTACAAGCACTAAGAGAGTGAACAGCAGATACATTTCTACCATGGTGCTGAAGCAATGAATATATGCAGGCGTATATGCAGTATGGTAATCGAACGTACTCCTACAATTCTGACCATACACTAAGGGGCCGGTTCCGATTCGGGAAAAACCACTCCGAATAGCTGCACAGAGCGTTTTTCCCGTACGAATCGTACCCTGCAACGTCCCCGTACGTCGATGAAGTACGATTCGTACCAGGAGCAGGACTCCGTACGACTCGTACAAAGACCGTACGCCGCTAATCTCCGCACGATTCTCCCTCAGAACCCGCTGTACGTGATATCCGTACGTTTCGAAGCAGGTTTTCCCGACCCAGCAATTACGATTCGTGTCGGGTACGCACCATACAACGCTTTTTTTACGGGAGCCCAAAACGTCAGGAGAAGCGGAGTTCGCCTCGAAACAGGTATGGAACGCCCCCCCTGGGTACGGTGCGTATGCCCCATTTCTGCAGGGGTACCGTGCGTACCCCTGAGATCATGGGGTGTACGCACCGTAACCCATAATCGCAGGTTGTACGCACCGTACCCCATGATCGCAGGGTGTATGCACCATACCCCATGATCGCAGGGTGTACGCACCGTACACCCTGTGATCATGGGGTACAGTGCATACACCCCATGATTGCAGGGGTACGCACCGTACCCCTGTGATCATGAGGAGGACGCACCTTACGGTGTGTATGTGATTGTGTGGCTGTCCGTACGATTCGCCTTTACCTGACGTGGACCGTACGAATCGCGTCCTCATACCCCGGTCCAAATCGTACTCGTCGCGTCATACAGCATGTTTATGAATCATACGGTTCACTGTGAGGGTCCCTGTCGTACGGTTTCACCCTTGCAATTCATACAGTTTGCGACGATTCGGACGGATTGAAGAGATACGGATCATGCTACGCGATTCGGACGGACGTGTACGATTCGTACGGAGAGGGCTCCGGATACGATTCGGACGGACGCTTTTTTCACCGAATCGGAATCGGCCCCTAAGTGTACCTAGAGTGCGTCTAGGTGTAGAGCCAAGAATCCCCCCAAGGGACGATCCAACCCCCCTTACCTGATCAGACAGAGTGAAGGATCCCGCTTTGGTCTCGAGTTGGACACCCCTCATGGAATGTCAGACCGGTGCATGGTGGATTTTCAGCATGCACGGACCTTCAGTGTTAGCAGAAGTGCCTCCTCTACCAATCTATCAGGATGCCTATTATTTATCATAAAAAGCAGCCTTCGCAATGTGCACAATAGATCAGTGATGGTATGGATATGCAGATAGCACTGTGGCCCCGTGGATGAAAATGGGATGACTTTTGTACCTAGTACATAGAGAGGCCTAGTACATGATGTTCAAGGCGAATCTGGGTGTGTAAACCAAGTTGTTTCGGAGAAACTAATCCAACATTGTCATGCATGCAAATGTGTGCAAAAGTTCACAACTGGCGTTATTTTCTACGACAAAGTAAGGAATTAGCTGCTTAACTACATGGGCATAATTCGGGAATATAACACCAGCAAAGATACAGTTCAGAAAAAGGAGGAAAATCAGGTAAACCATGCCAGAATGTCAGCCTTTGCTACAACGTGATGTATTTTTCAGTAAAAAATACAAAAAGTATTTCTTGTTGTCTAGAGACTCTAGTTGCACCTCACTGATGAGGCCCGAGGCCACATCTTGTCTGCATTGGTTTGAATTCCCATTCGAAAGGCATTCAGTTTAGTAGTTGATGCTAGACTGTTTCTTTGGGCCAGGGCTGATTTGTTCGGGTGGTCCCTGTTTTTAAAGAGACAGAAAAACTTAAAATAAAATTGTTTGTTTTTTAATTCATGTGATCAAAGACCATCTCACTATCTAAAACAACCAGACAACCCCCCATCTCCCTCTTCTCTCACCTTCCTTTTAGAAAGGTCAACAATCAAGTACACTAACTGTGGTGACAATATCGTTCATCAGTTCCATTTATTACCTCAACATAAGTGTATCAAATACCTTATCCATTTAGTGTACTATATTTATAATATACCTAATTTGCAATGGGATGTATTATTAGGAAAGTTGTTTAAAATGAAATAGGGAGAGTTATCATTGCATGCACCTCACTGTAAATCTTTTACACTACCAATGCCAATACATTCCATTAAAGGGTAGAGTCACTCATTTAAATCACATCTAGAATGTGCTAGTTTTGTATTCCTGTTTTCAAATGGAACTACAGTAGTGCAGTATATATTGGAAGGGGATTCGTATTCGCAATGTATGATTGTAATCTTTATCAGGTGTTAGCTGCATCTTTTAGTTTGTGGAGACTAAAGTAAAACAAACGATTTTTCCAATTGGCCCCTATAGAGGTTAGACATTTGTATGTTACTTATGAGTAAACATTTATGAAGTTTTACAAGAAAATAATGCTTAGCCTTGCTCTCTTAAACGCTTTGCTATAACCATCTAAGCTCAGATTTTATAATTTTTCACACAATGCATTGAAGCAACCAAATTTGATGCGCTTCATAGCGCTAGGTGGAAAACACAGCAAAGTCATAAATGTTAAGATTGGATTGCTTCTGCTGTCATTCCCTGTATTAACGTTCCTAAAAGCGCAGCAGTGGCTGATGCAGGGCAACGTGGTGGGGAGTGCGGGGCGATGTGCGAGGGATGTCGACAGACGACGGAATAGGAGTTATTTATTTATTTAATTTGCCTTATTCCATTGTCTGTCAAAATTCCCCTCGCCCACCCCACCGCACTTACCTTCACTGTCTGCTGCTGCTAAACCGCTGCCTTGCATGATACACAACCTGGCAGAGGTTAGAGTGCAGTGTCTAGGATAGGGATTTTACTAGAAACATACCCTCTGAGTATAAATTCCTATGTCTGTACAAACATAGAATCCCCCACACTGGACATGTGCTGTGTACTTCAGCACACATAAAATGCATGTTTTTTTTTATAAATTAAAATATTTCTCCTTGTTGGTGTTTGCTTCAAGGAGTCTTGGTGTGACAACTCATGGGTGTTTGCATTGATCTGCCCAAGTAACTCCTCAGTAGCACCCCTTTAATACATAGAGAATTGCTTTTTGTGCTGAGAAAATGCACCTTTCCAGCAGAAACTGCCTTTTGCACAAAAACAAAATCCCATAAGCTGCTTTGCATCGCTTTACTGTGACGAAGAGAAGTTGTAAATCTGGGCCTTGGAATTCTGACACCTGCAGGGGCTATAGCCTGTTGTTTACCTCTGGCCACATGTGCTCACTTTAAAAGGATGAATGTTTTTATTTCCAAATTAACATAACTGTCCAACTTGTAAAGTTGTGTTCACGTTCCCTGCTTGGATAGATTGAGAACAGACACCAAAAATAGGATTGAAGGATCTATTTTTTCCCCAACTGTTTCTTAAACATATCACGTGAAATTTGACTGCATGTTTTCCAAGAAGCCTTTACTGCAGTACACATCACATGTAGTGTACAATATAATGTGACTTTAACTGGTATGTTTTGTGACGTGCTGTCAAAAGTGAATTTGCTGCACACAGATAAACTCATCTGACAAGACCTGAGTTGGAATTAAATTCCTGCCAATACCCTTGGGTAAGTTGTGAAATAAAATATATTCTCAAGCACATGCATTTCTGGAATTGCACTTCATTCATACTTTTTATGGTACAGATCTCTACACAAATAATGGTCTGGCGTATCCTTTAACCCCTCCGTGCTCCCGTTGGCCAACTGCTGCCTTTGGCCACCGGCAGACGAGGCCCCGCCCACCCTTTAGAACGACCGCACCGCGGCAGAAAGACCTTCGCGCTTAAGGCGTTAATATACTTTGCCTAATACACTGCAGAGGGCTATAATAGTTGTAAACAGCCCTTTTCCCGAGTGTTAGAAAATGGCCCTTTCTGCACACTTTTTGCCTTCCTCTTCCCCTTTTATGCTGCATTTGTTTTTGTTGGCCTTAGGTCTCTGTGCACTTTACCACTGTTAACCAGTGCTACAGTGCTTGTGCTCACTACCCTAAACATGGTTTGTTCGGAATATACCTAATTGGCATATTTAATGTACTTGTAAGTCTCTTGTAGAGTGGTATACCATATACTAGGTGTTAGAATTGGGTGTCTCTAGTTGGCACAGGTGGGTACTTGTGACAAATAGGGACCCTCTCCTATAGTCAGAGTAAGGGGGATTACACTCCTAAAATAACCCCTGCTCACCCTCTAGGTAGCGTGGCGCGAGCAGTCAAGGCTTATTTCAGAGGCAGTGTAAGTTAAGCATTTGTGACCACATACAGTAACCCAGTGACAACACTACAAATGGACACCACCCAATGTTTTATATCAAAAATAAGTATATTTTATATAGTGTTACCACAAGACCAATAAACGACAAAAAGAATCCACAGTACTATTAGCTTTCAAGAGTTCTTGTTAAAAAGGCTTAAATCAAGGTTCTGTGCGAGTCGGTAGCCTGGACGGGCTACAGCTTTGTTGAAAATAACAGAGTCTAACAAATCCAGCGGACCGCGTCGGTACGGGCCCACTCAAATGTCGACAGATTCAGTCACAGTACCTTTTACTTGGGGCAGCCGGCACGGATGTGCGAGCCGGTTCCGGTGATCGTCGTGGTGCAGAAAGGAAGCTTTGCAGGGCACGTTGTCCCTCGATGCTGTGCAGGCAGCGGCCCATTGACAGAATCAGTGGATCCACGGCTTAAGTTGCAGGGCGAGACAGTGCTTCGATGCTATGCTTGCAGTTTGCGGTGCGACGAACGAGCCGGAGTTCGGGAGCTGGCGTCGATCAGTCTGGACAGCGGTGTGAGTTGGGCGGTGCGTCGCAAAGCATGCGAGGCGGTGCCCAACTCCGGTGCGTTCACAGGACTCGAAGTCAGCAGCAGTGACCGCGGCGGTCAGACCAGTTCAATTCGGTATAGCGGGCGTTGCACGTTGCGGAGTCTACCAGTCGTGGTGCAGGCTATGGCTTGGTGACGGCGTCAGGATGGAGTCAGTGAGTGCAGAGCTTGCGTTGTTCGAGGCGGACGTTGCTTTATGCGGTGCCTACAGGACACCGGGCCAGTCGTAAGAGTCGGTCACAGCTCCCTGCCTCTGTAGCCACTTGTTTCCAGCAGCAATTCACAAAGGCTGGTGAAGTCTACTGGTCCTGGGACTTCGGTCCACAAAGTTCTTTCTCCTCCCTTTGGCAGTCAGGCAACCACTGCAGGCCAATCCCCCAAGCAGCACTTCGGCTTGGGAATAGTCTCTCCTCAGTTTCTTCAGGTTCCTTCTCCTCAGAGGAGGTTTTGTCTTGTAAGTCCAGAAGTGATCTAATTTCATGGGATCAGGGTCCCAATATTTCTACCCCCAAATCCTTTGTTCTCTGAGGGGAGAGGGGCCTGTGCCCAGTTCAAGCCAGTTCTAAAGCACTCTGTTTACCAGACCTCTCCTTTCCTTTCACAGCGCAGGACAGGCACATCAGACGCCCCACAGGAGATGGTGCCAGTATTGTGGAAGGCAGGTACAGTCCTGAGCACTTTTTTGACAGCCTTCCTTCTCTTCTTTCAGTGTGCAGGGCAGAGACATCAGACGCACCACAGGGGGAGGAGCCAGCATTGTAGAGGGAAGGCCCAGCCCTATCCAGGTGCAACTCCTCCCTCCCATCTAGATGCAGATCTCTCTATTCATCACCGGGCTGCCCCAGCCTGTCTCCTGGAATCCCCCAGCCCTGACACTCACAGAAACCAGACAAAGGAATACGAAACCTAGCAGAGGCAGGCTCAAATGGTTAGGCAAGCAAATACCTACTTTCTAAAAGTGGTATTTGAAAACACAGAATATTAAAATAAACTTCAATAAACGATGTATTTCATTATTCTGAGTACAGGCATACTGAATTTGAATTTCTACCATGTTCTCTGAGTCTGCTAGGATTATAAACATGTAACAATCCAGCAGCCCATTCTGGCCAATGGAGAACAGATAGCCTTGCAATAGTGAAAAATTAAAATGGCTGTAATTCACTATTAGGACATGCCACTCACATCAGGGCTTCTCCTACCTTATACCTACAATGCATCCTGCCCTTGGGCCTACCATAGGGGTGACTAATATGAAGTCAAGGGAAGGTTTAGGGACTGGCAAGTGGGTGCACTTGCCCAGTCAGCATGACAGTACCAGACTGCACGCAGGCTCTGCAAGGGCAGACCTTAGACACATTTTACAAGGCCACTTCTGTGGCTGGCACAACCAGTGTTGCAAGCCTACTAGCGGCATTTGGATTTAAACGCCCTGGGTACACTCAGTGCACTATACTAGGGCCTGACAAGTAAACCAAATATCCAATCATGGAACCACTAATCAATACATCAATTTATAGTAGGGAGCACTCATACTGTGGCACTGGACAGCAGTGGCACAGTGCCCAAAGCATCTAACACCAGGAAAAACACACGAGGCAACAGTAAAAATGGAAGGGAGGCCCTCGCCAATGGTGCCAGGTCTAACAGCAGGGCCTGTAAATTAAATACTGCCAGTGGGCCGGCAGAACTGATTGTGCCACCCACCTACATGCCATTCTAAAACTTGTCCCAGGCCTGCCATTGCAGCCTGAATACAATGACACGCTACCATGTCAAACACACTCAAAATAGGAAGAACTGCAGGAGCACGAGCAGGCCCATTTTTAAACAGGCTTGATTATCCTCCATCACTCCCTATTTAACCACATTGTAGACGTACGTGTGTGTGTGTGAGAGAACAGTAACTGCACCTGTCTGTGCACCATCAATTCATGATACACCCCTTTATGATAGTGCATATATGGCTGCTTTGCTATCTCTGTACTCACCACAGAGTCATGTGATCTTTCATTTACTTTTTCGTCAGGAGTGGTTAAAATGGTACTGCTGTTGTTACTTGAGGACATGAAGAACAAGCATTTGCAATGCAATAGGTCTCACATTTACGTGAGTTTGAGCTATTGAAATATTGCAAATAACAATGCCTTTTGTTTGGTTTTCGTTTTTAAAACATAAATAAAAGGCATTGTCATTTACAATGCCAATAGCTTAAACTTGCATAAATGCGAGACCTATTGCATTGCAAATGCTCATTTTTTTAAGCAATGAAATTAAAGGATTGAGCTTTAGTAACTAACAAGAGAAAGAAGCTCACATATGTCTAGTATGATGGGCTTTTTGAGGGAATAGTTTAAGTCAAAGACGAAGGAAACATTAGAAATGATGACAGGAGGGTTTTTAGACACATAGGGCCATATGTATCAAAATCCTCTTTTGCGATTCTCAAATAACAATTTTTTGTGAATCGCAAAATGCTATGTATGTAGGATTTGCAATACAATTTGCTAATCCTACATATTCCTTAATTGAGAATCTCAAATTGCGATTAGCAATTAAGGAATACCTTCCCATTCATTCCTAAGGGCCTAGAGGCCCATAGGAATGAATGGGAAGACATTCTCAATTTGCGATTAGCAATTAGAGAATCACAAATTGTGAATGCAATTTCAAGGGTGCAAGGGACACCATGTTGCACCCCTGAAAAAAGCATGGGTGCACATGTGGCACACATACATGCCCTAAGGGCATGTATGTGCTTCATATTGCACTTTGAAAAATGCAAAAAAGTGAATTTTTTAAAGAAATCGCAAATTACCACCAACTTGAAGTTGGTGGTAATTTGCGATTCCTTAAGGCCAAATTGCACTTTTTTGGTGCTTCTTACATTGCATTTAAGGAATCGCTAAATAAGGAATCGCAAATATTTGGCACGCAGAGTTGCCTTCATACTTACCACTTAGCAAAATTGCGATCACAAATGCCGAAATTCGGCGAATTTGGGCGTTTGCGATCGCAATTTTGCTTGATACATATGGCCTATAGCTGCCAACTAACCTTGTGTCTTGAGGGTGTCTTTCGAACAAGTCTGTCATTTTACCCAAAGAACTAAGCATGCTGGGATGTGTAGTTCATTATTGCCAGGATGAGGCCACAAGTCCCTGCATGCTTGTAGAAAGTGCATGGAGGGTGAACCCTTGTGCATCCCAGAAGGCCTTGCCTGGCCTCATTGTACCAGTACCATAGGGGATGTGAAAGAGATATCACATGCCTGTGCCTTTGAATCTAACGCAGGGAATAGCATCACTCATCGTTTGACTTGTGAAGTCGAGGACGTGTTTTAAATATTTTTTAATAAGAAAGCAAAGCTGCAGCATTTTGAAAAACAACACAGTGGTTACTAGGGGAGCTAGCCACAGAGAAATACACCTTCTCATTTAGTAATCAGATGTGGGTATATCACATTTGGATAGTAGTCGATAATGCTGTAGGTATCAATATATGGCTAACAAATGCAACTCCCTGTACACTAGCATTACTGGACTTTCCAAGGCACTCAATTTAACAATACCTCCCACATTTCGCAAAACTAGCGTGCACATGGCAACTGCTGAAACTAAACAAAATGTAAGGTGAGCATCACGCGCATCTTTAGATACCGCCAAAGAGAGGCCTAGAGCTGTATGGGCAGGTCGTTGGAGCGTTCAGTTCGTCCACATGGTGAGGTGGGCTTCATTAAGCTAGCTTCTAGGAAGCAAAAGGCCAGAACCTAGGGTCCCACGGTAAGTTTGGCGTGCATTCGGAGAACGTGTGAGAGACGGTCCTTGCTGCAGACCCTGACCAGTGGGCGCCTACGGATGGAAAGCTGTGAGCCGTGACTACTAAAAGAAGCTTCAGCCGGAGACACAGTGCCTGGCCTTGCCCCAGGTGCAGTTAGGTGGTGAGAAGTTTCCTCACAGCCACACCAGAGCCCCCGTTCTCTGGCCCTCGGGCCCGCTGTGCATATGAGGAAGGCAGAGGTTTCATCGCTGGGATACGGTGACAGGCAAACAACAATCTGGGGCCAGGGCCAACAAGAGCAGCCCGACTCTGGTAACAAGCAGGAAAGTGACAGTTTGTTGTTTCCAAAGGTTAGTGTGTCGATGCACTCACTGCAGTGTGCGCAGCAAAACACATGTAGGAATAAAAACTTAAAACCAGCGGCACAGCAGTGCTGCTTACAGTGTGTGTGTGTGTGCGCACAATGTGCTGGGAGGACTGGAGCACAAAGTGCGCTAAAAACATCGCTGGGGAAAGGAAGCCCATGGAAGAGGATGTGAAGTATGTGTGGCGCTTAGGCAGGGAAACACATAATGAAGGAAAGTAGTGCCCGCACAAAGACATAAACACATAAAGCGCAATAAAACTGTAGTTGGTCGGTGCTGCTTCCGATAAAAAAGGAAGAAAACCGAAGTGCTGAATCGGAGCAGCAACTAATAGAGAGGCCGTAAACTGAGTGAAATCTGAGTGACGCATAAAAACACTATTGCAAAACGCAGGCAAGCAGCAGGCGGGATTACTCTCGCTATACGAATTACTCGATGTCTCGGAGAAACAGCGCATGCACGCTGCCTAGGTGAGACCTTAAAATGTGTCGAACACAATGCATTTTCATGAATTGATTCTAGTGGTGGGTAGCTGTAGCCGACCACTTCCCTATAGCTTAGTTAAGGATTGATTTTCCAAAGCAGACTGTAAGAAAGTTCTGTTGTGCAGAGTGGGGATAGTCTGCACATGATCACACTGTTGAGTGTTCTATGTGGCCGTTAGAACAAAATAAGCATTTTGGCCTACAGTCAGGGCCACTTTGAGGAAGCGTGGCAGATGGTAAAACCGTTGTGCGCGTTTTGCCTGAACAGAAAGTTAGTTGAGTTTTTAGGAGGTGATGTTTTCGCAGGCATGTTGCATGCAGCTAGTAAAATAAAACACAACACATTGGGAAGCCTAAAGATCTAACAGTCGTTTGATGCAAAGGTTTGCCAACATGCAAGAAGAATAATAGGACCAATTATCGATTCAAAGATTCAGAGCATACACTCACAATATAGTTGGACCACATAATGCTAAAGTCCATAGATTTCAGACCAGTTTTATACGTTTTTCTTTCAATACAAGTCAATGGAAACGTGAAACTTTGATAGAAACTGTTAATTCACCAAAACTAACTAAGGAACAGGTGACAGGATCTTCTAACGAGAAGTTTTACAAGAAGACATTAGAAGGGATATATAGCTCGAAAAACACATGCTGAGTTTACTACTTTCTGACATTCGTGCATCCTGCTGCCAGTCTTCTGAATAAGGAGTCCCTTACTATACAGTGCAGGAAATGTGCAATTGTACAACATTGAAAAAAATGGCTCCTAGGCCTCAGAAATACATGAAACATTGCAGGCATTTTAAGCTAATGTACACATTAAATTAATATAAAAATAATGTTGAAATTCGGTCTTAGATCATTGCGTTTTAATGCAATTTCATGTTCATAATAAGCGCTGGAGTTAAAGCATGGAATATATGTTTCTGCTTTCTCAAGCTAATGGTGCATGCATCCTTTGTATGGTGCATTGGACTAATTGAAATATTATTCAGCACAACAGTTTTCTTCCACTTTGCCGAAATACCTGCTGAAGACATTGGACTGGCTTGAAATTCAATTTGCACTTCCAGTGGAATGTGTGGCAGGGCATTGCTACCAATAGCGCAGCAGGTACAGTCGCACCAGGTCCCAGAGCCCGAGAGGCCAATTTAACAATGATCAGTTCTGTATTTTATTACTCCTGCAGCAGTCACAGGCGCCATTTTTCTTGCTTGCTCCAAAGCCTGTAGCCCCCTTCCTATGCTCCGAATGCCAGGTGTCAATTTTATCTGTAAAGAACATTTTCACCAGGGATGTTGAACAGGTAAATTTGGGAAATTGTCCCTTACCTGTCCTTCTTATGTGACAGAAAAAGATATATTGGGACTCCCATTTTGAGGATATTAGACTGTTTCTCTGCGCCAGCCTACGAAACCCTTGCTCCACCATGTATGCACCTTATTCACCATACGGCGCACCATGGCGCAAGTTTTCACAGATGCGTCAGAAATTCTTATGTGTCTGTTTGTGCAAAAGTCACTCATTGCTGGAGTTGTGTTGCAAGCAAAACGCAACTCCAGCAATGCATGAGGAGGTCTATTGGCCTATTCTCACTACACTGCGTCACTCCTTACACCTGCTTCAAGCCGGCGTAAAGTTTTGATGCAGTGGTGTCCTAGAAGTGGCGCAGTGAAACCTTTTAGATTTCACTGCGTCACTTTTATGAGGCTTTCCTGCGTGGAAACGCACACCCTGCATACATTATTTTTCCGTTTAAAGAAGATTTTATTGAAGACACAAATGTATTACATAATTAATAAAAATAATACAGCAGAGAACATAATGCTGCAAAAGAAATTTGGTAAATAATGGGGGTAAGGGAAAGAAAATGAAAGAAGAAAGGGAAGAAAAGAAAAAGGGGGAAATCAATTGATATAATACAAAACTTCGTATTCAAAACGAACAATCAGAAAATTTCCAAAAATTCAATGACACCTTATGAGAGAAAGTAGAATCAACAAATATTGAAAGAACAAAATAATGAGGAAATACCTCAAGGAGGTTTGGATACTTCTTCAACACGTGGAATGTGTACAGGTCGGGATTGAGCAGACATATCTAAATAATTCCTAATAGGTAACCATAACAAGTCTCGTTTAATAGCTAGGGTAATAGGATGAACATAGGCTCTATCTAATCTGTGGTTATAGCAAACACCATACCACCAGGCCCGAAAAGAAACATTTGAGGAGTCTTTCCAAGACTTAGTGATCTGCTGATATGCTACTGCAATAAGTAAGTCAATAATAGAAATGTTGCTATTTGAGGTGGATCAAATGTCAGACAGACTGCCCAGAAAAATATGAGTGAGAGAAAAGGGAAATTGAGTGGAAAATTGTTTGTTAATTTTTTGCCAGACTTTGGATCAAAAGGAATAAATCAATGGACAAGTGAAAAGCACATGTTTAAGATCTGCTACATGGACGGAGCAAGACCAACAAGTGGAGGGAACTGAGGGATTTAGTAAATGTAATTTGGCAGGAATGATTAAGAGTATGTTGTAAACAAAAAATAAGGTTTGGGTAGTATTAGCTGCTCTAGAGGATTTCCTTATTTTAGACCATATCTGATGCCAAGTGCTGATAGAAAAAGAAACTTCAAGGTCTGTCTCCCAGTCTTGTTCTGTTTTAGATTTAGCTCTAGCATCGGAAACATCCCGTAATTTTGTGTAAATTTGAGATGCCGAAAAGAAGTTATAAGGGATGAAAGAGTGAGAGGAGCACACGTATTTTGAGAAGAAGCAGAAGAGATTTAGACGAATTTTGAGCAGCTGCACTCAGTAATTTATATTTAGAATAGAAGGATGATGGAAGAGAGAAAGAAGATTGAAGATTAGAAAACGGAATACAAACACCATCATTAAAAAGCTGATGAGTCCAAATAAGACCTAGATCCTTCCATTCTTTCCAGAAAACAATTCTATTTTTAATTTTAATAAGGGAGTTATACCAGATGGAGGATTTTAAAAAGCGTGATTGATCATCTAGACTGCCAAAAAGCAAGTGCCAATAGCTTAATCTCTCGCAAATGCACACACAAACACACAGACCCCCCCCCCACACAGAGAGCCCCACATGAAATCAAATGCTGTAGAATGCACTTGGTGGTGACTAAATGCATGTGCTGTCACCGACACACGGCTGTATATCTGTCCCTGTCTCCTTGGTGGGGTCTCTCTGATCCGGTATTGTGAACACAGCGCTCCTGGCAGGTTTGAGCTATCAGCCTGGCGTCCCTAGATGGCATCGGGGAGGAGGTTGAGACAGGGGACGGGGGTGGGACACAGGGCTACCAGGTCGAACGGTGCATACAGCATCCTCAGGAAGGGGCCTGGAGCGCAGTGGGGACAGGCGCCTGCAGCAGCTGCAGCGCACAGAACGTTGGAAACACTGATTCGTGCTGTGGCACTCTAGAACAGAAGCGTGTTAATGCATCCTCAATCAGGCGGGGTGTGTGCTGGCAAATGGGCACCTTCATCCCAGGCAGGAACCACCCCCCAATAATGCACTTTTTAACACCACAACCTCATCTGAACAATGAGGCAATCATTTAAGACACAAAACACAATAAAACGGTTATAAATTACAGTTTAAATTCAACTTTTAAATATAAAATTCAAAATGAAGAAAAGAGAAACGATTTTGTGGACTCATTAATTTCTAGAATTTGAAGAAAGAGAAAGGAGAGTCTTTTTTCATGTTTCCATTCTGATTCCTGAACAACAAGAATGAAAAAATGTGGGATATTCTATGAGCCAGGTGAGTACCCTAGTTCTTGCTCAGAACTCTGTGATCTTGACAAGCAGCTGTTATGAGAACAAGATGAAACAGATGTGAACTGTGGCTGTAATACGGCTCTGTCTATGAAACCCCAGTGCAGATAGGACCAATCAAAATGCAGCATTTTAGAAGCCCCAATTGTCTGAAGATGTTAATAAAACTGCTGTCTGATGGCTTATATCCATAAAGTGATGAATCCTGCAATGTTTTTTACATATAATTTAATTACTTTTGGATCAACTGCTCGATGTGCAGGTAGAATAGAAAAACAGATACGTGTCATTCATATTTCAATGAATAATATATTGCGATAGTTTAATGGCAAAAATAAATAATGCACAGCATTTAAGAAATGTACATGAAAAAAATGAATTGAATGATATTTAATAACTTTCTGCTATTTTATTAATTGATCTATTTGTCAGATACATGTATTTCACTTGGAGTCATTTACTACAAAACAGAAATACATTAGTTTTTAGTATGCTAATATTACGATGGCTTAGTTGATGGCTTATGTCATGTCGCAAGACCCTGCAGTGAACCATAAAATGTAGATAAATGGAAAGCTAATTGTCAATCTTCCGTTTACTATACAAGAATCCCTAGTAGGTGATGTGACCTGTCACTAATTTGCAGAAACCTCACAGATCTGCCTGAGAAACATTACTGAAGATTTCAGGCTCCCTACATGCCATTAGGCTCGTGGCGATACACTTATTAGAGTTACAATTTTGTCTGAAAACCCAACAAACTTTCAAATTGTGTAGTCCCATTCAGCAGGAAAAAGTGGGCTTCACAAATTAAGTTGTTTCCCTTTTTGGGGGTTTGAAGGTGGCAGTTGTGTGCTTAAAAGAGGTAGGGTATCTTATAAGAATGCAAGTGAGTTGTAGTAAAATTAGTCTTGTTTATGGGCCGATGGACAGACAGATAATTTCATGAAATGTTATTGCTTTAAATGAAACAAATCAAGGTGAGGGGGGCAAAAGTTCAAGAAATGGATCTGTAAATCCCACATATAGACCGGAGCTAATAAAGCCCTAAAGTTAAAGATCTACTCCGTTGGAAACAAATGTCCCCATGCAAACAGACAGGGAACAACACGTTTTTAAACACTTATACAGTAAATGTAAGTATCTGAACCTCAGAGAGCACAGCATTCAGCAATAAACTAAGGGGGCTCAAAATAGAGTGCATGCACTAACCTATATTTCAGCCAAAGATCCGTATAGGGTTAGAGTACAGACAATTAAAATGGCTGGGAACCCAAGCTACAACTGATTCTTTGGCATGCTACCGAGCACTCTAACTTTACACCTACTTAGAACAGGCATTTTCAATGCAATTGGTCTCGCATTTTAGGAGTTGATGATATTGACATTGTATATGGGAATGTTTTCTCTTTATGATTTTTTGTTTGCAGTGAAGTGATTATTTAGAGTAAAAAAGTGCACACTATATCATAATATATGTTTTTATTTCAACCGTATAGTAAAGCTATGACTACAGCAACTGTTATCAGGTTCAAGGCAGGCATAAAACGACATATATCACTAGTACTGCACAAATGAAACAACTACGGCTAGGGCACCCAGTGTCCTCATAGTGCAAAAACCAACACAATATGAAACTAAGAGGGCAGCAATTGCTTAGGTCTGGTAGTGCCTCGGATTATGAATCAAACCGGTAAAGGAATGACATTAGCACCCATTAGCCATCCCAGATGCGACAGCAAAAGGCACACAAGCACTTTAAGATCCCTCTGGGTGACGTGTGCGCTCAAAAAAACCTTATGACTTATGACAATAAGTGGACACAAATTGCCATAAACGATTATCTGGCACTAGGATATTTGCGCGTCTTCTAGCTTGCAAATGGCAGACATTTTTGCCTTGCAGAGTGATTAGCTCTGGGCCCTACGGTGCCGAGCGCAGGAGGCGCAGTGCCCTTGTCAGACTCTTTATGGCAGAGCCCTAGTCTGGGGTTCCAGGGCCCACAAAGTGTTGTAGAGCAGCTATCAGAGAATCTTCCAAAAGGTGAAATGGCGGCCTCCTGCGAGGTCTCAACCCACGTCCAGAGTCCTCAACAATAGGGATTGGGACTGCCGCTCGCACGCCTCTCACAACACGGTGCAGCTGGTCTGGCTAATACTACAGCTGACCCTCTAAGCACAGAGTGGGAATACTCTCGGGATCTACACATGACCTCAGCAAGGTGGAGGAAATGTAATGAATGACTCACGCCGGCACTAAGTAACGTGAGTCGGCAAGACTAATGCACAACATAAAGCGTGGCGTCCTCTTAATTTAATTTAATAAAAATGACTGTGCCATGTAGGTAAACCTATGTTTAGATATCATATGTCCCCCCAAAGTGTGCCTTGCAAGCTAAGAGTACAGGGTACTTAATCTAAAAACAGAGCACAATAAATAGTAGTACTAGTGTTCCCACACAGTAAAATAGCTATTTCAGTAGGTAGACCAGGATAGACTTGTTAGGCCTAGGTGTAGTTCAAATTTATATCTTCTACCTCTGCTTAGGAAAGGGCTTGAAAAATGTTCAAAATTATTTCCTGCTCAGTTTTTACAAGTTGACTTGATTGGGAAATCAGAAAACTAACTTTATAAAAATATACTTTAAGCTCCTTGGGGCAGTACTGGCTTAAAACCAGTTGTTTGCTGTATTTCCGTCACGACGTTGCAGGCTGCGAAATAAATTCTAAAAAAAATCATATACTCGGATATGTGAGCAAGACTACTAAAATAAGGAGGGTATGAAAAAGCCCAGTCACCAGTAAACCAATTTTCTGGGGCTTCGAATACATGAATACGCAGCGACACGAAACATATATAAAATTAAGAAGAAAAGGAACTATGCTAAAAAATGTAAAGTTTGGCACCACATAAGTAGGAATAAGAGTGCAGGAGTAACTCACGGATCCATCCCCAAGACTCCATGCAGGGATGACATACTCTTTGTTTTAAGAATATACTATGCTTTTAATTATTTGTCCTGAGGAAGGTGGAGCATAAAAGGCAGCAACCACCGAAACGCGTCGACAACTAAAAAACATCGCCTTGTGGGGGTTTAAACTTGGACACATATAAATAAATGTATTTTTTACTGATTTTTATAATAATGTGTTTTGATAAATGAAAAAATTCCTTCTGGGGCTACGAAACTAGACCTGTACACAAAATTGAGTTTTTAATTGCATTTCATGATTGTATTGTTATGAGGATACATGAATGTTGGAAATTGTTAACAAATACTCATACTGATTGGTTTTTTTGATATCCAAGATCAATTTTTAATAAACTTTTTGTAAACGCAATATACATTATCAGGTTAATATTCTAAGATCCTATTTAGGCACACTGCACCTTATGTGTAGCCCCTTTTGTGTTAATCTGGAAGTTAAGACTGGGTCCCCGTGGTGAGAATGTTTTTTGCCTAATGTTTACTGAATGATAGGGAACGTGAGGCACACGGCTCCCAAAGTTGGTGTGAGTAGTATCAGTATGTTGGTTAAATGAGAGCTTTTGATAGGTAGATAGCTCTTTAGTCAGTGGAAGCATCAGAAAAATCACGAAGGGGGAACAATCTTCAGTTGTATTGTCTATTCGCCCAGTTCCCTCTTGGGTTACAAGGGTCCCTCTCTTTTTATTGTAGAGTTAAAACCAGTCCTGCCACTCATCAAACCTCCAGAGCTAGGCCATGCATCTGTTGCTGGGAGTGTTAATGATTCTGGCTCAGAGAACACAGGCTTACTTGTGGGCCAAGGAAAGGCAAATGGTGCGAACTGTTGACCAATAAGCAGGGATTAGCCGACTAGGAATGGATAAGAACAGTTGACAAAACAAAGGGCAGATTCAGCACTATTTCATTTGGCTTGTAGATGAAAGGGAGAGCTACTTTATGTGTTCCAATGACCCCCACTAGACAGCCAGTTCCCAGTCACAGTAGGGGGAAAAGTAAGTTCTGCTGCCTATCATGCCTCCAAAGTTAGAATATACATCCTAGGCTGGGGGAGTTAACAACTCTGCCTTAGAGGACAATGGCCTGCCTTAGAGCCCAGGAAAATAGAATATGTGTTAACTGCTGACCACTTAGCAGAGATTCACTACCTGCGAGTGGGCATGAACAGATGACAGAACAAAGGGAAGCTTTAGTACTACCTCTTTTTACATTCAGTTGCCATGGAGGGATTCTCCTATTCATTCCCAGGACCCTCATAGATAATCAGGCCCTAGCTACAGTAGGAGGGAAAAGCAATTTTGACCCTATCAAGTAGTGGAATTGCCAAGAAGCTGCAGACATGCCTGTCTATTGGTGGTTAGGTCCCTCCGTCTTGAAATTGGGGATCCTGAGTAATTTTACAGTAAGGCAAAGGGAAAGTACGTTGTACGGAGGGGGGAGTGCAAGAAAGGTGTTAGGATAGGGTGGTAGATTTTTTCAATCATTGGCTAGGGCACAGGATACATTTCACACCTCCACCACCACCTCACCAAAACATTCATGGACTTGGGAAGGCTCCATCTGAGGAAGAAGGCCCTGCTGGAAGAAGAATCCTGACCTTTGACTCCTGCTGGAAAAATAAGATTCAAACAAGGACTCAAGAGCCCCTGAATCGCTGGCACCCAAGAATTGGAATTTGCCACCAATGTTGGTCTCTAGAATACCTGCTTCAGGAACACAAATAACTGAAGGACTCCTTACTCCAAGTGGGCCCAGATATCTAAAGAGGACTAGACCCTAAACAGGCCTTGCTGGAGAGGGAGTTGGCGCCCTGGAAGTCTGCCCTGAAGAGGTAGGGGCTGCAGGACTGACCACAAGAGGCTCTCCCAGGAGTTGGAGGCTAAGTCTTAAGGTAATACATTCGACCACAATGACTTGCTTGGTGTATCCAAATTCTGCTCCATTAGGGTTGATCGGAAATTGTGCCTAGGTCCCAGTCCACTACTAACTGTTGTTTTTCTATAGTGCTTGGCTTTGTACCTTACAGCTTTAAAAATCCATACCCCTGGTTACCCTTATCCTATTTTCAAGATCTTGGTGTCTTTTTGCTGATTCATTTTCTCTGTCATTCTTTTTTATTTTTTGGGGAATTTTATTGTCATATTTTTCCACCTTACAATTGTTGGTACTGCTTGATCTTAACATGCCTTTTTATTAGGATTGCCTGCTATGTGCCATAGCTACCAGGGTTTCCTCTCAGAACTGTTTTTGCCTAACACAGTGAGTTTATTGAGTTGGCAGCGGTGCCCCCTCCGAGATTAATAACTCCATTTATATCATGTGACCTCAAAGTAAGATGCATTCACAGACTAACACTCTCTTCTGCATTTTGCATCTGTGCTCCCTATTTGGTTACATAATCTAGCAGATGGAGAGGCCTGTGCCTTCCTCAGGGGACTTTCCTTTAATCAAAACCTAGCAAGTGCCCAATGTACCAAGTATGGTACCATTGACAATGCCTATGTACTGTTAATACATCCTCTGTCTCTGAGCAGTCCGATGAATGCACTGAATCCACCGCCTTTATAATGCCTCCATCTGTTAATTTAGCCAAAGCCTCAGCCTCTTTTGCCTGCTGTCGGCGTTGCTTTGCTTTGCGCGCATTTAAAATCTTCTCCATACCAGCAGTAGCTCAGTAGCTCGATTCTTCACGGGTTAAAGATATTGCAGAGATTGCAGAGACTTACAAAAAACCCCTTTGACTTCTGTTTCCCTTCAAGCAACAGTATAAATGTTTTTAAGTAGACTTACAAGCTCTTGAGCACACAGCTTGTGTACACCTATATCCACCTGGCTAATCCTACTCCTCTGCTCTTCTGTTCCTTTTATTTTTCTACAAACTTTCGATATTCAGTGTTCTTTTCCAAACGATAGCTCCTTTAAGTATTTTTAGGAAAGTCCAGCCACTGCCACTGCTGACTGCTGACACAAAACAAAACAAAGTGTGCCTTCTCTGCTCCTTTCGTATTTCACAATATTTAACAGTCTTAGACAATCTTCGTATGTATTCCCCTCAAAAATGCTAAGAGGTTTCAGTAGGAGCCACCATTCACTTCCTCAAAGAGGCGGCGTAATGATCTCAGCCTAATTCAGCCCTGCTCCGCAACTCGAGTCAGGGCATTTGTAAGAAAAAAAAGGAAAAAACCATCATCAAATCGCAATTACTTTCCAAAGCGAAAGTGTTTAAACGAGAGCAGCCAGCTTCTAGTTGCTGACACAGTGCACAGCGTGTCTCCTCTGCTCCTACCGTGTTTTTCACAGATGCAGCTGTAAGCTCCTCTCAGAATGCTTGAAGCCGTTTTAGTAAACAGAAAAATGTTCACTGTAGATCCGCCATTCTCTACCTCAGTGAAAGCAGCGTGGCTCCTTCAGCATGATTCCCTCAGCGTTGCACGAGCATCGAGAAAAAGCCTCCTTCGAAACTGCCGCTTTCTCTCCACTACGGGAAGCAAACGCCAGCGCCTTCCAGCATCGTGTACCTCGTATGGGGGGAGGGGCAGCAACACGGCAGTCAGGTGCTACGTGGAGGCGTGGAACTCCACTGTAGCGTCACTCCGCCCCATCTATTGCATCTGAGTATGGGGGACAAAGTTGCCGATTTCCAGAATGGTGATAAATCCGATACTCTTGCTTCTCCTCAGCCTCTCACACAACCACCCCCTCCGCCCAAACAATTTCCCCTGTTTGTTAAAAAAACTCCTTCGCTTGTGCCCAACAATATGACCTCGGAAACTGTTGCAAATGTGGCAATAACCCAGAATCATACAGTTTGTACAAGGGATTCAAGTCTGGCAGTTAGCTCCTCTATAATTTCAGCTTCGTCTGCACAACTTGGCTCAGCAGTATTCACTTCAACTGTTGATTCACTGAACTCTGGTGCTTTAGGAAAAGAGGATTTAATGAGTACAGTATCCCAATCTTCATCTGTATCTGATAGAAATCTAGTTGCAGAGGTGGCAGGCTCCACGGCCCCTGTACTAGAGATGGATACAGAAACAGAAGGAGAGATGAAGATGTCCGTAAAAGACATGCTAAACTTAATATTGGATGAACTAAGAGAGATCAAGAGATCACAAAACGTGGAGCTGTCTGCAATCCATCAGAGGTTGGATAAAATGGATAAAATTGAAGAGCTAGTGTCCACTTTTCCAGCTCGTCTAACTGAAGCAGAGGAAAGGATTTCCTCTCTTGAGGATCAAATGGTTGCAGTAAAGAAAGAAACTGTAGACGTATCCAAAACTTCTAGGGCTCTGGAGAATAAGCTGGATGATTTGGAGAATTACAATAGAAGATCCAACCTACGCATAGTGGGGGTCCCCGAAGGAATTGAGGGGTCAGATATGCTTCAATGGGTTTCTACATATCTCCAACAGGGGGTGATTCCGGAACACAAAGGAGATTTAACGATCACCAGAGCCCACCGAGTTCCTGCACACCTCCCCTCGAACTCCACGCTACCTCGGACTATCCTCATTAACTTTGCCGATGTTAGGGTTAAGGAGCAAAATCTATCCAGAGCAATTCGACAGAGACAGTTTCCGGTGAATGCCACAGTGAAATGCCGGATTTTCTCAGATATGTCTGCAGCAGCAGCAAGACGAAGGAAAGAATTCGTTAAAATTCTTCATCTTTTCAAAGCCCATGGGGCACAAGCAATGATAGCTCAGCAGTCAAAACTTAGAGTGCTCTTTAAAGGTAAATTCTATATGCTATCAGATGTAGAGGCAGCACAGGAGCTATTACATGGAATTCAAAATGGCTAAATTCGGACATAAGATAGAATACTTGCATGAGATATTTGGATTTTCTTTTCAATCGTTTTTTCTCTCCACTGGATGATGTATTTCATACACTATGTTGGGGTGGGGGTAGGACAGGGCAGGAAGGTTGAAGAGGTGTATCAACACGACACCTCAAATGGAAGGGAGAGGTTCCTGTGGCGTGCGTGGGAGGAGGGAGGTAGAGCGAGGAGGGTGCCACAGATGGAGGAAGAGGGAGGGGGGTGAAAATAGTAAAAAAATACAGTTCTTGGCACAATTTTTTTTTTTTATGATCACTTTTTGGTCTGCTTGCTGAAGATACAAGTAGTTTTTTTGATGGACTCAGAACCGAGTGTACTTTGTTTAAAAAAAAAGGGTATGATATGCAAAGAAGGAGTAATCTTTTTAGAAAACTTTAGTAAACACTATTAGAATGGTTAAAAATGGTATAAAAATTGTTTCGTTCAACGTGAACGGTCTCAATAATAAAAAAAAAATGCGGGCAATAGAGAAATGGGTCTTAACTGAAAATCCTGCAGTTATTCTCTTTCAAGAAACACACATCCCTCTTTCAAAAGTTGACCATTTTTCTATGTTTAAAGGGTGGGCCTCGTATCGGGGGTTCTCCTTTTTTTCTGAGTCACAAAGGGGAGTAGCACTATTCATTAATAAGAATATGGAGTTAGAGATTTTGCAATCCAAGGCAGGGAGCCGGGGTCGATGGTGTTGGGCAACATGTAAATTCAAGAATAGGCCTTCCCCTATCACATTTGTAAGCTTTTATGCTCCAATTAACGATAAGTCGGAAATCTATGAGGAAATGTTTCAGTCTCTTTTGTTGGTTGGAGGAGATATTGTGATTGGGGGGGACTTTAATATACTTATGGACCTGAACTTAGATTCTAGCACGGGTGGTAAAAAACAATTGAAACCTAAAGCATTTAAGTCCATTTCGAATAACGTAAGGACTTTAGATCTTGTTGATCCGTGGCGATCTATAAATCCCCATAAAAGAGAGTATACTTGTTGGTCGGGAAGACATAGGTCATTTTCTCGTATCGATTTTTTCCTGACCTCCTCAAAATTTAAGAATAGCTATCAAAGAATTCTACATAACGGCTTCTCCGACCATGCATTGTTAGCATTAGAATTGATGTTTGAGGAGAGCACAAATGCGGTAAAACGCTGGGTGTTTAATAAATCATACCTGGCTGATGTAACATGGGTGACCTTATTGAAAAATGAGATTAATGACTTTATTGAACGAAATATGGGAACTGCTCCTATTCATGTGGTATGGGACTCACTTAAGGCGTTTATCCGGGGGATTGCTATTGGAAGGGATGCGCGGGAATCAGCTGCTTTTAGGGATACAAAGAATTTACTACAGAAGAATATCCAGGATGTGGTAGAACAAATGTATCATAATCCATCTGCCAGGCTAAACAATGAATTAAATGCTGCAAAACGTGAACTGAGCTCACATTATTTTGAGAGAAGTGAGGAAATTTTCTGTAGGCAAGCCCAAAAAACATACGAACACAGCAATTTTACGGGTAAATTTCTGGCATGGCAGGTCAAAGAACAAGCGGCAGCTAATCTAATTCATTCTCTTAAATCTCCAATTAATGATACTGATACCTCAGATGCAGCAGAGATAGGACAGATTATGTTGTCTCACTACGAGAAAATGTATACTTCGTACCATATTACGGATCAAAACAGATTAAACAATTTTTTAGACAAGCATAATCTTCCCACTCTCTCTCAGATGGACCAAGCAGCAATGGCATCTTCATTTTCGGAGGATGAACTAAAAGCTGTAGTTAAATCTCTGCCACATGGTAAGGCATGTGGACCAGACGGTTTCCCTGCAGAATTCTTTGTTATATTTTTCACCTCCCTATCTAAACTATTACTTTTATTATCCAATTCCATGTTGGAAGGTGGCTCAATCCCACCATCATTCTATGATGGGACTGTGGTTAGTTTTTTGAAAAAAGGGAAGGAAGCAAATGATCCTAACTCATATAGACCCATTACTTTGTTAAATTCGGACTATAAAATCATTACTAAATTACTCTCATTACGTTTTAATCATATTTCTTCGCAACTGATTCATTCAGACCAAAATGGTTTTATCTCAGGTCGACAACTCATCACTAATACTCACTATTTGGTTGAGGCCTTAGATTATTTTGAAACATGTAAGGTGCCGGCTTTAGTTTTTCTTTTCGATGCAGAAAAGGCTTTTGATTTGGTGGTCTGGGATACACATTTTCTTATTTTACAATTTTTTGGAATCCCCTCACAAATTATAACCTTAGTCAAAAATCTGTATCACGGTGCAAAAGCCCATGTGCTTATTAACAAATCCATGGTGGGTTCAATTTCAGTGCAAAGAGGGACAAGGCAGGGATGTCCATTGTCCCCTGTTCTCTTTGCCTTCTTCATAGAACCACTGGCGGCGGCAATCCGGAATTCTATAAATATCCTTCCACCTATGGCCTCTATGGATAAAATCAAATTATATGCAGATGACATAATGCTTCTTCTTAAACCGGAGATGCATTCGCAAGCACGGGCTCTTTCTGTTTTTGCTGAATTTGAAGCACTTGGAGGGTATCGAATCAATAGGAGGAAAACCGAGATCTTAATCTGTGGTAGTATAACCCCCGAACTACACCCGGATTTTCAAAACTGTATTAATAATAGACCCAAAAGATATTTGGGTGTCTATTTTATGCCATCTGTAAGTGAATTGTACTTTTGGAATTTTGAACCCTTAATAAAAAAAGTTTGCGATCTGTTTTCACGATGGAATACCCTACCTTTGTCCATTCTAGGCCGGGTGGCATTAATTAAGATGTCGGTTCTTCCCCTATTTAATTTTTTGTTTTCCACTATCCCATGTTCATTATCGGGCTTTTTCTTTTCGAAAATCGAATCGATGTTCTCAGCTTTTGTCTGGGCTAAAAAGACACCTCGAATTGCCATAAATACTCTATACGAAGAAAAAGAACAAGGAGGTCTCGGTCTCCCAAACCTTAGAGATTACTACTTTGCTTATTTTGCACAGTATCTCTTAAGATTCAAACATCCAATGTCAAGTCAAGTACTGTTTATAAATTTCTTTTTTGAAACAATATGCAAAGAAGCCAAAATCTCTTCTCCATTACCCATACCTAAATCTCCTAAATTAGTCCGATACAAGGTTTTAAATTGGTTTTTTAAAAAACGAGATGCCATGTTGAAGAGATACTCACTTCCTCTCTTTAGTTTAAAAACTCCATTTAGTGATGCTATTTTAGGTTTTGGTATTAAAATGGGGCCAGAAATTATACAAAATTGGGTCAGACTGGGGTTTACATCACTACTGAATTTCGTGGAAAATGAAGCTTGGCTAACTCCTACCGAGATGCTTTTTCTAACTGGGGGAAATTTTCTTCTTATGGGTTCTTATAATCTACTATATAAAGTTTTTGTTCAAATTGATTTAGTACAGATCAGTCAAGCCTCAGATTTATCCAATGATCTCTTTTGGTCTTCACTATTTATGAAACCAGGAAAATGGAGAAGAGTCCTAGCACAGAGTAGAGAGGAGGATCTGAGTACTAAAGCAACTAAAAAATGGCAGAAACATGAAAGTCTCTACTTAACAGTCAATATGTGGAAAACATTAAATAAGTTTAATTTCTCTGTATTGAGAGGCGCTAACTGGAGGCGAATGCTGTTTTTTAGTAAATGGCTGCTATATTATACACCTGCAGTCATTGCCAGAATGTTTAGTAATTCATCTCCCATCTGTTTTAGATGTTCTCGACCAGATTTGGCTAATTGGTCTCATATAGTAGCCTTATGCCCCCGAATTGGGGCCTTCTGGGAGGGCATTTTTTCTTTGCTTTCACTTCATATGCAATGTACGATTATTAATTATGAAAGACTGATTATATTTGGTATTGATCCAGAACTTAATCTGGTTGAGTCACTAGCAAAACTGGTATATATTATTGTAGCGGTGGCCAGATCACTGATTCTTAAGTATTGGAAAACAGATGTAGTACCCTCTTTGGATGAATGGTATGAGAAAATGAGGAGAGTAAGGAAAAGTGAACTTAAATATGCACAAAGGATTGGGGGACTCCGTAAATTTGAAAAAATATGGGGGACGTATTTTGATTAAATCTCTATGTATGTTTTTGATATGAAATTTCTTCTTTCAGGCTTTATTCTTTCTTGAGATGATGCTATATTGTTGTAATTTTTTTTTTTTTATTTGTTCTTCAGCTTATCATTCTGTTTTTTGGATTTTCTGTAATGATTGTTATGAATGAACTGTCAAGAACTGAATAAAAACATTTAGAAAAAAAAAAAAAGACAATGCCTATGTACTTACCATCTAGGACATGAAATGGTGTGTTGGAAGAGTATGTACTAATGCTGCAGCTGCCAGGCAGGCTTGATTGTAAGGATAACAACACAGCAGTAAATAGAACATAGAGAGGGCAACTGGAATTAAGAGACTCTGTGGTTGTGGTGTTTTCCTCATAATTATGGATTTGCTGTGTGTCACAAAATCTATCATTTAAACTAAAAATTGCTTCTTGCTACACCAGATCAAAACTAAAAACATGGCGACATGTACTTCTGTGCAGTGGAAAGGCCTTCATCAAGGTTGACTGGTTGTATTTCAATTGCTTATTGCTGTATTTGGATGAAGTCTATGCCCGGACGGTGGTACAAAGTGTAAAAATGACAAAATCATGAAGTAATTCTGTCAGAAATGGGCTGCATTAAGCAACATACTTTGTCTTTTCTTGTCACAAAATGTAATCAACCCTTGGTCCTTCCCTGGTGCATAATTTCAGTGGCCCGGATCATAAAGAGACAAAAACAGGAAACAGAAAGTAAGAATCGCTTTGTTAGACAGAAAAAGAAAATCTACTTTTTAAGCATGGGACAGTAGGGTCTGTTTGAGAGTCACAGATAAAACCTAATCAAAGGCAAAACGTTGACGCATAAGCAGGTATTATGGGCATATATGATTAATGCATTTTTTTCAGGTTTTACATTATATATACTTTAAATGATGCTCCCTGCACTACGCAGCCGACACTGGACAGCTGGACCGCCCACAGCATCGAAGACACCCTAAGGACTATGAAGACCAGCCACTCCGGGGCCCATGTACCCCTGGCCCCACCAAATTTACCACAGAGCCGCAGACATTATCGCCCCCAAGCTGCAAAGAATTATCAACTGCTCCTTCGAGACCGCCTCCTTCTACGATGACTGGAAACACGCTGAGATCAACCCTCTCCTGAAAAAAAAACCTCAACGGACCCCACCGGCCTCAAGAACTTCAGACCTATCTCCTTACTTCCGTACCTGGTGAAAGTCATCGAAAAAGCTGTCAACAGCCAACTCGCCTCCTTCATTGACGAAAACAGCATCCTCGACTCCTCCCAATCAGGATTCAGGAAGAACCGTTGCACCAAAACCGCCCTTATCGCCGCAACAGACGACATCTGCTCCCTCTTCGACAGAGGAGAGACTGTGGTCCTCATCCTCTTGGACCTCTCCGCAGCCTTAGACACAGTGTCACACCGCACCCTAGCCCACATACTCCACAACACAGGAATCTGGAACAAAGCCCTCAACTGGATCCGCTCATTCCTCTCCAGCAGAAGGCAGAGAGTCAGACTCACTTGTTTCATCTCAGATGCTACACCGACCACCTGCTATGTCCCCCAAGGATCCGCCATCAGCCCCTCCCTGTTCAGTGTCTACATGGCCCCGCTCACATCTTATCGTACGCAGATGACACTCAACTCATCCTCTCCCTACCCAACAAACCCAACACCTCCAAACAAAACTTTCAACAAGGAATGGAAGCAGTCGCCAGATGGATGAAGAACATCTGGCTACAACTTAACATGGACAAAAACGAAGTACTCATCATAGGCCCACACCCCAATGACTGAAATGATTCCTGGTGGCCCCCCGCCCTCAGGAACCCACCCGCACCACACACGGAACTTCAGAATCATCCTGGACTCCGAACTCAAGATGGAATGCCAAATCAATGCCGTCACCTCATCCTCTTTCCACACCCTTCATCTCCTACGAAAGACCTTCAACTGGATTCTCTTGAAACACAGGAAAACCGTCACCCACACCCTCATCAGCAGCAGACTGGACTAGGGCATCGCACACTATGCCGGGATCAACAAGAGCCTCACCGGCAATCTCCAGAATGTCCAGAATGCCTCAGCCAGACTAGATCTCAACCTACTGCACCACTGCCATATCACCCAACACCTGAGGGCACTACACTGGCTCCCCATCAAGAAGAGAATCACCTTCAAACTGCTCACTCACGCCCACAAAGCCCTCCACAACACCAGCCTGTTTACATGAACCACCTCCTCTTGTTCCATGCACCCCAAAGATCCCTCCGCTTAGTCCAGCTCTCCCTTGCGACGGTGATGCGCATCAAGAAGAACAGAACAGGGGCCATTACTTCTCCTTCCTCGTGGCCAAGGCATGGAACACCATCCATCTCCACCTCCACCTCTGCCAGACACCAACACTCTTTAAGTTCTATAGGGACTTCAAGACCTAGCTTTACGACAAATCACCATGAACCTACAGGAGCTGCGCAGACCATGGTGGGTGCTGAAGAACCACAAGACCTAGCTTACCGCCACACCATCTTGAATGTCCAGGAGCTGTGTGCCCCCCTCCTCATCAGCACCTTGAAACACTTTCGAGTGAGTAGCTGCGCTTCACAAACCCGTGATTAATTGATTGATTGATAAATTGTTTAAATATGTGAAAAGAATTTCTCTACTTTGATTTTCAAGAACACCGTTTCACGA
This sequence comes from Lissotriton vulgaris, assembly GCF_964263255.1. Lineage (NCBI taxonomy): Eukaryota > Metazoa > Chordata > Amphibia > Caudata > Salamandridae > Lissotriton > Lissotriton vulgaris. The sequence goes on along the minus strand of NC_141694.1, from coordinate 657,987,008 downwards.
TTGTAACCATTTTTCATCTAAATTTCCCAGAAAAACAACTATTCACGCCTTCCTGTCAGCATGCTTCTAACAGCAGAAGAAAACACGACGCAGGACATTTATCAAATTGATTACGCCAACATCAAATTTGCTGAAGTGTGGGAGGTTCTGTCATGATTACAAATGTTTTTTCCATTTCCTTTGAACGTGTTTGATATAAATGTGTCTCTGGATTACACGGGTAATCTTTTTCACATCCTTAAAAAACAAAAGTTCCAGAGTTCATCAGAAAGGAAAGGCGATGATTTTATTCTTTCATATATTTTATTGTATCGCAGAAGCTACAGATCTGGCTACCACCAACAGCCCCTTACCGCTGAGCCCGGTGCATGTCTGGAACAATAGCATGAACACTGGGCTGTTCTCAATAAGAAGGTATCGCTGCACAGAGACTGAAGGTCACGTGAGGTCACTTTACAACCCTTGCTCTCCTCATTATAAAGAATGGCTTCAGGATAGAGAGCACAACCCGTCTGCCTGCTTAGCATTTCCTACCTCATTTGGTTTTCTATTCTTGGAACTTACTGGCCCATTAGCTCCCACAGTTCCCGGATCAGTGATGTATTAAGAGGGGTCCCATGATCTTTTTTCGGAGATTAAGTGCAAAATCTTCCAGGCGACCATAAGGCTCTTAGATCATGGTGTCGTTGGCAACTTCCAAAGGAAAGGTGGTGCCCATGTGGTGGGATATTTCCATCATTAATGTTTCGAAGTGATAATGAAAGGGCAGCCAATTGTTTCCTGAGGGTGGTGTTCTGTGCTCAGCCACATTTGCCCTTGTGGAAGGTCGTCTAATTTGAAGTTCATCAAACACACATTTTAATTCAAAGTGATTCCTCACCTTTTGTGTTTAGAACGTATAATTTTCAGAGGTCCAGTTTGTAAGTGTAAATGATCACACATATAGAGTGTGGGGTATAAAGGTACGGGCTAGGAGCGTGTCCAAATGTTTAGACACACCAGTGAATTTATCTTCTATATTTACATGGGTAGGCTTTGGTGGGTAAGACAAGGATAACACAAACGTCCGGTTCCTTTACTCTGTGCCTTTCTGCTTCATTCAGCGTCCTTCAAAGACACGAACAAGATCCTATCTAGTTTCCTTTGAAATGGAAAATATGCACACATTTCACTCAAAAACATCAGAACCACAAAAATTTACTTTTCCAATTTCAGCCTTTACTTTAAAACCTTCAGACTATACCAGGAGCACCAGTAGTTAAGTCCCGATGACTCTAGAATCACCTTTGGACCAGCCATTTCTCCTTCTAGTATAAACATTACCGGCCAGTAAAAAAAATGATTCATTGTTTATCACATAAACAAGAAAACTTACCATCTAACAAAGTCCAAGTGGACTTTCTGACTGTCCTTCCTTTATTTCAAGGACGTACAGCAATTTTGAGAGTACTGGATCAATTGGATAAAAAGGGTCCATCTACTGAGTCAATATTTAGAATCTGCCTCTGGCAATTCAGTTCCTCAAAGCAGTAGTGCATTAGTATGGGCACAACTTTCCATTCACCCCCCCCCATTCTTTCACCCCCTCCTTCCTGAGCTGTTTTCCCAAGAAAGATTAGGCTCAAATTATGTTGTCCAACGCGTAGCCTTTTATTCACATCAAACAGGGTTATTCAAACCAAACCATTACGAAAGGAGACGTTTTTTATACTTGCATGTATGTGATATTTATAAAACACACTTTAGCAGCATCAACAGGTAGAAGGCAGTAAGGCAAATAGGCATGACATTAAACTTGATCATGAACTGGACCTTGACCTTCTCGGCACATCCGACCCCCCTCTTGCTTCTCATCTGCTGCGCACATTGTGCCAGGACGCTCCAACATGCCACAGTAAGCTGTTGCACTACTTGAAATCCAGGGCACCGCATAGTGCACTGGCCCACAGGGGTACCTTAAAACAGGGATTCTCCCCAAGGTTTTAGTCAGGCCAAACGTCGCGTGTTAGGGCAGGAGATTCCAAGACCCCCAGCAGGTCAGTCCACCCTCGGCCCCTTCCCGGTGTACAGAGAAATCCTACCCACTCCTGAGGGCCATCCAGTCGCTGAACCTCCATTTTGTGCATCCCTATTTGATGTTATCGGTCAGGGCCTCACCAAAGCCTCTCCCTTCTACCGGGTGGGTGATTGACGACAAGTAGATGTTGATGTTGTCAAACGGAGCTGGTCCTGACGGGCGGTCACACCAGCCCTTGGACTTCTGCCTTCTGGCCTTCTACCCTTGGCCCTCCCCCGGTTCCCTCTGCTTCAGTTAGAACCCTGGGAATCAAAATCAGTCAGGACCTCTCCATGTGCCCTCAGGTTAGCTCCGTTGTCTCTTCCTGGTTTTTGTCCCTCAGGATTATCCGAAAGATTTCTCGCTTTTTCTCCCTTGACGCTCTCAAAATCGTTGTTTGGCTATGATTCTCTCACGCTTGGACTACGGGAACTGCCTGTACGTGGGCATCCCTGCCTACGAGTTGCGACGCCTCCAGACCATCCAAAATCAGGCCGCTCGCCTTATCCACCGGCTCTCCAAGTTTCACCACATCACTCCTTTACTTAAGTCCCTCCAGTGGCTCCCCGTCCTGCAGCGTACCCTCTTTAAGATGGGATGTATAGTCTTCATGGCCCGCGCCCGTATGGCTCCCATCTTCATCAATTCCATGATCACTCACTACCTCCCCTGCCGTAATCTCCGTTCCTCTAGCCAGGCACTCCTCAGTGTTCCCCGTTTCCGCAAGACAAGAGTAGGTGGCACCAGGTTCTCCACTCTTGCCCCCCATTTCTGGAACAGCCTCCCGCTCACCATCAGGTCCATTACTGATTATCTACACTTCCGTAAGGCGCTCAAAACTCATCTGTTTGCTCAAGCCTTCTCTACTCAGTAACCCCCTGCCGCTCCCTCCACCTGCCACCGTCAATTCACCCAGCGCCAGGAAGCCACTTGGTCACAGTGCGCTTTATAAATATTTTCAACTTTCAACTTTCTGTCACTTGCTTCCAGGTCGGATCCAAGGGACTAAAGAGGCCAAAGACCCTGGTGCATCAACTTAAAGGCCCTCCAGGTTTCCGCTACACTCCTGATGATGTCACTGACCAGATCCCTCATACAGGCGCCTTCTGTGCCAGGCAGGGTTCTGGCCCATGGTGCGACTAAGGGGACCCATCTCCTAGGCGTGGGGGACGCCTGTTCATAGTACGCGCACAACGTGCCACTCACCCCTCCCATACTTTCACCCCCTCCTTCTGTCGTAATCGGCCCGTCCGGATTAGCGATTAGCCGAATCTACACGTTGTCCTCTTTAACTTGGCTATGTACGATAAACGCCATTTTGAATGTTGCAGCGGCCATCTTAGACCATGAGCGGCCTCGTGGCCGACGTGCCCTTTAGTCCTTTGTCCGTTCCACTGACCACTCTCATCTGCCCAGCAACAGGCTATTTTTAGTACTGGTCAAGCCACACATGCGCAGTTCTCACTGACCCGTAAACCTTCAGGAATGTGCCGCTAACTGACCAGCGGGTTTGAAACTCTCCAATTAGCTGGCAGTATTCCAAAACATGACCATATATGTCTCTAAAACTGTGTCTTAACTTGTGCCGCCTAAACTTTTATTGCCCCAAAATTGTATATAAACGGGGTCACACCGGTGTTCGGTGTGATACCTCTAGCATTACCGAAGGGTGCTGTTTGAGTGTACCACCACCCCATGGGGTCTTAATAAACTTGTTCTTTGCATTTTACAGTTTCCGTGCCAACAGTTCTTGTGTGTAAGTGGGTAATCTCTGGAGCGTGTAGGCCTTGGGAACCCCGAAATACTTCAATTGGCGACCACGAAGGGACTCATCGGCGACTCGGATGCTCGAAGGAGAGGTCGTGACGAAGGCTTGGAAATCCGCCATGGGCGCGCGCTGCCACGAGTGACCCGAGTCTTGGCTGCCACGGTGTTTTTTCCTTTCCTTCCGATCTGACCTTCCAGGTGGCGCCGGTCTCCGACTGAGTTTTCGAAGTGTCCGCATCGCTGAGAAAGTGCCGTTTGGCTGATTTGGCTTACAAGACCTTGGCAGTTGGAACCTGGACATTTGAGTATTTGGTAAGCTTTGTGTTCGGTAAGGTAGTCTTCGGACGCTTACTGAAGTTCTACGAATTGTGTTCGGTAAGGTAGTCTTCGGACGCTTACTGAAAATCTGTGCTTTGTGATCGGTGAGGTAGTCTTCGGACGCTTGCCGAGTTCTAGGAACTTTGATTTGAGTTAGCTAACATTGTGAATTTGTGATCTTTGAACTTATATGTGTAGTGCACTTCACATAGGCAGGCATGTAGAGATGTTTCTCTAACTTTGTTTTTTCCCTTTGAGCGGCACAATCGTGAGAAGAACTGTAAGTGCCATTTTGTCCGGTGTCACGCTTTCGTGATACTCTTTGAACATGCCTGTTTTTAGCACACTCCGGGGAATGTGTTGTTTTGGAGAAGGTACCTCAATTAGGTTAGCGGAATCACAGCCGGCTCCCCCAGAGGGAACACCAAATAGGGACATGTATATTAAATTTGGCCTTCCACCTATTATGTACAGTAAATTATGGCATAAGTACACTAAGGCCGATCCCGAATTGCAATGGCCCCTACACGGGTCGTACGATTTGAGTAAAATCCAATTTGTAGAGCAATGTATGTTTCAACGCAGGTCTAGACAAAACATGTTTGATTGCGTGCGAATGTGGGAGAAAGCGGCGCGTGAGCGAATGAAGCGTGAGGTTGCCTTGGCGGACAAAGAGCAGAGCAAGGCTGCTCGGGATAAGGCTTTACAGCTTGAGGAAAAGGAGGCTCAGGAGAAGAAAGAAAGGGAGGAACGGGAGCGTAATTTGCAAACGACTGGTCAGTTTCCTATTCGCCGACCACTCTATCCTGTCCTTAATAATGAAATTGATGATTTTTCTTTGTTAGATCGGTCACCGCCTCCGTACGTTCTGCCGAAGGCTCCGGCTGCGGATTCCGAGGATGATGGACAGGATAAGTCGAACCAAAAGGGTGTATCTGCTCTCAGGTTTACTGCGGATAGGTCCGCTCATTTACGTAGTTGGGCTCGTAAGGTGAATAAGCATTGTGTTACTCAGGAGCAGTTGTTAACAGAGAAGAAAGGGTGGTCGGATCTTGAATTAATGTATTTTCTGTCCAGTCTGGCGGATGAAGTTGTAAGCGCATATCGTGAACTTTCTGATACGCTTGAGCCTAAAGTGTTGTCGGTGTATCGAGAGAATTTAGCTAAAGGTGATTTTGATCTTACAGATGTTGACGACCTGTTCAAGCAATTGATCAAGCTGCGGGATGAGACAACCCAATTGCGACAGGAACGAAAACGGAGGCAAAAGGAGTCCGAGCCGGGAAATAACGGGGAGGCTAAGGAGTGTTCTCTTCGTGGTTCAGATAAGAATTCTGCGTTGCATGTTATGCCTATGCGTGAAGCCGCGCCTTTGTATGTTCCACCAAAAGGGGAAGGTACGGATGATGATAAGTTGTCGAAGGATGCGAAAGGGTATTTTGTGTATAATTGGGTATATACGCCATGGAATAGAGCAGATGTTATGGCATTGAAAAATTCTTTACCTGATCTCCGAAAAAATCCAGCGGCATTTTATGAGGGGGTGGAGGGGGCTATATCGTCTTGTGTGATGACTCTTGTAGATATAGATTTGTTTTTTGGGTTGATATTACCCCCTGATATGTGGCGGCAGATTCGTAAAAATAATGATGAGACAATATTGGGAGGGACATGGAAAGAAATAAATGCTGCAGATTTAGACAGGGCACCAGCATGCAAGCCTTGTCAGCTAATCCTAGAACTCCCGGCAGCTATTTTGCGTAAATTAAAAACGCTTGTTCCCGCCAAAAAGATTGATTGGACTATGTTAACGTCGTGCAAGCAGAAACCCGATGAAACGGTTTCCGATTTCTTTACGCGCTTCGAGGAGGCCTTTCATGATTACAGTGGTCAATCTTTAACAGATGATACGGGTCGGCATTTGTTTGTAGATAAGTATGTGGCTAATCTCCTACCAGAGATTGCAAAGCGATTGAAGTCGAGTGAAAGTTCCTGGGCCACGGCCACCCCTGCGTCCTTGTTAACTATGGCTCAATATTATGAGCGGCAGGAAGTGGAGGCTAAAGAAAGTGTAGAGAAAAAGACGAAGGAATTGAAAACGAAGGTGATGTTGGCGCAGGTCTGGGGAACACAGAGTAGAGGGAATGATAGAGGTAGACGAGGTGGAGGAAACGCATCGTATGGTCGTACGGACATTGCGGAGGACCAGTGTGCTTATTGTAAGGAGTTTGGGCATTGGGCCGACGATTGTCCGGTACTTCGTGAACAGCGTAGTCAGCGTGGTCGAGGTAGTGGAAGGTCAAGAGGAGGTTATACTGGAACAAGAGGTGGCGGAGGTGATCGTAGACAGGTTGAGGAGAGGGGCCGTGGCCAGGATGAACGAAATACGTTCGATAGACGGAATCAATATCAGATTTCGGAAGGAGAGAATGTGGAACATCAAGATTATGTGCATGCATAGGATTGCGTAGGATGGGGTAAGGAATCAGTCGAAGTGCCAGTAGATCAGCAAGGTCCATATGTAACAGCGGGTATTTTAGGTTCTACTGATCAATTTCTAGTCGACACAGGAGCTACTCGTAGCGCTCTGTCGAAAAACTTGGTTCCGAGGGCTCCCCTGTCTGGCGAAATGATTACGTGTGTAGGGTTTGATGGCACACCCTCCCCCAGCCCATTGTCCAAGCCCCTTGCACTATGCATTGACAAATACTTTAGTTTTGGCCAATTTTTGTTATCACCCCATACCCCAGACAATATCCTGGGTATTGACTTGCTTAAATATTTTCGAGCAACAATACGCTGCGCTCCAGAGGGAGTGCGGGTTATTCTGAATGACAACTACCCTGACCCTGAGGATTGCCCTGACCCTGACAGATTTTATGCCATTTTAGATATCCCTGCTTTGGCCTCTCTGCCGCACTCGTTGTGGGCGACGTCAGATACGGATGTGGGAGAGATGCGCATTCCACCAATACACATTACTGTTAAGGAGGGGGCCCCTCTACCACGAGTGCCACAGTATAAGATTTCAAAGGAAGGTGAAATTGCACTGACACATATTGTTCAGGATTTGATTTCTGCAGGGGTGGTGGAGGAAGTCCCTTATAATGTCTGTAACAGCCCTATTCTACCGATTCTTAAGAGAGACTCAGATGGCAAGATCTATCGGTTTATTATTGATTTGCGTGAAATAAATAAAATTGTCATTCCCCAATATCCAGTGGTGTCTGATATCACGACTTTGCTTACTCTGGTTCCACCGACAGCCACCACTTTTAGCGTTATTGACTTAAAGAATGCGTTCTTTTCTATCCCTGTTCACCCAGATAGCAGATATCTGTTTGGTTTTACACTCAATAATAAATCGTATAGATTTTGTCGTGTTCCCCAAGGATATACTGAAAGCCCTAGCATCTACAGCCAGGCTTTGAAACGTCAACTAGATTCCTTTAAATTGCAGTCTGGTGTGGCGCTCATCCAGTACGTGGATGACCTTCTGCTTGCCGCCGACTCCTATGCACAATGTGAACAGAGTACGCTTGCGTTGCTTTCCTTTTTGGCACAAAACAATCACAAGGTTTCCAAGAAAAAGCTTCAATACTGTAGACCCCAGGTGACCTACCTCGGTCATCTGTTGTCTAAGGAGGGGCGGGCATTAACATCTGATCGAATTCAAGCCATTTTAGACCCACCAGTCCCCCGCACGCAGAGAGATGTGCGTGCCTTCATAGGGTTGACGTCTTTTTGTAGGCAGTGGATTATGGGTTTTTCGCATATCATAAAACCTTTGTTAGCATTACTGTCCAAAGCTACACCGATGCCTCTTGAGTGGACAGATGAATGTCAGAGAGCTTTTGAACAGTTGAGGCAGGCCCTTTGTTCCGCACCCGTGTTAGGAACACCAGACTACACGAAACTTTTCACATTGTACGTACATGAGAATGATGGGTGTGCGTTGTCAGTGTTAGTGCAGTTACACGGGGATAAGCAGAGACCATGTGCATACTTCTCTGCCATTTTGGATCCTGTAGCACGAGGGCTGCCTGGGTGTTTTCGAGCGGTAGCGGCAACAGCAGTAGCCATACGACAGAGTGAGGGCATAGTGTTATCACATAAATTATTGGTGTTAGTTCCCCATGCGGTAGATGCCCTGTTAAACCAAACAAAGACCCAGTACCTCACGAGTGCACGACTTACAGGATACGAGCTGACACTCTTAGCGCCACACATAACATTGAAAAGATGTGCTACTTTGAACCCTGCCACCTTATTGCCCTATCCGGCCGAGGAGGGTCAGGAAGAAAAACATCACGACTGTGTTTTCCTGACTGAGGAACAGACAAAGGGTCGTGTTGACTTACAGGATGTGCCACTTCCTGATGTGGACGGGGAACTGTGGGTTGATGGATCGTGTTTAAGGCTGCCAGATGGTACGACCTCCGCAGCATATGCGATCACGACTCTTAAAACGGTGGTAGAAACAGCTAGAATACCACAAAAATCGGCTCAGGCAGCAGAGCTGATAGCTTTAACAAGAGCCTGCGAATTGAGTGCTGGTCTATGTGTGAACATATACACGGACAGCCGGTATGCCTTTGGAGTGGCCCATGACTTCGGGCTTCTCTGGAGAGAACGCGGGTTCCTGACGTCACACGGGGAGCACATTATGCACGGAGAGTTAGTGCGTGATCTCCTGAATGCGTTGCTTAGTCCTAAAAAAGTAGCGATAGTGAAGTGCAGTGCCCATAAGAAGATTACGGATAAAGTGGGTCAAGGAAATGCCTTTGCAGACAGCATAGCAAGGCAAACGGCTATGTCCCGAACTAGCTCCCCTATGTATGTGGTACAATCACAGGCCGAGCGATGGAGTGATGCTAGAGCAGAGATACGGGATATTCAAAAATCAGCTACAGAATCTGAGCTTGCGGCTTGGGCAGCAGATGGGGTACTAGATGACGAGGGTTGTTGGAGAAGCAAAGACATGGAGAAGTGGAAATTGCCTGCGGCTTACTTACAGGCGATGGTCCAGATGACACATGGACTGGCTCATGTCGGGGCTCTTGCAATAACTCGGCTTTTAACACGAGTTTGGGAACATCCTGAGATTGCGAATACTGCAAAGAGAGTAGTGCAGACCTGCCTGGTATGCTTGCAACACAATCCTGGGAAGGGGACCTATACTCCGAAAGGAGGGTTCGTTCCGCCTTCTGCACCGTTTGAAGTGCTTCAAATGGATTACATCCAGCTCGAGCGCTCCAATAACCTGAAGTATGTCCTAGTGGTGGTGTGTGCTTTTAGCAAATGGGTTGAGGCCTACCCCACGAAAGACAATACGGCTTTGACAACAGCTAAGGTGTTGCTTAAGGAATTCTTTCCTCGCTTTGGAGTTTGCAGATTTTTGTGGAGCGATAATGGGCCCCATTTTGTTGGAAAGATTGTGGAATATGTACTGAAGGGGTTAGGGATTCAGCAAAAGTTCCACGCTGTATTCCACCCTCAGTCAGCAGGCCAGGTCGAGCGGTATAATGCCACCTTGAAGCTTAAGCTGGCCAAAATCGTGGCGTCTACATCATTGAAGTGGCCAGACGCATTGCCGCTAGCACTACTATCTCTCAGATCGGTACCCCACTCACGAACTGGCCTTACGCCCTATGAGGTGGTGTTTGGCCGCCCTATGAATATCTGGGGGGTGCCCAAGCCGCGATTAATACATGATGTGCCTTGTGTTATGATGAATGATTATTTGGCACGATTAACAAATGATTTGCTCTCTATTCATCAACAGGTTCGAGAAGCGCTCCCTGATAACTCCACTGGAGAAGGCCACGATCTTCGTCCTGGGGACCATGTGATGGTCCGTTCGTTTGAAAGAGCAAGCAGTTTGGAGCCCAGGTGGAAGGGCCCCGAGCAGGTCCTCCTGGCGACCCGCACCGCAGTACGAGTGACCAACAGGAAGCGGTGGGTGCATTCGACACATTGTCGCCGAGTCTCTCCGGATCTGGTGACTCCTGCTGTGCTGACTGATTATAAGGAGATCTTGGAGAAAGAGAAAAGCCCAGCTGTGACGTCGGCCGAAGTGGAGGGAGCCTTCCCGGACCAATCTGCTACTGGAAGAGAGCGCTACAATCTACGACCGCGATAAGAAGATTTTTGTTCCTTTTTAAGACTGGTTGGTTACCGCTCCAGGTTTGTGAAACGGAAACCGGGAATTCCAAGGGGGGGGGATCAGTTCTGCCAGAGTAGAGACACCCGTCTTGGCCCGGAGAAGAAAACAACGGCTACCTCGGAGTTCAGCACCGCATTTTTCTTTTTTAGGGATACACTCACGTGTATCTGAGACAATTTGTGAAAAACATTGTGAACAATTTGTGCCACTTGAGACTTTGCACAAACTTTCTTGAGCCATGGCACCAACGGCATCACGTGATAAGAAAATATTGGGTGCCTTTCTCTTTGTTTTGACCATTGTGGTGATCGCTGTTATAGCCTGGGTAGTCGAACTTGTGGTGCCTGTACGTGAACATTTGCTGCCGACTACCCCGGCACCATCTGAACATTTTCATTTTACATTGCCTTTTCATGAAGAGCGTCATCGCCAAACGTATTTGAACAACAGTTTCATTCAGATTCTTCACCACACGCATAATATGACTAATACTTCTAATTGCTGGGTGTGTGGAATGTTGCCTGGGCACCAGAAGAGAGGGGGCACCCCACTTATTCCACTCCCGTTCTCGCACAATGGGTCATGCAATGCCTGGTACACCCTCCTCTTTACTCTGAGATGGCCAACCAAAGGGGGGGTGCTTTTTCGTTTGAATAAAGTATGTTCCCATGACAAGGATGGGTTTCCCCGGGCTGAGGGTACACGTTTCGAGTGGGAAGAATACAGGCCTGATAATGTATCTGCTCCACGCATATATAGCAATCAGCGAAATGTGAATGTATCCAGTGCTCATGTTATAAATGTTATTGCCACAAAAGCCGATTTATGCATTAGAAACAAGGGCACGATTGCAGTGGGGAAAAGCGAATGTAATATTACTCTCACGTTTGATAGCCCAAATGGCATTTCATTTGTTGCATCTCGAAACACCTACTTCATCTGTGGAACGAAGGGGTACCATCAGCTTCCAGTGGGGTGGTTGGGCACGTGCTATGTATCGTTTGTGCTACCTCCCGTATTCATTGCCCCTCCAATGTACCATAATGATTATACTCTGTACCACGATTTCGTTTTGAACAGAGTTAAACGAACTGTTGCCCTTGAGGACATTGATCAAACGGACACGGCATTACAACAGTATGTGGATTTTAATCTGGGACTATTCTCCTTTGTGGGGGCTGCATTGAACAGCCGGAAAATAAGACGACTGACACGCGTTGTCGAGGCTGTTGCGAATGACACTGCCATTGCCCTGGGGAATATTACCGAGGAACTACAGATTTCCAGAATTGTCACCCTCCAAAACAGGATGGTGTTAGACGTTGTTTTGGCTGATCGTGGGGGGGCATGCAGAATTATCGGAAGCAGCTGCTGTGTATACGTCCCGGACAATTCCCCATCTGTGTATGATGCTATTTCCAAACTGCATAAGATAGCGGCTGAGATACATCCAGACAATGGGACTTGGACACTTTCAGGATGGTTCTGGTCCATGATTGCGACGTGGGGTTGGAAACTGTTGACAATTCTCTGTATACTTGTGGGAGCACTGTTTTTTATCTGCTTGTGTATCCAATGTGGCCCTGCCTTATGTTCAATGTGTTTATCAGCTTGCTTACCATCGAGGCGAGCTCTTGCCCATGACAAAATAATGCTACATAAAGAGGTGACTCAAATTATGTTAATAGACATCAAGGACGAACATCCAGACTATGTTCATTATGAGGTAGATTCAGCTAAACGCTAAAAGGGTCGTCTGTCGTAATCGGCCCGTCCGGATTAGCGATTAGCCGAATCTACACGTTGTCCTCTTTAACTTGGCTATGTACGATAAACGCCATTTTGAATGTTGCAGCGGCCATCTTAGACCATGAGCGGCCTCGTGGCCGATGTGCCCTTTAGTCCTTTGTCCGTTTCACTGACCACTCTCATCTGCCCAGCAACAGGCTATTTTTAGTACTGGTCAAGCCACACATGCGCAGTTCTCACTGACCCGTAAACCTTCAGGAATGTGCCGCTAACTGACCAGCGGGTTTGAAACTCTCCAATGAGCTGGCAGTATTCCAAAACATGACCATATATGTCTCTAAAACTGTGTCTTAACTTGTGCCGCCTAAACTTTTATTGCCCCAAAATTGTATATAAACGGGGTCACACCGGTGTTCGGTGTGATACCTCTAGCATTACCGAAGGGTGCTGTTTGAGTGTACCACCACCCCATGGGGTCTTAATAAACTTGTTCTTTGCATTTTACAGTTTCCGTGCCAACAGTTCTTGTGTGTAAGTGGGTAATCTCTGGAGCGTGTAGGCCTTGGGAACCCCGAAATACTTCACTTCCTGTGCTGCTTTCCCAAAAAAAAAGATTAGATTCACTTTATTCACATCAAACAGGGTTATTCAAACCAAACCAATACAAAAGGAGAGATTTTCTATACTTGCAAATATGTGATATTTACAAAATACACTTTAGCTGCATCTACAGGTAGAAGGCAGTAAGGCAAATAGGCCTGACATTAAACTTGATCATTAACTGAACTTTGACCTTTTCGGCACATCCAGCCCCCCACTTGTTTCTTATCCACTGTGCACATCGTGCCAGATGGCCCAAACGTGCCACAGTAAGCTGTTGTACTACTTGAAATCCAGGGTACCGGAAAGCGCACTGGCCAACCGGGGTACCTGAACCCAGGCAGTCTTCCCAAGATTCTAGTCAGTCCATACATCGCGGGTTAGGGTAGGAGAGTCCAAGGCCACCAGCAGGTCAGTCCACCCTCTCAGCCTGCCCAGTGTACATGCAAATCTTACCCCCTTCTCGGGTCCATCCAGTCGATGAACCACCATTTTGTGCATTCCGAATTGTTGCTATCTGTCAGTACCTCGCCACAGGGTGAGAAGCTCACTGTCGCACTTGAGCCCCTCCCCCCACCCCACCCCTCTACTGTTGACTATGCTCCGCGATTGCCCTGAGTATAGTCTGGATAAAAAGTTCCTGCCCCTTGTCTGACAGATTCACCCCGTCCTAATTGAATATCTCCCTTTTCCTTAGCTGGAGCAGAGTTAGCCAAATTGTGCCCATGGTGGAACCTGTCAAGATTCATTGGACCGAATGGTTCAGCTTTTTCACTAACTCATTTATTACCCTAACATAATTATCAACTGTAAAAGAGAGAGAATTGCTGTTATGACCATAGCTAGCAGACCCCTCCGCATCATTCCTATATCTATACCAGATTGGTTGCACGTATTGCTCAAAACATGCTAAGTGCCATCGGACCACCCTTTTGATTGCCTCTGCTGGCGGACCCATCCCTGCCGCTGTGGTGGCCTTCCGATGCAAAATGAATGGTGGCCAAAGCATGCCCCCACCTGTGTGAACTGATTTCAAGTCATTGGCTCCCCATCCATGTGTACTAGCAGATAGGTTGAGGCCCCAACTGGTCGTCCTATATGGAACTCCCTCGCTAACGCCTCTGGGCAATAAAAGGTGTCTGCAGCCGCTTGTAGTTTCACGCACATTCCTTTCCCTAGTGGGTTTGTCTTTGACCTCACACCGAGGCCCAGAAGAGACGGAAACCTCAATAACTGCTACGCGAGGCCTGCTTCCAGGTCTGATCCGAGGGGACAAAAGAGGCTGAAGACCCTGATGCACCGCCTTAAATGGCACTCCAGGGCCCTTATTTATGAGGCCTTGCGTCAGTTTTGCGCCGCCGGTGCATCACTTTTTGTGACGCACCAGCGGCGTAAAAAATGCGCCGTGTTGCGCCATATTTAAAAAGTGATGCATCTAGGTAGATGCGTCACTTTTTAAACCCCTGCGCCACATTATACCTGCGTCAGATATAATGTATGCAGAGGGGGCGTTCCCCCGTAAAAAGCCTCGTAATAGTGACGCAGTGAAATCTATGAGATTTCACTGCGTCACTTTTAGGATGCTGTTGCGTCAAAATCTTGCGCCTGCCTCACAGCAGGCGTAAGACTGACGCAAGCCCTTTCACATGGGGCTTTCCCCATGTGAAAGGACGCATTGCTGGAGTTGCGTCACTTTTGTGACACACTCCAGCAATGCGTCACTTATGCGCTTACAGATACGTCACAAATACTGACGTATCTGTAAGTCCTTGCGACATGATGCGTCATACATTAAATATGACGCATCATTGGTGTCGCAAGGAGTGCGCAGTGAAAAGTGACGCATCGCTGTTTTCACGCAGCGATGCGTCACTTTTCATAAATGAGGCCCCAGGCTTCTGCTGCGCACCCGATGATGTCACTGACCAGTCCCCCATACCTGTGCCTTTGGTGCCAGGCAGAGCTCCGGCCCATGGTGCAACTAAGCACACCCCTCCCCCTAGGCGCAGCACCTTGTCAAACACCATTTACTTGAATGGTTTCCCATTTATTGTCATTTAATTGCACTGCCCTGGTCGAAAATTCAGTACAGAACATGGTCATCCCAGGGTAGCTGGTTTTGCCACAATCTTTTAGAATTGTTGCTACGTTTCATTCTTTGTTGTTTTAAAATGGGCGCTTTTGAAGAGAATGATTGTCCTATTCGTGAGCAAGTGTAAAAAGGTGTGACGAGAAAATAAATTTGAAGCACATGCACCTGTGATTCAGCATGAAGAGGTTGATAGTTCTTTTCGGTTGTTGGGAAGGTTAATGGGGACGTGGTAACGTGCTCCAAATATTTATGCACTAGCTTTGTTAAGGGCCTTTCATCTTAGAAGCATTAAATCCCCGAATAAACCTGTGAGAAACCTTAAACAAATCTCTCTTTGAGGCGTCATTACCCCAAATTTCTGTTGGTACCGGGGGAGTGGATTTCATGCTGATCCTTTAGGTATTTGAACAGCGAGACAAAATGTGATATTGGATCACTGCAGTAGTTGGCATCCCTCCAATGTTGACAATATGTGCAAAGTGCTTCTCAGGTACCATTCTAAACTGGTGACTTCTTCAAAGATGCAAATGAAACCATGGTGACTTGTGCTGCAACTCCTGCATCTCTCTCCCAATTCCTGCTGCATCAGCCAACTACCATTGTAAGGTAGAAAGGGCAAGATCTCTAGCACAAAAGCCACGCAGGTTCTAAAATCTCGTTCTGCCACTTCTACCTCCCTACAACCCACGTCGTCATTTACCAGCCTCGTATAAAAGCGGAGCAGGCAGGGCTTTAAGTGGACCGTGTCTCACCGGGGCTGAGCACCGTCAGTGTTTTAAAGAAGGCCTCAAAACGGGTCTCTATCGGGCTCTGTTTTGTGTCCTGCACAGGCGGGCCGTTTTCCTTTTCCGCACATCGATGTGCGCTGCTCTCACTGCTCACTTCTCGCTAGTTAGGTCATGCCAGGTGAGCGTTGTAGAAGAAGGGAAAACCTTTAAAGAGAGTCATTTTCTCTCTGGATTTCCCTTCTCTTTTTTAAACTCTGAAGCAGCAAGACTGTCATGGTGTCACCAGGGCTTTAAGTGGAAGCTTTTTCAAGCCATAGTTGCCACTTATTTATATTATGCAACTAACAACCATTGACAAAGGCAATAGTCCTGATTTGTTGTAAGAATGATGTTACTTGTTGAAACACAGGCGTGCAACACCCATTTGACTCAAAGGGCTTCAGCCCCCACCCTGTCGTGTGTGGCAGCACAGGATGAGACAGCTTCCCGGACGCACACACAGCTGCACCCGAGCACTTCACAGGTCTTTAAAAGACCATTTGCATGTTAATGAGGCCTTGCTGTTGTTTCACCCCTTCTAAGAGCCCCTGCAGCTCCACTCTGCCTATTGCTTAAAGATTCAGCCCCCCTGAAATTTTTTATTAGCCCCCCCCCCTCCAAATGTGGCTATCGTTGCGCCTCGGTTGAATCATATATCTGGATGCAATGACAGAAACAGCAAAATACAAGTTGGGCGGCTCGCTATGTTAAACAAAGATGTATAGCTTACGTGTTTTAAGCCATGCCCTTAATTACATTGTTCACGCCCCTTTGAGAGACCCCCTAGTTTTTTTTATCCCACTTAAAGCCCTGGGAGCAGGTCAAGTTTGGCTGTCATAGGTATACATGTTAGTGGTGATCTCTCAAGATTTCATACAAGAATGTATTGTATTGTTATTATCATCATGTCCTTCAGTGCCTTTCAATGCCGGGTCTGTCTTGCTAAATTTACTGACCCTATGGGCATAAGCGTATGCCCACACGAGAGGCTGAGAGAATAGGAGAGAGCGCGAGAGAGAGAGAGAGAGAGTCTGTGTGTCACTTTGTTTGTGACATCGTTATGGGGGCATCAACCTCAAGATCTCTTTTCAATGGAGCTGTGTTTGCAAGTACGTATTGATTTTTAGGGCTCGGGCCTGCTGTACACTGTGCGGCAGTGTCGAGCAGCAAGTCCTTTTCCGAGGGGAATTGAAAATGGACCTGCAAATTCCACAAATTTCTGCGTGTTATTTCTAAGGTCCATTCTCATGGGACTTGGCGTGCATGCATTTTTTTAAACAGAACACGCAATAGGCCATGGGCGGTCGCGTAGCTCCGCCAATGGCCTATTGGTGTCTGTTACGCGCAAGCCCATATGTGTTCAATTATTGAAGACATATGTTGGCACGCGCGTGCACCATTCGCGGCCGTTTTTTTTTTCGCAGGACCTTTCCCCAGCGCCTGCCCTCCTCCCCTCCGTCCTATCCTTCGGTCCACGGGCAAAATAGCAGACAGGGCACTCCGGCGCTCTAGCCCGTAGCCCAGGAGCTGAGGCGGCGGCCCCATCTTTTCTGCCTCTGAGAGCCACGCAGTATAATTAGAGTGGCCATAGGTCAGACGTGCAGCTTTCGGATTTTGTCACCGATGACGTGCAGCCATTGAGCACTACTTTCAAGGGCAGGCTGCTTGAGCGGACGGTATGCACTGGTTCAGCTCACTGCTTCTGGAATGAACTACCTATTATGCTCTTTGGTATAGACCTAGCACTCACTGCTCTTTCCTATTGTGTTGCTGTTTTATATAGCGCGGACTCGACGCGAAGGTATCGGAGCACTATATATGAGCACCAATTACATTACAGAAGAGGGCATTCGTTTTTTAGGCACAATGAGATTATGGGATTTGCTCAGAATCACAGGATGGTGAGCGGGCGCAGAGACTTGAACCCGGTTCCCCAGGTTCAAAGTCGGCAGCTCCGGCCATTAGGCCACGTCCCCAGTACAGACTGCAAGCAGACTTCTCTCCGGCGCTCCAGCCTGGAGCCCAGGAGCCGAGGCGGCGACCCCTTCCTTTTCTGCCTCTGAGAGCCACGCAGTATAATTAGAGTGGCCATAGGTGCAGCTTTCGGATTTTGTCACCGATGACGTGCAGCCATTGAGCACTACATTCAAGGGCAGGCTGCTTGAGCGGACAGCATGCACTGGTTCAGCTCTCTGCTTCTTGGAATGAACTACCTATCATGCTCTTTGGTATAGACCTAGCACTCACTGCTCTCTCCGATTTGTGTTGCTGTTTTATATAGCACGGACTCAACGCAAAGGTATCGGAGCGTTATATATGAGCACCAATTACATTACAGAAGTTCGCATTCGTTTTTTAGGTATGATGAGATTACGGGATTTGCTCAGAATCACAGGATGGTGAGTGGGCGCAGAGACTTGAACTCAGTTCCTCAGCTTCAAAGTTGGCAGCTCTGGCTGTTAGGCCACGTCCCCAGTACAGACTGCAAGCAGACTTCTCTCAGGCGCTCCAGCCCGGAGCCCAGGAGCCGAAGCGGCGGCCCCTTCCTTTTCTGCCTCTGAGAGCCACGCAGTATAATTAGAGTGACCTTAGGTCAGACGTGTAGCTTTCGGATTTTGTCACCGATGACGTGCAGCCATTGAGCACTACTTTCAAGGGAAGGCTGCTTGAGCGGACGGTATGCACTGGTTCAGCTCACTGCTTCTTGGAATGAACTACCTATCATGCTCTTTGGTATAGACCTAGCACTCACTGCTCTCTCCTATTGTGTTGCTGTTTTATATAGTGCGGACTCGACGCGAAGGTATCGGAGCGCTATATATGAGCACCAATTACATTACAGAAGTTCACATCCGTTTTTTAGGTACGATGAGATTATGGGATTTGCTCAGAATCACAGGATGGTGAGCGGGCGCAGAGACTTGAACCCGGTTCCCCAGCTTCAAAGTCGGCAGCTCTGGCCGTTCGGCCACATCCCGACTACAGACTGCAAGCAGACTTCTCTCCGGCGCTCCAGCCTGGAGCCCAGGAGCCGAGGCGGCGGCCCCTTCCTTTTCTGCCTCTGAGAGCCAAGCAGTATAATTAGAGTGGCCATAGGTGCAGCTTTCGGATTTTGTCACCGATGACGTGCAGCCATTGAGTACTACTTTCAAGGGCACGCTGCTTGAGCGGACAGTATGCACTGGTTCAGCTCACTGCTTCTTGGAATGAACTACCTATCATGCTGTTTGGTATAGACCTAGCACTCACTGCTCTCTCCTATTGTGTTGCTGTGTTATATAGCGCGGACTCAACGCAAAGGTATCGGAGCGCTATATATGAGCACCAATTACATTACAGAAGGGCGCGTTAGTTTTTTAGGCACAATGAGATTATGGGATTTGCTCAGAATCACAGGATGGTGAGCGGGCGCAGAGACTTGAACCCGGTTCCCCAGATTTAAAGTTGGCAGCTCTGGCCGTTAGGCCACGTCCCCAGTACAGCCTGCAAGTAGACTTTTCCTAGGCGCTCCAGCCCGGAACCCAGGAGCCGAAGCGGCGGCCCCTGCCTTTTCTGCCACTGAGAGCCACGCAGTATAATTAGAGTGGCCAAAGGTCAGACGTGCAGCTTTCGGATTTTGTCACCGATGACGTGCAGCCATTGAGCACTACTTTCAAGGGCAGGCTGCTTGAGCGGACGGTATACACTGGTTCAGCTCACTGCTTCTGGAATGAACTACCTATCATGCACTTTTGTATAGACCTAGCACTCACTGCTCTCTCCTATTATGTTGCTTTTTTATATAGCGCGGACTCGACGCGAAGGTATCGGAGCGCTATATATGAGCACCAATTACATTACAGAAGTGGGCATTTGTTTTTTAGGCACAATGAGATTATGGGATTTGCTCAGAATCACAGGATGGTCAGCGGGCGCAGAGACTTGAACCAGGTTCCCCAGGTTCAAAGTCGGCAGCTCCAGCCATTAGGCCACGTCCCCAGTACAGACTGCAAGCAGACTTCTCTCCGGCGCTCCAGCCTGGAGCCCAGGAGCCGAGGCGGCGGCCCCTTCCTTTTCTGCCTCTGAGAGCCACGCAGTATAATTAGAGTGGCCATAGGTCAGACGTGCAGCTTTCGGATTTTGTCACTGATGACATGCAACAATTGAGCACTACTTACAAGGCAGGCTGCTTGAGCGGACGGTATGCACTGGTTCAGCTCACTGCTTCTTAGAATGAACTATCTATCATGCTCTTTGGTATAGACCTAGCACTCACTGCTCTCTCCTATTGTGTTGCTGTTCTATATAGCGCGGACTCAACGCAAAGGTATCGGAGCGCTATATAGGAGCACCAATTACATTACAGAAGTTCACATTCGTTTTTTAGGCACGATGAGATTATGGGATTTGCTAAGAATCACAGGATGGTGAGCGGGCGCAGAGACTTGAACCCGGTTCCCCAGCTTCAAAGTCGGCAGCTCTGGCCGTTAGGCCACGTCCCGAGTACAGACTGCAAGCAGAATTCTCTCCGGCGCTCCAGCCCGGAGCCCAGGAGCCAAGGCTGTGGCCCCTTCCTTTTCTGCCTCTGAGAGCCACGCAGTATAATTAGAGTGACCTTAGGTCAGATGTGCAACTTTCGGATTTTGTCACCGATGACGTGCAGCCATTGAGCACTACTTTCAAGGGCAGGCTGCTTGTGCGGACGGTATACACTGGTTCAGCTCACTGCTTCTGGAATGAACTACCTATCATGCTCTTTGGTATAGACCTAGCACTCACTGTTCTCTCCTACTGTGTTGCTGTTTTATATAGTGCGGACTCGACGCGAAGGTATCGGAACGCTATATATGACCACCAATTACATTACAGAAGGATGCATTAGTTTTTTAGGCACAATGATTTTTTGGGATTTGCTCAGAATCACAGGATGGTGAGCGGGCGCAGAGACTTGAACCCGGTTCCCCTGCTTCAAAATCGGCAGCTCTGGTTTCCTTTTTGGAGTTCTCTGTCTATATTGCCCACACGAAATGAAAAGATAGAGAAAGTGGGAGACAGTGAGCATGAGAGAAAAATGGAGAAAAAGACTGCGTGCTGAGTGCGTGTGTGTGTGCGTGTGTGTGTCTGTTACATGATTGCCTGGGCATTATTTTTAAAATTGTATTTCGATAGTGTTGTGTATGGATTGATTTTTCCTGACTTGCGGGTTCTGTGCCTGCACATTCTCATACAAAAGGGAAAGAGTAAGTGACAGTGAGTGTGCGACATCAATAAATCCGTATTTGTAAAGCACAAACTACTCACCCTTACGGGTCTCAAGGCACTGGGGGCCGTCGTGGAAACTAAGGGAGCTATTGCCCAGAGTGCTGAGCTGAGCTGCCACCGCAGCTGGGGATCGAACAGTGAACCCTGTGCTCCAAAGTCAGCTGCCCTGGCCGCTGCACCACACCTCTCCATGGTGTGGTAGCTACAGTTTTTACAATTCCATTTTAAAATAGCTGTGCTTGAGAACATATATTTGTTTGTTTCCTGATTGCATTTCTTGCACTGCACATGCCCACACAAATGAGGAGAGAAAGAGTGCCTGTGTGTATGTGAGTGTGTATCTGTGTGTTGTGTGTGTGCGTGTGTTTCTATGTATGTGGGTGCGAGACATGGTTATGCGGCATCAGTTTTGAAACTGTATTTTAATGGAATTGTGTTTGCAAGGACATATTGAGTGATCCTGCTTGTAGTTCTGTGCTATTCTAGTATGTTTCCTTCTGAATATTTTCATGTTTTTACGCTAAAGTCCATATATATTGGGAAGCGTATTTACTTGGTGTTAGGTCTTAGTATGGGTGTGTTTGTGGGGGTGATGTTGTGCCTTTATTGCTCGAACCTTGTTAAGACTTATGGGGCATATTATCAAGGGGGTTTATCTCCGCTTTTTTGGCTTTAAAAGCCAAGAAAGCGGAGATCAAATTATCTCCCTATTACCGCTGAGCGCGAATATCTCCAAAAGCTAACACCTGCCCTGAGCAGTTCTTAGCCATGTTATCCAATGGTAGGTGGATAACATGGCTAAGAGCATTTGCTCGGTAATGCATGAATATCGCTGACTTTTCAGCGATATTCCTGCATTTCGGCCGATTTTTATCGCTTAGGAGATAAACCTTGATAATATCAAGGCTCCTAAGCGATAAAAATATTGCCGCTAAGCCAGCCTAGCGATAATTATCGCTAGTTGTTGGTAATATGCCCCTATGTTTCTTTACTTGTACTACATTAACTTTGCAGACCATGTCATTGCTTAATTAATGCAAACAGTAGCGACTTCTACCGGACTTGGATGGTGAGGGGGGGAGATGACGAAAAAAGAAGCAAAAAAAAAACATTTACCTGTTGCGGCCAGCCGCAGTCTCTCCTCCGTCTTCCGTCATCTTCCTTCTCCCTGCAGTCCTGGCCGACAGTAGGAAGCACCTCGGCCCCAACCTCCCCATAGCCAATCACTACGCTGCAATGTAGTGTTGTTATTGGTTTGAGCGCCATGGTTCGACACTCAGGCGGGAATGGGTTGCTTTGCATGTTCCTCACCAGGCTGTGTAATGCAGCCTGGTGGGGAAGATGCAACGTGCGCCTGACTGTTTGGCCGGCCAAGCTGTTGTGCGCATTTAGGGAGTGTAAACCACTCCTCCACCTG
Source organism: Lissotriton vulgaris (assembly GCF_964263255.1). Lineage (NCBI taxonomy): Eukaryota > Metazoa > Chordata > Amphibia > Caudata > Salamandridae > Lissotriton > Lissotriton vulgaris. Next base: position 657,964,835 of record NC_141694.1, on the reverse strand, counting down.
CTCTGGCCAGCCCCACCCCATTCCGAGAGCCACTGACTGAAATAGGAAAACGAAAATGATAATAACAATAGTTATTAGCATTTTATGTTTCCTTTTGTTCAGTGCGGCGACGCTTCTCCGCCTGAGCTGAGGAGCTGCCACTGAATACAAATAAGTTTCTTTAATCTGGCAAGATTTATCATTACAGCCCCTGTGGAGTGCCTTAATCCCTTACGCTGTGTACCAGTCTTGTATGACTGGACCCCAAATGTATCACTTTTACTGATCATATAAGCAACTACATAGTCACTGGCATTCTTGTTCCACTGGTCCCATTTTTAAGCTTGACTACCAATTGTTTAAACATAAATTAGGCTGTGGCAACAACCTGAAGAGTCTGACGCTCTCACCACATGCTATTTGCTATTTTGTGCATTCTCTGTTTATAGTGTTTGCAAAGTAATGCACGAAGGACTATTTTACATCTGATAAATACCATCACTTTGACGTTTTCGGCTCTTTACCTTGTGCATGCATTGAATAGAGAAAGCAATCTTTTGTATGTCCTTTTTAATGCAATAGGCTTTTAATGTTTTGGAATTATTCGTGTGCAAGCTTGGCCTTTGGACCACCACTCATTTGTTTTCTTCTTGCTTTCACGCAACCCTGCCTCCTTTTCGGACATTACCACCACCGTTACCACCACCACTGTTAGCCAATCACCACCATTACGACGGCTAGCACCACCATTACCATTATCATTGTTATTGCCATTGGTTTCACTACCAAAGCCAGCAGGTATGACTTTAGTGAGCTAACACATCTAAATACAGGTGTGAACAACTGATAGTTGCCTAATAGTTAATTAAACCTTGATATATTTTCATTGCCAATGCTTGTTTGTTGGCTCCTTTGCATATTTTAATGAAAAACGGGAGAAATTAGGCTTAAACTGCATCCCTGAATGATGAGTGACTTAGGCGAACAGAACTTATGTTCTATGGACCATTGTAGGAGTGAAAGAGATGTCATCCATCTGCTTACCATTCACCAAGAATATCTTTCTTGCTATTTTTATCTTTTGTTGTGTGTTTACTCTGTCATTGATTGCATGCTTGCATCATGACTTAAAATAGTGCAACTTTCATGCAACTGATTAACCACAGCCAATTATGGAAATTGCTTGTGTATTTGATCGTTGCAAAATTAGACCAAGGGTTCACATTTCAAGGTATTAATCTGGCTTAGTCAAGTAACACAGGCCCTCATTTACTAAGGATTTGTATGGCAAAATGACATATTGATATTTCCTTTCCAGTACAAAAAAGTGTTTTGCGCTGGAAAAGCGCCCTTCCCTAAGTGCATAAAGCGATTTATGCTACTTTTCATCACTTTGCTTCAAGGGGTCAAAACATGAGCGGATCACCGCAAACAACCTTAGGTTTTGACGCAAAGCCCAAAGTACTAAAATAGTATAGACTATGCTTTGTGGTGAAAGAGAATGCCTCCTTGAAGCAGGCTTTGAAAAGGGAACATTTTTCATTTCTGAAAAAACATTCATTGCATTTGTGCTTCAGTTTACGGCACACATTCAATGTGTGGATCCGTCTGGGTTCGTCTTGGCATTGGGATTCGTACTGGAAGAGTATGATTCCAGTACAAATGCTATGCTAGAGAGCACACTATCACTTCTGCACCATGGTATAAGGATGCGCATCCAACAAGGACGTCTAATTAGACCTCCAGGGTATGACAGCAGGAGCAGCAGGCTAATCTTATCTACATTGCGTGAAAAAATTGTTGATCTGCCCCCCAGAGCACTAGGCACCAATTAAACCCCAGCCGCATATCATTGCACCCATTACTGCCTGATTTATTGTTCTTTGAACATTATCACATCCTACCTCCTTTGTAGACCTCCGAATTCGTATTTTGTGGTTGTTTCCACATTTTGTGGTTGTTGCTTTTTTTATAATAAGGAAAAAGAAAAAACAAGTTATCAAGGGGGTTTATCTCCGCTTTTTTGGCTTTAAAAGCAAAGAAAGCGGAGATAAAATGATCTCCCTATTACCTAGCTGTCGCTAACACAAGTTAGCGACAGCTAGTAGGAGATAGCGACCATCTTGGCCCCACTTTGCATGTCAGTGATATTTATCACTAATGACATGCAAAGTGGGCGTGCCAAGATGTTAGCGACTGGAAACAGTCGCTAACATCGCTATCTCCTATTACCAACTTTTGGAGATATTCGCGCTAAGCGCGAATATCTCCAACAGCTAACATCTGCCCTGAGCAGTTCTTAGCCCTTAGCCATGTTATCCAACGGGAGGTGGATTACATGGCTAAGAGCATTAGCTCGGTAATGCATGAATATCGCTGACTTTTCAGCGATATTCAAGCATTGCGGCCGATTTTTATCGCCTTTGCGATAAACCTTGGTAATACCAAGGTTTATTTGCGATAAAAATCGCCGCAGCTCAGCGGTAACTTTTTGTCTCTAACCAAGCAATAGCGATAATTATCGCTATTGCTTGGTAATATGCCCCAAGGTCTGCAGCTTCCTCTACACAGACCTCACTCTTCCTCTGCTCTCTCCCTCCCCCGCCCTACCGCCGCCCACACTGTGATTTGATCTTTTGCTTCAGTGAGACCGTGGAGAAATTGCTAAATCAGTGGGTCTTGCATCTAAGCCATGCAGAGAGGGCCTCTTCAAAAACCTGGAATGGCCACATTTATTCCCCAGAGCCTGAGACGGAGAGCAGAGGAATGCAAATGTGCGCAGCAAATTCAGCGCAGCCAATTAGGATGAAAAGCATCCCCTCCACTCTAGGCCCCTGTGAGTTCAGGATGACACGGTTCAGTGTCTAAATGGAAAGTGCCATGTTATCACGAATATAAACATGCCTCTGACTGAAGAGGCATGCACCCAGACACGACAGCCATAGAAATGGAATGGCATTTCATTAGTGAATCGCACAAACAAACAGGAAATAAGCAAACCCCTCTCTCTCATGCTTTGTTTAGTGTTTTTCCTCCCAGGGCACAAAGATAATTCGCATTATAATGATAATGGGAAGAGGAGGAGATAGGCAGGCTAGCGGCATCACCAAAGAGATAGGGCAGTGGCAGAATGTCTCCCTGGTGTATATCAATAAATTCAAAGTTTCATAGCTTTATGCACTGGTTGATACGAGCAACAAATATGTTAATCTGGCTCGCCATGTTTAACCCGGACTAAAATGCCCCCTCCCTCACCTTGCCCTTCCAAAGCCCGTAGACAGATATGACACCGAAAACAGATGAATAATAAAGTTAAGCTATTGTGGTGCTCTGGTCAGTGAACAAGGCATGCATCTATTTATTTATTTATTTATTTATTTATTTATTTATGCGTTTTTATATAACGCAACCTTTACCCGAAGGCGTCAGAGCGCTTTACAATAGAACCAGTTACATTACATAAGGATTTCAGGGTAAATGAATAACATAAAATATATGGAACAATAAACTCTAAACTCACATAAGAATGGTAGTAAGTACACATGACTACTACAGATACTCGTGGTTAGAGTGACATATATACAAGTTGGAAATTCACTCAAGATTGCATATTAAGAAAAGGTGAAGCAATTAGGGTTGGACAAATATATATTACATATTTACAGAGCATGATCTTTTTGCCATAGCTGGGATTCTTGCGATGCACACTCAGACCTTCAGGTGCTGTTGCACTCACAGGCAGTGATCTTGGATCTGGAGGGGGCTAGTGATGGCCGATGGGCCAGGTGGATCTGTACCCCAAAGTCAGTCCTCCCGCCTGGCTCAAGCACCCACAGCTGCCACTGGGTCGCAGCCTCCATCCTGTAGGGTCTGTCCTCGAGGTGCCCTGGTGGGGGGCTCTCTCGCGACTCCATTGCTCCATCACTCCTGCCCCTAGCCTCAGGCTCTGGGCCTCTCTCGGCAGCAGATCTCAGGTGCCGATGGCTGGGTCTCCTAGTCACAGCCCTCCTCCGCCATCATGAGGGCCGCGTCCCCGTAGCAATCGGGCGCTGACTACCAAAAACAGCACTGTTCATTGTTCTGGACTCAGCACTCAGCATTGGGGGGTCCAGAGGGGTTCTATCGGAGCTCACTGGTGCTCCCCGGACACTTATTGCATGCACAATGGCATCGGAGGGGGTACTCCGGCGGGAGCTCACCCTGTGAACCTCCCCCCGGAGCACCGAAAGCCAGTACGTGCATAAACAAGAGTGCCCATGGCTGTCACCATGAGTAAAGATGTCACCTGAATCACGTGGGAATGAATGAGATCGGGATACAAGAGCCCCTGAGGGGTCCCCGCCTTACTATGTGAAAACAAGGATGTGTGTGCTTCACTGGATGACCAAAGATCTTTAGCAAAGCATGTAGACAGTTTAGGCATGGGACAAGAAGAGACCCTGGATAAAATGGCCCCTCACATAATATAACCATCAGTGCAATTGTAATCCTCAATATCTACCTATCACCAGTTATACAGAATAATTACTACTCGTAGAGGATCGGTCAAGGGCAGGTTTCCATTAGTGATTCAGGTCCCAGATGGACAGTTATTTTGGAGGCACTCATTGATTTAAATGCGTTTAAGAATTAATGGTTTTGTGTTCACCATTTGGCAATTTCTTCTTTATGCGCAGTGCTGGAGAGACTATTGGCCTGACTTAGATGTTGGTGATACGGCGACAGTGAGGTCTTTTTTGACAGTCTTTCCACCCGGCACCCTGGCGGTCCTCCCGCCCTATTTAGATACTGGCTGGCAATGGGAGAGAAGACCACTGCGGTCCCGCTGACTCTGCCAGGACTTTGTTCCCTTCCCCTACGTCAGGATGGGCTGCAGCAGGTGGTGGTGGACTCCAGCCAGGATTTCCACGCTCCAGATTGGGATGTGGGCTGTTTCAAAGTAAATTCTGGCAGGAATCCCTCCTTCTTTGAGTCAGCAGAATGGGACAAAAGGGGTACAGCCTGCGATTTTGTCCTCTACTCCTTTGTCCAGGTCCTTCTAATCTGCTACACCTTGGCCGTAACAGGCCATCACCCGGTTTTGACGGACCGAAGGTAGGTGGTTGTGGTGCTTGCAGGTATACATTGCATGGTGTGTGTAGGTTGATGGGCTGCAATTCAGAATGTACAAAAAGCGCTCACTAGACGTAACCTACATACACAACATATATATGTTTCACGTAAATATATATTTTTTACTTACCTGTCTTCCCACCACCATGGTCACCTCTCTTCAGTACTTTGCCACAGGACACCACCAGCCCAACTGGTACATCCAAATCTGCTCGGCAGGAATCCGTCATCAAGATGGCGAGGGCAGGCAGTTCACCAACACATAAGACCATCACAGTGGTGGTCTTCTGTGTATAGCGTATACATCTAAATATGGCAGGCGGACGACCATCAGCTTGGTGAAGTACTCAGTCCTGCTGCCGCAGCAACACGGCAGTCGGACCACCAAGATCTAAAGCAGGCCCTATACCTCCAAGTGGGCAGGCACTCTCAAGACTAGCAGGGTCACTCCAGAAGATTATTGGAAAATATTGGAAATTGACAGGCTCAATAAAGAGGCTGCCTGGGTGCACTCAGCCTCAACACAAGGTGTAATTCTTTCATTACACTTTATTTTGCTGAGGTCAGAGGTAAGGCAAGGTGTCAAGAAACAGAAGTTTGCTATTATAATATGTTTCTATTACACTTAGAGTGAGAGGAGTTAAGGGGTGGCCAAACAACCAGAATCTACTGCCATCAAGCTTGGTCCCAGGAATTGTTAGCACAGCAACCTAAAATTGGAACTGAGATCCAACTCTGTTGCACTGACAGGCCTTAGACTGTCCTAGATTCGTTTTGGAGCTGAAAAGAGACATGTTTGAAAGAACATAGTAACAAGCTATTACACTTTGGTGTTCACAAACCTAGTGATAACTTTTTGCAGTTGGCCAGAATATAAATAAATATTTCACAGTTTAAGGTCACTTGCACTTGGAATGAGTGACCCCCAATACCTCGAAATAAAGTTGCTCGGGAGGTCTGAGAGAGGAAATCAGAAGGACACCCTACTGGTTGAGGACTTGGCCTTACTTCATGACCACAACCTTATAAGCATGGTGAAAACAAGATCCTAAGACCTCGTCAGCATGAGTACAGAGCCGAGAGAACTTTTTGCCTGGAGGAGACTGTACTACTTCCCATGCTTCCTGAACTAGCATGACACAAAGAGGTGGCATAACACTGTCCACTGGCCTCATAAAGCATGTGCCAAATAAGCCAAAGACAGAACTAACAGGACCCACACAGACAAGAATCAGAGAGGGGCAAAGCTGATAAAAGGGTTGTATGGACCTGATCTGCAGAAACTCCGCCCAACCCGAAAGAAAATCCTGTTACAATCCAGGTGTTGCGCAGCCATCAACGCTTGAAAACTGCAAAAAACTCTCCTCTTCGGCACGGGACCCTCTGCAGCTGAAGACACTGCTGAAGGAATTTTAGTGACCCGCTGGTATCCCAGTGGGCCAACCCCCAATGGCTGAAATAAAATGGGGCATGCCTCATGAAAGAGGCCGCTGGCTCTATATTGGTAGTGTTCTCGTTGTAGTACAAACACCCAGTGGCAAAAGGGGATATCTGTGAGGAGGTCCCAGACAGAGGCGAGTGCAAATGATGCTTAGTGAGAGTGGGCTGTGATCTCAAAGGGGCTTGGAAGGGAGCACATAGGAATGAGGTACCCTCATACACCAGGTGAATATGTATTTGGATAGATGGTAAGACCCAGCTTGAACTTGTGAATGTATGTCAAGACCCTGAAGGCAGCTATATTATGTTTAATGGTAGCTTGAAAGGGTGAGGTGTGTATGATGAATGTCTATGTTCCAATGTAAAAGACACTCCTTTTATCTCTAGACTACTAGAATTGATGCTTCCACTACCGGGCACCCCAATGACATGGCCAGATGATTTCAATTGTGTGATGTTGTTAGAGAAAGGCAAACATCTCCTCTGGCAGGGTACTCAGGGCAGACTTACACAACAATAGGTATTGTAGGCCAGCTATACATGTTGGATACATGGCTGATTAGACACCTTGAGGACTTAGTTTATTCATATTATTCATCCCTTCATGGCTCACACAGTAGACTTGACTATTTCTTCCTTGGTCAAGAACTGTGGGCAGAACTAATTGATGTAGAATTTAAGGGTCTAGTCTTTTCTGATCATTCCACATAGATGATGTCACTTAAAAAGGGGTGCAAAAATGCCCCTATCCCCATGTAGCGTCTGACAATCGAAGCACTATAGGATGTGGTATCCGCAATTTCCAACAGATCCTAAAGGACTATTTCAGCGTTGATTGAGTGACAACATATGAAAGAGCTATTGAATGGGGGGCAATGAAGGTGGTGAGTAGGGGTGCTGCCATTGGGAAAATTGTCATGACTGGACTGCTCAGGCACGATATCATCAATGAGGAGCAGAAAATACAAGAGCTGGAACAGCTAATGCGACTAACAAAAAAGCAACTTCGAGAACTTTGTTGTTGTTGTTTAATCCATTCCAACACTTGGTGATTTTATGGATAAAATTCGACCAATTCAACAATTCTTTGGGTCAATAATAGAATTCTTTAGGTCTTGCAAATTCTTGTTTGTATCCTTAATTCTTGACTATGTCTAACCACCGTTATCCTGGTCTTCCTCTTTTGCATGTACCTTCTATCATTCCCAACTTATTATTTTTTTTTCCCCCAACGAGTTTTCTCTTCTCATCATTTGGGCAAAATATTTTAGCTTTATGTTTATCATAAATGATTCTCTTGAAAGTTTTGACTTGATCTGGTCAAGTACTGATTGATTCATTCTACCAGGAGTCCATGGGACACACAATGGCCTTTGACAGCACCAGAATTTGAAAGAGTCTATTCTTTGTTGATGCACAAACTTATCCTAAATGATCAAACCAAAGGAACTCCCAGTGTGTAGGACAGGGCGCAGTGTAGTCCCAATACGAACTTTGGTGGTTTCCGATAGGACCTGTCACTACTATAATTTTGATCAAGTTCAATAATCAGTGCTGAAACATTGTCATACGAATGACAAACAAGAGCTGTTGTTTGAAATTTTATGTAAAGAATTAATATGCAATATACATGAAATATGCCATCAGTAAGTGTAGCAGCAAAGCGTAGACGTCATAAGTACAAAGAACTCAATACATTTCTATATGCAATCTGACATAGATTTGCCTTTTAAAGGTGAGCAATAGGGGTGAAAAATATACGCCCAGTTAAGCGCCGCGAGCTCCGCGACTCTTATCGTCCTCTGTCTCTCATTAACACTAATGACAAGATCTTTGCCAAATTGCTAGCCTCCCTCCTTCTCCCTCTCATGCCGCTAATCGTTCACCCAGACCAGTCCGGCTTTATCCCCGGCCACACTACGTGACATAATCTCCGAACCATTTTTTCCGTCCTTCATCAAATCAAATCAATCCCGCACTCCTGGCTGTGGTGGCCCTTTTGGATGCCACCAAAGCTTTTTGCCCTTTCTCTATTACCTACTCCATTGCTTAGGCTTTAGCCCAGTTTTTCTGCTCAAAGTTTGGCTTCACTACAACCATCCCACAGCCCGTCTTCAGATCAATGGTCAGATCATGGAGCCTATTCCCATCGCTAGGGGCACAAGGCAGGGGTGCCCGCTTTCATCCATGTTATTTGCTGTTGCCATGAAACCCCTTGCCGCTAGGCTCAGGCAATATCACAGCACTAGTCATATCCATGTATGCAGACGACATCACACTCTATGTCCGCAATCCCCAGGAGAATCTCGGTCCCATGGTCCGCAAGGTGGTACGTTTCGGGGGCCTATCCGGCATCCAGCTTAACTGGAGCAAGTACGTTCTCTTCCCCCTCACGGACGCCACTGCCCTCTTCACTCCAGATAACCCATTTGTATGGGCGTTGGGACCTACTCGATACCTTGGCATCCGGCTCAGCAGGGATGTGGACGAACTTTGGAAGGCAAATTTCGGCCACGCTGTGGACTGACTGGAGTCTAAGATTCAACTCTGGCGACGACTGCCCCTGTCCCTGGCGGGACGCATAGCCATTGCCAAGACGGTGCTGCTCCCGAAGTTTCTGTATTTATCTGTGAATGTCCCCATCCCTCTCACAGCTCACTTTTTTCCCGGTCCACTCACTTATAATCAACCAGGTCTTGGTCGGTTGGCAACCTAGAATCGCATATAATATACTCACTCTTCCTTTCTCGAGTGGCGGCCTGGGAGCCCCGAATTTCAAACTATACGCCCTCAGTGCCCAAGCCAGCTTCCTTCACTTATGGCTGCACCCGACGCCATTACAAACGAACGTGGCAGTGGAGGCTGATCTTGCTGCCCCCTGGCTGCTCCTGGCTACTCTTTTTGCCCCCAGCGAAACCTCCGTGCGGCAAAATCAACACAGTGGAGACCTTGCGATGGGCCTGGGACAGGCTCCGGAGACACTCTGGCTCTAGCATGCACTCCGCAAATGCCATGCCCATTGCACATAACCCGAGATTCCCCCCTCTAAAGACAGCCGGAATGGTCAAACGCGCGACCCACTTGGGACTCTCCACGGTGTCAGACCTCTACCCTAACAACACTTTTTTTTCTCTCATGGTGGAGTCCGACCCCATGGATATTCTGCTTTATTATCATCTCAGAGCTCTTTGCAGGGAGCTTCATCCCACATTCCCTCAGCGCCCCCCCTCAATTGCTGTCCTTAACTTTGTCTACACATCCACCTCCCCAGCAAGCTGGTCACCAAGATTTATGCCCTCACGCTTGCGGACTCCTCGATCTCCATTGAACACACGCGCGCAGCATGGAGTGAAGACCTGGGCACCGATCTCTTTCAGGAAGTCCGGCTATACTGCTGCAATCAGACCAAATGTTTATCCCCAAATTATCACCTGTGCTTCAAACATTTTAAATGTCTGCATTGGCTATACCTCTCCCGCGCTCGGCTGCACAAAATGGGCCTCACCCCCAGTGATAGATGCTTGCGATGCTCCGCTCCTGCGGCAGACTTCTCCCACCTCGCCTGGCTGTGCCCCAAGGTCTCTGCATACTGGCGTGATGTGTGTGCCGCTATCAGTGAGATCACCTCTACGCCTGTCATGCCGGACCCACTGCTTTGTCTCTTAGGCTTTGTGAAATTCTGCCCAGATGCTACTCGTCGGCTGACGGCGATGCTGCTCGTTTTTGCACGGTCTCCATGTACTGGGGTCGACGGTCCATGCCCAGTGTTGGCGCTTGGCTTGAGGACGCTTCGCGTTGTCAGATACTTCTGTCAGAATTCTGGGGCTTGATGCCGGCCACTTGCTGCTCGATCGATATTTGGGGTCCCCTTGTCTCTTATATCCAGTGCCATGGCGCCCTGCCCTCTGCAACCTCTCCTGGGCTCCCTGCCAGCACTCCGCCCACGGTGGCTGCCGGCATTGGCTCGTGAGGTGCTGCCTCCCTACTCACACACTCTACAAGTCCCTTGCGCCCTCTTCCATCAGCATTGGGCCTTTCCCGGGGGCTCTCCCCTGCTCTCCCTGTTTCACCTCAGTATTTCTCTTTCTGTGTAATGCAATAGGCTACTTATATACAATGGTTCATGTGATGTATGTAACAGATGTGGTTCTCCTCTTTGATTGTGGTCCTTCTGCCTGCATATGCTGCAACTTGATGCGCAATTCTTTCTTACTAAAGGTTTTAGATTTTTTTTTTTAAGTGTGTCACCAGTTGGGTATTAAACAGATACACACTACAGCCTACCACCTCAGGTGGATGGCCCTGTAGAAAGATACAATGTCACTCTGAAAAACACGCTAAATACATTGTTATACTTGGAAGAATGGAAATGGGAGCATATGCTATAAGGTGTAAGGTCCAGAGCAGATCACAGGGTTTCCATCCTTTCAGTTACTATTCAGACGAAAGGCCAGAACCTTATTAGATATGGCCCAGGAAGAGTGGGGCCAGGAAAATTATAATTTTCCTGTTGATACATGAAGATACAAAACCCCTCCTGGAATATGTCGCCAGCCTAAAGACCCACCAAAACTAGATCTGAGTGGCGTGGTCATCACTACTAATTTCTGGAAAATTAGGGCTACCTTTATAAATGAAAATGTTTCCTTGTTAGTTTTGATTGTTGTCTCATGATTTGCATGCTGTGGGGAATCTACTTCAGGGAGATGCAATTTGACAGCAGCCAATAATAGTTGCACTGTATTCGACATATGGTAGCAGCCTGCACCAGACATGGGATTGCCAAATGTAGTGTGCTGCATCTACAGCTACCCTGGGCGTTTTGGCCACACTCCATCTTGCATGCTGGGTCTTGTAGTCCTATGCTAATAATATCTTGTATCGTATTGTAATTGTATTTATATAGCGCTTACTATCCCTGACGAGGCGTCAAAGCGCTTTTTCAGAGAGTAGCACGCTACCTTGGGACCTATGGAGGATTAGTGTTGAATTAGTATAATGAAACATGCAAGTATATTTTAAGTGGTGGATAGGTTAGTCAGTTATTTGGAATTGGAATGATAACAGAAGGATAGAGGAGGAAAAAATGTTTGTATTTATATAGCGCTTGTTACCCCTGATAGGGTGTTGAAGCACGCTATTTAGGAAGCCCATAAAGGATTAGTGGTGAATTAATATGGTGAAATATGAAAGTAATTTCAGTGGTGGATATTAGTCAGTTATTTGGAGTGAGAAGGATAGTGGAGGGATAAAAGGGGAAGAAAGGTTTGCATTCATATAGCACTTGTTACCCCTGATGGATGTTGAAGCGCTTTTCTGACGAGCAGCATGTCTCTCCGGAAACCATAAAGGATTAGTGTTGAAAATTAGTACAGTAAAATATGAAGTAATTTGAGTAGTGGATATGTTATACAGTTATTTGGGTAGAGAAGGGTAGGTGGCGGGATAGTGAAGGGAAAGAGGTTTGTATTTATATAGCGCTTGCTACTCCTGATGGGGTTTTGAAGGGCAAGTAGTACGCTACTCTGGAACCCATCAGGATTAGTGTTGAATTAGTATTGTGAAAGATGAAAGTAATTTTAGTGGTGGATATGTTAGTCAGTTATTTGGATTTAGAAGGGTTGGTGAGGGGTAGAAAAGAGGAAAGAGTTTAGAAAGGTTTGTTTTGGGGGATCGGTATAGTAAAAGAGGTATCAGATGATGCACGGAGGGGTACAGTACGAGAGAGTATAGAAAGGGTTATTTTGGCGATCATAGTAGTGGTATGGGGTTTGAGATAACTGAGAGAGTGGATTTCGAGGATATATTGATAGATGTATAGGATGGGTGATAGGGTAGTTGAAGTAACTCCAAATACACTCAAGTAGTAGGTCAGATGTACTTTAATGGCCATTAGTACCAACAGCTCCCAGGAAACTGTCAAACCAGAGTACACTGAGAATATTCCAACATCAACATTCTGTAACCATAGGAAAGGAATGACAAAATGGGAGCATGCACAATAATAAACATAGAAGATAGATTACTACAATATCTCCCTTCTTTACTACAACTAAATAATAAAAGATATGCAAATATGAATCTAAAAGCTATAGACTAATACATAATATGAGGAAATTATGCAAAAAGAAAATAAAAGAAAAAGAAACATAAATGAAAAAACATACATGAAAAACATGTCATTCATGGAAAAACTAAAAACAATACTAACCAAACAGATCATAAATCCATCTTTTTAGATGGAACCCGAATCCTACTCCTCCTCCTAGGAGGAACATATTCTAACCTACAATTACTGTTTGAATTTCCTTTGTCGTCAATTCCATCAATACCCATCTGTGAAACCACCTTCCCTGGCAATTTGTAAATGCGTGAAAGATTCCACCAATTCTTCCCATTGACCCTAACAGCACATCTAGCCACAGCACCTACTCTCACAGGATTACTGAATTTAGATAAACCTTTGGGTACATTATTATGGATCAAAAATGTGAGCCTTATTTGATTTAACCTGATCACTGCCACCATCTTTTTCATTAGTTTCCCCTTATACAATCCATTTCAGACTGAATAGTTGATTCACCAGTCTTCTCATTAAGAACCGATCCCCATTTTTTCATCCATGCAGGACATTAATGGAAAGACGCTTGCCGCCCTCTCAACAAATTGAAGGGGCTTGAGCCAGTTATATTACTTGGTGTAGTGCGATGAGCCCACAACATACTTTGAACTACTTCTTTGATGTCGATTTTAGATGAAACTGCCCACTGAATGCATTCTACCAAAATACGGTTTGTCCTCTCAATAAAACCATTTGCCTGTGGGTGATATAATGCCACCCTTCTATGATTAATTCCTGATTGTGATAAAAAATTTACCATTTCTTTAGAAGTGAACTGAACCCCATTGTCTGACACAATTTCCTTTGGAAAACCTTCCCTTGCAAACAAACTTTGAAAAAATGTGATAACTTCCATTGAGTTAGGATCAGGCATAAAGTGTACTTCCCACCATTTACTGAAATAGTCTGCAACCACCTAAGCAAATTTATATTTACTAGGTAATATGTTAAATGGTCCAACAAAATCTACCGCCAATTTTAACCAAGGACCATCTGGCCTAGAAACATCTTGTGTAGGGGGAGACACTAGTTTCACCACTTTATCGCTGGCATTACAAGTTAAACAGTCTTCAACAGCAGCATTGATTTGCCGATCCATAGATGGCCACCAATAAAAATTTCTAATCCTCTTCTTACTGTTAGTTTGGCCCAAATGACCCTCATGTCCAAATCTGATAATACAATTCCTCAACTTCTCAGGTGGGACAAACTTATCACCCCTCATAATCATACCACCTTCCTCCACAGTAAGTTCATCAGCAATCTTGGAAAATGGATGTAAATCTTTTTCCAGATGTTTCAGATGTTTCTCTTTTGGCCAACCTGAGACTATATGATTTTTAACTTGTTTAAGAGTAGAGTCTACTTCCATAGCTGAAAACCATTCATGGTCAGTAAAACATCCCACTGAACAAACATCAATAGCTGCAATAAGACAATCCTCATCCATGTCTTTGTTTAATTCATGAACAGATATAGGAATGGGAAATCTAGATAAAAAATCTGCTCGTGTGTTCTTGCCACCTGATATGTGCACCACCTTAAAGCTATATTGTAATAATGTAGAACTGAGCCTTGCAATTCGTGGTGTGTGTTCTTTTATCCCTTTTCCTTGAAGAATAGGAACCAGAGGCTTGTGATCAGTGGAGAAGTGTGGCTCAGGGGTTAGAGGCGGCAGACCCGGAAGCTGAGATCGGTCCTGGACCAGGGTTCAATTCCCCGCCTCGGCGGGTCCTGGGCTAAAAAATTTCACGGACTCGATAATTCTTGTTCCGGTGCCTACTCAACTCACGGGTTCACACTCTGTGACTCTGGGCAATAGCTTGCTTAATCTCCACTACGGCCCCTCGCGGCGGGATGCCTGGCTTTCACCTTGTGGATACCCTGCTGGGGTTATCTCACATGGGAATACCAGGACGGGTTCCCAAGGCAAGCGCCTTGATGCCTTCGGGTGATACATGCGCTATATAATTCGCAATACATTTACATCAGTAAATAGGTCAAAGCTTCTCCTCCACAAAAAACACTTAAACTTTTCAATGGCCCAACAACATGCCAGTAGTTCACGCTCTATAACAGAGTAATTGTTTTCACTTGGATGTAATGCCTGTGATGCAAAACCCACCGTTTGTTCCTTCCCCAGATTAAACTGAGAAATAATACCGCTCAATCCATACAAACTTGCATCAACTGATACGGTACAATTTAGATTAGGATCAAAAGGTATGAGAATTTTACATGATCCCAATTCTTTTTTTAAATCAATGAACTCCTTTTCACAGATTTCATACCATCTGAAAATTGCTCTTTTCTTGAGTAATTGTCTCATATTAACAGTCTTCATTGAAAAATTCGTAATACATTTAGAATAGAATTCACACATTCCTAGAAATGATGAAACCATTTCTTTAGTAGTGGGACTGGGAGCATCAACAATTGCTTGTACCAAACCTTCTCTAGGTATAATACCTTCACCTGAAATTTGATGCCCCATATATTCAACGGACTGCACCCCAAAAATGCATTTTTGTTTATTCGCCACTAAACCATTCTCCTCTAACCTTGTCAACACATCTGACAGATTTCAATTATGTATTTCTTCATTGTCACCTGCTACTAAGATGTCGTCTTGATAAACCCCTGTATTTTCAACACCCTCCAAAACCTTCTCCATTATGCGTTGAAAAACGGACGTGGCCGAAGCCAGTCCAAACGCGTCCTTCTAAATTGAAATGTGCCAATCGGTGAAACAAATGCAGTGACATGTTTGCATGACGGATCCAATTGAATTTGGTGATATGCTGAGGCTAAGTCGATTTTAGAGAAAACCTTTGTCCCAGCAAACTTTGATAATATATCATCAATACGAGGAAGAGGATGAGAATCCACCCAAATGTCATCGTTAACACTGCGAAGGACAATGCAAACCCTAAGACTGCCATTCTGTTTGTGTCTTACCACCAAGGGAGACAACCAAAGAGAGAATTCAATCGGTTCAAAAACTCCTGATACATACATTTTCTTAAGTGCCGATGCTAAATCTTCCCTCAAACTAAATGGAACATTCCGCAATTTATGCTTAACGGGGACAGCACTTTCCTTTACTCTAATCAAATGTTTAAAACCAGAAATACATCCTAGTTGATTACCGAAAACCTTAGGAAATTTTGAAACCATGATTCAGATGATCTCTCAACCATTAAATCTTCCACTATGGAAACCTGCTCTACAGCACCTGGTCTTAAAGTCATGCCAAACAACCCTTGGTGATACCACCCTAAAATGTTGAGGCCTTTCTTTGCTACATACACTTTACCTTGAATGTGTTTATTTTTAAAAAAACAATGAAGTTTCAAACACACCAGATAATTCAATTCTTCTACCCTCATATGAAACTGGACTTCTGTCAGGCGGACTGAGTGGTTTATTGTCCCAGGTTTTCTCAAATAACTCATCAGATATCATTGTGATGCGGGCCCCTGAATCAGCTAACAAATCAAGTGGTTTATTGTCTACTAAAATCTCCACTATTGGATCAACGCAGTCTTCAGATTCATCTTTTACTACAACCACTATATCTGATAAAGAACTTACAACTTCTGACTCACTCTCACTTTGCTCATCACTAACCACACCTACATTACTCTTGGACATACACACCCGTGCAAAATGCCCTTGTTTACCACACTTGTGACAGGTGGCATTTTTTGCTGGACAAACATTTGCAAATTGAGCAGTAAACCCACACTTTTTGCAAGAATTCTTAGATACAAAAAAAAATTTCTCAGACTTGTTGGCTACAAATTTACAACCCTTAACTTCAGTTTGTGGCTTAATTTGGGTTTGAGATTTCACATTTTTCTCCTCATTTTCTCTCACAATATTAACCAAATTTTTTTCTGGTTTCAATTCTCTCTTCGATTTTTGAGACAGTTCAATACTTTTAACTATACATATAGTTTCATCCAATGATGGATTTTTAAGAGTGAGCAATTTTTCTTGCACTTTCTCATTATTGGTATGAACCACTATCTGATCATGAATTAGTTGTGATGTAAACTGTTCAAACTCGCACTCAGATGCAAGTATGCGCAATGCAGCCACATAAGCAACTATGCTCTCTTCTTTCTCCTGTTCTCTAGTAAATAATCTATGCCTCGCTACCACCAGACTTTTCTCGACATCAAATTGTTTTTGTAGACTCAAAACAACCTTTTGAAATTCATCTAATTCATCTTCTCTCTCCCCCACTACAATGGGAGGAAGGTGTTCAAGAACAGCTTGTCCCTCAAATCCCAAATTGTGTTCTAAAATGAATTTTTTCCTTTGTGCACTAACTCTACTACCTTCAATAGCACCCAAGTATTTTTCAAATGCACAAAACCATACTTTCCAAATCACTGGTGGATCCCCTGTGAGCTGTAAAAAGGGAGGAGGAGCTTGTACATTCTGCATGTTATCAATAAGAAAACAATTTAACTATGTCTCAAATAATATGCACTTTTACCCTTCAATAAGTGAGTGAACTAAACTCTTCCACTGAATATGACTAATGTTCCAATCAGTGTTTAAAACAATCACTTTTGCGTAATGTCTTCCATATTGCATTTAAATTATAGTAAAATTGCATTTAAATTATAGTAATACGGTGTTTACAGCAATGCTAATGTAAATAAAAGCAAAACCGAACCCTCTGTAGTTCTCACCACACAGTTACAGTCTTAAATTAAATTCTTCCCATTCACTCTGAAGATACAAAACCTTTGTGTAACTGTAAGCAAAATTGGACTTTTACATTTACAACACTGTTGTTTTTGTCCCAAATACCAGAAATTGCTTTTGTCCCAAGTTCCGGAGACTAAAGCCGACTTCACCACTTAAGAAAAGAAACAGACTTCACCTCCGTGAAACTGTTGAAAATTGTTCTCTCTCCTCCTGAGTATCGGTTTCTCGATGTAGGCTTCAACGCTGTAATGAAAGCACTCAGACTTGAACTGCCGTAAATGGCTTCCTAGTAGAAATCGAAACCGGACTGTCACGTACAATGTGCTTCATGCGTACCAGACGTTCCAGTCTATCAGCGTATGCGCACGCATTCACCATTCATCTATGACGTTACCGGCAATCACCAAGTGGACTGAGAATTCTTACACGTCATCAGTCCAGCTTCATCTGTCGATAGATAAACATCGCTGACAGCCGTTGAACTCCTCTGGACACGTCAGCATACACGCCAAAACAACAGTGAGTAGTATCTTTTCATGCAAATAACTCACAGAGGCAGATGTATAAAGTTCTCTGTGACGCTGGAAACCTTCCTGAGCAGATCGTCGTAACACTTGAAAGCTCGAGTGTTAATTCGCCGTGTTTCAAAGCAATCCTCAAGACAGTTACTTTTTAGTCGTTTCACAGTCCAATTGACAAACTCCTTATATAAGGTTTCACTTACTTAACTTGTTCCCAGTTAGTCGCTGCTTCAGTTAATCATTTCTGCACCAGTTACAAGTTACTTTATCACTGAGATCCACAATCCCATCAGTAATAAGTAGACAGAAAATTCCAAAAGTAATATCCAATGGTGGTTGAAACTGCAGCACATGTAGGTATATTGTACTAATGGTCAGTCCTCGTCGCCAATTTGAAGTAACTCCAAATACACTCAAGTAGTAGGTCAGATGTACTTTAATGACCATTAGTACCAACAGCTCCCAGGAAACTGTCAAACCAGAGTACACTGAGAATATTCCAACATCAACATTCTGTAACCATAGGAAAGGAATGACAAAATGGGAGCATGCACAATTATAAACATAGAAGATAGATTACTACAGTAGTACATTGGAAAGAGTAGTAGAAAGAAGTTTGAGATGAGTCAGAAGGTTGGGCTGGAAGATATATTGAGCGAAGTATAGGCTGAGAAATAAGTGCATTGGGAATGCTAAATTAGAAGAAAGTGATAAATATATAGATCCATAAGTACATTGAAAGTACATAGATGCATAAAGGAGGTATGTATATTAGGAAGCATTTCTGGCCCTGGCCCAGGCCTTGGTCAGTCTCGAACAGGCTCAAACAGGCAACTGCCCTTGTCCTCTTTGCCCTTAACTGGCTCAAACAGGCAACTGCCCTTGTCCTCTTCGCCCTTAGCCTGGACTCCCGGGCTGAGACGTCCTAACCCTGGCCTTTTATAGCCCTAGTAATCATGTGACCCTGTCAGCCAATGGGAACCCTAGCCCTAACACTATCCAATCACAACACTAGCCCTAAAAATCTAGAACCAATTGGAGACCAGGACCTTAAAGTCAATCTTAGCCCTAGTCCAAGCACCGAATCAGTTCAAAAACCCTGATCTCTAGGACCAATAGAGCCCCTAGCCCTACCAGTAGTCCCAACCCAAGTCAAAGCAACCAATGACACAGAAATCCCTAGTCCCTACTTCCAATAGAAAGCCTAACCCTACTCTTAGTTTCACAACTAGTCCAGCAACCAATCACACCAGAAGCTCTAATCGCTACTTCCAATTAAAGGTCTATCCCTAGCCCTAGCCCTACCCTAGTCCCAACAACCAATAACACAGGAAACCCTAGTCCCTACTTCCAATAGAAATCCTAACCCTAGCCCTAGTCCCAACCCTATATTGATTGGATCACAGACCCAGAAACCAATCAGAACACTCCAAAACCCAACCAATGAGGACACGAACGCTAATCCAATAGAAACATCAGATCCAACCACCAATCAGTGTATACATGTACCACCCACTAACAGACCATATAAGGTCCCAGCGACCTCAGACAAGGTTTGCTGGTCAGGGAGTTGGAAGCTGCTTTTCCTGTTCAGAATCTCCTCGGAGACAGACAGGATCAATCCACACTTTGGACTTCTGCAGGTAAAGGCCTCACTAACTTGAAATCTAACAATACTATTTGAATCAAACTTTACTCCCTCTCCTGGCCAACAAATGAAGAGCACAGTCCCTAGTAAACACAGTTTAAACAGCTCACAGATGCACCCTGTGATGTAGAATATCCCTGTTGCTGGGGGGAAGGCAGGGGCGCTGGTTTCACTGGCTTGTGAACACAAAATGGTGGCTGAGGGGTGCACTGTTTTAACATACAGGTTTTAGACGAGAGCAAAGGAGAAATTCGGAGGGAAAACTGAATAGTCACCAGGAATGAGATGGAAATAACTACAGAGTTTGGACTGCAAATACCACAATTCAACTCATTAAATGGAAGCAATCATGGGCAGGAAAAAACACAAATTTAAAACACAAAACAGGTGATAAAATATGCAATCACAGGCAGGTTAATACTACAATTTTATATTGTAACACCCACAGGCAAAGACAGTAATCACAGAAAGGGAAAATAGTTTTTTCTTTTTTACTTTTGTGTTGGGGAAGAGACAGCACTAGTCTGCCTCCTTACCACTTCCTGGACTCTGCTCACTGCAATCTGGGGCACAGGAAGACTGTAACTCACAAGATGGAGGAGAATAATTTGGGGTACACCCAGCAAGGCCTTAAGGGGCCTGGCCAGGTGTGAGGGGACAGCTCAGAGTTGCCTGGTAGTTGAATAGCCAATCCCCAGTCCTGGGTCTGCTGGCCCGGAGGGGGTGGGGGCTGGGAAGCTGATTTTCCTGTTCAGAATCTCCTAGGAGACAGACAGGCTCAATCCACACTATGGACTTCTGCAGGTAAAGGCCTCACTAACTTGAAATCTACTGTTTGAATCAAACTTTACTCCCTCTCCTGGCCAATACACGAAGTGCACAGTCCCTAGTAAACACAGTTTAAACAGCTCACAGAAGCACCCTCTGATGTAGAATATCCCTGTTGCTCGGGGGGAGGCAGGGGGGCTGGTTTCACTGACTTGTGAACACAAAATGGTGGCTGGGGGTGCACTGTTTTAGCATACAGGTTTTAGCACAGAGCAAAGGAGAAATTTGGAGGGAAAACTGAATAGTCACCAGGAATAAGAGGGAAAAAACTGCAGTTTGGACTACAAATCCCACAATTCAACACGTTAAATGGAAGCAATCATGGGCAGGAAAACCACAAGTTTAAAACACAAAAAAGGTGATAAAATATGCAATCACAGGCCGGTTAAAACTACAATTTTAAATTGTAACTACCACAGGCATACTTCAAAATGCAAGGTGCATCTGGTTTAACATGGCTGAATACGGAATTTATATATGGCAAGGTGCATGTAAAGAATGATGCGGGTAGAGATTTACAGTACATGCAGTAGGTTGGCTAGGTTGTCCAACGGCATTCAAGCAAACTTTATTGTTAACAATTTTGCATATATTTCTGGCTCCTCAAATTAAAGGGAGCCCAACTCACTTTGACCCTGACCTACAAGCCTTTCAAAGTCCCAGGGAGGTTGGGGAGTATTCAAGCTCTTTATAAATGTGTCTTCCTCTATATGCCTAGACTTTTTGATCTGATGTAGCATGTCTGTTTATTTGAAGATTTGGCAACCCTTTCCAACAATTCAAGTTTGCTTTTAGCTATTATTTTAGGATCAGAGACAAGAGAAGGAAGACATTTTCTATACTTTTTGGGACATTTGCTTGGCCGTTGTCGTGGTGATTGGGCTTTTGTAAGTTAGAAATGGATGTTGCTTATAAGACAGTCCTGATTGTATGTAAACATGACTACATTTAATATGAGAAAATGGGTATAATTGGCATGGGACCTAAAAAATAGAATAACTAATTGAATGTTCATATAAACAAAAGTATGCGTGATTGTCATGTTTTCTGTTCAGAAACTCATTGCTTTCAGATGTCGTTCAAACTAAAGGGCAGAGAAGGGAAACGTTCAACTTCTATGGTGCATGTATTGTAACCATGGCCACAAGAAATCTTGGCCTTGTAAGCATTCATCTTGAAGCAAAGAAAAAAAAGAAGCATTAACTTCGGCAACTTCTGTATGATACTCCAAAGGGCGATTGTTTGCAAGTTTTTATAGCAAAGCAGGAGCCAATCAAAATGGTCCTCTCTTTGCTCAGTACGTCATTGTTGTCAATGAAAGTATATAAGGTGCTCATGATGGAGTTGTTAGGCACACAGGCCAGTTGCTGAAGGGAGATACTGACTAACTGAGTTCCGACTGCAGACCCAAAGACACTATAGGTTATGCAGGGAAACTATACGTGGCTTGGCATAATATGAGCTTATTAAACAAATAATATTTTGAAACTCCAGGTATGGAATACTTTAATAGGTTAGGGTTGTGTAATGAAAAACGATTGGTGCCTAGCTTACAGGTACCCTGATTTGCATACTATCTGCTGAGCTGTTCACACTATTTATGATCATTCTGATGCGCATGATTTGCACACAATTATTTCATAATAAATAGTCATATGCCTGTAACCCACCAATCATATTATATGTATACTGATTTAGGGGGAAAAGGATGGGGCTCCTTTTTAACATCACTTGCAGATAAAAGCTTATCTGATAGGTTTGTCTGCCTCCTAACACTCTTTAGTACCTGTGCATAACTCACTAGAAGAGGAGTGAGTGACACCTGCCAGTTCTCCTTTTCTCTGGAGATTTTACATTTCTTTTTGGGGCTAAAATAATCTACAGGGAGTGACCCAAATAATATTGAGATTAACATGACACTCTTGTATCATGCCTTGCTTCCAAACAGAAATGTCTACCTTTACCTTTACCGTTTGCCTTTCTCTTTTTTAGCAAAGTGGTCTCCAAGGCTGCTAAGTCGTTCAATGTGATCTAGTTCTGTCTTTACCATGTGTACGTCTTACAACCGAGTTGTATGCATGTATGTAATTATTCTGTTTAATGCTGTCATTCTTTAGGTCTAGCCTGCTAAAACATGCACTCTCGCTTGCGAGACTCTTGTGTTTAGTAATGGGCTTGAAACCTACCCATTGGTTGGCATTTTTGTCACTCTTCTTTGCTGCCTTCTCATGGGGCAGTGGTTGCCCTGCATCACTTCTTTTTCTCTACCTTGGCACATGCACCAAGTACAGATTAATTTAGCTTTGGTTAGAGGCCCTCTGCTAGCCTTCTGCACCTCACTCTGGATTTCAGGACTTTTTCTGAACTATGACGATTTCAACGCTGACCGCGTCATAGCTCATTTAAAAAAAAAAAATTTAAATTATTCCCTCCTACCTTTTCCTCTCCCTCCCTGTTTCTTCTCGCCCGACCCACCTGCGTGCGAATGGTTTGGAAACTCCTCAAGATCTGGCTCTTCGAACGGTAGCAGTATTCCCCCCCCTAGCGCCTTGAGACCCTCAAGAGTATGTAGTGCGCTTTACAAATGCTATGATTGATTGATTGATTGATTGTGTGAACACAGCTGGAGCTGGTTTGAGTTGGTGCATGATGACAAAGGTGTTATCCTCTTCAGACAGGCTGTGATAATCCTGGTGAAGTGTCCGGCTGATTTCTTTGCAGAGAACACTTCTTATCACACGTATTGAGAAGAATGTTGCATGTAAAGTGTAGCACAGATGGCGTGCAGTGGATGTACAGTCGGAACTAGCCCAAACTTCAACGGACCATGTCAGCTGCACTCCCCCAAGGAATCGGACCAATTTGAAGCTCTGTAAAAATAACATGATGGGCTCATTGTTTTAAAACATGGACACCTCCTTATAAACACCGATTTGGGGCAAGAAAGTGGCGGTAACAATGCATGTGAGAGTGTTGCCTGAAGCCTCCTTCTCATTACAAATGTACACTTTCAACATACATGTTTACGAGAACTCTGCTCCTTGTGTAATTTTCCCCTATGTTCTGGTAAATTGATGGACATACAAAGGCTGCCATAGCAGTAACGGATTAAAAGGAACTCATGGGTTGGGGAAGGGCATAAAGGAGCATTGCCATACATTTTCCAAGTAAAAATATTTTTGGAGGAGACCAGCCCATTTTCCCTCCGTTAGTATAATTCTTCATAGTTTTTTCCTGGTAAAAAGTAATCTATTTAAGCATGTCCATTGGCAATGTTGTCCTTTACTTGACTAGAATTCCCAAACATGTGACAGCGTGTACCTGCTGCACCAATACAAGCTATGCCTTTGTTTGCAACGTGTTCTGCCGCTTAGGTGTGGAATCTGAATATAATTGTTAAATTATTGTCCGATGCTTTATAGCGCTTTTAAAAAGTCATTCCATTATCTTCCCCCTACTGCCTCAACCCCGTCCCCTTTAGCCACCCCCAACCGATTGTCAAAGCCAATAGCTCGCCCATAGGTGAGCCCTATTGGCTTTGCCAATGCTTGTTTTTTAATGTTACTGCACAGCTGCTGAATCAGGGGTCATCAGAAATAACAACTAGAGTTTCAATTAGATGTGGAGGACAGTCAAGTGGTGAAGCAGCTGGGGGAACCATATGCATCTGATGTCAGCAAATATCCATACTTGGATGTGCACAATCAAGCTGCCATAAATTGACAAGACAGAGATTCGTGTCATTTCTTGAACTAATTCTCTGTCCTTTCTCCCTTCTGAGCTCTGGGTCTAGAGTTTGGATGCACTCTCACTCCAGCTTCTCCTCTGTGTAGCCTGCACCTTATCCTGAACCCCAAGCTATCCTTTATCGGCTCTTCGAAGTGATCTATCATTATCCGTTTTCGCTGTCGAATCTCCATCCCTCTATTCTTACTCATGATTGACAGACTGTTATTCATGCCATGGTTTGGCTGATTAAACTACTATCAGCGGCATTTGACACTATCTCTCACAGGATCTTGTTAGATAAACTGCGGGAGATTGGTGTCATTGGGAGTGCGCTGGACTGGATACAGAGCTTTTTCTCTGAAAGATCTCAATGCGTACAACTAGACACCTTGGTATCCAGGACCACAATCCTGGATAGGGGAGTTTCTCAGGGCTCGGTATTAAGTCCAACACTGTTCAATGTCTACGTGTCGTCTTTGGCCGCTGTCATCAAATCATGTCGATTTCATACCATCTCCTACGCAGACGACACATAGATTATTGTTCCTATAGAGAAGCACGTGGGAGAAACTAGAGATAAATTTAAATCATGTATGATGAAAATTGCAGTATGGATGAAAAAGAACTTTCTGTAATTAAACTCAAATAAAACTGAGATCCTGCTTTTAGGGAAAGCCGAGCAATTATGGGCCAAGGACTGGTGGCCAGAAGAACTAGGAGAAGCCCCTTTACCTAAAACTTGGGCAAAAAACTTGGGAGTACCTATTGACGCAAACCTTTCCATGGAGCAGCATGTGAAAACACTATCGGGCAAGTGCTTTGGAATACTTTACATGCTAAAGAAAATTTTCCCTTGGATCCCTCTCACCACCAGAAAGGTTCTGTTACAGGCACTCCTAGTCAGCAGGCTTGACTATGGGAATATTATAAGAACTCTCCCTCATGACCCATTGACTTTTTAAGGATCCGTATTACAGATTCCACCAAGGGCACTGACAAATACCAAAGACCACTTGTTTCTTTAACTTTCTTATTTCACTTTATTTAGTCATATTTAGTCATTAATGATGATTTCTTTTCTCTTTTTTAATTTTTATTTTTTCACTTCTTTCTTTTGTGAATAAAAAGTTCTAAGATAAACACAATTCTATCACAAATTTACAACACTACAAGAGATATTTACACAGTAAATTACAACTGAATTTCATACATGCCTGGGTAGAGAAAACATGCAACCAAAATCATACATACACACTACATACACACTTTTCACACAACACACTCCATTTGCACGAGTTAACAAGTTTCAGTTTTTTGTCTATTGATCACAATTTTATTCACTATGTTCCGTAGGATTAAGTAATAGACTTGGTCTAAGTCTATTACTTAATCCTACGGAACTTAGTGAATAAAATTGTGATCAATAGACAAACAACTGAAACTTGTTAACTCGTGCAGATGGAGTGTGTTGTGTGAAAAGTGTGTATGTAGTGTGTATGTATGATTTTGGTTGCATGTTTTCTCTACCCAGGCATGTATGAAATTCAGTTGTAATTTATTGTGTAAATATCTCTTGTAGTATTCTAAATTTGTGATAGAATTGTGTTTATCTTAGAACTTTTTATTCACAGAAGAAAGAAGTGAAAAAAGAAAAATTAAAAAAGGGAAAAGAAATCATCATTAATGACTAAATATGACTAAATAAAGTGAAATAAGAAAGTTAAAGAAACAAATGGTCTTTGGTATTTGTCAGTGCCCTTGGTGGAATCTGTAATGTGGATCCTTAAAAAGTAAATGGGTCATGAGGGAGAGTTCTTATAGTATGATTTGTTGTTGTCCCCTTTTCTCCCTGACCTAGAAATTATTTGTTTCAGAGGAGGTCCCCCTTTTTCCTCTTGACTATGGGAATATCCTGCTGGTGGGGATGAGGGAAGACCTATTCCCCAAACTTCAAGCCGTACAAAACACGGTGGCACGCCTAGCCCTGAACAAACCTGTACGTACCCCTTCTCTTCCATTACTGAATGAGCTACAATGGCTCCCAATGAGGAAAAGGGCAATTTTTAAACTTCTGTGTCTGGCTTTCAAGGCCCTGGTGGGCCCAGGTCCAGAATATCTAAGGAGGAAATTAATATGGTATACTCCTATTAGGCAGTTGAGATCTAGTGGCCATAGGCTCCTCCAAATTCCTAGAATCAAAAAGGCTAGGATGGGGGGACGTGCCTTTTCTTATGTTGCTCCCAAGCATTGGAACGCACTACCAATTGACCTGCGATCTTGTACCTCATTCATGGCCTTTAAGAAGAAATTAAAAACATGGCTATTTTAGGGCATTCATTTTGTATGTCATTGACTGCTTCCTGGGCGCCGAGAGATCCCTTTGGGGATGATTCGTACGCCATATAAATAATAATAATAATAATAATAATAATAATAATAATAATAATAATAACTACAGAAACTCCCTTTTTTTGGGCTCTCACACGTTCATCTTTCACTGATCCTAGCTCATCGAAAATTCTGCTGCTTCACTCATGTTGCAGCTCCCAAAAAAGCTTCTGCTTCTTGTGCTCTCTCCTGGTTGCACTGCCTTCCCAAAAACATATTATATATGAATCTGTGCCCGGATATCCATGTTTTCATCATTATCTCCATAATGTACCTGCAAGAAAAATTCCTGCACAATCACTCAGCTTGCCCTTTTCACTCTCCTGAAGCTCAGCTCCTCAGTATCCCAAAGTACTATAGATCTGGTGATGGATGCTAAAACTTGGAATCCTCTCCCTCTGAAATCTACAGCATCTTTTTCACATTTTGTAAATCCTTGAAAGCCTGGTTCATAACTAGTTTGCACATGTGATGGGTAGCTGTGGGATCTCCTACAATACCCCAGTGCCAGGACACCTTTCCCACAACTGTGCACTGTACAAATAGCATTCCATACATACAAATGAGTCAGAAAGGGAGTTCGCAATGGCATCAGCTGGTTTCCGATTTCTTCAAGCTTTTGGAGCAGCCAGGGATCTTATGAGCCCGAACATCCAACCCCCATGTCCTGAAAAATATTGCATTGTACATCATAGCATACTTTGATCTAGAAACAGAAGCATGTTTCAAAAGAGGCCATGGTAGCTGATAATGAATTCCATCTAGCCAGGAACAAAACCTGCATCCTACCCATGTAACATAATCTGGCTGTCCAGGGTAATAGTCCTGCCAAGGTCATGATCATGAGCTCCATATGGCCGGGATGCCTGTCACCCCCTCCCAACACAATCCCCAAGGATGGGAAGACGGACGCAGTTCTGAACTTTTGGAAGGCGGGAGGGAGTCACCTTCCCGGCCGTATTTATTAAAATATGAAACAAAATTAAAACATTAAATAAAAGGTTTCATAATCATGTACATTTTTCATTTATTACATTTCGATGAAGACATGTTCTTTGGCTAACCTTAACAAATCTCTAATACAAAGGTTTCCTAGCCGAGTCTAACATCCTGCAAATGCATACATTCTAAATTAAAATTGTACATCCTAGCATTAAGGGCCAACGGCAAGGTCTTAACCGGTGTCAGATCCCTACTACCAAAACTCTCACCCTCACGGTGTGAGTGGCGGCCGCGCAGAGGACTGTACCATCCTTGCCAACTCTAATTTCCCTTGTCTTGTCGGGGGCCCCCCTTTCCGCCCGACGCCATCTTAAAGGTCGTCCGAGCACCCGTGTGAGGTATCTGTAGGAAGGACAGCGTGGACTCCCCCCCACCCCCACACTCTCTATCACATCCGCCGTCGCGGATATCCTGGCCCAGGGAAATTCGTAGGAGGGGCATATAGCCACCTCCTCCCCTGGAAGGGGCCTATGGCCGTCTCCCCTTAGGCGACCCATCCTTAGTGGGTGCCGCCTCCCAGTGGGAGGGGCCAATGGCCACCTCCCCCCGGGCGCTCCCATCCATAGTGGGTGGCGCCCCCCTCTAGGGACCTTGAAATTACTGCTCACCGATCATGACCTTACCGCCCGACCAAAAAATAAATACGACATTTGTTCACCTACTAAGGAGGAAAATATCAGCCTACTTAATTGTATCAAACTGTTTACTCCTAGAAGAAAAAACAGTATCCTACTGACAGAAGTCACATCATCAATCTAGACATTCATTCCCCTTCTATACGGAGGGAAAAAGATGTTATCAGAGCAAAACTTTATTGCTGAACCAAACATTGCCATAAGGGGCTGGTGGGTGGGTCAAAATTGCTCCTTGTTCCGTCGAGGGCTCACGAGCAACGAGTGGGTGCAGCCTTCCAAGCACAGGAACAAGAGGACGCTTCTTCGGATTCCCGCTCTCTTTATTCTTCTTCGGGAGGGCGTGTACCCTCCGCCGGTACGCCTCCTGGGCGTGGCCATCGGTGTAGGTGTCTAGGACAACCCCTCTTGGGCGGAAAAAGGCGCGCCCCGGCTACGCCGCTTCGGGCATACCAGCCGAGACACGCCTCCCGCCCAAAATGGTTTCCCGGGAGGATCGGGGCACCCAACCATATGTTCGGGGGGACCGAGTGGTCGCCCCTTTCCATATGGCCGGGATGCCTGTCACCCCCTCCCAACACAATCCCCAAGGATGGGAAGACGGACGCAGTTCTGAACTTTTGGAAGGCAGGAGGGAGTCACCCTCCCGGCCGTATTTATTAAAATATGAAACAAAAATAAAACATTAAATAAAAGGTTTCATAATCATGTACAATTTTCATTTATTACATTTCGATGAAGACATGTTCTTTGGCTAACCTTAACAAATCTCTAATACAAAGGTTTCCTAGCCGAGTCTAACATCCTGCAAATGCACACATTCTAAATTAAAATTGTACATCCTAGCATTAAGGGCCAACGACAAGGTCTTAACCGGTGTCAGATCCCTACTACCAAAACTCTCGCCCTCACGGTGTGAGTGGCGGCCGCGCAGAGGACTGTACCCTCCTTGCCAACTCTAATTTCCCTTGTCTTGTCCGGGGCCCCCCTTTCCGCTCGACGCCATCTTAAAGGTCGTCCAAGCACCCGTGTGAGGTATCTGTAAGAAGGACAGCGTGGACTCCCCCCCACCCCCACACTCTCTATCACATCCGCCGTCGCGGATATCCGGGCCCCGGGAAATTCGTAGGAGGGGCATATAGCCACCTCCTCCCCTGGAAGGGGCCTATGGCCGTCTCCCCTTAGGCGACCCATCCTTAGTGGGTGCCGCCTCCCAGTGGGAGGGGCCAATGGCCGCCTCCCCCCGGAAGCTCCCATCCATAGTGGGTGGCGCCCCCCCTCTAGGGACCTTGAAATTACTGCTCACCGATCATGACCTTACCGCCACAGGCCGGATAGTTGACCGGCTCTCCGGCCCCCCCAAACTCCTCCTAAAGGTCATGCTTCCTCAAACCCCTTAGCCATGCTATGAAGTCTCCTATGAGTAAAACATTCCCCTCCCGGGACAGGTGAACCCCATCATTCAGATACATGTGATCACCCCGAATACACCCATGAGGAATGCTATGCAACTGCGCCGAGCGAAACAATCTACCAATTTTGTTGTTAACTTTCTTCACCGAATGGTTCAGTGCTGACACTGAAAGGCCCCCCCGCCACACCTTTCTGGGAATCATGTGGGACCAGGCAATCGTGCACCCCGGGATTCTTTTTGCCAACCCGCTAACGGCCGACAAAACTTGCTCGAGTAATACTTGTCTACCCAGTGTCACCAAGTCATTGCCCCCCAGGTGTACTATGACTACAGATGGCGGTGACCTCTGCCGCCCTAATAGACCCTCAACAAAAGATTCAAATTGGTCAATACAGAGCCCGCCCCTTCCATGGAAGGCCACTCTGTACCCGTATTCCCCAGCTGCGCGAGTTGCGTCACCTGCTTTGAATACGTCCCCGGCCCGCCTCACGTATGAGTGGCCCACGACCCAAACCACTCTCTCCTCAGACGGTGATCCATGACCGCTGGTCCCCTGGTACTGGGTCGACTGCAAATTCCGCCCCGCATGACATGCTCGCGAAACTGTAAATCAAACAGAAGAGAAGAAGCGTGAGTGCATATAACTTGACTTCACAACATGTTCAATCGCACATACCTTTTAAAACAATTCGAGGACCATCGTCCTAACTGTTTCACTTCTTCTGCACTCTGACCCCTGGCTGTAGCCTCAGTGGCAGCCCCTATCCTAAAGGAGTGGGTCCCGAAATCGCACGGGTCCATGCCCGCCGCAACGATTGTCAGTGCTAGCACCCTCTGGAACTGAAACCTCGTCAGTGGGGTGGCATCGATGTGCCTCAGCAAACTCCCCCCCCATGTATCCGCCCTCAGTGCCAAGTATTCCTCTATACACATTATCGGGCACGTGGGGGACCCTCGCATGCGCTGAACAACAACACTGTTTCCCATAGCTCCCTGGTCAGTTTTGGACCTAGCTATCGTGACTACCATCGAATCACCCCTAATTAGGATGTGATCCCTGCACAAGCCGCCCTCCACATCTTTCTTATTCCTTGCGACCAGTTCGCTCACCCGCATCGCCCCATGGAACGCTAATGCGAAAGCTGCCCGGAACAGAACTGCTTCGAATTGGGAGGAGCATGCCGTAACTAGTTTCGCCATGAGTAGGGAGAACCTTTCTAAGCCAATCGGGCGCCTCTCGTCGTGCTTGCGACCCTCGAGGCGATGCCAGCCGCGAAGGGCTTTTGTCGTAAAAAAGGAACCTGTTGGGTCTTTGAATGCCATGCACCTGCGCCATGAATGAGATGGCTGCCCTGTGTCTATTGGCCGTTGCCGCTGATCGGCCTTCTCTGTGCAGTGCTACCAGGAACCCCAGGAAGGACTCCTCCTGACCCCAGTTCTGACTCCCTGTCAGACCCAAAAATGCACAATAGGAACGAAACGCTCCTTCGTATGCCTTCCTCGTCCGGGGGGCTAAGCTTGCTGCCACGAGGTCTTGTAATCCGGGGCACCGATTAGCCAGAGTGCTTCGGGGAATGGTGCCGCCACCAGGTCCGCTGTAGGTAGATAACCCCTGAACGCCTGCATATGTGAACGAGAGAGTGCATCAGCCGCATGATTCAGTACACCCGGCACATGTTTCGCCCTGAACTGTACATTCAGTCTCATGCAAAGCAGCACAATATCCTTCAGCAATCTCAAGATCCATTTGCAGCGTGCTGCCTGATTGTTAATGCATTCTACAACAGTCATATTATCAGACCAAAATACCACTGAGCGGTCTCGGAACTCGTCCGGCCATGCCATCAGAGCAACAAAAATTGGGAATAGCTCAAGGAACCCTATGTTACCTGTGAGACCGCTGGTGTGCCACCACGTCGGCCATGTTTGCGCCGACCATCGATTCCCAAAGATGGCGCCAAATCCCACGCTCCCCGCCGAGTCGGTCCACAAACCCAGCTCGTCCAAAGACGCTGGCGGCTTGTTCCACACTACTCGACCGTTGAAGTCCGCCAGGAATGCCAACCAAATGCGCATGTCCTGGCGAACCTCTGCAGACAGTCTCGTGCGGTGGTGCCCTTCTTTGAGACCAACCATAGCTTGTGCAATAGAGCGTGAAAAGGGGCGGGCCATTGGTATCACTCTCAAGGCAAAGTTAAGCTGACCCACTGCTTGCTGTAACTGGTGCAGGGTCACTTTCGCCTTACCAAGGCAAAGTTCCAGGGAAGCCCTAAATTTCGATACCTTTCCCACTGGCAAACGGAAACATCCCTCCACAGAATCGAGCTCAATTCCCAGAAACTCCAGTGAAGTAGATGGTCCAACCGTCTTACCTGGTGCCAATGGCACTCCAAACTCCCTCATGAGGATGCAAAAGTCCTGTAGCGCCTGCGCACATTTCGTGTCGCCGGCTGCTCCCAAGAACAGAAAGTCATCTAGGTAATGCATAACATGCCTATGCCCCGTGGCCTCGGTGAATGCCCACTCTAAAAAACAGCTGAATTTTTCAAAATAGGCACAAGAAATGGAGCAACCCATCGGCATGCATTTATCCATGTAATAACGTCCTTGGAACGCAAAACCTAGCAGACGCTGATCCTGTGGGTGTACCGGGAGCAACCGGAACGCCGATTCGATATCTGATTTCGCCATCAGCGCCCCAGGGCCCAGGCGATTTAACATGGTGACGGCATCATCGAACGATGCGTACTGCACCGAACAGACTTCCGGGTCAATAGCATCGTTTACTGAGAAACCCCTTGGAGCAGACAGATTATGGATCAGCCTAAATTCCCCCGGGTCCTTTTTGGGGACCACCCCTAATGGGGAACAGATGAAATTCGCCACTGGCGGGCGCTGAAAAGGCCCAGCCACTCAGCCCAGGCTCACCTCTTTAGCGATTTTTCTCTCCACCACACCTGGATTATGCTGTGCCGAAAGCTGGTTTTTACACAAAGGTTCCCCACGAAAATCCCCCGCCGGGATGTGGAAGCCATATAAGAATCCCTTCCTCAACACCCCAGCAGAGACATAATCAGGGTATTTGTTTAACCAAGGAGTCATAGCCATGAGATCAACGGGAGTAGGCAATTGTACACAACGATCCACCTCAGTCTTGCTTGGACCCTCCTTTACCTCCCGACCCGCTATTTTTCGATCTGCATGAACTCTCCGGGTGAGAGGAATTCCCACAACCCGCACACACGTGTTTGAACTTACATGCACCTTGCGGTCTGTTACAGTTGCCTCTATTGAAGCCCCAACAGACCCCCCGCTTTCCACCATTCCCGCAGGTTTTCGGCTGGTGATCGCCACCGGTGCCTGCTCGAAAGTGCACCGCGGGCTTCTGGTGGGAAACCCCGACCCATTCCCACCTGGCGAGGAAGTCCTTGCCGTCCCAGGCAGGAGCTGCTTATGCCAAGAAATTGAGTCGAGGCAATCCCATGTCAGAGAGGAATCATACTCTTTCGCTTTACAGAATTTCATGTCGTAACCTTTCCATTCATCCCCCTCATACGTTTCATAAAAATCCATTATACGTGCCTGATAACAAGACAGTTCGGGCAATACCTCGGGCTTACGTTCACCAATAATCGCAGTAAACATTGCAAAGGCCTTCGCCCAATTCGTTATCGTCTCCTCCACCCTGAACTCCGCCATCTTGGCACGCCAGATGCTCGGGTGCCACAAATCTTTCTGTGTTTTAGCATATTCCATCTCGCGATGGTCGGTTAACAACGAAAACATATTGACATACTTGTCTGCCCATATCAATTCTTTTGTGGCCATCGGGATATGTTGAACCACCCTCTCCGGCCTTGAGGGTAATGAG
Organism: Lissotriton vulgaris; assembly: GCF_964263255.1. NCBI lineage: Eukaryota > Metazoa > Chordata > Amphibia > Caudata > Salamandridae > Lissotriton > Lissotriton vulgaris. The sequence continues at coordinate 657,931,425 of NC_141694.1, read as the reverse complement.
CCCTCCCCTGCCACTGGCAAGGCGAGCTTACCTGGTGCGGTCGTTGTTCCCGCCGTTTTCTCGAGACCAGCTGCCGGTCCTTCTGTTGTCGCCTGTGGGGAGACAAGAGGGAGATTCGCCTTCGCGGCATCTCGCGACTGCCGCAACTGCTGGATTAGTAGTTTGGCCTCTTCGGCCGTGTCTCCTGGCGCCGTAGCACCCCCTGCCTTCTTATTGAGCCATGCGGCCAACTGGGTGGTCAATTCAGGAGGCATATCCTCATCGTTAGCGGGCGTAATCACAACCGGAATCGGTTGACCCGCGTCTGGGGTTGGTACTGGGTCATCAGCTGGTGTGGCAGGGATGACCGGGGGCACCTCAGGGACCGGAACCTCCCCTGCCACCGCCCTCCTCTTAACCCGCTTCCCTCCACCCTCGGGGACGACTCCCGGCAATGCCGGGCCTATTACCTTCTTCGGGTTACCAGGTTTGTTCATTGCGGCCAGTTGTTTCTTGACATCCGCCAAATCACGACCAAGCGCTGGGACTTTTCCGAACCTTCGTTCCATTCTCGTCATTCTGGTCACCAACATGCGAAGCATCTGGTCTGTCTCTGAACCCTTTCCTGCCTTCATGCCAGACATGGTTTCGATTATCAACTGTTAGCCGATCAACACGGTCCTGGATCCTTCGCTGTAAAGTCTCTGAAAGAGAAACACAAGAATTACAAGTTCTCAAAATTGCTCCTTGTTCCGTCGAGGGCTCACGAGCAACGAGTGGGTGCAGCCTTCCAAGCACAGGAACAAGAGGACGCTTCTTCGGATTCCCGCTCTCTTTATTCTTCTTCGGGAGGGTGTGTACCCTCCGCCGGTATGCCTCCTGGGCGTGGCCATCGGTGTAGGTGTCTAGGACAACCCCTCTTGGGCGGGAAAAGGCACGCCCCGGCTACGCCGCTTCGGGCATACCAGCCGAGACACGCCTCCCGCCCAAAATGGTTTCCCGGGAGGATCGGGGCACTCAACCATACGTTCGGGGGGACCGAGTGGTCGCCCCTTTCCAATCAGACCAGGTTACAGAGAGGGCACCCAAAGATGCCAGAGGAGCTGAGGTCACAAGCTGAGGATTCAAACTGTAAACAGGGAACAAAGAGGAACCTAGACAAATGGACTCAAAAAGGAACAAAGAGATAGCACTAACCATAAGGGACCAGAAATGGAGAAAACAACAATGATGCAAGAAAAGATGAACTGATGCAACTAATAGAAAAGGGAAATCCACAGCAACTGAACAGAAGGTTGTCAGGTGTTTGCTCCATCTGGAAAAGGCCTTAAGCAACAACTCCACCACTCAAGCCGTGAAAGTGCTCATGGTAGCCCAGATGTGAGGCTGTGTACTGAAACTGTGCTTTGTAGTTAAGTGTCTGCATGAACCCCATCTCCACAGACTTGTCTTCCACAAGTTCCAGGTCGTTTTAACCCTGCGAACCACTTGATATCTGAGTTGTGTTTGAATCCTGGCAAAATGCCTCGCAACTCATTGGGCAGGCTGAAATTGCACACTAACGGCCACATGCATCAATCTATTTTGGAAGTGCAAACGGTGCGAATCGCAAAATTCGTCCGTTTGCGATTCCTAAATAGGTTTTTGGGATGCATCAAGCATTTTTGGTAAAATTGCTATTTTTAGCGAATTCCAAAAATGCGATTGCTTTTAAGGAATCGCAAAATTGCGATTCCTTAAAAGCAATGCATGATTAATTTTAAAATAGCAAATTCGCAATTAGGGGGTGCAAATTACCACAAGGTTGAACCTCGTGGTAATTTGCGAAAATGTGTTAAAATGCTCTAATTTGCATTTAAAAACACTGTCATGTTACAGACACACAAGTCCTTAGGACATGTGTGTTTGAAACATGCACTTCAAAATACATTTCAGGGGTGCAGGGGGGGGTCCTTTGGACCCCCCCTTGCACCCATGGAATGCATCAACATTTTGCGAATTCTAATTTGCGAATTCGCAATTCCCATTGATTCCTACGGGCCTTTTGGCCCATAGGAATCAATGGGAATTGCGAAATCGCAAATTGGAATACGCACAATATTTGCGATTCGGTAAAAATTGCGATTTTTACCGAATCGCAAATTTTATGCACTTTCAATCATGCATCCCGTTTTGCGATTCCTTATTTGCGATTCGGTAAAAATCGCACATTAGGAATCGCAAAACCGGACTTTGATGCATGTGGCTGTAAGGGCGATATTTATGACCCAGTTTGCATCACTTTTGCACCACGCAACATAGTGAATAGTGAGGCAAACCTTAAGTCATATTTTTAAAGCCATGCAAAGCCACTTTTTTTGCAGAATCCCTCTCAGGCAATGGATCTTGACCTTTTACAATATTCTTTTCATGTCATCGAAAGAGGAATCCATTAGGCATCTTCTCTTAGCCTTAAGTGCTTTACCATATATGTAGCTCCTTTGGTGTCTCATATGAATTCTTTCATAGGCTGATAGCACCTGTTAGACTTGTCACCATTAGGGTGGTCTTTCCGGAAACATTTTGCCTTACTCCTCCATTTTTACAGATCTCATTTGTGATGGCCTTAGGGCTCTGTGCACTTCCTTACTGATAACCAGTGCTAAAGTGCATGTGCTCACTCCTTAAAACATGGTAAAATTGACTTATTCCTAATCGGCATATTTAATTTACTTGTAATTCCCTGGTAAAGTGGTGCTACATGTGCCCACGGCCTGTAAACTAAATCCTACTAGTGAGCCTGCCGCACTGATTGTGCCACTGGATTGTGTAGCCCTTTAAACATGTCTCAGGCCTGCCATTGCAGCCTGTGTGTGCAGTTTTAAAATGCCCTTTTTGACCTGTTAAAATCAACCTTTTGCCAGGCTCGAACCTTCCTTTTTAAAATAGATAAGCCACCTCTGGTGTATGCGCTGGACAGCCCACAGAGCAGGGTGCAGTGTATTTAAAAAGTAGGGCATGTCATTTTACATTTTATAACTCCTGGTAGTGAAAAACTCTATAAAATTCGTTTTTCTTCTACTGCAAGGTCTACCTCTCCCATAGGATAATATTGGAGTTGCCTTATTATATTTAATGTGCTTTACTTTTCAAATAATAACAGTTAACCAGTTCATGTTTAATGTAAACAGTGCATCTTTGTCTCACTACGTAGGTGTGCAGTACATTGTACGGCCATGGACCACATTAAAAGATGCATGGTTTAGGAGGTAATCAGAAGACATAAGGCGTTTCTATGTAATCCAAAATGTTCTTCTATATAAAAGCTAACTTAATTTCTATATTTCTAGTTTCAAACATTCTCTGCAGGAAGAGTCAGCCTTGCAGGATAACCTTGCATCTGGCATTGCACAAGATACAATAAGTACACCAATCCCCCATCCAGTTGTGCGTCACGCAGGGCTGACCAGTGCTGCCAGGCTAGAAGTTCAGCCACTCTCACAGGAAAAGGCCTGACGCACAAGGGCCTGACATCCATGCTGATTGCTGTTCATTGCCAGATTCATTTATTAGATGAGCAGACAGATGTCGCGAAGCGCCATGATAATGTCCATCTTATTGCGTCCCCCTGGGCATACATGTGTGCCTGGATTATTGTGAGCACTGATCTATTTCCTCTGATTAAATCCTATTGTGTATCATGTTATGTCTGACATTTCTGCAGCAGGCAGCTCACCGGGAAGCAGAGCAACGAGTTCAAAAGTTAGCAACAGCAGGGGTCTTGTCTCTCATGGTCTGGAGATAGAATCATGACCTGCTCCCACTGTGAAGCAGAATAGCTCTTCTCTGCTCCAACAAGTGTGCACATCTTCTCCTGGACTAAAGGAGGAAGCCCCTTCTTCACCTAATAGCACAGACAGAGCTGCAATCACCAGTTTTTTTTGCATGCAAATATGCAAAAATATTTTTATTTACTCAGTTTGGGAAGGTATGTGTTTTAAAATAATGTTGTTGTAATTCTTAGGTTTTTAATCATAATATTTCAGTTCTATTTTCTGACCGTCATCAGGTACATGTGTAATTACATTCCAGTGAAGAAGATAAGTGAGAATGGCACAGGCTTTCACAGGCGCGCAACGTCGATAGGGATAAAAGGGCTTTAGCCTTCTTCCCCCGTCATGTGTTTCAGCCTGGGCTGCTGTAGCTGCCACGACACACACACACACAGTTTTTGAGCTGCTGTGTGCTCAGCTGGGCAGTGTCTGACGTCTCACTTCATCTTCACCAGAGTATTTCACAGGTCTTTTAAATCCATTTACATGCCTTTGTGAACTGGTCAACAAGGCTTTGTGTTTTATTTTCACTAGTTCCAGTACCCCCTGGGTCCCGACTCAGCCTAATCCTTATATTTAATTCATAAACGTGGAACTACATTCAGCATAGGCTAAACAGCAATATAATGATGTCAACAAGGTTAATAAGATTAAGTTTATTTAATCATAAGTGTTTAATAAACTTCTTTTTATCATTGAAGATATGGCTATCAAAATGTCATTGCTTTTTTCTCCTTTTTTTGTGTTCAGCAGGATCAATAGATCCTGCTGAGCACGTCCATCGCACATGGTCGCAGAGATTTTGCAATCTATTTGTCTCCCTTTTTTCCAGATATATGTGTTTGTGAATGTAGTATGAGTCTGCATGAGTGTGAATGGTTTTGTTTGAGTATGTATGAACGTTTTTCTTTTGTATGGTTTCTCACTCAGGATTCATTTGTGTAACAGTGTACTGTATTTACTTGTGAATTCCATGTAGGAATTTTGTTTACTTATATGTATATTTATATAAAATAGTTTTTTTTTAAGAGTAGAAAAAGCAATGACATTTTTGATACATATATCTTCTTTTTTTTTACTAAAGTTTTTTATTGAGCAGAGCATTAGGTACATAAGATACATAATATACTCAAAAATCATTAATGAAAAACCATTTGTACAAAACAGATACGATAGCTTCTAATTTCATGATAACATTTTTGAAAAAATAAAGCGGTAGCAGCAAATAACATCATTGTCCAAAATTAGCAATGGCAAGTTATCTAAAAAAAGATGCTGCAAACAGAAAAGTTGCGAATCCTTCAGAAAAGTGCAATACCAATTAAAGTGTGAGTGCCTTTTTATCACAAATAGCAGCTACTACTACAACATCAAAGTCAATCTTTAAAAAAAATATATGACTCTAGTAGCTGATAACATCATTAATAGTAATAACCATGAACAAATCATCTAATAAAGTACAACAGTGAACAAAGTGCTAATGCTTCTAAAGTGCAATACCAAACAAGGTGTTAGTGCCTTTTTATCACAAATAGCAACTACAGCATCAATATATAAAACGAGTATTAAAGTCCCTCTTTTGACTTTTCTAAATAGTTAAAAAACGTCCAACTTTTTTCGAATTTCTTAGCAGCCCCCACCCGTTTAGCATAAGCTTCTTCAAAATTCCGAGTCCTTTTCATTTTATTAAACCATTTCAAATGAGAGGGGTATTCACTAGATTTCCAATTCTGAAGAATTGAAGAACTAGCTACAGTACAAGCGATAAATAGAAAAACTTTCTGGGCCTCTGTTAACATCATTCTATCCCTGCAAAGTCCAAACAAAGCAGCCTCGGCCTCGAGCAAAACACTCTTCCTGATTGCTAGCCCGATATCGGCAAAAACTGCCTCCCAAAAGGGCCTCAGCCGTGGACATGCAAAGAAGATATGGTGCCATCCGCCTTCCCCATCTGACTGACAGCGGAAGCACTTATTCTCAACTACCAGAAATCTTTTTTTAGGGTGGCCGGAATTAAATAGGAGAGCCAACGTGAAAGAAAGGCCATACTTTTAAAATTCACAGCACGCAGGGATTTACTTCCTGGATGGCATAGGGCCTCCCAATTATTCAGGGAAAGAGTACATCCTGTCTCACGAGCTATTTTAACCAAGTGGCTCTCCATCACGGATGCTTGACCCTGTTGATGTAGCAGCCGGAACCAGTTGCCTACCCCACTCACTTTGGCCCCATAGAGAGCTACCGCAAATTGATTTGGGGCATCAAAAATGCTGCTAGTATTTTTTTTAAAGTGAGCAACTTGTAAATATTCAAAAAAGGCGGGTTTCCAGTGGCTCTCCGCCCTTGATATTACCTCTTGCCAGGAAATCGCCCTATTGTGAATTATAAAATGTCTTAGCTCGTGAAGTCCAAAGCCTTCCCAATGGTTCATATGACTTGATCGAAACTGGAGGCCGAGGCTGGAACATTCTCTCAATTTTAAATATTGAAGACCTGAAGAGCCCGTTTTTAAAAAAGAAGACTGATGTCTAAAAATGTAATCTTTTAAAGTCTTGTATCTTGTTTTTTTAGTGAGTTTGGTAGTTTTTAAAAACACTCTAGTTTGCGAACCGATTTCTTGCGTCATTTTATCTATAAAGAAGCTATCTTTAGTACATTTAGGTCCCACCAGACCAGACACTAAATCTAAAAAGGCTGCCTCGTAATAGGTTCTTAAATGAGGCAAAGCTAAAACCCTTGTGCAATAGGTAATTGGACCACTGTCAATTTAACCTTTGGTACTTTCTTTCCCCAGACCAATTCTCTAAATAAAGTTTCTATTTCCCTAAAAAAGGACAAATTTATCTTGATTGGGACATTAGTGAAAAGAAATATAAACAACAGAAGTATGGACATTTTAACTAATGAAACTCTGCCCACTATTGATTGGGGGAGTAAAAGCCATTGTTCCAAAAGTTTCTTAATTTTCTCCATCATTCTTAAATAATTCAATTTATATAGCTGTTGGTACTGCCTAGATATATATATCCCAAGATATCTAATTGGATCAGGTTTGGTTGCTTACATCCCCAAACACGATGAAAATAATTTAAATCTGTATTGAGGGCAAGAACTTCCATTTTATTTGCATTTATTTTATAGCCACCAATTTGCTCAAACTTCATAAATTCCCTTAAAACCATTTTGAGATTATCTTCGTCAGGGGTAAAATATAAAATTATGTCATCTGCAAAGAGTTTCAACTTTGCCATGCCAGAGATAGGTGGTTGGATAGCAGCATTATTTCGTATTTTGATTACAAGTGGCGCTATAAAAAAGGTGAAAAGCAAAGGCGAGAGCGGACAACCCTGACTGGTCCTTCAGTTTATTTTTATAGTCCCTGCTTGTTTAGAATTTATAACTACCTGAGCCGTGGCCTCCTGATAAATATTAAGGACCATGTTGACAACCTGAGCTAGGAAGTCAAACAGCCCGAGGGCAAAAATCAGGGTTCTCCAGCTCACTAAGTCAAAAGCTTTCTCAGCATCGACCATAACAATACTTGCCGGGATGGAGTTAGTATTAAAATAATCCAAGGCGTGTATTAAAAACTGAGTGTTGGCCGTCATTGATCTACCTGCTATAAAACAGGTCTGATCGCTATGAATTGTCTCTTAGCGCCAAATAAAAAAACGCTCTGCTCACACTTTCATTAAAATCTTATAATCTGAATTCAGAAGAATAATGGGCCTATATGAGTTAACATCCACTGGGTTTTTATCTTTTTTAACAAAGGATACAATTATTGATTTTTTAAAATATGTTGGAACCAAGCCACCCTCTTTTATATAATTAAATAGCTTCTTCAGGGGAGCAATCAATTCCCCTAAAAAAACGTTATAAAATTCGATAGGGAAGCCATCCTGTCCACATGCTTAAGCCTCAGCTGTTGCTTTAATGGTTGCCGAGATCTCAGTGGATTCCACATTAGATCCCAATAAACTGGTTCGATTATCTAAAAGTTTAGAAATATTCATATTCAAGAAATATTCCTGAATCAGCTCCTCCTCCACAAGATATTCAGTAGAGTAAAGTTGATGGAAATGTTACAAAAAGATCTGGGGGATCTCGCCGCTGTTGACTACTTCTCGACCAGTCTAGGGGTCAAGCACTTTCGATATTATGGCTGCTTCTTGTTTTTTTCTAGTTGAGTTAGCCAGGAATTTACTGATTAACTGGCTTTTCTCATAGACCCTGTGTTGAAATATTTGTGAACTACAGATCTCCTCTAGAGCAAAAAAAATCCCTCAACGTTATTCTAGCCTGCTCAAGTTGATTAGGAAGCAACTGAAGTTGGAGGGCATACTCTTTTTTCCACCTCTGTTTGTAGTTCAGCTATCTTGAGCCTCCGGATATTTGATTTGGCTGCCGTAAAGGCAATTACTTGACCGCCTTGAACCCCCCCCACACTGAAAAGGGCTCCGTGGTGTTCTCATTGATCTTGAAATATTCAGAGATCCATTCTCTAAATTCTATGACTCAGTCCAGATCCTGCAAGAGGAGACGGTCCAGCTTCCACCTGGGCAGCTCCCTACTCCCTCCCCGAGCACCATTTCTAACCCAACATAAGCATGGTCAGAAAAAGGATTACACCCAATATCAGCCTTTAGGACCTGGAGGGATCCGGATGTAAGAAAAAAATCAATTTGTGATGCGGTCCGAAAGCGATGCGAATAGCAGGTGTAAAATTCTTTATCCGTGTTGATTTCCCACCATGGATCTACCAGTTGGTATTCTTGTCTGATGACTTCCACTAATTTTTTGGTATTTGGTTTCAGTTGTTTTTTGTTTTTATTAGAAGTATCCTTTCTTAAGTCCTGTATAAAATTAAAATCCCCTCCAAAAATAAACTGGCAAGGAGCTACTATCAAAAGCTCATTAATTTGAACCAGGGCTAAGATGTCATCCAACACAGGACCATAATAATTGATAAAGTTCAAGATCTTACCCTGTAGCCTAGTCACCACCCATATCCATCTCCCATGTACATCCCTCTGTATTTTTTAAAATTCCCAGGGGAGTTTTCTAGAGAAATAAATGGCAACTCCTTTCATGGCCAGGCCTGCAGATTAAAAAAAAACCATTAGAATAGACCCTGGGTAAAAATAACTTAGGAGAATTAGATTTTAAACGTGTCTCCTGTAAAAAACAACACTTGGGGATTAAATGATGTCAACCATCTAATAAAAGTACCATACTTCTTTTTGTTTAAAATTCCATTTACATTAACTGATAGGATTTTACATTTACTAGTTTCCATTAATAAATCTTTCTATCAAAACTTTAAGTTGTGTGTTATCTGTACCTTTTGCTCCTACTCTTTTTCCTGCAGTGAACCCTATCCCACCACACCCTTCCCACCCCTAAAGAAAAAAACCCAACCCTCGAAATGTGAAAAAACCCTACCGACCACGCTGACCACATTTTGCCCCTCCCATCCAAACTCATGGGTGTCATGGAATTACGCCCTGAGTGACCCCACTAGCCCCCGAACCCACAACAATGCCTTGATATTATCAGCAATTAACGGACTGGCAAGCGCAGCTTTCATTAAAGGAAGGAAGACCTCTTTTGTTGCCAAATAACAAATCTACATTTGGGCCATACCTTTAGGCACGGAATCCTTGCAAAATCTCTCCCTTTTTTTTAACCCTCTTCGTCTAGAAGATCTGCATATGAACCGTTCCTTCAGGCCCTGGATCCTTGCGAGATCTCTTTTAATAGTGCCTGAGCTTCTTCCAAATCAGAGAACATAAAGAACTTTCCCTTGACTAAAACTCTAAATTTTGATTGCTGAGCGATTGATGCTTTGGCACCATTGGCTTTGAACAAGTGAAGTATCTTAACAAATTATTTTCTTCTACGCGCAGCAGCAGCAGTCATGTCAGAAAATACACGACATTTAGTAGCTTCATTTACTAAAAACTGTCTCTCCTGAATTGCTTTTGTCACGATTCTTTCCTTTACTCGAAAGTCTGCAAAGTTTAACAATATTGTTCGTGGCATCGTAGAATTGGGGAAAGGATGGGCTGGGACGCGGTGTGCCCTAGTGATAGTGAGAGCTCCTTCAAACTCCGGGAGAACTTTCTGCTTGATAAAGGAGTTGACCCATTGCAGGGTTTGAGAGCCTTCAATACCTTGGGGGACCCCAACTATCCGGAGGTTGGACCTCCGAGACTGATTCTCAAGAAACTCCAGTTTGTTTTCCAAATAGTTCTTATTTTTTACTGCCTCTTTTACTTCCCAATCTACCGTATTCATCTGATCTTCTAAGACTGAGATTCTGGCTTCAGCCTCCTGAAATTTGATAGGAAAGCATGACATTGCTTCTTCGATTTTCCCTAGCCGTTGTTGCAGAGAAGCAATTTCTACTTTCTGAGTTCTCTTCATCTCGCGAACTTCATCCAGTATTAAGTTCAGCATATCTTTAATGTCCAATTGATAATCACCAGCTGTCTCCGTACTTGGGCTAGGATTATTTTATACTTTGTCGGCACCAGAAACCATATTTCTGACCATAATATCCTCATGAGGCGGCCGACCATCTGGCGGTGCCTGATCCTGCAGCAGCGTAAGGGGTTGTAACTGAAGCTTAGATTGAGGTGGTGTGGAGTTTACAGAGATATTCATGGTGATCTTTCTGCCTTCATCTGATGTTCCTTGTAGCCGAGAGTGATTTGTGCTAGGATTCACGCTAGGATCTGCCGTTTCCTTTGATACCATTCATGAGGTCAATCAATCAATCAATCAATCATTTGTAAAGCGCACTACATACCCGCGAGGGTCTCAAGGCGCTGGGGTGGGGGGCGCTACTGATCGAACAGCCAGGTCTTGAGTATCCTCCTGAAGGTCAGCAGGTCTTGGGTCTGTTGTAGGCTCATTGGGAGGGTGTTCCATGTCTTGGCGGCGAGGTGGAGGAGAAGGATCTCCCACCGGTGGTTTTTCTTTAGATGCCTGGGACGGTGGCGAGTGAGAGGTCGGCGGAGCGTAGCTGGCGGTTGGGGATGTAGAAGGAGAGCCGTCTGTTTAGGTAGGCTGGGCCGGTCTTTTGGAGTACCTTGTGGGTGGGTGAGGAGCTTGAAGGATATCCTCTTTCTGGTCACCCCATCATGATTAAGATCTTGACCCATACATGCCTCCAAAACTGCCAAATGATCAGATTCTGAGTTACATTGTGATTTCTCTTGATCATTAGAATCTAATGCTGGTACTGGCAACACTGGTATTACTGATGACTCTTTAGATAGTTTCGGGACTGGGCGGGAGCTTGGAGTGGGGGAGTGTAGTGTAGCTTTCTTCAGGAATAGAGAAAATTGCTTTGCCTCTTTTCCTTTCTTAGGGCCCTCTTCCACTGAATTGCCCTGCTGGGACTTGGTTGACATTGCTGCGGTTTCCCTCATATTTGTTTTATCAATCAATAATTCATCCTGTTTGGGAGAGGTGGTAGTGGGCAGTCCCGCCTCCTCCGAGCTTTCTAGGGTACTATCAAGGCCGTACGAGTTGGTGTTGTTCTCCTTACTAGTCAGACGAGCCACCTCTTTTGCCTCTTTTGCCTGAGCTAGACGTGTTTTGGCCTAAAGACGAGCGGCAGAGTCAACTTTGGCATTTACATTTACATGCTTCAAAAGTTTACCCATTTCTTAGCCTCTTCTATTTAGTTTATTTCTCTGGCTGTGATGTATCTTTCTCGTGTCCTTTTCGCAACCTTTCGCAGCCTTGCCTTTATTCACTGCTCCCCACACAGTCTCAAGAGGCACTCCTAATACATGATTACACCAAGGATCTTCCGCACCTTCAGTTATATCCTTCCCCAGGAAGCTCTCTATTTTATTTTCTGTAGTATTCAGAAGGCTTCCCCTGCTGATGCCGCTTTTAATTAGTGTGTCTTTTTAAATTTCTTGCAAGTAATTAGGGGCTTTTCAAGCAGAAAGGAGCCTACAACTGTACACCTCGCTGGTCCCAGCCTCCCGTTCTGACCGAGCCACAGGCGCAGAGCTGCAGGGGAACAGCAAGAGCAAAGCCAGCCGCTGAGGGATCCCAGTTGCCATTCGGGAAGTGCCCGCCTCTACCTCACCTTCTCGGATGACGCTGCCAGTGTAGCAGAGGCTGCCGCCCCCCTCTGATGGTATTGACTCCTCGTAGCCGCCACGGCTCAGAGACACGAGCGCCGGAGCTGGAGCAAAAAGCACTCTAGGGAAAGGAAACCACCAATCCAGGCACCTCAACTCGCTCAGCATCCAGTCTCGGTGTCGAAATCCTGCCTTCCCTTTGCGGAGACCGCTTAGAGCTTCACTCTGCAGAAATCACCCGAAATGCCAACCTGTAACAAGCCATGTACGAGCGGCTGTTGCTGAGGGTGGGGCAGCAGGTCACCTGTGGCTATATGGAGGCGTGGTTCTCTGTAGCCATTCGGTCCCCCTGATACATATATCTTCAATGATAAAAAGAAGTTTAATGACCTTCAGTCAGTCCTGGCTTTCCATTCATCACAATGCTTCCAGGACATGTATTATTGTTTTCTTAAAATCCCAAAATGCAACGTGTTACCGGATAAAATCTGTGGTTACCGAAGAAATCAAGTATTACATAAGATCTATACTACATGTTATAAAGTGGATTAGTTCATTTCCAATACTGTAACAGCTTGATCCACATCGGAAACCAAATAAAAGCCATGCACAGCTATTTTAGGGAAGTGCACTTTTCATTCACATCATACTTGTAACAAACATTGACAAGGCAATATGTTATAGCAGAAGGGCAAGCTTTATTAACACAATGAAAGCAGATTGAAAAATGGAAGTATGAGTGGCAGTTTGTGTGTGTGTGGGTGTAGGAGTTTGTGTGTGAATGTGTATGTGTGTTATGCTTGCAAGTGTGCTGCTGGTTTGGCACACTGAAGGTTATTCTTGCCTTATGGACATGGTCACTAATAGCATATGGAGGGAGGTGTTACCTGTGGTAAACTGCAGACCCTGACATTCTTTATTAACACCTTGGGTGCTCATCATGGCTCCCGGCCGTCATGAGTCACAGTATGCGTGTGCTCATGATGGCCGGGAGCCGTCCGAACGTTGCCGCTCCGCCCACGCGGTATTAATTCCCCGCCTGTGCGAGGGAATTAATCAGTGGGCGGATTTCGGATGGCTCCCGGCCGACATGAGCACATGCCCACCGTGATTTATGACCGCCGGGAGCCATCCTCAGTACCGGAGCACCACGCCCAGCCCCGCCCCCCTCGCACCGCGGGGGAATTTTCCCTGCAGCGAAGAGGTAACGTTACCCTCATTGGCTGTGGGGACTCCAACCATCCAACTGAGAAAACAGCTAGCCCAGTCATACCAGGCGGCAGGGACACCGAACACACACCACCACACCTGGATAAAGGCCCTGACATGATGCACGTAATTCTTAGCATATGAGGTGGATCCATAGCAAAATGCTGGAACTGTCATCTGAGGTAATTCTTGTCATAAGAGATCTTGTACTCATTTTATAAGGGGTGTCAATGGCAACATTCTGATCCTTGTACACTTGGGGGAATTTTTTTAGGTACTCATGACTACGGCTGAAGTATCCATGGAAAATTGCTGGCACTGGTAAATTGTATCTACTCCTTGGCATAAGGAGATAACCAAAGAAAAAATGCTGACCTTGGTATAGAGGAAGTAATTTCTGACTTATGACATTTGAAACAATGGAATCTATTCCTTGGAAAGGTCAGACTTCCCTGGCTTACCATGAAATTACTGGAATATGTAGTGAATTCCCTTTAAGGGTCTGTGGCGTTTTAGCAAATGTGACCCAAAAGTTTCAAAATAATCTCAGACAAGAAGCCCACTTTCCCTGAAACCACCTTCAAGAAGTCTGTTTACTCATTTTGCTAGCGAGAATTTGGGGGAAGTATCACACCCCACAACTTAGATAGATATTTAGCCTGCACTAGTGAGCAGAATTTGCAGGGTGTGGAGGGGACAGTTTAAGGATAGAGTGCACACTGTCTCTGTAGGAAGGACTGGAGTAGATATTTCACAATGAAATAACAGCATTGTCTAATCGTAAAATTCATATAATTGCTTACATTTTAAAAGTTGTTAAATCTGAACTACTGATGCATATTTGTGTCTCAGTCAATCTTTGAATAAAAACTATCAGCCACATGCATCAAACGTTTGCGAATTCGCAAACATTGCGAATCGCAAAAATAAGGCCATTGCGATCGCAATTTGAAGAGTAGAAATGCATGAACCTTAATTTAGCGAAAATCGCGAAATTTTCGCTAAATTAAGGAATCGCTAATAAATTCTGCGAAACCCATTGCGATTTCCCATTTGCGATTCGCAAATAAGGAATCGCAATTCAAATGCATGAAAAATCGCAAATTGCGATTTTGATGAAAATCGCAATTTTGCTATCGCAGTTTAAGAAGGAGCACAACCAGGTGTTAAAAATGAGTGCAAATCACAAACAGCTGAACACCAACAGAAACATATATAAACACACCCACAATGAGGCCCCAGTATCCAAAATGGCTGCCCTGTACCTGATGGCGAGGAGGATGAGGCTGCAAGCGGCTCAACAGAGAGGGAGGCAAATCAATGAGCGCATCTTCAGAATACGCGTCACTCTGCTTGGTCAGGAGGAGGATGAAATTTATGACAAGTATAGGCTGAATGGGCAAATGATACTTGATCTGATCCATGAACTGGACCCTATCCTGCAACGACAGACCCATCGGACCAATGCAATCCCAACGCATGTGCAGGTATTATGTTGCCTACATCTACTGGCGTCAGGCACTTTTCAGGGAGTCATAGCAGTAGCAGGAGGTGTGTCTCAAAGTGCAATGTCACGAATATTGGCAGATTTTCTTGATGCTATGATGGTACGGATACACAACCACATTACTTTTCCTACCACAGCCCTTGAAATAGCTAGGACCAAGCAGGAGTACTATCAAATAGCTGGATTTCCCCAAGTACTGGGTTGTATTGATTGCACCCATGTGGCGATATGTCCCCCAGCAGCTCAAGAATATATGTATCGCAATAGGAAAAGTTACCATTCCCTGAATATTCAGGTGGTGTGCAATGCAAAGACCATTATAACGGACATCGTGTCTCAATTTCCTGGCTGTGCACATGATTCTTATATCTTCAGGCAAAGTGGCATTCAGACCAGTCTAGAAAGGGGAGAGTTCGGAGAGGGACATTTGCTAGGTAATTATGTGCAACACATCTTTCCATACCTTGTAGACATGTAAAACTCAAATAACCACTGACAGCCTTTCTATTCCCTCATGTAGGTGACAGCGCATACGCCTTGCGAAACTACCTGCTGACACCATACCTAAATCCAGCCACAGCTGCACAAAGGAGATACAATGCAGCACATATATCTACCAGGAACGTGATTGAGCGCACTTTTGGCCTACTCAAGAGCCGATTCAGACGCCTCCATAAGACCGGAGGTGCAATGAAATACAGTCCCGTCAAATGCTGCAAGATAGTGGCAGCATGTGCCATGCTGCACAACATAGCAACAAAGGGAGGTTTGGAAGTGGAGCTGTCTGACAGTGACTCGGAGGACGGAAACCAACAAGTACCACGCCACCCTGCCCAACAGTGCACTGGCGCAGCAGAAGGCCGCAGGCGCAGATTGGAGATTACACAGAATTACTTCTGAGGTCAGAAATGAAGACACAAACACAAGACACAAACAGATTCATTGAAATGCAAAGTATACTTTATATGAATGTATTGTGACCGGTGAACATTGGCAAACAGCCATAAGTGACTTATGTCACTGTACTCATTTGAATAGGAAAAGCAAGAGAAAAATTAAATGAAAAGTACTTGAAGGTCAGTGTTATGGTCACAATGTGTCAATGGTTACCTCACCATTTCGCTATAAATGTCAGGTTTGGAGACTAGCGTTTTTTACCCCGTACACCCAGACGTCTGTCTTGCGCAGCATCTTCTTGCCGTTCGTTGGCAGTGGATGGGGTAGCGCTGCGAGTAGTGCGTCTCACAGCATTTGCTACAGGCACTGTGCTACTGCTCATGCTTGAGGCACACTCACTGCTGTCATCCTGTGCAGTCATGTGCGCTTGCCTACCAGATGCATTCATCAGGTCTACTGCATTGGTCACTTGATGCAGTGCTTGGGCAACATCTCTACTACAGTGACACATTTCCCTCTGCCAAGTCACTGATCTACGCGCCAGCTGTGTGGTGGCTGCGACCATACTATTGCTGCTGCTCCCTTGTAGTTTGAGTTGCTGCATCAGTTGGCGGTGCTGTCTTTTGCGCGCTGCATCCCCCTCCTGTATGACCTTTGTGAGTTCCTGTACACTACTGGCCAGTAGAGCAATGTTGCCTGACATCTGTGCAATTTCCTCCTTTAGTAAACGAGTGTTCTTGCTTTGCAGGCGATGTGAGCGGAGCATCTGTCCCTCCAAGCCAGCCCAGACAGGATTTGTTGCCTCCACCTGCTGTGGTCTGCGTGCCCTGCGTCTTCTCCTTTGCAATCTACACGTGCGTCTCCGGATCTGTGTTGGTGTGGGTGTTGCGATGTCTGTTTGCCGTACACGGACTGCAAGTGCAGCATTGCCATCATCATCGCTAGCCATGGGACGCAGTGTTGGGACAGGTGCCCTACGGGAATGAGGCACAAATGATTGCGTAGTTACCAGTGCTTGTGTGTTCTCCTGTTCTGAAGCGCTGCTGTGTTGCATTTCCTGTGCATCAATGTCCTGGCCCTCATTGACTTCTGCATCTGTGAGGTAAAACAGTGCAAAACGGCATGAATGTATGCTTGTGAGGGCATGTCACAGTTCTAATTTCATTAAATTGTACTTATTCTGAACATCTGCTACAGCTTTTCTTGTAATTTTGGGCATTACTGTGTGTGTGTGTCATTGTCAGTACTTAGCCAGACTACAACTCCCATGATGCACTTCCCTCAGTAATCTAATAGCAAACAGGCTTTACAGTGTGTGCTCATGCTGTGCTCTCCAGACATCCTGACTTATGTACTTGGGGCTCTTGACACATGCATTTCTCTTACCTGCTGAGGTGTGTGCAGCACCGGAGGTGTCCAGCCGCGTGACTCCAACAACTGCTTCAGGCTGGATGGTAGACTCCACCAAATCATCCATGGGAGTGTTCCCTGTGTGTGGCGGTGTGCCCCCTCCTGTCTTATCTGCCGCCTTCAACCGGTCTGCAATGCTCGCCTTGGCACGACTGCGTAAGTCATACCATCTCTTTTTGAGTTCATCTGTAGAACGGTGAGTGACCCCAATGGCATTGACTTGGTTCTGAATCCGGATCCATATTTTGCGCTTTTCCTGCTCTGGAACCTTGAGTGAGGCTTTACCAAACAGCTTGTCATTGCTGTCCACTACTCCCTCTATTAGAGTCTCCAGTTCTTTTTCAGAGAATTTCATTTTTCTCTTCCTTGTACTTTGGCTGTCCTGTGGTTCTTTCTCAGCTTCCATTTTGAACTTCTTACAGGGTGTAACACAGTCTTTCTCTCTCTCTCTCTCAATCTCCTCTGCTCCCAGAGCCAGCTCCCTCCTCCTCCCTGTGCCTCAGCAGTGAAAATGAGGCTAGGACAGCAGTGAAAATGAGGCTTGGACAGCACATTTCCTGGTTGTGATGTCATCAACATGCATCAAAGCGCGACCTCGCTATTAGCGAAATCGCTAATTGCGAAATCGCAATTAGCGCTATCGCAAATTGCGATATCGCTAATTATTCGCAGATTTTTACCGATTCCTTAAAAAATCGCTATTTTTTTGATGCATTTCGTTTTGCGATTCCTTATTAGCGATTCCTTAAAAATCGCTAATAAGGAATCGCTATTTCTTTTAATGATGCATGTACCTGCATATTCTTTCCAATAATTGCCCATGTCTGTACAACACACAAGTATAGGAATAGCCACTGCTTAACTTTTAAATGCTGAGCAACATGGATGTTTAATTATCTTCACTTTTGAAAAACAACCCAGGAGTAGGTGGAAGGAAAACCTGACTGGAGTCAGGAATGTCATGAGACGTGATGCCTGCCTTGTTTCAGAGTAACCTCCCATATGTCCTGGAAAGCTGACGTGCGACCTGAAGAGTAGACAGTGGTCAAGAGACCTTAACATGAGACAAGAGACCTGAACAGAGAGAGATGATGATGTGCCTCAAGGTCACAAAAACAAACCTGCTAAAAGAATTGTCAGGAAAAAAGGTCCTCCAACCATAGTCCTTGAAGTGGTCGTACCTTAGGACTTCCTAATGCCTTGGCAGCACAGTTGAAGGCCTCACCACTTTCCCGTGCTGTGTGCCTGGCACACCTGCGTTCATTCCAACAATCCAAAAGGTTTAGAACCTCTGCTTCCCTCTCCATTGCCAAATCATTGCTCATACACAATTCTAGCAGTGCTGTGCAGTTCACTAGAAAACAAATCATGAAAACAACCACAGTTACTCACCTTTAGCCTCGTAACCACACAGGACATCATCAAGGCTGCAGAAGCTTTTAGGCCAGTACGATCACCGGCAGACGGATTGGTGTCACTACAACGCATGCTTTTACATCGCATGCCTTTACAACGCAGTTTTTACCACGCAGTCCATTACAAAGCATAATGCTTTTAGGCGCTGGATAGTGAATTATTTAATTTACTATTCCAACTCCAGTCCCCGTGGATAGCAGGGAAGGTGTTGGATAGTAAATTAAATATATTCCCTATCCTAGAGCGCCCCCCAGCGCAATGCGTTGTAATGGTTTGCGTTGTAATGGTTGCGATGTAATGGTAGTGCGTTGTAAAAAATGCGTTGTAAGTGATGTTCCCCCCGGCAGACCCATGTCCTGCTACTTTATGCAAGAATATCCTCATGAATAGCTCTGCAGCCAATCCAGCCAGAAATATCAACAAATCCTTGGTTAAAGGTCTATTCCCAAAAAACCTCCCTAAAAAGAGGCCTTCAAACAAAGGCTCCTACTAACATCTGATCAATAACCAGTTGTTTTTAGTTAAAAAGACTGGCTTCAAGAAAAATATCTACATTCATCAAAGAAAGTAACCTTCTCTCAGATTACCAAAACAGATCTTCGTATGACTATGGTGAAAAGGCAGCACTGACTTCCACATTAGATGATTTAAGCACTGCAATGGATTCAAATGGAGAGCCAGAATGCCTATCCGTGATCCCTCCCCTGCCCTTGAAACCTTTCATGTCTACTGGGAATTGGACTAATCTTCCTAAACAAATAACCTTGTGTCTGTCTTCTAGCTAGACCTCTACCATCAAGGGTGCCACCTCTGCACATAATGATCCCTACTTGGCAACTTTTTTTCCAGCTCATCAATAACAGGCTGGTGCATTCCAGCATGGATGTGGCTCAATATGCTACATATACGGGAACTGCTCAATTTGGCATGGTAACAATGCTATTGTATTTTTATTTAGTGTAGCACAGGTGTGGAAGGTGGGGCAGTGTATTTACAGGAAGCAATATTGCCAACTCATAGCTCATAATTGACTCAGAAGGAAAGAACGGTATTTTAAGAATTGTATTTGTTTCTTACCAATGTACACACCCCAACGTAATGTGTGGTAACAAACTAAGCAGTCCTTCATTTGTAAAATAATAAACTCCGGGGCCCAAAGTATTACTCAGGAGCCTGTACCAGACAATTTAAAATGTTGCGAGAGCCGAATACCAAGACTGTCTAGACATGATTCTTCTGTGTGACACTTTCATTCACCACCAAGTGCCCCCTGCCTTTTTATCTCACTCTTGCAGGTTACTTTTCATCTTTGCTTTCTTCCTGTGACACAACTTTGCCCATCTTTACCTTACTCCTGTCTCCCTTTTTTCTTTTGAGATCCGTACATAAGGACAGCCTTCTGAGTAAACTAAAACTGTGCCTTTGGTCAACAATGGACCAGGAGCATTTTTCTGGACTTGCAATTAGTTGAAGCCTAGGAATAGTTTCAAATCTACAACAAATAGGTTTGTTGTAATAACATGTTTTGTCCAATATGTTTAAAATGCACAATTTGTCACTTCTTTTTTCCTCATATAATGGCTATGAAGTTAGCTCTGACACAATTTCTGGAAATGCTTGTCCTGGCCCATTACTGGGAGTGTTAGCACCCTACCCCCAAAATTTGGGTCTAGTTGCGCCCATGGACCTTCATTCCAATGCTGGTGGAAATCTCAATTTATGCATGTATTTATGCGGTATTTCAGTAGCACTAACCTTGCCAGAAGGAAGCGGAGCGCTGTACGGGGTCAAAGACTCACAGAGTCAATGAGTGATGCAGAGTTAGCTGGTTTGTGCACTGTTAAAGCTTCTTAATGTAATGTTCTTTAAAGAGGTTCCTGATACTAGATTAATCTGGTAACAGGAATTCCAACTTTCGTGGTAAAACCACATGCACGCTGCTTCTCTTCCCAGCTGGAACATTTTACGGGGGAAAACTGGTGAAAGGTTATAGTGGAAAAGAACCATAAGGAAATACAAAGGGAATCTGGGGGCATAATATCAAGGGGGTTTATCTCCGCTTTTTTGGCTTTAAAAGCCAAGAAAGCGGAGATAAAATTATCTCCCTATTACCTAGCTGTCACTAACACCAGTTAGCGACAGCTAGTAGGAGATAGCGACCATCTTGGGCCCCGCTCTGCATGTCAGTGATATTTATCACTAATGACATGCAAAGTGGGCGTGCCAAGATGTTAGCGACTGGAAACAGTCGCTAACATCGCTATCTCCTATTACCACCTGTTGGAGATATTCGCGCTAAGCGCGAATATCTCCAAAAGTTAACATCTGCCCCTGAGCAGTTCTTAGCCATGTTATCCAATGGTAGGTGGATAACATGGCTAAGAGCATTAGCTCGGTAATGCATGAATACCGCTGACTTTTCAACGATATTCATGCATTTCGGCCGATTTTTATCGCTTAGGAGATAAACCTTGATAATAGCAAGGGGGCATATTACCAAGGGCCGTATCGCCGCTTTAGCGGGAATTTTTCCCGCTAAAGCGGCGATAATTTTATCGCCCTATCACCTAGCTGTCGCTAACACCAGTTAGCGACAGCTAGTAGGAGAGAGCGATCATCTTGGGGCCCACTTTGCATGTCAGCGATAATTATCGCTAATGACATGCACAGTGGGCGTGCCAAGATGTTAGCGACTGGAAACAGTCGCTAACATCGCTATCTCCTATTACCAACTTATGGAAATATTCGCGCTAAGCGCGAATATCTCCAAAAGCTAACGCCTGGCCGGAGCAGTTCTTAGCCATGTTATCCAATGGTAGGTGGATAACATGACTAAGAGCATTAGCTCGTTAATGCATGAATATCGCTGACTTTTCAGCGATATTCATGCATTTCGGCCGATTTTTATCGCTTAGGAGATAAACCATAATAATAGCAAGGCTCCTAAGCGATATAAATAGGCGATGCACGGCGTTAAAATAATTGCGGCTAACCAAGCATAGCGATAAATATCGCTTATGCTTGGTAATATGCCCCAAGGTTCCTAAGCGATAAAAATCGCCGCAGCTCGGCGATAAAAATATCCCCGCTAAACCAACATAGTGATAATTATCGCTAGTTGTTGGTAATATGCCCCCTGGTGCAGTAATACTGTATCCTGCAGTAGTTACCTATTTCCTGGGGCTCCTCTGGGTCAGATCCGGAATACCTCACAGCTACAGGAATACCAATTGGGTATTCTCCAAACTATGATAATGATTAGAATATGGTGATGTTGGTTTATACATTTGATTTGTTCCACAATTTATGACTCAGTTATCAGAGCAAGACCCCTGAGAAAGATGCATGAAGGCTGTATTGCACATCAAAAGCACTGGAAACCGAACCAAAATATACTAAACCCCCAAGATTTACAAGTACTAAGAAAGCTGTATTTACAATCATTCAGCCCTAATACTGGTCATTTTTAATACTCCATAGCTATAGTTGTCATCCGCACTTCTAGAGTACTGGAAAACGTTGCATTTATGTAGATACCTAAATAACAGTGTAATATTGACATGGGTGCCTTGCACTTATTGATGAACCAAATAGGCAACTGCCATAAACAATGTGCTGTGGCACTGGTACCAAACGTAAATGCCTCTGCCTGTCACCACATTTGTCTAAATCTGAGACGGCAGCTCTTTTCCATGTTCCACACTGTCAACACAAAGATGGCAGATAAAAGCAGACTCCGCAACCTTAGCATTCTTTACAATAATGATACTAATACTTCAAGAAATAGTGCCTAGAGTAGTTGTAGTGGAAAGACCACACATTAAAGGGTTCACCTTTTAGCTAAGTTTTATTGCATTTCATAAAGCCCACGGCATGTCCTGTCAGCCTAGATCCCAACAGCTCACAAGCGCTGTATGGAAATCACAGCTGACGGCCATAACATGCAGGGGAACGCAGTCAAATGTGAACATTACATTGAGCCGGAGTGCATGAACAAGCAAAGCATGCTCCAGCAAGAGCAACTTAAAGTGAAGAGACAATCCACTACATCATCTTCCCCCTTTTGATTTGAACTAGAAACAGATACAGCAAGAATAAAACGGTGGGGTTTGCACTTTGTAAGAATTAAATGATCAGATTTCTTTGGAGGTCTTGTGTCAATTTACACTACTCTCGCAAGAAGATCTTCAAATGGACCAATGGCCAAGCAACTGCTACAATTGCAATTTTCAGTGGAATTATAACAGATCAGGCACCATGGGGCACAAGCATCAAAGGATTTTGCGATCGCAAACGGTGCGAATCGCAAAAATCGGCCGTTTGCGATCCCAAAATCTGCTTTTGGAATGCATGAAGGGTGAAGGCCCTCGCAATTTGAGAATTCGCAAATATTTGCCAATTTTCAAATTGCGATTGCATTTAAGGAATCGCATTTTGCGATTTCTTAAATGCAATGCATGACACTTAAAAAAATTGCGATTTCGTAATTAGGGGGAGCAAATTACCATGAGGTTGAACCTCATGGTAATTTGCAAAAACTTTGAAAAATATACTTTTGTGCATTTTTCAAAGTTTCATGTTGTGCACACACATGCCCTTAGGGTATGTGTGTGCACAACATATGTGCACAGATTGATTTCAGGGGTGCAAAAGGATGTCCGTTGGACACCCCTGCACCCTTGAAATCGCATTCTCAATTTGCGATTCGCTAATTGCGAATCGGAAATTGAGAATGTCTTCCCATTCATTCCTATGGGCCTCTAGGCCTCAATGCCCATAGGAATGAATGGGGAGGTATTCCTTAATTGCGTCTCGCAATTTGCGAGTCGCAATTAAGGAATATTAAGAAATCGATTTTTTTTTAGCAATTTCTTGATGCATTGCATTTTGCGATTCCTTAATTGCGATTCCTTATTTTTCGCAATTAAGGAATCGCAAAAAGCAATATTGATGCATGTGCCCCCATGTGTATTGTATACACCTGTAACTTTACTGAATTAAGATAACCAAATCATTAATGAACTGAGTTACAAAATATTGTCAGTAATTTCATTATGAAGAACAACAGGAATTACTCATAAACAGAAAGATAGACTGCAATGTTTTAGATTTCATGATGTGTGGCAATGTAGCTACAACTCACCCGTCCCTGGGTGACGATGTTAGTTGATGCTGAGAAAGACTTAAACTTACTTAGTTGGGATTATCTCTGGTATATTTTAAAAATGTTTAGCTTTCCTGTAAACATGATCAATGCTATTGAAAGATATATGCAAATCAATGGGCTTCTATAATCAACAAGCATTGGAAATGCAATAGGTCTTGGATTTATTTGAGTTTGAGCTAATGGCATTGTAAATGGCAATGTCTTTTCGCCATGTGTTATGGAGTGTATGCATGTGGTGTGTAGTGGAATCATGTGGGTTGGATTTGAATTGTAGCAATGGTGGCATGCTGCGCTTTAGATGAATATGTTTAAAAGTAAAGTGTGCCATACTGCGATTGCTACAATAATTAATTGTCGATGCATTAACAATTGATGTGTGCACTGATGGCTGGTGGTGTGTGTGCCTGTAGAAATTGTGCACTGATGGCTGGTGGTGTGTGTGCCTGGTGAAAGCGTGCACTGACGGCTGGTGGTGTGTGTGTGCCTGGTTAAAGTGTGCACTGATGGCTGGTGGTGTGTGTGTGTTTGGTGAAAGCGTGTACTGACGTCTGGTGTAGTGTGGCTCGTGGAAGCCTGCACTGATGGCTGGTGGTGTTTGTGCCCTGTGAAAGCGTGCACTGACAGCTGGTGGTGTTTGTGCCCGGTGAAAGCGTGCACTGATGGCTGGTGGTGTGTGTGTGTGTGGTTATGTGTGTGGTTGTGAGTGGGGATTGGGTTTGTGGTGGTGAGTGTGTGGTGGTGAGTGTGCAGTGGTGAGTGTGCGGTAGTGAGTGTGTGGTAGTGAGTGTGTGGTAGTGAGTGTGCAGTAGTGAGTGTGCGGTAGTGAGTGTGTGGTGGTGAGAGTGTGGTGTGAGAGTGTGTGTGTGGTGGTGTGTGTGTGGTGTGTGTGTGTGGTGTGTGTGTGTGGTGTGTGGTGGTGTGTGTGTGTGGTGTTAGGTGTGTGGTCTTAGGTGTGTGGTCTTAGGTGTGTGGTGGACTTAGTTCACGTTTTCGTACCCTGCACACTCACACACTGCTCACACTGCACACTCACACAATGTTCACCCTGCACACTTACACAATGTTCACCCTGCACACTCACACACTGCTCACCCTACACCTAACACACACACACACACACTGCTCATCCTACACGCTCACACACTGTTAATCCTGCATACTCACACACTGCTCACCTGCATGCTAACACACTGCTCACCCTGCACGCTCACACACTGCTCACCCTGCACACTCACACACTGCTCATCCTACACACTCACACACTGCTCACCCTACGTAATGCAAAAAGACCTAGCTCTGCCCTTTGGCCTGTGTTGTAATCGTACAGTAGGTTGTGAGTAGTTGGGCTTGATTGTTTGGGGCGTCCCCTCCTTGCTGCTCCCCTCACAGAGGGCCGGCTGCCTCCATGAAGCTCCCAAGACACGTGTTCATCTGTTCTTTGTTTTAGCTCCTGTGTGTCAGTGCACTGTGTGGGCGCAAAAGCATACCCTGCTCTCTCTGGAACTCTCACTCTTCAGTCGCTCTCACTCATGCAGTCGCTCTCACTCTCTCACTCTGTCGCTCTCACTCTGTCGCTCTCACTCTTGCTGTCGCTCTCACTCTTGCTGTCGCTCTCACTCTGTCGCTCTCACTCTGTCGCTCTCACTCTGACACTCTCCCTTTGTCCCTCTCACTCTGTCGCTCTCAATCTTGCTGTCGCTCTCACTCTTGCTGTCGCTCTCAATCTTGCTGTCACTCTCACTCTTGCTGTCGCTCTCTTGCTGTCGCTCTCACTCTTGCTGGCGCTCTCACTCTTGCTGTCTATTTAATTTTTGTTGTATTCTTTCACACGCATCCACACACTGCACACGTACTTCGTCCATCTTTCATTGCACGTGGAACACTCGTTTGAGCTATATTACTTGCGAAGTGGTGTTGTGGTGCTAACTATAGCAAGAACGATCTATGCGTGAGTGTGAATTAGCTTTTGAAAGTATTTGACTTAGAGCGGGACACTCCTGATGGAGTAACTAAATGTGTCAACATAACAGACCCTACTTATGACAGATTGCTCTACAGGTTCCATCTGAAATAGAGCAGCATTGCTACCCGATCCAACAGAACCAGATGCATTTTTATATTGTAATACGTCGAGGATCAGAGGAACACGTGTAACTAACCCTGTCGATTGTTACTTGCTGTGAAGATCCGCGCACTCCTTTCCTGGAATGCAATTCTCATAAAAATGCCTGAGTGGACGAACTCTGCAGAGAAGGCAGCAACCTTCAGAGAGATGACAGGAGAACTTGGGCAGGAGAACAGAGGCTAACAGGAAAGGAGGCGCAGATCTCCGTGGACCCCCTTCTCAATGGAAAGGCAGCTGCATTTTGTTTTTTTGTCCGTGCAGAGATGGGCAAGACAAACAGGCGAAGGTGTTGATGCTGCTTAACTGAGCCCTTTATCCTTGCAGGGTCGACATAAAGAGTCCCACATACTTAATACTGTTTGGAGTGCTGTGCATGATTCCCACCCTCCCCCTCTCATCAAAGTGCCGTCCTTCTCTGTGTGCTCTCACACGGTGCGCCCCCCTCCCCCTCTCCCCCAGCCTGTGGCCCGCCCCTCAGAGCCCTATTTGGACAGGCCTCTGGTGTCTGCCCAAACTCTGGGCTATGAGGGAGGAGCAGTGTCTGCTTTCTAGCGCTGTGTAGCGGCTGGAGCCAAGCCCGAGGCAGACCGAGGGGTCAATGCACTCGAGGAGTGAGAGAGTTTTTTGGGCATGCCCTCTGTGTGAAGAGGTAAAGCTCTGCGAAGGCTCTCGCGCAGGAGGGGAAAAGTGCAGGCCAAAAGGGCGCCCACACTCACAGCTCATACGGGAGACTTGGGGTCTGTGTTGATGCCTCAGACAGACGAACAGGCACACAGGGGGTGACTGGGAGGTATCCAAAGGTTTCCACAGGGGAGTGAGACCTCAGGCCGCCTTCCGGGGTCTCTCAGAGCTGTCTCCGTAATATCTCCATACAAGGCCCGCTGCAGAGGCGCTCGGAAAAAACACGCCCCTTTTCGCAATCAGGGGCGTGTTATTTTTGTTGTTGAGTGACGGCCAAACCAAACAAAAACACGCAGGGCGGGTGGAAACCAACGGGCTTTTCATTGTGGGGGCACTCTTGCTTATAATGCTTAATAACGCGGCCCTCTCGTGTTGTACATACAAACTGTTTTTTTTAATTCTTCCAATTTGTACTAGGGGTGGGCATACCAACAAATGAATCATACCTGCCAACAGACGTGCTCCTGACTCGAAGCGCCGCCATTTTCGCGATTTGGGGGCGTGTTTTTAGCAGTTGAGTGACGGAGGACGTCACAGCTAAAAAACTGCAAAAACACGCCCCCGAATCACGAAAAGACGGGCTTGAACCGAGTGACCCCCTCTCCTCCAATGGCTGGCCAGCATTTACGAGGCCAGCCAATGGAGAAGAGGGGCGGGTTCAAGCCCCCATACTACCAAAACATAAAATCTCGGACTCCACCCACTGCGTGGGATGCTAATCCGAGACCTAAAAATGGCCAATCCATCCCCTTCTTTTTTTCAATAAATCCTAGCACTCAGTAGGGCTGCCCACGTTTACCAATATTAAATGCCTTGAATATTGAGCTAATCGCAGCTAAATTATGAACCTGCAATTTCTGGGTCTCAGCCGAGGACCTTGTCACATACAGTTAAACTATACTCAGATCATTTGTTCATATCTATCAACTCCCCTGCAACTTATTCTCATACTATTCAAATTCTAAATCTATTTTTTCCTTTCTCAGGTTGTAACATTAATAATACAAAGAACTGAAATCATTATTTGGAATAGGTCTGTAAATAAGGATTTGTCAGGGCATGTTATTTAAAAAGCTACATATTAGGGTGTGATTATACCTAAGAAGCTGAAGGATATTTACCACTTAAACTGGTTATCTAAATTGCCTAAAATAAAGAAAACTATTAGATGAACATCAAAATGTATGTTTATCTATAATAGAATGTGGAAACTATATAAAGATTGTCATGCTACCTACATTTCTGTATCTATTCAACATCTCCCTTTTTACATTTTAGTAAATTATAATCAATAAAAGATGCCTTTGGTTGGCTTGCAAATTGCAGGAATTGTTATTACACTGCAAGACTTCATGTTAACCCGTTTTCTTGGCTCCACTCCAGAGATGCCCAATACAATCAGTTGAATAATTTGCTGCTTTGATTTTCTCCCATTAAATCAGGCGGATTTCCAACTAATTCCAAATCTTTCAAAAAGACTAAGATGAAAATTATTGAAGATAACATGCATCTTCGGTATGAAATGTAGAAATATTTGGGAATTTAACCCATTAAGGGGCAGATTACAATGTAGTTAGGAAACTGTCCCGAACGAATCCGTTCCAGACTCGTTTTTGAACGAAATGGGTCCTGCTAGTCCGGACAACCGATTAAGATGCTTCCCAACATCGGTCGGTAAGATACACATTGATTTCAATGGAAGCCTGTGTTCTGAATGAGAACACAGGCTTCCATTGGAAAAAGGGGTGGTTGGGCAAAACATTGCACCGTGTGTCAGGCACCCCATGGTGCCTGCCACATTGTGCATGGTTGGAAAGAGGGGTGCCTTAGGTACTCCCATGGGCCCCATTTAGATGCCTCCAGGTGAAGGGGGGCCCTCAAGGGACCCCCAAAGACCGAATCCGAAAGCCGTTTTCTCTCAGGCAAATCGAATCAGAACGGCTGTCCAAATCGGTCAACGTAATCGCTCGGCCAGAAACTGTGCCCATTGAGCTGTACGATTCGCCTCTGAAAGACTCGACTGACCCAATGCCTCTTGGAACCAATTGAGACTGGCTGTACAGTCTCCGAACATAATAATTGGTCATTGGGAAATGTTAGACTTGGCATCTTTTGGCGTGTTTCCACTGACTTTTTGCTTTTTGACCTTGCGGTTTTTACTCTGTTTTTGTTGGCGTAGTGTTTCTGCACACTTTTCTCACTGCTGATCAGGGGTAAAGTGCAAGTGCTCCTGTGGTAAATTCTGTTATGGATTGGTGTTTCCATGATTGGATATTTGATTTACTTGTTAGTCTCTAGTAAAGTGCACTGAGTGTGACAGGGCCTGTGAATCAAATCCTACTAGTGGTCCTGCAGCACTGATTGTGCCACCCACGTGAGTGGCCCTGAAAAGGTAACTCAGACCCGCCATTGCAGAGTCTGTGTACAGTTTGTGACTGCCATATCGACTTGGTCAGTGCACACACTTGCCAGTCCCTCACCTTCCCTTTTCTTACATGTCAGCCATCCCTAAGGTAGGCCCAAGATACCCCTGTGGGCCGGGTGCAGTGTATGTGAAAGGTAAGACATGCCCTGATGTGTGTCGCGGTAAACGTAGTTTACAACGCAGTGTTTACACCGCACAACCTTTACCACGCTGCCATTACAATGCAAGTCGCTACTACGACTTGCGCTGGATGGCGCTGTTGGTTAAGGAATATTGTAATTTTATATTCCAACACCTGCCCTACTGTTACGTGGACTGGTGTTGGAATATAAAATTATAATATTCCTAGATCCGCGCCCTCCAACGCAAGTCGTTGTAACGACTTGCGTTGTAATAACCGCGTTGTAAAGTACTGCGATCTAAAAGATCGCATTGTACTGACATGCATCCGTGTGTGGCATGTCCTGATAGCGAATTACAGCCAATTTCGTTTTTTACTATTGCAAGGCTGCCTGTTCCCCATAGGACCGAATGGGGAGTTTGTTTATAACATCTTATAAACATAACTGGCCCGGCAAATTAGGTAGCAAAATAAAATTTAGTATGCCTGAACTCAGTATCTAAAGATGCAATTTTTAGTGAAGGTGATTTTTACATTCTGTGTTTGAAAATACCACTTTTAGAAAGTAGGTATTTTCTTGCTCAGTCATCACGGGTGCCTCTGCTGGAATGTGGATTGCTTGTCTGGGTTTATATGATAGAAGGCTGTGGAGCAGAAGTGGCTCCAGATAGACTAGGTGGGTCAGGAGAGGGCTGAATAGACCTGTGCTGCAATTGGGGAAGGGGGTGGAGATTTCCTTTCACCTTAAAGGGCCTGCACTGCCTCTGACCATGCTGTCTCCACCTCCTGCCAGGAAGTCACACCAGAGAAGGCAGAACTAGTTCTGGCTGGGCACAGACACTCTCTGCCTAAGATATTAAAGGATCTTAGGATATAAATATTGGGGCCCAGGCCCCTGAACTTTAGAACTTTTTGGACCAAGAAGACTGCCAAGCAGAAGAGCTGGAGAAGCTATGAAGAGGAACTGCTACATTGCTGTGTGCTTTGCTGTGTTGGCCTGCAGTGACTGCTTCTGTCTTGGACAGTGAAAGGACTGTACTGAACTTTCTGCAATCTACTTTTGTGAGTTGTCCAAGGGCTTGAGGTACAGCAAAGACTTCAAGCTCTTCTGCACCCAGCACTGGGGACTGTGTGTTTTGTGCTGCAACCAAAGAAAAAAGCAACCTGACCCCGTCTACGCTGCTACTGCTGACTCCTTGTCCAGAAGGTACCGCAGATGGCACCGCTGCAATGCTGCACCGTGACCCTGGTCTCACCGACGATGCCTGCTGATGCTGCCACCGAGCCGCTGCTCGCACCGCGACCTGTGAGCCCCACACTCAGCACCGCCTCGCTTCATGACGACGCCTTGGTTTCCCCAACAACGCCGCTCCCTGCCGAAATCAACGCCGCTGTTTGCACCATGGTTCGCGGGCACCGCTCGTAAAGTTACATGAAGCACCGCTCTCTTCCCACATCGCAGCCTTAGCCTACCGACTCCAGCACCATCGACTCCAGTTCGTCAGCCGCGACAGTACTTCAGCAACAACAACGCCGCTGCTTGCACCACGACCTGCCAGCTCTGCGACGAGCACCGCATTCACTTCGCACCACGACCCTGGTCTCACCGACGCCGCCTTCTGACGCCACCACCGAGCCACTGCTCACACCGTGACCCGAGAACACCGCACGCCGCACCACTGCACTTCGCACTGCAGCACCCGATGCTTGACAACGCCAGCACTCCTGACTTCAACAGAGAGGAGTTTGATCTGCAACGCATGTGACTTCAAGGGCCTCGACAGTCATCAGTGCACTGTGCTATAAAGTACCACTTGTACCTTCAGAGTAGCTCACAGTCCAGCACATTCTAATAGACACCACGATTAGGAGGCCACTGCACTTCAAATTTACCATCCGCAGGTGGACACATCCTGTGATCACCATATCGTGTATATGCATATGTATATATATATATCTATACATATATATATAGATATATATATACATATGTAAATTGTAAATTGATACTTGTATAGCGCACTACTCACCCGCAAGGGTCTCAAGGCGCTTGTACGAATACCACTGTGGAACCCATCCTGGCTTTCCCTGTGAGGTATTCACTCCTGGGCACCCCCAAGGTGGAGGCCAGGCATCCTTAGCGTTGTGGGGGCCTTGTGGAGATTAAGCAAGCTATTGCCCAGAGTTGCAGAGTGGGACTCCATGCTTGGAATAGGCACCGAGGCGAGAATTATCAGGTCAGTGAATTTTTTGAGCCCAAGGGAATTGAACCCTGGTCACGGGCCAGACCTCTGCATCAGAGACAACATCTTCATCTAATTCCATGCATGGATAACTCTACTCTCCTCACTTTAGGGTAAAATTACTTCTCTTATTCACCCTTGAAGAAGGCAGAACTTTATTTCCTTGTTTTCAGAAAGACCTAATTTTCCTCCACAGAATATTAAGTAATAAAGATTCTGAATGTCATTCTAAGTTGGGCAGTGTAAACGACCTGTGCTTCAGGATATACCTTTCATAAGCCATGCCACCTGTAGATTCTGCTTTCACCTGGTTTCTATTTAGTCTATGTTGTCTCTAATTGAGGTCTGTGTCCAATCTGTTTGTGGTTTGTCAACATTTCTCTGCAAAGATTGCATGCCAGATAGAAAACAGGACTGTATGTAGGTGGCAGAAACCCTCAGAAAACCAATAAATTTCCTGTACCCCTATGCTCAAGAGACTCAAAACAACACAGATATGGGGCATGCCTTGGCAGGGAAATGTTGTTAGATGAGAAATAATGGAGGGACTTAACATATTTTGCTGAATAATTATTAAAGATCTGACAAATGCGGGGGTGTGGCCACGCCAGCATCCAGCATGGCTGCTTACTGCTGAAGCTCCGTCAGCCGCTGGAATGATTCTGGCATTATCCACATGATCCGCTAACGTCGCTGGCATATTAGCGACATGATTGACCGCATGAGGAGACCCTGAATCTATTGATCCCTGCTAGGAGAGCGGTGGGGCCTCCAATCCTGGATTCTGGCGCGGCGTCTGCGGCTGGGGCGGGCTGTGGAGCTTTCTGTGAGGCCTGCCGGCCGGCGCTGTACTACTGCGGACTTGCCTGATGAGGAGGTGAGTGGGGGGCGATGGTCGCGGCGGCTGGGCCGGATGCTGGTGGGCTGACTTGCCTTCCCCCTGTGGTGTGACATTGCTCCGCTGAGGCCACCCTGCCATAGCTGCGCCCCCGACACAGATATGCGGCCGCGTTGGGGACAGGGCCCATCGGACCATGCACGAAGCAGCTGTGTGCGGGGATGCGTACTGCGGGGGGTGGCACAAATCCTGAGGCCTGCCGTGGCCAGCCGCTCTGCCATTTGCCTCCTTCTCTCTCCCCTCTCCTGTGGCCTACCTCCAGATGATAATTGCTGCTGCTGCCCTACAACTGAGTTGTGCTACGGGGCTCTGATGATATATCCATGGCTGTGCCCACAGAATGTCCTGGTGAAAGAGATCTCCTTGAGGTGCATGGCCTGTAAACGCACCTGCTTGCCTGGGCCGTCCTCCTGCTTAGACGCTGCACACTTGCCTGTCCTGCCTATCCTGCAATCCCATGGTCCATGGTACCTGGACTTGCATTGTGATCCCTGGGATACATAGCGCTGCACCTCTGATTCATGCTGGCTATTGGATGGCACAGCCACCACTACTGGGGGCTGTGGGCACATTACCTGCCCGAGTTGAAAGCTCACTGTGGCCTCACTAAAGCAGTGAGGTAGATTCGATGCGCTAGATAAAAGCTTAGCAGACATGGGTGCCAAAGTCCAGGCACATGACTGTCACCTCGACCTGGTGGAAGCCCGCGTGTGGTACATAGAGGACAGCTCGGCTCAGTCGTTGAAACACCTGGACAGAGTGTAGCGTATTTTGAAGTCGGTCGCCATTAAAAACGAGGACTTGGAAGCGCGAAGTCGGCGCAACAATGTACGCATGTTGGGCGTACCGGAGTCCACCGCGGCTGGGAGGATGGATGTAATTGTTGAAAACTTATTAGCGGATTTATTTGGCAGGGAGGCCTTCACCCCCGGATTTGTTATTGAACATGCGCACAGATCCCTTGGGCCAAGGCCTAATCCGGGTCTTTCACCGAGGCCCATAATTGCTAGGATTATGAATTTCAGAGGTCGAGATTCAGTTCTGCGCCTGGCCCAGGAACGGGGTGATAATATCTGGCAGGACTCCAAACTCTCTTTCTTTCCAGACTTCACTGTCATGGTCCCGGATGCCCGACGCAAGTTCAACGGGGTGAAGGCGACCC
This sequence comes from Lissotriton vulgaris, assembly GCF_964263255.1. Taxonomy (NCBI): domain Eukaryota; kingdom Metazoa; phylum Chordata; class Amphibia; order Caudata; family Salamandridae; genus Lissotriton; species Lissotriton vulgaris. Next base: position 657,898,265 of record NC_141694.1, on the reverse strand, counting down.
TCAGAAATTTGGGACTGAAATACGGAATGCTCTACCCTGCCAGGCTCAAAGTAGATATGGGAGGTCGCGCTCGCATATTCAACACTCCGACGGAAACACAGGAATTCTGCCAAGCTTACAAGAAAAACAACAGCGGGCCCAGGACTGGAGGTGGAGGTCCCTCCCACCCGCATAGTGGATCAGATGCTAGTATGGAACTCTTTTCGAACACTGGGACCAGCTGATGTGTCATCCTTAGACTCTCAGCAGTCTATGTGGTAATATTGGGTAATGCCTACTATTCATCTTTGCGGTGTTCAGTTAGTTGCTTGGCCGACATGGCGTTGCCACCCCTCAAGTTGTATGCTTTAATCTGTTTTCTATTTCCATATGTACAGAAGTGCTTTTTTAATGGTTGTTTACATATTTGTAATGAAGGTTGGCACTTCCTGTTAACCATTGGGTTATGGCATTGCCTTACTTGGGACTGGGTGAAGCTGGGTGGTGGGAGGTGGGGGGCAACTTTGCGATGGTCATACTATTTTACTGAGGGTACGAACAAGTCACTTTCACATGTTGTTTTGTTTAATTATGCAATTTGTCAGAAGCTTTTGTTGTGTATACCCTTATGACTACGTTAGGTTATTGTGCTGGCCCCTCTAGTCTGTCTCTTATGTCCTGGAATGTGCGAGGTCTCAACACCACCCGCAAACACCGTCAGGTACTCAATTATTTAGTGCGACATAAGATTGACATCGCCTGTTTACAGGAAACACATCTACCCAAAACCGATAATACACATATGGCCTCTAGTTGGGGAGCGCATAGATATTTTGCCAATTATAGCAGTAACGCTAGGGGCGTCCCTCTCCTTATCCACAAGAGACTCCCCTTCAGTCCAGGCAAAGTGGTGGCGGATGGCGAGGGCAGGTTCCTTATTGTTACAGGCATCCTCATGGGTCATTTTACAGCCTTAGTGGGCGTGTATGGCCCGAAGGTTGACACTCCAGATTTTTTCCACTCCCTACATATCCAGGGGAGTTCAATGTATTATTAGATCCTAGACTGGACAGTACCTCCTCTTCCCCTTACTCCAAAGCACTGCAAGAGATCTGCAGACAACTTTCCCTAACAGACATTTGGAGGAAGCACAATCCTATCAACACGTCATATACCCACTATTCTGGCTACCATAATACATGGACCAGGATAGATTATTGGCTAGTTTCTCCGGGAGTTGCTGGTTGGTTTAGAAACCTAGAAATCCTACCACGGACATATTCTGATCACTCTCCAGTAATACTTTGCTTAGATATTCCCCGACCAGAGGGCTTTGACCGCCAGTGACGGTTTCCAGGCAGAGCATTGCAGGATGAGGTCTTCCATGCGAAGGTACAAGAAGCCATTGAGGATTATTTTACTATAAATACTGGGTCTGTAGATACCTGGGAAGTCCTATGGAAAGGCTTTAAAGTGTATTTATTGAAAAAGACAAATCTGTCTTGGATTCTGAATTACTCCTAAATGCCACGGCTGATGCTGAAATTCGGCGTTTGGCACTACTGGTAGACTTTTGCGACGCGGCGGATAGGGAGTTGTTGTATTTTGGTAAATATCAGTCTGCGAGGAGATACGGCGAGGGTGACAGACCAGGAAGAGTACTGGCAGAAATGCTTCGCCCCCCTTACAGTGAGGCTTACATCACAGAAATATGCATCCCCCCCGGATCTGCCGGTTACCTCCACATCGGGGATCCGCTACACTTTTATAGATTATTTTAAGACATTATACAGCTCCAAGATTGTCCGCGATCTTGAGGCCCAGGAAAATTATTTGTTGGAAATTGCACTGGTGTATCTTGAAAAGTGCATGCTGGATTTTCTGGCTGAGCCTATATCAGAGACAGACATATTGGGGGCGATAGTGGCACTCCGTGCTTCCTCAGCCCCAGGGCTGGACGGATTTACCGGAGACTTTTACAAGGCCTACAAAGATATCCTGGCTCCCCAGCTGAAGGAGGTTTATGCAGAGGTGCTTGAGAGGCAAGTACTCTCCCCCACGCTTCGAGAGGCAGTTATTATTCTCCTTCCCAAGCCTGGCAAGGACCCCTCACTATGCAGTTCATATAGACCCTTTTCGTTATTGAATCTAGATTACAAAATATTGGCTAAGGTTATGGCCAGCAGACTCTCTCAATTAATGGAATTTATTATATCCCCTGCGCAGTCTGGATTTGTCCCACACCGTTCCACTTCTCTCAATCTTCGGACCCTCTTCGCTGTCATTCACAATATTGACCCAAACGTGCCTGCTGCGGCTGTCTTATTAGACGCTGAGAAGGCATTTAATTCTCTAGAATGGCCCTTTTTTCTCTCTGTGATGCGCCGCATGGGGATGCCAATTGGATTCGTGGCCACCACCGCTCTTTTATACACCAACCCAACGGCTAAACTCTGTTTTAATGGCACGCTCTCACATTTTCTTTGACACGCGGCATGTGACAGGGATGTCCTCTCTCCCCCTATTATTTATATTAGCCATGGACCCACTGATAAGGCATTTTCAAGAGCGACACCTCCACCGTGGTCTACAATTTAAAACAGGGCCTTTGTTAGTCTCACTCTATGCGGATGACACCATTCTCTATGTGCGCCATCCACAGGAAAACCTAGAACCAATTATAAGGGAAATACTTTGGTTTGGCCGCTTTTCAGGGCTATGCATCAATTGGCACAAGTCCGTCATTTTCCCATTAACGGAGAGCACGACGCCTTGGGACTGTGAATTTCATTTGGAATGGTGCTGCGACTCTGTCAAATACCTTGGCATTCACATGCATCTAGACGCCTCCAGTATTATCAGCTTAAACTACGGGCAGGCGATGCACAGTTTGAAGACGCGGGTGGAACGTTGATTGTGCTTTCCATTGTCAATGGCAGGCCGGGTCGCTATACTTAAAATGATTGTTCTCCCAAAATTTTTATATATGTTTAATAACATCCCTATCCCGCTCACTAAGACTTTTTTTTACAGTTGCGTACACATCTGATACGACAAGTCTGGGGAGGAAAGAGGCCTCGTGTTTGTTGGCAGATCCTTACTCTTCCAAGTGACAGAGGGGGCTATGGGGTACCTGAAATGTTCCGCTCCACACATGGACTTTGCCCACCTTACGTGGACATGCCCAAAACTACAGACATATGGGGAACAAGTACATGACACATTAGGAGACATGATGTGGCTGACACTTATTCACACACCAGAAATAGCGCTCCTAGGCTATACAGTTAATTTTCCCAAAAAGGTCAGGAGATTTGCAGCTCTAGGACTATTATTGCCCAAACGGGAAATAGCGCTGCTGTGGGACCAACGTACTATACCTACCCTTCAGAGATGGTTGCGTAGCTTGTCCTATTGTAATGTTAACTGAGATTTATATTCTTCCCTTAAAACAAGCTCATCGCGCCTAAAGGACATATGGGGACCGTACACGGCATACATTGAACGTGAACTCAAGAAATATGCCTCTTAAGTTGAAAGTGGAATAGTGCCACAGGGGGTGAGATGAATGCACTGCTATTTCACTGTCTATATGTTCCAAACTTTCCTTATACGTGCACTGATGGAAATGCCATATAAGGGCAGGATATGTTCAATGCCCCTTTTTCCTTTTGGGTGCTTGCCTTTTCTCTTTGTTTAGGTGGGGTCTGGGGGTGGATGGTCCTTGCGGGTTGAGGTGGGGGGAACGGGTGGAATGATGGGTCTGACGCAATTCGCATTTGCCATTATGAATACTTAGGTTGCCAAATGATAGAGATATATTATATGAGACTACATATATGTGACTATGATGATGTGACTTGATATTCGTAAATTTTTATATTTGTTTAATAACATCCCCATCCCTCTCACTAAGACTTTTTTTTTACAGTTGCGTACACATCGGATACGACAAGTCTGGGGAGGAAAGAGGCCTCGTGTTTGTTGGCAGATCCTTTCTCTTCCAAGTGACAGAGGGGGCTATGGGGTACCTGAAATGTTCCGCTCCGCACACGGACTTTGCCCACTTAACGTGGACATACCCAAAACTACAGACATATGGGGAACAAGTACATGACATATTAGGAGACATGATGTGGCTGACACTTATTCACACACCAGAAATAGCGCTCCTAGGCTATACAGTTAATTTTCCCAAAAAGGTCAGGAGATTTGCAGCTCTAGGACTATTATTGGCCAAACGGCAAATAGCGCTGCTGTGGGGCCAACGTACTATACCTACCCTTCAGAGATGGTTGCGTAGCTTGTCCTATTGTAATGTTAACTGAGATTTATATTCTTCCCTGAAAACAAGCTCATCGCGCCTAAAGGACATATGGGGACCGTACACGGCATACATTGAACATGAACGCAAGAAATATGCCTCTCAAGTTGAAAGTGGAACAGTGCCACAGGGGGTGAGATTAATGCACTGCTATTTCACTGTCTATATGTTCCAAACTTTCCTTATACGTGCACTGATGGAAATGCCATATAAGGGCAGGATATGTTCTATGCCCCTTTTTCCTTTTGGTTGCTTTCCATTTCTCTTTGTTTAGGTGGGGTCTGGGGGTGGATGGTCCTTGCGGGTTGAGGGTGGGGGGAACGGGTGGAATGATGGGTCTGACGCAATTCGCATTTGCCACTATGAATACTTAGGTTGCCAAATGATAGAGATATATATTATATGAGACTATATATATGTGACTATGGTTATGTGACTTGATATTCGTACATTTTTATATTTGTTTAATAACATCCCCATCCCCCTCGCTAAGACTTTTTTTTACAGTTGCGTACACATCGGATACGACAAGTCTGGGGAGGAAAGTGGCCTCGTGTTTATTGGCAGATCCTTACTCTTCCAAGTGACAGAGGGGGCTATGGGGTACCTGAAATGTTCCGCTCCGCACACGGACTTTGCCCACTTAACGTGGACATGCCCAAAACTACAGACATATGGGGAACAAGTACATGACACATTAGGAGACATGATGTGGCTGACACTTATTCACACACCAGAAATAGCGCTCCTAGGCTATACAGTTAATTTTCCCAAAAAGGTCAGGAGATTTGCAGCTCTAGGACTATTATTGGCCAAACGGCAAATAGCGCTGCTGTGGGGCCAACGTACTATACCTACCCTTCAGAGATGGTTGCGTAGCTTGTCCTATTGTAATGTTAACTGAGATTTATATTCTTCCCTGAAAACAAGCTCATCGTGCCTAAAGGACATATGGTGACCGTACACAGCATACATTGAATGGGAACGCAAGAAATATGCCTCTCAAGTTGAAAGTGGAATAGTGCCTCAGGGGGTGGGATGAATGCACTGCTATTTCACTGTCTATATGTTCCAAACTTTCCTTATACGTGCACTGATGGAAATGCCATATAAGGGCAGGATATGTTCAATGCCCCTTTTTCCTTTTGGTTGCTTTCCTTTTCTCTTTGTTTAGGTGGGGTCTGGGGGTGGATGGTCCTTGCGGGTTGAGGTGGGGGGAACGGGTGGAATGATGGGTCTGACGCAATTGGCATTTGCCATTATGAATACTTAGGGGCAGATTTATGTTAACTGGAGCATCCCCAGGGATGCGCCAGTTAACATGCGCCACAGTGCGCCACAGCTCCGCCAGCCATGGTGCGCCGCATTTACAATGCGGCGCACCATGGTGCAAAAACGGCACAGATGCGTGACGCATCTGTGCCGGAAATGTGGCGCATTGCTGGAGTTGCGTCGCAAGCGCGACGCAGCTCCAGCAAGGCTCGAGGGTGCCCCATTTTAACAATGCTGCGTCAAGACCTACGCCTGCTTCAAGCAGGCGCAGGCTTTTGACGCAGCATTGGCTTAGAAGTGGCTGAGTGAAATCTCATAGATTTCACTCAGCCACTTTTGCGAGGCGCACCTGCCCCGGAACGCCCACCCTGCGCCGGAACGCCCACCCTGTGCCGGAACGCCCACAAGCGGCGCAGGGCTTTACAACGTGACGCATCTGCCTAGATGCGTCACGTTGTAAATCATTCGTAGGGATGCGCCACGTTTACGCCGCCTTGCGTGATGCAACAGCGGCGTAAACGTGGCGCAGAGGCCTCATAAATCTGCCCCTTAGTTTGCCTATGGTTATGTGACTTGATATTCGTAAATGTACCACTCGATATTCTTTATGTCTCCAAAATGTATAAGAAAATTTGAAAAAATAAAGCTTAAAAAAAAAAGATCCGACAAATGCCATCATGTTCAGTGCATTCCCTCAGCTTGACAAGGGGAGGTGGTTCTGGAACCCGTCAGAAGAAAACCTACGATGTGTAGATGTTGAAAATGTATAGTTGTAGGATGTTTCCATGCAGCCCAGGGTTGTTACATGCCACCAAAAAGTAAGACACCCTAAAACCAGCATTTAATTTTCAGTTGCTTTCCAAATTTCCTGAATGCACTGCATCCAGTTTATCACTTGTAGGCTATCGAACCCTTAGAAAGTTCATACGCATCAGTTACCCCGCACTCAGGACCTGTAGGGGAACACACTTTTTGGCAGGGATCCGTTGATATGTAAGGGAAAGGCAGAGAATTACCATGTTCTGGAAAAGATGGCTAGAAATCTGGCAAGCATCATGCTCAGCGCTTTCTCTTGCCAAGCAAACCAAAGGAAGGGAACCTTATACTCAGCAATAGAAACCTTAGGATCTGCTGATATTGAAAATATATGATTGTTGTATGCTTACATATGGCTCTGGAGTAATGTCCGTAACCAAACGAAAGGTACCGAGATCGTTATTGTGCTGTCAGGTGCTATCCAAATTTCCTGAATGCACTGCATCAACTATATCACCAGTGGGCACCCTAAAGTCACAACAAAAAACTGATGTATTTCTGGGACCTCATGCTCAAGAGACTCAGGGAACCACAGATTGGGTGATGTCATCACAGGGATATGCTCAGTTCTTAATTTGAGCCGGTGGTTGTTGGTGGGCATCAACAGCACTCTCCTTTTCTGCACTGGCACTCGTTCAGATGACACAGAGGCTGCCTGGGCCTGCAGCAGGTACAATGCCACGGTGGTGAGGTGAATGGTGACCGGCTGCAGCCCTACCCTTGAAATCCTTAACTCAACAACTAACCCAATTGGCCCTGCCATCCAACGTTGACATACCAATCTATTTGGTGCTCACAGGGTTTCATTTGGGATGCAGGTTCTTTAATAACTGACTACCAGACCCTACATTCTTGTCCTGAAGCAAAAAACGAAACAAAATCAACTGTAAAAGGCCTTAAGGTAATCTACGTCAGCGATGTAGTCCCCGTTTATATCTCATATTTTCACTGTTGTACTTCAACTTGCATTTCCTAAGAGCATTTGCTTTTTACAGATGTCCATTTACATGATTTTTCCAAGCAACATATAACTCTTGTGTAGGGGTGGGTGGAACTTACAGAATGTGACTCCATGGATTTAGATAAAAACTCTGTGAGATTCTGCGGAGTTTCGCTACCAGTCGAAATAGGCACAAAGCGCTGCTTACGCTGTGATTTAGGGCCATATGTATCAAGCAAATTAGCATTCTCAAAGGCCGAAATTCGCAGAATTTCGGCCTTTGCGAATGCTAATTTGCTAAATGGTATGTATGACACATTTTGGCAGCAAAATAAGGAATCGCAAAATTTGCTATTCCTTATTTTGCGATTGCACTTAAGGAATCGCAAATTGTGCGATTCCTTAAATGCAATGTATCAAAGGAAATTTAATTCAAAAATGCCCATAAGGATTCGCAAATTACCACCAACTTCTAGTTGGTGGTAAGTTGCGAATTCTTTTAAATAAGCAATTTATTTAAAATCCTAAGGTGCCATATGACGCTCATAGGGCATGTATGGGCGCCATATGCCAACACATGTCATTTTCAGGGGTGCAGCAGGGTGTTCTTGTGACACCCCTGCATCCTTGAAAATATCCCTAAATTGCAATTAGCAAATTGCTAATCCAAATTTCCCCTTCATTCCTATGGGCCTCCTGGCCCATAGAAATGAATGGGAAATTTGCGATCGCAATTTAGGAATGTTAAGGAATCGCTAAAAAGAAGCGATTTCCTACATACATACCATTTTGCGATTTCTAAATAGCGATTCCTTAAAAATCACTATTTAGAAATCGCAAATGGTCATGATGATACATATGGCCCTTACTGCCGCGTTCCGCACTGAAAGTCAGCACAAGCAACACCACGTGTCACGCCAGAGGGAGCAGCTTTTGCTGCCGGTCAACTAAATTTTCTACTCCATAGCAGCCTTCAAACTGCAAACGGTCCAGACCACCGGTGTTAGAAAAAATCTTGCTGGATGTCCTCCCAGCAACAGAAATTGCACAAACGGACACCAAATCTCATTGCACTTGCCGATCTAACCATTCTGGAGCTGCACATGAGATTGGTGAAATTTGGCCAAAAGTCCATGTTACAAGAGTAATTCTGCCAATTCCACTGGCGGAACAAAATATTTTGCCCACCTCTATTCTTGTGTAATGTGCACTATGATCTGTGTCAATTCTAGGTGTCTGATTGATATCAGGGTGTGAATAGGTGAGTCCCGATTGTGGGGTGTGTGTTCACAACACAGCATAATTAAGCCCTGGAGTTTAGGATGCAGATATTGCAAGTCCCTGAAAGAGTGATGAGGCTACAGTCTTATGCAGCGCTTGCAGTTGTCCAAAATAATGCCTCCCTGCACAAACCATGAGTTATTGATGGAACCAGGAGTGTTAGCCCCAGCAATGGGGACGACAGCTATGCTGCTGGTAGCAATGGTAGTGGCAGATGTGTTAGCATCAGTGGTGGTGGCTGTGATGGGACCACTTGGTTAACTAACAGTGGATTCAGGTGGATTTATTCATTGGAGGATTCATCCTCCCCAAATCTACATCATTATTTCAAATATATTACTTCTAAGTTATGCTTCTTCCCATTGGTTACTGTTTTTAATTTTTTTTATAACTTAACAGTAGTTGTGCCAGTGACTGGTTAGCCAGTGGCTGGTTAGCCCCTTCAATCTCACTGTCGGACACTTCAATGGGTATGCCTCTCCTGGTTCCCTTTTCTGAATCGTTTTTGGCCACTATAGGTGTGGCAGGGTATACTCAGACATGAGTCCCTTTCTCACTGCTCCATCAGGATTCAAGCAAGCCGGGCCGAAGACGGCTGAAATGCCAGAAACCGGTCCCCGGTAGCTTGTCTCCTTTCTGGTGAAGAATTGGCTTGGTAGTTTAGTCTGCCCTGTTCCCATGATGCACTGGGCCAGGGACAGACTGATTTGCATATAGCCAGGTTCTGAGCTGGGATGGGGCAGTGAGATAAATAACGGTGATGGATCAAGCCCTGATCTTTGGAGTGGGTAAGAGTGGTCTGCTTAATTCAGACACTCTGTTCATCACCACCCCCTTTTCTGAATCGTTTTTGGCCACTATAGGTGTGGCAGGGTATACTCAGACATGAGTCCCTTTCTCACTGCTCCATCAGGATTCAAGCAAGCCGGGCCGAAGACGGCTGAAATGCCAGAAACCGGTCCCCGGTAGCTTGTCTCCTTTCTGGTGAAGAATTGGCTTGGTAGTTTAGTCTGCCCTGTTCCCATGATGCACTGGGCCAGGGACAGACTGATTTGCATATAGCCAGGTTCTGAGCTGGGATGGGGCAGTGAGATAAATAACGGTGATGGATCAAGCCCTGATCTTTGGAGTGGGTAAGAGTGGTCTGCTTAATTCAGACACTCTGTTCATCACCACCCCCTTTTCTGAATCGTTTTTGGCCACTATAGGTGTGGCAGGGTATACTCAGACATGAGTCCCTTTCTCACTGCTCCATCAGGATTCAAGCAAGCCGGGCCGAAGACGGCTGAAATGCCAGAAACCGGTCCCCGGTAGCTTGTCTCCTTTCTGGTGAAGAATTGGCTTGGTAGTTTAGTCTGCCCTGTTCCCATGATGCACTGGGCCAGGGACAGACTGATTTGCATATAGCCAGGTTCTGAGCTGGGATGGGGCAGTGAGATAAATAACGGTGATGGATCAAGCCCTGATCTTTGGAGTGGGTAAGAGTGGTCTGCTTAATTCAGACACTCTGTTCATCACCACCCCCTTTTCTGAATCGTTTTTGGCCACTATAGGTGTGGCAGGGTATACTCAGACATGAGTCCCTTTCTCACTGCTCCATCAGGATTCAAGCAAGCCGGGCCGAAGACGGCTGAAATGCCAGAAACCGGTCCCCGGTAGCTTGTCTCCTTTCTGGTGAAGAATTGGCTTGGTAGTTTAGTCTGCCCTGTTCCCATGATGCACTGGGCCAGGGACAGACTGATTTGCATATAGCCAGGTTCTGAGCTGGGATGGGGCAGTGAGATAAATAACGGTGATGGATCAAGCCCTGATCTTTGGAGTGGGTAAGAGTGGTCTGCTTAATTCAGACACTCTGTTCATCACCACCCCCTTTTCTGAATCGTTTTTGGCCACTATAGGTGTGGCAGGGTATACTCAGACATGAGTCCCTTTCTCACTGCTCCATCAGGATTCAAGCAAGCCGGGCCGAAGACGGCTGAAATGCCAGAAACCGGTCCCCGGTAGCTTGTCTCCTTTCTGGTGAAGAATTGGCTTGGTAGTTTAGTCTGCCCTGTTCCCATGATGCACTGGGCCAGGGACAGACTGATTTGCATATAGCCAGGTTCTGAGCTGGGATGGGGCAGTGAGATAAATAACGGTGATGGATCAAGCCCTGATCTTTGGAGTGGGTAAGAGTGGTCTGCTTAATTCAGACACTCTGTTCATCACCACCCCCTTTTCTGAATCATATTGTGCAACATGGCACATGCAGCCAAAATCCTGCAGTAGGTCTCTGGCCGGTACTGCAACGCTCCATCAGTTCTGTGGAGGGCACGAAAGCGACTTTTCAGCAGTCCAAATGTGCGTTTAATTACATTCTGTGTGCTGATGTGTGCTGCATTGTACCTCTGCTCATGTGGGGCGACTGTGTTGAGGTATGGTGTTAACATGTAGTTCCACACGGCGTATGCTCTGTCACCTACAGGGTAGTATGCAAAGGGTTAGCGCCAGTTATGCATTGCCATTTTGTAATTTTGTGTGAGGAATAAGAATATGTGTTTACCAAGCAGATGTTCTTCGCCAAATTCACCACAGAGCAGACGCTTGTGAATGCTACTGTGTCGAATTATTTAGGAGTCATGTGTGCTTTCAGGGTATTGTTATGATATAGTTTGCATTGCACACTACTTGTACATTGATGGAATCATAGGATTTCCTTTTCCTGAAAATGTATTCATTATCTGCTGGAGGAGAAATGGCAACATGCGTACAATCTATGCAACCGATCACATGAGGGAACTGTGCTACCTAGTAGAAGTCCAGTTTGGTCTTGTTCAATTCCTGTTGGGTTGTGGGGAAGGTGATGTGGGTGTGGATTCTTGTCATCATGGCATCCCGGAAGGACTTAAAGAAACGTGAAAGGGAGCTTTGTGATACCTCTCCAGCTACACTTACTACCCCCTGGAAACTGCCTGAAGCAAGTAGGTGGAGGCAACATAGGACCGGGACATGAGTGGTGATGGCATGGGTCCTACGGGTCTGGTGCCGCATTAGGGGTTCCAAGATAAAGATTTGTTAAATTGACTTTCAAATTTTTGCTAATTTGTCTATTTTTCGGTTTTTGGTTTCCTGCATCGGGAAGGGCTAAATTGTGCTCGCAAACAGCCTTTTTGCAATTCGCTATTTTTGCAAGCCCAATTGTGCTTGGTGCATGTGCCTGTTAGCCTCCATTTTAGGTTCCCCCACAGGCAGCTTTAGTTGTCTGTTGACAAACCTACAGCTGACACTGATCACGCCACCCAATATATACATACACACAAACACTTATAGAAAGTGGCTTTTGCCTTTTTTGGTTTAGGTTGCTTCACGCATTGGCTAAATGGGTTGCCCATCAGCTTTGAGATCAACCAACAAGATTTCTCGGATGTCTACTTTTTTTCCATTGGTGATGGGATTGCAACAAGGAGTTTCTTGTTGTCATGGGTGAAGCATCTGTTTACTGTAATGGTTAACAGACTGGTGAAACATGCAGGTACTGCTATGCTTTGGGACAATCCCAGTAAGAGGGCTGTTTCTCCTGTGGCCCCATACACCATGCCGCAACTAAGGCCAGCTTAGCAACTTTTAAGATATCATAGAGCATCTAGGTCTCAAAGAAAAAATAGTGCTTTGGTGGGCTTGCACTACTCATTTCAGTAAAAGTATCCCCTGTGCAGGTTTAAATTATTAGTACCACAACTGTGTATCAAGTTTTTCTTTTTACCCGTAGCAGTTCCTTTAATCTTATGCCACTAAACTATTACCATAATATATTTGCTCATAGGACTGCGGGTAGTGGTGGAGCAACTTGAGGATCTTTTCACAAATTTCATTGAAACCCCTAAGCATTTTCTGGGCAGATGACTTTAATACCTCTTTATGTAAACTTGGTAGGCAGCAGGTATATGGTCTGTCTATATAACATGAGGATGTCACTCACTTTGATCATTCACCCTATTGGGATGTATTGAATAATTTGATTATAAAATATAACCTGGTTTATGCACAGGAGATGGACTTATTTTCTATTTGCTACATCCCTAACTTTCATGGAAATGGGGAAGTTCGTACAATAGATGTTATTGTGTTTTCAAAGGACTTACAGCCTGATTCATCAAAGACCCGTTTTGCGAGTCTTTAATAGCGATTCATAAGGAATCGCTATTGCAGGCTCGCAAAACGGGATTCATGTAGGAATCGCAAAATAAAATGTGATTCCTACATATTCCTTATTTGCGATTAGCAAATTGCTAATCGCAAATAAGGAATAACTCCCCATTCATTCCTATGGGCCAAAAGGCCCATAGGAATGAATGGGGAGTATTCCTTATTTGCGATTAGCAATTAGCTAATCGCAAATAAGATAGCGATTTAAAGGGTGCCAGGGGTGTCCAAAGGACACCCTGTAGCACCCCTTAAATGCAAATTTAAACAGGTGTTGCGCACACACATGTCCAAAGGACATGTGTGTGTGCAACATGCAACTTAGAAAAATGCTTTTAAAAGCATTTTTCTAAGTTTTCGCTATTTACAACGAGGTTTGACCTCACGGTAAATAGCGACCCGAAATAGCGAATTTGCAATTTGAAAATGGATGATGAATTGCATTTAAGGAATCTCAAATATAGATTCCTTAAATGTAATTCCTCGCAAAATTGCGAATTCGCTATTACCGATTTTTGCATTTGGGATGATGAATCCCAAATGCAAAATTTGCGCTCGCAAAGGGCCAGATTCTGAGAATCTGGCCCTTTGCGAGCGCTATGCACCTTCATGAATCTGGCTGTAATTTCTCTGTTTTCTAAGTTCGTAATACACATTTTGGGCCTCATTTAGGAGGCCCTCGCAGCACTTTTGCACCGCCGGAGCGTCACTTGTTGATGCTCCGTTGGCGCAATGTGCAGCAGCATACATTTCTCCGGCATTTTCCACTGGGAGTCAGTTTCTATGTATGTATTTTTCTTGTTAGCAGCAACATGGGCTCATAAAGGTAGTGGGGGCGGCAGCACCAGTGCTGCTGTGTCCCAATACATTGGTAACTTACTCATAGAGCAAGCATACGTAAACTTCCGCCCACTTCTGTAAACGTAGCAAGCCGAGCAGCACAACATTCGATCTGCCCATGCTCAGTCTGTTGGCGGGAGTCAGGAGTCATGGCGGCCATCACCTTACCATCTAGTTATCGCTGCTTGTTGTCGAGGGATCATCATGCTTCACACATCCACCACCACACCCACTTTTGCTCACCTCAACTTTAGTGCTTCTCCCAGTCTTCGGAGTTTGCTTAGGTCTGTGCAGGTTTGCGGGAGTAGGCGGTGTTTGCGGATTCCATGGTGAGCTCCACAGTCTCTCTTCTGTGAAGAGGCCTGCACTAGATACTGCAGCCACCCCATCATCATGCATCATCATGACAGCTAAATTGGAAAGATCTACCATTTAAAGCAGTAGAGGCACATTAAAAAACGTGTTTCTACATTTCATTTATACAACTAAACATTGTACATAAATAAAGATTTTAGCACATATATTTCTTGTTTCATTACATTTAATTGATATAAAAAAAGATAAAATATGTTATCACATTTTGTGATCCTTCCACTATGTGATGCTTCCGGAGAAACCCATTGCTACAGACCAAATCCCCATTTTTACATGCTTGCTCAGGTGATATTAGACTTTACGTTTTTCTCTTTAAAGATTCTCAGCTGATACTGCTCTGATTTATATAGCCGTAATGCAATGTGTGATAAACTACAAGCCCAGGAAAAGAGATGCTTCATTGGTATCCCTCTGTCTTTCTGTTTCATGATTATATCAAATAAAAACAAATGCGAAGTACGGTGTGTACCCTGCTGTGCACAATGCATTCTGATCAGCTAAAAACAGTAGAGCCCAGAATCATTCAAACGCCCTTTCAATATCATCTTAATTAAAGCAACAAGCCATGCATGCAGTGAACCCCACCAGGATTACTCTTGGTTTAAAGGTAAGGGGAGGAGCCTTTACAAATCAAACAATTGCGAGCAGAGATTCACAGTTGCATTTTTCACAATGTAGTTTAACCATACCTGAAATTTTGCATTTTGTGATGGTCCTATCTGTTCCATGTTATGCTCTACTGCAAAAGCAAAATGTGCTCAGATATTGCCAAGCAGGGTGCCGCATTATACATGTGCCGCATTTTCCTTCATTCCGCTCAGCCTACCTTTTAAAACGTGTGCCCAGCGCAATGAAGGAAAATGGGTTGTATTCTGATGAATGCCTTACCCTCAGAGCAGCAGGGAACTTGCACTACACTGGGGGCAGCATTCATGTTAAAAATGGGGCGGCTGCTTTAACCTCTTCCGTGCGGGGCTTATTACCCCGCTGTGCTGGAGGGAGGGGGGCACGCGCAGCGCCCCGGTGCTCATGACCAGCTCAGCTCGTCATGAGCCACTGTGGTCGTGTGCTCATGACGAGCTGAGCTCGTCAAGACCACACCCATTTCATTAGAACGCTCGCACAGCAGGGGAATTTGCCCAGCATGCGAGCGTTCTAACGGTCATGATGAGCTCAGCTCGTCATGAGCAAACGAGCACCGTGGCTCATGACGAGCTGAGCTCGTCATAAGCATGCAAGGTGATAAAGCTGCTTGTGTTTTCACGGCACAGGCGGCAAGTCGCCTGCGCTCTAAAGGGGATTAGTGATCCCCTTGCAGTCGGGTGCAGTCAATGACTGCACCAGCCTGCAAAGGGATGTCTGGGGGTCCATGGGACCCCCTTTCCCCCTCCAGAGGGCTACCATCAGGGGGCGCACTGGCTTTGTTTTGCCTCAGTGCCCGCGTCTGTAATACGGCATGGGCTCAAAGGAAAAAGTGATTCATTCATTTGCATGGGGCAGCCTCCCATGCAAATGAGCAAATGCCCCTTGAAGATAGCGCTGGTACTTTATGTGCGCCCGTGCTATCGGTATTACAGAGTGGGCAGCAAACGTCCGCTGCACCCCGGGGTACTTTGTGTAATATTGCACCAGATTTTTGTCGTCGCCATATCAGCAAAGAGTACTGAGAATGGTGTTGTGAATGCAGATTTCACAAAGGATCTTATCTACAGAGCCTCAGTTCTCAGTAAAGGGTTGACTTGTGCACTTCATTATTAATTTAAATGGCAAAATGAGGCTGTTCAAAGCTGAATTGTTTTGAAATGGAAACATAATGGCATGTATTTACAGGTATAAACAATGGTAGTATTTATTTCAATGTTTCTGTTTTGTTCTAGGAATTGAATTGACCATTTGTACAGCTAAACAACTGCTTCGACAAAGAAGTGTTCTGGCGCTAGCCAGCAGGGAAAAATTCAAGGAATACTACATGTCTGCAAAGAAAAAGGTCTTCAGTCTGTTTTTTTAAAAATCACTTAAGATCAACTAGCACCTTATTGCATAACTTGGCTGCAAGTCTAAAAAAAAAACGTTGGCCACCCATCCTAGCTTTGTTGAATCTAGGAACATGAAGAAAGCACTGATTGGCTGAGCGAAGCACTCCTGTGGGAAGATATAAACAGAACCTGTCCCTAAAATAGACCAGTCCTCTTTTCTGGATTGCTCTGGGCGTGATTAACAGGGCTTTAAACTTGATCCGGTCTTTGATTTGTAACCAGTGTAGCGGCTTTAAACAAGCCCAAATTGTAAGGGTCTCAGCGGTCTTAAGAATTTCTCTAGCTGCAACATTTGGACCAATTGCAACTTTTAAATTAGGTAAGCGGGAGCACCGAGATAAAGAGAGTTTGTGTAGTCTCGCCTGGAAAGAGACTAGAGCTAGCACAATCAGTTTCCGAGTATGAATTGGGTATCTATAAAATGTTTTTTAAAGATTTCAGTATACCAAACAGGTCGCTCTCACACCACTAACTTGAACTTTAAAGGAGAGTTCTTGATCGAACTTTACTCCCAAATTTCTTTCATCTTTAGCTGGAGCAGGTGGTACACCAAAATCTTTCGGCCACTATCGTAGGAAGTCAAAAGTGTCGGGCTTTTTGAAAAAAAGAAGCACAGATGGACTTGAATTGAACTTTAGACAGTTCTTTTGCTTCCAATTTGCCATTTCCGAAAGGCCTGCTTGGAAGTGTCAGTCAACACCGCCTAGCATAAGTTGTGTGTCATCTGCGTAAGACACTAAATTAAAACACCTGTACTCTACTATTTTGGCCAGTGATGCTAAATACATATTAAATTGCATAGGGATAGGTGCTGAGCCTTAAGGAACCCCAGTAAAAAACAGCCACTATGTAAAACAGTGGCGGCCCATGCAGGTAAGCACGATGGGGCAGTGGGGCGGGTGGAGAGTGGTGGGGATGTATGTGACAAACGACAGAATAGAGAAAAGAAAATAAATAAATAAATATTTCTTTGTTTTCCCTATTCCATCATTCCTCACTTCCACTTTGCTGTAAATCAGCAGCGGTTAGATTAAGCATTAGCAGAAGACATGCTTCGTTTTAACCATTATTGTGGCAAATGTGCCGACTCCATCTTGTACTTGTAGCGGCCATTTTGTATGCCATACATTGCCATGTGCTCGTCATGTGCTTGGTACTACCTTCTTGTTCATCGTGCCTGGAGTCTGCCCGGCAACAGGCTATTTTTAGTAGTCTCCGCTTTCAGCATGCCCAGACATGCGCAGTAGGATCAGTGACCGTTATTAATTGGTTCCAGATAGGAATGTGCCTACCAGTTATCTGAGACTGTTAACTCCGCCCACTCATCGACTGTGCCTTCCAAAATGTCCTTATATGGTCATAAATCTGCTCTTGTCTTTTGTACCGCCTTTTCTTGAGCCCCCTCATTGTGTATAAAAGGGCCCATGTGCTTTAGTCCGGTGTGCTACTCGATACAATACTGAAGGGTGTTGTGTGGGCTGTAGTACCACCTTTAAAGGTTTAATAAACTTTGCTTTTGTATTTTCCAGTTTCATTGCCAACTTCTTCCTAAGGTCTGAGGACTCTGTGCAGAGAAGGGCGAACCCTTGCACTAAGTAGGCCTAGCTGAGGTTTGCTTACAACAAATTCCTCCCACCCCTGCCTCACCCTATTTACCTGCACGGGTCACCACTGATGTAAAAGACATAAGGGCTGTTTCATAATGTCATTTAATACCTAGGTGTAGAATGTTTGTTAAATCATGTAGCCAACAAGTCTCAACACATATAATGGTGGTAATTTTCAAAAAGTATTACCATTCTTCTCACGATGGTGTCACTTCCTGCGTAATGGGTGCACTAGCATAGTTGCGGGAACTGTTTATGTGCTTTAGGCCTCTTGGATCAATTGTGCCCATTTTTTTCTGTAATGTTTGAAGTTCTACATAAGTGTTTTTGGTGGGCACCATTACTACTGTAGGCTGAGGCCTCAAACTGTAACGGTGGTTAACCTGTCTGCAACAATCTACACATTTATTCTTTGATCCCTTCACGCACTCACAACTTCATCCAACTATCCCCACTGCCCTCATTCATTCTCCATTCAGCGAAGAACTGCCTAACCATTTACTTTGTACTTAGTAATTCAAGCAATGGCTCATCTATATACTATTGTTGATTTATTATTTTATTGGCACAACCACACAAAAACATGTCAAACAATGAAGAATCACTTCACTTATGAACTAGCCAACCATTCTGCTTCCCCAAATGTTGGTGGCCTTTGGTGATGGAGCCACAACAGTAATGTTCTTGCAGGCATGGGAGAAGCCTCCATGTACTACGATTGTTTAACATTGCAATGTATGCTACTGGATCAGGGCATGTACGTACATGGTTACCCTCATAGCACAGACAAAGGCAAAGCTAGGTTTTGCTGCTGAGAATGTTTAGATCCACTTCTACTTTCAGAGCTGCGGTGATCCCTTCAGCTTTTGAGGACCAGACAGAAACCTATTCGGTCTAAGACTCAAATCCAGTTTTGTGCCACACAGCTGCAGTACATTTCCTTGAGTCGCCCTATGCACATCCATGTAAGCTCTCATAAGTCAGTTTCTCTATTAACTAATCTATAGCTCTGTGGGTAGAGCATTGGCCTAGGATCGTTTGCTGATGTACTGGTCCTAGTGTTACTTACTCAGGAGCCAAACAAAAAAGAAATATGGACCCACTATTCTTGGTTGTTTTCCTGCTCACTCAGTCCACCTACTGTTCACTCTGCACAATTAGAACATTGGAATGTTGGGAGCTCCATTGAAAACAATAGAGTGCTCCGGGCTTCTAATGGCCTGTAGAAGCCCGGAGCGCCAACATTCCAATGTTTATATTTACAGCTGTTGCTTGAACAAATGCCTCATGGAGCCCAAGGGTATTTACATCCCCTCAAGATCACTGAGGCCTTTGTATTATTGCCTTATAGCCCGCCGTAGCGGGCTATACTGGCTGTTAAAGCCCGCTGCAGCATTAAAGGCCTGAGCCGAAGGCGAGGGACTTTAACAAAGCAGAGGAACTTTAAAAGCCTGTATAGCCCTGCTACGAAGGGCTATAAGGCTATTAGAACATTCTGCCACCAGAGGGCAGAATGTTCTAACAAATAAAACCAAGCCTTCAGGGAGCGTGAGGGGATTTATATCCCCTCAGGCTCCCTGAAGCCTTTGTTCACAGCCAGAGCTGTGAACAAAGAATCATTGGAATATTGGAGCTCCGGGCTTGTACCAGCCATTATAAGCCGGGAGATACTCCATTGTTTTCAATGGAGCTACCAACATTCCAATGTTCTAATAATTGTTAGAGGATAGTAGTCCGCTGCACTCCGAGGGTAGAAAGAGGGTATGTAACTAGGTAATCCAAGGAAAGTTGAGTCTTTTAGGGTGATCAGGATGCGGCCCCTACTGTCCAGGAGGGGCGGGAGATAAATAACAAATGCGAGACCTTGTAGGCACAAGGTGGATAACCTGAGCACTCCTATGTGCTAATAAAGCAAGCAGTATCCAATTTAGTATGATTATTAAAAGCTTTAATCACTTTGTATCGTTCATATAAGCGAGTTTGTAGTTGCAAATTTTTAGATCAAATAATCTCCATGTAGAGAAAACGAAAAACATTTTTCACAATAATATCCAAAAGTTCCAAGAGTGGCGTCATGTACGTAATTCAAGTCCCCAATGCATTTCGAGCAGGATGCTCTTCGTCAGGGGGTTAGATTTGTACTGTGAACAAGTGGAAAAGAGAGGTACGTAAGTCAGGAGCCGAGTGTTTCAAAAGTAAGAGAGATAGATAGAGAAGTTCAGATTTGGGGCCAATTCCAGATATATAGACATGTCGAAATGCAACTTAAAGTCCAAGATATAGAGATGGTTATTATCGTCAGAAATATAGAAATTAAGTGGTCACCCAATATGTGTGGTGCGCGAAATTATAAGTAAATGGTGAGACTGGTTAATATGGAAAGAATCGAGTGAAAGTATACGAAACGGGAATCGGAGTTGTGAACTAGTAATCACCAGAGGAATGTGCGAAGAGACATGGGAAAGGTAACGTGGCGTCGTGCAGAAAAGTGCCAAATCACCGAAAGAAATGAAGCATAGTAGTCACCCAGGGAACTGTGTTGCATGAAGCTGTTAGCTAAATGCGGTAGCCAAGATATAGGGTCGCTTACCAGATATGCCAAACTTAACCGAGAAAGTCCCGGGTGAAAACCGCCATCGGAAAGACGCAGAAGTAACAAGAGCAGCTGCGCATGCGTCTAATTTTAGCTAGCGAGTAGGAATGGAAAACGGACTACTCCGTAAGGACGTGATCGAGATAGAAAAAGAAAAAGAAAGCGGAGAGAAAAGGTGGAAAAAACATAGGAAAATACGTGTTCAACAAGTGTAACAATAGGATGGCTGGAGAAATAAATAGGTTGGAGTGAGGAATAAGTATGGAAGTACGAGCAAAGAAATTAATTAGAAAATGAAAAGCGAGAATGTGACAAGGATGGTGTATGAGTAAGAGATGAATAGAAGAATATATGAACAAGCGCTGAGTGACAGTAGAAATGTTCGATAGGAGAAAGCGGTGAAGAGGAAGATGGGTGAACCAGAAAATATGCAGGAAAATTCAATACAAAATTCAGTGCAAAATTAAGGTACAATAAGTATGCAGGCACAAAATACTGAAAAACCAACATGAATGGTAAATCAGGTACATGATTCTGGTTAAAGGAAGCTGCTAAATTCCAGACGTTCGTTGAGTCCTTTCGGTACGGTGGTACCGAGTTTGAAAATCCAAAATAGTTCTTGTTGAAGCAAGTATTTTTTGGGGTCAATTCCCTCAGGTTTCTCAACTACCTCAAGAATGAGGAAGCGAATTTGGCTGTTGTTGTGATTTTGCTGAGTGAAGTGAGCAGACACACAGGATTTTAGGTTTTTGTTTCTGATATTGCTCCTATGTTCATTAAGTCTGGTCTTTATTTTACGCTCAGTTTTCCCTACGTAGGGTAATCCGCAGGGACACTTCAGACGGTACACCACATTTCTGGTGTCACAAGTCGCATTGGTTTTAAGTGAGTTTTGTTTGCCAGAACTAGGATGGTTTATGCTATTTCCTGGGATGATGTTATGACAATTTTGACAATTGTGACAGGGAATGGTTCCTTTATACATGGTAGATTCGATGGTGCGTGATTTTATTAGTGACCGTAAGTTCTTCAAACGTAAAAATGGGCACTTCGTTAAACAAATTGTTGAAATCAGGTTCCAATTGGAGTATCTGCCAGTGAGTTTAGATGCTTTTTTTGATTAGGTAGCTTTTGGTTGAGAATTTAGAGACAAATACATTGGGTTGTGTGTTGGAACTTGTTTTGAGTTTGGGTTTCAGTAATGAAGAACGGTCAATGGAGGTCACTCTTGTGTAGGCTGATGAAATGATTTGTTGCGGGTAACCCCTTTTTTGCAAATTTGTTCATGATACTGGTGCTGTCCTGTGCAAATGAATGTTCAGTAGAGGCTATTCTTTTGGCTCGTAGCAATTGTGAGTAAGGCAGGTGCTTTTTAAGGCTGGGTTGGTGAAAGCTTGGGAAATTAAGGTAATTGTTCCGGTCTGTGGGTTTGGTGTATATAGATGTTTTAAGTTTGTCGTCTTTGATAGTGATGTTTACATCCAGGAAAGCTATATTGGTGCGGCTGAACTGGTGAGTGAATTGGATTCTTTCATTGACACTGTTGAGGTGGCTAATGGCAAATGTTAGTTGTTGTTCCGTGCCAGTCCATATTAGAAAAATATCGTCAATGTAACGATAGTAGATTTTGAGATGGTTTTTCCAATGTGGTAATAATTGTTAGAACATACTGCCCTCTAGTGGCGGAATTATCTAATAGCTTTATAGCCTTCCGTAGCTGGGCTATACCGGCATTAAAGTCCCGCTCCTTTGTTAAAGGCCCTCACCAAGCGGGCCTTCAATGTCTGGTATTGCCCACTATGGCGGGCTATAATGCTATATTAGATTTCACAATTTCCTTTTTCAAATGAGTAATCAAATGTACTATTTAAGATCCAGGAAGACTGTGTTCAATATGATGTTAGATGCAAAAGTGTGCCCTCATAAAGCCAAATCATGCACCTTATGATAATTAAAAGTGATCTCCAACAAAGTGCGCCTATCATAGGGAGCCCTTTGGGTATTGCACCGCCGACCCAATGAGGAGCAGCCCAGATGATGAAGCATGACACCTGAAAGGGTATGTGAGGGCAGTACAATGCAATACATGGATCCCCAACTCTGAACCCCCCTGGGTCAAGTTGGTCACTGTTTCCCTGACTCTGACACTCCATCATTGAGGAACAGCATGACTATCGATTTCAATATTAACTCTGGGGCACTTATGCTGGACATCTCGTAAGAGAGGAAAAAGCCCCCCTGTCCCTCCTGTGTAAACACATGCAGCATTACTATCCCATAGCCTTTTGCTACTGGTGCCAGTCTCTTGGGCTGTAACAACCATTTCCTCCATAGATGGAAGCATCCTGCGTGAATGGAAGCATCTAGGCAGTTTCAGATATAGTCCAGCACACTGGCTTTAGTGGCATCTTTTTTAAAAACCCTATGGCCTTTGCTTTTTTTTTAAACCTATGGCCAGTGCTTGTTTGCTAGCTTCTTTTCCCTCCACTCTTCTTTCTTGTTTCTCTTCTTTCTGCTCTTCTTTCCCAAGTTCCTTCTATGTCTTCTGTTGTGCTTACATATGCTTGTTTAAGGTTCTATACAGAACCCCATGTGTTGTCATGGTGCTGTGTGGTGTTAGTTCCAAGAAGAGTCAGTTGGTTCCTTACTTCTGTGCTGAGAGGAGCGGTGGCTCGTTGTACCCGCGAATTAAGGCCGAAGACTAAATTACTGTGTCCTGTGGTGGAAAACTATCCTTTGGGATACAACATTATTTTTGGCGACGACCGGGCGAGCCACCGCAACATTGCACAGTTTTATTGGTATCTACTTTGAAGATAAGAACTGTGTATATTCATACCTTGCAAAGAAGGGGGAAACTAGTCTGGAAATAGGATCAAGAATGACTACCAGGAACTACTATCAAAACGTGCTCCTACCTCCTCCGGTGCCTGTATGCTCTTAAAGAGAAGCTGGTCTTCCTCTTCTCCAGTGGCTGCCTGGGTTTCATCGAATCGGGATTTTCTTTGTGGTGAGGAGGTCAACGGGAGGGGCTGGTGGCTGTTTGTTCCCATGGGTGTGTTTTCTCAGTGGGAAAATCGTTCCTGTGCGGCTGTGTGCTGATCTGGAGCGTCATGCGGTTAACGACCATTGGGAGTGTTCATTTACCTTGAGCTCTTCTCCCTTCAGCTGCCAGTATTGAATGATGACGTATTAGAATCCGACGAGGGGATTCAGTGATTGACCAGCGGTACGCTTCGTCTGTTTCCCTTCACAGCTGAGAGGCATTTTGACTGACATTTCCTTACGGGTTTCTTCAAGGATCACCGGCATATTTCCTGGAAGAGTTGATTAGTGATTGCACAGCAAGTGGCCTGAAGTCAAGTTTTGTGCTTCTCCCACAGCTAGTAATGCCATTCTTTTTCTCAAAGAGATCTTTATGAGGGAAGGCTTTCCGTAGGCTCTTGTCTCAGATAATGGCGTGCAGTTTGTCAATCAGGAAATGAGTGTGTTTTTAAATGAATCTGGCGTGAAGCATCTAAGAAGTTCTGTTGGACAACCTCAAACCAACGGTTTGTCGAAAGGATGAACAGAGTTGTAGTGGAATGCATCAAGTGTGCTAAACGTCATTGTTATGATGTGGAGGGTGTGGTCAGATCCATGCTGTGGTTTTACCGCTCTATGCCACATTCACTTACAAAAGTTGCACCTTTCATCTCCCTTAAAGGTAGAGTACCTACTTCTGCTCTTTATCCTGCTTGGCTGTTAATAACTGTTGGACCCAGGCCTTTTTGGCTGGTTCACCCCTGAACTTTTTGCTTTTGATGGCGACCTGGCGTTCGTGATTTCTGGCTTGGCGCACTTTTTCCCTGTGTCCCAGGGTAAAGTGCGTGCGTGTAGTGAGGTTGGCCTGCACTCCCTTAGGAATGCATGGGGAATGTATGTGACCATGTTAGTTCCTGATGTGTGGGGAGTGCAGGCTCAAGTTTGGTATGTGCGGACTCGTGAGATTGAATGCTGCGCAATGATGTGTGCGGCGTGAATGTGCCTAGTGAGGAAGGGCCACTTCTAGACATGGGTGTGCGTGTGCAGTGAGTGCGCTGGCGTGTGATTGGCTGGAGCTGGCTGGTGAGCCTGGCTCCAGGAGTCTGGATGGGTCTGCCCCGGTGGTGAGTGGGGAGATTAGCATGCTGATGTGAGGGAGGGGTGCACCTGGGACCTGAATAGGGCTGGGCTTTCCCCACACAATGCTGGCTCCGCCCCCTGTGGTACGACTGATGTCCCTAGCCTGGCCAGTGAATAGGAAGGGTGGCTGAGCACATCACAGTGCTCCAAAACCAGCTGCGACTGGTTTCTCCCCCACCCTGCACACAGACAAAGGATTTTACCAAATAAAAAGGGGCTGTGTCCCCTTACAAGTTGTTCTCTACCTGGATCCTATCTGAGGGGGGCCTGCTGCTGCTGGGCACCAGGAGGACCGCTACTGGGATTGCCTTTCTGCTTGGAGGGCCCTGTGAGCTGGATCCTGGGCCCAGTCTTTCCCCCCCTGCCTTCTGTGATTTTGGACCTTGTCCTTGGACTTGTGGGACTTCTTTGGCCTGCCAGCACCTAGAAAGCACTGGCCTCCTCTTTGAAAATAGCGCTCTGCTCTGCTGGAGCAGCGATCTCTATCTGAGGGATTCCCCGGCGTGGGGGTCCCCCTCTGCTGTGTGTCAACGCGGGTGTCCACCCGCTTACTTGCCTGTATTTTCTATTTTTGAAGCGAGTAGGAGCCCACCCTGCTTTATAATCCGAATCAGAGGGAGCCTACCCCTCTGGTGCCTGATTTTCATTCATATTTATTTTAATCGGGAGCCTACCCCGAGTTGTGCTGCCGAGTGTTGTGCCCGTCTCCTCAGGCCGTGCTGGGATTCGTCCCCGGCCTCGAGGACTTCCGTTGCGTCATCCCTGGGCCACCCAGGGCTTGGTCGGGCCCAAGGGCTTCCCCTCGCGCACCCAGGAAGCAGGACGAGGCCCCGGAGAAGTAGCAGGAGGACAGGAGCCCACCCCGCCTCCACAGGACGCAGCCTCGAGGGAAGCCCCGGACCCAGAAGAGGGGCCGGGCGAAGTGCGGAGGGGGAGCCCAGAGGAGCGGGAGCTCTCCTGTGTACCGGGTGGAGAGGAGCAGCGCGGGAACAACGAGGAGCCCCCGCCACAGCAGCCCAGTGAGTGTGGGCGTCTGGGGGCTCAGCAATTGTTCTAAAGTGGCCCCGGATGGCGGAGGGCTGCTCCATCGTTCAGCGGCAGCACCCTGGGGCATTGTAGTTTTGGAGCCACGAGGCTCCCGGGGGCATTCTGGTGAGATCGAGTCCACAGAAGCGGGACTCCAACGAAGGCACAATTGTTGAGGAGAGCCCATGAGAGGGTCACGGGGGCAGATTGTTTATTCTGAGCCCTGAGAGGCTCAAGGGGCATATTTTTTGAGGAGCCCCGAGAGGCTTGTGGTGGCATATTTGTTTTGGCGAGCCCTGAGAGGCCCTAGGGTGCCACATCGTTCCTGAGTCTCCCGAGAGGGACTCCAACATCTTTGGGGGCATTTTAAATTGGTAGAGCAGCCCCGGAAGGCAGCAGGCCACTCCCACCTTGCCCCACAGTTGTTCTCGAGCCACCAGGCTCACGGGGGCACCGTTGTTTGGTCCTGAGAGCCTCTGAGGCTCCAATGTTGTTTTGGGGCACTGATGGTCCTGTAGGCCCCAGAGGAGAGCCAGAGGGCACACTGTGCCCAGGTTCAGACTCCCAGCTGCCTGCGAGCCTGCCCCTGACATTGGAACACAGGGCGTCCTAGCCCCATGAGAGGTCAGTTGGCCTGGGGACAGTCACAGGTTGTGGCTTATGTAATTCCGCGCAATTGTTCTGTGCTGCACCTCTGAATGTGTTTTTATGCGTCATGTGCTTTTTCCTACACCGCTGAATGTATGTTTATGCATCATGTGTTTTCTTCCCTACACCTGTGAATGTTGTGATGCATCATGTGTAATGTGTTCAGGACTCTACCCCTAAATGTATTGTGATACTTAGGTGGTTGTTCTTTTTAGTACAGGTGTTACTAGAGAGGTCCTGGTTCCCTGCGTGGCATTCTCCTAAGGAGGTTACGGTTGCGTAGGTGGTACTTACCTGTTACCAGTGAGTACTGGTTGTGTGCTATATGTGCTGTTTTGGTACTAAAGTATGATTATGTTCTACGTGCTAATTCTAAAACTGATTATTATTTGACAGTGGTCCATGTGGCCCTGTCCTGTACCTATATCCCATGTCAAATCTGCCCGTGCCCATGGCACCTTGTAAGGTATATATTTATTATCTAACGTTTGTGGTAATACAAAGATAATATTTTTATATATACCTTTGTGTGGAGTTTCCTTTGTGGTGGGCCTTGGGTGTTGTTGCGGGGTGCGCGCGCGAATGCTTTACACATTGCCTTCGGGATAAGCCTGTCTGCTAGTGCCAAGCTACCAAGGGGGTGAGCAGGGGTTATCTTGGCGGGTAACTTGCTTGCCCTGACTAGAGTGGTGGTTTCTGCCTGGCTTTGGCGCAAGCCTCAGCCAACCAGAAATTCCCATTTCTAACAATAACTGTTTGTGATAAAGTTTTGTGTTGGGTGGATAATGTTGCATTGTAAACTCGAGTTAAAGTCTCACAGAAGCAGATGTTTGACAGGTACAATCAAAAGAAGTCATCTAAGATAGTCAATGTGTCTCCCGGGGACATGGTTTGTATCAGAAGCGCAAACTTTGTCAAAAAAGGTGGTATGTCCTTCGGTGAACCGGTCTGTGTAGAGAAGGTTTGTGGTGGTGCTGTTATGGTACGTGGCGGGCATTGGTGGAATCTGGGAAAAGTTGTGGAAGTTCAATCTGCTGTGAATAATTGCAATGGCACCAGAAGTGATGTGTCTGCAGGTAATTCTCCGATAGGTTTAGCCAATGTACCCTCAGGTAATGCCTCTGAAACCAATGTGACAAGTCATGTGCCAAGGAAGTCTATTCGTTTTAGACGTGTTCCTTGGAAGTTGCGCTGATCTTTTCAGGATCTCCATGTTTTGCATTAAGTTTAATTTGTATTAATTGAACTGTTGTTTATGTTTAGTCTGTATTAATTGAACTGTACTACATATTTTTCCTCTATTCTTGTATTCATTTGTTTTCTTTTTCTTTTTCATTTTGTTTTCTTTGCTTATTTTTATGCATAATTTCATTTGTTCTTTTTACAAAAAGAGGTAATATGTTGTGCTTACATATGCTTGTTTAAGGTTCTATACAGAACCACATGTGTTGTCATGGTGCTGTGTGGTGATAGTTCCAAGAAGAGTCAGTTGGTTCCTCTCTTCTGTGCTGAGAGGAGCGGTGGCTCGTTGTACCCACAAATAAAGGCAGAAGACTAAATTACTGTGTCATGTGGTGGAAAACTTACCTTTGGGATACAACATCTTTCGTATCCCCTGTTTCTTAAATGTCTTAGTTTTTACACTTTTTTCAAATTTTGAATATCTCACTTTTTATTTTGACACCACAGTAGAGTTAAATTGAGAGCCACCTATAGAGGGGAGGGGGTGGTTAGTGTGTCACACATGTCCACACAGTACGTTCACTTGAGTCCCTTTATTTAATCTGGCCTTAACGTCCTCAGTAAAAATATCAATACTTTAATGGAACAGAAGTGGCACTTCTCACTTTCAAATACATACTGTGGAATACTGAGTATCCTCACTTTTATACTTTGCTTTAACTGATGGAACTTCCAATGTATTCTATCATTATGTCAAACAGAATCCCAGTGGCATAAGTCTTCAGTTGGTCTGTGCTCGCTTTGGGAACCTCACCCTTTCAAGTTGTGCTATCAATAAACTCTGACTTTCCTACCTCAAGTAAGCTGGAGGCATAACTTCACATTTCAACATCAGGTCAGTTCATCACAGATAAATCCAGGCATTACACCCATCTCCGTGTGGTTTAATCGTCTATGACACAGCTATGTTATGTTATGTTAACATAATTTGTAGAGCACTTACATACCCTGAGGTGTCTTGGCGATGAAGCTGACATGAAGCACAACTGGAGGCGGTGATTAATTATTGAACAACCAAGTTTTTAGCTCCTTCCTGAAGGAGATCAGTGAGGGAAGAGCTCTGCTATGGGGGTGGGATGATTATTACACAGCTTTTGTCGTTCCAGTGACACATCCTTTTCCACCCCAGTTCATTTTGTGGAATCTGGGTGTACCAATTTGCTTGGCCCCAGCCGAGCGCAGGATTCAGGTGGGATGGTACCATTTAAAAATATGCCTCAGAGAATCTGGGCTAGTGTTATACAGGGCTTTCCAGGGAATCCAAAGAGCTTTACATTTGATACATTTTCTTACTGGAAGCCAATGTAGTTTGTGAATTTCTTTGGATACAGACTGGAATTTAGATATTCCTAATAAAAGTCTTGTTGAACCATCTGCAATTTCTCATTCCCTCTTTCCTTCATCCTCACCTTTTTGGGTTGGTGCTCAGTGATATGCCTGCTCTTTGTGTGGAGGAACCCGAACAGCATCTGTTGCTACAACTGTTGTGTGTGCAGGAAGTCTGCTTAGTGCTGTTTATGCTCTGTGTGTCTCGGAAGCTGCCATCCGGGCCACATCAGTCATCTAAATACCGTATGCAAGCATAGATTGCCCAACTCCTGCTTATGTTATTAGCACATGGAAAAGCTTCCCTCATGCAAATTAATTTTCAAAAGAACCCTGACTATGTCATAGATTCTTGTTAGTATTATGTGCTTTGCCAAAACAAATATTACATAGACTGCTGAAGTGGTTAATTTGGAACACAATAAGTGCCTGGGCTCTTGTCATGAAACCACTGCAACTTGCACCACACATTGCCCATGCTATGTTCCCAATGATAGTAACAACACAACTACTAACCATCACACTCCTACAAGTGTGACAATTCAGACTATTCCAGGCCCCACAATGCTGTAACAATGGCTTGGGTGCAGTAAACAGTATTTTTTTTACTGTATATTGAGTTAATTGTTAACTGTTGTTGTCCCCAGAAACCACTGGCTCAAATTAAGCACTGGGATGCTGTGGGTTTATGGAAAAATATACACATCCCTTATATGTTATAGTGACTGTACCGGTTGCTTTCTGTACAAATCTTTAGAAAATGTGGACAGAATACAGGATTTTAAAGATCTGTCACTCTGCCTTGCGCCCTCCCTGTCTTGCTTTCTTGATTTCTTACTTTCTGTGGCTCGCTGTAATTTTTATCAATTGCTCCCTTGTCTATTTCCACTCGTCATTTTCCACTTGTATCTACACAGTCACCAAAAGATGCCAATATAATGATTTATAATTCTTCTATTCTGATCTTTTCAAAAATATGTTTACTGCTCCAATTCTGCTGAATCTTTCTTGACCTTTCTTATTTCCACTTTTCTTGCTCCAATATAGATTTCTATTCCCTGCATTGTTTATGACATGAAAAATGGTCTTGGTCCTTGCTATCCGTTCTCACTTATTCATTATTCACCTCTACACTTTGAACCTTCGCTCAGCTACCTGCTTTTGTTCATATTTACGTCTTGCCCTTAAGATTTGGAATTCTCTGCATCTATGTGTTCCCATTGTTTCTACATTGTCTTCATTCTGTCAGTCTTGAAGGAACATCTGTTAGCCCTGGATTTATGAGACTTTTAGCATCTCATCCAACAAACATAATTGTGAAATTAGGTCTAATTAAGTATGCCACTTAGGTGAAAGTGCTGTGTAGATTTTCTTCACATGCACCCTTACTCAAGGATTCTAATACATAATCAAGTTTGTAAATTGTGTTTGAAAAGAGTGAATTCCCAATAAATCACAAAACTATGACATGTTGGTATTTAAATCTTCCTTTTGGCCAACCTTGAACACTGCCTTGAGAATAGAAGTCTGTTCATTAGACAAAAACGATCATATAAAAAACTTCCCTGACGAACCTTTGCTAAATTAATTTTACTTAGGCAAATTCATTTATGATTAAAGTGTATTAAGATGATATTATTCTGATGAGACACGCCAGATCTAGGATACAGTCAGAGCGAGGTCTGGTCTATAAACAAAACCTCAAGTGGAAAGAAAAATTGCAATTCTCTTTCATATCTATACATAAAGTATAAATGGGTTGGACATTTGCACACTGATAAGCAGCACCATGTTCCACACTAGGCCAGGGATCCCACCCAATTTAATAGCTACACTCAAACATGGTCACTAACATATTGGGCTTTTACAAGAGATCAACTACCGAATTGAGACGACTGTTGACACTGGAGATCAAAACATGAGCTTCTGATGTGTTGAACGTCGTGTTGTACTCTGAAGTCTGATTTTTCTCAAGCTCGAAGTTTCTCCCTTATTTTGTGGAAGGAATCAAAGCGAAATAAGGGCGTATAAACCTAAGATCTCTGCAAAGATGAGAAACATTCCGAAAAATAACTGGGGCTACTGCGCTGTCCATCCATTGCCTGCGCCTCCTACAATTCCAATGAGAAAGCCAGCTGCCAGACCACTCAGGTCAACATTTAAACCAATTAATAGCTGAAGGAAGGTCTTGAGGAGAGTGATGCTTTCTGTGAGGAAGTTTGCAATGAGGACTGTGACCATACCAGCCATGACAACAGGGCTAATGGATTTCATGATCAACTCTAGCCTCATGACAGACATGGCTGCAATCCTGTGCCACTCTTTAGTTTGCTAAAGACTGTGGTAGAGGAGGCACCTATGACGACAAAGAAAACCGTATATTCTGAGGAGGTCATGGCAATGGGAGCAAAATGGGTGTTTTGCGGCTTTGTTATAATTTCTCTGTCATTCTTATTGTTTCTCCCTGCCTATCAGACAGAGAATAGGGTCTCTGTAGTTTCCTGCTGAAATAATAGAAATTCCATGAGAAATAATGGTTGTAGGGGTACATGGGGCATTTCCCCCAAGTAAAAACCGGTTCTTGTGGGACTGCAGTTCCATCAACAGAGAAATTTGTCATAACATATTTGTTGAATCCGAATTAAAGATGCAAATAGCTTTGAAACATGTCAAGCGGGGTCTTGCACAGTAGGTCTTCTTTAAATTTCCATTATGTTTATGTTTATGGAATTTGTTAAGTGCACGTTTACCGAAGGGTCTCTTGGCACTGAGGGGGGAGAAGAACTTCCGATGGCTGCTAGCAGTAAGCCAGAGTAAACAACCAAGTTTTCAATTTTCTTCCCGAAATAGGTGCACTCAGGTGTAAGTTTAATGTCTATTGGCAGGGAATTCCAGAAAGAGGGGCAAGGACAGAGAAACAGGCACCCTCCCGTTCTTTTGCGCTTGAATCTTGGAATTGTCAGCATACACATTGTGGCCGATCTGAGATTCCATTTGGGTACATACTTTCAAATCTTAGCAGAGATGAATTTATGGCCCTTCTCACTTAGGGCATTAAAGACCGTACAACCTGTCTTAAGTCCTTAAATAATACATGCAGGAGGAGGTGACCAGGTTGATCTGTTCATGGATGGTTAGCTTGGCATCGATTTTTATCCCTAAACTTTTAACCGAATTTTTAAGGGTAGGTGGAGAGCCCAATGCAGCTGGCCAGTGTTCAGGCGTCCACTGATCAAGACTATTGTTAGAAACAACTATCTCAGTTTTATAAGAGTTTAATATGCGATAGTTATGACTCATCCAGTCTGTAATGAAGAGCATAGTACTTTAGAAGAATTATTTCGATCTCTCCTTCTCATCAGTTGGGAAGATCAGCCGCATGTCGTCCGCGTAATTGTATACCTTCACTCCCCTGGATTGCAGAGCATGAATCAGGGGGCTGATATAGATGTTAAATAGGAGTGCTGAAAGAGATGAGCTTTGTGGGACTCCGCATGTGGTATTGACCCAAGCTGAGGTGAAAAGAGCTAGCCTAACAGATTAGGTACGTTCGCCCAGGAATGAAAGCATCCATTGTAGTGCCTTGTCTCTCAAGTGTGCCGCTTCCATTCTATCCACTAATATGGTATGATCCACGTATCGAATGCAGCGGAGAGGTCTAATAGGACCAGGTCTCATGTGCACCCTCTATCTGCCCCCGCTTTCAGATCATCCACTACACTCATAAGGACTGCTTTGGTCTGAAGCCTGCCTGATGTGGGTCTAGGAAATTAGTGCCTTCAACAAAGGCACACAGAAGTTTTGCAACATGTGCCTCCAGTAGCTTTGCTGGATAAGGAAGGAGGGATATTGGTCTGTAATTGCTCATATGCTGGGATCTACTCCTGCTTTCTTTTGCAGTGGGACAAGTACTGCCTCTTTGAAGGCGCGTGGAACCATCCCTTGTTCTAGAGAGGTGTTGAGAAGAGTGAGATAGGTATCCGGAAATTGAACGAGAAGGTCTTTTTGTATCTTGCCGGGGCAAAGGTCATATGGGGAACCAGATTGTATCTTGTTTCTCAGCTCTAGCAACCGATCCAAGGTGACCTTTTGGAAATTAGACAAGGTTATAGGGTTCGTGAATCGCTCATGTGATTTCCAGTCATGAGGGTTGGGGGAGATAGAATTTTGAATGTTCCTAATTTTATCGACGAAGTAAGTGCTCAAGTTATCACACAGGACCTGAGAGGGAGTGATAGTCAGGGTGACACGGTCTGCACTAGAGAGTTCTCTGACTATTTTAAAAAGGTTCTTAGATTTGTTTTCAGAGCTAAGTACCCTGTTAGTGTAAAAGGCCTTTTGTGCATCCACAATGGCTGTTTTGTACTCGTTGAGTGCTTTATCATAACTTATCCTTTCCGTTGGTGAGTAATGACTCCTCCATTTTCTTTCCACTTGTCGGGTATTAAGTTTTACTACTTTTAAATCTGCAGTGAACCAAAAAGAGGTTTCATGCTGCCTGGAACCCCTCTCTTTCCATTGTAGTGGGGCATGCAACTCGCATGCACATAGTTGCAAGTTGAAGGTAGCTCTTTCCAACTTATTGTCTTTTATTGGAGGGATTGTAGAATTCAGAGAGTTGAAGAACTCTGGTAGGCAAACACAATTCCAGTTCCTAGTCAGTTGTTTCGTGTTGCACAACGTTTGTGGTATAGGTATGCCATGTATAGCAAAGTGTATGAGCTGGTCATCTGACCACACACATTAAGTTACGTACCAAAAGTTTAAAGGTCCATAAGTGGTCTAAGGCGTGCCCTTTAATTTGGGTGGTACCATTATATGTCCTTCAAAATTCAAATTATTTTGTGAATCTGCAAGGTCCTTGGAGCGGATCACTGACATAATATCGAGCCCATTAATATTGAGTTACAAAAATATCGATGACAAAATATCAAGGGACAAAATCTCGAGTTTCTATCTTCATACAGGTAATTACAAAAATATCGACTCTAAAATATCGAGTGTAAATAATAAAGACTGTCAAAATATCGTTTTTTTTATATGTCTTAAAATTAAGTTAAAACTAATATAATAATAAATATATTTAATATAAACTTAGTTGAAATGATTAAATACATGTAATATTATTAAATAATTAATGTAAATTACAAAAATAAATAACAAAAATATTAAATATATATATATATAAATACATATTATTAACTAAACATATATAATATTTTTACCGTAGCATAGCAAAATGGTTAAAATTTATTGTAACAACTATAGTGAATTCAACAGTAGAAAAACGCTGGATAGCGTAGGGGTAAAAATTACTATTCCCACTCCAGTGGGTGCAACAGTAGGGAAAACGTTGGATAGCGTAGGGGTAAAAATTACTATTCCCACTCCAGTGGGTGCAACAGTAGGGAAAGCGCTGGATAGCGTAGAGGTAAAAATTACTATTCCCACTCCTGTTGGTGCAACAGTAGGGAAAGCGATGGATATCGTAGGGGTTAAAATTACTATTCCCACTCCAGTGGGTGCAACAGTAGGGAAAGCGTTGGATACCGTAGGGGTAAAAATTACTATTCCCACTCCAGTGGGTGCAACAGTAGGGAAAGCGTTGGATAGCGTAGGGGTAAAAATTACTATTCCCACTCCAGTGGGTCCAACAGTAGGGAAAGCGCTAGATAGCGTAGAGGTCAAAATTACTATTCCCACTCCAAAAAGTGCAACAGTAGGGAAAACATTGGATAGCATAAGGGTTAAAATTACTATTCCCACTCCAGTGGGTGCAACAGTAGGAAAGCGTTGGATAGCGTAGGGGTAAAAATTACTATTCCCACTCCAGTGGGTGCAACAGTAGGGAAAGCGTTGGATAGCGTAGGGGTTAAAATTACTATTCCCACTCCAGTGGGTGCAACAGTAGGGAAAGCGCTGGATAGCGTAGGGGTTAAAATGACTATTAATTAATTAACAATTAACAATTTTAATTAATTTACATAATTAATTAATTATTATTAAATTACTTCCCACCCTATCCCCCTATAAACTCACAAGCCACTACAGAAAATAATTTACTAAATATCAATTATTTATCAATTAAATATTTATAATTAATTACCAATTCTATTTCAATTAATTACCAATTAATAATTAATTAACAATTCTTATTAATTTACATATTTAATTAATTATTATTAAATTACTTCCTCACCCAATCCACCTATTAAACCACAACCCACTACAGAAAATAATTGACTAAATATTAATTATGTATCAATTAAATATTTATAATTAATTACCAATTATATTTTAATTAATTACCAATTATTAATTAATTACCAATTATTGTTAATTTACATAATTATTAATTATAATACAATTACTTCCCACCCTATTCCCCTATAAACCCACAACCCGCTACAGAAAATAATTTACTAAAAATTAATTATTAATCAATTATTATTTTTACCAATTCTATTTTAATTATTTACCAATTAATAATTAATTAACAATTATTATTAATTTACATAATTAATTAATTATAATTAAATTACTTCCCACCCTATTCCCCTATAAACCTACAACCCGCTACAGATTTATATTACACAATTATTAAAAAATATTAAAAACTACCTTATTTTCGATTTTTTTTTGTCTATATTCTATCTAGTCGATATTATGTCTAGTCTATATTTTTGATTCGATATTTTTGCTATTAATATCGATATTACTCGATATTTTTGTAGTCTATATTATGTCTGGTCGATATTTTGGCTAGTCTATATTTTTTACTCGATATTTTGTCCAAACGATATTTTGGAATCGATATTATGTCTGTTTACCCCTTGGAGCCACGGCTCCCCCTTTCTTCTGTCAACCAGCAGTTCAGGTCTCCAATTACAATAGTATTTGCATATTCTTTCGTGAGTGGGGTCAAATAATTCACTAATTCATAGACAAAGTCTCCTATTGCAGTAGGGGGTCTATATATCAATAAACACACTAATGTTGATTTAGGGAATGTAATTTTGAGTGTGAGACTGTCCGCTAAAGTGAATTCAAATGGGGCGATGGCGGTGGCCGAGAATTCTTTTTTGATGATTGCTGCTACTCCTCCTACTCTTTTCCCAGGGGGTCTATTGGCCTGCATTAAGTAATAATTACTAGGAAGAGCCACAAGAATGTCAGGCATAGATTCCAGAGTCAACAAAGTTTCAGTAACTAGTAACAAATCTGGTGCTTCGGTTTCTAAAAGATAAAAAATTTCCAACTGAAGTTTAATCAGGGAGCCTGTGTTGAGGTAGATTATATTTAGCTCCTTCAAGTCAGGGATCTTTGCTCTTGTAGTGATGTGTTCATTCTGGTTAGGGGGCAGTGCTTCCAATACTGGAATGGACTGCGGAACATTTTGGTCGACATTCAAAAGTCCACAGTATTCTAACTTGTGTAAGACATCAGGCTCAACTCTCTGGTTAGCCCTGGCTGCTAGCGCGCGTAATTCCCCCGAAGAGTATCTGATCAATTGGGCATAATGCCAGGCCCCTGGCTCCGGTAGGCCACGGTAGGGTGCAGATGGGCTTGCCTTTCGCTCCTGCGGCGTGCCCGCTGCACACCCACTTCTCCATATGATTATGAAGTGATCGTGATGAGAGAACCAGCCCGTAGACCAAGACCTGGCTCCTCCTCCGGGAACCAGAAGTGAGCGGGTCAGGCCAAGTCAGTCAAGGTGTCTGCCCCCCTCCGCACAATCGAGTACTCAGCTCATGGCGGACCGAGGGGGCAGCACTCCAAACTCCCCCACTACAGGACACAGGTGAATGCTGCGAATTTGCAGCAATAACATTTTGTTTAAAAAGGTATGACAAGAGTAAAACGCTGATTAAAAATGCAAGTTTAGTTTAGGAAAAATCAACAGTTAAAAATGCACTATCTAAGAGTAAACCCTGCTACGATAGTCTAGCGCCTGAAAGCAATCAGGAAGCTCCCTCTCCGCTGCGTGCCCGCTTCTCCATAGGATTATGTAGTGCTCATGATGAGAACACCAGCCCCTAGAGCAAGATCTGGACCTTCCTCCTGAAACCGAAAATGAGCGGGTCAGGCCAAGTCAGTCAAGATGTCTGCCCCCCCCTCCGCAACACTTGAGCACTCAGCTCGTGGTGGACCGAGGGGGCAGCACTCCAAACTCCCCCCACTACAGGGCACAGGTGAATGCTGAGAATGTGCAGCAATAACGTTTTGTTTAAAAAGAAATGACAAGATTAAAATGCTGAATAAAACATACAACCCTGGGAACACCCATGTTAACACCCCAACCGTAAAGTACATGACATCCACCATACTAGCAGTCTATGGTGGGATGCAGAACCCATAGGCATAAAAATCCACAGGTCTGATTTTTTGTACTAGGATAGTCAACTCTACAACTGTACATATAAACTTTGCACTTCGAAGATATACTTATGTTTGCCAATTGTTTTGTGACTTGGAACCATTGAGCTTATGAACCCTTGACAAACAAACTGTTCTTAGTCACTCTGGACAAGCAGAGTGAACCTAGAGACCTAACCTCTAGAATAGTGGGCAGACCACCACCTCTACTCAGAGCTGACCTTTTTATGTGTTCCACAATACAATTCCCCTTCTGTCCAATATCTATCAATCAAACAGCATTTGTAAAGCACAATACTCTCACCCATAGAGGTATCTGGGCACTGTGTCTCTGTCGAAGAACCAGGTCTTGAGTCTCCATTTTGAAGCAAGGAGGCTGTGCGGAGTTGGAGGGGCTGGTTGTTCCATGTCTAGGCAGCAATGTAGGAGAAGGATAAATCATGCATGGCTATTTATCCACAACTCTTCTTCCCCTTTTCAATCATATGTCACTGTTTGAAACAAGAGTTGGTGACCACTTGCCATCTTGTCTGTTGCAGTATTTAATGCTACACCTTCAAGGAGAGAAGGCCCCAACATTTAATTGGTGTCAACCTCTTAAAATGCCTATTTTTCAGTCTGGTACTCTACCATGGAAGAGCAGCAGCATGAAGATTGGTTATTTATTATCAAGGAGGGCAGTGACATAAACAAGAGCTAGTTTGAAGGGCCCGTTGGTGGAGCTAGCGACACTAACATCTAGTGTACTCACTCCTCCATTATTTTTTAATTCAGGTTCTGACGCCATTGGTACCTAAGGTTTTGTTGGTTGTATGCGAACCCTGGTCGTGGTGGGAGTACAATGCTTCCTGCAAGCAATGCAACTGTTGTCTAGCTTAATGTCAAGGGAGTTAATGGGCAACTCATTTTTGTGGGAGTGTATGCTTCCCTGAAGCGCAAACATGGAAGGAGCATTTGAACACATACAGCCTGATTCATCATTCTCCCGTTTTGCCAGCCCCTAATAGCGATTCATAGCGAATCGCTATTAAGGACTCGCAAAACGGGATTCATGTAGAAATTGCATAAAGAAATGCGAT
Source organism: Lissotriton vulgaris (assembly GCF_964263255.1). NCBI lineage: Eukaryota > Metazoa > Chordata > Amphibia > Caudata > Salamandridae > Lissotriton > Lissotriton vulgaris. The sequence goes on along the minus strand of NC_141694.1, from coordinate 657,860,159 downwards.
TCCTACATAATCCTTATTTGCGATTAGCAAATTGCTAATCGCAAATAAGATAGCGATTTGAAGGGTGCCAGGGGTGTCCAAAGGACACCCTGTAGCACCCCTCAAATGAAATTTTACACAGGTGTTGCACACACACATGTCCAAAGGACATGTGTGTGTGTAACATGCAACTCAGAAAAATGCATTTAAAAGCATTTTTCTGAGTTTTCGCAATTCACCACGAGGTCTGACCTCGCGGTAAATTGCGGCCAGAAATTGCGAATTCGCAAAACAAAATTGGATGATGAATTGCATTTAAGGAATCTCAAATAGAGATTCCTTAAATGTAATTCCTCGCAAAATTGCGAGATCGCAATTAGCGATTTTTGCATTTGGGATGCTGAATCCCAAATGCAATAATCGCACTTGCAAAGGGCCAGATTCTCAGAATCTGGCCCTTTGCGAGCCGATTTCGGGTTCATGAATAAGGCTGTAAGATCTCACTGGGAGTGGCACATCAACTGGTAACTCTCAGGATGGAGTTGTCTGGGAATTACATGTAGAATTCTGATGGACCCCTTAGAAATTAGAAATTCCATGGAGAATCCGTAATTCTGTCTCCGACCCCCCCGATAATTGATCAGTTTGCCCTAGTAAAACATCTCGTAATTCCGATGGGGCTAGAAACAGCCACTACCAACTCCATCTAAATTAAGAGGTCACTCATAGGGCCAGATTTACATAAACTTCCGTTTGTGATTTCCTAATAGCGTATTTTTGAGATTCCCAATTAGGAAATCGCGAACACCTATGTATAACAGTGTTTTACACTGTTTGCGATTCCCAATGGATCCCAAGGGTCCTGCCTCGAGGCAGGTCGCAATTAGTGACCCATTGGGAATGGCTGCCGCTCACAGTCATGGTGGACAGCTGGGATCAGCAGGCCACCATGTCTGTGACTGTTTTTGAAATAAAGCCTTCTTTTATATTGAGATGCAGCTCATTTTACTTGAAGGAAAGCAGAATGCATTTTTTAGGGAGAAGGCAGTGGTCCGTCACATTCAACAAGCATTTGCAATCCAATAGGTCTCGCATTTAAGAGAGTTCAAGCTATTGTAATTTGCAATGGCAATAGCTCAAACTCTTGTAAATGCAAGACCTATTTCACTTCAAAGAAATGGCTGCCATTGTCTGGGGCTTCTTGAATGTGATGGGAGGGTAACAAATGCAGACAAAGCGATACCAAGGAGTGATTAACAAGCCAAATAACGACTTGGAAGCCAGCATTTACAAAGGACAATGACACAAGCCAATTAAAAATATGGGATCTGCCCAGGCTTCCTCTAAAAAAGGAAGAGGGTCCCTTCCCTTTTACGAATGGATTACCACCAACATGAAGTTGGTGGTAACTGTGAAGGTTTTGCACCACATTCCCAGTCACAAAACATTCCTACATTCCAGTGCTACTCCCTGTTAGGAAAGTACCCCCTGAGCACGCCCCTTTATAATAGCAGCTCACAAACCCAATTTGCGATTCGGTAATAGCTTACCAAATCACAAATAGGACTTTGTACATTTAAAATGCTTTTTTCAACCTGTTCTTCAGTGTAACTGCTCATTCAGTCGATCATACATTGCTAACTGTTTGAATAACGGATTTCCCAAAGCATGTGATAATATGGGGTGGAAAAGAACTGTTCCATTAGAATGCCTACACAGGTGGGAGCCTGATACAATATATGGAGTTTGCAACTACGTGGTGCTAAATCCGTTTAAAAGGTATGATAATTCACGAGTAAGTGTTGGTAATTATTTTTATGCCCATGACTAATTTTGTGTAGACATGTGAGACATATTACTTGAGTGTTTTTTCTAATTAGATCCTGTCAGGGATTTCTGCGTGCTATGTTTCATTAACCAGATGCATAGATATTTCTGAATTATATTAAGTAATAGGAAAGTTATACGTTTGTGATTTCACACGCCCTATGGGAATAAAGGTTATGAAGTGGTAAATATAGGCATTTACAATCTTGCCTGGTATTAATTACTGGAAGCAATATGTGTAAAAGCCACACTCTTCTAGTTTGTTGACTGTTTGACTGGAAACTTATTACATTTGCATATCATGTCCCATCACTCCTTATAATGCCTCTTTTAATTAGTACTGGAATTTATTATGATGAATATAGAATAGAATAAAATAGAAAAAAACATTTATAAAGCGCGTAGCTACCCTGAGGTATCCCAGCGCTGTTTGCAGACACAGACCAGGAGAGTGACTTTACTAGCCAATGGTTTTAAAAAGCCACGTTTTTATTAATTTTTTTGCTGTATTTGGAGTGGTAGGGCATTCCACAACCTAGCCGCATTGTAAGAAAAAGAGCGGCCTCCACTTCTTGCTTTTTTTTTATTTTGGTACTGTGGCGAGCAACGAGCTCGCTGAGCGCAGGCTTCTAGTCGGAGGGTAAGGGATGATTAAGGAACGGTTGATTGCTGGTCCCTTTCCCTAAAATGACTTATGGGTGATACAGAGTGCCTTGAATTTGACTCTCTCCAATATCGGAACAGTGTAAGGATTCCAAGCAGGTTTGGCTGATTGCCGATAAGGGACGTCCAGGAACAAATGTGCTGCACAGTTCTGAATTATCTGGAGTCTGTAGTGGCTTTGGGTGCTCCTAGATATAGTGTATTTCCATAGTCCATGCGAGAGAGAATCAACGCCTGTACCATGATCCTTTCTTGCCAGGAAAGTGAGGACTTTCTGAAGCATTCTCATGACGCCGTAGCAGGTTGCAAACAGTTTTGCTGTTTGGTGCCCAAAAGTCAAGGAATGATCCAGCTACATGCCAAGACTTTTTATTTGGCATTATGGTGGAGGGGCAGGGCCAAGGCAGTTTGACCAGTGCAACTCTGTGTTGGGGTTCATAGAGTTGCCTAGGAGCATAAGCTTGTTCTTGTCTCCATTCAACTTTAAACAGGAGAGCTCCATCGAGTTGGCCACCTGTTCTAAACAAGGCCCCAGACTTGTGGGAGAGTTGTCTGGGCGATTTGAGGCCACGACCAATTGTGTATCATCTGCATAAGTGACGATTATTATGCCAAAAGGTTGGACTATCTCAGCCAATGGTCACATATATGCAATAAATAACCTGGGGCTCAGGGAGGATCCCTGAGGCACACCGCATCTGAGGGCCATATGTTTTGACACTACTTCTCCCGCGAAGTCCTGAAAGGCACGGTCTCCTGAGAAGGATTGTAGCCAGGTGATAACACCCCCTGTCACTCCTAGGTTCTCAAGTCTGAGGATCAGGGTGTTATGATGGACGGTGTTAAATGCTGCACTGAGATCCAGAAGAATGATTGCCGCTGTGACACCCTGGTCTAAGATCCTCCTGCATTCTTCAACCACCGCTAGGAGTGCAGTCTCAGTTCCATGTAAATGCCGGAAGCCCATCTGTGTCAGTTCAACAAGTTATTAGATTCTAAGAATACCGATAGCACTACATTCACATGCCTTTTGAGGATTTTGCTTATCATAGGGAGGAGGGAAATGGGCTGATAATTCCCCAGCACCTCTGGGTCTAAATCAGTTGTTTTTACTAATGCCTTTACCATGGCACATTTCCATGGCAGAGGGACCATTCCAGATGCAATTGAGGTGTTGATCAGATCTCATATGACTGGGAGAATTGTACTGTTTTCTAATTTCAGGACATGAGGGAGGGCTGGATCCCTGCGTGATCCTGTTTTAACCCGGGCCAGGATGTCTTCTAAGAAGTTTATATCCAGCTGGGGGATCCGATCCAACGTTGCCTGGGCACTCTGAGAGTGGGTAGCCACCAGATGTTGGTTCTTGTGGGTGGTTGAGCAAGGGAATGTGAGATATATACCATGGAACTTTTTGTATAAGAATTCTGCCAAGTTGTTGCAGTGGATGAGGGCACCATGATTTTTTGCTTTCCATTTAGAATCCTTAAAAGAATGTGTAGTACTTGTTCTAAGGTGTCAGACCTTGTATTTGAGTCACTGCTCCTTCAATGATGTGGTTAGTTTTATCCTGAGTCTCAGAAGAGGGCCACCTCATTTTGCCACATCCTACTGCCCCAACAGTGGGAGTTTAGCATTAAAAAAAGTATGGAAAATCTATTGGTACCGGTTATTTTTTCTAAGTTACTATATGAGAATCTTGTAGATGTGACATAAGGTCAGAGCTTTCTTGACCTTAGAATTGAGGAAATAGGTGAGTCCTCAGCTTAACATCCTGTGATTTTAGGCAAATAATATAATCTCTCTGTGCCTTCAAAAATTAAACTGGCCTTGTGTAATGTAACCTGGTGCTTAAGTAAAGCACTCTAATGCCTTTGCACTACATTCATGCTATTTAAAACTGTAACAAAAAACTATGTCCAGACAACAATTACTAATTTAGTCAAATGTAGACTGCATACACCTGAGATGTCCAACATATACTTAGGAAGGCTTGATCCCAGCCAGATTATTTCCTCCAAAGGGACAGCTGCAGGGGCATGGCTTCGGGTGGAGCGGGTTTGAGGTGTAACAACCCCAAATAAATACAATCTTGGCTTGGTAGTTGCTTCTAGGGGCCCTGAGTCCGGTCTGCTATGTTTGTCTCTGCGTTAACTTGTTCATTTTTTGGAAGCAGGAATTTAAATATATTTAGGCCCAGATTTACAAAGATTTTGTGTTGCTTTTTTGATGCAGCTCCAATGCATAATATTTTTGTGCAAACTGTGCCACAGGAACCAAGCTATACCTGATCTATGAGCCCCAATAAGGGCTGCTTGTGTTCTGGTTCAGTGAAGACCTGGCCTGGCAGTGCAGGCTGTCTGTTCCCATTGAAGCAGGGTCAAGACTGATTTGCATATGGCTGGGTCCAAACTGAGGTGGTATAGAGTGCAAAATAATGATGGACTAGGATGCAGCCCGAGTAATTACCAGTGGTTGAGATTTATTCACTTATTCCAGCCATCACTTTTTCTATACTTTTGTGTTACTTTGTGTCTGGTAGGCCTTTAATAGATGGTATATAGGCATTCCTATGCATCCACCAATGGATTTTGATGCAGACCCAAATCTACATAGGCCCAGAGTTCCAAAGATTTTGTTACTGGGCAGCATCACTTTTTGATCCTTTTTGCTATTTACAAAGCCATGCATATTTTGATTTACGTGGCTTTTTAAGAAAAAGTAACACCACCCAGCGCCTTGCACTGCCTTGCATTACTTTGCATCAGGTATGCATTCTACGGTTGGTTCATGGGCGTTCCCATGCATTCGCCAATGGATTGTGATGCAAGACATTATTGACAAAGATTTGTAGACAAAATGGTGCACATGCTCGAGCCTGGCATAACAAATAGAAATATCTTTATTTCTCTTTGCTATTTACTCTTTGCATCTGTGCTGCATCTTGCAAAATATATACAAAGAGGAGAAAGCCTCCTAGGATAGTTTCCTCACCAGGACACAGACACCCTTTCACTATGGTGCAAGGGTGCCAGCATTAGTGCTAGGCAGGCTAAAGTGCACTAGTACATGGAGAGAGCAGAACTGCGCCATTTCTTTAACCCCTTCGCAGTGGGGGTAATTTCCCTGCGGTGCAGGGGGAGGGGCTGTGCGCGGTGGTGCTCATGACGAGTCCACCTCTTCATGCCACCCAGTAGAGCTGGGCTCATGACGAGCTAGACTCGTCATGACTCCGCCCACTCCAATAGAACCCCCGCGTGGAATTCACCGCACAGGGAGTGGTGCGGCCGTTATGACGAGCCCAGCTCGTCATGAGGACAGCTCCACTGTGCCTCATGACGAGCTGGGCTCGCCATAAGCATGGATAGGGTTAAAGAGATGGTGCAGTTCAGCTCTCTTCAGATCATGCAACATAGCGCAGCATCTTTGCTTGCTGCACTGCACTGTGTCACCTCTTTTTAAATATGCCTCTTAGTGAGCAATTTACCAAAAGAGTAGCAAATCTCCACCCATAGAAGTACTCCTTGAATGGATGCAAATGTAATACTTTTTAGAATTCACAAACATTGTCAATAGTAGGCTTGGAAAGCGACATTAGTCTCAGGTTTCCAAGCATACGACTGGCAATCAACCAACCAAAAGCAGCATTCCAAACCATTGTTTTTTGCCACTGTAGACAGACGGCCTGATTTAAGAATTTGCAGGCAGAGTAAAAGCAGACAGGGTGGCAGAGGACTTTACTGTCTTCCCACTGGTCAAAATTAGAGATGCCCGCCAGCGCAATAGACATCTCTATACATTGTCAGGAACCGCCGTCATGGCAGTTCCTGTCAGTGTGGGAAAGTTTTAACAGCTGGGTCCATGAAACATGATGGCTGGCTATCAAATTTTTCCAAAGTTTTTTATTTTTTTTTAAGTTTTGAAAAAACTAATGACCTCCACACCAGTTTTCACCTATGGTGCGGGGGTCAGTTTTCTTTTTTAACTGTCCCTCTCTGCCAGGATATAGCTGGTGGTAACAGTCAGTAAAATAAACAAACATTTGCAATGCAATAGGTCTCACATTAACACGAGTTTGAGCTATTGACATTGTAAATGACAATGCCGTTTATTTTTGTTTTCGTTTTTAAAACATAAATTAAAGGCATTGTCATTTACAATGCCAATAGCTTAAACTTGTGTACATGTTAGAACTATTGCATTGCAAACGCTTGTTTAGGACTTGTGCCCTGGCTGTAACTGAAATATCCGGTTTCCTGTGCACACCCTGCCAAAGTACAAGAACCTGGCCAGGACCGTTGTATTGTCGCTGCTAAGAGCAGACCCATAATCTCTCAGTGGAACACCTCAAAAAACGCGGGTCCCTGTGCCAAGCTTCAAAGAAACCCCCAAGTCTGTCTAGACACTGCATAATGCCACAGGCACCAGCACAGGGCTTTGGGAAAGACCCTACAGCTGTCAGACTAGGTCAGAACTGTGCGCCTCACCCAAGGGACCCCACACTGGGGAGCTTATTTACAAGCCACTTGTGCTGCCTGTATGCCACTTTTAACATGGGGTAAAGTGACTTACGGGTGGAGCATAGGGCTTGTGTGGTGTTCCCAGGGTGAGGCGCACAGCTCTGTGTAAACCAGTGCTTTAAATGGGACGGTACTGTCCGGTACGGAGTACCAGCACTTTTTTATTTTGAGAGGGAGAGTCCCGACACTTCTCTAGATAAATGCTATATTTTTATTTGGAGAGTACCAGGACTGCTCAGAAACAAGCAGGTACTCTGGTACAGAGTACCTGCACATTTATTTTTCCATTTCAATCACTAGTTATAAGTGATTCACTGGCGGCGCAAGGGGCTTGTAAATAAGCCCCTGGGTGTCAGTCTAGTCGCACCCTTGAGCTGCCAGAAAGCCAGTACATTAAATGGGAAAATAGAGACCCCTGTGGTACTGGTGATGGGGAGGGGCAGGTCAGAGCCGCCTTCACTAATGCCATCTACTATTACTTTCTCGCTGATCAGTGAGGACAAGAGACTGCACCCGCCAGCAGCCTTCTCCATGGCGAGGCCAGTGGAGTCTTTATGAGAGTGGAGCTGTGTGTCGCTGACAGACTGTAATAATTTGGGGGACATCAGCAGTGGGAGGAGCACTGGGTACTACATGGAGCGAATACCAAACCTGAGGCACACACAGAGCGCTTGCGGGTAGTTTGAGAAAGAGGGTACAAGTCGAGGCACACAGACAGCGAGGAGGGGGTGGTGTTAGACACCCGGACAAGGTGAGGAGCTTGAGGCACACATGATAAACAATGTTATACCCTTTACATACACAAATGGTGATAGATACATACATGCATGTTAGAGTCTGAGGCACACAAACAGCTTGAGACAGTGGGGGCAGAGAGGCAACCAATGAGAGGATATTCAGGGTCTCACACGAACACCTTGAGGACTTTGGGGTACACCGCTTGATGAGCTTGTGGGACATGGACAGAATGTAAGAAGCATTAGCCTGGCTATCAATTGTGCAGCAGGTGTAGTGGCACCGGGCTCCTCGGGTGTGTGGAGCCCCATTCAACTATATTAGTGTCTGTCTTTCGCTAGCAAATTTTTTTACAGGGTTTTTCTTATCTTCCTCGAAATCGAAGGTTTCAGAGCACTTTACAGGAGTACTGTAGCAGTTAAATTACACAATAATTAAATTTCTTGCTTTAGGGCACAAGATGGCCTTGACACGCCACTGATAAGAATTTCACATTGACATCGAGGTTGTTATGCTACAACACTTCTGCATCCCGTAAAGCCATCACTTCTTATGAATACTAATGCCAAAGCGCCTGGAAGCGGTTAAGTTCACGTCACGCGCTGCACGAAAAGCACAATATGTTATGGAATGTAAGCGCACCGCTTTCTGCTGTTCAGAGCTACATAATGTGTTAAGCAACTGTATGGCACTTAAAAGTTCAACCCAAACACTGTGTGGCACCACGACACATGAGCTGATTGAAACAAGTAGTGATTAGCGGCAGCAGATTAAGTGATTCGCCCAGATTCACAGAACGTTACGTTGAAGCCAAGAATTTCAAAGTCGCCATTTGTTTCCGTAATCGAACAACCTCACCACTTTTCATAAGCTATGCACAGTGTACGTGCTGAAGCAATACTGTTGGGAATTCAGTGCTGTTTCGGCACTTAGCTCAGAAGCAAAACGGAAGTGACGTATCAGATCGCAAGCCAACGATAAGCCCGCTAACACATTAAATACCAGAGTTAACAAATGGCAAGCGCCAGGAGAAATTACCCGGCAATAGGCCAAGTTTCACTACGCATACAGATTACTTGATGTCTCGGAGTAGCAGCGCCTGCGCTGCCTAGGCAAGACCTAAAAAGTCATCTGACTCTCCATCCTAAGGTGAACTGCCGAATAGCTTAATTCTAATGGCATCTACTCCATCCGGTCATCGAAGAAATTTCTACACTGACAAAGTATTTTTTACTCTGTCGGCGGAAAACACGCAGTCCAATCGACTAAAAATCGGACAGACCCATCTTGAATTTTGCCGACAGTGTACTCCTTCACAACAGAGTACCTGTCTGCCAAATTCTAAATCAGCCCCAGAAGCCCACCTAATGCAAATCAGCACTGACCCAGCTCCTCATGGGAACCTCCATCCTAACCTTGGTCAACTCACATATTCACCCTATAGCCCACTGCTTTTTAGTTGGGAAATTTGAGATTTCCCCCTCCCCCACAAATCTCACTGACCAAGTTAAGGCCCTGGACAATTCAGAATGTGGAATCTCCTTAGGATTAAGCATTTTCTGAAGAGGTATTTCCTTCGGTGTGGAGTCAATCAATAGACAGGTACTAATATTTCCCATTGCTCTCTAATATCTAACAGGGTCATCTAGATCCCGATGGGTGCCTTACCAGTTTGGCAAAGTCCTTCGCTTCTACTGGCCTAGTTGGGGACTGGCACTGCACTGAGAGATCACCGCCGCCTAGTAATGATCATTTTAGCGAAAGTGAAGATGCCTACATGATGAGAGTGCATTTGTTAATACTGTAATGCTGGTCGGGCCACCATGTCATTACCATACGCTCTGCAATTTTTTCTAAGAAGCAATCGCATGTCTGAGGACAAAGCACAAGAATGTTGCGAGCCACTCAACTGAATCACAGCCATTTGCGATAGAGCAACGCCAGATCCCTGAATTCCTCCTAGGGTCTATCCCCGGTGACTGGAAATTACATTGTTCCGGTGGTAGGCTCCAAGGGGAAGGGTGGTTGGGATTAAGAAAGACAACCAAGATGCTGTGGGGCTCCTACAATGGCAGCTACAGTGGGGTCTCAAATGGCCTGTCACCTATCTTGCATGAATGCCTGGTCAGAGTAGTATCTGCGAATTACAAGAACCGTGATTTGACTTACGATGTAGTTGTTCAACAAAACCATCAAAACTTAGCTGCATGTCATTAGTTCATACCCCAAACAGACATATAGTAGTGCTCTAAGTTTCTGGTCAGAAGGTCTGTGTCACCTTGGAGTTGGAGTATAGATTCTCAGTGAATCACTCAATGGATGTTGTCAAAATTATCCTGTAGTGTCCCAAATGCAGCACAAAGAATCTCTTGGTGCCCACTTGTCATGCGCTGTACCACAGTGTCCCAATTGTAGTCTGTGTGTCAAGCTGGCATCTACCCAATTTGCACTCCTAGCGTGCATAAAAGGTTTTAGGGCTTTATTCTTGGCAGACCCCTGCCAATTGTGAGAGTCTATTGCACACTTAAAAAAATCAAAGGATTATTTTGTTTCTTAGAATCAACTGCTACTGAACACAGAGCACAAGAAGCGATAACAGGTTTTAGCAAGATACCTGTTGTCAGCTTGTTTCTTGGTCGTCTTTTTCTTTCTCTAGGTAATCTGATGCTGAAGGGGTTGTCGGGTCAGGGCTAGGCCAAGGAGCTGCTGCAGCCTAAAGTGGAGAAAATAAGATGACCGGAACGGCGAGAGGTGGCTCGGCGAAGGGAAGCAGGTGAGTGAGGGACAAAGGGGCAAGCAGGAAACCAGGATGGGAGCAGCTATTAAATAGAAACCTGCCGCTTGGTTCTAGAACACAACACCTGTTGATCTATGGCAGCTACTCCACATGAGTTTGATTTGCAAGTGCACCTGCTGCTGCCACCTGGGTCATGGAAAGTTCAACTTGAGCAAAGTAATTAGTCTTGGAGTACGTCCGCTGCTGCCCCCAGGGTCATGGAATGTTCAACCTGAGCAGAATAATTAGTCTTGGAGTGCACCTGCTGAAGCCCCCAGGGTCATACAATGTTCAGATTGGCCATAGCAATTAGTCTAGACAGTTTCCACTCATGAATTTGATTACAAGGTGCACCTGTCACGGTTACCGAGATTCTGGTCTGTTCTTATGGAATTTTTAATTCAGCAGTCTATTGAGTTTAGTCAACTGTCTGTTAAGGCCAATAGTTCCCAGCATGCCACGAGAGAAGGAACACACAGCAACCCACACCAAAGAGTGAAAATGCAATTTGGGAAAGGAGGAGGGAACAAGGAAAAATGAAAATGTCTGCCTAAATCAAAGGGACATAGAGGGTTGTGCAGTGGCTGGGATCATGACACAAGAATATCACCACCTTTGGGTGAATATTTGAACATCTACTCCTGCTATTTTTGTGAATGAAACGTAGGATAAGATATATATGCCAGACAATATTTCAGCCTCCATTTCTCTGTCATACAACCATTTCTAAGCAACAAACAAATAGTGGTTCTGCTCACAGGGAGAATTATCTCTGCATGTGGGCCACAAATTGATGTTCTGCTTTGCATGCCAGCTACTGGGTCATAGGTTTCTGACAGTGTATCAAGCTGAATCTCAGTTGTCAGAACCATAGTTGTTCCCATCACTCTGAAAGGGTTGGTGCAACTTCAGGTTTGGTGAGGCAGGAGCCCGGACAATTTGTGGTAGATCTACTGCTCAATCATAGCCATAATTACACCCTTCATCTTCATGGCAACATATGTGTTAAGTGATCCTGTGTAAAATGCTTTCGCCCCGAACACATTTATTTGTGACTCAAGTATAAACAGTGGCATCATCATAATTATATCAGTCGTAGAATTAATGCCCCATTTTCATCCACTCCACTTCCTCCATGTAACATCTCATGAACTTATATGGCACACTCTTTAACCCAAGGAGAGGTCCTTGAATGTTTTTATAGAACAACATGAGACTAATATGTGTAAATAAACAGTTGTTGAGTTAAGAAGAGGGACACAAACTACTAAAAGGTAACAGAATTGTAACACTGTTGTAGTGTTGTGCACAGGGACATTTTAAGGATTTTGAGCCAAACTTATTTTGGGGACCCCTGTTCAGAACAGCTTTGAATTTATGATTCAATTTCAACTGTTTCACGCCCTCTGTGGCCAGGTCACTGATAGTGCACAGGCACACTCGTCCAAATTCTAAATGTGTTTACATATAACATATGTGGAGTGGTGTGGCTCACTGGTTAGAGGCAGCAGACCCGGGAGCAGAAGTCGGCCCGGGACCAGGGTTCAATTCCCGACGCGGCAGGGTCGGGACCAGGGTCAGCGAACTTGACAATTCTCGCCTCGGTGCCTGCTCTAACCTGGGGGTCCCACTCAGCAACTCTGGGCATTAGCTTGCCTAATCTCCACAACAGCCCATTCAACGCCGGGAATGCCTGGCTCCACCTTGGGGATTCCCAGTAGGGACCATCCCACAGGGAAAGCCAGGACGGGTTCCCCAGCGGTATACAGCGCCGGGACGCCACTTTGCTGGGGCAGCTGTGCGCTTTACAAGTATACGACATTTAACATAATAGGTAGGGATAGTGAGGTGTGTTTTCGCTATTGTATAATGGCAGCAGCTCTCTACTATCACTGCAAATAGTCTGCCGAAAAAGACGGCATAAGCATCCACGAAGAACCTGTTTCACTATTACGCTTGAGAGACTCCCCATTGATTTGTAAGCATTGCTTGACCACTTGGGAACAGGCAGTCCAGGCTGTGCGCCCTTAACTATTGCTCATTGCTGTCTGTGCATCCACCTGTGGTGAAGCAAGATTGCGGAAAATAAACCTTGAAGGCAAACAGATTTTGACACAGGTGATTGAGTGAAAGAAGTTGATCATGCAGCAGTTAGGATGCCATCAGCAGGAGTGACTGTGCAGCAGCTCCAGGCACAGTGCCACACCACCACAGAAGTCAGGATTTGCAGCATTCTCCGGATGTCCAGCATCTGGTTGAAGTGAGCGGCCACTGTTCAAGCTTACCAGCTGCTGGAGTTGGACAGTGGTTAGGAGAAGTTCCAAGATGACTGGAAGCATGGAGGAAGTTGTGGCAAGAGCAGAAAAAGTTACTGGTGTCAGAGCGTAATCTCTCAAAGACATTGTCAATCTCTTACTTGTGTCTCTCTTAAGTGTTCAACAAAGAGAGAGGAAAATCCGATAGACGGTAAAAGGTCCCTGGCTCTTAAAGTGCATAAACATAACAGAGGTTATTGGCACGGTGCACCTGTTCCTGCTCCTTTTCCATGCCTGTTCCTTGGCATTTAGTGTACATGCTGTTGTGCAAAGTCTTATATACATGTTCTTACAACTTAACAAACTATCCATATATGCTGTCACTTACACATTCATCTATTTAAGCAATCACACTTTTACTCACCCACTCACTCATTCATGCACATGCTCATTCACTAGTTCATCCATCCATATGCCCACCCATCAAACCATTCATCCAGCCTTGCATGCTCTCCCACAGCAATGTGTGCGTTCACTCACCCATTCACCAATTCCTGTACTCAGCCAGCCACTAATTCATGTATTCATTCACTGACGTATTCCGGAATGACTTCCTCCTCAAATTCAGCCATCCACATAATCCCACAACCACACACAGAAACTCCCCTATCAATAAAAAATGTAATTCAATTTATAAAAAGACTGTCCTATAGGATTTGTTAATGCTTGTTTCTTAAAAGTCTATTATATGCGGTTCAACAAGAATAGTATATTTCCATACAGTCTTCAGAAGGTATACAATAAATTCACATTAATTACTGATGCAGAGTACTGCTTTTGTTTACAAAAACAGTATACATAAATCATTGTATATATGTATAAAAGTAAAGGCAGTAGAAGATATTGCCAAGTATCTGAACTGCAGACCATGTAATAAAGAAACATGGGCTGAAATCTCAGTGTCCTCACTTGGACAATCTAGGTGATCCTGGCCACATCACTTTACATTTCTGTGCCTAATTGCAAGGATGAAAGTCCCTAACAACAGGTGCATTTGTGTAATCTCCTACGTTTTTATTGCCTCTTAATGTTCCCCTCTACGTTTTTGTTGTTTTGCAACAGTTTGTGAGGTCCATGATCATGAAAGAACACTTCAAATTGTAAATTTGTCTCCATTGAGACTTTTCTTGTGTCCCCTGAGCAGGGATACCCTCCCTGTAGTCGTATCCCGAGTCCACACACCTTTAACCAAATATAGAGCCTCAATGGTCATTCAGCACTCCAAGGATCTACAAGGACTGATCAAGGTCATCATAGAGAGGACTATTGAGGATAAATCCCCCATAACAAAATCCATCAATAATTAAGATTACTTTGTCTGCCACAACAAATCGATGACAACATATTCCTCTGCAACGCGACGATGGCTTCAAAATGACTGCAAATGCTGAAAAATGTATGGACGTCGTTTAACTTTGCCTCATCAAATTAACTTTAGCAACATCATCGCTAACCATGGCTATCCTGAGTGATTGTAAATATTGATTACTTGAAGAGGATTTACTTCCATGTACTATTGCTGCTCCTAGCACGGTTTTATTGTCTTGTATTAAAAAAATCTTTTTTTTTTTTACTTAACACCATAAACCCATTTTATGATGTGTTTAACAGTTTAATCTGGTAATGTTGCCCGTAAGAGTCACCTAATGAGATTTTATACTAAGTACTAAAGGAAATACTATTTATTTTGGGATATGATCAACTGCAAACTATTTATTATATTGTATATTTTTAAATAATTAACAATAAATGTATTTGCTTATCTTCAACTGAAAAGCCTATTCCTCTTGGTACCTTAACGTTACGCTATACTCTAATCTAGTCCTAAACCCAACTCAATGCTAATCTTAAACATAGCTCTCTAATCTACTCTAACTGAAACACTCTCATTACTCATAAGCCTAAGGGCGACCCTTAAGCTAAACCTAAAAATCACTTGGCTCCAAACCTAAACCTACCCTTAACTGTAATCCTGACCCCAACCAAACACTGTTTATCTTACCCAAAATACAACACAAATTGCCCACTAATCACAATGCTATAAATAATGTTAGAATAATTAATGTAAAGGAAAAAAAGTACACGCATCACCATAAAATCCTTGTCCAAAAGTGTAAAATACGCATTTGGTAACTAAGGATAAGAGTCAAGGGGAAATGTTACTAGGATATTTTTAAAAGACCAGGCCCACATTGATGTGTACATCTCCTCTGTGGCTTCAACAGAAAATCAGAAGCTTGAGGGTTAGCTGAATGAGGAAAGCTATCAAATGCTCATTCCTACGAAAAATCACTCTGCTGCCACCTGGAAGACTTACAAAATGAGCATTCGCTGCGATTCTTGAAAAATGTTGGATTACATTATAAAGCTCTTTCCTTTTAAATATTCGAATGAGGATTTGAAGGAAGGAAAAGGACCGGATGTAGGTCTGGATAGGTCGCTGTGCAGCAGGGACGTAGCTACCAATGGTGCAACACGTGCAGTTGCACCGGGGACCAGAGCCCATGGTTGGGGGGATTGAACCCTGGTAAATGCTAATCTTTTTTTTACCCCAACAGCAGTCCAAGGGGTCTTTTTTCCTGGCTTGCACCAGGACCCATGGCATCCTTCCTACTCTGGTGCTGTGCAGCACTGATTATGCGCACCAGGCCTGGCGTCTCTGTCAGCCATATTTAGTTGGCACGTGTCTGAGAGGGAGGTTTGTGTGTTGGTAGTGTGGAGTTCTCTGTGCGATGGCGTACCACCAGACATGTCAGCCTATCATTTCTATTGCACGCACTACAAAGATGTGTGTTTGTTCGGGACTAACATTCGTTGGCTCCTGGACAATTAAGGGAAGATATCTGGTGTTTTTTAGACTATCATTAACATAACAAGCGAGTCAGTAAGGAAATACATTCCTTGTTTAGTCTGTTCTGATGTTATTCAATCACAACCCCGAGGCACGGCATTGAAAGACCTGTATGTTTTCTCCGTTTTTTTTATCAGACGTCATGCCGGTAATTTTTGTAGGCAGATGTCATTTAATATTTGCAAAATTGCCAAATGATTTGTCGACTGATATGTCCTCAGATGACAGACAGCATTAAGCCTAAGAATAGGAGCATATTATGTTGTTCAATGTCTGCAGTGCGGAAGATTCTAATGCGCATGCCATATGCAACTGAATATTAGATTAACTTCTATTTTTTTCATTTTGAAATGTTGAAAAACATTATTGAGATCAGATATGGCGTTTTCAGTGGTTAATAGCCCTTTTCTCATTCCTAATATGAAAAGGACCTTGACGCATTACCTTTGTTTCCCTGCAAATGCATTTTGAAAACCCTGCTAAATTGCAAAACAATTGCTTTAGCTCGGCTGGTGTAGGAGACGGTAATCTGAAAAGGTTTGTATTTCTGTCACTGATGTTCTGTCCCTGAAAAGTAGCGAGTTCTTACAAAAAGGTGAGAGGTGACTGAACGTTGCAGAGTGAAAATGTATGTTGTCATGAGCCATCCAGAGCTGTCTGTGGCGTGGTCTCGTGTTTGCCAGAGGACTTCAGAGTTTCTGTCAGAATTAATGTAAGGAAGCATAAGTGATGTATTGTGCACATTTTTTACGATGAAGTCGTGCGTGCCCTGTCTTGTACTCTGTCATGGCCTAAGTGCAGGGCTTTAAGTAGATGAAAAAAACTAGGGGGGGGGGGGGGCTCTCTCAAATGGGGGTAGCCTATGTAAATAGGGCAGGGCTTAAAACACGTAAACTGAAAATCTGTGCTCAGTTTAGTGTGCCACTCGCTGGCATTTTGCCACTTCTGTCATTACATCCAGATATATAATACAACAAGTAGGTAAACATCGTTTACCACGAAGTTTTCACAACGCAGTACCTTTAGCACGCATCCCTTACAACGCAAGTCGTTACCATGACTTGCGCTGGAGGGCACTAAAGGTTTAAAAATAGTTAATTTAGTATCCCAACACCTTCCCTAGGGTACACGGGGACTGGTGTTAGAATAGTAAATTATACTATTCGAAATCCGCACCCCCAACGCAAGTCGTGGTAACGACTTGCGTTGTAAGGGATGCGTGCTAAAGGGATGCGTTGTGACGGTACGCGTTGTACCGTCATACATCCCAACAAGTAACATTACACTTATAACAAGCCAGTACTATTGGCTTTGTCAGTGCTTTTTAGTTACATACGATAAATAAGAAACAACTATGGTTTTGTTGTATAGTATACTGAAAATGCTTCAGTTTAGACTGTGAAAGAACTATAAAGAGTCTCTTTGAAGTTACATCAAAGGCAGTGCAAGGTAGTACTGCTGCAGAGTTCAGATTTATATTTTTTTAATCGTGGGGGTGAGGGCAAAAATGGAGAGCCCAACAGGGACCCGTCTCAGCACCTGCTTTTTAAAACTGCCGGTGCTCAGCACCGGCAAGACCCGGCCCACCTAAAGCCCAGCCTAAGTCTCACATGTTTATGTGTAGACGTTGAGTGTTGGATGGGTTCCTCTGGTGGTGGATAAAGCAGTTGGAGAGAGGACTGTTTTTCTAATCTGTGATAAAACATGTTCTTACTTACCTCTGTGTCTACAGCTGGTGAATGTGTTACTAACTTGTCAAGCCTCTACAGTAGTGTGATTCTCACCCTCACCGCTTAACTAATACCTTACCTCCCTCCTGCATAATTGTAGCTCTTTGACATTGACGGATGGTATCTGAACAGTTGGTTGAGGCTTTTACTTCTGGCTTAACAGTGCAGCTGTCACCAGACCTATATGTGATAAACAGACAAAGGTGCTTTAAGAAGCATTACAGAAAGAGGGGCTGCTGATTCTGGAGTGCGGGCCATGGTTCGTTTGCCGGCGGCAGCGCGGCTCAGTAGCTCACTTAAACTCCCCGACGGCCCCAAGCGCCTTAAACCCTTGAGACATGATATATTTGCGCTTCACAAATACAAAGTATTATTATAGTATGCTTCTGCTAAAAAAAAGTGCTTGTATTGCACTGTTTAACCCCTTCAGGCACAGTGGAGCTGTGCTGATGACGAGCTGAGTTCGTCATGAACAATGGGAGTGATGAAATATCAGCACAGGAGGAAAATATCAATAGCAGCGAAGGTGTTAAGCCAATCGGCATTTAAGGGTTGATTGTTGATAAGCTATGTTGAAGCCTTTAGACAGATTACCATAGTAGGCAAAGGATTTTGGTTTTGGTCGCTCCCTTTGATAGATCGTGAGGGGGGTTGGTAAACCATAGGGGGAGGGGGCTCGAAGATTTGCCCTGTGATAATCTTGGGATTACCGTTGAACTCCCTCTTAGGAGAGGGTATATATTGTTTTACCAAGTGTAATTTTGTACATATGTGTGTGAAAGCGTACCCAATGTTGCATTGTGGGTTGGTTATCGTGAGAAGCCAATGAATGATACAAGCTGTAGGCCTGATTTTTTCAAGGGGGAAAAGTGATATCAGGCGCCATAGGATTCTTCTACTTGTTATGAAAAGTTACAAAAAAGAAGAAGGCCTGACTTACTTACTGTAAAAAGCATTTCCTAATGGTAGTAGGCCTTTAATAGCAGATTGTATCATTCTAGGCTAAAAGTATGTTGTGATATGTGATCTCACAGATTTCCGTAGTAGGTAAGGCTATTGGTGTTCATCACCCTTCTGGAATACCATGGGGGTAGAAGATTTGCACTTTGCTAATCCTTGTTAGGCCCTCTTGGGGGTTGCCTAATGCTGCATAGCGGCCTGGTGGTGCATCTTATTCTTAGTACAGTAGCCCTGAGTTGACTGTAGAGACAAGCCAATGACAAAGGCTATATGCCTGATTGGTTTATTGGGAGACGTTGTCAGATCGTATAGGACAGTGGTTCTCAATCTTTTGACTTCTAGGGACCCCTAATGAATCATTGTTGTACCGCCAGCGACCCAACCGAATCATTATTGGAATCCGGGGACCCCCCCAACTGAGTAACCGAGGGACCCAGCCTAACTATAGTCGATGTTAAAACAGCAACACATTACACAAAAATACTGAAAGAAATATTCAAACAAATACCCAAATGATGACACATTATATTTCATTCGCAAAAATATAAATTTTGTTTTTAATATGAAGGTGGAGCTTTTCTAAATTAACTTGAGGCCACTCATCATCCATACTGTGTTTTGTTTGATGCACTTGTGCTGCTCCCACAAATAATCTGAGGATACTAATTATATTTTTACTCCCCAATTTCACATTTCTTCATATTTACAGTACATTTTTCAAAATTTCCAATTGGATATTTAGCCTCTTTATTTATTTACACTTTATTAGTCAGTGAATATAATTTAATTTTCTGAGTAGTTGTGGACCCCCTGAGAAGGCTTTGTGGACCCCCCCAGTGTCCCCGGACCACAGACTTGGAACCAATTCCTAATCTGGCAGAAGGCCTGACTTATTTACTGTGAAAACCATATGTTAAAGTCAACAGGTGCTTAAGGGCCGCTTATTATGATTATTTTTTAAAGATTGTAGAGAAGTATTTTTACTTTGAATCTCACAGATTATAATGGTAGGCAAATACTTTAACGATGGCTACCCCCTGACAAAGCCTTGGGTTAGAAAAATTACACTGGATGATTCATAATTAAAATGTATGCAAGAGACCATAGGTCTGATCTTAGTATAAAACGTTATACAAAGACAGTGGGCCTTGCTGTTCCATTGAGAAAAACTTAAGCCGAAGCCAGTAGGCCATTAAGGGTAGATTGGCATTACACTTTTAAAGCATGTAAGCAGATATTTTGTTACATGGAATCTCTCGGATTTGCAAAATAGGCAACATTTCTTACTGACAAATCCTGAGAGTTAAAGATTTTCACTGTGAAAATCCTTGATAGGTGTTTTAAGTAGGGGTTGTAACTGTCTTTTTGTACATATTTATCATTCTCTGACTGATTATCTCTTGATTACTTTTTGAGAAAGCTTATGCTAAATATAAGAGGCATGAGTTAGTTTGGGTACCCAGATTAGGAAAGGTTTTTGTGTTGAGTACCCTCGTTGACAAAGCCTGGAGGTAAAAGATTTGCACTTTGATAATCATTGTTAGGCTCTCTAAGCAGGGTGTGGCAGGGTGAGTTGTCTGTCAGACTCTTGTAACCAAAAGAATTCATACAAAATATAGACAATATGTATTTACATAGAGGGATTTTAGGTTAGTCCTTCTCTGCAATTGTTCTTTTCGAGTGTGATTCACATTCAGCATCCAACGATGACAGCAGGGGGCAGTGGGGAAGCTGATTTCACCCACTGGCTCGCTTGCCCTGTGAGTGACATTATGGCAGCTCACATGTGCACATCCACCAACAATCTTGAGGCATATTAGCAAGAACTTCGTTAAAATTATCGCCGTTTTAGTGGCACAAAACTGCCGCTAAAACGGCGATAATCGGTTTGCTAATATGCGTTATAGAATTCCAATAGAAGCCCAGGTTAGATGTGCAGGACATCTAACCTGGGCTTCCATGGAATTCTACAACGAATATTAGCAAGCCCATTATCGCGTTTTAGCGGCAGTTTCCTAACGCTAAAATGGCGATAATTTTAACGAGGTTCTTGCTAATATGCCCCTGAGTGCGCTTTAGAGCCAGGTCCGGTGGACGATATAGTTAAAGAAAAGTAATCATATGAATGTAAACCTTACACATCAATTAGTCAAGAAGATTTTACAAACACCAGTAAAATATGCTTTTTAAGTAATGCAACAAAAATTATTTCAGTGCCTGCAACAAATACAAGATTCAGTTATAAGCACGACGTCTTTACAATATCTTATGTTTGATAACTATGCATAGGGCTGACTACAGACCTTCAAAGGTAATAGAGATAAAAGAGCACAACTTTGATGCATTACAAGTAAAACTAAGAAGCAATTAGGAAAGTGAAAACAATCCCAGTCCTTGCAGGTTCAAAAGGACGTGCTCTAATTAGTCTTAATTTAAAGTAAAGTAACATACTGATTTCTGCCAGAATCAGTGCCTGTACAAATAGTTAAATCTTAATTTAAAGAAAAGTAAACAAATAAAACAAACATGAATTCTGAAACGCATCACACCGCACTTGCATCTAAAGAAAATAAGTACCGAAATAAAACAAACATCAGTGCTGAAATAAGTGACACCTACAAAATGCATCTAAAATACAAATTAAACTGCTGGTTTGCTGGTGAGTCCACAGCAGTCACTGTTGGCATAAAGAGAGAAATTGACAATCAGCACCAGATACCCTGCAGGCATTGTTAGCCAGCAAAAAGAATGACTGAATTCTTAGAAGTAAAAAACTACCCTTACATTTCACTTAAACTGCAATATCCCAGATGCAGTGGAATGTAATTATTTATGTGTCTCTGCAAACTCCGACATATGTGTCAGGGCTCTTCTAAGGACACATTCGTGTTACATACGAATCAGGAGTAGTTGTATGGTAAACATGAATGCACTGACTCTGTGTGTACTTGCACGGGTTAGAGTCTGGGAAACGAATTAACTGAATGGAGATAACAACTAACAGACTATGGGAAATTGCCATGATATTTCAGAAGCAACAGAGACCTACGTGTAGTGATCAACATACAAGGCCATCTGGCCCAGCACAGAGCAATTGTGGAAGGAAGCATGTCTCGATACCTTAGCTTGTTGATAGACTTCACAACAACTCCCTCTCCCCTATCTATAGAGAATCAATGAGAGAAATATATAAAGAAACCTTAGAATGTGGGAGAGTTAAACATGAGAATAAGTTTCTTGGGGGAAATGCAGGAGAGCCATTGTCCAACTGCAAGCCTGGAAGCTTTCTGGGGTATGCAGGAATAGTAAAAAGGCTTGGCATAAGGTATAAGGCAAAAATACTGATCATTCCGTCAATACAATAACCATGAGACTGATAATATTATATATGTAGGTGTTAGAGTCTAGGGTAGTTTATTACAAATAGTAGGGATCTGCAATATAAAATGCTTTGGTTTTTATAATGTTCTTGTTTTATATGATTGCTGAGATAACTATAAACATTTCAGTAATTCTAATACACAACGATGGGTGTGCTGATTGTACATAATAAATAACCTATTATTATGAAACAACTGTTTGTGTCTAATGCTTTCAGGGGCCTGGTTGATGATCCACAAATCTACAAATAACCCCCACAGATAAAAAGCTTCTCGACAGGGCTGTCTGACTTATTGCCCTCTGGATGTAAATGTAAATGTACAGGAATTTATATAGCGCAAATCACCGAGCGGTTTCTAAGCGCTTGCTTAGGGAACCCGTCCTGGTATTCCCCTGTGAGATAACCCCGGCAGGGTATCCGCAAGGTGAAAGCCAGGCATCCCTCTGCGAGGAGCCGTTGTGGAGATTAAGCAAGCTATTGCCCAGAGTCGCAGAGTGTGAACCCGTGAATCGAGTAGGCACCGGAGCGAGAATTGTCGAGTCCATGGACATTTTAGGACTCAAGACCCCGCCGAGCCAGGAATTGAACCCTGGTCCTGGGCTGACCTCTGCTTCTTGGTCTGCCTCCTCTAACCAGTGAGCCACACTTCTCCAATGTTCCTTCATTGTCATAGGGAAGAGTGAGAGACTCCTCGCTCTCTGTGTTATTTCCAGAAGGGGTGTGATAAACAAGATCCCCTATGGGTTTGTCCTTTGAATTGGGGGTTCCCGACATGGTGCCCTTCCATTTGGCTCAAATCAAAGGTAAGCTGGAGAGCCTGAGACCCTGAAATACGTAACACATAGAATTAGCCAGAGGCCTCTGAAGGTGTTTTATGATCCTCCTCAGAGATAGGATAGGTATCTCTACTCCTGCTGGGGTTTGTCAAGCACTTAACAGATACAAAGGATTAGCCCTTATGGTGATGTGCATGATTGAGTCTTGGTGGGTAACGTTTGAAGAGCAGAAGAAGGCCGAGCTAACCCTTACTGTCCATTTGGTGGCTACCAAATTCCCTTTAAAGGGGGATGACATAGTATTAGTGGTCAGAGTGGACCCAGGAGCCTATTTATGAGCTGGTTTGTATCACTCTTGCACCACACAATGTGGTGCAAGAGCAACGCAGACCTTACATGTGATTTATGAAGCTATGCAAGGCCACTTCGCATGGCTCTGAGTGACTCCATAAATCTAGCGTAAGGCAACACAGCTCAAATCACTACATTGCTTTACTCTGCCCTAGGAAGGCATTCCATGGACATTGCATGGGTGTTCCCACGCAACTCCCATGGTTGTTGGTGCATTCCCAGATTTACCAGAGCTGGTAAATCTGGGAATGCGCCAAATAGATACGCCTTCCCAGGCGAGGCGTAACAAGGAAACATATCTTTATTTCTCCCTCTTTCTATATGTGCTGCATTCTGCAGCATACATAGAAAGAGGAATATGTCTCTAAGGATTGATTATGTGCAGGGATGTGTACCTTCCTACACAAGAACAACCCTGCATGCAATGCAGGTACCCTTGCACCATGGTGCAAGGTTTCCTGCTCTGGTGCTAGTCTGGCAAAAGAACAAATGCAGGATGCTTCAGCCCCCCCATTCCCTTAGGGGGTGAAGAAGATATTTTGGAGTATTGAATAATGTGTGTATAACATCCTAAACATTTTGTATTAAAAAGAAAACAGTGCACTTTACAAAAGTGTATTTTCCTATGTTTGGCTAAGGTGCAGAGACAGAATTTGGAGTACAACTATCGAGCTCCACAAATATTGCAAGAATATCATGGTCAAGAATATTGAATAATGTAAGCAATATTGTTTAATATCGTTTGCAAAAATATAGTTGTTAAAAGTATAGTTTTTTATGATTGTTATGTATGTTAGTATATATTTTATATGTATTTTCTTCTGTTTTGTATAAGAATTGTTTGTATTTTTAATATATGTGTTAAATGTTTAGTGTTTTCTTTTGATTTGAATTTTACACTTTTAGTTCCATAGTGGGTTGTGGGTTTAAAGGCAATAGGACTGTAAATAATTTAATTGTATTAAATGAATTTTTATTTTTTATTTTGCGTTTTTAGTTCTGTAGCGGGTTGTGGGGTTATAGGGGAATAGGATGGGAAATAATTTCATTACATTCAATGTATTGATTAATTTTCATTTATTAATATTTGTTTAATTGATATGTTATAATGGTAAATGTCTAAAATAATGTATTACTCAATAATTATTAATTAGTTATTAAGTTATTAATTACGTTTAATTAATTCTTTGATAATTAATTATGGTAATTGTATAATTAAATCTAGGTGTGTGTTATGGTTTAGGTGTAAAGGGTGGAAAGTAATTTATTTGTAATTTACAAATGAATAATTGCTTGTTAATTAATTTTTATTAATTATTCAGTTATTCATTTTGCTAAATTTGTCAATAATGCGAGGTGTGAGTTGTGGTGTTTATAGGTGTAAAGGGTGGGAAGTTTATTTTTATTGATGAATGAATAATTTGTTGCTAATTCATTTTAATACATTAATTAGTAATTAATTATGGTAATTGTGTAATTATTGCAGATGTGTGTTGTAGTTTTTATAGGAGTAAAGGGTGGGGAGTAATTTGTGTTTAATTATATTTAGTTGTTAATTAATGTTAATTATTTGATATGTATTTTGGGTAATTGTTTATTTGCGTGTGTGTTGTTTTTACTTTTAAAGGGGTAAAGGGTGGGTATTAAATGAATTTTATTTATTTAATTTTGAGTTAATAGTGATAGTTTTTCTTTTAAAAATAATATTCAATCATGCTTTATTATTTTATAGTTTAATTTATGTGTGTGTTGTGCATATTATAGTATTAAAGCATGTGTACTCAATGAATCTTTTTTTATTGATAAGATTATTTTATTTGAAAATTAATTATCTTAATTATGGAAATACATTTAATTAAAAATGTTAAAGTGTTTTGTTATTGGTGTGGTGCTATAGGGTAGGAAATAAAATAAATACATTTATGTTTTAAGTAATTGTTTTGTTTGTAAATATTTGCTATTTTTAAATAATTATTTTTTATAAATGTATTTATTAATTTATTTTATATATTATTTGTAGGTTTTTGTTATATGTAATAAATATAATACTATTTTTTATATGTTTAATATATTTAATTTAATATATTTTTTAAATGTGTTTTTTATTTTTATGATTTTTTTAAATGTAATATTTTTTGTTTCTTTTCAATTGGTTAAGTGTTATTAGTAATTTTTGTTTCTTAGCTATCCAACACTTTCCCTACTGTTGCACTCTCTGGAGTGGGAACAGTCATTTTTACCCCTCCGTTATCCAACACTTTCCCTACTGTTGCACTCACTGGAGTGGGAATAGTAATTTTTGCCACTCCGCTAGCCAACACTTTCCCTACTGTTGCACTCACTGGAGTGGGAAGAGAAATTGTCACCCCTCCGCTATCCAACATTTTCTCTACTGTTGCACTCACTGGAGTTGGAATAGTAAATTAAATTAGTCCGATATCCAACACTTTCCCTACTGTTACACTTATTGTATTGGGAAATGTAAGTTTAAATTGTTTTTAATAGTTTAGTGTTTTAATTTATTATAGAATGTTTTTTTATTTTAAATTATTGAGATATATATATATATATATATTGGTATGTAATTTTAAAGTTTAAAAATTAAATAAAGGTAATAGTCAATAAATTATTTTTAAGTAAATATATGTATACGTATAAATTATTATGTTTGTGTGTTTATATTTTTTAAATTAAATGTATTTGTTATATTTAGTTAAAATTTATATTACACTTAATTTATTTAGTTAAAAACAATCATATTTAATATATTTACTATATATTATTTCATTTTATATATATTTTTAAATCAATATCTTTTACATCGATATTTTTTACCTCAATATTTTTGATTTAATATTTTTGTACTTACCTGTTAAGGTATTGGAAGCAATATTTTTGCAGTCGATATTGTTTTTTCGATATTTAGAACATCAATGTTTGTT
Organism: Lissotriton vulgaris; assembly: GCF_964263255.1. Taxonomy (NCBI): domain Eukaryota; kingdom Metazoa; phylum Chordata; class Amphibia; order Caudata; family Salamandridae; genus Lissotriton; species Lissotriton vulgaris. Next base: position 657,834,352 of record NC_141694.1, on the reverse strand, counting down.
ACATCGATATTCTATCAGTGAACATTTGGTTAAACTAGGACCAACCTAGCTATAACTCCATTTTGATTCTTAAAGCAGTTGTGAAGTATGAGTTTTAATTAATTTAACAGTTGTGGTTCCACTCTTACTATTTCATTTACCATGACTGTGAACTCACTCTCTGTGAATTTTAGGCATTTATAATTTAATTCTGGAGGACATTTTCCGTTATTTTATAACAATTCAAGGCTCTTACTGCATGTGCTATTGTAAGGTTATTCATTTATAAACTTAATTTAAAGCTTTCTGAGAGAAAATATATCAAAGAATTAAAGATACAATTCTACATTATAGTAGTATTCATACAATGTTTTTCACAAATATTACACGACTCAAAAAAATAGACATACATCTTGGTAGTATTCTTTCTATCGTTTTCATGACTATTGCATGAGTCAAAAAAGTAGACATCCCAACAAAACACGGGTTTCGCAAAATAATTGTGTATTTATAAGCTTGTAAATAATTTGTGTGTAACTAGATTTGTACTATCGCGTTCGCTGTCATAGGGTCAAATAGGGTTTGGTTATTTCTTTTTTTGCTTCATATTGTTGCACATTGCTTTGGTGTGATAGGTTGAACCATGCTATATTTACTTCATTTTATGCTGACTACATTACTTTTCTGTGTGTTTTGTTAGAAAAGACCTCAAAATTGGAGGGAGCCAGTCTGGGTTGCCCAACTCTGTGAGTGGACTCTCGTCAGGCTCAGAATAGTTTACTCTGAGACTTTACTGCATGTCAAGCTCTTTGCTGCATTTTATTGATCCTCATGCTAATTTTCTATATTGATTTTCCATGCATTTTGACTAACCATTACTTTTGCTTTCTGTATTTCACTTCAATTATTTAATAAACCTTCTTGGTTTCTAACTTTTACTGGCTTAAAGAAGCTCTATTTAACTGACTATGTCAATTTATTTGCCGTCTATCAAATATTTGTAGGGACACATTGACTCATATGTTCTTGAAGACAACACTGTCCCCTATCCTGCTTAGGCGCATTATTGAAGATTATCTGATAAGATAATGACAGCAGGATTTACAGGAACTTAGTGGGATTTCTGAATTTCAGCTCCGCAGAACATATTTGGCAATTTATGATGAAGAATGAGATCCATATATCAGTTTATTACACCTACAATTTCTAGAAACAATTGGATTAAGGAACATGCATCGACACTCAGAGACTTACAGAGGGACATGGTAACCAAAGCACATAGATAAAATATTCATTGCAATATAGCCTGCAGTTGCTAACAAGCATTTGCAATGCAAGCGGTCTCGCCTATGGGACCTTATCTGTATTTAGCTATGATGCACATTATTAGCCTGGGTGCTGAAACATCTACTGTTCGTTAACATGGAGGGAAAGTAAGCACCAAACTGCATGACTCACCAGGTATGGGAACACATGGAGAGAAATATTGCCTTTCAGCTGGAAATGGTGTAGTCCAAAGCTCTGTTTTTAACATCAAATCAGAACGTTCTGTGGTCATATCACTGAAAATACAAGATTTGAAAAAAATATTATTGTCTACGGGTGCTTGTGAAGACAATTTCTACCGACTGGAATCTAGAGAATGGTAAAGTGGTTGTGGTATTTTGCTGTCCTCTACTGGTCACTTTCTATCAAGACAGTTAAATAGAGGCATTTGAACAAGCAGAAAGCAATTCTGGTATTTTACTGACCTCTTCTGGTTGTTTTCTATCAAGACAGTTAAATAGAGGCAGTTGACCGGAAAAAAAGTCCCTAAGCGGAAGCAGACAAGACCTAGGGCTGATCTCCAGAGCCCACAAAGTACATACACATATAAGTTTTTACTAAAGTCTATACAAAAGGTCTTGAATGTTCAACCTAAAATCTGGCCTAAGCCCAAGGAAAGAAAGTAATTTTAGTAATACCAATACCCACCTTGAAAGCAGGTACTAAAGAAGGCATGCCAAGTTTATGTGCATTACATATCCGTTAGTTGCAATAGGACAGGAGTCAGGTCAATACTGACATACAATTTGAGTATGACTCTACTTTAAACACACAAGAGTTCTTGCAATATAACAGGTGATTCCTATTGACTTTTTTTATACTGACGTATAAGCACAACCTGCAACAGGCACAAAACAACAGTACTCACCAGTTTGTGCATCAGTGCAAGAGAGATTTGAGGGTCCTTAATTTAAAAACAAAACAATACATGTGAAATTCTTAGGGCCTCAAACGCACAAATTGCAGAATAAATTGCACTCCTATTAACCTTGCAAAAACAAAACTAGCAAATCAGTTACTATCATAATTGTATCTGACTCATCTTTTTGTGTGTGGGGATACAGAGTTGACTTGAAACACTGCGAGACCAAAAATTGCAAAGACCCAAAGTAAAAACAATTAAAGCTAAAAGACTTTGGACTGACGAAAGCTTCCATTGGTGGAGGTCCAGCACGTGCTAGCACACCAGAGTAAGGGAGTTTACTCCAAGGAGGACTCTGCCATAGAACAGACTAAGAAAGCTGCCTACAACTTCAGGTGTGTTAAATAGCAGTAATGATCCAGCCAAAAGCCAGGAATGATCCAAAATTACACTCAGCAATCCAATCATTGCATAGCAAAAACACAGTGCTCCCTGGATTTCCAACAAAATATAATAACTGTGTTTGGCCAATTTGGGCTCTGTAAAAATACCTACTACAGGAGAATGCTATATGCCAAGCTAATTTACCGGATCAAATTTAATAACAGCTGCTCATAAAGGACAAGGCTCTGCATATGCTGAGGTGTCTAGTTCTTTACACAACCTACCGGAGCGTTACTGGTTCCCATCGATGCGAAACCAAACTAATATGTATTAAAATTAGAAATTTGTCAAAAAATAAAGCATTCTACACTTGTTACACTCCCCGCCGACTCCACTCGACAAAAGCAGCCCATCCTTTGCAAACTTAGGGCCCCATTAGGATGACGGGCGGAAAACCACCCCGACCGCCATGGAGGTGGGAAACTACCGCCAGCTGGGACCGTTGAGAAACTGGTGGTCAAATTAGGAAGAACCACCAAAAAAGACCGACCGCGGGGGTAGCGGGCCAACCAAAACCGCCCGACATGGGCGGTGACGTCCAAAAAACGACCCTGGCTGTCGGAAACGCTGCAGAAAAGTTACAACCCGCCGCAAGCATAGCGGAGACACCGCACAAGAAATTAGTATATCCCCCATGGTTCCGCGGTAAGATCCGCTGTTTCCGACCATCACGGTCGCATACAGGAGTGAATGTGGGAGACAGCGGAAGAGCTGCAGCATGGCTACCGCAGCGGGTGATACATGAAAAACATGGCGATCCAAAGCAAAAACACCCCCGCAATGCCAAAAATTGCACAAACCAAAGTAGCCATGCCCCCCAAATAAACAAAACACAAACAAATGAAAAGGAAAAATGCCAAACTGAAACTTACAATTCCCAAGACAACCCCCACAACACACCTGACAGCACAATTCCATGTGGACACATCCACACAGCTGTGTATAAATCCAGCCCCTTCACTGACCACAATCCTTTGCAACACTCCAGAAGAGAAGGGCATACACCAGATCTGACCGGAGTGGCAAGAGAACACAGCACATCCACCACCACCACTACCACCATCACACCAGCACCAACGATCCCCCAGTACATAATACACATCACACAAAAACACCACACCCACTGCCCACACCCCTGCACCCACAAACACTTCAAACACCACACACCATGACATCACAGAAATTGCCCAAATTCACAGCGGGTGAATTGACACTCATGGTAAAGGAGGTAGTCAGAGTGGAACCACAACTGTTTGGTAGCCTGGTTCAACACACACCATTAGCCACAAAGACTCAAATGTGGGAAAGAATAGTACAAAGGGTCAATGCAGTAGGGTCCACCCCGCGATCCAAGAAGGAGATCATGAAGTGGTGGCATGATCTCAAGAAAGTTGTCAAAGAGAGGAGGAACAAAAACTGGGAGCTGGCTAACTGGACTGGCAGTGGCCCTCCCATCCCACAGAAAACATTCACACCATGGGAGGAGAAGGTGCTTGCCATACTGCATCCTGAGAGTCTCACAGTAGTATCTGGGGGAGTGAAGGCTGGTAAGTACAAACAAATGTCATCCACCACAGAGATATGTATTGTTTTGCACATCTAAAAACACACACCACACCAGACAAATCCCATCCATCTGCACCACACACCCACAAAAACCTGTCTCACAGATTCAACAGACACCCTCTCCCATGTACCCTAAACTTAGCTAGCAATATAACCATGGGAGCATGAGCACAGTCAGTCTGCACTACTACTCCCACCATGCCCCCTGTCCCACACCCCAGCAGCATGGAGCACTCCCTCCCTCCCACAAAGCACTGTGAAGCCATTGCATTGTTAACCAAACAAACTTACAGGTAGGTAGCCATCTTCACTGGGAGGCCTGTATGTGGGAGGGAGGCCTGCACTACTACTCCCACCATGCCCTTGTCCCACACATCAGCAAGATGGAGCCCTCCCCCCACCACCCAGGAGCACATGGAACCCATTGCATTCTTTAACTTCACCTTACAGGTAGGTAGCCATCTTGCTTGTGAGGCCTGTATGTGGGAGGGAGGCCTGCACTACTACTCCCACCATGCCCCTTGTCCCACACCCCAGCAAGATGGAGCCCTCCCTCCACACCACCCAGGAGTACATGGAAGTCATTGCATTCTACACCAAACAAACTAACAGATAGGTAGCCATCTTGCTTGTGAGGCCTGTATGTGGGAGGGAGGCCTGCACTACTACTCCCACAATGCTCCCTGTCCCACACCCCAGAAAGATGGAGCCCTCCCTCCTCACCACCCAGGAGCACATGGAAGCCATTGCATTCTTCACCCTCACCTTACAGGTAGGTAGCCATCTTGCTTGTGAGGCCTGTATGTGGGAGGGAGGCCTGCACTACTACTCCTACCATGCCCCTTGTCCCATACCCCAGCAAGATAGAGCCTTCCCTCCCACAAGCACTGTGAAGCCATTGCATTGTTCACCAACAAACTAACAGGTTGGTAGCCATCTTCTCTGGGAGGCCTGTATGTGGGAAGGAGGCCTGCATCACTACACACACCACCAATTGCATTCAATGCATCGATACCTGAGATGTACGAGTAATTTATGTACCTCTGCATCATGTAATGAGGCACAGTATTGCACTTACAATAAATTGTGATAAACTGTCAATTGTGAAGTGTACAGACAGTGGATGACACACAGCTAACAGATTTCTTGCACAGTGCACAACACTGACCATTCCCCATCTAATCCACAGGTGACCAAGAACTCACTGCTGAGGACGACAACAACGACCAGCAGAGCCAGTCTCCACCCCCAGTACATGGACTCTCGGATGTAGACTCCCAGGATTCTCTAGACGATGAGCTCCAGGCCGGCCCATCTGAGTGCCAGGGAGCACCAGGTCCCAGGCCCACATCCTCCCCACCTCCACGTCTGCTGCAATAACAACTGCACAGCAGACCCCTGCAGTTACAGCCTGTGCCTCCACCACCGCCACCACCACCACCACCACTACCAGTGCCACTTGAAGTACCGTCCCTGTCCCAGTGGCTGACCAGCCCACACCAACAACTGTGGACGATAGGGAGAGTGTGCGTAGACCCACAGTGGTGAGGCAACAGGTCCGTGGCAGCAGGGCAGGTGAGAGGGCAAGGGTCAACCCCAGACCTCAGGAGGTTGGTACACCATCCCTGGACCACTTCACCAGAGTCATCGGTGCCTATGAACAGGCCCAGGGACAAAGTGGCCGGTCTGAAGAACTATTACGAGAGCTCATCGTGCTGATGAGGTCCATCGACACACGCATGGGACAAATGGTGGACCTCATGGGCCAGCAAGTGGCGTTACTGAGGGACAGGCCTGTGTCCCAAACAACACCTCCGCCCCCCTCGGTTGTGCTGCAGTGCACCATCCTCCCCTACGGCCATAGAGAGGGGTGAGTCCTCAGATGCCGCTGGCCATGCAGCAGGGCCCCCCCGCCCAAGCGATCAAGGGGGCGTCCAAAGAAGAGCCTGGGAGTCTCTGGAGGCAAAGCACCAGCCAAACGCCAGTCACGGAGCCAGCCCTGATGGCAAACCTCTTCCCCACTGCATTGACAGTTTGGACTGTCCTTCCCCACACTGCCTTTTGAATGTCACCTGTCTGTTGGACTGGGTCACCACATCAATGTGGTGTCTACTCTTACATCTCATTTACCATGACTGTCAACTCACTACTACATCACCACCTTCATGTAAATCTGCTCGCACCCCTCACAAGTCAACTATGTAAATAAAATACCTTACACACTTCAATTGGTTCAGCTTCGTCTTTAATTCAATATTTACAGTGTTCAAAATGTCCATAATGTATCCAAAAGATGTACAGTATGTAGGCATGGATAATTTCAAGGCACCTAGGGAGACACAACAGAACAACAGTGATTGGTGTGAGTGTGGCATCACAGACAGTACACTACACCAACCATCTACATGAGTCAACAGGCAGACAACACAATGTGCAACAAATGTCAACCAACTGAGTCCCATATATGTTCACAGATGACATGTCACTGCCACATTTCCACACATAGGTGACTTTACATGTGCCTGCCTGTACCATCCGCACATAGCCCTTCACGACCACAGTAATCACACCATACATAGTACAAGTGTACCGCGTCACCCACCTTCAAGTGAAGTAGCGGGTGATGAGCTGTTGACACATGTCAACTCCTTCCTCCTCTGCTCTGTCCTCATCACTGGACTCAGGTCCTTGGGCAGGCGGGGGCCTTGGGTCCTCATCATCATCATGGAGCAGGGGAATCCCCTTCTGAATGCCCATGTTGTGGAGCATACAGCATGCCACAACGATCTTACAGACCTTCACAAGCGAGTATGACAGTGCACCTCCAGTCCTGTCAAGGCAGCAGAATCTTGACTTGAGCAGGCCAAAAGTCTGCTCAATGACACAACGGGTCCTGGCATGGGCCTCATTGTACCTCATATCAGCCGAGGTCCTGGGATTACGTAGTGGGCTCAACAGCCATGGACGTCTGGGATATGCAGAGTCACCTAGGAATGACAAACACACATTGCAATGTTGCACAGGCAGAGGGCAGCAGGTCACACACACACAGCACACCTTATTATTAGGCATACTCACCCACAATCTAAGCACGCTCTGGAAGCAGATTTGCCATAATCCAGGGCACAATGCTGTTCCTCAGGATGTACGAGTCATGGGCCGAGCCGGGGAATCTGGCACACACATGTGAAATGGTCATGTCTGCCAGGCACACCACCTGCACATTGATCGAGTGATAATGTTTTCGATTGCGAAAAATTTGCTCACTCGCCTGTGGTGGCACCAGGCCGACATGTGTGCAATCAATGGTACCAACAACATGGGGGATGTTCCCAAGCCGATAGAAGTCTCTCTTCACAACGGCCAATTCTGCTCCCCTGGGGAAATGTATGTATCTGTCCTTATAGATCATCATGGCTGCAAGTACATCCCTCACCAGGCTGAACATGGGTTGAGACATCCCTGCAGCGCTGGCTACGGTCTCCTGGAAGGAACCAGTTGCAAAAAAATGGAGGGCTCCCATCACTTTTGTACGTTGGTGTGAAGGTTGTTGGTTAGTGGCCATGAGGCTGCAGGTGGGGCTACAACAGATCACAAAGGGTCTTCAGGGTGGGTCTGTCGAGGCAGAATTTGCGAATGATTGCAACATCCTCCATGTCCTCCTGCAGTGCCAAGTTACGTAGGAGATTATGCCTCCTCCTAGTTTAGATGAAAATGGACACATGTCAATGACAACGATCATGAGATGGCCACAGCACATCCCGTTAAGAATGTCACGCAAAAACAAACACTGCCCTGAGAAATGCGTGACACACAGAGGGCACACCTCTCCATTTACCATACACAAGCGCCTCAAACAACACATAGGTCAATGTGAATGCACACATACTAAACCCCACATTTCACATACGCACACCTTGCATCCAGCCAATGTGTGTAAAATGAACATGACTGTCTCACACTCATCTGTCACACCTCAATGCATCATGTAAACTTGGCAAGCATCCACAACACAATGGACATAGTAGTCTGCAAACTATCAAAGGTGTGTATGAGCAGATATAAAAGGTCAAGTAAGTAACAACATCATACAGTGAGACAAGCCTTGTCACGGTCATCCCTGACCCACAACATATTGATTAGTGCACACATTTTTGAGTCCTTTTCAACACTGTCACGCACCATCAACCATAAAATGCACAATTGACATGGCAGGGACTGCAGACCAATGTACATCACACATACCCAACCATGGCACGAGCGGGCATCTGTGGAATCAATAGAATAATGGCATTCTGTGGACGATGATGTGCCCTTCACCATGTTGCCACTGTGTACATTTTCAACAGTTCCTGATGGACATTCCCATTGCATGCCACCCTATTCGTGGTAGCTACCGCCTGACCCCGTCGTTGTGTTACCAGCACCACCCCATACACAACTGCAGTGGTCATGGGCATGGAGACATGGGAAGATGGCAGTGGGCATGCTCCGCCACCCTACTCACGGTAGCTACCGCCTGGCCCCGGTTGTGTGTCACCAGCACCACCCCATACACAACTGCGGTGGTCATTGGCATAGAGACATGCCCAAATGTCAATTGTCATGCTCCAACACCCTACTCGTGGTAGCTACCGCCTGGCCCCGGGGTGCATCACCACCATGCAGCATTGCCTACAGCCAATGGGAGCGATGATTGCGGGGGCATGATACAGTTTTGAAAATCGCGGAAGGCATGCTCTGCCACCACAGAGGCGGTCATTGGATCCTTTTGAACTACGCACTATCGCGGTAGCGCACCCTGGGCCCCTGCGGTGCTTTACCACCATGGAGCATTGCCTACAGCCAATGGGAACGATGATTGAGGTGGCATGATGCAGTTTTGAAAATCATGGAAGGCATGCTCTGCCACAGAGGAGGCGGTCATTGGATGCTTTTGAACCATGCTCCATCGGGGTAGTGCACCCCGGGCCCCTGCAGTGCATCACCGCCATGGAGAATTGCCTATAGCCAATGGGAGCAATGATTGTGGTGGCATGATGCAGTTTTGAAAATCCCGGAAGGTGTGCTCCGCCACTGCGAAGGTGGTCATTGGTTGCTTTTGAAAGAGGCAGACCTGGACAACCAATTGTTGCAGCTTGGCACTAAGAAATGATCCCAGGGGGCTATAAATCTGTGGGAGTGAGCCTCACATTTCCACTGCTCACAGAGCCTGCTGCCTGGGACCCTCTCCTGCTGCTGCCTACAGAGCCTGCTGCCTGGGACCATCTCCTGCTGCTGCCTACAGAGCCTGCTGCCTGGGACCCTCTCCTGCTGCTGCCTACAGAGCCTGCTGCCTGGGACCCTCTCCAGCTGCTGCCTACAGAACCTGCTGTCTGGGACCCCTCACCACGCACTTCCACCACAAGTGTTCCATGTCCACAGGGATGGCAAGAACAGAGAAGATCCGTGCCAGTCCATTCACAAGCGAGGAGGTGGAGGTCCTGGTGGATGAGGTGCTCGCACAGTACCCGAGGCTGTATGGTGCCACCAATGTTGTGGTAAGTCATCGTAAAGGGAGGTGTAGGGCAGGGGGGGCAGACATGTAATTGTACTGCTGCAGTATATACCTGGGGGTGTGGGGTTGTGTCATACACTGACAAACATGCTGTCTCCAGGACGAAGGAGTGTGTGTGTCCCAATGTCACGGTTTTCCCTGCCTGCTGTTGTATGTCTGAGTGCAGTGTGTTACATTGTCAGCCGTACAGAGCCACAGGATGTTGGACATGCAGGTGCCAGGACAATAATTGCTCAGCTGATTAGGTCTGTGTGGCCCTGTTGTCTGACTCAGTGTGAACCCAGAGGCTATGCCCAGTGCCTGCACACCAAGACGAGATCACATCACTGCGCTTACTATGCACTTACTCTTGTGCATTCACACTGAACTAGGAATATGCACCATCTCAGCCATGTATGATTGCAAACAACCACACTTGTGTAGATGGATATTTTGTTGGTGAATCCATGTACCCCGATGCCACACAATTAACATACACATATGTAAACAGGACATGCTCATTGAATGCTGCCCAGTCATGCACACAGTCATTCTACGCACAGACACAGCTCGATATGTAATGTATGTAGTGGACAGACATGCATGGGACTGGATATGTGGGCAAGCCACAGAGGGGATTCAGTACAGTCATCCTGCATGTGTGTGAGATTATCAGGGACCCTGTACGCCCTCATAAATGTATGCAATCACATCTGCTTGGCCCATGAAGAGTGCCCTTGTGAAGTGTACCCCAGTTTGGGATGGAGGGAGATTACATTAGGTAATGAACCTGTGTCTTGCAACTGTACTGATAGATGTTGGTATATGACACTTGTCACTGATCATTTCCCCTTCTTTTCTCCCATGCCTGCAGCTCAAGGTACACCAGCGTATGGCCGTGTGGAGAGCCATTGCAGCTAAGGTGCGAGCCCTGGCGGTATCTAACCGATGACGCACCCACTGCCACAAGAGGTGGGACGACATCAGCCGGCTGGCAAAGAACGTGGCAGAGATGACCTTGGGGCTGCTACCATGCACTGGGCATTTGGCACGGCAAAGCATGACACCACTGATGGGCCTCATCTTGGCTGTGACTCATCCTGAGCTTGAGGCACGTCTGAAGGAGCATCGGCAACAAGGCAGGGGTATTTGGGGAGGGTGACTTTGGCTGGGAGCAGATGCATGTGTACAGGGCCCGTGGCTGCGGTGGCCCATGTGATGTTCGTGGGGTGGAGCAGTGCTGTGTTATGTGAGTGGTTGCTGGGATGGGTGCCAGTGTCATGCATTGGCCCAAACAGGCCTTACAAAGCTGGTCCTACCTGCTGTGCATTCCCATACCCAGATGTGTTTGTATCTACATGGTCATTCAGCATTGGGATAGTGTGGGCAATGTATTAGTGGGTGAACAGCAGTGTCCGCTATCTGAGTGTGACTTCATGTATGCCTACTTTGCATGCATCATGATCGTTGATGCCCACACATCTGACAACAATGTGCCCCAGAGTACCACATGGTGTTTGTTATGGGCTACTTGCCATTGTGGACTGTCAGGTCGTAATAGGTATGTGTGTTGTCCCCTCCTGTTCCGTCAAGGTCTGTCAGTGGTAATAAGTGGTGTCCCCACATCATGACACCTGGGTGTGGCCAGAGCAAGTTGTGTGTCAGGTAGACTTCATCCAGGGGCAGGGTGTTGTGCTGCGTGGCCTTAACATGGCTCAGTCATGGCAGATATTCAGGGTTACAGGCACTGTTGTGGTCTATGTAGTGTGTTGCTGCAATGTGATTGCAGGGTGTGGTGGTCACCGTGTTGATTTGGGCATCTCCTGTACAGCATTGATTGAATTGCTTTTTCCTGCTGAGGACACTAACACAACCCTGCATCTCTCTCTCATGCAGAATCGCCAGTGGACACGGAAGAACAGGAGCCGGAAACCAGTGGTGGCGAGAGTATCACTACAGCTTCACCGGAGCCCAGTGACACACAGCTCACCAGTGCATCTGAGGGGGACCGTAGTATGCAGGAGGAATCCCTGCCTGAGACACTGAGTACAACATCATCTGATGCCAGCAGGGATGCATCCATGTTGGAAGGCACAGGGAATGGGGACTCTGCATTAGGCATGGGCGGAAAATCCGTTCCGCTCGCGGATTTTGCGGATTTTCGGGAAATCCGCAATCCGCGAGATTTGCGAATCTCCCGCAAAATCCGCAAATCCGCGAGCAGCGGATTTTGCTCGCACTGCTCGCACTGTTCGCGTGAGTTCGCGTGAGTTCGCGCCCCGCGAATAAGTGCAAAATTGCAGAAATACGATCTTAGCAAAACTGAAAGTAACTACTTACCAGGTTCAAAAGTTCAGGCTCATCATTAGTAGCCATTTCCTGTAGTGCTTCCTGAGGGGCCCCTCCAGAGTTCAGTTGCCAGTTGAAACTATTATGTGACCCTGCTCTGAACCTCAGAATAGTTACACATATGCCACAAAGGTCCTGAATTACAGCTAAGGGAGACAAGCAGGAGCCAGGCTGGAAGTTAAAATCCATTAATCAGCCCCTAATTCATTATTGTCAGTTGGGGCAGGGCAGGTGTTGTAACTAATTTTGCAACAATGAAAGCACTTAGCAAGTGCAAAAGATCACTAATCAGGGCACACTAAGGAAGCAGGTGCCAGCTAAAAAAATATTCTGTGACACATTAATCAGCCCCAAATTAATTCAGGTCACTTGAGGCAGGGAAGGTGTGCTTTGCTTTGCCGAAAATAATGTACACTGGACAACCAGAGGGTGTGGTGATGAAACAGAGGGTGGCATGGGTGGGCCAGAGGGTGGCATGAGTAGTCAGAGAGTGGCAGTGGTGACAGAGAGTGGCAGTGATGAAGAAGAGTGTCCCAAACAGGCTGGACACGTAGAAACAACAAGTTCGCGAAACTTGCGACCCGACAGGTAAGTTCGCAATTTGCGAAAGTGTACAAAACCCTCGCGAACTGGCAGAAACACGGGCGAACACAAAAAAAAAAAAATCCGCAAATTCGCGGGAATTCGCGGATTTTGCGGATTGCGAATCCGCAAATCCGCAAAATTCGCGAACGCGAGATCCGCAAAATTCGCTCATGCTTACTCTGCATCATCTACTACCACACACCGGCCAGTGCCCACCCTCCCATTCACTTCCTCTGGTGCTTCCTGTGTCCGTGTCAATAAAAGGGGAAGAGCTAGATTCACACCTGGCACTGCTGAGCCTGCACCTGTCCCCCTTGCTGCCCTCGGTGCTGAGTCTGAGGAGCTCCTGCGCCAGCTTTGTGTGGGCCAGACAGCCCTGCTCAATGCCTTCAGTGACCATGACAAATAATTAGGCCAGGTGGTTGCCTACATGGAGGGCATACACTCTGATATTGGTCACCTACACCGTACAGTCCAGGCTTTGTCGTCCACAGTGACGTCTGCCCTTCAACAGGCACATACTTCAATTCCTGGTCCAGTGCCTCTGTCCACCCCCCAGTCAGTGGCCTCATCGGATGAGAGTAACCATGGTTCCCATGTGTCACAGTCACGATACAGCACAAGAAGCACCCAGCAGAAACAACACAAGCGGGCCTGCCCACAGACACCATCCCCACAGAAAAGCAGAGCCACCCCAGAATGCAAAGACAGGAGCCCGTCAAGGAAGAGCAAGGCTGAAAAAGCAATGAAGCAGACATCAGGCTCACATGCCTCAGAGGCATCACCAGCGAAGGACTGTCCTGTCCCTGAGACTTCACGCAGAGCTAGGCGTGCAGTGTCTATGCCCACTGAGGAAGTGTTGTATGGCAAGGGTACACCTAAGAAGGGCTCAGGGCCACATTCCCCCACCACATCATCATCTCCAATTCCAAGCCCAGTGAAGCAGGTGAAGGAGGGCACTGTAGGAACTACCCCTGGCAAACAGCAAAGGAGGGTACTGTAGGGAGGACACCTGACAAACAGGGTAAAGAGAGTACTGTAGGGGGTACGCCTGGCAAACAGGGGAACGTGGTGCAGAGGCGTAGCCAGACAAAGCATTCTGCAGGATCCCGCACGTCACCAGAGGGAGCGCCAGTGCCTGCACCTGAAGCGGCTCTGTTGGTGTGTGTGCCTGTTGTGGCCACACCAGTTTCCATTAACCCCAGTACATGAAAGCCATTTCGAATGCCCAAGAAGTGGAAAGCAACCCCTCAAACCTATCCCATCCACACTGTGTCACAGGTCTGCATGACTCTGCCTCCACATGCCACTACTCCACCTGGTCCAAACAGCCCTCCAGCTTGCCAAGCCACTGATAGCCCTACATCACCTGGGCCTCTGTCTCCCCAGTCAAGTGGTCCTGCTGTCCCCGACAAACAGCCAGCTCCATATCCGCCTGACAGCCAAGAGTAAGTGGTAGCCCACCTCATACACCTGTCTCTCATACAGGTGTGCTAGTCCTGCCCATTGTTTACCACCTGGGTGTGTTGCTGGCCATGGTAGGATACAGTCAAACACACTCACTGCGCAGCTTCTCATGTCCTGACTCTACACTTTGCCATGCCCACTGGCCTTGTCATTCACAGCTGTTCTGCCCTTGCCTGTGCAGCTTCTCATGTCCTGACTCTGTACTTTGCCATGTCCACTGGCCTTGTCATTCACTGCTGTTTTGCCCTTGCCTGTGCAGCTTCTCATGTCCTGACTGTACTTTGCCATGCCCACTAGCCCTGTTGCTCTGCTGTGTTGGAGTCTCCCCCTTGCAGCCTCTCATGTACTTGCTGGGCCACCTGGCATGGACACTGGCCCTGTTGATCTGCTGTGTTGGAGTCTCACCTGTGCCATGGACACTGGCCCTATTGCTCTGCTGTGTTGTACTCTCACCTGTGCCCTGGACACTGGCCCTGTTGCTCTGCTGTGTTGGAGTCTCCCCTGTGCAGCCTCTCATGTACTTGCTGGGCCACCTGGCATGGACACTGTCCCTGTTGCTCTGCTGTGTTGGAGTCTCACCTGTGCCATGGACACTGGCCCTGTTGCTCTGCTATGTTGTACTCTCACCTGTGCCCTGGACTCTGGCCCTGTTGCTCTGCTGAGTTGGAGTCTCCCCTGTACAACCTCTCATACACTTGCTGGGCCACCTGGCATGGACAGTGGCCCTGTTGCTCTGCTGTGTTTTACTCTCACCTGTGCCCTGGACCCTGGCCCTGTTGCTCTGCTCTGTTGGAGTCTCCCCTGTGCAGCCTCTCAAGTACTTGCTGGGCCACCTGGCATGGACACTGGCCATGTTGCTCTGCTGTGTTGTACTCTCACCTGTGCCATGGACACTGGCCCTGTTGCTCTGCTGTGTTGGAGTCTCCCCTGTGCAGCCTCTCATGTACTTGCTGGGTCACATGGCATGGACGCTGGCCCTGTTGCTCTGCTGTGTTGGAGTCTTACCTGTGCCATGGACACTGGCCCTGTTGCTCTGCTGTGTTGTACTCTCACCGGTGCCATAGATACTGGCCTTCCTGTTTAGAATTTGCCTGTGTTGATAATCTTGCATATGATCAGCATTTTGTGCCTTGCTCTTGTCTACTGTTGTTCTACTGAGACATCTATGCAATATGTGAATAAAGACAGTTACTCCTGTTGTCTGTTTTGTCAGTGTCCTTGCTGATTAAAGTTCTTTTGGTGTGTGCATTTGGTTGCCTGTGCCCCATGCTCTATGTGTCACTTAAACATTGCCAAGCTCTTTGGCCGCATCACATTTTTAAACAGGGGGGACAGGGTCTTCAGTCCATTCAGACACTGATACTAGTGTTATCTGTGATGGCTATTTTACCTGTCATGCAGTTCTCTTTTTAGTGGTTTGCTATTGTTGGCCACATTGTTCACAAGCCAGGTTGGGGGACAATGCCAGCACAGGGTGTGATTCTGTGCACAGGTTTGCATGCAGGCTGGACAATGTCATGATGTATGTGTGTTATTTCCTTATGTGTGCCCAGCTATGTATTAGTATGGTCATCTTGTGTTGGCCCTTAGTCCTGGTCCCATGGCCTACATGAGATGTGTGCTCTTGGGTAGTCAAGAGGTGTGCAGTGTGAAGGGTGTGACTTTGTAGGGGTTGTGGATGTGTGTGTGCCCCTGGATTGTGAAAGACACACATGTGTGACCCAGTAGTTGTGTGCCTGTTGTTTGGATTGTTCTGCCCTGTTGATATGGTTGTATACACACGTGTGAGTTGTCTGTTGTGCACTGTGCAGTGTGTTGGTGTGTCCATGCTGTTCTGACTGACTCCTCCTCGTTGTTATAGTCACTTATGTGTGTGCAAAGTGTGTGACTGTGTAGTCCTGCTGCTCAACACTGCCATTGTGGTTGTGTTTCTCATGCATTGCAGGCACATGGTGCCTTTATCTTCCTGTATGGCATAGTGTGTGTGGTGTAATGGCATCCCCTATGTGTGCCACTTATGCCGACTGTTGGACCTGCGATGGGCAAGCCCAGCACAAAGGGGGTAGCTTGGCTCAAGTGTCAAGGCAAGTGAAAGCTGTCGTGTTAAGCCGGCTTTGACCCAATAATATCTCCTTGTACAACCACCAAAAAGAAGGACACCACACCACTGTTGTAGAAAAATACGATTCCTTTATGTAAAAATTCTCTGTTGTGAATGGGGATCAATTAGGAAAGCACATTTACATTTCTCTTGGTCACAATTTGCTGGGTTTCGACTTTTGAATAGATTCAATAAATAAGCTTAGGAGGACAGTTCATCAATAAATGGAATAAATATCAAGAATAAATATTGTAAATAAAATAGCATAAATATCACTTTCGGTATAGCAGAATAAATACTGGTTCAGTTACAAGAACATCTACAGGTTCATTCTGGTATCGCTGCCACCAATTAAATACTTTAGGAACACTACATTTGCAAATACATTTCAGGTTGGAAAGAGTACTCTTACAGTTTATGACGTTTTCACCATTAGTGTACACAGGCTTCTCTGGGCACAACAGGGAGTGCTGGGACTCTTTAATAATCACACGGGCATTATGCGCGTATATCTAAAAGGCAAGGAAAGACAGTGAACACTTCATTTACACTCGGCTGCCACCGGGTTGAGATCTCTGTTTGCCGGTGGGGGTCTAAGCGCGCCTAGGGGTTTCTGTCACCGCTAGCACTCAGGCGGCACCAGTTCCAAGTCTTTAGACTGCCGAGCGGGGCTGCCGAAGAGGTCACACAATCTTCGCGCTCAGTCAAATAAATGCTGGTTCACAGTTCCTTTATAACGGCGCTTCCCACCTGAAGAAACGGGCCCACCTCACATCGGCTGCAATCGAAAAGCCATTCAGTCGGGTTCAGCACTTCTCTCGCCAGCGACGGGTTCTCAGGGGCTCCACGGACCTCCCTCCGACTTCCTCAACCAGGGATGGTTCCCGCCCACAGCTACAGCCGCCGATCCACTGAGGAGGGGCAGAGACAGTAGTCCCGCCCAACGAAGGCCGGCCTTTCCCCGCCCCGGCGCACCACCTCACCTTAGTCTGCGCAGGAAGCACTCTACGCCGGTGGAGCTCGGAGACGTCCGAGCTCCTCGCTGGAGGCGCCTGTCACACAAGGGGCACAGAAGACGCTCGCGGTCACGGCGCACTTGCTCTCGCCTCGTGACCCGAGTCAGTCGTAATTCACCACCGGGGGGCGGGGAGGCACACGAAAAATGGCCACAGTCTCTTGGGGGTGACGAGGCACTCGCTGGGCAGGCGCTGTAGGCGCGAGGTCACCTCATACACAGCTGACTGGAACGCCAATCAGGATCCACGCCAGTGACTCTTGCTTGCTCTACTGCCCGCACTACCAGCTGCCTCAGGGGTCAACCGGGCAGGTGTCAATCTGGTGTCAAGTCTGGAATCTCCTTCTTCACCTAGATCCAGAACATCATTATCCTATCTAGTCTTTTGGTCAATCAAAATGGCCGCCAGGGACTGGACCTTATATAGTCAGTGCCCTGAGGTGCTGGCTCGTGCCAGTAGGTTCTAGAACCTTCTTTGGGTTAAGCCAATGACATGGCACTTCTGGGGTATTTGGGTCTCTAACAGCCACCATACTGGGGTTCTAGAGCAGCCATTTTGTGTATCTGAGGGAAATAAGGTAATTCCTGTCAGGAATGTGCGCCAAATAAAAGGGCGCCAAAACCTTGAAAGGTCAAGGTTCATGGAGGCTCCAAAGGGAGTCACTCACATGAGGGAAATGGATGGCCCCCATTTTGAGGTCATTCATTCAGGTTGCCAATCCCAGCCTATAATGTCACAGGGTTCACTAGGTGTCTTGTAAATAGGTGCCAAAAACCTTGTGAACAACTGGACGTCAAGGAACATCTAGCCCCATGAAACAGCACACAACAGGTCCTGGTAGACAAAGAAAAGCGACAAACTTTGGGAGGTACAGGGGAACAAAAGAAATCATAGTGGTGAGGGGACTCTCAGAAGCAGACGGGTCTAACACGTGTCCCCCCCAGCTGAAAGTGGGGAGAGCTACCCAACCCCTTGGGAGTTCTCAACACTAAGGCGGAAATACCTGGAGAGACCGTCTGCATTGGCGTGGTCAACTCTGGGCCGGTGGTCCACCCGAAAGTCCATTCCCTGTAGGGAGATAGACCACCTCAACAGTTTGGGGTTTTCCCCCTTCATCTGCATGAGCCAGCGAAGGGGTCGGTGGTCTGTCTAAACAAGGAAGTGTGAACCAAACAAGTATGGTCGCAGCTTCTTCAGTGCCCAGACCATCCGAAAGGCTTCCCGCTCAATGGTACTCCACCTCTGTTCCCGGGGAAGAAGTCTCCGTGACAGAAAGACCACGGGTTGATCCAGACCCTCCTCATTGAGTTGCGATAACACCGCCCCAATGCCAATGTCGGATGCATCTGTCTGGACAATGAATTCCTTTGTGAAGTCTGGAGCCTTCAAGATGGGAGCGTTACACAATGCTTGTTTCAGAGTATCGAAGGCTCGCTGACAAGCCTCCGTCCAGATGACTCTCCTGGGTTGCTTCTTGGCCGTGAGTTCAGTAAGGGGTGCCACGATAGTGCCATACCCCTTCACAAATCGTCTGTAATAACCTGTGAGGCCCAGGAAGGCTCGGACCTCAGTCTGGGTCTTGGGGGGTTTCCAGGCCATGATTGCCTCAATCTTCGCCTGAAGGGGCTGCATCTTTCTCCTGCCCACCAAGTGACCTAAGTACACTACCGACCCCTGTCCAATCTGACATTTGCTGGCCTTGATCGTCAAGCCAGCCCTTTTCAAGGTCTGGAGAACGGCCTGCAAGTGCTGCAAGTGATCCTCCCAACTGCTACTGAAGACAGCTATGTCATCTAAGTAGGCAGCAGAGAAGGACTCCATCCCGGTGAGGATCGTGTTCACCAACCGCTGAAAAGTGGCAGGAGCGTTCTTGAGCCCGAAGGGCATGACACAGAACTGGTAGTGTCCATCAGGTGTGGAGAAGGCTGACCTTTCCTTTGCTCCATCAGTCATGGGAATCTGCCAGTACCCCGCAGTGAGGTCAATGGTACTGAGATATTGGGCAGCTACCAACCGGTCAATCAGTTCATCCGCCCGTGGGATCGGATGAGCATCCATTTTGGTTACCGAATTCAGTCCTCGGTAATCCACGCAGAATCGTAATTCTGGTGTGGCGCCAGGTGGAGCGGCTTTGGGCACCAAAACCACCGGGCTAGACCAAGGGCTGCTTGAAGGTTCAATGACCCCTAGCTCCAGCATCTTAGCTACTGCACTTCGAATGCTGGCCTTCACCTTGTCAGACAGCCGGCCGCCCTCCTGGCCCTTTAAAAAATATGCCCAAATTGTTAGTGGAAGCACTAGCACCACATATAAGCCCAGATAAAGACTTTTTATTACTTGGGGATTTTAATATCCATAGTGAGGAAGAAAATAACAGGGAGGTACAATCCTTCATGACCGATATCTCTCTTCTGGGACTAAAACAACACAATAGTGGACCCACACATCAAGCAGGACACACTTTGGACATGATAATTACCAACTTCCCTGGTATTGAATGTAATGTACCCAAACAATATCCTTGGACAGATCACTTCATGCTTGAGTTTTTCATGCCAATAAATGTTCCTCGATCCACCCCACATGTCCATATTCCATCTAAACGAAGGCAGTGGCATAAAATCACTAACATCACCTTTGAACAAAAATATCTTTCCCCCCCTGTTGTATGTACAGACGACATAAATAGCGCCCTTTCTAAGTGGGATTTAGCAATTAGTGATGTAGTACAACAAATTGCCCCAATAAAGACCTTTAAAACAAGCCTTACCAAGAAACATGAAGTCTGGTATTCGGAGGATTTGCGCAGTCTTAAACGTATGGCTAGGAAGTCTGAAAAGACATGGAGAACATCTCACTTGGAAGGAGATAAAGCTAGCTATAGGAGGGCTCTCAACACCTATCACAAAGCCATACGATCAGCTCGCAAGCACCATATCACCGCTCAGTTAGAGGCAGCTGGTAATGACTCAAAGACCCTGTACCAGATTGTCAATACTTTTCTGAAGCCCATAGCTTGCGAAAGTGCAGACATGGCCTCACAACATCTTTGTGACAGTATATTGAGCTTCTTTACTGATAAAATTGATGCCATCTATAGGAAAATAGAGACATCTAATATTGATAAAAGTAGCCAAGATAATTCTGCTTTGGTGCACATAGCATCTACCAAAGCTACAAATTCTCACTCCTTCAATGATTTTCCGGAAATATCACTGAGTGAGGTCCAAAGACTACTCACGGATATTAAAAGCGGAAGTCCGGCAGACCTGCTTCCAGCCAGACTTATGGGCCCACTAGGGAGCACTCTGGGCCCTGACGTTCAGAGGCTAGTGAACTTCTCACTAACATCTGGAGTAGTTCCACAATGTTGGAAAAAAGCTCTTGTCAGACCTATCAGGAAGAATTCATCACTTCCCTGGACCAATTTGTCTAATCTTAGACCCATTTCCCTTTTACCATTCCTAGGGAAAATCATCGAAAAGCATTCCAATAAACATCTATCCACCTATCCGGAACATTCTGGCAGCCTCGATCCATCACAGTCAGGCTTCAGGCCAAAATACAGCACTGAAACGGCCTTGCTGTCGATAACAGACGATCTTCGGCTGTACCAGGACAAAGGTTACTCTGTGGTCCTGGTACTGCTAGATTTATCGGCAGCGTTCGATACCATCTCTCATAACATCCTTATCGAACGCCTGTCTGAGAGTGGAATCGGTGGTACTGCACTGGAATGGATCAAAAGCTTTCTCTCCAACCGCACCCAATCTGTGACCATGGGTGATTTTAGGTCGGAGGAGGTTAACATCACCAAGGGGGTCCCGCAGGGTTCATGTCTGAGCCCGACCCTATTTAACACCTATGTGGCCCCCTTGGCAGATGTAACCAGAGCTTTTGTATTCCACCCAGTGTCATATGCTGATGATACGCAGCTGCTCTTCCCTTTTAAACATCTTACACCGGAGATAATACAATCTTTCTCCGATGGGATGAAGGCAGTTGCAAGGTGGATGTCCTCCAATTTCCTTCAATGCAACGTTGGAAAAACGGAGGTGATGCTTTTCGGGGAAGCAAAGGTCCAATGGTCTCCTGACTGGTGGCCTCTCGATTTGGGCCCAGTTCCTGAGCCCAAAACAATAATCAAGAATCTGGGAGTCAGATTGGAACCTGAGTTGACCATGAAACATCATGTCACCACTACTGTAGGAACATGTTTCCACGTAATAGGTCTCCTCCATAGGATTTTTCCTTTCCTCCCTGACTCATATAGGAAAACCTTAGTTCAGGCTCTTGTTATCAGCCGTCTTGATTATTGCAATGGTCTCCTGGCAGGAGCCAATGAAGAGGTTCTCGACCGCCTACAGGTGGTACAAAATACAGCAAAGAGGTTGGTGCTTAATGCACCTCCTAGGTCCCCCTCTAAACCACTATTACATAAACTACACTGGTTGCCAATACGGCAACGAGTAAAGTTTAAGACCTGCTGTATTATCCATAAAGGCCTTAATGAATTGGGACCAGAGTATTTGGCTACCAAATTTGTTCCATATGCTCCTACCCGTATCCTCAGGTCCAGTGAACAGCTGCTGCTAAACATTCCTAAAATAACCAAATCTAGGCTAGGAGGTAGGGCTCTGTCTGTGGTAGGTCCTAGCCTCTGGAACTCCCTCCCGCTTTTTCTAAAACAATGTAGGAATCACCTCAAATTCAGAAAATGTCTGAAAACTTTTTTCTTTAGTTCATTTTAACACCTATCCTGTTGGCTCTTAATAGTCTTCCTGATACAAATTATATTCCTTGTGGCTCTCTCTTAGTTCTATACCAGGTGTCACCAGCGTGCAGATACTCCTTCGGGAGTTTATTCATAGCGCTTTATAAACATGCAAATAAATAAATAAATAAATAAGACTTGGACTTCACAGGTGGGCTGTCTCCTGTGTCCACATCATGGGTACACAGGTGGGTCTTACCCGGGACAAGGGAGAACAGAGGAGCGAATGACCCCAAGACCTGGCGACATTCCTCCTGCTGCTCAGTAGTCAGGGATGGCGAGAGTTTCACTCCCTCCACCGACCCATCCTTTTCTTGAGACGCAAAAAGGTCAGGGAGAGGCTCTGTGTCCTCTTCCTCTGATCCATCAGTCACCATAACCAACATGACTTCGGGCCTCTCGTAGTGGGGCTTGAGGCGGTTGGCATGTAACACCCGATGTGGGTGCCGTGGGGTCTTCACGTCCACCAACTAGGTAGCCTTGCCCATCTTCTCCAACACCTCATAGGGGCCTGTCCAACGGTCCTGGAGGGCACTCAGCACTCCAGGCTACATCACCCACACCTTCTGACCAGGCTCCAGCTCCACTGGGTGAGCATTGTGGTCATACCACGCTTTCATCAAAGACTGGCTAGCTTCCAAGTTGTCAGAAGCTTGCTTCCACAACTTAGCCATTTGGCTCCGGAAGGCCAGCATGTAGCTCACCACGTCCTGGGGAACTTTCCGAGGAGACCTTTCCCAGGAGTCCCTCACTAGGCTGAGAGGTCCACGTACAGGGTGCCCATACAAAAGCTCAAAGGGGCTGAAACCCACTCCCTTCTGCGGCACTTCCCTGTAAGAAAAGAGCAAACAGGGTAGGAGGACGTCCCATTTCCTCCGGAGGCTTTCGGGTAGACTTCTGATCATACCCTTTAAGGTTTTGTTGAACCTTTCCACAAGGCCATTGGCCTGTGGGTGATAAGGAGTGGTAAACCTGTAGGTCACCCCACACTCCTTCCACATTGCCCGCATGTACGCTGACATGAAGTTGGTCCCCCTGTCAGACACAACTTCCTTGGCGAATCCCACTCGGGTAAAGATCCCCATCAGGGCCTTCGCCACTACCGGTGCAGTAATGGTTCTCAGAGGTATTGCCTCCGGATACCTTGTGGCATGATCCACCAGTACCAGGATGAACCTGTGACCGGAGGTTGTCGGCGGATCTAAGGGCCCAGCAATGTCGATGCCCACCCTTTCAAAGGGGGTGCCAATGACGGGAAGTGGTTCCAGGGGAGCCTTCAGCTTCATCCCTGTTTTCCCACTGGCTTGGCATGACACACACGACCGACAGTATGTATCGGACGCCACCCTCATTCGAGGCCAATAAAAGTGGGGGACAAGCCGTGCAAAGGTTTTGTCCTGTCCCAGGTGTCCTGCCAAGGGAATCTCGTGAGCCAACTCTAATAGGAAGGCTCGGTAGCACTGTGGGACTACCAGGGCCCGTGACAGTCCGTGCACTGGCGCCCTGGGCTCACTGTAGAGGAGACCATCCTCCCAGTAAACACGATAGTTCCCAGACACGTTACCTACTGCCTGGGCTTCAGCCTGTTGCCTCAGACCCTCGAGGGTGGGACATTCCCTCTGTCCCTTGCTCAGTTCCTCCCAGGATGGTCCTCCCTCCACTCGCCACTCAGCGGGGATAGGCAGATCCTGCAACGGAACCATGTCCTCCTCCGCGGACTCCGGGTCCATCTCCTCCGATGGCCTATCCATCTCACGGGGCACGGACATCGAGGCAGGCTCTTCCTGTCCTCGAGATGCTCCCTCATCGGCAGCTGGGTGGGCCATTGTTCCAGGCTCCAACCCATGCGACTTCTCCTCCTGAACAGCCGCCGACCTGGTACTCACACAGGCCCAATCAGGTGTACCCAGCCTCTCAGTATGAGTCCGGTATTCCACCTCCTTCCAAGCATTGTGCTCCATATCATTGCCCAGCAGACAATCGACTGGCACGGCGGGGCTTACGGCAACTCGAAGTGAACCTGCAACCCCTCCCCACTCAAAGGGAACCTCAGCCACGGCATAGTGGCTCAGTCTGCCGTCAGCCATCACGGCTGGATGAAGTACGCCTGGAATCACCTGCTCTGAGGGCACCAAGTGACTCCTGACTATAGTCATACTGGCTCCTGTATCTCTCAGAGCTTCCCCTCTATGGCCATTGATGGTGACCCATTGCCCATACTTGGTAGTATTTGGGGGCACCTGGATCTTTGGAACCATCTCCCGATCACCCAGGGACACTAAGGTGACACCCGCCCACTCTCTCCCCTTAACTAAGGGAATCTCCTCCCCAAGCGCTACACTAGCAACTCCCGGGGCCTTTCCTCCAGTGGGAGGGGGTGGTCTCTTTGGGCATTTCGCGTCTCCCTTATAATGTCCAACACCACCGCACTCAAAGCAATGGACAACCCTTGGCTACTGACTCTGGCCAGGATTAGGGTTCTTTTGCGGGCTAGCCTTAGAGTTGGAGAAGAAACTTTTCCCCTTAAAGTTATTTTGGGGGCCTTTGGAGAACTCCTGTTTCTTATTATCTCCCCCCTCTTTCTTCTGGGGAGCGCCCTGTCCGGACTTCTGAGAATCTCCTCCCGTCCCCTTCGTGGACACTCGGGTACTTACCCAAATGTCTGCCTCCTCAGCAAGCTTACGGGGGCAAGTAAGTTTGCTGTCTACCAGGTGCTGCCTCAGCTCAGGAAGACATTTCTCGAGTAGATGTTCCTTGAGTATGAGATTGTACAACCCTCGATAGCCTTCCACCTCACTACCTTGGACCCATCCATCCAGGGCTTTCTTGGCGTAATCCAGGAAGTCAACCCAATTCTGTGAGCTCAGTGTATGGCTGCCCCTAAACCTCTGCCGGTACTTCTCGGGGGTCAACCCAAACTTTCTGATGACCGCCACCTTCATGGCGGGGTAGGCTACCTGATCCTCCCGGTCTAGGGCCAATACGGCATCCCTACCTGTTGGAGGCATGTAGCGGTACAATCCACCACCCCAATGCTTCTTGTGGATCCCATGGGCTCTTAAGGAGACCTCATAGGCTGCCAGCCACTTAGCTATGTCATCTCCAACAGTATAGCTAGCGACCACGTCCTTGGGTAAGTGAGGCCTGAGCTCCCTGGCAAATTCCTTAGACTCGACACCCTCCGGAGTGATGGTATTGGCTCTGAGGTCGAGTTCTCGTAGCTTGAACTCGTGTTCCATCCAAAGAAGGACACCACACCACTGTTGTAGAAAAATACGATTCCTTTATGTAAAAATTCTCTGTTGTGAATGGGGATCAATTAGGAAAGCACATTTACATTTCTCTTGGTCACAATTTGCTGGGTTTCGACTTTGGAATAGATTCAATAAATAAGCTTAGGAGGACAGTTCATCAATAAATGGAATAAATATCAAGAATAAATATTGTCAATAAAATAGCATAAATATCACTTTCGGTATAGCAGAATAAATACTGGTTCAGTTACAAGAACATCTACAGGTTCATTCTGGTATCGCTGCCACCAATTAAATACTTTAGGAACACTACATTTGCAAATACATTTCAGGTTGGAAAGATTACTCTTACAGTTTATGACGTTTTCACCATTAGTGTACACAGGCTTCTCTGGGCACAACAGGGAGTGCTGGGACTCTTTAATAATCACACGGGGGTTATGCCCGTATATCTAAAAGGCAAGGAAAGACAGTGAACACTTCATTTACACTCGGCTGCCACCGGGTTGAGATCTCTGTTTGCCGGTGGGGGTCTAAGCGCGCTTTGGGGTTTCTGTCACCGCTAGCACTCAGGCGGCACCAGTTCCACGTCTTTAGACTGCCGAACGGGGCTGCCGAAGAGGTCACACAATCTTCGTGCTCAGTCAAATAAATGCCGGTTCACAGTTCCTTTATAACAGCGCTTCCCACCTGAAGAAACGGGCCCACCTCACATCGGCTGCAATCGAAAAGCGATTCAGTCGGGTTCAACACTTCTCTCACCAGCAACGGGTTCTCAGGGGCTCCACGGACCTCCCTCCGACTTCCTCAAACAGGGATGGTTCCCGCCCACAGCTACAGCCGCCGATCCACTGGGGAGGGGCAGAGACAGTAGTCCCGCCCAACGAAGGCCGGCCTTTCCCCGCCCCGGCGCACCACCTCACCTCAGTCTGCGCAGGAAGCACTCTACGCCGGTGGAGCTCGGAGACGTCCGAGCTCCTCGCTGGAGGCGCCTGTCACACAAGGGGCACAGAAGACGCTCGCGGTCACGGCGAACTTGCTCTCGCCTCGCGACCCGAGTCAGTCGTAATTCACCACCGGGGGGCGGGGAGGCACACGAAAATCGGTCACAGTCTCTTGGGGGTGACGAGGCACTCGCTGGGCAGGCGCTGTAGGCGCGAGGTCACCGCATACACAGCTGACTGGAACGCCAATCAGGATGCATGCCAGTGAATCTTGCTTGCTCTACTGCCCGCACTACCAGCTGCCTCAGGGGTCAACAGGGCAGGTGTCAATCTGGTGTCAAGTCTGGAATCTCCTTCTTCACCTAGATCCGGAACATCATTATCCTATCTAGTCTTTTGGTCATTCAAAATGGCCGCCAGGGACTGGACCTTATATAGTCAGTGCCCTGAGGTGCTGGCTCGTGCCAGTAGGTTCTAGAACCTTCTTTGGGTTAAGCCAATGACATGGCACTTCTGGGGTATTTGGGTCTCTAACAGCCACCATACTGGGGTTCTAGAGCAGCCATTTTGTGTATCTGAGGGAAATAAGGTAATTCCTGTCAGGAATGTGCGCCAAATAAAAGGGCGCCAAAACCTTGAAAGGTCAAGGTTCATGGAGGCTCCAAAGGGAGTCACTCACATGAGGGAAATGGAT
The DNA here is from genome assembly GCF_964263255.1 of Lissotriton vulgaris. Lineage (NCBI taxonomy): Eukaryota > Metazoa > Chordata > Amphibia > Caudata > Salamandridae > Lissotriton > Lissotriton vulgaris. The sequence goes on along the minus strand of NC_141694.1, from coordinate 657,807,455 downwards.
GGCCACCATTTTGAGGTCATTTATTCAGGTTGCCAATCCCAGCCTATAATGTCACAGGGTTCACTAGGTGTCTTGTAAATAGGTGCCAAAAACCTTGTGAACAACTGGGCGTCAAGGAACATCTAGCCCCATGAAACAGCACAGAACAGGTCCTGGTAGACAAAGAAAAGCGACAAATTTTGGGAGGTACAGGGGAACAAAAGAAATCATAGTGGTGAGGGGACTCTCAGAAGCAGACGGGTCTAACACCTACCCATTGTGGGTCTGCACTCCCTCTATTTGTGTATGGTGCACCCGTTCCATGTCTTCTACTGACATGCAAGTCAGTTAACCTTGATGTCAGCTGTCCCCTTGGTTAACATGTGTGTGTGCCTCCCTATCACTTCATTTGTGACACTATGCTTTGTGATGCAGTTCTTGGGCCAGGGCAAATGTTCAACTCTGGACATTGCCCTAATGGTTTATGTGTGGTGTTCTTGTGCTATTAATCAGTGAGGATTGCTCATGTGCACTTCAGCTGTGTGTGCTGCCCAGTGCTCTGGTCAAGATGGTTCTGCTCTTGTGTCCCAGAGTGGTGCATCTGTTGTTGTTGTGTTGGATGTATGTGTGTTGGCTGTGGTATTGCTTCACTTCCAGGGAGTGCTGTCGTGTTTGTGCTGTGCTGATTTGTGTTGTGTGTGTTGATGTTGTGTCAGTCATGTCTGTGTGTGACTGTTCTTCTTAGTGTGCACACACTGCTTGTTGTGCATTCAGTGCTGTGTGTATGTGACCTTGGCATTGCCTGATGTGCATTCCCTGATGTCCTGTATTGTTTGTTCATTTTTTATTTCATGTGCATCTGTGGTTGGTTTCATGTGGCAGTGTAGTTCTAAGATGGTGCACTTCTTGTGTGATTTGTGGTATGTTGTGGGTGTTTTGTTCCTGAGTAATGGGGTTGTGCACTCCTGTTGTGTCTGTGCTCCCATTGCTTTTCCACAGTTTGGCTGACAGGGTATGTCTGTTTCTGATGGGGTTCTTTGTGTGTTTATTAGTGTGTGTGTGTTGTTTTGGGCAGGTATCTGTTCAGGCATCCATGTGTGTGTGTTATGTTTGTGGCTACACATAGGGTGTGCGTTTGTTTGTGTGTGTATGTACTGGCAAGTATTTGCAGCCTTCAGTGTGTGTGGCACTGGTGTTGTGTGTACCTGTGCAGCCAATCCTGCAGTGGCTGTCTCCTTAGTTGTTTGTTGTGTGGTTCAGGGTGTGCATTGTGCTTGCTTGTTGCTTGTTGCTGTGCATGGGGGTGCACAGGATGGGCACCTGGTCTGTGACTTGATGGGGTGTGTTGATGTGTGGTTGGGGGAGGTGTGTCCCTGTGGTCTTTCTGCCCGGCCGATGCTTTGGACTGGCCCTACCTTCTGCATTGTGCGCATGTGTTGACCGCTGCCGTGACGTGACCGGGACCGGGATGTTGCTGCAAGTTCGCGGTCGATGTGTGTCCAGGATGCAGTGGGGTGACATGGTGGCAGGTGGGTCATGTAAGGGTGCCCTTGTGGATGTGTTGTTGCCCCCAGCAGGGTCTCTGTTGTGGGATTGTACCATTTGTCTGCCCGTGTGTAGTATTTGTATAGTTTCGTACTTGGGGCGGCGTCCGCGGCGGCCCATTTGATGATAGTGCTGTAGCAGGTACAGCACCAGATACACATGTAGAGCTGGGTCCATGGCGGTCGTGACCGGGTGGTGTGGACTGGGTCTCTGCTATCGCGCTCCGCTGTCGAGTTTCCGCCATCTCTGGTTGGGCGGTGTCTCCACTGCGGTGCGTCTGCTTGTTTGGGCCATCCTAATTTGTGGAGCGCGCGGACATCATTCCACACGGCGGTGAGTCTCCATTGGCTCCCACCCCGGTGGCGGGCTCACTTTGATGGCGGTGCGCGTCGCTCCACGGTGGACGGGATTTGACCTATGTTTTATTATACTAATATGGTGGACGTGTTTCCTGCAGCTCGCGGGTGGAAAAAGGCGTCTTTCCGACCCACCGGCACCGCAGTGGTGCCACTGTCCGACATCCTAATGGACCCCCAAGTGCCTGAACAATAACGGTCTATTGCAGTTGGTGGACAGGTGGGTATAAATATATATTAGTAGCTGTAGACTCATGCCCTTGATATATGTGGGTATGGCCCAAAATCCAGAATATGGCTCACGCAGTCAAGGTGTACCGATGATGGGTGGAGTTCATACATTTCATTCCGACCAATGGCCGCTTTTACCTCTAAGGCAGTAGCAAAGGCACTTATTAAGGTAGGGTTAAGTCTCCTATTCTCACACCCCTTAGGCACAGTTCAAATGGGTTCATACAATAAACTAACACTGTGCATAAACAAGCATGGACTGCAAGGGACTGGGACAATGGCAGGTCATGCGTCCAAGACCTGTTTGTTAGGTGCAACAAGAGCAATAAATAATATGTCAAGACATGTACTTTCCAACTGCTCTCCAAGCGAGATGCTCTTTGGATACAAAATATATGTAACATACCTTGCAGGATGCGAGGATCTACAAGATCAATCACAACTTACTCTGTTGCAGGAATTGAAGCATGCCCGAGATAGTCTAAGTCAGACGTTAACTCTAATGCTGCATCCAGAGGCTATCTGGTTACCAAAGGTCACTAAACCTGTGGTAGAGGAATTGAGGTTGTAGGAAGAGTTTGGTCCAATGAAGATGCTGCACTGATGCTAAGAATGGAAGCAACAAGAACGCCTGGGAGAAAGAGAATACGCATGATGTTAGTGTACATAGTGAAACCGTGTCATGTGATCCATCATCTACAGCAGACCAGTGCAACATCTGAAACCACTGCTCATAGTGCGGCCAAAAATCCTATTGAAGAATATGTTCCAGTCAGCTTTCCTTAATAGAAATGAAGCACAGCAAGTACAGAGTACAGAACAACGATAGGTAAACAGTGGAAGAACTGTTGATAATGTAACATTTCCAACTGCATCACCTCTACGGTTAAAATAAGAATCAAAAATATTAAATGTTCCACTAACTTTAGGTCTCGGAATTTGAGTAAATAATCATCAGCATGTTAGAGTATTTCTTTAAAAAAGAGTTCATGTTGGAAACACTGCGTAATGAAATAAATGAATGAAAAGACTTCTAAAAATAAATGGTTGAAATAAAAAAATAGTATGAAAAAATACGTTACAGCAGTAGTTGGACAGTTAAATAAAAAATGATAGGTCCCGCAAAAAATGTCCAAGGTACACACATTTTTTGTCTTGATTTAGATGACAATTTGCTTCTAATCCCTTTTAGTCAGTGAACGGGTTAGAGATAAAGGGCCAGATGTAGGTGGCCATTTACCGACCGGTAAATGGTCATTCCTGATGTAGGGGCCCTATTTTACCGAATCAGTAAATTTATCGAATCGGTAAAATACAGAATCAGTATTTTTACCGATTCGGTAACTTTGAGATGTAGGTGGGACTCTTCTGAGTCCCACAGGCCTTACTGAATCGGTATTTTACCACCCAATCATATTGGGTGGTAAAATACCGAATACAAGTGTGCATGCACATCTGTGCATGCACACCTGTGCAATGTGACACACAGACAAGGGCATGTCTGTGTGCCACATGGCACACAAGTCCGGAATTGGGGTGCCAGAGGGTGTCAAAGTGACACCCCCTGCACCCTTGCAACAATCAGAATTTACTGAATCGGTAAATACCGATTTGGTATTCCATATTGATTCCTATGGGCTTCAAGGCCCACAGGAGTCAACGGGGGAATACCGATTCAGTATTTACAGAATCGGTAAATACCGAATCTTACCGATTTAGTATTTACCGATTCTGAATTACCTACATTTCCCCCCCTCTAATTTACCACTTCTTAAATACCGAATCGGTATGATTCTGTATTTATGAAGTAGTAAATTAGAATTACCTACATCGGGCCCCAAGAAACAAGTGTGCTTATAGAACGACAAACATAAGCTTCAATGTACAATTGTGAGTTTCATCTCTCTGTGGAGAATCACAAGCAGATATCCTGCCATGCCCATTATCCTAACTGGTGTTTACATATATAGAAGGCAACAAGAACAGTACATTGGCGCCAACAATGGGAACAGTGTCCAGTTCCAGTACCAGGGAGTAAGCTTGAGACTGAAGCAAACTTTCCTTATTTTAAATCTCCATTAAAATACATAAAAGATGCGGTAACATATTTTTAGAGCCAAATGCAACTAACCTTTCTTGTGTGTTTATTTCCAAGCACAAAGTAATATGTTCATATGAATTCTTAGATGAATATACTGAGAATGGTTATTCCGTTTGGAATGCAACCATACCAATAAAAGTCTGTATAGGGTATAGAAAATAGGTAGATTCAAGGGTCAGATACTTTACTACAGGCACTTTATTTTCGAGGATACTTTGTATTTGTTGAATGATACAAATCGACAGGTAATATGTGCATATTTTACTAACGTTAATGAAGTGCTAACACTTTTCATACCTAAAAAAATGTATCCTCTCACCTCAAAATAGAAATGGGAAAGAGCACTGAAAGAGAATGAAATGGAAGCAATAATTGTTGATGATATTTTAAAAAATTTATCTTCTACATCTGAGAGAACTGTGTGGTATTTGTTAATAAATTAATGTTATTTAGGATTTGTTAAAGAAACAGTGGGGACGTTTGCTAATAAACCCAAATATAATATAACAAAGTACACATTAACAACAATAGTGTAGGCAAATTATGTCAAGAGTAAGTGAATGCTTTTTTATACACGCCTAAAACAACCATGGACACATTGAATACAATTGTTAATGTTTATGTTTTTGTTGAAAGTCGAAAGAGACAGAAAAGACAAAAATGTGCTGATTGTATTAACCGCTACGACTATAAAGCATAGATCGTCTGCAGAAGCTCTTCAAAGACTAAGGTAAACAGACGCAGAGAATAATCAAAGAGCATATGATGTGATAGATAATGATTTGAAGATGATATTAAAGAAAATATATTCAATTTTAGAAATGACTGCAGTTGCTTGTTATGTAGTGTAAAATGCACAAGACAATTACAGAGCTGAACATAAACACATTAAAGCTATATCTGCCTTGCAGGCTTCATTACAAGAGCTGAAATCACATAGGGTTCCATGGAACCTGGTTAATTAAATTGAAGTATTTTGTGTATACAGCACAAGTAAACGCATAATTTAACTTCAGTGTAGGAGTTCAAATTATTGCCTCATAGTCCCTATTAAAATCAGATATTACATGGTTGATACATGGATTTATTTAAATAACTAGTTATGTATTACAGCTTGAAGGATGTTTCATTTAGAAAGATGCTGTACGTACGCAGAGCTATGAAACTGAATTTTAGCATATACATTGGCAATTGCATATTCATTGCATTATTTGCTTGAAGAACAATCTGTATTTTTGAATGCAAAGCACTGTTCAAGCCCTCTGGAAACGTAATTCATATGTAAGCAAATCATTATTTTAAAGGTAAATGCAACACAACTTCATTTAAAAATAATTGTGACATGCAAAGACAATGTTGATCACTGACCTGAGGATGAGCACATGTAGTGACTTTGAGTCAGGGTCCATGCATCTACAAATAACTCCGGCTGATAAGAGCTTCTCTAGCAGGATTATCTGTCTCGTAGCACTCTGGTCTAGATGAGAACAACTCTTCCTAGAGAAGAGTGGAAGACACCAGCCTATTTTCAATTTCCATTTCCTATTTTTCTACAACAAGCAAGATCCCCTTGGGAGTAAGGATATCTTTCTGGGTGTGCCCTTAGATTTGGAGTCTTCACAACAACTCATTTATACTAGTATTTGTAAAAGTGTGATAGTGTGACTACACCCAATGTCTACAATGTGGCCTTCAAATAGCCTTCTACTGACGCCGGTCCTATAAGCAAAAATACATCAATTAAATCTATGCTTGGCTGTTTATAGGGTGGGATACTATCAAGGTACATGGTCTTAGGTGATCATGTAGAGCAACTTTGCTTTTTCAAATCCTTTGCAGCTTTTTCAGAAAAATGATTAAGGCACACAAATCATCAGTTTCATAAGCAGTATTCAAATACGTTAATCACTAGGTCAATTTGCTCCCGAATTAAGAATATTCAATTGCCTTTCAATTGAACATAAGTATTTGCATTGTTTCAAAATTTCAAACATAATTTCCCAAATTCATCGGTGACTGGATTTGGGTAATAAATCTCTATTCTCAATCCCATTTATTAGATCCCAAGGGGCTCATCTAAATTCTCAAAATTTGATGGTCATGGTTGGCAAATAATCATGTGCTTCTGGCATATGTCCTGCAAGCCTACATATTTCCACTGCATAAGCTGCTGCGGCCCATTGTTTGGTCTGAAAGGTTATAAAGGTTGTCTAGACAAAAAAAGATATATATTGTAGCATTAAACGAGAAAGGTGCTTTATTTCTTTTTTCCATTGTTTGCTTGAAATCATTGGTGTAGTTTAACCAGATTAGGTTCTGTGAAAAGAGTCCCTCCTAGTAGGTCATTAACTTTGTCCCCAAAGAGCTATTCTTTTAGCACCAATTTCTGTCTGGGCATTTTTCCATTTACAAGTTGTGGAAATTTAGATTTCAGTGCACTCACTTTCAAAGAGCCCTAGTTGTAAAAATGCACCTGGGACAGAGGCAATGATCAGATTTGTATTTCATTTTTCAGAGTCACTGCTTTGCCAGCATTCGGAATATGAGTAGTTTGCACCCTGTTAAGGAGGGAGTCTAAAAAATTCCTGGTTTAATACTCTCTCTTCAAACTAAATGGATGGCCATGAAGTCCAAACCTAACTATCACTCTATTTTAAGGCACACAGCCATTAATGCACCTCAGCAGGCCATCATTAGCATTGAAAAAAGCCAGGAGTTCTCAGAACATGGCACTTCTAAAATCTGTTAAAGTGGTTTACAACCCCTTTAGTGAAAAATAACAATTAATAGATTTAACATCACTTACGTAAAGGACCATACACTATTCCAAAGTCCCCTTCCCAATGCTGACACTATACTGAATTTCTGGGGTTGAAAGAGTATCCTGAACTCAAACTATGAGCCTGACATTGATCACTTTGTTAAATCTTTTGCATTAAGGTCCATGAAAGAAATTTGTCTGTAATAAATTGGATTACTTTGGGAGTCAATCTTGAAAATAGGCGCAAAGCCGGTATTTGTTCTGGTCTTAGCTACCATAACTTCAGTTGCATTACGGGTGGGTATGGGACACAGCACATAACCCATAATTTAAAAGAAAATCACTTGAGTCAGCTAAAATATAAACCGGTCCGGTGGCACTTTTTGCTTAAACTGATGCTCCTGATATGTCTTTAATTGCAACACCAGGTGAAACACAGTTCTATTCTATTCTCTGCATTTCTAAAACACATGGCTACCCAGAAAGGGCCTCCCAGCGCTAAGCAGAAAATGCTTTTTATGCTTATTTTTTCTGCCTTTAAATCCCACGCACCCATAAGTTTCACTCTATTGTATACATTCTAGTGATAGTCGAACCCATGCAACCTGATTGATTAAAGCAGAGTGCCCTCTTCTTACCAAACACAAATTGAGTCTATTGCTTTTTTCCAGAAAAGCCAACATTAAACAACAGCTTTCATGCTATAGTTTCTTTTTAGTCTTCAAAATCTGTATTTATCCAAACTATTTAATAGCCACGCATGAGTTGACTACTTCTAAGAAATCATCCTTCTGATCCCTACTACCCTTATCAAACCATAATAATTCCCTTCTTTTGTCTCTTTTGTTATTTGTCTAGGCTGGAGCTTTATGGAAAACACCTGCAAGCTCTGGACTGACACTATAGGCCATTTGCCATCCCTGGCTCCTAGGTTTCTAAAGCAAAGAGCTTGAAGTTTGCCTGCGAATGATTTCTAAATTGATGCTCAGACACAGGGAGTCTCTGCTTTCTTCTCTTTCCAATTATTACTCCAGCAAAGAATCTTACTGCTCATTTCTTTTCGTTAAGCAAGCTTATAGAGAAGAAATACAGGTCATGCTGGAGTTTCTCTTGTTCCCTTGTCTTTTTCCCCCTTGCTACATGACCTTTAAACTATTTCCAAGGGCTACCTTTTTTCCTGCTAGTACGCAACCCATAGAGCTAGGGGGCCCCACTGCCACAGATCCCTCTTCAAGACAGACATAAGGGACTGAATATTAGGGGTCCAGGCTCGGTCTGAGAGGCGCAAGATATAGATACCTAAGTATTTGAAGGAGAGACGCCTTATGGATACAGCAGGGTACCAGACACAACCTCCTGCCTCGTTCTCAACCGGCACAAGAAGCGATTTGTTCAAGTTGATCCACAGACCAGTGGCCTTCCCATACAGGTGAAGGAGTTCGAGGCATCTGGGGCCTTAAGATTGTGAGTCCCCCAGGAATAATAGAATATCATCTGCATAAAGATCTATGCGCTCCTCAGGACCCCCCTCCCAATGGATCCCCAAATATGAGCATTACAACTAACGAGGTGTGCCAGGGGCTTTAATACTAGGTCAAATAACAATGGAGACTGGGGGCAGCCCTGATGGGTGCCTCTTGGGATCGCGTAAGGCTGAGATAAGACTCTGTTCACCCGGTCCTGGAATGTGAAGGCATTATATAGTATGCCCACAAGTTTATGAAATAAGGTCTAAAGCCTGCTCATTAAGGCACGGCCACCAGAAAGGTCCAGGAGACTGTTTCAAATATCTTTTCAAAATCAATTAAGAATAAGGTCAGGGAGCCTTCCAGGCGGTGCGGCTGAGATAGTGCTACCTGCACTCTCCCCATGCAATGGCGGGTACTCCTGCCAGGCATGAATCTGCACTGATCTGGGTGGATAGGGTAACTCAATGTCTGACTTCATCTGGTCGCGACGACCTTTGTAAACACTTTAATATCTGGTGTTTATGAGAGAAATAGGCTTGCATGTGGAGCAGCTGTCCGCAGGTTGGTTTGCCTTAGGTATCACCACAATGGTGGTAGTGTCCAGGTCCGGGGGAAATGGCCCACGCTCCATCGCCTCAGCATAGAGGACCAGTAGGTGAGGTATAAAATGCATCTGATATCAGTTGAAGAATTCAATGGGGAACCTGTCTGGGTCTTGGGTCTTGCCCGAACTGAGGTCCAAAAGGGCCATGTCTGTTTCCTCAGTTAAGAGCTGTTGGTCGTGGTCTCGGGCAATGGAAAGGAGGATCGAAGGCAGAGGGATATCCTGTAGCAGTGGAGATGCGACCTCCTGCGGGGGCACAGGAATCGCCTCATATAAGTTTTGATAGTAGGCCATAAAGACCTGCGAATCTCCGGTGTATCCGCAGGAATGGCCAATACTATCCTATTTGAGATATTGTGAGTCGCCAGTCAATAGAAACGATTACTGGACTTATCCCTATGTTCATAGACCCTCTGGTTTGATAAGTCTGCAATTCATTTTTTATCATCTAAAATCTCCAATATTGCTGAAAATATGTTGCTTCTGCTAATTGCCTCTTGGTTGTAGCTCTTCCTGGGTCTCGCTATCTCTATCTTGCATTCTAGTGCCATGGAGCCTAGTGATGTAGGGGCACATATGAATAGAGAAAACAAGTAGGGCAGGATTTATCAGCATTTTTGGTCCCTCCTCCATCTGGGAGTGATAGGGTTGATGCCTTGTTCTTTATCTATGTCACTGTCTTCATCACCACCTGGTGCTTGTGGTAATACCATTTTAATGTCTCTAAAATGTACTAAAGGGTTGATTTAGTGGAGGAACAAAGCTGGATAATATATCAGACCTCTTCTACTTGACCTGGCTCCATTTAAAAGGCACCAAATGGCATTGACCCCGATTATACAATCATCATCATTTACAGCATCATGAACTCTCATTTGGTGGATCTGATACCGACAGAAATAGTGTCCACCAAATTTAGGGATTTCTCTAAGACACCCATCCCATTGCTAGCACACATAAATCTTCTAAAATGTCCCGGACGGGCTGGCATAAAACACTTAACACATCAGGGACATTTTTGTTAGTGGGCCCTGGAAGTTGTCTGCATTTTTTAGGTTAATTTCCAGCACCTGCATTCGTGACATCAGTTTTTCCTTGCTGACAAGAGCAAGTTGGACCTGGCATCACTAACATTTCTCTCACTAAGTGGCTTCCTTCATGCAGGCAGAAATCTCTTGAGAGACATGAGTTGGTGTCAAACAGTACCAAGACGAGCAAAAGAGATGCTGTAACTTTACAATTGCGTATAGCAGCCATTTATCATGCTCCTTCCACTCAATCATCCTACAAATTAGGGGGCACATGTGGTATTGTTTCATGCAGTGGAGTGCAGCAAGGGAACTTGCTGTGCTGCATTGTGTGACAGGGAGAGAACAAAAGACATGAAGAAGCATTTCTGCACTCTCCTTGGGCTGGTGCACTGTGTGCTGCCAAGGGCCAATGCAGGCACCCTTGTGCCATAGTGTACGGATGCCAGCATTATGGGCAGGATTGTTCTTGCAGGGAAAGGGATACCTTCTTCTCCAAAAACAATTCAAAGAGGAAAATTCCTATTTTATGTGTGCTGCAGAACTCAGCACACATAGAAGGAAGTAACAAGGAGAAGTGAATATATTTCTCTTAGTTAAGCCAACCTTAGGTTGGTGCACCAGTTTGGCTCAAAGCCAGGTTTACTACCTATAGTAAATCTGGGTTTGCATCAAAATCCAAGGGTGGATGCATAGGAATGCCCATAGTCTACCCGAACACCTCACTATGCAAAGTAACGCAAGGCGAATCTGTGGCATAAACCTTTCTATATAATTTTTATTTTTACCACATGGTTTCTGGATCACTGCTGTGAATATCATTAACTGAGTCTCACTTTTGTGGTAGGTACCTCCGAAGGGGGACCCCTGACTACTGCTGGCTTCACAAGCATCCTGCAAGTAGTCAAGGAGATCTGATGCCAGGCAGTGCAAGCAGGTAGTGTAACCTACCTTGGAGGACACCGAGTGTTGTTAAAGGAAGATTCAGGGCCAAGGTAATTAGGAGGAGCCCAGGCAGGGCAGCAGATCCTGGGTACTGTGCGGGTAATGGCGGGCTGTGGTGCTGGAGCAGCAGAGGTGCCTTGAAATTTAGGTAGATGAGCTAAAAGGGCAGAGCGCAGGCCCTGAGCTCGCGCTCATTGGAGGTAGAGCAGTCTACAGCTAGCATCTAACAAATCTGCTAAGACCAGGAGGTCCAGAACTAATTGCAGAAAATGTAGAAGCCTCTGAGGCCTAATCAGCACTACTAGTGGTTAGAGCACGCCACCAGGAGCAAACAGCACCAGAACCCATTCAATTTACCCAAAAGGGCCAGAAAAAGACACCTTAATTGAGCTGCTTCACTCTCAGTGTGCCAGTGGACCCCGTGCTGCTGGGTCAAAAGCATTGTACTGCTGTCCTGGTATTCCTCCAGGGAGACCCAGTGCCCAGGGGAGTTTTCCACCAGGGGCGCATGTGGTGCACTCACTTTCATTGGTTCACACCCCTCTGGGTGGCCTGTACTGCAGCAGAAGAGTTACTATTGAGGACTGGCTCGATCCATCCACTGCCCCATAAGAACCCCCCCCCCCCCAATGAGTCTGATTTGCCATCCTGAAACTCCTGGGCCAGGAAGAGAGAGACCCTGATGAAGATTTATTAATTTTCCAAACACTCCTGGAGCTGGGAAGGAAAGCTTTGGGTACTCTGACCTTTGTTACTAGGTACTATGGTTGCTATGCAACCAGGTTGAAGGTATAAAAATGACTCTCAGGCTGCATTATGTTGATCATTGAAAACTTTATTGACATATACATTGTTGACAGTGATTCATTCCATATGTTGTGTTATGTGATTGAAATGTGGCACCATCTTGACGTGTTTCAATACTGATTAATTGCATTGGGATATTCTCCATACTTTACCTTTAATGATTGTGGTGATACCCTGAAAGTGCCAGTAGGTCTGACATTTAATTTACCTTATCAATAATAAGTACCATTTGTCCATGATACTTGAAATGATAAAACAATAACAATCTATATATATAAAAAAACGAAAGTATGTCTGTTTGTCCTTTATGCATTACTACACCATTCATCCGATCCGCATGAAACTTTGGGAAGTTGTTGAGTACACTCCCGCGAAGGTTTCTGGCAAAGAAATCTTTTTTTTTTTTTTTAAACATTTGTTAGAAGTTGTTGAGTACACTCCAGCGAAGGTCTCGGGCAAAAAAAATAAAATTAAAAAAAAAAGAACAATTTGTTAAATATCGGCCCCCAGGCCCCCCAGGGCCCTCATAATCTTTCCAATACTGAACGTTTACAGTTTCCGGTGCGACTCGCTTTTGCAATGACCATCAGCAAAGCACAAGGACAATTGCTGCAAGTGTGTGGACTAGATTTGGAGAATCATGCTTCTCACATGGACAACTGTATGCGACCAGCTCACGCGTCGGAAAACCTTCTGATTTATTTGTGTACGCAGCAGACGGAGAAAAAAATACTGTGTATCCACAAGCACTTGAATAAATAAACAGAATTAAAACAACACTTTAAAATGTTTTCCATATTAAAATTAAAAAGTTTCAATAAAAATGACACAATGTAAATTGAATGTTATCATAACAAGATTCCTTAAGTTTCCTTTCTTCTGAGATCGCAGCAACGCGCAAACAAGCATGCGTTTGTAATATTTAATTAATCAGAAACATGCTCAGTCCTGTAAGTCCAGTGCACAACATCATGAAATATATAGGAGTGTGTTTGTATAATTTAAGAGAAATAGTGGACTAGATAAATTATTGTTTTTTTCAATGTTTCTGCAGATTAAATAATGAACGTCCAAAGTGAGAATCACTTAAGAAAAGACCAATCACCCAAAGCGTTGGCAGTATTTCAACCCCAGATACTTTAAATGGTCATAGCCAGTACAAGTGTATATTAAGCATAAGCAAGAGTCTTTAGACATAAGAAGTAAAGGAGTAAGATGTAATCAGAAGGATAGCATGTATCTTACCTGATATAAATATTCATTGAATGTTTGGCCATGTCTCATAAGATAATTATTTGCTAATGCAAATTATCAAACAGATCCAGAAGGTCTGAACAAATGAAAAAGCCAATTAATTAAACCATATGAGAGGTCTTCACCAGTAAGAGAGGGGTATCAGGGTCACTTACAGGTATTGAAGCAAAACCCAAAGGATGAAGTTAAAGGGTAGCATCAGGAGATTGCGGACAAAGTAATCACTGAAAGATCCAAAACAACCTGCAAGGGATACTCACTGGATAAAACCGACTAGAGAAGTACTTACCTCAGATAAGAATCTCCACAATGCAAGCAATGTACAGGAATGCACCAACGCGGAAGTCAATGTGCCACCGCCAGACTGAATCTGTGAAACCACAAAAAAGGATGAGAAACAATTACATCAACGCTCTGGCTTTCCAGAATTACCGGGTAAAGACATAGACCTATTTAGAGAAACATGTTAACACTCTGTACCTCGCACTCTGGGCCTTATGTAATGTATGTGATGTATCAGTGGAGAAATCAATCTTCACCACAAGTAGGGACATCTTCTCCTTCCATGGGGTCCAAAGTCCAGAAGTGTCCTGCGTCTAATCTTGGGTGTTACCACATATAATGTGCTTACATACAAAGAAGCCTACATCTAAAATGTCTGTCAGAAAAGCATGAGACTTCTGTCAGTGTCTGTGGGCCACTGTTGTGAATATGTCATACCCCAAAGTAGAGCAGAATCCTTCCTAGTGCCCTACGCACACAGCACAGCTAAGGTAGAAGCCCTGCAGTGTTGACTAATTGCACCTTGTTCACTTAATGCCTGTGTAGGAATCAATCCAGCTAACAATAACTCTTTTCTATAATCTGCATCTAATGCCTACTGAGAAAGGGTTTTGCCACTGGTGGCATAGGAATCAGCCTGGTGGTGGCTTGGATCTGTTAACTCATCAAGCCTTTGGGTCACAGAGGGGCCAGTCAATTATCCAAAAATGTGTCCCACTCCAGACTGAGCAGCTCTTGAAGTGAGTTATTCTCCGTTCCTTTCACACATGCTAGTCTCAGGCCACAAAAGTCTGCCCCTTGACCTCTCCCTTCAAACTAATCATTGTCGGCTCTCTAGCTAATAAGCGAAAACCCCACTGGAAACATCAGCCGGAACATACAACTTACAAGTTTGTAGGCCTAGTCTCTCCTGCCGCAAGACTGGCTCCAGACACCTCATAATAGTTTATTTAGTTCATTTCAGGGAAAAATACCCCATAAAACATATATAAACATACAATGCATTTCATCACAGTTAAAACTTTATGTCAAAATGTAAAATCCTCTTATATACAAAGATCAATCGTGGGGTTGTTTCAAAAACAATCTATCTAAAATAATACCTAAAAATACGTGAGTTCAAGAGCCACAAAAGATTCTTTCCTTGATCAGTTTGGATATAACAATATCCACATAGATATCCAAGCATGGGCAGGTATCTAAAAATAGAATAAATATTTAGGATATGCACACCGAGGGCTGTTTGAGCTATAAAGTGCTTACACATGGAGGTCGCCTCTCTTCAAAATTAAAATGTAAAACCCAGCTGCATCCTTTAGAACCAGACAGCAAACAAAAATATGCACGGTGTAAAAATTATGAGATTGTTGACGTCTGTTCACAATTTTGTTTGGCGCAATGAGGTATTGCTTTATACCCAAATTGAGCGGTCTAATCCATGTTCATCTAGCCCTTTGATATAATATATCTATATAAGAAGAAAAGTATATGATCTATATATTTAATATGGCTTTACAGAATGTACAAAAAGCTTGGGCATCCATATTTTGCTTCCATTTGCTGGTATAGTTACACACTTCCAGAGAGCCTAGCCTAAATTTAGTATATAGGCTTCCAGCTTGAGAGAGCGTAATAGTGTCCATATAGGGTTCTAACTCAGTCTCAAACTTATAAGATATAAACCCCTCCATCAAGTTATTTTATTATTCCACTTTTGTTAATGTGTGATTTACAAATCTGGGAATTATCTAGCCTAAATCTGAGATAAACAAATCTATCCACCCTCTGAAGCAAACAGCTCTTTAACAAAAAGCCACCTGTAAATGATGTATGATGGATAACTACCATATATTTGGGTTTTGAGGTATTCACCTCCAAACCCCTTGAGTCGCAGGAAGAAATCAGATAATTTGTCTAATACATTTTACAGCCCTATTGGTGTACGAGAAATTAAAAGAGTATTGTCAACAAATAAATTAGCAGGTATGGTGAAGCTATTAAGTTTCAGGAGGTCATGGGTGCAATCACTAAGAAAACATATGAAGTTGTTAACATATAATAGAAGAGGGTAAGGGCTAACACACAGCTGTGACCAGTTCATTCAACCAGGGGTCCCCACCTCACTTGGGCAAAATAAGAATGCCTAAAAGATCTGTGCTCAAGCCTATTGACCTTAACATGACCACAAACATTCCCAGTGAACTAAACCAAACACAGCCCTTAGGTACACACATTCAAATACAGGTGGCCCCTAGTCAACCTCATATATTTCCACAAAATTAATGTGAAACAAAATATCTGGTCTATAGTACTCGCTTTCTTTTGAAACCCAGCCTTTATCGGGGACAGTATATGTGTGTCAGTCAACCAGTCCTGCATTTTCTCTAAAACTTGGTGACAGACACCGTTTGAACTTTTGCAAGTTATCAATCAGGTTTATGGAGTGGAAATTCCCTTATAGAATTGGGTTATTTACAAGAATGTCTTCAACTTCCACAAATAAATTGTCTATATCTCGGAGAGTACAATGCTCAATTGCATGCCTTGCTGCCTTCAGCTCCTTACTGGATGCCTAGGGGTAATTCATTAAATGAATTCCCCATAATTCACTGGCCTGCCCTTAGTTTTGGAACATTTATCATGTAAATTACAAACTCTCTGTTAGGTCCTCAATGGGGGATACAAGCAGCTTAATAAGGGTTGTACTTTCCAACCTGATATCTATTCCCCTTACTAGTTAGCCCTTAGTCTGAAGGAAAGGGGTTGGCAGTTTTAAGACTACCACTACCAGTGTGCAAATTACCATTAAGGAACCTAAGAGGCCTAGAGCGGAGTGAGAGGCCTTTGTGTTTGGTATAATGCAATACCATTTCCCTGCAGTTAAAGTTGTGATCCTCAGCACCAGTTCCCTATAAAAAACCCAATTGTAGCTTCCCAATGGCAGCTTAGAACCAATAAAATTCCAGAGAGGGGGGTCACTTGCAACATGATTTTGACAGGCACATGCAGTCCCCCATGATGGCCATCATTGCCCCTACACCTGCGGTTTAAGGATATCTGCCTCTTGGAGATCACATAGCCTTCTAGTCAACAAAAAATTGCCCTTTTATGATCACACAATTATTTTATGATGCAGTCCAAAGGTGACCTAGTATCACTTTTGGTTCAGTTCGAAAGGTTGTGTTCAGAATCAAGGGAAGGGTAAATCAAACTAGCGGGTCTCGCTAAGGGGGCATAGCGTTTACTGCAGCTTAGAGTGTCTGTAGCAAGCTGCAAAGCATTCTGTTGTGATAAATGTGCTTCTTTATGTGGTGTGGGGCTGGTCTCAGTAATTCAATTTTTAAGACCAAGATCTTCTTTTCCAATAGAAGGGTTTAACGCTGGTCTTTTAGCAGACACAGACAAAGTTCTTTTACAGGAGCCACTTTGGTGTTAAAAGAACCCTTATAGTAATATTATTTTACAAGAATGTCTTCAACTTCCACAATTAATTTGTCGATATCTCAGAGAGAACAATTCAGGGTTGCATACATTGACACCTTCGGTACTTTAAACCCCTTCCATGCTGATGACGGCCGGGAGCCGTCATGGCACACAGTGCTCGTGTGCTGATTAAGGCTCCCGGCCGTCATGACCACACCCGTGATCGGAATGTGCCACACAGGCGCAGAATCGCGGCCGCGCCCAAGGGGTTAAGAACGCCCGGGGGTAATTTAATCCATTATTTTCCCTGAAATAAACACTATTCAAAGGTCAAATACAAAATAGATGTTGACTCTAAACATAGAGTAACAACCCTTTGATTGGAGGGTAAAATATGTTCAGGTCCAGATGCAAACAAAGAGGAGAACTTCTTTTAATATACACGAAGTCCTCCTGAAATGCATTGATGACCCTTGGAGTCCAACCCCACAGCTAACAGCCCATGTGTTCCACCTCATCTCACAACATCATTCTTTTTTTGTTACCTGAGAGTACATTGTTGTGCGACCTACAGGGCCTCCCAAATGTGGCTCGCCAAGGGGCATATTTACAAGGGCACTGTGCCACCTGAGCATCATTTTCTGCAATGCTACTGTGGCGCTGTGCCCTGCTCCTTATTTACAAGGCTGCACAAAGCCACTTAGCGTTTTGTAAATATGGTCATCCTCTATGCAATTTTATGGAACAAAGGTTCTTGCAATGGGTGTTGCTGTGGGCGTTTCCATGCAACACCCATAGCTTTTTGACACTGCTTCATCTGTAAATCTGAGGCAGCGCTAAAATCTTGCACCTCACAGGGGAGACATGAGAGTGGCACAATAAGGTGAAATACTTTTATTTCTCCTTGTTTTTTGCTCTTTCTATTTCTGTTCCATTTTGAAGCACGCAAAGAAGGAACAAAACATCATTGATGGGGGAGGCGTAGCTAGTTGCCGAACAAGATGGCCGCCTAAGGGATCTGTTCTTCCGCATCGGGACGCACCTCGGACTAATTGATGTGTTTCCCGTGCAGCTCTTTCAGGAAAATTACCCACATCTCACATCGGAATGTCTGGAGTATCCGTTGAGGTGATGTTTTAACTTTAAAAGCTCGCCTTTAATTGCCTTCTCATTACCACGTTTGCTCTCTCAAGCCGTCCGCCATCTTAGGATTCTCATCTCGACCTCAGCTTCATGGAAAGAATGCTTTATACATACAGGCCCTTAGACAACACTATGGGCCCTACTAACTCTTGCAGACTTTACCACTAAATGATTTTGCCTATATTTTAAGAAGATATTTGTGGACTCAGTGCATTAAGCTTTTCCGTATTTTTTCTGCTGCTGTACTTGCCTCTTTAAGTCCCCGCCATTTTAGGATTTAGGTGCGCGATTGTCTTGTTTTTCAGGATTTCCATGCTCTGGCGAGAATATTACCTATACCTTGGCCCATTGCTACTTTCATGGGCTTCACTGACTCTTACTGTTATCAGCTCTTTTTCTATATAAATGAAGAGGATTATCTTTGGTTTTTCTTTTGCTGCATTCTGCTCTCAAGGCGTCTGCCATTTTCAGCGCAAATTTCCCCACCCAAGATTTCAGCTTGCACACAAAATGTTTCCTATGCTTTAGCTCTTCAATCCTCTTATGAGTCTCGCTGAATTTGTTGCTGTCTGCCCTGCTCCCTATGAGTGAGGATATTTTTGGACATTTGCAGTGCACTACCTGAATATAATCCTCACTCTTCACCACTACTCGTCCCCTGCAGGAGATTAAAGTCCTGCCGGGACTCGTAGCTGGCCGCCATCTTGGGTGAGGAGGGTGACTAGGTGAGCGGTCTAGCGCTCGGCCCCTCACGCCCTCAGCCCTATAAAATGGCGCCCCTTCACAGGGAGCACAGCGGACGGGCGCAGCGGGCACGCCGTCAGCGCGCCGAAGTCGCGCCAAAGTCCAGCCCGTCTACGCCCATCCGCGGCCAGACAAGCCCAGGGCCCTGGGCTGCTACTCCCACCATCACTTACTCTTCTGCCACACTTAGAGGTTTGCAGCACCCTCCTTGCGCCCTTCTGTCCACAACCTGGGATCGTCTTGTGTCCCATGGCATTTTGGCTGATCTGCCTTCTCCCAGACTTACTTGGAATTCCCCGTCAGCCCCCACCCCACCCGAGACCTGTATTCGTATACTCTATCTCAATACACGGTCCCTCCCCCAACACCACGTCGATATTTTTCTCTTGCTGACAGCTGAGAGCCCTGATGTCCTATTGCTCACTGAGACCTGGCTGTCTGATCTCTCCCTCCCTGACATCCTGGCTGCTTTACCTCCTAATTACTACATGCTGAACGCCAACCGGCCTACTGCTCGCCGTGGCGGTGGGGTGGCGGCAATCATACGTAAAGATCTGACATTTATCGCGTCTTCCTCGCTATGCCTCCCTGAGGCTGAGAATCTTGTCATCAGCCTGGCAACGGAAGCTGGTGCCTTGACCCTCATTGTCTTATACCGCCCCCCCACCCCTATGACCCTGTTTCCTGCTGCCCTCAGTGAACAGCTCGCCGCCCTGATGACCTCTTCTGCCCGTATTGCCATGTTCGGCGATTTTAATTATTGGTTTAATCATGCCGATGCCGGTCCTCACGCCACCGAACTGTTTGAGGCACTCCTCAGTCTAAATCTGACCCAGCACGTCACCTCCTCTACTCACATCGGGGGTCACATTCTGGATCACATCTGGATGCAGGGGGTATCGGTCTCTCGCCCGATCATCTCCACTTGCGTCTGGTCCGACCACTCGCTGATTGAGTCCTCCATCTCTGTAAAGGGCCTGGTCACGCTCCCCCCTTTGGAGGGTGGGATCGCTCGGAAATGGAATGCTCTTGACTCCTCTGCCTTCCTTTCCTTTCTTGCGGAGACCCAGCCCCCATCTAGTAACACTCCAGGCGTCAACACAGTGGACGCTAATATCACTCACTGGCTCACGACGGCTAGTGACGAATTTGCCCCCCTGTCCCGTTTCCCTCGCTCACGCCATAGCAAATCCCATAAATGATTCAACTCAGCTCTGAAACTACAACATCTCAAGCTGCGTCAACTGGAGCGCAGGTAGAGGCGTAATTATCTTAGCACTGACAGGGAGGCGTACGTGCTCGCACGTAAAGAATATAAAAAAGCTATTACTATAACTAAGTCTGCTTTCGTCTCCGAGAGAATATTAACAGCCCCTAACAAATCTAAAGAGATATTTAAGGTCCTCGGCGAATTAACATCGGACGCCAGGACACTCCCGAACCTGCCCCCCCCTCCGCAGAGTCATGTAATGCCTTAAACACCTTCTTTATTGATAAGATCTTGGCAATTAAAAATTCCATCCCCCATTCTCTTCTCTCAGCTACAGCTGCAGCCCCCCTTACTAACACTTCTACTCTGACTCGCTTCCCCATACTTGATCCCGACTCCCTTGCCAAGTTGGCTACCCGAGTGAAATCCGGCTCCCCCAAGGACTGTTGCCCTCCTTCAGTGCTTCGCGACATCTGCCACACTTTTCCGCACTGTATTCTACCCTTACTTAATACCTCCCTCAACTCTGCCACAGTCCCTAGATCGTTTAAGGAGGCCGTACTGGTGCCTTTGCTAAAAAAAAATGGCACGGACCCAGCGGTCCTCGCCAACTACCGGCCCATCTGCCTCTTGCCTTTCCTGGCAAAAATCTTGGAGGCACACGTAACTACTACTTGCCTCTCGCAATTCATTGAGGAGTCCAACTTCCTGGAAATAAACCATGCCGGCTTTAGACCAGCCTATTCTCCCAAGGCTGTGATTCTCGCCGTGTTGGACAACCTCAGAAGCAACGCCGACAGAGGACTCCCCCAGGCATTGGTTCTACTGGATCTATCGGCGGCATTCGACACGGTGGATCACAACATCTTACTCCACCGTGTCGAGTCCGCCGGAGTCCGTGGGCCTGCCTTGTCCTGGGTCAAATCTTTTCTAGAGGGTAGATTTCAAGCTGTTAGTTTGGGTCCCTTTAGCGCCACCAGTGCTCCTTTTTCCTGCGGGGTCCCTCAGGGATCTTTTTTGTCCCCCCTTCTCTTTAATTTGTACCTCCAGCCTCTTATTCACTCCCTAGGTAGGTGGGACGTCACTGTGTTCAACTACGCTGACGACTTACAAATTATTTTCCCCCTCACCTCCCCCGACGCCGTCACCAACTTTCAGGCGGTCATGATACACATCCAGCACTCAATGAACCAAAATCAATTAAAGCTCAATCCTGGGCAAACTGAGCTCCACCTGCCTGGGAGAAGTGCCCCCCACTGGGGCCCCCAGTACTGGCCAACTGAGCTTGGTTCACCTCCTTCTCCTGCTGGCTGTGTAAAGAGCCTCGGGGTCATTATTGACTCTGAGCTCACTCTCAAGGCCCAGGTGAGTGCTGTAACATCCTCCTGTATGTTCCAGCTACACAGGATACGGAAAGTTGCCCACCTCTTGACTCCCGAACCTCTGCTACAAGTTCTAATAGCACTGGTGATGTCCCGCCTGGACTAGGCTACAGATCATCCAAAATCAGGCTGCCAGACTGGCATTCAAAATCCCTAGATGGCAGTCGGCCAAACCTTTACTACATCAACTACATTGGCTACCAGTCAGCGAAAGAATAGCCTTCAAGGTCTGCTGCCTGGTCTTCAAAGCCTTAACTGGTCCCTCTCCTGCTTTCCTGAAGTCCCTGATCACCCCCTACTGTCCTTCCCGTACCCTGAGGTCCACCCACCTTCAGCTTCAAGTCATCCCCCGTTTCAAACTCACTAAATCAGGTGGCCGCAGCTTCTCCCACTTGGCTCCCAAGCTATGGAATTCCCTTCCACTTTCACTTAAGACCTCAGGTTCTCTCCTATCATTTAGGAAATCTTTAAAAACTCTGCTCTTCTCACACCCCCACTAAACTTCTCTCGCACAGCCTCAGTGTCCTATCAGCGCCAGGAAACTCATGGTGACAGTGCGCTCAATAAATTTCCCTTAACATCTGTACCTATCATTGTCTGTGAGCAGTACACCTCCTTACGGTTTGCCTGGTTTTCTAAAGGTCTCCCCTTTTTGGTATCTTCTTCATATAGTTGCACATAGTTCTATATTAACCACTGTATAGACATTACCTATTTTACCTTCCTTCAACACTGTGCATTGCCTAACCTACGCTCTGAGGATCAGACATTGATGGGAAAGCTGCTTAAACCAAAGTTTGTTTTTGTCCCATCAAAGCATATCTCTTTGGTAACACCTCCACTTTCTTCATTGTCGGAATCATCTTCTAACACGGATCAAATGGCTGGAGTCACTTCTAATCGCTCCTCATTGGCGCAACTTATTTAGAGCAAATCCTCTCCACCTACCACGACTTCTAAATGCTTGAAGCATGATCCTCTGTCTCCTGACAAAACTTTATCTCCAATTTCTATTGAGTTACTTCTGGGGGAGATACGCGCATTGCGCCCGTTTGCCGAGGAAGCCAACAGCAAAATGCAATTTCTCGAAGAGAAGTGGTCTATAATAGACAACAGAGTTACTTCAGTGGAGCAGCAAGTTTCAGAGATTCAGGGTAATTCTCAATTAATTTCTGCTTTGGAAAAGTTGGTTCTCACCCTTCAGCAACATACGGAAGACTTAGAAAACAGGAATAGGAGGAATAACCTATGTATATATGGGTTACCAGAATATTTGGAAGGCGATAACCCTGTATCATTATTTTCCTTCTTTGTTTCCGAAACTTCTTGATATGCCATCAACCACTTCTCTAAGCATCCAAAGGGCCCACAGGCTTGAGCAGCGCCTAACATTTTCAACAGCTCCTGCTAAACCACGAGGAGTCATTATTCTCTTTTTGAAGTTTACAGATCTTCTCTCAGTTCTTTCTGCAGCCAGATCTAAACGTCAGATTTCCTGGTTGGGTCAGAAGGAGTTTTTGTCCCAAGATGTCTCCAATGCTACTGAGTCAAGGAGGAAAAGGTTCCTGAATCTTCGTGCCGCTCTTAGAACTTTGGATGCTAGATATGGTTTATTTCACCCGTGTATTTTCAAAGTTACATACCAGAACCAAACATGGACTTTTCAAGACCCGGTGGAACTTAATCCACCAATGGCATGGATACTTCCAATTCTCAGAGTGGCTGATCAATTATCTTTACTTTCTATCTGATATTATACAGTATTGATTTTTGATGTTTGATGTTCCTTAATTAATTTTAGCATTGTTCCTCTAAATGTTTCCTTATTTTTCTATCTAGCCTTCTTAGATAACATAGATTCTTTTAGTTTTATTTATTGTCTTTTTCTTGTTACATGTTAAGCAGATTGTACTTTTCCTCATGTATTATCCTGATGTTGTCCGTATTTTTGCTTATTCTTATAGATTAGTTCATTTCCCTTCATTTCATGGCTTTCTTTCGCGAATCTCCCTATCCTGGTGTGGTCCTGACTCCTGAATGCGAGAGGCTAATCTTGTTGAGTGTCCCGCTCCCTCATTTTCCGGTTTGTGTACCCTAAGGTATGTTATTCTCAGTCATCCTTTTTGGACATGTACTGTCTCTTCTTGCTCTGTTCCTTTCTTTCCCTCTACCCATTTTCCATCTTTTCCTCTTTGCCTCTCAGATGTTTTCCTTTAGCTTCTGTTTCTATTTATTCTCTTGCCTCATTGCTATAATTTTACTGTTTTTATATTTAAAGTTGTTTTCTGGAAAGTAAAAGGTTTTATACATCCTATTAAAAGACAGAGAATCCTTTCCCACCTGGCTTCATATAACCCTGACATAGTTCTTCTGCAGGAGATCCATCTTACAGAAGCCGAATCACTTATTAAAAAGAAGCTGGGTGTGTACGGTTTTATTCTCACCATCTACCAATAAAAAGAATGGTGTTGTCTTCTTATGTCATAAAAAGTTAAAATGTAAAGTCATATTGCAAGAAAATGATACTGAAGGTAGATGGATTCTAGCCAAGTTATTAATTAATGCTGTACTTTTAACTGTGTTTAATGTTTATGGTCCTACACAACCTGATTGTTCTTTTTGGCTTTTAATCACACAAAAATGTATTCAATATCGTGATGACATGTTTATCCTTGGTGGGGATTGTAACCAGATTGTAGACCCATTTATTGATCGCAAGTCAACAGTCCTCTTCATACCCCATAAGACTCACAAACAATTCCTTAATACCATTTCTCTTTTTTTTTTACTTTATTTATTGTTTTTCAAAAAATGCACAACACAAGAGTATACCAAGTCGTGGATACAATATTCATAAACACGCAAATCTACATCAGGCAGCAATAACATTTGTCTTAAACAAGACAGCAGAAGGAAAAAAAGAAGTTCAAAGCAGTGGAGAAGATACTAAAAAATTAAATCAGTACCGATTATAAAACATGAGGAACTTATTTGAGAGAAGGGACTAAGTTATTTCAAAGCATAGACCAATGCTCTAAAGGGGCCCACATCTTAGAGGCCAGCTGACGTTGCCTTCTCCCCCTTAACAGATACACAGAAGACTCCCAATTGTACCAAGCTAGCATCCTAGCTCTCCAGTTGAAGAAAGTGGGAGCCTCCGGACTTAACTACTGTGAAGTTATACAAAGCTGTATCATTGCCATAGCTATGAACAGAAAGGCTCTAGTATATCTTGATCTTTCCAAAGCTCCGGGATATTCACACCCCAATATGACTATCCGCTGAGAGATCTCCACAGGAATATTAAGCACCTCATTAATAAAGACCTCAATGTCTCGAAGAAAATCCCTCAAATTTTGACACGAATAGAACATATGAATTGCGTCTGCCGCTTGTAGTCTACAATTAGAGCAGGAGTCTCCCTTTCCACCCCCCCCCCATTTAGCAATCTTAGCCGGAGCATGGCACATATCAAACATAGCCATGTAGCTTTGCGTACGCAAACTGCCTGACACTAAAACAAAGCTAGCAAGCTCCAACGCAGGTCCCAAATCCACTCCTGAGATACCGAGTTTCCCCGACCACTTATTATTCAGAGCATCCAAATCATCGGGAAGATCTCATAGAAGACATTGGTAAATAGCTCCTATTCTGGCCCTCGTTTTAAAAAGTTCAATAAAGACAATCTTATCATAAAGAGTGGAAGTGTTATGATAGTGTCTGTCTAAGAAGCTCCTGACCTGAAGATATTTTAAAAAAAAATTGGAGTGAAAATAAAACCTTTACCTTAGAGAGGAAAAAGAGGCCAGCTGCCCATTGGAACTCAGGTCGCCAATATCTTTTAAACCCATACTCTGCCATTTAAAAGTGACCCTATCCTGAAAAATAAGTGGAAGCACACTCGTAGTGTTAAAGGGAGTATAAAAATTGATCTTCGAGATACTGAGCTTATGGCGGATTTTTTGCCATACTGAGAACATGGCCCAGCTAACCTTAAACCTTATCTTTTTAAAATAGCTTGGCTCAAGCACCCGTGTTAGAACACCCTTGGCGGCGTTCCCCAGGGCTATCTCATATATAGGTTGGCTGGTACATAAAGGAACATCAGCTCTATCCCCCAACAATGGCGAACCAAAGTGTTGTAGCATAGCAGACCAGTAATAATATAAAAGAGTAGGGACCGCCTACCCCCCACGGACCCTGGGAAGACAGGTCCACTTCACAGCCCTTAGTGCCAGTCGATAGCACCAGAGAAACCGAAGACAAATCCTCTCAGCCCTAACCAGCGTTTACCATTTCTCAAACACATCTCATTGACTCCTGGAGAATCTCTCACCCTGATACTCTTGACTATTCCTTTTTCTCTCCTCCTCATGGTTCTCTTTCTCATCTAGATTACATTTTTCTTTCTCAATCTCTTTCTCAAAAGCTATTATCTTCTTCTATTGAGCCCGTAGTCATCTCGGACCATGCCCCGATTGTGACAGATCTTGATCTACTTCCCCCACGACCCAAATCTTACCAATGGCGCTTTAATAACTCCCTTCTTATCGACCCTCTTTTCTCCTCCTCTTTTCTCTCTTCTGCCAATGAAATTTTTCTACTTAACTGCAACTCTAGTACTTCCATTCATCTTCTCTGGGATTCCTTTAAAGCAATGGCAAGAGGGTTCATTATTGATTTTGTATCTAAGAAAAAGAAACATTATCTTCAGAAACCGAAAACTATATCAGCCCATATCAAATTTATTGATGCAGAGAAAGCTTTTGACAGAGTCGATTGGTCTTTCTTGTTTGCATCATTAAGCTGGCATGGTTTTGGCCCTAAATTCATATCCCTCATCTCCTTGCTGTATTCCGCTCCTAAAGCTTCGGTCCTTGTTAATGTCTTCTTATTTCTCCCTTCAACGTGGTGTTCGTCAAGGTTGTCCTCTATCCCCACTTCTTTTTGTTCTAGCCCTCGAACCCTTTTTGACTTCTATTTGTAGTAATGACTCCATTTCCGGTTTTCCTTATGGTGATTGCCAAATGAAACGCTCTGCATTTGCAAATGATATTCTTTTATTCATTTCTGCTCCCGAAACATCAATTCCCCCTTTATTACTTGAATGTATCTCTTTTTCACAGGTTTCTGGATCTAAAATTAGCTCAGACATAACTGAAATTTCCCTCTTCCAAAATTCTGTCTCCCCCATCTCTTTTCCTCTACTGGGTTTGCTTGGAATAGTTCAAAAATTAAATACTTAGGGACATATTATCAAGACAGGCGATAAAATTATTGCTGTTTTAGTGGCAGAAAACTGCTGCTAAAACGGCTATAATGGGCTTGATAATATGCTCTATGGAATTCCAATTGAAGCCCATGTTAGATGTCCTAGAACTGCGATCATTTTATCGCCTGTCTTGGTAATATGCCCCTCAGGTATTTGCTTCTTTAATTCCATTGCCTCTTCAATTAAATTAAATATGTCTGCTGCATTGAGAAAACATTCTCCACATGGAATCCTCTCTTTCTTTCTTGGTGGGGGCATTTAGATTCGATCAAGATGATGATAGCCCCAATTCTAATATATATTCTCTCCATGCTCCCCATTCACATTCCCGATCTTTACTTTAAACGTATTGACTTGTGTCTTTCAAAATTTCTCTGGAAATGAAAAAAATCCAGAATTGCTTTAGCTTCTCTTCATAATCCAAAATCCATTGGTGGAGTTAATTTCCCGGATTTTCGGATTCTCGTCTTTATCATAAATCCTTCTCCCTACGTCAGGCTTCAAGATGGCTTACTTCAGATCGTTCACCTTTTACCCCCCTTTGGTCCTCCATTGAACAAATATTATTATTACCTTTTTCTTTCAATGAAGTAGTGCGTTTCTCTATCAAAACTTCTTATACTTCTCTCCCCTTATTCAGACACACTTGTTCTCTTCTGAAACCCTTGGTTCAACCTACTGCCATCTCCTGTGAATCTTTTTTAAATACATCTATCTGGCATAATTCGCTTATCCTCCTCAATAACAGACCTATTTTTTGGCACGCTTGAGGATTAAAAGGTATTCTATGGGTTACCCAATTTTTTGATGGCGTTTTACCTTGTTCCTTCCCCCAATTTCAGCTCCTATTTCATTGCCCACAATCCTTTTTGCAAAAATTCCCCTCCCTTATGGCAATTATTCTTGACGTTTATTATTCCCTTCCTTCTTCATCTGCACCCACTTCCCAAAATCCTCTTCTCAAAATTCTTCTTACCCTCCCTAAAGCTTCCCTTATTTATACATTTTTCTTATCCCCCTAATCCGGATCATGTTAAAACTTAAATGAAACTTTCTTGGGAATCGGATTTGGGATGCGATTGGTCTGGCGCTTTTTGGGACAAACTCTGGTCCAGATCCTTAAACATTTCTCGTTCTGCTTCTCTTACCCAATCTCTATTTTTCTTTTATCACAGACTTTACCTTTCCCCAGTTTCTTTATCAGGCTTCTCTGCTTCTTCTGACTCTAATTGTTGGACTTGTGGTTCTTCTAATGCTGACCTTCTTCATCTCTTCTTTCTCTGTCCTTCAGTTTCTGAATTCTGGGAGAATATTTGGTCATATATCTCTCGTCTATTTATACTTTCCATTCCTTGTTCTATTCCTCTCCTCTTTGCTGGTAGCCTTTCTGATTCTTTAGTCCTTTCTCCACACTCCCATGGTCTTTTTGACCTCATGCTTGCTCTTGCCTTTCAGCACATTTCCTTTAATTGGGAAACTCTCAAAAATTTCTCCATACAATGTTGGTGGAATACTCTATGTCATTTTCATAGACTTGATGTTGCCTTTGCCTCCTCTTGCAAACCTTCGATCAATCGAGACCTTTTCTGGTTACCCCTTACCACCTACTTGAACTGCATGGCCTAAGAAAACCTTCATGTACTACTTCTGAAAATGTTCAACCTTCTTGAAGGATGTCATCTCTTTCCTTCAGTTATTCCTTTATCTGGTTATTATAGTATTATATTATATTTACTTTTACGCTAGATAATATGTATTAGTGCATTTACAATATTATACCAATATGCCTTACTTCTTTATAAGTGTTAATTCACCCTCTCCTCACCCTTTACCCCTTTTACCTCTTCCTCTTCTCCCTTCCCTTTCTCAATTTATAAAATCCTATAAATTGCTTTCTATTCTTTCCTCTTCTGATACCAGCTAAGTCTTTGTTATATTGTTATATTTGAAATGATTTCATATATTTGCTGGTATCTTGATGTTTTAACAATTGTGCCAAATAAAGCTTTTCAAACACAAAAAAAACACCATTGATGATTGTTTTTGTGCAGGAAGGTGTCTCTTTCTGCACAACAGCAATCATACTTGCAACACAGGCAACCTTGCACCATGGTGCACAGGATGTCTGTGCGTGCGCTTGGTTGCTTTTTTGTGCCAATGCATGGGGAAGTACAGAAATGCACCATATTGTTGTAAATATGGCGCATTCCTGCCCTTAGAAAATGACGCAGCTCAGTACAGCAAATTTGCTTGTGTCCCTACGCTGCACAATTTTTTTGCTAATATGCCCCTCAGTGCTCCGCAAAATAGTGCACATCCTGCAAACAGGCTCTGCATTCATATTTAACATACTTAGCTGGTGAAGCGGCCCTAAACACAGCGTAATTATCGTTTTATAAATGTGATCAATGTGATTAGTGATGCCCAACACAAATAATGACACATTATGAACAAGCTGGCCGCTGGTGAAGACCTTGAAAAATGCTGAGTACATAAACAGCGCATACAATAACTCTCCTTTCTTTCTTAGATCCCGACACTCTAGTTCATCGAATAAAAACAAATTTTATTAAGGTAGCAATTGTTCTGATTAAAAAAATGCCCCGGTTGATTAATGGATCGTAAAAGCAAATCATATTTGAGTAAACAGCCTGGCATAAACAAATCATTGATAATGAAAAAGAAAAATACCTTCAGGAAAATCCGGAAATTTATCCACAGCCCAGGGGAAATCTGTGATACATAAAACACGTAATTTTAAAGTTAGTAGGCTGCCACACCACATAAAAATGTAATATGAGTTAACTTACTGTCAAAGAAAAAAATGCATAAACATTTAAAGCAGCTGCCATTTTTTCCAGACTCTTTCATTTTTGGTTCCACTCGGATAAAGGTGTACACCTTCAAACCCTCCTTTTGTCGCCTGATGAGAATGTATTTTTCCACACCTGGGTTATATTGCAATGAAAAATTCCTCTCTGGTTATTGTACCGTCATACCCAAAGCTCTCTGGGGCCTACATAGGAGTGTACCTCTTCAGAAAACCCCAAATAAAATAGATTAGGGGCCTAATTTATGAGATTTTGCCACAGGGAAGCTCAGGAGGCCTTCCTGCTGTGCTTCCCTACGGCAAAAGAAAAGGGCAGGAATGCGCTGTATCTATAAGATATGGCGCATTCCTGTCCTTTTACCCTGCGCCGGCGCACTGTGGGCTGCCGAGCACCAACGCAGGCACTTTTGCACAATGGTGCAAGGGTGCCTGCCTTACAGGGATGATAATTTTTGTACAGGAAGGGAAACCTCTCTGTACACAAATAATCACAAGAGGCTTTTACTCTTTCTACATGTGCTGCAGAATGCAGCACACATAGAAAAAGGAAAAACAAGGAGAAATAAAGATATTTCTCTGCGTTGCGCCTCCCTTACGATGCGTAAGCTTTTGGCACTGCCTCAGATTTACGATATCTCATAAATCTGGGGCAGTGTCAAAAGGCCATGGATGTTGCTGGGAACGCCCCCAGCAACACCTATCACACGCCCCTTTAACGCAGAACACTGTGTTAAAGGGACTGATATTTATCAGGCAGCATTAAGCCATAAAAAAGTTGCTTAGTGCTGCCTGATAAATATAATGCAGGCTTCTGTGCCACGGAACGTCACATAAAGTGACGTTCCGATGGCGCAAGGGGCCTGATAAATGAGACCTATAATGTTTAAGTGAGTGAATGTTGAAGTGAATTTGTGATGACCTCCTTTGGAAGTCGTAGGAATGAACTAGGGAATCTGATCCCTAATATTCACCACTTTCATGTGTCAGTATTGGGAAGCAATACAGAAGTCATCTTTGTTTACTTCACCCACCTCCACAGATCTCCAGGGACATTAGGGAAGTAGTGGAAAGGCCAGTGCAGAGTCTGACCTGCCTCCTCTTTCCATCTACGCGGAGCAAAAGGACAAGTGTCCCCTATCCTCTCCTGCGCCCATCTCTAGAGATGTGGGGAAATGACAGAAGACATCCTCTCCCTACATTTCGCCCGTCACCAACGACTTTTATGCACATAACATATGGCTGCTATGCTCAGTAGCAGCTGTATGTGACAATGTTAGCTAGCACAGTTGTCTGTTCCACTTTCTGAAAGAGCTGGGTGCAGTTGGCTGCAGCGAGCTGCAGAAGCAAGGGAGGTTTTAGGAATAGTGGGGTGGGTGGCAATACACTTGGGGCCTTTATGATTCGGTGATCATCACTCTTGCACCGTGTAACGTGGTGAAAGAGCAACACAAAACTTACATGGGATTTATGAAGCCACGCAACGCCTCTTTACGTGGCCCTGAGTCACTTCATAAATCTGAAATAAGGCAATGCAGTGCAAATCACTGTGTTTCCTTACTCTGCCCGGGGAAGGAGTTCTAGGGGTGTTGCTTGGGTGTTCCTACGCAACTCCAATGGTTTTTGATGCATTTCCACATTTACCAGAACTAGTTGCCCTGGGAATGCACACAGAAGATATGCCTTCTCAGGTGAGATGTAACGAAGAGAAATATCTTTATTTCTCCTCGTTACTTCGTCTTTCTATGTGTGCTGCATTCTGTAGCACACAAAGAAAGAGAATTATGCTTCTTACGATTCTTTTGTGCAGGTACGTGTCCCTTCCTGCACAAAAAAAATCCTGCTTGCTGTTGAGGTGCCCCTGTCACCCTGGTGCAATGGTGTCTGCATTGGCACTAGGCTGCCAAAAGGCCGCCAGCGCAGGGAAAACGACAGGAATGTGCTGTATTGCCTTAAATACGGCACATTTTTGCCCTTTCCCTGTCGAACAGTGCAGTACAGCTAGGTGACTTTCAGCACTACACTGTGTGACATTCTCGTAAATAGCCCCCTAGTTATTGTTCATAGGAGGTTTAGGTGGGAAGAAACGCCTCAGGGAGGTTTGTGACGTTGTCAGAACAGCAGATTTTTTCTTGAATGGGTTGTCAAGGGAAACCATATATGATGCATAGGAGAGTGGCCGCATCACCGGACTCCCTTCTATAAATGTTGTATTGCGTTTTGTTATAAGGGAGCACTAGGAAGATGGGGAGGGTCATATTCTGTATTAGTTCCCTTGTGGCATCCACTTCTCTTCACAGCTGGTCTTTGTCATCAGCTTTTAGGCGTGCCATAGGGGCATCCACAACATAACATTGTACATTGGTAGGTGTCAAAAGACAGGTGTTTTTCTACCTTCAGATTCCATGAAACCACAAATTGCAGCTTCAATCTTCTGTTTATATTGTCACTTTAACCCCTCAGTTCAAATAATCCTGATGTTAATGCCACCCAATCTGCAGTTCACTGCCAAAAATGAAGGTTATATTGCCCTCTGTAAATTAATCAGTTTTTTTAAGTTTCAAAAGGTAGCTTTATTCAAAGTATGTCATAAAAAATAAAACCAAATATCATATATAACAATATCAGAGATAAACAATACAAAATAAATATACATGGCAGATAAGCAAAAAATTATACATGAGGTAAGGGTTCAAGAGATGATCAACGGGTAAAGGGAAAAATTAATAACAGGTATAAAACATTGCAAGTGTATAATGAAGAAAAAAAAGTATATTATATGAAATATAATCAACAAATGACAAAGACTAAGGGGCAGATGTATCATCACCATCATTTGCGATTCCCAAATAGTGATTTTTTAGAAATCGCAATTTGAGAATTGCAATTTGGGATGTATGTAGAAAATCGCTATTTTTTAGCGATTTCTTAAAATTCCCTAATTGCGATTAGTAAATTGCTAATCGCAGTTAAGGAATCATTTCCCATTCATTTCTATGGGCCAGGAGGCCCATAGAAAGGAATGGGAAGTTATTCTCAATTTGCGATTCACAATTTGCTAATCGCAAATTGAGAATAATTTCAAGGTTGCAAGGGTGTCTTAAGGACACCCTGCTGCACCCCTGAAATTTACATGTGTGCGCATATGGCGCACTACATGCCCTAAGGGCATGTATGAGCGACACATGGCACCTTTACAAATGCCAAAAAGTGCATTTGTAAAAGAATTCACAAATTACCACCAACTACAAGTTGGTGGTAATTTGCGATTTCTTCGTGTGAAATCGCAAAACCTTATTATTTCTTACATAGCATTTAAGGAATCGCTTTTTGCGATTCTGCAAAATTAAGCAATCGCAAATTTTGCGATTCCTTAATTTTGCGATGTATTTTCTTCATACATCACATTTGCCGATTTTCTTGACGCAAACGCTGCTTTTTTACGAATCGCAGCGTTTGCGAGAAAAAAACGGATGATACATCTGCCCCTAAGAAATTAAGGAGGTTGAGCAACTTCTTAAATTTATGGTGTTGGAGCAAAGGATCTTTTAGCACTTGTATCTAAAAAATCCTGTAACAGGAGACCATAAAAGAAAACTCCTATGTTTTAGAGATAGGGAAAA
This sequence comes from Lissotriton vulgaris, assembly GCF_964263255.1. Taxonomy (NCBI): domain Eukaryota; kingdom Metazoa; phylum Chordata; class Amphibia; order Caudata; family Salamandridae; genus Lissotriton; species Lissotriton vulgaris. Next base: position 657,774,469 of record NC_141694.1, on the reverse strand, counting down.
AATAAAGGTTTTGTCCAGTCTGTGATTATGGCAAACAGAGTACCACCAAGCCAAATATGAAAGTTTAGAGGTGTCCTTCCAGTTTTTTGTGATTTGTTGAAACGTAGTGCTAATAATAGATCAATAATTTGAGTCTGCATTTTTTGGTTTGTTCCAGCACGGAGAAAGACTGCCTAGGAAAATATTAGCAAATGTAAGAGGGAAGGAAGACGCACAAATAGTGTTGATTTGGGACCAGACTTTTCCCCAAAATTGTAAAATGGGAGGACATGAAAAGAGTAAATGGCGAAAAAAATCAGCTTTCGAGGATCGACAAGACCATCAGGTGTCAGGGATGTCAGAATGCATTATATGTAAGGAAACTGGTGTCAGGAGTAATCTGTTATAAATAGAAAAAGAGAGTTTGTGTGTTGTTAGCAGCTCTAGAAGATTTCCTAATTGTTGACCAAAGTTTATCCCAAATATGTATGGGCCAGTGCTAGTCTAGATCTACCTCCCATGCAGTCTCAATCTTAGTGTTAGCTCGTGTTAAGAGTGGAGAAATCAAACAAGTGTACAGAGTGGAAGCCTTAGATGATTTGCTTAAAATAGGTAGCCAGGGATGATCAGATAATGGAGGAGAGATGGGTAGAGATTGAAAGTAAGGGCAGGAGTCAAGAAATGCAGAGCTTAAAATTAGAAATGTATTCGAAAATGATGAAGTCAAATGATAGAGGGAGCTAGCTGCGGAAAAAGTCAAGAAAGAGTTGTTTTCAAATAATTGATGCACCCAAAGAATGCCTTTGTCTATCCAGGTTTTCCAATAAATCGGTATAACCTAACACAAATAAAATTGTTGTGCCATATAGTGTAGCTAAGAAATGTATTGAAATCATATGGTTCAATAAGAAGGAGTTTATTCAAATTATTACATGTGTATTTAATAATTGGGGGGTGTAAGATATGTGGTTTCCTTGTAAAAGATAAATATTCTAGAAAGGAAAATGGGGAGAGGAAGGATTCTTCCCAATTAATCCTTAATGGGAGATCTGGAGAGGGAGTTGAGAGCCATTTGGAGGTAGATTAAGAATACCTTGTGGTATTTAGGGAGATCAGGGAAACAAACCCCTCCTTTGGATTTCAGACATGACAACTTTGATAAGGACATTCTAGGTCTTTTGTTTAACCAGAGAAAAGAAGTAAGAAGGGAGTTAATTTTATGGAACCATTTCATTGGAATGGAGACTGGAATATTAGATAAAAGATAAAGAATATTAGGTGTTGGCATAATTTTAATAGTGTCAAGTCGGCCCCACCTTGAGAGATGTGAAGGGTGCCATTTGGTCGTGAGGGTGCGGAGTTTCTCGATACATTTATTGAAATTGATGTTTTAATGCAAGTGGTAAACCAAACACCTAAATATTTAATGTGAGCCGGGTTCCACGTGAAATTGGAGATGGAAAAGTCAGCTTTGAAAGTGTATTTAGACCTCGGAAACATTTGGCATTTATCCTTGTTTAATTTGTAACCCGATACTAGTGAGTATGAATTGACTTCCATCATGAAAGCCGGTAGGGAGTCTTGGGGTTTAGAAAGAAATAAAAGAACATCATCCACGTATGCAGCCATTTTAATTTGTAAACATTTAGAAGTGTAACCTACGATGGATGAATTTTGTCTCATCCCAGAAAAGTAAGGGTTCTAAGGCTGAATTAAAGAGAAAAGGAGATAGGGGCAATCTTGTCTTACTCCTCTATGGAGAGTAAAATAGGGGGAGGTAAGGCCGTTAGCAAAGATAGTGGCTTTAGGGGATGAATAAAGCAAAGAAATCAAGGAAATGATTTTTGGACCAAAACCAAACCATTAAAGAGTCTGAAAAATAAAAGGCCAATACACCCTATCAAATGCTTTCTCTGTGTCTAGAGAAATTGCAGCAAGAGGCTGAAGAAGACTGAAAGATTTGGAGATGATGTCAAAAAATAATCGGGTGTTATCGTTAATAGATCTTCCTTTAACAAAGCCTGATTGTTCTTTCCCTAAAAGATGAGGCAAAAGAGATTCTAACCGAAAAGCTAAAGACTTAGAAAATATTTTATAATCTATATTAACTAGAGATATGGGTCGATAGTTTTTTCAAAAATTCAAGTCCTTTCCCTCCTTTGGAATAAGTAAGATTAAGGCTTCCATAAAAGTACCAGAAGAGTTACCAGAAGACAGAAAAGAGGATATTAAAGTATGTAACTTAGGAAGAATAAGTGGGGCAAAATGTAAAAAGAATTCGACAATGAAACCATCGGGTGCTGGAGCTTTGTCTTTTTTAAGGGAATTAAGAGCATTAAGTAAATCAGTCTGAGTCAAATCACATTCAAGAAGGTCGAGGAGAGAAGTAAGAGGTGCGGGTTTCTGGATCGAAGAGAGGTAGAGGGAAATATCTTCTTCAGTGGGATATGATTCAGGAGTATACAGTTTTTCATGAAATTGAACGAATTCTTGTAAGATATCAGGATCTTTGTGTTGGGACCATTGGAATCCAATTAAATAGAATCGATATGAAGCTTGTTATGTTTGGTTTTTAAATAGTTTGCTAACAATTTGCCAGATTTATTCTGGCAGCCATAAAATTTAGCACTAGTCCTTAAAAGGAAGAATGAGGCAGCATCAGTTGTATCCTTGTTAAATTGAATCTTGGCATTGATGAGATCAGTTAAACAATCTTTCAATTTGGAAGTGTAATAAGTGTGTTATACAGATTTTATTTTTGAAAGAAGTTCTTTATTTATAGTCCAAAATGAGTTACGTTTAGCAGAAGTGTATAAAATTATAAAGTCTCCAACAGCGGCATATTATATGGAAGGGCATATTATTGATGTTGTTTAGAAGAAAGTATTCCTTGAAGAAAGAGGTAAAGGAGGTGTTGAAAAGAGAATCAAGAAGTAGGGAGTTATTGAAATGCCATCTGCATGGGTGATCTGTGTGAGGTGAGAATGGTCACTGGGGCATGATCAGAGATAAGTATGGGACCAATGTCTGCAGAGATAAGAGATTGGGAGACATTATCTGATGTAAAGAAATAATCAATTCTAGATTGGGTCTGATGAGGTGAAGAAACAAAAGTGTATTCTTAAAGGGCCTGATTACAAAGTCTCCATGCATCAAATAAGTGTAGGTGTTTAATGGTCTGCGTGAAAGTTTCATGTGGTTTTGAGGGAATGAACGGGGAATTGGACTGCCGATCTAAAAAAGGGTCAAAAACCTGATTACAATCTCCAGCTAGGATCACATTTTTATCGAATTGTTGAGATATCAAATTATTCATATGTGACCAGGATGGAGTATCACCAGAAGTAGGGGCATAAACATTGAAAAGAGATAGAGGGGTACCATCAATCTCTAACTTAGTATAAAGCCATCTACCCTCCTCGATTCTTCAATTGTGGTATAAGGGAGGTCTTCAGGGATTTATGTATTAAAGTGACAACACCATTTCGCCTACCATCTCCAGGTGAATAAAAAAGTTCACCAACCCAGTTTCATTTGAGCTTTAACGATTCTGATTCAGTAAGATGAGTACCTTGCAGCAAAGCAATTTTGACATCTAGTTTAGATAAATCGGATAAGACCCTTTGTCTCTTCATTGGGGAATTTAAACCTTTAACATTCCATGCACATATCTTTAAAACCATATATCAGAAACAATGAATGAAAGGTACAATGAACCAACCTTAATACAACTGCCAAAATAAGATAAGTCATGAAGATGAGAATACATGTTATATTCAAAACTTGAAACATTGTAGGAGAATAAGAAAGAAAAGAGATGAGAGAAGAAAAGAGGAAGAAAGGAATAGAGAAATAAGCTAAGTGAAAACGTCCAGCAAATGAAACCTAAAAAGAATAGCAAAGAAAGTAGCAAGTCAAAGTAGTAAATCTGACAAAGGAGAAGAGGGATGAAAAAGGTAGAGAAGAAAAGGTAAAGGGAGAGAAAAAATACAAAATACAATAGAAAAGACATGATGAACATATTTACATCAAATCCAAAACACATATAAGGTGAAGGGAGATGGGGCCACATGGAAGAGTGACGACTCTAGACCACAAAAGAGGGCGGGAAGGGGTGGGAAATGGCGAACGATACAACATATTGGGTAGTACATCATAAGAGCGGAAACTGCAAAGAAAAAAAAATAACGAAGGGTGTTATACAGGTCAACACCAATCAAAGGGAAGGAACATTAATCATCATCAAACAAGATTAAATAGGAACCAATAAGTACATTAACAATGGCTATGCATAAACATATCAGTGACAAGTATTTGTTGAGTTATGAAGACAATGTAGAAGTGTCCATACAATCCATATGGCAAGAATAAAAAAAAATCTTCATTTTAAGGGATCCTCGAATGTGTTGCTTTTGTTATTGAAAGTAACTTTAAAGAGGCATAGGTAAAAAAGGCTATACCGTGCACCCATATCTCTAAGTTGCAGTTTCATTGCTAAAAAGTCCTTTCATCTGTCAGCGGTAGGTTTTGAGAAATTTTGAGAGAAAAACAAAGTATTGCCATCCCAAGTGACGCGATTTGCCGATCTAGCTGCTGATAAAATCTTGAGCAAGTCAGTATACTCTAGGAAATATAGGATGACTCCTCTCGGTTTCCTCATATTGGAAGAGGGTGATGACGAAGCAGCACCCAAACGATGAACTAGTTGAATATTTAGCGGAGTATCTTGAGGCACGTTGAGTACTTTGGGTAGGAATGACTTGAAGAAAGTAATGGGATCAGAGCCTTCTGATCCTTCTGATAATCCATAAATATGGCAGTTGTTCTGCCTATTTCTGTTTTCCAAATTTTCGACTTGTTTTTTGAGATACAGCTCTTGAGAGTAAAGGATATTAGTCTTGCTACTGACAGAAGTCAGGGATTCAAGATTCTGCTCCACTGTAGTAACTCTGTCTTCTAAGCTTGACCATCTTTCAGTTAATGTCTGAATTTGAGAGTTAGTTTCCTCAACAAATGGGCGGCGGGCTCTAATTTCTACAAGTAATAAGTCCAAAGAAACCGAAGACGTTTGTTTGGGAGGAGAGGGAGGATCCTTCTTAAGATGTTTACTTGCCGCTTTATTCGAGCTAGATGACGCAGGAATACTGGAAGCCGTGGCGCTCTTAGGTGAAGTATTTGACGGGTTATCCATGACACGTATTATAAACGAGACTCAGAGCAGGTTGAGTAATTACGTATGTGAGAGTGAATGAATGAATGAATACGCACTTGTATAGCGCATGGCTACCCGAGGGCATCCCAGCGCATCCTGTAACACCAATCATCAATCACTGATTAAGCAAAAAGAAGCGTCTTCAGCTGCTTCCTGAATCTAAGATGGTCGGACTCAATGCGAATAAAATCTGGGAGCTGGTTCCAGAGTTTGGCTGCTTTATAGGAGAACTGCCGTCCTTCAGTCCGTGACCGTTTGATCCTCGGAACTGCCAACAGATGTTTGTTGTTGGATCTTAGAGTCCTCTTGGTGTCATATAAGAGAGTGGAAATAACTTGGGTTGTTACCCCAAACAGCTGCAGCCAGAGACTAAATTAGCTCCAACAATTCCGCAAATGTATGAATAATGTAAATATTATAGCATTATCTTTGTTGAGGAGAGAATTTTAATGAGGTAAAAAACAAGAAGGTGTTCTATATATGGTTTATCCTGTGTGCCTCAGCAACAAGTGAATGAAAAGTGGCCTAGAAAACTTCACAATATTATGGAACAGCTATCTGTAACCTTCACGAGACAAGAATAAAATGTCTCCAGAGTTTTAGCAATGCTTTACTTCATGAATAAGCCTAAGAAAAAAGCCAGGGAGGAGTTGATGGAAAGAAAAGGAAAAACCATTGCAGAGTGTTCTTTCATGGAGAGAAAGGTTTCCAAGCAGTCAGCATTACAAGATTATTTGACATGAGTATTGCATTAGAAGCTTTGTGCAGTGCGTAATGGAAAATGGCGGCCAGTGTTATGAGGAGGAAGGCATCCCAAACTAAGAGCACATACAGCAATGCAAGAGGAAAATAAGAGCTTCACAACAACTCTCCATTTCCTCTACAGCATTTCAAATACATGGCATGAATTGCAGCGTTATTTGCAGTGTCCATGCCACAGGGTTGCCATTAAGTGTGGCATGCCACTTAGTGGCATGCCACACATGCCACTAAGTGCGTGTGAAAAACGTCCTTCTGCAGGATCGACAAAATGGCAGCCGAAATCGCGGGAGAAGTGCTCTGCTGCTGTCAAAGTAAATATCGCCGCTTACATTAAGTTTCAGGGATCCTTGAACATGTAATCCGATTCTGCCTCGATTCCGACTGCTATACCGAGATTTTGAGGAACCACACTGAACGTTGGTTGCTCGCCAGAGCCGCAAGCCCCCTCGCTGTCTCGGGAGAGTTAGGAGTCAGTAGCCATCCTCCTCGGGCGCTAGCCACACCCCACGTAAATTAATCAGTTTTAAGGATAATTTATACAATGAAAAAGAATATTGAAACAATAGGATAATCCATTGGTATGTGTTCCTGAATTCAAATGCCAATATTCTAAGGAAGATATTAGCCATCACAATTATTAAGGCAGTATAGGAATGAGTGGTTCCTTCCATTGTGGATTCACCTAATAAAGACATGAGGACATGGGTGGCAAGGGTGGTCCAAGCTTCTTAGAAGTTCATGAGTCAGATCTAGATGCCAAGCATCATAACAAAAAGGGAAGAGATATAAGAGTGACAGGAACAGACCAAGAATGTAATAGAGTGTCACAGCACATGGTCAGAGTAGAGGTTCACTTACCATTAAGTCTTTGTCTGTAGGTGCCCCACAAACCTTAAAGCTGTTCCACTTATAGCCCGAGGGTGCAGAGTGCCCCAATGCAGATACTATGACAGGGTGATCAATGATATAGCGTGAGTGCATATAGAGGGTCAGGCACTATCCCTTTAGAAGGCAGCAACAGGTTGAGTGAACATTTGGGACCTTGTAGTGTAGATGGGTATTTTCTCCTTTCCGGTGGATATATTCCTCTATGGAGCTGAGGAATTTCATATCCACTGCTTATGAACCCACCCACTCTGTTGCCGTTGGTACATGTATGGGATTGTGAGTGTTTTTTGTTACTGACCTTTTTCCTTGCTTTTTAAGCATACTTTTGCAGACTGAAATAGAGGACGACTCCATGGACATTAGCAATGTCTAATCTCCAAATAGTGTACAAAAGTGCCTAATGAGTGTCTGTGCTTTCAATGAAATTAAATATGTGGTCATGTGCATAGAGAGAGCTGTGAAACTGCAGCAGGTGCAGTGTCCAGCAGAACACAGTTCAAAGCACATGTCTGGATGCCATGAAGCTGACTTTGTATCTCCGTCAGTAATGAAGATGGTTGCAACCTGTGGTAATGTAAGTGATGTCAGGAGCATTTATGGGGGCTGCTGCTTTCTCATAGGTAGCCTATGTACATTGCAGACTGTGCAAGTGAATTAACCTTTCCAGGGTATCGTCAGGTGGAAGCTGGTAAGGGCACAGGCGTCATGCTTATTGAAACTGCCCACGGTGAAGCCATGCCAAGTCCATTAAAGGTAGAAGACGACAGCCATCATGCCCTCGGAATGGAGCTTTGATTGACCTTAGGTATCATCCCACTATGTAGGAATTGGCCTAAGGAATCACAAAGGATCTGCAGCCAGGTGCTTGGCCTCATTGAGACACTGGCTGTCAGACTCCCTAGGGCTCTCAGAGTCAGATGGCCATCTTTCAAGGTGCACCAGGACACAGAGAATGGAAATGAGATGCTTGACTTCAACCTCTCGATTCCTATAGTAAGCAGTAAGTGGCTGACATGCAGGGAGTCACCACTAAGAGCTATCATCACAGTGGGTCCGTTCAATGTAGCGGAAAGCATCTTAATTCACTGACAATGGGGCAACACATTGGGCCTGATTCAGAAAGGTAAACTTAAATGTTTGGTTGAAACGTAGAACAAACATCTAAGTTTACAACCTTGGGAATTCACAAAGGGAATTAACGACTACTATCTTTATGTCCGCACTCGGACAGGAGATCCACCCCAAGTGCGGAAATAAAGATAGTACTCGTAAATGCCTTTTGTGTATTTCCAAAGTCATAAATGTAGATGTTTGGTCTTAGTTTAGACCAAACATCTAAGTTTACCTTTGTGAGTCCGGCCAGTGTCCCCACAGTCTTTGGTATTGCTACAAGCCTGCCATTTTTGTGACAAGGACCTCCAGCATAGTAAGACCAGAAGAACTGACATCATACTTGCTCGAATGATGAAGTAGCTACTTTACTGCTTATTGTGTTACCCAGTGGCAGCTGGCAGGGAACTTGTGGCTGGATTGCGAGGCTGGGGGTTTAAAAAAAAGAAAGAGAAAAAAAGATGACTTACCTGCTCTTCGCCGATCGCCAGCTTCCGCATCTCCTCCGTCCTCTGCTCTCTCTCGCTCCCGGCAGCACTCAGGCTTCCAGACTCCCCTAGCCAATCACGTTGTTGCTGTCATCAGCATGACAGCAGCGTCATTGTTGGCCTGAGTGCTGTGGTTCTGCGTTCAGACAGGAAGATGAAGCCTGTGCATTTTAATCACCCAGGCTGTGCAATATGGCCAGTGGAGAATATGCAAAGTGTGCATGACTGTTTGGCTGGCCCAAGACGGATGACCAAACAGGCATGCGCACTTAGGTGCGCCATCCACTCCTCCCTCTGAAACGATCCCAGCTCTGCCCTAACCTGAGTACAGTCCCTTATACTAAGAACAAAATGATAGTAACTTTCTGTTATTATCATTTTATTTTTCCTTGCACTGCTCATAGAGCTCCTTAGTGGAGGAGCTGCCTCTGGTGGTGCCTTGAAGCTTTTTTTTATAAGCAATTTTATTGATTTTCAATGAACACATATGCAGCAATGGAAACACCACCAGTTTATCGCACAGTGAGCAGTACATAACAGTGACGGACAAAACGGGGGGAGTAAGCTTCCCACATACACAAGTCTTACTGGGAATAGCAATCGACAATGTCCACAACCATGTCCATAAGGAAGCCTCCGGAAGTTCAGTCTTCCACCACCCCAACTCATTTACCCCACACCCTTCGAAACTTTTTAGGGCAGCTGCGGGCAGCATACATGAGGCGTTCCTGTGCTGCACCCCAATCTACCCCCCTGCACCACCGTGATATGGAAGGGGCCAAAGGGTCCAGCTACCTTGAAGCTCATTGAGGTACCACCCACTTCTGAGTTTAGTCCATTAGTTAAGGAGTCGCTCTTGCTGATGGCTGATGAAAAGTTCGATTTTCACCTCACCCGAATACGTGTGATCCATTAAGGACAAGAAAGTAGAGTGCATTATGAACGTAAAAGTGCTCCTCAAGGGAAAGTGTTGTAGCCTACTTCCCCCGAAACTCTGCTGATTTTTTATTATATTTGCAGTGCTACGACTTTGACATTGTGAAAACACATAACCAAAACCACCCACCAAACAGATTCATGTGTGTGTGATTCTTTACAAAGGGAGGCTCACGGGAGAGGTATCCTGGACCTCCAACCTGGATGAAGTATCTACATATGTTTATCTTCAGTTTTACATCCTCCCACTTGTACAAGGACACACTTGACCAGAAAGTGATCCTGCTACTGAACATGTTGGAGGCAAACATTCTCACACATGGTTGGCTGCCTCATGCAAGGGTGCGGTGGAAGTGATGCACAACGGGGAAAATGAGGGTTGCCAAAATAAACACGGTTTTAATGTTTGCATAAAGGTCCTGGGCTGTCACTGTGGTGGGAGAAATGGTGCTGCTCAGCAAAACAGAGGATATTTGCAGCTTAGATGTGCATATATGTGCCTACATGTACCGGAATCCTACGGTCAGACACCCTGAACGTGACTACGATCAAAATATAAGCAGTATAGGGGACTATAAACTCGCAATTAAAAACTCAGGTTAGGACTGAACGCCCAGCCGTACCTGACTGCCTCTGGTATTTGCACATGGAAAGTTGACACTAAAGTTCGCAACTAGACCTTCACTTCAGTACTGTAGGAAACCCAATTTCAAGAATACAGGCTTTGTAGTCTAACTTTCTTGAAGAGTGAATATTAAGCAGTATGAATTCCATTACAAAGCCCCAAATTAAATGAAATTCAAATTAATGTGCATATGAAACTTTAAAGTCAGTTAATTTAATTTGATTTATTAAATCAAATATGGCTCTGGTAGAACTCCCAAATCACTATATTGAACTAAAATGCAATATTCATTTAGTGTTCAGAAGCGCAGTATTTCTTCTGGGATGACTCTCTGTAGGAGAGAAAGGAAGATTGTTGGTGTAAATCTGCTCAGTGCTTAATTTGAGCCGGTGGTTGCAGGTGGGGACCTCTGGCACTCATTTTTGCGGGCAAGCACTTATTTTTTCTCATCAAACTTTGACCCAGAGCTAGAGAGAGAAAAACATAAAAAGGGAAAATTAAAGAGGAAGTGAACTACGGAAAATCAGTGACAAAGAAGAACAAGCATTGGCATAGCCAATAGGTCTCGCCTTTGGGACCTTATAAGTGTTTAGCCATGCAACATTTAATGTTGTTGCACCAAGGATATTGTGCTAGATAACTAAACACTTATAAGGTCCCAAAGGCGAGAACTATTGGCTATGCCAATGCTTGTTTCTCGTGTCGTTGATCTCTACTATGTGGATGCAATTCCCTTAAGGCCAAATTTCCTCTCTTGGGCTCCCCTTGCATTAGGCCACAACATTACTGGATCTTTTCGTTGTGTCTTTTCCTGTCTGCAAGGAAACTCTGGGGTTAAGAGTCCACACCACAGGACATTCCACACATTGAAATGGCTGCCTTGTGACTTTTCAGTTTGCCTGCATTCAGGAGATTGGTCACAAGACAGCCAATGACAAGGTAGCACTGTTAGAATCCATTAATGTGTGGTTGGTCCTTTAGCGGGTAAACATATGCGATGACAGTTAAACCGGTATCATCTGAATATGCCTCCATATTACTGGGACCATTGGTTTCACCTACAGCTTACAACAAGTCCCTCTATTCAGGGGCTACGGCATTCCACTGATCCATTATAGTTTTTTAACAAGCTCCCCCCTTGTTTTTCGACCATCCAACCCTACAATTCCTGTTTTTGTTTTCTCTATTTCTTCGCAGGTGTCAACTTCGCCCAGTACAGGACTACTAGGGCCCCTCAACAGGCAACTCCCGATAGTCTTGGAGCCTGTTTCTTCATTTGTGCACTAATATTTCACATAGGTCATGATGAAGTGCCAACTGATTCCTTTGGAACAATTAGGCATGAAACATGGCGACCCCACTTTAGAGACCCCCTGTTAGGAATATCACATTCCCATAGGGCGTCCAGTTTTTTTTATTTAGGCAAGATCTACCTTTACCATCAAACTTATTGTGATTAGGAATGACCATGACCTATTTTAAATCACTTGACACATGCACATACCCTTCCACTGCCCCCACACCCGCACGCACCCAACGGCTTCTATAAAAAAGATCTCCGACAAAGAGCCCCGAAAACGGTGAGTCCGTCAAGCATTGCAGCACCGGCCCGGCGAGGAGCAAGGCCCAATGATGAGGCATGCCACCTCTGGGGGGGTGTGTGAGGGCAACATGACAAAAGTATTGTCTTTTCCCTTTCCCCTTCCATCAACCCCTTAGGAACTGCACCCCTGTGTTCAATTGAACCAAAGATGCTCATGTCACAACAGCTTGCCAGTGGCAGGGTATGCTTCGCAGGAAGGATACCACAGAACTCGGTGCGCAGCAGCAGGAACCCCTAACCCCCCTCCACCACCACCCCACCCGCAAACCCAGATTCCGAACAATAGACATTGCTAAAAAGAAAAAAAGACAACATGCATTTCCCATCTCCGGACCATTGGTCTTCCTGAAGCCGCCCAGTCCTCGCCACAGGATGTCACACCAAACCATTACAGAAGAATCACTGGCAGCGGGCGTCCAACTAAATTGCACCTTGCTTGGTCACTTTCAATTCAAGTACCATGAACATTTTTTTTAGAAACACAACAGAGGTTTTCTAACCCATGCCAGACAAAACAAGGTTTGAGCCCTGCAAGCAGGCGCCACCGCGCAGTCAGGCCCTCAGCACAGCGTGCAACAATCAATACATGAAGCATAACGGGTGGTCGTCTCTGGAAATCTTTCTCTACAGAAGCCCAATTTCTACCTGCGATTCTGCAGAAAAGATATGCTTGAGAGCGGCTGTCGAACTCCAGACGACCCGTCGATGTAAGGTTGAGTACATGACACATCTGTAAAGTGGGCTCTACACCCAGACAACCAACCAGAGCCACCTAGTCCCCGTTGAACTTAAATTTCCAAACACCACCAAAAGCCGCCCTTGGGCTGACCGTGAACGGATTCTCTAAAGAGAAAACTTATTTCCTGTGCCCCGTTATCGCATCTTCCGGCGCTTGCATTGTTTATTAGTTACAAAAATATAAAACAAAACAGTTTTGAACCAGAGAGGTCCACCCAGCAACTTTTAAACAGTGGTCACGGAATCACAAATCCTACAACGAAGTAAACAAAAAACAGACTCGCTCATGTAGTCAATCCATTAATCTTTTTTCTGACACAATTATGGAATATTGCAGGCTGTTCAGTTCTTTGAATGAAAGCCTGGCCATTCAGGACAGCTTACAAGCCAACTTGAAGCACATGGCAAGCAAAGCACATGCCAAGTGTACAGCTCGCCTGAAAAGCATTGGTGGCAGGGTCTATCTGCATTCATACCTTGTCTGCAGTGGCAGGCTTTAACAAGCGCGTCCCTTGCGCTACAAGTGGGAGGGGTGGGGGAGTGCAAGAGCACACAAAGTGTTTCCCTTGCGGGAGCGAGCCAGGGGCACCATGTGTTTGTAAGTTAATTACAAACATATGGTGTCAAGCTCGCTCCCACAAGGGAATCGCCAGACGTGCACGCGTTGCCATTGAAGACAATGTAATGCATGCACGTTTTTAGGGCAAAAGCTGCATCAATGGCTAAAGGTCATTTTCCTAGTAGCGCATGTGCACTGCTAGGCGAGACCTAAAAAGCAAGGCTTAAAAAAAATATACCCTGAGGCATTGAGACAAAGTGCCAGGAAGTGTTTAGTGGTAAATAAAAGAGGCATAAGGTGTAATCAAAAGTACTGTGCAGCCTTGGTGTTCATGATCATTGACAATCACAGCTCCGAAAGCAGGCTTATGAGGAAAACTTTGGGGATCAGCACTCATTCTTGTACAAATTAAGCATTGCATGATCTGCTCCCTTTTTGGCTGTGCAAAATGGTCATGATGCTCTAAGGGTCACCCTTCCAGCCATTTCAAGACAAAGCTGCACTAGGGCCCATCATAAACTCATACTGAAAAAGACAGACACCCATCTCACACTATGCAGGATATTCCATTTCACAACTGAATCTGGTGTGGCGCACAAACCTACATGGACAACAATACGATTAGAAAAACATATGAGGCAGTGTGGTTGTAGAACCCACAGTGAGGTACAGGGTTGTCAACCTTAGTGGGCTGGATGGGCCACCTAACCCTGTGAGTTTGAGTGACACAACCGAGGGCTCCTCTCATACACTTTCTAGTGCCACGAGTTGGAACTCCTCCAGCTCACATGATTAGTTTGCTTTTTGAAATAGTGTGGTTGAATTATGCGTTATGATCATGTTTGTTAATATATTCCATTGACGTTCTTGTTGTGTACCATGACGAAGCTCATGTTAGAGGTTTTATTTGTGGATGGTTTGGGTGAAATGCTCCTTGTGCTGTTTGTGCTTGCTTGTGTGCTACATTGGTATTGTCATGTTATGTGTATTTTTATAGAGCACGACTCACCAGGAGGGTATCCTAGCTCCGAAGCAGAAGCTGTATGGGACGAGTCAGGGCCAAGGCTAGGTGAAAAGGCAGGTCTTCAGTTTCTTAGGGAATTCAAGAACTGAGGATGCGGCTATGATGTGCAGAAATAGGTCACTCCAGGCTTCAGGAGCGAGGCAGGAGAAGACACGACCAGCAGATCTGGTTCAGCATACCCTGGGCGGCTGCGAGTAGGAGATCAATTAAGCCTAAGTGTCAGGTAGGTTTGTAGAAGTGTATGCAGTTGTTGAGGTACATGTGGCCAATGTTGTGTAATGCTATGTATATGTGTGTTTGAGCACTTTGAACCGTGCTCGTTTGAGAATTGGGCACCACTGGAATTTTCTTTTAGGTGGGGATTGATGTTACTGCAGGGTTTGAGGTTGAAGGTGTTAAGAGTTTATTCACTGAGTCTTCATACACTGCATGCAGTCTCTCTACACCCAACAAGTAATGTTTTATATTTCTAACATATACCAACCATTGCTTTATCCTATCAACGTCATGCTGGCAGTTACAATTGTGTTACATATTTCGCAAATCTAGTACAAGTGAAATGCTTTTCCCACGCAGAACACAAGTGCATGCACACCATGTAGCTCCTCTGCTTTATTAGCCATGGCGTGGAGTTAGGCAAGTTTCCCGTTCTGGGTGTGGTAACAAAAACTTATTGCACAATTCATTGAACAACTCTTTACCTGTTAACATTTTGATTTGGGTAAAGGATCACCCTATTGCAGTGCCTCTAATGGGCTGCACTGGTTTCATGCCAGTCTCCGCCCAAGGGTGACCCTTACAAATGGTCCATTCAGATACGGTATACCCCAGTCAGATTCTTCTTCCACACTCATAGTCCAACTCAAGTTCACTGCAATTAGAGTACAGAAGAAAAGCACTACCTGACAAACAAAGGACTACATCACAAGAACAGTTGGTATGTTTCTCTAGCTCAAAAAGCTAGCTCCTGCAGCAGGGCAAATTCATTGTTTCAAATGGCCAAAGGCTGCTTTTGAGCATTCACTGCAGTAGATAAGTAAATAAGGGGCACTACCTTCACCTCCCCCTAAAAAATCCAAAAGGTTTCAAATTGAGTCTCTAGAGGGCCTCTTACTCTGACCAGGGCAAAGGAATTTCTTCACCCTGGTGGTACCAGGAGTTCACTTTTACAACACTCCATAAGCACCAGAAATCTCTATGGCTAAAGCCCGTGAGCCTGAGAGGCTTCACACTGTCAACTCTGAAAGGTCTCTGAAACTAATAAAAAGAACTTGCATATCACATGAAAATATTTGCCAATATTCTGAAGGTACTGTCTCTTTAGAGCAAAGACCTTCAGCTATCCAATGAGTACATTTACTGTTCAGTGGCAGCCTTTTACTCAAACCACAAACTAAGCAATTGATCCTCATCAAGCTCCAAGCCCTCAAACAGACTTGTGTTTGACTCTAAGTGGCCCAAATCTAATTATCTAGAACAATAGAATGGGCCACCCAATGACCATAAAGTGATCATTTCCAAGAACCATGTAGCTCAGGGAAATGGAAGTTACTGTAATGTAGCGCAAATCAAGGCATTGTCCCGTCACGTAGAAAAAGAGGTGATGGACTTCTAGTAAAAAGTATACTAAATCAGTGGTCTCTCAGGCATGCCAGTGTCAATGCAATCAGGACCCGCTGCAGACACATCTGTGGAAAGAGATTAATCACTACACCGCTGTATGGCCCAAAAAAAAGAACCAAAGCTTCCAGAGAGCTCCCTGTCCAAAGACGTTTTACGTCCTTCCCAGATGTTGATTAGCTCTTCCTGTCTAAATAATAATAATAATAATAATAGAGTTATTTGTATTGCGCAAACAGCTTCCTCAAACAGAGGTGTCCCGGCGCTGTGCAGAAAGTCAGGTGAACAAACGGGGTTTCACAACTAGCCTTGACCAAAGAGTCACGTCTTCAAGTTCTTACAGAACTCAGGTTCAGAGTTCAACATGAGTAGATGTGTTGCCAGTGCATTCCATAGCATGGAGGTCCTGACTGTGAAGGACCTTCCTCCTTTTCTGAATTTTGCGAAGAGGGGGAACACAGAATAGAAACTGGGGATTTGATCTCAGTGTTCGGGAAGATTGGTATGGGCAAAGTCTATTTCTAAGATATCTAGGTCCTATGTAATGCATGGCCCAAAAAGCTAATGCCATGGATTTGAATTCAGTACGTTTTGCTACCAGACGCCAGTGTAAAAACCTGATTTGTGGAGGTATATGGTGGAGGAAGGGCACTCTACGAATGAGTCTAGCAGACGCATTCTGAATCATATGCAGTCTGTGGATCAAGTACCTGGGTAAACCTACGTACAGTCTGTTAGCATAGTCCAGCTGTGATGTCACTGTGGCATGAACTAACGCAGAAGTTAACCTATTTGGTCTCTGGCAGGACTGGCTGTCTCCCAAAATGGGCGCTTCCATCTCTATAATTTATGAGAGGGCTTTACGGGTCACTTCCCTGCTTCTCTGCTCCACACAACTAGTGGGTATATTTTCATGGTTTGGGTCCAAGAACAAAATATTAGATGTGAATAAAAAACCTCTGGGCAGGTTTCAGTGATGTCCAATTTGTAGCTTTGAAGTCTATTAAGGACCAGGACCCTGAAAAACCCACAAACTATATTAATAGAGAGACTTCTTCCTAATATTAGACTCATTCCTTCACTTTTGTAGGAAATAAGTCCTCCATTGTTCAAAAGGCTTAGTTAATCGTAACCACTAATAAGCCAATCCCTGGTCAATGGACTGACCATGAATATGAACTTGAATATATCTATAAGTGGTGATTGTAATGGTACTAACATGTAAATTCCACTTTGGATCCGCGTCATATCCTACCAATGAATCCTCGAGTAAGCATATATTTATTATTCAAAACTTCACATCTAACTGCTTGTAATGCAGTGATCAGATCTATGCAGAGGATGCTATATCTGCCTCATTAGAAAAGTGTGGGGATGTGTCGTATTTACAGCAATGCGATGCATCCCTTTTTTCCCCCCTTCTTTGGCACTAAAACAGCAGCCTAGCGCCAACAAAGGCACCCTGGGACAAGGGTGTCTGCGTTGCAGGGATGATAGTTTATGTGCAGGGACACTTTCCTGCCAGAAAACAATTATTATTGGCGGAACCTCAAATACAACCTTCTGACTAACTATTCTTACCTATTTATTTATTTATTTCAATTTATATAGCGCATTATCACCCGGGGGTCTCTAAGCGCTTGTACCAGGCAAACAGACAACTCCATAGAACAGGCAGCACCCCTACAGCTCTCCCCAAGCTTCACAAAACAGTATTGTTTTTAGCATCCAACGGAATGGCAGCAACTTTGGTTCCTTACGGAGCTCTGGTGGAAGTTTGTTCCATGCTGCCGGGAGCAAAGTAGAGAAAGCTCGACCGCCCTGGGTCGACAGACGATAGCGAGGATTAGTCAGAAGCGTAGCCTCTGAAGACCTCAGTGCTCTACCTGGAATGTAGCTCAATAGTCTACTTTTAATGTAGTTCGGTGCGTTGCCATAGATGGCCTTATGGGAGATGCGCTGGCCTTTGAACAATGCCCTCTGTCTAACAGGAAGCCAATGCAGCTGGCGCAGGAGAGGAGAGGCATGCGCCTTCCTAGGCTTCCTATAGATTAATCTTGCTGCATCGTTCATCACGGTTTGAAGCCTCGACAGTTGTTGCTGGGGCAGACCCAAATACAGCGCATTCCCGTAGTTTAGTCGCCCCAGAATCATAGCTGTCACTGCACTCCTTAGAGTAGAAAAGGACAGTAGATTAGAGATTTTGCGAAGTTGCCTAAGGAGGCCTATGCATGTACCCACCACTGAGGACACCTGCTTTCTCATGGTCAAATTGCCATCAATAAGGATGCCCAAGCGTTTTACCATGGTAGCTGGAACCGGCGTCCTGCCCAACTCCCTGGGCCAAAATCCATCGTGCCAGGGGCTGCCTACGGTGGTAATTGGCAGCACCTCTGTTTTGTCAGGATTGATCTTCAGGGAGTTGGCAGTCATCCAGTTTACTGTGTATCTCAGAATGTTATGCAAGCGTGCTTGAGCTCCGGGAGTGTCCTCTATTTGAATGATGATCTGTGTGTCGTCAGCGTAGTTATAGACCTGACAATCCATCTGATTGAGCGCCGAAATCAGGGGCTGGAGATAAATATTAAAAAGGAGCGGAGAGAGCGCCGACCCTTGCAGCACTCCACAGGTGATGGCCGCTGCTGCTGATACTAGGTCTGAAAGCTGTACTTTCTGCGATCTATCCTGCAGAAAGGAAGTAAGCCAGCCTAGTGCCGTTACCCCGATGCCTAGATCTCTCACACGCAACAGCAGTTGACTATGACACACAGTGTCAAATGCCGTGGAGAGATCAAGCAGCACCAGGGCCCGGGAATCTTTTTATCAGCTCTGCATCTCAGTTCGTTCAAAATGGAGACCATCACCAGCTCCGTGCTGTGATGTACCCTAAAACCAGCTTGATTTCGCTCCAACAGATCATTGGTCTCCAATTGCTTGGAGAGGTGTGTCAATACATACTGTTCTAATACCTTCGTCAGGAACGGCAGCTGGGAGAAGGGCCTGAAGTTCTTTAAGATCTTAACATCCGCTCTGGGTTTCTTAAGCAATGGAATCAACCACGCCTCTTTAAGCATGGTCGGAAATTGTCCAATTTCCAGTGATTTGTTTAGGAGGTTTAGCACATCCTCCTCTATCCCTGGCATGGCTTGCTTAAACACGCTAGGGGGACAGGGGTCTACCTTGGAGCCTGACTTCACCTTCCCTACCAAGTTAACTAGCGTCTCCTTCTTAACTAGGGGTATACTATTCATGGGGTCCTGAATTTTAGGTCTGCAAGGGATAAGTTGCAGTGGGCAGTCTAACACAGGGGAGTGCGAGATTTCCAGCAATAGCTCCTCAATTTTGTTGGTGAAAAATTCAAGGAATTTATGGCAGTCCTCGAGAGAAAACTCGGGCCTCTGTTCCCTGTTCTTCCTTAGTTCAGAAAGAAAGCTTGTTCTGCCAAGCAGCTATCCAACCCCTAAGCTGTCATTGCACTGCCATAGGAATTTTATCCACGGGTGAAACACAGTCTCCCCCTGCTGAATATATGCAAGACTTTCAATTTGTGGGAGTTGTTTATTCATTGTTGTATGTTATCTATTTGAACGTTAATCTACTAGTAACCATTCAAAAGACTAGGATAAACCTGTTAATTAAAGTTTCAAGGTATTTGGCTTTTATCATGTATCTCTGATTGTTTTGTAAAATACTATTAGGACAATTTTTTGGCTTTAAAATTTAAGAGTTATTAACTAGCATAGAGGTAAAACTCTCTCTTCATTGTGTAGCAAATAGGTATAACCAAAGTTTTAAAAAGCCTATCAGGTTTTGTAGCTTGGGAGGCTGGAGTTTCAAACACTTCCCAAAAAAATCAGGGCACAGTGCTTTATTTCACTGGAAAATTAATAACCCACAAAAATAATAATACAAATATTCAGCTCTTGAATTTCCTAAAGCTTAGTTTCACATCCTGACTCTGCTAGGATAGTGACAAAATTGTCTACACCTTCACATGTTCTTAATGTCAGTATCATTTGCATGGGATAGTTTCCACGGTGTCCATGTGTAAGAGTTCATTGTACCCGGAAGCAAATACTCCTGTGCTGTTCTTGCATCTTTAGCTAGACAGATGAATAAATACTGGGAACGCAGTTAAATATTGTAACTTAGGTGCAGTGCTTTGTGAAAAGAACCAATTAGTGTGTCAATTGCTGTTTTATACGTTTTTGGAGTCAATTGGGTCATTAACTCAGTGCAATGTGTCTTTTGTATGCTATGTGTTCTGCAATGCAAGTTGAGGTTTTTGCAACCTAATAATAACACCCACGACTCATCAGGTTTAGATTTCAGGTAACAAGGACTGGCATTGAGTAAACATCCCTTGTAACGGCTCGTCTACAATCTTTTTAATGTATCTTATAGCATCAGATTTCAAGGGTATTGGCACTAGGTTTCTGTATTATCACCCAAGGGAATGTTGTGTGGTGTGGCTTATCTACCCCATCGTGTTATGAATTTTATAGTGGAGAGGAGCTAGTTACAAAGACCATTTCTCAGTTGTGAAGGACCTAGGACAATAATTATGGAAAAGCACATGTTGTGATCTTTCTTTTACTGGAAACATTGATCATGAATTGAGGAACCCAGTCATCTTCAGCTAGTATGATATAACAAGCTTCAGCCAAAAGAGTCCATAAGACCTTAAGACCATTTGCATAGTTCTCTCATCACCTAAGTTTGCATTTTAGTCTCATCAGGTTTTTTCAGGTGTCTATCTGGGGTCTCTTCCCAAAAGTAATTATCAGTCATATCATGTTCAGATAGGATTGGAATGTCTTGCTGGGTATTTTTGCTTGTGCTCCACTCTCTCTTACCTCTGTTGGCAGCTCCGTACCAAATCCTCTTCCAAAGAAGCATTCTGTTTCTTATTAGACATTTTCTATTTCTCGAAGTGCAGTTTCTGTCCTGAACCTGTCCCATAAGTCTCCCACTACCCTCTATACCTCTGTTCCCTGGTGTCAGAAGTGTCGTTTGTAAGCTATTCTATCTTATGAGAACTGTTTTGTGGAATTCAGGATGAACACCTTTCTAATCCTCAGTGCATTAATCTGAGCATCTATCTCCTTGTTCCTGTGAAAATTGAGGCTAGCATTCATCAGGATATTGAAACCTATCTGGAAACGTTATTTGCTTATAATCTGGAAACTGATATCCCCCTTGGTACCAGTTTATAATATAATGTTGGCTCTTTTCATGGGTTTGTTTTGGAACTGCCTTTTAACGATTCCTTTATTTCTTTTTCTTATCCTTACAGTTATGCCCACTTTCACTCTATAATTGAAAGGTCAGAGGTTATTTATAAGAGTGTCCCTTCCCATCAATGTACATATTTGGAATACAATATTGTATAATCTTGCCTCTTTTTGACCTTGTGGAATAGCTTCATAGCTCTGACATACGGCCAGGAGGGCAACATTACCTTCCAATTGACTAGAACTATTTTGTCATATGGATAGCGGGTTCATTGTCGACATTGCTAAGCTAGCATGAGCTTCGCTGCCTTTAGGATGCTTTTGCGCACAACACTACAAGCCTTTATTTTGAAAGACCTTGTTTTTGCCCTTTTCATATGAGAACTGTCTGCTTTTCGCGATCTCTGCTGTGCTCTGAGGTTTAGTCTGCACAAGATGTACAAGGTCGATCAACAATGCCCCTTGTTATTCTGCACTGGCCAGCCCCTCGCACCTAAGCATAATATGACACACAGCTGCACTACTGAAAATCGTATGCTTTAATATTGCAAGCTAAGCATGTTGTTCACTCACTTGGAGAAGACCTTTCCAGAGAGAAGAGCTGTGCTTGTCCTAAGATGTAAACCTTTCATCTACGCCTTGAGGTATGGGGTCTGTTGACAAAGCACAGAGGTCTTCTTTTTTTATAATAAACTATATCTTAGCACAGGGAGGGTGGTTAGGCACTGTAGCTCTTTTCCACTCTCTTTCTAAAATAATACCCCTGTTTGTATTCTATGGACTTGTGACAATGCTGACAATATTGTTTTTAGACATTCTGCTGCAAGTAATGGCATGTGTACTGTACCATAGAGCTATTTTGTCATATGGATAGCGGGTTCATTGTCGACATTGCTAAGCTAGCATGAGCTTCGCTGCCTTTAGGATGCTTTTGCGCACAACACTACAAGCCTTTATTTTGAAAGACCTTGTTTTTGCCCTTTTCATATGAGAACTGTCTGCTTTTCGCGATCTCTGCTGTGCTCTGAGGTTTAGTCTGCACAAGATGTACAAGGTCGATCAACAATGCCCCTTGTTATTCTGCACTGGCCAGCCCCTCGCACATAAGCATAATATGACACACAGCTGCACTACTGAAAATCGTATGCTTTAATATTGCAAGCTAAGCATGTTGTTCACTCACTTGGAGAAGACCTTTCCAGAGAGAAGAGCTGTGCTTGTCCTAAGATGTAAACCTTTCATCTACGCCTTGAGGTATGGGGTCTGTTGACAAAGCACAGAGGTCTTCTTTTTTATAATAAACTATATCTTAGCACAGGGAGGGTGGTTAGGCACTGTAGCTCTTTTCCACTCTCTTTCTAAAATAATACCCCTGTTTGTATTCTATGGACTTGTGACAATGCTGACAATATTGTTTTTAGACATTCTGCTGCAAGTAATGGCATGTGTACTGTACCATAGAGCGTGTTAGTTAAAATAAACATATTAAGCTATGCAGTGACTCTGGATATTCTTAATGTGGACAAGTATGAGTGAGTGAGCGATTCCTGAGAGAGTCAGGAGTGTTGTGTTCTGGGTTGTCTAATCATTGGTAGCTTCGCTGTTAGTCGGAGAATGAATGAGACACTATTACTAGTCGGTTTTTAGGATTTTGGGTACTGAGGTGATAGGTTGGTACACCACTATCTACTGAGGTCCTGGTTTCCTGTGCATAGTTCTGTATATGTTACACCAGAATGGATTTGGGTACCGCAACAGTCGTAGTATATAACATTGCAATGTGCATCATCACTATGATGTAATAAGGGTATATAACATCTAATTGAGGTGTTTTATGAGCTATACAAAATGAAACTTTGTATTCCTTACCGCAAATACTCCATATTAATATAATTATAGTTTGTGTATTTATTTTTGGAATTATAGTCTCAGAGGGAGCTGGACCTTTTACAGTCTCAGTGTCCCTTGCCTATTGTACATATTGTCTTAACTGCCTTTAGATTGTTGCAATCTCTTGAATGAGGATGCTAGTCCTTTCCATCTCTAGCAGAGTGACAGGCATACCCCACTAACATCAGCCATGTTTACACTGGTAGCATTAAATGATCCATCCAGATTGGTTCCATGAAATGTGGTAGTTTACCCTGAAATCGTTTCATGTGCTCAGAAAAGGTTAAGATAAGAAAGATGAAATACCTCTCGTGGTTATCACTAGTCAGAGTTCTTCAATTAAAAAATGATCAAGGCAATTCATCATGTGATCATCAAAAATGATTCATCAATTGACTTCATTGACTCAATAGTAACAGGTGCTTTACCAAAGCATTTTAAGACACAAAAGCATATGCATAAGTACTTCATACATTAGACACAACACCATTAGATCATAAGAATAAACTACATGAACGTCCAGAGACCATAGTGATAATATTCCATCACCATACAGTGCAAAGAAAAGCAAAGTAATGCAGTAAACTAAAATGACTCAGGTGGTGTTCTTCCAGTTCCAAAAGTAAAACAAAGAATATACAGTCAATGTCTCTTATGTGATTAGTCTGTACAAGTTACTGATATAGAATGCATGAGGTGGTAGCAGTGTATTTGTTCAGGGAAGCTGCATAGTCTATCAGTTGTCCTGTTTTAGCTTCCAAGACACTCTCAGGTACATGCATCAAACTTGGCATTTGCGATTCCTTAATTGCGATTTTTAAGGAATCACAATTAAGGAATTGCAAATGCCTATGCATCAAGAAATCGCTAAATAAATTGCGATTTCTTAGAATTCCTTAATTGCGATTAGCATTTTGCGAATCGCAATTAAGGAATCCCTTCCCATTCATTCCTATGGGCCTAGAGGCCCATAGGAATGAATGGGAAGACAATCTCAATTTGCGAATCGCAATTAGCTAATCGCAAATTGAGATTGCGATTTCAAGGGTGCAGGGGTGTCCAAAGGACACCCTGTTGCACCCCTGAAATCAAACAATGCACATATGTTGTGTACACACATGCCCTAAGGGCATGTGTGTGCACAACATGAAAGTTAAAAAAATGCAAAAAATAGCATTTTTCTAACATTTCGCAAAATTACCATGAGGTCCAACCTCATGGTAATTTTTTCTCTCTAATTGCGAATTCGCAGTTTTTTTTAGGTTCATGCATTGCTTTTGAGGGATCGCAAATTTGCGATTCCTTAAAAGTAATCGCACTTGAAAAAAATCGCTAAAATAGCGATTTATTCACTTTTAAGTTGATGCATCCCAAATAGTGATTTGGGAATCGCAAACGGCCGAATTTTGCGATTCGCACCGTTTGCGATTCCCAAATCGCTTGATGCATGTGCCTGTCTGTTTCCTAAGTCCCCTGCTTGGTGGTGTTAATGAGTTTTGACCCTGGTAAGTGTAGGGGTCTCCTCAACACTAGCATCTGGTAAGCTTGTTAAGCAAAGTTTTTAGGGAAGCTTGTTAGTGGTATGTGCAATCAGTGGGACACCCAAGTGATCGGTGAAAGAAGATTGGCTTGTATACCTCATTTATTGCAAATTCCTGGTATGATATTCAGTGCCTAAGAAAGTGCAAATGAGGCATTATTAGATCGTGCAAAGATGGACACGTCGAAGGGTGACCGAATTAGCAATTAGTCATTGGCCTTATGGCTTTGGTAACTTAGCATTAAATGGATTGTCGGCAGTCGCATGTCAATCATGTGTGTGTCTTCATTTAGTAGCTTCTATTTGTAAACAGTTTGAACTGGCTCAGTCACAGTGTAGGTAAGAGGAGAGTGGTCATAGTCATATAATTTAAGCTGCAAGTTACCTCTACTACAGGTGGTTCATGTGTTGCTCCTCCATCCCTATCTATTTTCCCTCTAGTCAAAAAAGTGGCATCTCTATTCACTTCCGTTGGTCAGCATGTGCCTCAGCCGGGCCATATTTTTTATGGCACAAATTATGCTCCACATAGAGCAAAACTGATTTGTTGTGACAAAGGACATCACACTGGTGCGCTGGAATGCTGGGATGTGTAGACTGTAAAGAGTGAGTCTGTGAATGGGGAATTCTTTCTTGTATGTAATGTGTTCAATGGCCAACAATAATTGTTGCTTGGTGATGTCAATGTGGTGCTCATTCATAGTAATATGGGGTGCTGTAGTCTTCAACTTTGATGTCCTCTTAGAAGGATATGAAATTTACTAGTAACAAAATGTATGTTATGGAATTCTTAGAATTCATTTAACCCTGTAGAGACAATATTAAATCTCAGTATTACTCATGCTTCTTTTTTCAGTAGTATAGTTTCATGTTGCCACTTCTTGTGTTGAGAGTAATGGCTTATTGTATTGTCCAGCGTATATCTTTGTGACCATGGCCAAACATGGAGAAATGTTTCCCTAGTTAGGTGTTATTTTCTTGCATCAAATGCAGGATTTATGCTGTATTGTTCATTGGTGGATTATCTGATTGGTCTTGCAAATATGTAGTTTCTCACAAGGGCATACAATTTCAAATGCTACATTTTTGTCTTAAATTTCGAAAATGATGCATGAGTTATGTCTTCATTTTGTGTTGGAAAATGCTGCCTTTAACAGTTTGATCATATACTACACATGTCCTACATTTGTGGTGTCCTTCCAATGGAAATCTTTCAGAAAAATGGGGCGACCTCTCACCCCAATGCTGGACGCACTGCGTTAATGAATGCATATCAATGATGCCAATATTAGTCCAATTTCATCCAGGTTTATTCCAATTTTATCCAATGCTTTACGTTTTCCATAGTTTATCCATTCGTTACATCGGAGTCATCTTACATTTTACACTGTTTCCTGAAAGCAGCAGACATGCCAATAAGCCTTAATCTGCAGCCTGGAGTGTATGTAAGTACTCCTCATTAGTTCATACCGATAACCCAATCCATTTCAGGCCCTTTTCCTGGCCCTTCGTCAGGGGTATTCTATATTTTAAAAAAAACATTATCATAGGACCATGTCCAGCTGCACTGTCCTATACAAAGCCTTTAGCTTCAAGATTTGTAACCACTCGACTGCTTCACGCTCGTCTACTAATTGTGTAGTCCACCTCACTCTGTATGAAAAGCACCTGTGTTGTTTGCTCCACCTTCTACTCTCTCGCTTCACTGACTGACTCTCTTCAACATTAACCCTGTGAGTCATTTCGCGCATGGATTAATTTATTTTGTTGCGATCTTAACAAAATAGGTTAATCCATGTGCAAAGTGACTCGCAGGAATAATGGGTTGAAGAGAGTCAGTCAGTGGACTACACAATTAGTAGACGAGCATGAAGCAGTCGAGTGGTTACAAATCTTGAAGGTAACGGCTTTGTATAAGACAGTACAGCAGGATTACAAACAGTTTGCATAAGCTTTTTTTTCTACTTTTACTGGTACCAATATATGAGGTTTTAAGTGTCGACATTTAATATGAGAGAAAGGAGGGAGGCGGAGAGAGGGAGATCTGGACATCAACTTTGGGGGTAGCGTTTTGGCAACAGTTAGCGGGAAGATGTTAATTATGAGACAAGTCACTGGGCAAGGAATTGCGATTTTTTGCAGTAGAGTTTAACATGCTCAATGGGTTAAAAACATGGTCTTATGATAATGTTTTTTAAATATAGAATACCCCTGATTAATTTGTCAGTTTCAGGGTTTCTTTTGATTTTCCAGCAGTACTTCATGCAGGCTCCTTACAGTTAAATATTTTTTATATAGTTTGTTTTTAAATTACATTGGTAATATAGTTATAGAATTGGCATTCATTTCATTTAAATGTATTTATTAGTGGGTTGTTGTGTTGGTAAGGGAGATGTGTGGGATGTGTCATAATATATATTTTAGAACATAAATATATACTATGGCCTAGAGAACTCTATATGGTGGAAGCAATGACACATTTAAATGACACTGAGTGTTATAGGATGGCATACTTCATAGGCGTAAAAAAAGTTAAAGACTTGGTTTCCAAAGAATTGTTCCAATGGAATAGAAGAGGTCTAATAAGCAAAAATGAATTTCTATTTCTCAAAAATGACCATCCTATCACGCCAATATTATACTTCATTCCCAAAGTTCACTAGTACATTTCTCCCACTCCAGGAAGACCTATCATTTCTGTGCAAAGAAGCCTATTGGAACCTGTTTCGAAATGTGTGTGCAATTTTTTTACAGGAGTTTGTATCTAATTTACCATTGTTTTTAAAAGACACTAGGGATTTTGTAATATAATTGAATAATGTTGAATGGGACAGTGAATATCTGTTAATTGTGATGGACGTAACATCTTTATACACAAGTATTCATCATGTAGATGGTATAAATGCAGTATCTTATTTTCAGGACAACGGGACATTGTTTTTTTTTGGAACACAACAAGATGTTAATTGAAATGATTGAGATTTGTCTAAAAAGGAATGTATTTTTATTTAACAAACAAGTTTACCATCAACTATGAGGAGTGGCTATGGGGCATGCTTCTCCCCTGGCTACACCTGTTTACATGTGGGCTGGTGGGAGGAGCATGTCCTCAGGGGTCAACATGAAGAAGTTTTCAAAAATCATGTTTGCTATTGGTGATGTTACATAGATGATGTGTGTCTTATATGGAGGGGTTCACCAATGCACTGAATCTCAAGTTTACTGCCACTTTCAGTCCTACTAATGTGAAATGTTTAGATGTAGCAATTTATGTCGAGGATGGTGCACTACATACTACATTGCATAGAAAAGTAACGGTGGGAACTCTGTCCTCCATGAGACAAGTTCCCACCCTAAACATTGTGGGCCTTATTTATGAAGGCAAAAATGGGGGTGGGGTCGCACACTACTCACACACCGGCGGTGTCGCCCCTAACGACTCTGGTCAATGTAGTTAATTGTTCGCGATGCATCATCTTTCGATCTTCTGCTATCTTCGCTGTCTTCGCCATCCCTGGACAATGGTTTCGGGGTATTACCCCTCATCAGCAGGGATAGGCCGTGTACTGGGGTTGCCGATGGCTGCCAATATCTGCCAGGTATAGTACCACTCAGGCGCGTAGGTGCGGGATCCCAGGCTCGTCAGCCCACTGCTCACGGGAGCTTTAAAGTAAAAATATGGGGGTGGGGTCGCACACTACTCACACACCGGCGGTGTCGCCCCTAAGGACTCTGGTCAATGTAGTAAAGTGTTCGCGATGCATTATCTTTCGATCTTCTGCTATCTTCGCTGTCTTCGCCATCCCTGGACACGTGTTTCGGGGTATTACCCCTCATCAGCAGGGATAGGCCGTGTACTGGGGTTGCCGATGGCTGCCAATATCTGCCAGGTATAGTACCACTCAGGCGCGTAGGTGCGGGATCCCAGGCTCGTCAGCCCACTGCTCACGGGAGCTTTAAAGTTAAAAATGGGGGTGGGGTCGCACACTACTCACACACCGGCGGTGTCGCCCCTAAAGACTCTGGTCAATGTAGTAAAGTGTTCGCGATGCATCATCTTTCGATCTTCTGCTATCTTCGCTGTCTTCGCCATCCCTGGACACGTGTTTCGGGGTATTACCCCTCATCAGCAGGGATAGGCCGTGTACTGGGGTTGCCAATGGCTGCCAATATCTGCCAGGCATAGTACCAGTCAGGCTCGTAGGTGCGGGATCCCAGGCTCGTCAGCCCACTGCTCACGGGAGCTTTAAAGTTAAAAATGGGGGTTGGGTCGCACACTACTCACACACCGGCGGTGTCGCCCCTAAGGACTCTGGTCAATGTAGTAAAGTGTTTGCGATGCATCATCTTCTGATCTTCTGCTATCTTCGCTGTCTTCGCCATCCCTGGACACGTGTTTCGGGGTATTACCCCTCATCAGCAGGGATAGGCCGTGTACTGGGGTTGCCGATGGCTGCCAATATCTGCCAGGTATAGTACCACTCAGGCGCGTAGGTGCGGGATCCCAGGCTCGTCAGCCCACTGCTCACGGGAGCTTTAAAGTTAAAAATGGGGGTGGGGTCGCACACTACTCACACACCAGCGGTGTCGCCCCTAAGGACTCTGGTCAATGTAGTAAAGTGTTCGCGATGCATCATCTTTCGATCTTCTGCTATCTTCGCTGTCTTCGCCATCCCTGGACACGTGTTTCGGGGTATTACCCCTCATCAGCAGGGATAGGCCGTGTACTGGGGTTGCCGATGGCTGCCAATATCTGCCAGGTATAGTACCACTCAGGCGCATAGGTGCGGGATCCCAGGCTCGTTAGCCCACTGCTCACAGGAGCTTTAAAGTTAAAAATGTGGGTGGGGTCGCACACTACTCACACACCGGCGGTGTCGCACCTAAGGACTCTGGTCAATGTAGTAAAGTGTTCGCGATGCATCATCTTTCGATCTTCTGCTATCTTCGCTGTTTTCGCCATCCCTGGACACGTGTTTCGGGGTATTACCCCTCATCAGCAGGGATAGGCCGTGTACTGGGGTTGCCGATGGCTGCCAATATCTGCCAGGTATAGTACCACTCAGGCGCGTAGGTGCAGGATCCCAGGCTCTTCAGCCCACTGCTCACGGGAGCTTTAAAGTTAAAAATGGGGGTGGGGTCGCACACTACTCACACACCGGCGGTGTCGCCCCTAAGGACTCTGGTCAATGTAGTAAAGTGTTTGCGATGCATCATCTTTCGATCTTCTGCTATCTTCGCTGTCTTTGCCATCCCTGGACACTTGTTTCGGGGTATTACCCCTCATCAGCAGGGATAGGCCGTGTACTGGGGTTGCCAATGGCTGCCAATATCTGCCAGTTATAGTACCACTCAGGCCCGTAGGTGCGGGATCCCAGGCTCATCAGCCCACTGCTCACAGGAGCTTTAAAGTTAAAAATGGGGGTGGGGTCGCACACTACTCACACACCGGCGGTGTCGCCCCTAAGGACTCTGGTCAATGTAGTTAATTGTTCGCGAAGCATCATCTTTCGATCTTCTGCTATCTTCGCTGTCTTCGCCATCCCTGGACAATGGTTTCGGGGTATTACCCCTCATCAGCAGGGATAGGCCGTGTACTGGTGTTGCCGATGGCTGCCAATATCTGCCAGGTATAGTACCACTCAGGCGCGTAGGTGCGGGATCCCAGGCTTGTCAGCCCACTGCTCACGGGAGCTTTAAAGTTAAAAATGGGGGTGGGGTCGCACACTACTCACACACCGGCGGTGTCGCCCCTAAGGACTCTGGTCAATGTAGTAAAGTGTTCGCGATGCATCATATTTCGATCTTCTACTATCTTCGCTGTCTTCGCCATCCCTGGACACGTGTTTCGGGGTATTACCCCTCATCAGCAGGGATAGGCCGAGTACTGGGGTTGCCGATGGCTGCCAATATCTGCCAGGTATAGTACCACTCAGGCGCGTAGGTGCGGGATCCCAGGCTCGTCAGCCCACTGCTCACGGGAGCTTTAAAGTTAAAAATGGGGGTGGGGTCGCACACTACTCACACACCGGCGGTGTCGCCCCTAAGGACTCTGGTCAATGTAGTAAAGTGTTCGCGATGCATCATATTTCGATCTTCTGCTATCTTCGCTGTCTTCGCCATCCCTGGACACGTGTTTCGGGGTATTACCCCTCATCAGCAGGGATAGGCCGTGTACTGGGGTTGCCGATGGCTGCCAATATCTGCCAGGTATAGTACCACTCAGGCGCGTAGGTGCGGGATCCCAGGCTCGTCAGCCCACTGCTCACGGGAGCTTTAAAGTTAAAAATGGGGGTGGGGTCGCACACTACTCACACACCGGCGGTGTCGCCCCTAAGGACTCTGGTCAATGTAGTAAAGTGTTCTCGATGCATCATCTTTCGATCTTCTGCTATCTTCGCTGTCTTCGCCATCCCTGGACACGTGTTTCGGGGTATTACCCCTCATCAGCAGGGATAGGCCGTGTACTGGGGTTGCCGATGGCTGCCAATATCTGCCAGGTATAGTACCACTCAGGCGCGTAGGTGCGGGATCCCAGGCTCGTCAGCCCACTGCTCACGGGAGCTTTAAAGTTAAAAATGGGGGTGGGCAGATATTGGCAGCCATCGGCGACCCCAGAACACTGCCTATCCCTGCTGACGAGGGTTGAAAACCCGAAACACGTGTCCAGGGATGGCGAAGACAGCGAAGATAGCAAGATCAAAAGATGATGCATCGCGAACACTCTACTACAATGACCAGAGTCCTTAGGGGCAACTTCCGCCGGTGTGTGAGTAGTGTGCGACCCCACCCCCCTTTTAGAACTGAAAGCTCCCTTGAGCAGCGGGCTGACGAGCCTGGGATCCCGCACCTACGCGCCGGAGTGGTACTATACCTGGCAGATATTGTCAGCCATCGGCGACCCCAGAACACTGCCTATCCCTGCTGACGAGGGTTGAAAACCCGAAACACGTGTCCAGGGATGGCGAAGACAGCGAAGATAGCAAGATCGAAAGATGATGCATCGCGAACACTCTACTACAATGACCAGAGTCCTTAGGGGCAACTTCCGCCGGTGTGTGAGTAGTGTGCGACCCCACCCCCCTTTTGTAACTTAAAGCTCCCTTGAGCAGCGGGCTGACGAGCCTGGGATCCCGCACCTACGCGCCGGAGTGGTACTATACCTGGCAGATATTGGCAGCCATCGGCGACCCCAGAACACTGCCTATCCCTGCTGACGAGGGTTGAAAACCCGAAACACGTGTCCAGGGATGGCGAAGACAGCGAAGATAGCAAGATCGAAAGATGATGCATCGCGAACACTCTACTACAATGACCAGAGTCCTTAGGGGCAACTTCCGCCGGTGTGTGAGTAGTGTGCGACCCCACCCCCCTTTTGTAACTTAAAGCTCCCTTGAGCAGCGGGCTGACGAGCCTGGGATCCCGCACCTACGCGCCGGAGTGGTACTATACCTGGCAGATATTGGCAGCCATCGGCGACCCCAGAACACTGCCTATCCCTGCTGACGAGGGTTGAAAACCCGAAACACGTGTCCAGGGATGGCGAAGACAGCGAAGATAGCAAGATCGAAAGATGATGCATCGCGAACACTCTACTACAATGACCAGAGTCCTTAGGGGCAACTTCCGCCGGTGTGTGAGTAGTGTGCGACCCCACCCCCCTTTTGTAACTTAAAGCTCCCTTGAGCAGCGGGCTGACGAGCCTGGGATCCCGCACCTACGCGCCGGAGTGGTACTATACCTGGCAGATATTGGCAGCCATCGGCGACCCCAGAACACTGCCTATCCCTGCTGACGAGGGTTGAATACCCGAAAACACGTGTCCAGGGATGGCGAAGACAGCGAAGATAGCGAGATCGAAAGATGATGCATCGCGAACACTCTACTACAATGACCAGAGTCCTTAGGGGCAACTTCCGCCGGTGTGTGAGTAGTGTGCGACCCCACCCCCCTTTTGTAACTTGAAGCTCCCTTGAGCAGCGGACTGACGAGCCTGGGATCCCGCACCTACGCGCCGGAGTGGTACTATACCTGGCAGATATTGGCAGCCATCGGCGACCCCAGAACACTGCCTATCCCTGCTGACGAGGGTTGAAAACCCGAAACACGTGTCCAGGGATGGCGAAGACAGCGAAGATAGCAAGATCGAAAGATGATGCATCGCGAACACTCTACTACAATGACCAGAGTCCTTAGGGGCAACTTCCACCGGTGTGTGAGTAGTGTGCGACCCCACCCCCCTTTTGTAACTTAAAGCTCCCTTGAGCAGCGGGCTGACGAGCCTGGGATCCCGCACCTACGCGCCGGAGTGGTAATATACCTGGCAGATATTGGCAGCCATCGGCGACCCCAGAACACTGCCTATCCCTGCTGACGAGGGTTGAAAACCCGAAACACGTGTCCAGGGATGGCGAAGACAGCGAAGATAGCAAGATCGAAAGATGATGCATCGCGAACACTCTACTACAATGACCAGAGTCCTTAGGGGCAACTTCCGCCGGTGTGTGAGTAGTGTGCGACCCCACCCCCCTTTTGTAACTTGAAGCTCCCTTGAGCAGCGGGCTGACGAGCCTGGGATCCCGCACCTACGCGCCGGAGTGGTACTATACCTGGCAGATATTGGCAGCCATCGGCGACCCCAGAACACTGCCTATCCCTGCTGACGAGGGTTGAAAACCCGAAACACGTGTCCAGGGAGGGCGAAGACAGCGAAGATAGCAAAATCGAAAGATGATGCATCGCGAACACTCTACTACAATGACCAGAGTCCTTAGGGGCAACTTCCGCCGGTGTGTGAGTAGTGTGCGACCCCACCCCCCTTTTATTTATGAAGGCCTTGCGTCAGTTTTGCGCCGCCGGTGCTTCACTTTTTGTGACGCACCAGCGTTGTAAAAAATGCGCCCGTTGCGCCATATTTAAAAAGTGACGCATCTAGGTAGATGCGTCACTTTTTAAACCCCTGCGCCACATTATACCTTCATCAGGTATAATGTATGCAGAGGCTGCGTTCCCCTGCAAAAAGCCTCGTAATAGTGACGCAGTGAGATCTATGAGATTTCACTGCGTCACTTTTAGGACGCTGTTGCGTCAAAATCTTGCGCCTGCTCACAGAAGGCATAAGACTGACGCAAGCCCCTTCACATGGGGCTTTCCCCATTTGAAAGGATGCATTGCTGGAGTTGCGTCACTTTTGTGACACACTCCATTAATGCGTCACTTTTGCGCTTACAGATACGTCAAAAATACTGACGTATCTGTAACTCCTTGCGACATGATGCGTCATACATTAAATATGACGCATCAGGAATGTCGTAAGGAGTGCGCAGTGAAAAGTGACGCATCGCTGTTTTCACGCAGCGATGCGTCACTTTTCATAAATGAAGCCCCTAATTCGCAGCATCCTGTATGGGGAATTTCTGCAAATCTGCTGTATTTGAAGCAATGAGAAGAATTTAGAAATCTGACCGAATGAAGCTGTGCAAAGATTTCTATCATGTGGCTATAAATTTAAAGATCTGAATTCTGCTTGTGTAAATGCTAACTCCTTATCTCGTGACACCTACCTAGGGACCTCCAACTCCCATACTGAGACTGTAGTCAATACTGCCACCACTGTGAAAGACAAGACTCAAGTAGT
The DNA here is from genome assembly GCF_964263255.1 of Lissotriton vulgaris. NCBI lineage: Eukaryota > Metazoa > Chordata > Amphibia > Caudata > Salamandridae > Lissotriton > Lissotriton vulgaris. The sequence continues at coordinate 657,740,624 of NC_141694.1, read as the reverse complement.
CAGACTCATCACTGCCTATTCTAGACAGCAAAAACAAATTAGGAGTATTGTGCAGAAAACTGGCCTTTAGTGCAAACTGACCCCACACTCTCTCAAATGTTACCAGCATTACCTATTTTAATTTTTAAAAGGTCACCTGCTATGAGAGACAACTTGGTAAGAAACAGCCCAGAAGTCACCTCCATCAGTACATGGTTATCACCTAAGTGTGGCTTCTTTAAATGTAGATCTTGCAGGGCTTGCAAATTTGGGACGAGCACGACAGTATACATGACTGCCTTCAGTAATACCCTGGTTAAGATACAGGGTTGCTTCACCTGTCGCACAGACTTCGCAGTCTACATGCTTCGGTGCATGTGCGGCTTCGAGTACGTAGCGAGCACCAAACTCCAAGTCTACAACCGCATACTACAACACCTCAGAGCCACAGTTAATTCCGATCCCAATTATCCTGTTGAAGACACCTGAAACTAGCTCATAATAACAATTTAAATGATTTAGATTACTTTATTGTTGGGGCAGTTTCCAAATCAATTTGTGGAGGGAATAGAGAACGCCAGTTAAAACAACTCGAATCTAAATCCATCCTCGAACTCAACACCAAGATGCCGAATTGCCACAATATGGGGGAGGATTTGCACAATTTCCTATGATTCTATTCTGTATATTCATATTTATATTTTGCTGGAGCCATCGGAGCAGCCTAGTACTGTATTCACATATCCCTGGGTTTTAACTTTTATATATATTCATGACACCCTTCCTGTTTTCTCCGCTCTTATTTTCTTTTATGTTTACTTCCCACAGCTTGAGAAATTGTGGTTCCTTGTTGTAGAAAGAACCATGGTAAAATTCTTTCTTTTTAGTATATGTTGTGGTCGAGCAAGGGCACTTGCCCGATATTCAAGCTGTTATGCTGCTAGCCATTTAATTCATCTTAATTTTGCGGGCTTCCCCGGGTCTCCGGGGGCTTCTGTCCTCTTTTTAAAGTATCTAATTTAGGTATTATTCATGCAGTAGCACATTTGCACTTTTTGCACTTTAACAAACGCACCAGTATAAAGTGACTCTGAGACTTAAGACAATTTTTGCAGCTGCTGATTATTTGCACGAGTATTAGTTTACATGCATAACTTTGCACATTATAGCTGTGAGGGAATATTATTTCTATTTTTGCTGATTACTTATATGCAAGAGGTATTTAACATTATAGTTGATATTTATTGGTACAGGCATTAATCATGTAAAGTTTATCCTCCCTCCTTTTTTTAAATGTGGTTATTGAATATTTATCATTTTACAATTCTAATATTGATATTTGTATTATTGAGATATTAAATATTGACTCCACATATTTAAGCAATTCCTGTACTTTTTTACTCATTGTGTTACCATCGATAGTATGATTTTTATGGCTATATGTCACATAACTTTGGCTTAATTGCACACAGGTGCGTTTTTTTGCTCATTTTTTTCAAACACCTACACTATTTAAACACCTGATGTCTTGTAGCGGGTTATTATGTGAACAAGACCAAGTCGTATCGGTCGAAACGCGTCATGCTGAGCCACTGGCCAGGACTGACTGGTAGATATCATCAAGAAATATAAATAAAGCACAGCAGTTTTCACTACGTCCCACGAGTGGTCCGTACCTGTGTTTGTGCGCCATGGGGGTTTGGTGGAAATCTGGGATTTGCTCTGCTATATATATATATATATATATTCACTGAAAAAACCATAGGTTTCACACCAGTTATAGTTAGGAATTAGCATTTAAAAAACCTATTAAATTCACTGAAAAAACCATAGGTTTCACACCAGTTATAGTTAGCTGGAAATTTTACTGATATAAAACCATTGAAATTCCCACGTTATAGTTAGATGGACTCACTATAACTTGCGCGTGCAATGCACTGCTGATGACATCACATATTACATCACTCATGACATGGTCAGTGACATCACTCATGACATCACTGATGACACCATCCAGTGAATGTGTGTCTTTCTGAAAAATAAATATATTTTATATATGTATATGTAAAAGTTGATGGAAGAATAAATGTTTAAATAAGTGTCTAAATGGATGGTTTTTAAAAATTGATTGGTTAACTGGCTTAATAAGACATCATCAGCAGTGCATTGCACGCGCAAGTTATAGTGAGTCCATCTAACTATAACGTGGGAATTTCAATGGTTTTATATCAGTAAAATTTCCAGCTAACTATAACTGGTGTGAAACCTATGGTTTTTTCAGTGAATTTAATAGGTTTTTTAAATGCTAATTCCTAACTATAACTGGTGTGAAACCTATGGTTTTTTCAGTGAATTTCATAGGTTTTTTAAATGCTAATTCCTTTGTATATCGAGTTTCTAACCTTTTTTTTTTTTTACAATTTGCTGTTTTTTTTTAAGTATTCATTTTTTTTATATAATTTTTTTCTTTTGCGCTCTGGGTGCGCTCTGGGAAGCTTTCAGCTAAGCTCTCCGGTAAGCTTTTCCGTGAGCTCACCTGAAAGCGCACCCAGAGCGCTACTGTCGTTCGTGAAAAAAATATGAATGAAAAGTTAATAATAATGCAAAACATTTCGTACCATACAAATAAAATTAGTTTTTTTTAATAAGGAAAATGATTATGCATTTCTATAAAAGATTGATGACGTCACTTCGGCGCGCAACGTAAGTGCCCTCGGAAGCGCCTACGTTCGCGGCGCATAAACGCACGCAAAAGCGCCTACGATCGCGCCACGTTTGCGCCCCGGAAGCGCCTACGATCGCGCTGCGTAAACGCACCGGAAGTGCTCCGGAGCGCGCAGCGTAAACGCGTCGGGTCATGTGACCCTAAAATAACACTTTTCATTGGTTGCTAACAGTTTTTTTTTACAATGAATGAAATCCCCACCCATTTCCTTCACTTCTTCTTTCACTTTTGTGACTGAAAGACCTGCCTTTTTTGCTGTTCCATATTCCTTGATTAATCATGGCTGCCAGACCATCCAGCAGTGAAGATGACTCCAATGATTTCATTGATGAAGAGCCTCCTCAGCCGAAGGTCAAAGAACATTTCATCTGGAAATTTTTTAAGTTTCCAGCAGACCAGAAGAAGGTGAATGCACCAAAAGTAGAGTGCAGGATCTGCAAACAGGTCCTGTCACGGGGTAACCCCCAAAAAAAATACTCTTTTGGCAACTTCACCATGATTCGCCATGTGGAGAGGAGGCACCCCCAGAATTTTGCCCGGGAAAGTGTCAGGGCTCTGGCACAAGAGGTTCCCAGAGATGGGGCCTCTACATCAACAGGAGGAGCAACTTCTTCTGGAAGAGAACAATCACAGGAGCAGGTAGCAAACATACAACCTGCATTTAACCATGGGGTCGTCAAATGCAGATACTGCAATCAACTCCTCACCTATGGGGAGCAAAGTGTCCTGCTCATGGTTCGAGCATTGGAGAACCATCGCTGCCCTTCCCACCCCTAATTTTTTTCTTTTCTTTTTGCTCCTGTTGAGCAGTTTCCATTCCCTGTTTTTGTTCCTGTTCAGTTAAAAGAAGAAAACCAAAAGTTATTTTCAGAACTACCTCCAATTCTCATCAAAGAGCTATATTCTTAAAAAATGAAGAGTAAGTGAAATATAGTGCATTGATAATTGAAAGGAGAATGAGTAAGAAAGAACAGAAAGGTATGAGAGGTGAAAGGAAGTGAAGTAGGAGGAATGAAAGAAGGTGAGTGTTAGAAAAGAAAGTTATGACACAGTGAATAAACTGGAGGCCTCATTTCTGAAAAGTGACGCATCGCTACGTGAAAACAGCGATGCGTCACTTTTCTGGACGCACTCCTTATGACATTCCAGATATGTCATATTTAATATATGACTAATCAATTCGCAAGGAGTTACAGATATGTCAGTATTTCTGACATATCTGTAAACACAAAAGTAACGCATTGCAGGAGTGCGTCACAAAAGTGACGCAACTCCAGTAATGTGTCCTTTCACATGGAAAAAGCACCATGTGAAAGGTTTGCTGTGAAGCAGGCGCAAGATTTTGGCGCAACAGCATCCTAAAAGTGACGCACTGCGTCATTATTACCAAGCTTTTTGCAAGGAACACCCCCTCTGCATGCATTATACCTGACACTATTTTTTAAAAAGTGACGCATCTAGGTACATGGGTCACTTTTTAAAACTCTGCGCCACATTGTATCTGCATCAGGTATAATGTATGCAGAGGGGGCAATCCCTCGCAAAAAGCTTGGTAATAACGACGTACTAAAATCTATGAGATTTCTCTGCGTCACTTTTAGGATGCTGTTGCGTCAAAATCTTGCGCCTGCCTCGCGTCACTTTCATGTTTACAGATATGTGAGAAATACTGACGTATCTGTAACTCCTTGCAACATGATTCGTCATACATTAAATATGACACATCTGGAATGTCATAAGGACTGTGGACAGAAAAGTGACGCATCACACCAGCAGTGTAATAAAATGTGCCTCGTTGCACTATATTTAAAGGATGCAACAGCATCCTAAAAGTGACGCAGTGAAATCTCAAACATTTCACTGCGTCGCTATTACAAAGCTTTTTGTGGGGGAACACCCCCTCTGCATGCATTATACCTCACGCAGATATAATGTGGCGCTTGATTTTAAAAAGTGACCCATCTACCTAGTTACGTCACTTTTTAAATATAACGCAACGAGGCACATTTTTTTACACCACTGGTGCGATGCGTCACTTTTCTGTGCGCACTCCTTATGACATTCCAAGTAACGCATTGCTGGAGTGCGTCACAAAAGTGACGCAACTCCAGTAATGTGTCCTTTCAAATGGGGAAAGCAGCATGTGAAAGGTCTTGCCTCAGTCTAACACCTGCTGTAAAGCAGGCACAAGATTTTGACGCAACAGCATCCTAAAACTGACGCAGTGAAATCTCAAAGATTTCACTGCGTCGCTATTACAAAGCTTTTTGCGGGAGAACACCCCCTCTGCATGCATTATACCTGACGCTATTTTTAAAAAGTGACGCATCTAGGTACATGGGTCACTTTTTAAAACTCTACGCCACATTATATTTGCGTCAGGTATAATGTATGCAAAGGGGGCATTCCCCCGCAAAAAGCTTGGTAATAACGACGTACTGAAATCTATAAGATTTCTCTACGTCACTTTTAGGATGCTGTTGCGTCAAAATCTTGCACCTGCCTCGCATCACTTTTATGTTTACAGATATGTCAGAAATACTGACGTATCTGTAACTCCTTGCAACATGATTCGTCATACATTAAATATGACACATCTGGAATGTCATAAGGAGTGCGCACAGAAAAGTGACGCATAACACCAGCAGTGTAATAAAATGTGTCTCGTTGCACTATATTTAAAAAGTGACGCATCTAGATAGATGCGTCACTTTTTAAATATTGCATAACAATGCGCATTTTTTTACACCGCTGGTGCGTCACAAAAATTGACGCACAGGAGGCGCAAAACTAACAGCGCAAGGCCTTCATAAATATGGTCCTGGATTTTCCCCGTGCTTCGCCGGTGCGCGTACCATGCGCTTCCCCCGCGCAAAACGAAAAAAATGTTTTAATGCCCTGCAGGACCCTATTTTAGTCCCTACATCAAACCTAGGGGGTCAGAGGGGGTCTACTCTTCCCCCTTATGGTCATTTGCCCCTTTTTTTTTCAAACCCCTTGTGTCTCGATTTTACCGAGACACAAGATGGTGGCCGCTCCAGACTGTTTAGAATGTTTACAGACACCCAAGAGCCAATCAGCTTTCTGCGCGCAAGTCGCGTGTCGCGCCTGGAGCGCACTCCGGTGCGCGCACCGGAGAGCGCCTATAGATATATATATTTTTTTGAACCTAAATTACTCAAAATCCACTGCAGCACATATCTTGAGACATAGCAAAGGCACATTGGGCTACCAGTCCCTACAATTTTGCCAAGTTTGGTGTAAATCCATTCAGCCGTTCGGGCTAAAAGTGAAATTGACCGCCCTATGGAAATTAACATGGGGAAAATGCGTTTTGGGACCCCCCTTTTATCTCGGCCCCCGCTTGACGTATCCCCCCCAAACTTTCAGGGAAGGACCGGAGCTCGACGAGGCCATTTTCAGGAAATTTTCAGGCAGATTCGTCAACCGGTGTTAAAGTTATTCCAAATAGAATTTTGAGATTTAACATTGAAAAAAATCCTAACTATAACTACCTACTGGCGACCGCCAGTAGGTAATATATATATAATATATATATATATATATATATATATATATATATATATATATATATATATATATATATATATATATATATATATATATATATATATATATAGATATATATATATATATATAGATATATAGATATATATATATATTCCGCTCAGTGGGGTTGTCCAACTAGCGGGTAGCACCCGAGCCTGCGTGCGCCTTCCCCAAGGCGTTAGTTGGTATGGGCAGTTGCGTGCTTGTAATAGGCCCGACGCGTTTCGGAAATTTTTTTCCTCATCAGGGGCCAGCAGTAAAGTGCACGACGTCTACCATCTCCCTGTATGAAAACACGTATAGTGCTTATGGGAGATGTAGTCCATATATCCTGGATGGGGCACTTACAAGTTACTGCTCGTTCCAAAGGCTCTAACATGAGCCCCCAAACATCACTCCTGTCCTCATCCGTCACGCAGCTCCACTTACGAGACTCCTTGGATAGCGGGTCTCGTGGCCCCCGTTTCTTCGGGGTGGTGCTACCCAGCGGCAGGACGCCGCTAATGTATTCCGCTCAGTGGGGTTGTCCAACTAGCGGGTAGCACCCGAGCCTGCGTGCGCCTTCCCCAAGGCGTTAGTTGGTATGGGCAGTTGCGTGCTTGTAATAGGCCCGACGCGTTTCGGAATTATTTTTCCCTCATCAGGGGCCAGCAGTAAAGTGCACGACGTCTACCATCTCCCTGTATGAAAACACGTATAGTGCTTATGGGAGATGTAGTCCATATATCCTGGATGGATGCACTTACAAGTTACTGCTCGTTCCAAAGGCTCTAACATGAGCCCCCAAACATCACTCCTGTCCTCATCCGTCACGCAGCTCCACTTACGAGACTCCTTGCATAGCGGGTCTCGTGGCCCCCGTTTCTTCGGGGTGGTGCTACCCAGCGGCAGGACGCCGCTAATGTATTCCGCTCAGTGGGGTTGTCCAACTAGCGGGTAGCACCCGAGCCTGCGTGCGCCTTCCCCAAGGCGTAGTTGGTATGGGCAGTTGCGTGCTTGTAATAGGCCCGACGCGTTTCGGAAATTTTTTTCCTCATCAGGGGCCAGCAGTAAAGTGCACGACGTCTACCATCTCCCTGTATGAAAACACGTATAGTGCTTATGGGAGATGTAGTCCATATATCCTGGATGGATGCACTTACAAGTTACTGCTCGTTCCAAAGGCTCTAACATGAGCCCCCAAACATCACTCCTGTCCTCATCCGTCACGCAGCTCCACTTACGAGACTCCTTGGATAGCGGGTCTCGTGGCCCCCGTTTCTTCGGGGTGGTGCTACCCAGCGGCAGGACGCCGCTAATGTATTCCGCTCAGTGGGGTTGTCCAACTAGCGGGTAGCACCCGAGCCTGCGTGCGCCTTCCCCAAGGCGTTAGTTGGTATGGGCAGTTGCGTGCTTGTAATAGGCCCGACGCGTTTCGGAAATTTTTTTCCTCATCAGGGGCCAGCAGTAAAGTGCACGACGTCTACCATCTACCTGTATGAAAACACGTATAGTGCTTATGGGAGATGTAGTCCATATATCCTGGATGGATGCACTTACAAGTTACTGCTCATTCCAAAGGCTCTAACTTGTAAGTGCATCCATCCAGGATATATGGACTACATCTCCCATAAGCACAATACGTGTTTTTATACAGGGAGATGGTAGACGTCGTGCACTTTACTGCTGGCCCCTGATGAGGAAAAAAAATTCCGAAACGCGTCGGGCCTATTACAAGCACGCAACTGCCCATACCAACTAACGCCTTGGGGAAGGCGCACGCAGGCTCGGGTGCTACCCGCTACCTGGACAACCCCACTGAGCGGAATACATTAGCGGCGTCCTGCCGCTGGGTAGCACCACCCCGAAGAAACGGGGGCCACGAGACCCGCTATCCAAGGAGTCTCGTAAGTGGAGCTGCGTGACGGATGAGGACAGGAGTGATGTTTGGGGCTCATGTTAGAGCCTTTGGAACGAGCAGTAACTTGTAAGTGCATCCATCCAGGATATATGGACTACATCTCCCATAAGCACAATACGTGTTTTTATACAGGGAGATGGTAGACGTCGTGCACTTTACTGCTGGCCCCTGATGAGGAAAAAAATTCCGAAACGCGTCGGGCCTATTACAAGCACGCAACTGCCCATACCAACTAACGCCTTGGGGAAGGCGCACGCAGGCTCGGGTGCTACCCGCTACCTGGACAACCCCACTAAGCGGAATACATTAGCGGCGTCCTGCCGCTGGGTAGCACCACCCCGAAGAAACGGGGGCCACGAGACCCGCTATCCAAGGAGTCTCGTAAGTGGAGCTGCGTGACGGATGAGGACAGGAGTGATGTTTGGGGGCTCATGTTAGAGCCTTTGGAACGAGCAGTAACTTGTAAGTGCATCCATCCAGGATATATGGACTACATCTCCCATAAGCACAATACGTGTTTTTATACAGGGAGATGGTAGACGTCGTGCACTTTACTGCTGGCCCCTGATGAGGAAAAGAAATTCCGAAACGCGTCGGGCCTATTACAAGCACGCAACTGCCCATACCAACTAACGCCTTGGGGAAGGCGCACGCAGGCTCGGGTGCTACCCGCTACCTGGACAACCCCACTGAGCGGAATACATTAGCGGCGTCCTGCCGCTGGGTAGCACCACCCCGAAGAAACGGGGGCCACGAGACCCGCTATCCAAGGAGTCTCGTAAGTGGAGCTGCGTGACGGATGAGGACAGGAGTGATGTTTGGGGGTTCATGTTAGAGCCTTTGGAACGAGCAGTAACTTGTAAGTGCATCCATCCAGGATATATGGACTACATCTCCCATAAGCACAATATGTGTTTTTATACAGGGAGATGGTAGACGTCGTGCACTTTACTGCTGGCCCCTGATGAGGAAAAAAAATTCCGAAACGCGTCGGGCCTATGACAAGCACGCAACTGCCCATACCAACTAACGCCTTGGGGAAGGCGCACGCAGGCTCGGGTGCTACCTGCTACCTGGACAACCCCACTGAGCGGAATACATTAGCGGCGTCCTGCCGCTGGGTAGCACCACCCCGAAGAAACGGGGGCCACGAGACCCGCTATCCAAGGAGTCTCGTAAGTGGAGCTGCGTGACGGATGAGGACAGGAGTGATGTTTGGGGGCTCATGTTAGAGCCTTTGGAACGAGCAGTAACTTGTAAGTGCATCCATCCAGGATATATGGACTACATCTCTCATAAGCACAATACGTGTTTTTATACAGGGAGATGGTAGACGTCGTGCACTTTACTGCTGGCCCCTGATGAGGAAAAAAAATTCCGAAACGCGTCGGGCCTATTACAAGCACGCAACTGCCCATACCAACTAACGCCTTGGGGAAGGCGCACGCAGGCTCGGGTGCTACCCGCTACCTGGACAACCCCACTGAGCGGAATACATTAGCGGCGTCCTGCCGCTGGGTAGCACCACCCCGAAGAAACGGGGGCCACGAGACCCGCTATCCAAGGAGTCTCGTAAGTGGAGCTGCGTGACGGATGAGGACAGGAGTGATGTTTGGCGGCTCATGTTAGAGCCTTTGGAACGAGCAGTAACTTGTAAGTGCATCCATCCAGGATATATGGACTACATCTCCCATAAGCACAATACGTGTTTTTATACAGGGAGATGGTAGACGTCGTGCACTTTACTGCTGGCCCCTGATGAGGAAAAAAAAATCCGAAACGCGTCGGGCCTATTACAAGCACGCAACTGCCCATACCAACTAACGCCTTGGGGAAGGCGCACGCAGGCTCGGGTGCTACCCGCTACCTGGACAACCCCACTGAGCGGAATACATTAGCGGCGTCCTGCCGCTGGGTAGCACCACCCCGAAGAAACGGGGGCCACGAGACCCGCTATCCAAGGAGTCTCGTAAGTGGAGCTGCGTGACGGATGAGGACAGGAGTGATGTTTGGGGGCTCATGTTAGAGCCTTTGGAACGAGCAGTAACTTGTAAGTGCATCCATCCAGGATATATGGACTACATCTCCCATAAGCACAATACGTGTTTTTATACAGGGAGATGGTAGACGTCGTGCACTTTACTGCTGGCCCCTGATGAGGAAAAAAAATTCCGAAACGCGTCGGGCCTATTACAAGCACGCAACTGCCCATACCAACTAACGCCTTGGGGAAGGCGCACGCAGGCTCGGGTGCTACCCGCTAGTTGGACAACCCCACTGAGCGGAATATATATATATATATATATATATATATATATATATATATATATATATATATATTCCGGGGTTTCTGCTGCTAACCCTAGATGTGTCATCTCTCTACACATGTATTGACCACAGGGATGGTTTAAGAGCATTGGATTTCTTCCTCACCAGAAATAGACCTGCATGCCCAGAACATAACATCATGTTGCTGGATATGGTGACTTTCTGTCTTCACCACAATCTTTTCACCTTCAACCAGACATTTTACCAACAGGTGCGTGGGGTAGCTATGGGGGCCAGCTTTTCCCCCAGCTATGCCTGCATCTTCATGGGCTGGTGGGAGGAGCTGGTCCTAAAGGGGACCCTTGGTGAGTGGTTTGTAAAACATGTGAAAATGTACTATAGATACATCGACGACCTCATATTTGTCTGGGAGGGTACAAGGGAGGAAGCCCTCGAGTGGGTTAATTTGTTAAATATTAATAACATCAATCTAAAATTTACCTGTACCGTAAGCCCAACTAACATTTGTTTCCTAGACGTAGAATTGTACATTTTCAACAACATTTTGGAAACCAAACTTTACAGAAAAGAAACGGCTGGTAATTCCATCCTCCATTATACCAGCTTCCATCCCAAACACCTCATTCGAAGTATCCCATACGGGGAAATGCTGAGAATTAAAAGGATTTGCAGCAACCCCATAGATCTCACAATGGCTCAACATGAATGCAAAGAGCGATTCCTCGCACGAGGTTATCCCATGCACATTATTCAAACTGCCATTGACAAGACCATGGAACTGGACAGAACCCTCCTTCTAGTTCCCAAAGCTATCAGAAATCCCCTAACTCCATCTGTGACTAAGCCAATCGAACCAGATAGTGCCAGGCTCATTGTGCCGTACAGTATCCAAAAGGGCGCGATTGGCAAGATAATCAACCAGAACTGGTCACTAATACGGTCTGATCCCATAATTGGCCACAAGATGCCAGCCAAACCCAGCATCACTTTCAAAAGAGCCACCTCTCTTTACAACAGTCTAGTTTCCAACTGCCCAGAGGTCATCCCATCCAAGGATTGGCTTAAAAGCTCGCGGGGGTTTAGCAAATGTCACACATGCAAAGCCTGTAATTATGGCATCAATAAAACCAGCTACTGTACAGCCTTCAGCAATAAAGAAATCAAGATCTCCAAATCCCTCCATTGCAAAACAGAGTACGCCATCTACATCTTGGAGTGTACCTGTCCCTTACGGTACGTAGGGAGCACTAAACTACCAGCAAGTGCCAGGGTACTACAACACATCAGAGCGATCAATAATTCTGACCCCACCTACCCAGTGGCGAGACATTTCCGTGAGGTCCACAACAACAACCTGAAGGACCTCCACTATTATGTCATCGACACTGTTCCAAAAACTAAACAGGGAGGTGATAGAGAACGCAGGATGCGCATGTTGGAAACTAGATACATCCTAAATTTCAACAGCAAAAGCCCTGGAGGTCTGAATAACACTGAAGACTTACACACATGTCTGTAATTAACTTCTTTGAGCCACACCACCCCCTTCAAAACCATGTATGAATTTCCGGTCTGTTGTTCACTACCAATTTTGATAACCAGCCCCCTGTATCCTTTTCCAAATTTTCAGATGCATCACACTCGCATCGGGTGTACCTTACTGATAGGTTGCGCCCCACACCCAGGTCTATATTTTGTTTTAACTTAGAAATAGACCTTATATAAACTGCCCTATGCAACTGCCCCTTGCCTCTCACCCAATCCTTTTCATTTAGGATTTTTTAAGAATTGTATTTTATTTTCAGGATTATCCTCACTGTTATTTTGAGCACTTATAGCACTTTATGCACCATTTGCAACAGTATCCAACTGTATTTCTCACTTGATTGCTTCACAATACAACAAAAGGGTTTTTGTCTGATCAAACGGCATTACGCCGATATTCTTCCAAATGTCCAGTAAATGTTATAATATGCATTGTGTAAATATATGAATTTTGACATTTTTTGTATATATGCGATCATGTGAGTTTGTAAATATGGTTCAATGAAATTATATGTTTTTATATACATATATATTTTTTTTTACCTTAAAAGTATATGCATACTTATATTTACATATATATTTTTCTATGGGTATTCATACCGAAAGCCATGCATTTATGCGGATATATTTTTGTGAAAATAAGATTAATTTTCCTTTCCTCATTTCAAATGCGAAATTTCTTTTATGACGTTACTGGCATTGGTGTACACTATCAATTGTTTGCCCTTCTATTAGTTGGTCAAAGCAACTTTGTAACTTTTGCGGTATTTTACAAAGCGCAGTCTATCTTCCAAATAGCGCTTAAATGTTGCTTGATTACACTTTTTTCTATGTCACTCACACTTGCATCACGTGTCTAAAGTGCTAGCTGTTTAAAAGGTCCAGTAAAATCTATTGACGTTGTCATGTGATCAAGCCACTTCGGTGGTGAAACGCGTTATGGCGGACTCTTGAAGGAATAAACGCTACAAGCTTTTTGCACTCACTTTGGGCTCGTGTCTGCTTCTTTGGTGCTGGCTGGGACTTTGTCGTTGCACCCAATCTGTGTCAGCAGCTCTTCGGATATATATATATATATATATATATATATATATATATATATATATATATATATATATATATATATATATATATATATATATTACCTACTGGCGGTCGCCAGTAGGTAGTTATAGTTAGGATTGTTTTCCATAGGAAATCCTAAACATTCTATTTGGAATAACTTTGGCCCTGGTGGATGAGTCTTTGCGAATTTCTCAAAGAAGATGGCTAGGTTCGCTGCACTCCTTCCCTGAAAGTTTGGGGGGGATTGGTCAAGTGGGGGCTGAGATATAAGGGGGGTCCCAAAATGTGTTTTCTCAATGTTATTTTCCATAGGACCTTTAGACTCGGCTACAGTTCGAACGGGTGAATGAATTTATAAGAAATTTGCCAAAACTGTAGAGTCTTGTTCGCAGATTACGCTTTTTTTGGAATGGTGTAAATCCGTTCAGTAGTTGTTGAGAAAATTAAAGTTAAAGTCAATTATATATCTATAGGCGCGCACACGTGCGCGCACCCAAGCGGCTGCGCGTGAGCGGAATTTTTTTTGGCTGCGTGACGTCTGGTAACGTTCGATTCGAAGGAAATCAGGAAGTTTTGTCCGCCATTTTGTCACTGCGAGTAAATATATTGTTCATTTCAAAGCGTTAAAACATGGAAAGGGGAGAAGGTAGAGATTGTCTTCCTGCGTAGGTTTTCTCAGGGTGTGCAGTAAGGCCCTTAAACGCGAAAAGATATAATTTTTCTCCGAAAAAAAATACGGGGTGCGCGCACACCTACTTACAAGAGTGTGAAAATGGAGGTAAATCAGAAGTTTGAGTGCTTAGATATAAGGTGGCTCTGAAAAGAGCCCTTGTGTTAATTGAGTGTTTTCTGCATTTATAAGTAAGTACCGATGCAGAGCCTGATGTTGCAGAGGAAGATTCTGTTTCCCTCATTCGTGAAATGAACACCGTCTCTCCTATAGACGTCTTGCATGTGGTAGCGCAAGTTGTTGTGGTAAATAGAACCCATGCTATAATCTCTGAGGAACGCAGAAACAGATTTATTTACGTGTCTCCTTGCTTTCTCAAATTGTGCACAATAGTGATTGGACCAATTCCATTTCTGTCTTTGGCATATATTGGAATATACCAAGGCAGATCGAGGAAAAAGTGTCATCAATTGTCGAAAGGTGTCTTTTAGAAGCATTTCCAGACCTACCCCAGTGATTGTGCCTAGATCGTTCCCACCACAGTGCACAATTATAAGGTCTGGTTCTGGGAGATGCATAAAAGTTTTCACCAATGGAATTAATTGGTGACATTTCAATCCTCTTTTGGAAATCCATGTTATGTGTACATTTGGTAAGCTGAGGTTGCAAATTCGTTTGCTTACTGCATATTTTTCACTCCAGTGAATATAACTGTGTCCTATTAGCCAGACCTTCATTTTCAAGGGATTTGTAGTCGGCTCCAATCGGTTCTGGAAGTGGAATGGTAGTTAGAAGTTGAAATTTTAAATAAAGAAAAAGGAAGAGGCTGGGTGTGGTTAAAAAAATAAAAATGATTGGTTGATTGTAACAAGTGGAGAGTGAACAGGTCAATGTTTATGTTAAACGAAAAGTACTATTGGGTGTGAAAAAACAAGACATGTAACAGAGTTGTGGATTGGCAGGTGTTTCTGGAGGGAAAATAGTCTTCTTAGTTAGCTGTAGAACGTTGAGAGATGAACTTTTGACCTGTGCCTTCAGCAAGGTGCAGAATGAGGTGTAACCATGGAAACAGCCGGAGATGGCAGTTGGTGATGGGTTCACTCTTTGGTGCCTCTGCATCTGAGTCTGTTCTCTGGTGGCTGGCGGACAACTGTTTGTTATTGTGGAGATGAAAGGGTGATAAGGAGAGAAATACGACATAGCGTCTGGCCTGTAGAAGCGTGGGAGCAGTGATTAACTCTGAGTGAAGCGGAACTGTGTCGGTGCTTAGTAACAGTAAAAAAAAAATGTTAACAGTGGTATAACTGTCTTTACGGTGCGCGACCTACTAAGAAAGAGTTCACGGGCTGTAATTGGCTTGCAGGTTCTAGTATCAGTAAGTGAGGTCGAGAAAGGAAAACATTCAGGACTTTATTTATGAAGGCCTTGCGCCACCGGTGCGTTACTTTTTCCCATTTTAAAAAATGAGGCACTGGCGGCGGAAGGTCTTCATAAATAAGGTCCTCAGTGACTACAGTTAAGGTTATGTGGAACCCATGAATAGTTTTTCAATATGAAATCATTTCAGTTGTGATTATGGATTAAAAGAGAAACCGTGAATATTTGAAATGTTTATTTAGAAATGTACTGTTTTAAAGGCAAATCATTATGTAATATGAGTACAGAAATTGCAAAAAACACAGTAATTGGTATTGTCAGTAGTACATGGAATACAAACGCTATAGTTGAAGAAAAATGAATATAGTTGGAAAAAAACATTGTACACTCTTGTAAGGAAGTATACTATATTTTAATAAATGGAAGAAGGTTTCTGGCCTTTCAGTTTAGGAACGATATATGAAAATGCAAGTGGTTATACATCATTACTTTATGAATCAGCTGTCAAACAACACGAAATCATAATGTCCACTGTTAGTAAAGCAAATAGGTCTGTTCTTCAAAAGAAAATATGGAAAAGAACGTGAAGAATATAGAAAACCAAAAGGAAATGAGGACGTCAATGGCTTGTTTGAGAGTTATTGAAGCATTGTTTAGGCAAAATAGGTAGCTTCTGCTTGTAACAGGAAATCAGTTTTATCATTTGAAAGTATGTCAGATATCCAATGGAAAAGAGTAAAGCAGTACTCATGATCTGTTATAATCGGAGCCTCTTTTACCATCAGAGGGCAGCTCGTGGGTTTTCGATGTAGCTCGCTGTTAGGAAAGAGTTAAGCGTCCATTGTGTAGGCAAAGTATGCAGCAAGTGCCTCTAACATGAAATCATTGTTATCATCTGAAAACATGTCAGCCATCCAATTGAGAAGATGAAAGGAGCATTCATGATCTGTCATTATTGGAGTGTCTTTTACCATCATAGGGCAGCTCGGTGGGTTTTCGATGTAGCTCTCTGTTAGGAAATCTTGCGCCGCTGCGAATATATTCCAATGACCCAGAACTCCTTGTATCGCTGCAAAGGCCATAAACCCTCCGTTGTAAAAAAGCTGTTCATGATCAAGTAACGGATTCATGAGGTGATTGTAATTCGGTTCAGGTGGTACCAAATTGCAGAGACATAAATCCAGGGCCCACGTGAAATCACAGCTCAGGCAATGAAATACAGGCTGCACACAGGTGAAATGCGAATATCGAAATGATAATCGATATGAAGTATTCAAAGTCGAGAGTGGTAAGATGCCGTAGTAGTCAAGCATCCTCTGGCGAAATAGTTCTAAGTGGCCCGGCTCGTTTGCGAAGGCAGGAGGGACATCCATTTTGAATTTCCCAAGATGGTACAGGAAACGGCGCAGCACCGCTGGTTGTATAGCAACTCCACAGAATTAGGTCACCGGCTATGCAGTGGAGAGGAGCAGAATGACTCGATACATTTTCTAGGAGTCTAGTCACTTATATATTGCTTAGTGGTTATTAAAAAAGTAGCTTTTTTTGAACTGGAGGATGCGTTAAAAAATAAGGGAGTGATTTGAGGGAGTTGTAAAGCAAGGTCAATTTTTTTGCTGTTTTCTGTGAATGTTAGCTTAGTGAAAGATATGTGTGTGAGCAGATGCAACGTTCAGTTTTAAATGTGACAATGGCGCTCTTGTTCATGTCTTCCGATTCAAGGTCGGTATTCGCTGCCAAATATAAAGATTAAGAAACGCATGCGTGGGGTACATAGTGTGCATTCTTAAAGGAAAGTAAATGAAGGGTTATTTTTACCGCGTTAGCATTGTCGTTTAAAAAGTTATAGTGATTTCTATTGTATGTGAAGAAAGTGTCACTGATGAAGACTGAAAATAAATCCTTATAAATGATACGGACTGGTGTATTTTAGAAAAGGTTTGTAACATTACATGAATTGTGGAAAAAAAATAATGTAATTGAAAGTGTATGGTTTGAAAATGAAAAGTAGAGGTTTATAGTTCATGTTTTGAAAGCAGTTCTAGAGGGTCAGAAGAAAGTGTATGGTTTGAAAATGAAAAGTAGAGGTTTATAGTTCACGTTTTGAAAGCAGTTCTAGAGGGTCAGATGCATGATAGATTTATTAAAAATAGAACATGTTTTTAAATAGTATTTTGGAAAAAATATGTGTCTTTATGTACTATTTACATTATGTGCCTGTTGCGTATTCTTTGAGTTTTAGTAATCCTGTGTCTTATAAGTTTTCTAGGGGCGGTTTGAGGTTTATGGTGGGTTTGGGCAGGGAGGGTAGGTTGGGGGTTTGTAATAGGGGGTTTGGCTGGGGTGGAGTGCGGAGTTTAGTGAAAAGTGAGGGGGCGGGGAGTTACGGTGTTTGGTAATGGAGCAGAGTCAGAGGACGCCACATTTGTGTTATGGGCTGCCACGGAAATATGTATTTATTCTCAGAGGTTTATTATATTAAGGATATATATTAGCATGGTGGCTCTTGTCGTTTTGTTGTTTTGTGTATGTTTATAATGCTGGCTCTGTAGTTTTTGTTTATGGACCTTATTGCGACACACAGGGGATCTACGTTGCACAGTTGGAGATCAGAGACTTAGGAAATAAAACTTTATAATTGTAAGGGCTGTAAGCGATAGAAATCGCCCGTTCTCGGTGTAAAAAATATCACCGCTATTGGTGGTATTTTCTACGGTGTTAGTTCTCGAAGGAGACTAGTAACATATATGTGTAATAAAATTATGTAATAGGCTCAGTATTTTACATTATCTTGGAAAACAAAAGTTGATTTTACATAGCAATAAGTCTCTTATAATTAAGGGACGGAGTGTATATAGTGCTATTTAGTACTCTGCTATGTGATTGATGTCGAATATTTCATAAGAGGAGGCTTTAAAAGATTTACGATAAACTGGTTTTCTAGGGAAGTGGGTGGAGTGTTCCGTGTAAATTGCAGAATAGAAACTAGTAAGAACCAATTGGAAGTGTTGTTTTAAAGTCACATGACTGCACATGCGTGTCTCGACGCGATAGGTGGGTGCGCGCACCCGGTCGCGCACTATAAGAAAGCGGCGAGAAAATATCAGCTAATATGCTCTTCAAGCTTGTTTTGGTACAAAGAGTTAGTTCTGAAAATCACTTTTTTTTTTTTTTTTTTTTTTTTGGAAACAAGTGTTATGATGCTTTTTATTTCTTAAAGTTGCGACGACATTTTTCAGTATGTCATACTATCCAAATAAAGTGAAGAAATTTAACTTTTCTTGGAGCATTTATGACTCTCAATTATTTGTTTAATTAGAGTGAAGCTTTGCTCTCCGTATACAAGAAGTTCTCCACAGTTCGTGCATTTCATGTGCACGTTCGCCAGATATGGTCTCAAGTCCATCTCAGCACTCGATGGAGATACAGGTCGTCCACCGGAAGATGTGTTGATTACTTCTGATGGTAATAGCGTGGCCTCCGTTTTTCTTGTGAAAGGTGGTCGCTCATTTTCGTCAGATTCGGAAGATGAATGCGGAACGGTAGCCATTGTATCGAAGTCTTCGGGAAGATGTTCGACGCTGTTGTCTCTTGAGAGTAGAAAAGAAAGTGATGGTAGTGGGTGGAGTGCTGCGTGTAAATTGCAGAATAGAAACTACCAAGAACGAATTAGAAGTGTTGTTTAGAAGTCACATGACTTCACATGGGAGTGTCAGGTCCTGTACGCGATAGAAGGGTGCGCGCACCCGGTCTCGCACTAAAATAAAGCGGCGAAAAAACATCTTATAATATGCTCTTCGAGCATGTTTTGGTGGAAAGAGTTAGTTCTGAAAAGAACTTTTTTTTTTTTTTTTGGAAACAAGTGTTTTGATGCATTTGATTTCTTAAAGTTGCTATGATATTTTTCAGTATGTCATACTATCCAAATAAAGTGAAGAAATGTAACTTTTCTTGGAGCATTTATGACTCTCAATTTTGTGTTTAATTAGAGTAAAGCTTTGCTCTCCGTATACAAGAAGTTCTCCACAGATGTTGCATTTTATGTGCACCTTCGCCAGACATGGTTTCAAGTCCATTTTAGCACTCGATGGAGATACAGGTCGTCCACCGGAAGATGTGCTGATTTCCTTCTGATGGTAATAGCGTGGCCTCAGTTTTTCTTGTCAAAGGTGGTCGCTCATTTTCATCAGATTCGGAAGATGATTGCGGAACGGTAGCCATTGTACCGAAGTCTTCGGGAAGATGTTCGACGTTGTTGTCTCTTGAGAGTAGAAAAGAAAGTGATGGAAGTGGGTGGAGTGCTGCGTGTAAATTCCAGAATAGAAACTACCAAGAACCAATTGGAAGTGTTGTTTTGAAGTCACATGACTTCATATGCAAGTGTCAGGTCTTGTACGCGATAGGAGGGTGCGCGCACCCGGTCTCGCACTAAAATAAAGCGGCGAAAAAATATCTCATAATATGCTCTTGGAGCACGTTTTGGTAGAAAGAGTTAGTTCTGAAAAGAACTTTTTTTTTTTTTTTTTTGGGGGGGAAAGAAGTGTTATAATGTTTTCGATTTCTTAAAGTTGCTACTACATTTTTCAGTATGTAATAGTTTGAAAATGAAGTGAAGAAATGTATTCTTTTCTTGGGGCATTTGTGACTGTCAATTTTGAGTTTAATAAGAACGAGGCTCTGCTCTCCATATAAAAGAATTTCTCCACACTTGTTGCATTTCATATGCACCTTCGCAAGATATGGTCTCAAGTCCATTTCAGCACTCGATGGAGATACAGGTCGTACACCAGAAGATGTGCTGGCCACCTCTGATGGTAATAGCGTGGCCAGGGCTCTTGTCGATGCTTTTGCATAATGCTCAGGATGCCTTTGTTTAACATGCCGCTGCATGGTGTGTGCAGAAAAGGAATATTTTTTATTTGGATTTCCCCTTGAGAGCTCCGAATTGCATATCGTGCAGGTTACTTTTGGCGCATTCACTTTCTTTTGATCTTCAGGATAAGTGAAAAATTGCCAAATGAAAGATTCCTTTTTTCTTCTTAACGGTGGTCGCTCATTTCCTTCAGATTCGGAAGATGAATCTGGTAGGGAAGCCATTTCAGCAAAGACTTCCGGAAGATGCTCGACGTTGTTGTCTCTTGAGAGTAGAAAAGATTGTGAGGAAAGTGGGTGGAGTGCTTCGTGTATATTCCAGAACAGAAACTACTAATAACCAATTGGAAGTCTTGTTTTCAAGTCACGTGACTTTACATGCGCTTCTCAGGACGTGTAGGCGGTGACACTATGTAGTTACGAACGTGATTACATACTTAGGAACTAGCATTCAAAAAAACTATGAAATTCACTGAAAAAACCATAGGTTTTACACACGTTATAGTTAGGAAGTAGCATTTGAAAAACCTATGAAATTCACTGAAAAAACCATAGGTTTGACACCAGTTATAGTTAGCTGGAAATTTTACTGACATAAAACCAATGAAATTCCACGTTATAGTTAGTTGGACTCACTATAACTTGCGCGTGTAATGCACTGCTGATGACATTACATATTACATCACTCATGACATGGTCAGTGACATCACTTATGACATCACTGATGACAGACCTCCTTTAAGTGTAATGTAACCCTTAAAACACATATTGGAAAATAGAAATTAACATTTTCAAAAAAATGGACATACCCATACCAGTTAGAACAACCAATTCAGTAATTCCACCATCTATATACACATTCACCAACAGTTCTATATAGTCACTCATACATATACTCACTCATCATATGTAGTGATACACCTATACATCCTGTTACACACCGACAATCATCCAAAAGTTACTCACACACATACTCACACATGCAAATAAACTATTGAACATCAATTTATTTGCATATAAAACTATACACACTCAACCACCCATACAGTCCTGCACATATGGTGTCTTCTAAACACATACAAAGAGAGAGTTAGTCATTCATGCATCTATGTGATTAGTAATACCCCCATGAAACCATAGAAACACTCATACTGATACTAAAAAAACATCTAAGAACCCAAATACCTACACATGTAGGTACTCATCAACCCATGCAGCCAGTTATTCACAAAGTGAAACACTGATACATATATTTAAATATTTAAACATTACTCGCTAATATATGTATTCACTAAGGTACACTTAATAAGCCAGTTATCCAATCATTTCTTTTTGAAAAAAACATTCATTAAGACAATAATTTAAACATTTATTCTTTCCTCAACCTTTACATATACATATATAAAACATATTTATTTTTTAGAAAGACACACATTCACTGGATGGTGTCATAAGTGATGTCACTGACCATGTCATGAGTGATGTAATATGTAATGTCATCAGCAGTGCATTACATGCGCAAGTTATAGTGAGTCCAACTAACTATAACGTGGAATTTCATTGGTTTTATGTCAGTAAAATTTCCAGCTAACTATAACTGGTGTCAAACCTATGGTTTTTTCAGTGAATTTCATAGGTTTTTCAAATGCTACTTCCTAACTATAACGTGTGTAAAACCTATGGTTTTTTCAGTGAATATATATATATATATATATATATATATATATATATATATATATATATATATATATATATATATAAATAATATATAAATATATATATATATATTCACTGAAAAAACCATAGGTTTCACACCAGTTATAGTTAGGAATTAGCATTTAAAAAACCTATTAAATTCACTGAAAAAACCATAGGTTTCACACCAGTTATAGTTAGCTGGAAATTTTACTGATATAAAACCATTGAAATTCCCACGTTATAGTTAGATGGACTCACTATAACTTGCGCGTGCAATGCACTGCTGATGATGTCTTAATAAGCCAGTTAACCAATCAATTTTTAAAAACCATCCATTTAGACACTTATTTAAACATTTATTCTTCCATCAACTTTTACATATACATATATAAAATATATTTATTTTTCAGAAAGACACACATTCACTGGATGGTGTCATCAGTGATGTCATGAGTGATGTCACTGACCATGTCATGAGTGATGTAATATGTGACGTCATCAGCAGTGCATTGCACGCGCAAGTTATAGTGAGTCCATCTAACTATAACGTGGGAATTTCAATGGTTTTTTCAGTGAATTTCATAGGTTTTTTAAATGCTAATTCCTTTGTATATCGAGTTTCTAACCTTTTTTTTTTTTTTACAATTTGCTGTTTTTTTTAAAGTATTCATTTTTTTTATATAATTTTTTTCTTTTGCGCTCTGGGTGCGCGCTCCGGGAAGCTTTCAGCTAAGCTCTCCGGTAAGCTTTTCCGTGAGCTCACCTGAAAGCGCACCCAGAGCGCTACTGTCGTTCGTGAAAAAAATATGAATGAAAAGTTAATAATAATGCAAAACATTTCGTACCATACAAATAAAATTAGTTTTTTTTAATAAGGAAAATGATTATGCATTTCTGTAAAAGTTTGATGACGTCACTTCGGCGCGCAACGTAAGTGCCCTCGGAAGCGCCTACGTTCGCGGCGCGTAAACGCACGCAAAAGCGCCTACGATCGCGCCACGTTTGCGCCCCGGAAGCGCCTACGATCGCGCTGCGTAAATGCACCGGAAGTGCTCCGGAGCGCGCAGCGTAAACGCGTCGGGTCATGTGACCCTAAAATAACACTTTTCATTGGTTGCTAACAGTTTTTTTTTACAATGAATGAAATCCCCACCCATTTCCTTCACTTCTTCTTTCACTTTTGTGACTGAAAGACCTGCCTTTTTGCTCTTGCATATTTCTTGGATAATCATGGCTGCCAGACCATCCAGCAGTGAAGATGAGCCTGAATTCATTGATGAAGAGCCTCCTCAGCCGAAGGTAAAGAGCATTTCATCTGGAAATTTTTTAAGTTTCCAGCAGACCAGAAAAAGGTGAATGCACCAAAAGTGGAGTGCAGGATCTGCAAACAGGTCCTGTCACGGGGTAACCCCCCAAAAAAGTACTCTTTTGGCAACTTTACCATGATTCGCCATGTGGAGAGGAGGCACCCCCAGAATTTTGCCCGGGAAAGTGTCAGGGCTCTGGCACAAGAGGTTCCCAGAGATGGGGCCTCTACATCAACCGGAGGAGCAACTTCTTCTGGGAGAGAGCAATCGCAGGAGCAGGTGGCAAACATACAACCTGCATTTAACCATGGGGTCGTCAAATGCAGATACTGCAATCAACTCCTCACCTATGGGGAGCAAAGTGTCCTGCTCATGGTTCGAGCATTGGAGAACCATCGCTGCCCTTCCCACCCCTAATTTTTTTGTTTTCTTTTTGCTCCTGTTGAGCAGTTTCCATTCCCTGTTTTTGTTCCTGTTCAGTTAAAAGAAGAAAACCAAAAGTTCTTTTCAGAACTACCTCCAATTCTCATCAAAGAGCTATATTCTTAAAAAAATGAAGAGTAAGTGAAATATAGTGCATTGATAATTGAAAGGAGAATGAGTAAGAAAGAACAGAAAGGTATGAGAGGTGAAAGGAAGTGAAGTAGGAGGAATGAAAGAAGGTGAGTGTTAGAAAAGAAAGTTATGACACAGTGAATAAACTGGAGGCCTCATTTCTGAAAAGTGACGCATCGCTACGTGAAAACAGCAATGCGTCACTTTTGTGGACGCACTCCTTATGACATTCCAGATATGTCATATTTAATATATGACTAATCAATTCGCAAGGAGTTACAGATATGTCAGTATTTCTGACGTATCTGTAAACACAAAAGTAACGCATTGCTGGAGTGCGTCACAAAAGTGACGCAACTCCAGTAATGTGTCCTTTCACATGGAAAAAGCACCATGTGAAAGGTTTGCTGTGAAGCAGGCGCAAGATTTTGGCGCAACAGCATCCTAAAAGTGACGCACTGCGTCATTATTACCAAGCTTTTTGCAGGGGAACACCCCCTCTGCATGCATTATACCTGACGTTATTTTTAAAAAGTGACGCATCTAGGTACATGGGTCACTTTTTAAAACTCTGCGCCACATTATATCTGCATCAGGTATAATGTATGCAGAGGGGGCATTCCCCCGCAAAAAGCTTGGTAATAACGACGTACTGAAATTATGAGATTTCTCTGCGTCACTTTTAGGATGCTGTTGCGTCAAAATCTTGCGCCTGCCTCGCGTCACTTTCATGTTTACAGATATGTCAGAAATACTGACGTATCTGTAACTCCTTGCAACATGATTCGTCATACATTAAATATGACACATCTGGAATGTCATAAGGAGTGCGCACAGAAAAGTGACGCATCACACCAGCAGTGTAATAAAATGTGCCTCGTTGCACTATATTTAAAGGACGCAACAGCATCCTAAAAGTGACGCAGTGAAATCTCAAACATTTCACTGCGTCGCTATTACAAAGCTTTTTGCGGGGGAACACTCCCTCTGCATGCATTATACCTCACGCAGATATAATGTGGCGCTTGATTTTAAAAAGTGACCCATCTACCTAGATACGTCACTTTTTAAATATAACGCAACGAGGCACATTTTTTTACACCACTGGTGCGATGCGTCACTTTTCTGTGCGCACTCCTTATGACATTCCAAGTAACGCATTGCTGGAGTGCGTCACAAAAGTGACGCAACTCCAGTAATGTGTCCTTTCACATGGAAAAAGCACCATGTGAAAGGTCTTGCGTCAGTCTAACACCTGCTGTAAAGCAGGCGCAAGATTTTGACGCAACAGCATCCTAAAAGTGACGCAGTGAAATCTCAAAGATTTCACTGCGTCGCTATTACAAAGCTTTTTGCGGGAGAACACCCCCTCTGCATGCATTATACCTGACGCTATTTTTAAAAACTGACGCATCTAGGTACATGGGTCACTTTTTAAAACTCTGCGCCACATTATATCTGCGTCAGGTATAATGTATGCAGAGGGGGCATTCCCCCGCAAAAAGCTTGGTAATAACAACGTACTGAAATCTATAAGATTTCTCTGCGTCACTTTTAGGATGCTGTTGCGTCAAAATCTTGCGCCTGCCTCGCGTCACTTTTATGTTTACAGATATGTCAGAAATACTGATGTATCTGTAACTCCTTGCAACATGATTCGTCATACATTAAATATGACACATCTGGAATGTCATAAGGAGTGCGCACAGAAAAGTGACGCATCACACCAGCAGTGTAAAAAAATGTGCCTCGTTGCACTATATTTAAAAAGTGACGCATCTAGATAGATGCGTCACTTTTTAAATATTGCATAACAATGCGCATTTTTTTACACCGCTGGTGCGTCACAAAAATTGACGCACAGGAGGCGCAAAACTGGCAGCGCAAGGCCTTCATAAATATGGTCCTGGATTTTCCCCGTGCTTCGCCGGTGCGCGTACCATGCGCTTCCCCCGCGCAAAACGAAAAAAAAAAAAAAAAAATGTAATGCCCCGCAGGACCCTATTTTAGCCCCTACATCAAACCTAGGGGGTCAGAGGGGGTCTACTCTTCCCCCTTATGGTCATTTGTCCCTTTTTTTTTCAAACCCCTTGTGTCTCGATTTTACCGAGACACAAGATGGCGGCCGCTCCAGACTGTTTAGAATGTTTACAGACACCCAAGAGCCAATCAGCTTCCTGCGCGCAAGTCGCGTGTCGCGCCTGGAGCGCACTCCGGTGCGCGCACCGGAGAGCGCCTATAGATATATATATTTTTTTGCACCTAAATTACTCAATATCCACTGCAGCACATATCTTGAGACATAGCAAAGGCACATCGGGCTACCAGTCCCTTCAATTTTGCCAAGTTTGGTGGAAATCCATTCAGCCGTTCGGGGTAAAAGTAAAATCGACCGCCCTATGGAAATTTACATGGGGAAAACGCGTTTTGGGACCCCCCTTTTATCTCAGCCCCCGCTTGACGTATCCCCCCCCAAACTTTCAAGGAAGGACCGGAGCTCGACGAGGCCATTTTCAGGAAATTTTCAGGCAGATTCGTCAACCGGTGCCAAAGTTATTCCAAATAGAATTTTGAGATTTAACATTGAAAAAAATCCTAATGGCGACCGCCAGTAGGTAATATATATATATATATATATATATATATATATATATATATATATATATTACCTACTGGCGGTCGCCAGTAGGTATATATAGTTAGGATTTTTTCCCTATGGCATTTCTGAAAATTCTATGTCTAATAACTTTAGCGTTTGTGGACGGAATCGGCTGAAATTTTCAGGAAAATGGCACATTTTGTTTCTGAGCAGCCCCTGAAAATTTGGGGGGGGGTCGTCAAGGGGGGGCCGAGAAAAAAGGGGGGTCCCAAAACGCGTTTTTCCCATGTTAATTTCCATAGGGCGGTTGGACTCACTTTTAGGCCGAACGGCTGAATGGATTTTCACGAAACTTGGCAAAATTGTAGGGACTGTTAGCCCGATGTGCCTTTGCTAGGTCTCAATATATGTGCTTCAGTGGATTTTGAGAAATTACCGTTTAAATCAAGATATATATCTGTAACAGCGCTCTGGGCAGCGATCCGGTTAGCGAACTTTTCGAAGCTGATTGGCCCTTCGGTGTCTGTCAACATTCTAAACAGTCCGGAGCGGCCGCCATCTTGTCTCTCGGTAGGATCGAGAGACAAGAGGAGGCAAAAACAAAGGGGGTAGTTACCATAAGGGGGCATAGTAGATCCTCGTTGACCCCCTAGGTTTTATGTGGAGGTTTTAAAAGGGCCTAGGAGGGTTAAAAAAAAAAAATATATATATATTTTTTTTTTGCGTGGTAAGCGCCAAGTTCGCGAACCGGAAAGCGTTCTGGGCAGTGTACTTTAAGGATAAAAGAATGATAGACTTTTCTAATACTGTATGTTAATTATTTGTTGTTTTTGTTCGGTTTTTTTATTTATTTATTTATTTTGATTTAAAAAAAATTATTTATTATTTTCATAGTTTATTAAAACTTCCAGCATTATATCATCTGGTATCTCGTCGAACATGGATGTTTCTGTCTCTTGTAAGGTTTGAATAAATTGTTCGTCAAAAGATTGATCCATAAAATCTTCATCCACATTTTCTTCAGTTACAATGTCTTCGGATGTAATCTCGAAGGAAACATTAGTTTCTTCTTGCTCCCCTTCCATTTTTTTGCTGTAAATTGCCTAAAAAAAAAAATTATATTACAAGACTTAGGGCACTGTTGGGTTTAAGTTCAGACATGTTGTTCTGTTTTTTTAACAGTGAAGTTAAAGTAAGTAAATTCATAATTATAGCAGAGAAGTGTAAGTCAATCAATAAATGTAACAGAGGAGGTTATCTGTATCTATAACTATAGCAGGGGGTCAGTAAATAATTATCAATAAACATTTTTACAAATTAATTTAAAGTGCCACTTACAAATTATCAAATAACTTTACAGGGAGGTGAAAAGGCTCTGTAAATGTAGTTCAGGAAGTAGCAGTGAAAATGGCTGTGTTTCCTTCTCTTCCTTTATATATATTCAGGTATATAACCAATCAAATGTCAGGTAATAAAAATTGTAAATGAAAGTAAAGTTTTCATTGGTTGTCAATTCCAATATTTTATATGTGTTTTGTGAAGTAATTTACCTCAGGGTATTTAGATAGGTCTACAGGCTAAATGGCTAAATGAAATTTCAATCAAATTTGTGAGAATGAAAGGGATTGTTATGTAGTATGAGGTAATCTATATTTGGTGAGAGTGTCTCTAGTCGTTTTTCTGCTAATTACTTTCCCACCTTTTTTTAGGACCGCTTTCTGGAAAGCGGCCCGGTTAGCGAACCTTAAGCGTCACGGGAGTCCACCATTTTGTGTTTCGGTCGCATTAAGATACAAGATGGAGGGCAAATAATGTTCAGAATGTGTAGAAGGGGGCACGGTAGACTTATCTTGACCCCCTAGGTTTTCTGAGGGTGGCTGACGAGGTTTAAATGTGCGGAAAAAAACATTTTTTTTAAAAATTCCGCGAGGTTAGCTTTCGGTTAGCGAACCGGGGAGCGTATTTTGTGGAAAATTAGTGAAAAAAGTTAGAAAAAAATAATAATTGTGAGTGATTAGATGAAGGGTAGCTCTGAGAAGAGCTTTTGGGTTTATGGTACATTTAGGTACTTATAAGTAGGTACCAATGCACATTCTTAAATTCAGAATGAAAATTCTGTTGCCCTCATCTGAGAAGTGAACTCCATCTCCTCTGTAGATATCTTGCATGTAGTAACGCAAGTTATTGTTGTACAGGGAGCCCATTCCATGGTCTCTCATGAAAGCTGAAACAGATTTGTTTACATGCTTCCTCGACTTCTCAATTTGTGGACAAAATTGGTTGGACCACCTCCATTTCTGTCTTTGGCATATATTGGAATATACCAAGGCAGTTTGAGGAAAAAGTGCCATTAATTGCTCAAAGGTGTCCTTTAATAGCATTTCCAGACCTACTCCTGTCAAAGTGCCCAAATCATTACCTCCACAGTGCACAATTAACAGGTCAGGTTTTGGCAAATGCTTAAAGGTTTTCACCAATGGTATCAATTGGTGACATTTTAATCCTCTTTGGCCCAACCACTTAATTTCCACATCTTGTAAATTGAGGTTGTGTAAATTTCTGTTCTCGGCATACCTTTGAGCCCAGTGGATGTAACTATGTCCAACAATCCAGACGTTAAACATGGTGGGAGAAGGTTGTGCTGCAGTCAGATGAAGTATGGTAATGAAAGGGCAGTTGAAACAGTAGGAGTTTGTAAAGAAAAAAAACTGTGGATTTCCAATGCTAATGATTCATTAGCAGTGATTGGTGTATTTCCATTTCTGAAAACAGAAAGTTAGGGTGCATGGATGTGTTCTTTGAAAGATGTAATTTGAATGGTCAAGGAAGAAACTTTTAATGAAAGATTGCACTGGATACGCAGGTGCACTGAGAGTTCAGAGTTCAATTGAAACATTGTTGTGTGAATTTGCAAACGTGAGAGGTCTTCCAGGAGGTCGTTGCTATGGAAAAAAGGTAGAGAGGGCAGAGGGGGGAAGGGTTTTGATTTGAAAAAAGTGAGGGAAGAGTTATGATTGGCTAATATGAGAGATATGTGAAATGAATATCTGTATTTCTGTGCTTTCAATAGCTGCAGCCTCTGGAGTGCATCCTCTTTCTTCTGCTGAAGACAATTTGGTGTATTTCTGAGACTGTTTTCAAAACTCAAAAAGTATTTGCTAAGGTGAGAAAAGATTTATTTATTTTAGATAGAGAATAGTATGAATTAAGGAGAAAATGATGAAGAAAGCAGTGTTTTTAAACTGTGGCTTTGTCTGTAGTGATATAGAAATAGATTTTGTTACTTAGAGAAATTGTAATTGCATATTCGGTGTAGCATTCTGGAATGCAGTTATACAAGTTATTGTTGTATATGAAGCCCAGTCCATGGTCTCTTATGTAAGCTGAAACAGATATGTTGTTTATAAAAATAGTTTTTGAAATCAATTACATTTCTGCATATGTACTGCTAGAGCTTCATAGGTTGTTTTGGGTCATATTTAAAAGGCATTTGAGTGTCTTTGATGTTATTTTTCCTTTTTAAATGGAAAGCGTTCCTCATGGGGCCCTGAGCAGTTCTTAGCCATGTTATTTAATGGGAAGTGGATAACATGGCTCAGAGCATTTGCTGGACAATGCATGAATATCGCTGACTTTTCAACGATATTCATGCATTGCGGCCGTTTTTTTTCGCATTTGCGAGCAGTTCTTCGCCATGTTATCCAATGGGAGGTGGATAACATGGCTAAGAGCATCTGTTGGATAATGCATGAATATCGTTCACTTTTCAGCGATATTTATGCATTGCGGCCGTTTTTTTCGCATTTGCGATAAACCTTGCTAAGGAGAAAATGATGAAGAAAGATGTGTTTTTAAACTGTGGCTTTGTCTGTAGTGGTATAGAAATAGATTTTGTTACTTTGAGAAATTGTAATTGCATATTCGGTGTAGCATTCTGGCATGCAGTAACACAAGTTATTGTTGTATAGGAAGCCCATTCCATGGTCTCTTATGAAAGCTGAAACAGATATGTTGTTTTTAAAAACCATTTTTGAAATTAATTACATTTCTGGATATGTACTGCTAGAGCTTTGGGTCATATTTATAAGGCATTTGAGTGTAATTGATGTTATTTTTTTCCTTTTTAAATGGAAAGCATTCCTCATGGGGCAAGTGTCTTGTAAATACGTTGCCACCTGCGCTTGGCAAATTTAGATTTTGATTATGGGAGTTACATAGCCATGTTAATAATGTCCAAAAAATGGTGCTAGGGCATTCCAGAAAACGCTTTCATGTGTCTCAAGGATATTTTCAGTCATTTCTTCTTGAATGCAGGTATACAATTGATTTATATGTTGTGTTTAAAAACGATTCTTTTCTATAATGTTATTTTTTCGTTTTTAAATGGAAAGCGTTCCTCATGGGACCATGAGCAGTTCTTAGCCATGTTATCCAATGGGAGGTGGATAACATGGCTAAAAGCATATGCTGGATAATGCATGAATATCGCTGACTTTTCAGCAATATTGATGCATTGCGGCCGCTTCTTATCGCATTTGCGAGCAGTTCTTAGCCATGTTATCTAATGAGAGGTGGATAACATGGCTAAGAGCATTTGCTGGATAATGCATGAATATTGCTGACTTTTCAGCGAAATTCATGCATTGCGGCCGTTTTTTATCGCATTTGCGATAAACCTTGCTAATAGCAAGGTTTATCTGCGATAAAAATCGCCGATGTGCGGCGATAATTTTTGTCTCTAAAGAAGTTATCGCTAGTGGTTGGTAATATACCCCCGCGTTTTTGGTTGCAGGAATCGGGAGGAGGGAGAGTAGCACTGAAATCAGTAGTCTGACGCTTGAATCGGGAGGGTTGGTATGTGTGGATTCTCTACAGCTGGGGCCATAAACTACATCCGCAGGGCTAGGTGATAGCCTGGGACCGGCCTGGCATCTAAAATGGCTACCGTGTACGACAAAATTGTGGCATTGTAAAAAAGACAAGATGGCGCAGACAATGTTTATCAATAAGGATTCATTTATAACGAAATATTTTATCGCACTGAAAAAATGGTTGTCAACACTTCCCGATTTCCTTCGAATCGAACGTTAACAAACGTGACGCAGCAAAGAAAAAAAAAAGCTCACACAGAGCCGCTGGAACACATGTATCAACATATATGAGCCTTCTCAGCCACCCTCAGAAAATATAAGGGATTAGGATACGTCTCCCGCACCCCCTTATACTTAGTAATTTCATTAAAACGAAGCACAAAATGGTCTCCTGCACCCCCTTATACCTATTCCCGTTTTGCCAGCAGTTTGCGGCCCAGTTCGGTGTTCGGAAAGCGCTTCTACCGTGAAAAATATATATTTTTTATTTTCCCCACGGGACCCTTTAAAAACCCCAATAACATTCCTAGGGGGTCAAGAGGGGTATACCTTGCCCCCTTTCATTAAATTCCCCCTTCGTTTTTCACCTCTTCTTCTCTCTCGATCCTACCGAGAGATAAGATGGCGGCCGCTCCGGTCTGTTTAGAATGTTGACAGACACCGGAGAGCCAATCAGCTTTCTGCGCGCAAAGTTCCGTTTCGCAGGTGGAAGCGTATTTATAAGAAACTTGCACCATGAACAACGCTTTCCATTTAAAAAGGAAAAATAACATTATAGACACTCATATGCCTTATAAATATGACCCAAAGTAACCTATAAAGCTCTAGCAGTACATATCCAGAAATGTAATTGATTTCAAAAAATCGTTTATAAACACGGCACATAAATCAATTGTATATCTGCATTCAAGAGGAAATGACTGAAAATGTCCTTGTGATGCAGTGCTGGTGCAAAAGATTTTCTATGTTAAATAATAAGTAGGACGTTAAGTTTTTGATGACTGTTATTCATTTACTGTTTGGTAATAGTGCTTAATAACATTTTTCATTATATTTTTCCACAGATTCAACTGCAGATCTTTTTTAAATTTGAAAAATGCCTACGAAAAATAGAATTCGAAAGGCTAGAAAACGTCAAAGACAGCAGGATGATGTTTTATTGCAGCAGTCCTCTTCCCCAAATACTTATCAAAACACCAAGAAAGCTCCGGGTAAGAGCACAAAATCATTCTTAAAAAGTATTTTTAGAAAAAAAAGTATTTTTCGCCAAAATGTTTCAGTTCAGAAAAAGAAGAGTAATTTAAATGGAAAGGAAAGAGCCATCAAAAATGTTATTGGTAGAGGAAGAGATAACTCTGTGCATGATAGTAGAAGGAAACAACAGTTTAGGGACATTCGACATCGAATGTTCCGTAACAGGATAATAGTTAATTTATTAAGAAATATTAAAAAAGGCCAACAGAAAGCGGCATTTTATAAGAAGAAGAAAAATGTAGAGAAAATTATTGATCATGCTTTTGAAATTAAGCGGAAGTTGTTTATTTTGGTAATCAATAGAATTAGGAAACTAAGCAAGGTAATTTCTGATTTCAAAACAAACAGTAGATGGAAGAGAGTAGTAAATCGTAGTAACTTTTGTGAAGTTTTTTCCGGAGAATGGATGCATAGTTCAAGTTCTGAGGCATTTTTTAATGAGGAGAGTTATTTTCAGGATAATGATTTGGTGTTTGCAGTTGACACCAGTGGTCGAGCTTATGAAGTGAAGGATGGTTGCCCTGTTGAAAAAGAAAAACTTGTGACAACAGAGACAGATGAGGTGTTAGGTCATGAGGTTTTAGGAAGACGTCCTAAGGGTCCTGTGTACATTTGGAAGTGTAGTTCTATTTGCAGTGTGCGACAGGTTTCCATCAATTTGCTTTGTGATTTTATACGGACATTTAATAAGAAAAGTTTGAAGCAGAAAATGAAGTTGTTGCAAAATTTAGATCCTTGCAGAGTGAGACAAATGACAGGTTTGCGTGGTCATTCACTGGCTT
Organism: Lissotriton vulgaris; assembly: GCF_964263255.1. Classification (NCBI taxonomy): domain Eukaryota; kingdom Metazoa; phylum Chordata; class Amphibia; order Caudata; family Salamandridae; genus Lissotriton; species Lissotriton vulgaris. Next base: position 657,707,566 of record NC_141694.1, on the reverse strand, counting down.
GTCTTTCCAGGAGAGTATGCCAGAGTGTTTTTCATCATTTCAGGATGGTAGCAGTGCATCATAATAAAGTGAGAAAATTAGTGAGAATGTTGTATTATGCTAAGAGTCCAGCAATTATGCTTAAACAATTATGTGCTGCTCTTTTGCATGGTTCAGAAATAGATGTGAAGAATATTTGTGAAGAAATTGAGTTTTGTTACTTTAGTAGTAAAGATGAGAATGTTCAAATTGACCCTGAAGTAGAGGGTAATGTTGAAGATAATGTACAGGTTTCCAGTACAGATAATTTTCAGAAGGAAATTGCCACTTTTCAGATGAAATCAAGTGAGAGGCCTAATTTCACTTGTGTATGTTGTCGACGCACTTATTATAAGAATCAGACTAAAGTAGTGGATTTATATGGAAAAAGTGAAAGGGAAAATAATAGTGAATGGAAGGATTTTGCCACATACTTGATGGTAGAAAATTATTTTGATTTAGGATCGGATCAACGTGTGTGTACTTATTGTTGTAATAAATTAAACCAAAACCAGATGCCTGCTAGGGCAGTACATAATAATCTGGAATTGGTTGAGATTCCTTCTGAATTGAAGGATTTAAATACTCAGAATGTATTTTGATTCAAAGTATCCATCCCTTTCAGGCTATTGTAAGAATGGAGCCAAAGACAGGGAAGTTGCCTCCAGCAGATTTACAGCGAGGATTAAAGGGAAGAGTTGTTTATTTGCCTCTAGATTTGAACAAAAACATTAACACAATTGGAATAGAAAAAGTGGAAGAGGAACCTCTGGTTATCTTAGTTAATGGGGTTCTGACAAAGAATAAGAAAATATGGCAATATTTAGTGGATGTTAGGAAAGTCAAAAAAGCAACAGTGTATTTGAAGACAAATAATAAGTACTATAAGAATGTATATGTTGCAGAAGAGGAAGTAAGTGATGAAGAGGATAGCGATTTGTGTGTTGGCCAAATTGAGAAAGTAGAGGATTCTAAAAGTGAAGAAATATATGAACATTATAGTGTTCATCCTTTGCATTCCTAGGAAGTCATGGGGAATGCTATTGAGTTGTTTCAAATGAAACAAGCTAAAGGGAGTCCCATTAGTGTTTGGGAGGAAAGTTTGGAAGCTCGGTGTTTCCCACAGCTATTTCCAACAGGTCGAGGAGGAAGATATGATGAGCGACCTCATCAAATTCCTGCGTCTGAATACCGGACTTTACGATTGTATGCAGGCGATCCTAGGTTTCGTCAATGCATTCCATATTTGTTTCATCTCCTGTTTGAAAGCGATCTGTCTGGACTGTCATATGCAGTTAACCACATCTTAAAAAGTGGTATACAGATGCGAAATATCTCGGCAAGGGACTTTATGCATAAAGTCAATGTCCAAGACAGTATTTTGGATTCTCACTTAATTAATCTCATGGCGTGTCAGCGTGGTACTAATGAGTACTGGTACCGTCGTCATGGTGATTTAAAATGTATGCTGAGGAACTTAGGAACTCCGACATGGTTCCTCACTCTGAGCTGTGCCGAGTATGGCTGGGAAGACTTACTTGAATTTCTACGGGAGGCAAATGGAAATATTGAAAACATTGAATTCAAGACACCTGGAGAACTGTGTTCTTTGGATCCTGTGAATGTATGCAGGTACTTCAATCATAGATGTCTTTTGTTTTTTAATTTTTTTTTATTTTCTGAACATTTTTTGTTTTTTTTGTATTTTTAGAACAGTTTTATGTTTTTTTTGTGTTTTTCATGGAGGGGAAACAACAAAAAAACAGGCATCGAAAAGGGCTCAACAGGAGCAAAGAAAAAATTACTGCTTGGGTGGGTTAGGGCAGTTATGGTTATCATACACCAAGTTTATTAAGTTTACGCTCATGTTGCCACATGAGAGCATAGCACCACAATGTATGCACGTAAACTTCATGTGCTTGAAGTTTGGCTGTATGTTTGGCACAGTTTCCTGTGCCTCTCTTACAGTCAAATTTATATTAGAAGTTGATTTGGCCACAGGAGTTGTCGGGGGATTATCTTGCAGATCCCTTAACTCTGCCCGGCTGTAATTTAATGGATGCCACCTGACCATATGGCGATGCATAGTATAGTTGCCCATACTATACTTTTTCTCTGTGCCTCGAGATAATCTTTTTTTGCAAATTAGGCAGGTGGCATATTTTGCATTAACTTTCTTCTCCCCTCGAGGAATTGAGAAAAATTGCCAAATGAAACTTGTTTTCCTTCTGGAAACACGGGGCAACTCCGGAATAAATTCAGGTTCATCAGTGTCGCCTTCTTCTAAGTCGTCTTCTTCTTCCTCTCTGTTTGAGATGAATTGAGATGGTGGTCCTCTCTTGTCATGAGGAGGTTGAGGTGGTGGTGGGGGTCCACCAGCTGAAGCAAAGATAGAAGCCATTGTAATCAAAATGGAAAATGGTCTTTCTCTCACCAAGATGAAAGTCAGAGTGAGGAAAGAAGAAGGGGTTTACGTGATTTTGGAAAAGCAAAAGTTCGGAACCAATGAAAAGTGTTATTTTTAGATCACATGACCTAGTCATACATCATTTGGAAACCAAAAGTGAAATGAACCAATGAAAACTTCGATAAACAATTCACATGACTTGTTCCGCTCACGTTACGCGGTGCGCGCCGCGTCCCGCATCGTTTCCGGTTCGCGGTCCCGAGCACTTTCGGGAGCGCTAAAGCGGCGCGTCATAAGACGCATTCGCGACAATTATACGTCGCGCTTCCGCGACGCGTCACAGTTCCGCTAACGTAAGGTTTACCGGTTCGCGTACTAGATCGCGGCATCAAGATGAGCTAACGGAAAGCTTCCCGGTTCGCTTACCGGAAGCGAAGAAAAAAAATATTTCAATTAAAATTATCAATAAACATCTGAAATATATTTTAAAAAACCAATGAAATTCACAGAAAAAACCATAGGTTATAGTCCATATATAGTTAGGAATTTGCATTTACAAAACCTTGAAAATTCAATGAAAAAACCATTGGTTATAGAAGATATATAGTTAGGAATTTGCATTTACAAAACCTTGAAAATTCAATGAAAAAACCATTGGTTATAGAACATATATAGTTAGGAATTTGCATTTACAAAACCTTATTTTACTCGCATAAAACCATTGAAATTCCATATATAGTTAGATGCGCTAACTATATATCGCGCACCCGCAATCCACTGCTGATGATGTCACATATTACATCATTCATGACATGGTCAGTGACATCACTGATGACATCTCAAATGACATCACTGATGACATCTCAAATGACATCGCTGATGACATCACTGATGACATCTCATTTGACATTACTGATCACATCAGTGATGATATCATTCATGTGATAATACGATGAACCTCTTCAGACTCTAATATAACCTTAGATACAATCAGTGTAAACAGACACTCACAGACTGTCACTCATCCATGGAGTTACTCACACACCTAGTCAGTCATGCAAAGAATCAATCACACCTCCATTTCCTCAACTATACAGTTATACAAACTTTACTTATTCAAACATATACTAACACATATTTACTCTCTTATACAATCCCTGATACAAGTTCACAATGATCCATACAGCCACTCACACATTCACTGGCTCTTATGCACAGTTATTTATATATGTCAACTCTCGCATGTACTGTGTTTTACATATGTACTTACTTTGACATGTAGCATTGAGATATCCAATCACTCACCAATACACTCATGCACACAGTCAACCACCCATACAGCTGTTTCCACATGCAGTTTTGAAACCATACATCTAGTGAATCAGCTGTTCACACATCTATGCACAGAGTCACACACCTCCCAGCCACTCACACACATACTCAGTCTCCCATACAAATACTTGAGCAACCAATCAAGAACCCATATAGTTACTCATATAGCTACTGATCAACACATGCAGCAGTTTACAGAACAACAGATATAATGATGCACAAATTAATACAGTTTAATCACTAACCCATGCACTCAGTGAGACACATTTAATCACTCCCTCATACAATCAGTCATGCACCTACTAAATCCTTCATCCAGACATTTATACATCCACTCATTCTTCAATATGTAAGACATATTTTAACTTTACAGAAACATACAGTCACTGGATGTTGTCATCAGTGATGTCATCAGTGATGTCATTTGAGATGTCATCAGTGATGTCATCAGTGATGTCACTGACCATGTCATGAATGATGTAATATGTGACATCATCAGCAGTGGATTGCGGGTGCGCGATATATAGTTAGCGCATCTAACTATATATGGAATTTCAATGGTTTTATGCGAGTAAAATAAGGTTTTGTAAATGCAAATTCCTAACTATATATGTTCTATAACCAATGGTTTTTTCATTGAATATATATATATATATATATATATATATATATATATATATATATATATATATATATATATACATAATTCATGACATGGTCAGTGACATCACTGATGACATCACTTATGACATCTCAAATGACATCACTGATGACATCATCCATTGAATTCGGTTTGCTTAAATATTTAAATAAGTATTATATATATAAATATAGCAATCCGCCTTGAAGACTGAGTGGATGTATAGGTGTCTGAATGGAGGATTTAGTAGCAATGTGATTGACTGTTTAAGTGACGAATTTATAGTGTCTCACTAAATATATGGGATAGTGATTAAACTGTGTGAATACCTGTATCATTCTATCTCTTGTGGTGTAAACTACTACATAAGTTGGTTACTAGCTATGTGAAAGTCTACATTAGTTATTAATTAGTTAAGTGAGTATTTATATGGGATAGTGAATGAATGTGTATGTGGTTGGGTGATACATGTGTGACTGTCGAAAGATGTGTAAATAGTTGATTTAGTAGATATATGAGGTTAAGACTGTATGTGGAAACAGTTGTTTGGGTGAGTGAATCTCTTTATGTGTGTGATGATGAGTAAATATATTTCTCAATGATATATGTCCAACAAACTAAAAATATAAAAGGCAGTGTATGTGACAATTGTTGTATATAAATAAGTATACATAAGACTCAATGATTGTATGAGTGACGTATGGATAACTGTATACTTGTAATAGTGATTTTTGAACACACTAAGTATGAGTTACTATCTACATGAATAAATAAAGTGGTGTTTGTGTAAGTGTGTAGCTTAGTAAATATAAGTATGATCAAGTGTTTGCATAAGTGAGTAGAATGTGTGCATAAGTGAATAGGATATGTGCTGGTGTGTAATGTTGATGTAGGTGTATAAGTATATTTAATAGTGTTCTATTGATCTTTGTTAGCATGTATGACTGAATCTATAGGTAAGTGTTTAGATGTGTATGTAGATGTAGGAATCACTGAGTGGATTTTTTTTAGAAACTTGTACTTGTGTGTCAATGGTTTAAAATATGGTACTTCATATTTTATAATGAGTGTTGAAAGGTTATGCTACTGTATGATGAGGTGTATCAGTTTGTCACATGAAAGATGTCATCAGTGATGTCATTTGAGATGTCATCAGTGATGTCACTGACCATGTCATGAATGATGTAATATGTGACATCATCGCAGTGGATTGCGGGCGTTCGAGTTACAGTTAGTACAACTAACTATAACGGGGGAATTTCAATGGTTTTATACAAGTGAAATGTCTAGCTAACTATAACACCCCTAAAACCTATAGTTTTTTCAGTGAATTTATAAGGTTTTTTAAATGCTAATTCCTAACTATAACTTGTCTGAAACCTATTGTTTTCTCAGTGAATTTCTAAGGTTTTTTAAATGCTAATTCCTAACTATAACTTGTCTGAAACCTATGGTTTTTTCAGTGACTTTCAAAGGTTTTTTAAAGGCTAATACCTAACTGTAACATGCCTGAAACCTATGGTTTTTTCAGTGAATTTAAAAAGTGTTTTACATTACATTATACATTACATTACAAAATACACTTTCTCAGAATGAATTACTTTAGTTTAAATACTTTGCAAATAGGCAATAGTCTTCTAAGTAGAGCAGTTACAGTTGTTGTAATGCGCAACGCAATTTCAGACACAATGCAACATTGAGGTCAATGTGAATTTTTAGTTAAATGCAATTAGTTACTTTTTGGATTACTTTTCTAACCACGGGACTGGATCCTAGATTCAGTCCTGGTACATCTCCTGTAAACAGTTGAGTAAAAGCGTTTTGGTTACAGTAGTGATTTTTAAGGAATATTATTGTATTTCAAATTTGACACTTAGAAACTTTTTCACATAGAATCACCAATGTTATCCTATGGGAGGAAATTCACTTAGCAGGTAAGTAGTGTTAACGTTACTTTTTCTTACTCAGTGATGGCTCCTGGATCCAGCACGGGTGCATCTCCTGTAAACAGTTGAAAGAATGCGTTTAAGTCATACAGGCATTTTTAGGGAATATTTTTAGTTTGTGAAAATAGACACTTAGAAACTTTTCTGGTAAAAACCAGACAATGGATTACTATGAAAGGAAATACAAGTTACTGGTAAGTACGGTTAGAATGACTTTTCAGGATCAGTACTGGGCTCAAAGAAGCAGCACTGAGGTCACTCCTGATAACAGGTGAGTAAATCGGAATTCGTAGTTCTGCTGATTTTATAGGAATTTTATAAAGTTAAAAAACTCCACACTTGAAAGAATTTCCAAGTGAAACCAGTCAATGTTAGCCTATGGAAGGAAATTCAAGTTACTGGTAAGTATTGTTAGAATTACTTTTCAGGATCAGTACTGGGCTCAAAGATGCAGCACTGAGGTCTCTCCTGATATTAGGTGAGTAAATCGGAATTCCTTGTTCGGCAGATTTTTGGTGAATATTTTAAAGTTCCAAAACTCCACACTTAGAAGAATTTCCAAGTGAAAGCATTCAATGTTACCCTATGGAAGGAAATTCACTTATCAGGTAAGTAGTGTTATCGTTACTTTTTCTTACTCAGTGGTGAATTCTGAATCCAGCACTGTTGCATCTCCTGTAAACAGTTGAAAGAATGCATTTAAGTCATACAGGTGATTTTTTAGGAATATTTGTTGTTTGTGAAAATAGACACATAAACTTTTCTGGTGAAAACCAGACAATGGATTCCTATGGAAGGAAATACAAGTTACTGGTAAGTATGGTTAGAATTACTTTTCAGGGTCAGTGCTGGGCTAAAAGCAGCAGCAGTGAGGTCACTCCTGATAACAGGTGAGTAAATCGGAATTCGTAGTTCGGCTGATTTTAGAGGAATATTTGTATGTTTCAAAAATCAACACTTAGAAACTTTTCTGCTGAAAACCACACAATGGATTCCTATGGACGGAAATACAAGTTACTGGTAAGTATGGTTAGAATTACTTTTCAGGGTTAGTCCTGGGCTAAAAGATGCCGCACTGGGTTCTCTCCTGATAACAGGTGAGTAAATCGGAAATCATAGTTCGGCTGATTTTAGAGGAATATTTGTACAATGGTGAAGGAAGGGGGCGGGGCCTGAGGTGACATGTGTGCAAACATGCCCTGTGGCACGTTTTAAGTTGCAGGATTAAGTGCCCTTGGATCCTGAGGTCCCCTGAGTGCCAACTAGCCCACCAGGTACCTCTAGTATGCACCAGGGGGCTGCATTGCAGAGAGGTGTTCAGAGGCCATGCCCCTTTTTACAACACTCTGCAATGCAGCTCCATGGCGCTAACTAGAGGTACCTGGCGGGCTAGTTGGCCCCCAGGCACCCTCAGTATTGACAAGGAATTAATTCCCCAACTTAAACCGCGCCACAGGGTGTGTTTGCACCCATGTGAACTCAGGCTCTGCCCCCTCCCTTCACCACTGTGCAAATGCGAACAGTGGCGCGTTTTAAGTTGGGGGATTAACTCCCCTTAAATATCGAGGGTCCCTGGGGTGCACCTAGCCCACCAGCTACCTCCAGTAAGCGCCACAGAGCTGTGTTGCGGAGAAGTGTAAAAAGGGGCGTGGCCTCAGAACACCTCTCTGCAACGCAGCCCCCTGGCACATACTGGAGGTACCTGGTGTGCTAATTGGCCCCCAGGGACCCCCAGTATTCAAGGGGAATTTGTTCCCCCTCTGCAAATGCGCCAGGGGTGCGTTTCCAGAGTGGTGCAATAAGGGGGCGTGGCCTCCTGCCGCAACCCTGTTTTTTAAAATATTTTTTTTAAGAAGGGGTCTATGTAGCCCCCCTTCTTTTTCAAATTTTTGGGCCCTGGGACTCCATCCCCCATGAATTATTTAAAATATTTGGAGGGGGGCCATAGTCTGCCCCGGGGCATAGGCCTTTTTTTAAAACTTTTTTTTATTAGGGCGGGGGCTACCCCTCCTGTGGCCATTTATGGCCCCGGTGACCCCATCCCCCGGGGCCGGCCCTTTATTTTATTTAATTTTTTTAAAGTTTCTTTTGGGGAGGGGGCCGCGTGGCCCCCCCTACCGGACCACTAATAGCCCCGGGGGATAGCCCTCGTCGTTGGGTACCGTGGAGGGGTCCCCAATCTCCCCACAGTCCCGCCGGCTGCCCGCCTCCTGCGGGAACCGCCATTGCTTTTCCATATGGGGAGCACCTAATATGCTGTTCCCCATATGGAAAAGCAATTTGCTTTGCTTCATTGAAGCAAGAGCAGGTTTTCCTGCACCCGGGACATTGCAGGAGCCGGCCCTGGGGGGTGGCGGTCCCCAGGGCCTACACAAGGCTCCAGGAGGGGCGCCGCACGGCCCCCCTCCCACATTTATTACAATCCCCAGGGGGTGGCAGTCCCCGGGCCTGAGGGGGGCCCCGTGAGCCCCCCACATACATTAAATGAAAGTTAAAGTCATTTATATATCTATGGGCGAGGTGGATCCATGGATTCTGCGCGCATTGTCATCGTACCATAAGCACACCCTTCCGATCATGCGCTGAATGCTAATTGGCTGCCAGGTGGTTGTCAACATTCGAAACCAGGAACTGTTGGCAGCCATTTTGTGCCTCAGTAGAAGCGTTGCTGAGGAAGTCAGTGGAATATGCGTGCAAAACGTACAAAGGGGGCAGGGTAGAAATACTTTTACCCTCTAGACCTGCTTAGGGGGTCCCAGAAGGACCCCCAGGGCACACAAAATTGTTTTTTTTTAAACCCAGCAGGTGCATGTAGGGTGCGCAGACTCTGCAGTAAAATAAATAAAATAAAACAGAGCTTTTTTTATAAATAGCCCCCGTGGGGCTAAATACCCGGGGTAAAATCATTAAATTTTATGGGGTGCCCAGAGGAGTCCCCCAGCCCCGGGGATCGTCATCCCCCGGGGCTAAAAAACAAATGGTGGGGTAGGGGTCCAAGGTCCACAAAGACGCAGGGACCACCACCCCCGGGACTTTATGTATTGTGGGAGGGGGACTGCTTGGCCCCCCTCCTGGAGCACTCAAGGGCCCGCTACCCCCCGGGGCTACAAAAAAAAATGGTTGGGGGGGCTGCAAGATCTCCAAAGCCCCAGGGACCACCACTCCCAGGGGCATTATATATTGTGGGAGGGCCGGGTCCTGCAGTGTCCCGGGGTGTCCATCCCGCCCTCCCATAGCAAGGAAATCTGTTCTCTCTTTTAAAATCTAAATCAGATTGCTTTTCCACATGGGGAGCTGTATGTTAGTAGTTCCCCATGTGAAAAAGCAGTGCCGGCTCCCAAACGCGTAGAAGTTGTGCACCAAAGGCGCTGGAGTCGCGCACCCTACAGAGTATGAGTCGTGCATCCAGCGTGTGCACACCAGGGGTCCGCACTGAGCGCTGCGCTGGTTGCGCGACTTTTAATTTTACCGTAAAAAAATAGCCCCTATCAGTAATTTCTAATATCCCCGGGGACCCTATCCCCCTGGTCTTATAAAAAATGTTGGGGACCGTGGGGGGAGCCACAATGCCCCCACGGTCCCTCCGGCTTCCTGCAACCTTCTGGAGCTGGCATTGCTTTTCCGCATGGGGAAAAGCTAACCTGCAAGTGGAAAAGCAATCTGGTTTGGATTTTGAAAGTGAGAATATATTTCACTGCTGTGTCTTTCAAAATGCAAACTAAGTTTGCTATGGGAGGACGAGAGCCACGAGACTCCCGCCTTCTCGTAGCAAACAGCAGTGTCCCGGGGGTAGGCACCCCGGGACACTGCAGGAGCCGCCCTGGGGCATGGTGGTCCCCAGGGCCCTCGAGGGGTCCAGGCGGAAGTCCACGCAGTCTGCCTCCCACAATGCACAAATCCCCGGGGGAGGTGGTTCCCGGGGCTTGAGGGGGGTCGTTGAGGTCCCCACACTTCTAAGTTTGCAGGGGGGCCTTAGAGTTTCTCACTACCATTTATTTTATAGCCCCAGGGGTGACTCTCAGTCTTGTACAAGAAACAGCAATGTTGAGAAATCGTCCGGTAAGATAACAAAGGATTTTAAGTCCATTTTCTGCGTTTTTGTCGTAGTTTGCAGGCGTTAAAGCGACGACAATTTTAACTCCGTCTTTATAAATATGCCACTAAGTTTTGTAATGTCAAAAATCTCGTCTTCCATTTAAATAGGCATGAAGTATTTATTGAAGTTCATTGTCAATCGTGAAGCAACACTGTCTAATTGTGATCGATAAAGAATTGAATGAGTTGTGTACTTGCTTTGCTCGTAATGTGCATAGGGGCAGATTTACAAGTTTATTGCGTTACTATTGCATCACTTTTAAGATGGGAAAAGTGACACAAAAGTGGCGCAAGGGGGTTGTAAATCTGGTACACAGTGTTTGACTTTGCTTTCCTTTCTGTAATGTTGAGGATCCTGGGTAAATATAACGGTTTCTGTAAGCTAGTACCTTTCAACCCTACCACCAAACGTTTTTCTGCCTGTGACCATAGTAACAGTTCATGGAACACTTAAATGAGCACAGAGGTTAGAAGTTCACCACACTATGTTGCTAATCGAAACAGTTACTGTGCTGGAGTTTTAAAACTTTTCCATAGGAACCTTTAGTCGTAGCTATAGACTGTGGTGAATATGTGGTAAAGAGTTAGCCTCAGTATTATACTTCAAGTTATAAATATCATTTCTATTTTTGAATGTTTTCTAACTATATCATTATCACACTAAATAATAGTGAAATGTTGTCAGAAAAAGAAGACTTATATACTTTTTTTAAATGAACTTTTATTAAACAATAATAAATAACTGGAAACGTAACATAAAGATAACAATGTAATAAATAGCTAGAAACATAACTTTTAAAAAAACAATTCAACAAAATGTTATGTGGATTCCAATAGAAGTAGGGTAGGTAATCTGCAAAATAAAAATGAAAAAAGTGTTTAAAGTTAGATCGATGTGACTAAATGAGGTCAAACATTACAAGTTAAGGTAACACTTGGTGAAATTTAGTTATTTGCATGTCTGCAGTGTGCCTGATACACAAGAGGTGTCTGTATGGAAGTGCCTACTGCGTCAGATTTACACTATGGACCAACAGGTCTTTAAAATGATTCAGAGATGAGACAAAATTAGGTGAGAGATCAAGTCATTATGCAGTCAATATTCTTTAGGGCTCATTTACAAGACTCTTGCGCCACTTTTGTGTTACTTTTCCCATGTTGAAAGTGACGCAAAAGTGGTGCAAGGGGCTTGTAAATAAGCTCTTTTATTTATAATGCATTTAATAGGAGGCATTGTATACATAGGCTGCTCTGCTTACCTTCTGTAAACACTGTGGTCAACAGTGTTCACAATTTGAATTCAGCTTTGGTTGTACACTGCAGACTGTTTTACATTCAGCCTCAGCAGAGTGGACAGTAGCGTCCATAACTTTAAAAGAGAAAGAGAAAGAGAAACGATGTGAGAGAGAGAAAGAGAGAAAAAACGACATTAAAACTGTAAGAGAGAAAGTTATAGATGGAGCAGTTAATACTGGAGAAAATCTTCGTAACTCATCTTTTTGCCTCCTTTGTGTGTCCAAGCATGTGCCGGTTCATTGTGCACCCTCTAGTTTAGTGATCTGAAAGATAGTATATAGAGTTAATAATAGCATAGTACATACAACTGCACACATATATCTTTGCTTTATTTATTTGTACGCTAAGGATAATGTATTTCATCCAGTTCCACTGTAAGAAGGTGTCTGTGCGCTGTTTTTCTTCCATAGTAGTATATCCCCTGCACTCCCACTGCATAGCGGTGAGTTCACAATATTGCGTACCTAGACTGTTGCACCCCATTGACCTGCAGAGTCCGGGGGTGAGTGTTTAGAAGCTCCTTGCGCCTCTTTTTTCATGTTAAAAGTGACAGAAAAGTGGCGCAATGGGCTGTAGATCTGCCCCTCAGAATGTTGTAACCTATCCTCACTGCTCGGAGGTAATTGTACATTCCTACTCAGTGAAGCTGCTGCACACTATCCACTTTCTCTTTTCATAGATAAGTTGTTGTTGTTTCGGAAACAGGTTTCTTTGCTCACCTTGGACCATTGGCGTGATTCAAAGAGAGTGCACCATGTGTCGAAGCAGGCTTCTCAGATGTTGTTATGATGGCCACGTATCATCACAGAATACACAAATGTAAAGCTTTGTAGGTTTTTAGGAGGGGGTGACACCAATTTGTGAAACACAACCTGTAATACAAAAAGGACGTTTGACAGATTATAAAAACGTTCCTGCTATTGGAAAAATAAAATGTGAATGGAATAAGAATCTGTATATAGGACAGCGTTCGTATAAATCGCTGCGTAATTTTTTTTGTATCCAGTCTGCTGCAGCCCATCGACTCCCTCTGATGCGCACCCAGGCCTCACTGCTCACCTTTTCGTGGACAGGACACCTTCTACATCATGCAGTCCTGGCTAACGGCATACTCGTGCTCCCATCATCATCACAGGTTGTTCACCCGCTCACTCCTTCGGGTACCACTAACTCAGTGACCAGAGAGGCCCGCACGTATTGGTGGGCCCTTGTACTCGGTGGTTCGGGCCTACGTGAGGCGTCGTAACCACTAGGACGGGCCATCACAGCGCTTGCAATCAAAGCAACTCTAAAATGGCGTACAGCACAAGCGCCCTGTCTTTTTTATTGGTAGGGTCACGTGTGTAGTGACGCATGCACTGGATGGGTGTGGTGTGGGTATATACCAGCCATGAGGAAGTGTGTGTGTGCCGTCCTGACAACTATACCTGGAAGTAAGAAATCAGTACAATGGAAATCTGGGCACTGTTTCGTTTTTTATCTTCCTAGTAGCATAAGTGGAGTGGGCTGGCCTGACATATGCCAGGGCTGCGCGAGGCTCTAAACCATGATTCCGGAGCTATGGGCGTGGTCCCGCAGTGACCTATAGGAGAAATCAAGTGATTTGGGTGTCCGTTTTGTAGTGTTGACGTCACCCAGGTGTTAAACAAAAATATGTCATTATATCTGTAAAGTTCCACAACTTGGCCAACATGGAAGGTACGGGGTATAACTGACTCTATATTAGTTCATAGTCGTACACATAAAAGATGGTGGACATGACGCATTTCTGCGATTATGAATGTTTGTTGTACATTCAGTGGAGTGTTGTAGCTGTAGTAATAAAGGGCTGTGAAAGGTTTAAGTTGCAGTTTTTGGCACATGAAGGACAGCTAATACATATATACGTATGTGGTTATTCAGGTACACTGTAGAACTTGGTGCTGAAATCAGTGTTCGAGGCTCGAAGTTGCGTCTACATCCTGTTATTGTAGAGTAATGACGTAAAATACAGTGTCTGAAAATGTATTCGTTTTGGGTTGATTTTGCGCTATATAAATATGCTAAAAAAAAATTAAACAGGAGGAATAGCCCACACTTACTGTCAGAGGTATGATGGTTGTATGCACTATTTATAGCACAATATAATGTGGTAGGGCGGAGGAGCAGCATTTTACAAACACAATAAATTCACAGACACAGATAGATAGTTGAAATGGGTACAGGCATGTGTGCTCAACTACATTGTATTACATTGTTGCTGGTAACAAGTAGAATAGTAATCATGATATCATAAACAGATATTTAATCATAAATGGTTTATGATTTTTGCTGTACAAAGGTAGGAGCATTGTATGTGAAATAATACACAGAAGATTCTATCGTAGAGAGTCCATGAGTTGTGGTGCACTGAGGTAGGGGCGGTTTGTGTGGAGCGTGCGATGATGCGTGGTCCAGGCAGACCGCACTGGTAAAAATGCGTTTTGACTATTGAATTTTGCCTTAACAAGGGCACATGGTGATTATTTATGTTGTACTGAGTCAGTTGTACGTCTGGTGTTTATCGTTTGCTCACCCTGCGATGATGCGTGGTCTGAACGGGCTGCACTGAAATCATTCACTGTTGCATACTGGACTATATGAACTTTGAGGGGGATACTAGCATTGATGGTTATCAATTGCTGTGCAAACTAGGTGTACTGATTGCTCCCCATAACAAATTAAATTATTCCTCTTCACGCAGTGCACTGTAACTTTCACAACTTGGGGACGTATGTTTGGTGGCGATGTTGAAGGTGATACCCCAGAGGTACGTTGTATTGCTGGTAGTGGAGGTACATTTTGGCGCAATCTTCTACATTCTTTGTTATCATATTTCACACGATGCAGCTATTGAAGGTGCTTGCACATACTAGCAGTGCAACAGCACTATTTTTTCTCTGCTTTAAATAAATGGAGGGTGAATTTAATGCTGTCTATAGTGTAGATGAAAAGGTAAATTCAAGTTGGAAACCGAACTGTGAACAGTGTACATTGAAGCTAGTAGTCCGTATAGTTATAGAACAATGTTTTTTTCACTTATTTTAACAAAACCTGAACACATACAGTATAATTGTCTCTACATTAAATAAATCAAGGTTGAATTTCCTACCGTCTATAGTGTAGATGCAAAGGTGAATTTAAATTCTAAACCCTGCTGTCCGCAGTGTAGATCTTAGGGTGGAGTGCATTATCTGGAATTATGATTGAAGTGGAAGATAGAATATGTATGCAGCGTGCATTTTATTATTCAACTAAATCTATAAGTGATATAAAATACGTTTTTCAAGGAAGCATAATAAAGGGATATTGTGTAGGGTTTGATAGGTGTTATACTTAGTTTGGTTTACACTGAGTTAGTGGTATCTAAAACAAGAAGGTTCTGTGGAGCCTGCGATGATGTGTGGTCTGGCCAGGCCGTACTGATAGTAATGTTTTTTGTGTTGTGAATGGTGCCTTAGTAAGGCCATGTGATAATCATTTTTGGTGCAGTGAGTTACTAGTACCTTTGGTGCTTAGCGTGTACATATTCTGCAATGAGGCGTGGTCTGGGGGAGAGGGGGCACAGTAATTGGAGTAATGTCTTTTGTCGATTGGATTCTTTATGAATTCCACTTAAAAGTAATAGTATGCCTCATTACTGGCATAAAACTGTTCACTCTTCTTTCTGATGATTTATGGTGCACCGAGTTAGTAATATCTTTGGTGCTGAGCTTGTACGTACCCTGCGATAATGCGTAATGCAGGGAGGCTGTACTGGGAGTAATGTTTTTTGCCTAGTAAATTCTGCTTTAATAAAGCTACGGGGAAATAACTTGTGGTGCAGTGAGTTAGTGGTACCGAAAGGACTCAGCATGTGCGTACCCTGTGATAATTCATGGTTCGGGGGGTCGCAGGGGTATAATGTCTCTTGTCTACTGGAATGCGTCATGTACAATCGTTATTTTATCTGACAAAATCTGAACACACATACAGCACAATTGTCTCTGCAGTAAATTAATCAAGGTTGAATTCTTTACTGTCCATAATATACATGCAAAGGTGACTTCAAGTTGTGAACCCTGCTGTCCGCAGAGTACATCGAAGGCTGTAGTTGACACAGACATCGAGGAATGCTTTTTATTTTTGTCACATACTTTAATACAATCTGACGACACAGTACTATTTTTCTGCCTTAAATAAATCGAGGCTGAATTTTATGTTGTTTGTAGTGCTTATGCGCCACTGGTGTCAAGTGGTAAACTCTTTTGATTGCAGTGTACATTAAAAAACAGAACTCACTACAGTCATTGAGGAATGTTTTTTGTGGCATCCATTAACAAAATAGTATTTTTCTTACATAAATCAAGGATAACTTGAATGCTGTCTGTAGTGTAGATGGAAAGCTGAATTCAGGTTGCGAACCCTGTTGTACGCAATGTAGATTGAAGGCAGTAGTCGAAACAAACCTTGATGAATGCTATTTTGTCACAGTCAACAGAATCCGAGGACACAGTACAATTGTCTCTGCCTTAAATACATCGAGACTGAATTAAATGTTGTTTGTAGTGCTTTTCCACTTCTGGTATCGAGTAGTAAACTCTGCTGATCGCAGTGTACATTTGAAGGCAGTACTTTGTACAGACATTGAGAAATGTTTTTTGTGGCAACCATTATCAAAATTGTTTCTGCCTTACGTAAATCAAGGCTAACTTGAATGCTGTCAGTAGTGTAGTTGGAAAGCTGAATTCAAGTTGTGAACCCTGTTGTACGCAGTGTAGATTGAAGTCAGTTGTTGAGACAGACATGGACGAATGCTTTTTGTCACTTATGTAAACAAAATCTGAAGACATATAGTAGAATTGTCTCTGCATTAAATAGATGAAGGCTGAATTTCCTACTGTTCAAACTTCAAGAAAATGTTCTCTGCCTTACATAAATGAAGGATAACTTCTATGCTGTGCGTAGTGTAGATTCAAAGCTAAATTCAAGTTGTGAACCCTGCTGTCTGTAGTGTCGATGGAAGACAATAGTTGATACAGACATAAGTCTGCGGTGCTGTGGTGCTGAGTTCGCAATCAGCTTGTATCGACACGGCACGTGGTCATGGCGGCAGCCACGTGGCAGGGTAAGGACCTGCGCTTTGGCAGTCTGTTCTCTTTGCAGAAGTGAATCACGCCCAAGACGTAGACTAATTATTTATACTCTTACGCTGATGTTGCGTACGTTGGATCAGCATACTTCAGGACATTTCACTCATACAAAACCATTGAAATTCCTCCGTTATAGTTAGTGTTACTAACTGTAACTCTCGCGCACGCAATCCACTGGTAATGATGTCACAAATTACATCATTCATGACATGGTCAGTGACATCACTGATGACATCTCAAATGGCATCACTGATGACATCACTGTTGACATCATCCACGTGACAATCAGATACACCTCATCATACACTACTATAACCTTTCATCACTCACTGAAAAATACAGAGTAGCATATTTGAATCCATTGACACAGCAATACAAGTATCTAAAAACTCACTCAGTAATTCCTAGATCTACACACACATCTAATCACTTACCCATAGATTCACTCATACATGTTGTCAATGATCAATAGAACACTATCAAATATACGTATACACTTATATTAACATTACACACCAGCACACATCCTATTCATTTATGCAGTCATCCTACTCACTTTTGCAAACAATGAACCTTATTTACATTTACTCAGCTAAACACTTATACAAATATCACTTCATTTATTCATATAAATAGTAACTCATACATGTGTTATGAAATCACTATTTCAAGTACACAATTATCTATACAGTCGCTCGTGTAATCAATGAGTTTTATGTACACTTATTTATATACAAGAACTGTCACATACACCGTCTTTTAATTTTTCTACTTTGTTGGACATGTACCATTGAGAAATGTTTTAGCTCATCACCACACCGATAAAGATATTCACTCACCCAAACAAGCATTACAATACTTAGACTGAACCTCATATACGTACTGAATTACCTATTCACATATCTTTGGGCAGTCACAGACCCCCACCAAAGCACACAAACATTCACTCTCCATTGCAAATAATCAGTTAACTAATCACTAACTAATATAGAGTTTCAAGTAGCTTGTAACCAACTGGTGCAGCAGTTTACACAACAACTGACCAAGTAATACAGATATTCACACCGTTTAGTCACTATCCAATATATTTAGTGAGACACTATAAATTACTCAAGTAAACAGTCAATCATCAATCACACTGCTACTAAATCCAGTATCCAGATTTTTATGTATCCACTCATTCTTCAATGCAGATTGCTATATATATAATACATATTTAAATATGGAACCAAACCACATTCACAGGGTGATGTCATCAGTGATGTCATTTGAGATGTCATCAGTGATGTCATCAGTGATGTCAATGGCCATGTCATGAATGATATAATATGTGACATCGTCCCCAGTGGATTGCGGGCGCGAGAGTTACACTTAGTACAACTAACTATAATGTTTGGGGGTGATTGGTCAAGTGGAGGCCAAGAAAAAAGAGGGGTCCCAAAACGTGTTTTTCCCATGCACTTTCCCATAGGAACTTTAGCCACGGCTACAGCCCGAATGGCTGAATGGAATCACACCAAATTTGGCAGAGAGGTAGTCCTCAGTTCCGACTTGTGCCTTTTGCTTATATGTTGTCAATATGCTCAGTAGTTCCTGAGAAAATTACGGTTAATTTCATTTATATATCTATGGGCGCAGTGGATCCGCAGATTGTTCGAGGATTGGCATTGTAGCATAAGCGCACCGTCCCGATCACGCACTCAATGCTAATTGGCTGTCAAGCGGTTGTAAACATTCAAAACCAGGAACTGTTGGCAGCCATTTTGTGCCTCGGTAGAAGCGAGCGTGAAGAAGTCTGTAAAATATGTGTGCAAACCGTGAAAAGGGGCAGAGTAGACACACCCTGACCCCCTAGGCCTGCTCAAGGGCTCGCACAAGGACCTCTAGGGCAAAAAAAAACACTTTTTTTTTTTAATCTCGGGATGCGTGTAGGATCCGCGCATTTCGCTGCTGGAAAAATTAAAATGAACCGCGGGCTCCCGTGGTTGAAAGGTTATTAGTCCCCGGGGCGGCAAAATTCCGGGGGTATTTAAAAAAAAATAGTGTGGGGGTCCCAATCCCCCACACACTACCCTGGGGACCACCACCCATCGGGCTCGAGGTAAATATATGCGGGGGGCTCACTGGCCCCCCACAGCCCCAGGTACGGCACTCCCTGGGGCTTGTTATAAAGGGTGGGGGGGTCTTAGGACCCTCCCAGCCCCAGGGACCGCTTCTTTAATGTGTGGGAGGGGGCCGCCTGGCTCCCCTCCTGGAGCCCAAAATGGCCCTGGGGACCGCCACCCTCCAGGGCCGGCTCCTGCAGTGTCCTGGGGTGCCCACCCCAGGACACTACCATTTGCAATGGCAGGGCGGGAGCCTCGCAGCTCCCACATTGTCATTGCAAACTGCTTTCCTATTTGGAAGAGAGAGCAGGCAGACTCTGTTCCCCTTATCCTATAGACGCCATGCATATTGTAACACAGATTGTTGTGGTAAATGGACCCCATTCTATAGTCTAGGAGAAAAGCAGAAACAGATTTATTCACAGAAGCATTTTGTTTTAATTTGACCAAGGGGGGGCCGGATCTCGGGGCATTATTAAAAGTGTTGGACAACAGTGTTACCCCAGCGTCTTTGTCATCACGTATGACATCTTTTTGAACTTTTTTTATTTGAACTCTGCTTTTTTTACAGTATCTTTCTACCTCTTTTCGCAATCTATTCTACAGCGTCCGTTCGTTCCAGTGTTCTTAGTCTTGTTCACTTGCTGTTCTTTTGCTCACTTACCTGTTTGTGTACAAGATCCGCCTTCCTTCTTGTGCAGCCTTCCTTTGTGTAACTCCTTCTTTTATATGTGAACTTTGTTCTTCAGCGCTTGATCTAGTGTTCTGAACATACCAGTACACTTGTAGACATGTATTTTACTCCTTTACGTTCCCTTCCTCCACCCTAATTGACAAAATAATAGGGGGACACAAAGTAAGGTTGTTACAGTGTCTTATACTTGCAACACAGTAGGTAGGAGACTGATTTACAAACCCAGCCTCAACCACCCATGGACGTTCCTTCCTGTTGTTGCCACCTCCTTTGCTATGCCTTATCAATGAAATCTCTTCACTTGCCCTGGTCCTCCTCCAGTGTATTCTCCTCATAGTCCAAACCCATACAATCCATCAATTCATGTGCCCTTGCCCACAAGGTGCGTGGTGGTACCGCCACCAGATATTGCACATTATACACCACCTTGGGCGTACCCGCTCTCAAAATGCTTCCACTGGCCATTGTACATGCAGACTTTGGTCTACACTTTTTTCCATATTTGCACTTTGAGATATAACCTCCTACCTCTGTTCTTTATCTCCTACTTACTCCTTTCAAATTCTCTTGAAAAGACCTTATCAACCCTTCAAGAGAAAAAGTAAGAAGGCTAGGAAACCGCTTTACATGTGAGCTCTGTATGCCATCCTAATTCCCAATCATCAAATGACATGCTTGCTACCTTTCTCTAATGCACTTCAGTTGCACTGTCCATTCTTGTCTGGCTGTGTGCTTCACGATAATTAAAGGGACCATTTTTCTGCATATTTTTAATAAAGCACTTGACACAATGCATAGTGACACCGTATTTATTTATTGCAAATATTTATTGAATGTTTTCAAATTAATTTCCACAAGTACAAACTTTGTTCCTTCATTTATAAAATAAATATTAAATACATTTTATAGTAAGCACCACACACGCTGATATTACAGTAAATAAGTTGTAGAAATATTTTCAATGTATCTTAGTTTTTTTTTCTGATCACGTCATGCACTGATATTACAGTAAAGAAGTTTTTAAAATACTTTCAATGTATCACAAAATAGTGAATGTTATCAAAATAATTTTCACAAGTACAAACTTTGTTTCTTGATTTCCAAAATAAATATTAAATACATTTTATAGTAAGCACCACAAACGCCGATATTATAGGAAAAAGGTTGTAAAAATATTTTCAATGTATCTTAATTTTTTTTCCTAAACATCTCAAACACTGATATTACAGTAAAGAAGTTTTTAAAATAGTGTCAATGTATCACAAAATATTTTATGTGAGTACCACAAATGTTGATATTACAGTAAAGAAGTTGTAAAAATAGTTTCAGTGTAGCTCAAAGTATTAAACGTGAGGACCACAAACACTGATAGAACAGTAAACAGTTTTGAAAATAGTTTCAATGTATCAGAATAACTCATTCACTTCACTGAGAACATGTTTCTTTATATCTGACAGATCTTACATCTTACAGATGGAAAATGTCAGTTACTCAGTAATCATTTGTTCTTGGCATGTAGTGCTGTAGATTCAAATGGTTTCCATAGTCCTGTCATCTTATGTTGTGTTGGGATGTTTGCAAGTTGAAGTCAATCTAGTCACATGGTTAGGCTGTCTCCTCCTTTAGATGATATTGTGCATGGGTATCAACTCTATTGTTAGTATATTTGGACGCAGATGGTGAGAATGAAGTTATTAAGAGTATAATAAGAGTATAATATAGTTGTACCTATGTGTGTGTGTGTGTGTGTGTGTGTTTGTGTGTGTGTGTATATATATATATAAATATATATATATATATATTCACTGAAAAAACCATAGGTTTCACACCAGTTATAGTTAGGAATTAGCATTTAAAAAACCTATTAAATTCACTGACAAAACCAGTTATAGTTAGCTGGAAATTTTACTGATATAAAACCAATGAAATTCCACGTTATAGTTAGTTGGACTCACTATAACTTGCGTGTGCAATGCACTGCTGATGACGTCACATATTACATCACTCATGACATGGTCAGTGACATCACTCATGACATCACTGATGACACCATCCAGTGAATATGTGTCTTTCTGAAAAATAAATATTAGTGAGTAATGTTTAAATATTTAAATATATATATTAGTGTTTCACTTTGTGTATAAGTGGCTACATGTGTTGGTAAGTAGCTACATGCGTATGTATATGGGTTATTAGATGTTTCTCTTAGTATCAGTATGAGTGTCTATATGGTTTGGTGGGGGTATTACTTAGCACATAGATGCATGAGTGACTGACTCTCTGTTTGTATGTGTTTTGAAGACAGCATATGTGCAGGACTGTATGGGTGGATGAGTGTGTATATGTGTTTGTTAGTGAGTGAATGACTGTCTCACTAGTGTCTTTATCAGTAACTACATATGTTTTAATCTAGTATATGTGAATATTGATGTATATAAGTGAGTATATGTGAGAGTAAGAGATTGTAAGAGTTCCTGTTTAAATAAGTATGTGTTTCTATAAGTGATTGTTTAAGAGAATAAATATGTGTAATTTTCAATACAAGTAAGTTGGAAGTGTGTGTATAACTCTATATTCAAATAAATGGATGTTCAATAGTTTATTTGCACGTGTGAGTATGTGTGTGAGTAACTTTTGGATGACTGTCGGTGTGTAACAGGATGTATAGGTGTATCACTTCATATGATGAGTGAGTATATGTATGAGTGACTATATAGAACTGTTGGTGAATGACTGGATGTGCATATAGATGGTGGAATTACTGAATTGCTTGTTGTAACTGATATGGGTATCTCCATTTTTTTTTTAAATTTCAGTTTCTATTTTTGAATATGTGTTTCAAGGGTTACATTACAGTGAAAGGAGGTCTGTCACTATGTCACAAGGATGGTGTCATCAGTGATGTCATGAGTGATGTCACTGACCATGTCATGAGTGATGTAATATGTGACGTCATCAGCAGTGCATTGCACACGCAAGTTATAGTGAGTCCAACTAACTATAACGTGGAATTTCATTGGTTTTATATCAGTAAAATTTCCAGCTAACTATAACTGGTTTTGTCAGTGAATTTAATAGGTTTTTTAAATGCTAATTCCTAACTATAACTGGTGTGAAACCTATGGTTTTTTCAGTGAATTTCAAAGGTTTTTTAAATGCTAATTTCTAACTATAACTGGTGTGAAACCTGTGGTTTTTTCAGTGAATTTCAAAGGTTTTTTAATGCTAATTCCTAACTATATAAGACCTGAAAGCCCACCAGGAATCTCCAGTATGCGCCAGGGGACTGCATTGCAGAGAGGTGTAATGAAGCCACAACCCTTTTTACACCTCTCTGCAACGCAGCCCCCGTGCATGTTTGAAGAGGGGAAACTAATTCCCCTTGCATACTGGGGGCCCCTGGGGGCCAATTAGCCCACCTGGAACCTCCAGTATGCGCCTGGGGCTGCATTGCAGAGGTGTAATGAGACTATGCCCCTTGTTACACCTCTCTGCAACGCAGCCCACTGCCGTGTTTGCAGAGGGGGAACTAATTCCCCTTGCATACTGGGGGTCCCTGGGGTCAACTAGTCCACCAGGAGCCTCCAGTATGCGCGAGGGAGCTGCATTGCAGAGAAGTGTAATGAGGCCACACCCTTGTTACACCTCTCTGCAATGCAGGCCACTGGCGCCTTTGCAGAGGGGGGACTAATTCCCCTTGCATACTGGGGGTCCCTGGATCATATCTGCCCAAACACCGATATTCCGAACGATTGTAAATGACTTTTCTTGAGAAACATTTGGATTTGGATTATCATGTCCTATACTTTGGAATTTTTGAAAGACTGACTTTGAGGATGCTATAAATTACTCAAGTCTGCCCGAATTGTGTGGGTAAAATTGATACCTAGTCACTTTTAATAAGAATATACTTATGTCTCGTCTAACATTTGGAAGAAATATCTAGTTATATGACAACGGGATACCGACATAACTTGAAGGAAATAAGAACGCCCTGAAGAAGTTCTGTTGTACAGAACGAAACGTTTCGGCTGGCTGTGGTACATAAACTTAAGGAAAATAAAAGCATTTGAATATACACCAAGATTCAGCGCTTCAATAAGTACTCTAAGTGATATGATTTGATTGGACTCATTGTGAAAGTGGTGCTGTGCCAAACTTTGGAATATTCTCCACTACTCTCTACTACTTACTCTCTCCCACTCTCTACTACTCACTCTCTACTGCTCTCTACTACTCACTCTACTACTTACTCTCTACTACTCTCTACTACTCAGTCTCTACTACTCACTCTCTACTACTCTCTACTACTCACTCTACTATTCACTCTACTACTCTCTACTACTCACTCTGCTACTCTCTCTACTGCTCTCTACTACTCTCTACTACTCACTCTCTACTCTCTATTACTCACTCTCTACTCTCTACATCTCTACCTCTCTACCTCTACACCTCTACCTCTCTACCTCTCTCTACACGCACACATATAGACATATATGCATATATATATGTGCATATGCATTTATATATATGTATGTGTATGTATAAAAAAAACAACTAAACATTTTTTTTTCTAATCAGCTACTTTTAAAACTGTCATTCTTTTTCCCCATGGTACACTCCCCGGTACGCTCCCCGGTGCGCGTACCGGGCGCTCCCCCCGCGAAAATCAAAAAAAAAAAATTTTTTTTTTTGCCCCGTGGGGCCCTTTTATGGCCCCCACATCAAACTTAGGGGGTCAAGGGGGGTCTACTCTGCCCCATTATGGTCATTTCCCCCTTTGTTTGGGCCACCTCTTGTGTCTCGATCCTACCGAGACACAAGATGGCGGCCGCTCCGGACTGTTTAGAATGTTTACAGACACCCCAGAGCCAATCAGCTTTCTGCGCGCAAGTCGCGTGGCGCGCCCGGTGCGCGTACCGGGCGCTCCCCCCGCGAAAATCAAAAAAAAAAAATTTTTTTTTGCCCCGTGGGGCCCTTTTATGGCCCCCACATCAAACCTAGGGGGTTAAGGGGGGTCTACTCTGCCCCCTTATGGTCATTTCCCCCTTTGTTTTGGCCACCTCTTGTGTCTCGATCCTACCGAGAAACAAGATGGCGGCCGCTCCGGACTGTTTAGAATGTTTACAGACAACTGAGAGCCAACCAGCTTTCTGCGCGCAAGTCGCGTGTCGCGCCTGGAGCGCTCACTGGTGCGCGTACCGGAGCGCTGCTCTAGATATATATATTTTTTGGGACGTTAATTTCTCAAAATCCACTGAAGCACATATCTTGAGACATAGCAAAGGCACATCGGGCTAACAGTCCCTACAATTTTGCCAAGTTTGGTGGAAATCCATTCAGCCGTTCGAGCTAAAAGTGAAATCGACCGCCCTATGGAAATTAACATGGGGAAAACGCGTTTTGGGACCCCCCTTTTATCTCGGCCCCCGCTTGACGAATCCCCCCCAAACTTTCAGGGAAGGACCGGACCGCCATGAGACCATTTTCCTGAAAATTTCAGGCAGATTCGTCAACCGGCGCCAAAGTTATTCAAAATAGAATGTTGAGATTTAACATTGAAAATTATCCTAACTATAACTACCTACTGGCGACCGCCAGTAGGTATATATATATATATATATATATATATATATATATATATATATATATATATATATATATATATATATATATATATATTCACTAAAAAAAACATAGGTTTCACACCAGTTATAGTTAGGTGGAAATTTTACTCGCATAAAACCATTGAAATTCCCACGTTATAGTTAGTTGGACTCACTATAACTTGCGCGTGCAATGCACTGCTGATGACGTCACATATTACATCACTCATGACATGGTCAGTGATATCACTCATGACATCACTGATGACATCTCAAATGACATCACTGATGACAACATACTTGTGACAAAGTGGCAGACCTCCTATCAGCATAAAATAACCTTTGACACACACATTCAAAAATAGAAACTAACATTTTCTTAAAAAAGGAGAAACCAATACCAATTACAACAACTTATTAGGTAATTCCAACATCTACATACACATCCACTCATTCACCAACAGTTCTATATAGTCACTCATGCATGTACTTACTCATCATATGTACTCATACACCTATACATCCTGTTACACACTAATACTCATCCATATGGTTACTCACACACAAATTCACACATGCAAAAAAACATTTACTTGATTATACTGCTATATACACACCACTACACATACTTCTACAGAAACGGAAACATATTTACTCTCTTAAACAATCAATTATAAAAACACATACTCACTAACCCACCCATACACACAATCATCCACCCATAGAGTCTTGCACACACGCTGTCTTCAAATTACATACAAATAGTGAGTCACTAATTCATGCATCTCTGCTCTAAGTAATATCCCCCACCGATCCATACAGACACTGATACTGATACTCAAAAAAACAACTAATAACCCATATACACACTCATGTAGCTACTCACCAACCCATGCAGCCATTTATACACAAAGTGAGACACAGATACAGATATTTAAATATTTAAACATTACTCGCTAATATATGTATTCACTAAGATACATTTAATAAGTCAGTTAACCAATCAATTTTACACAGAAAAAATCCATTTAGACATTTATTTACCCATTTATTCTTCCATCAACCTTTAGATATACATATATAAAAAATATTTATTTTTCAGAAAGATACACATTCACTGGATGATGTCATCAGTGATGTCATTTGAGATGTCATCAGTGATGTCATGAGTGATGTCACTGACCATGTCATGTGTGATGTAATATGTGACGTCATCAGCAGTGCATTGCACACGCAGGTTATAGTGAGTCCAACTAACTATAACGTGGGAATTTCAATGGTTTTATGCGAGTAAAATTTCCACCTAACTATAACTGGTGTGAAACCTATGGTTTTTTCAGTGAATTTAATAGGTTTTTTAAATGATAATTCCTAACTTTAACTGGTGTGTGAAACCTAGGGTTTTTTCTGTGAATACATATATATATATTCACAGAAAAAAACATAGGTTATAGACCATATATAGTTAGGGATTAGCATTTACAAAACCTTATTTTACTCGCACAAAACCATTGAAATTCGCATATATAGTTAGTTGCACTAACTATATATCGCGCACCCGCAATCCACCGCTGATGATGTCACATATTACATCATTCATGACATGGTCAGTGACATCACTGATGACATCACTGATGACATCTCAAATGACATCACTGATGACATCTCATTTGACATTACTCATCACATCACTGATAATATCATTCATGTGATAATACGATGAACCTCTTCAGATTGTAATATAGCCTTAGATACAATCAGTGTAAACAGGCACTCACAGACTGTCACTCATCCATGGAGTTACTCACACACCTAGTCAGTCATGCAAAAAATCAATCACACCTCCATTTCCTCAACTATACAGTTATACACACCTTACTTTTTCAAACATATACTAACACATATTTAGTCTCTTACACAATCCCTGATACAAGTTTACAATGATCCATACAGCCACTCACACATTCACTGGCTCTTATGCACAGTTATTTATATATGTCAACTCTCACATGTACTGTGTTTTACATATGTACTTACTTTGACATGTAGCACTAAGATATCCATTCACTCACCAATACACTCATGCACACAGTCAACCGCCCATACAGCTAATTCCACATGCACTTTTAAACCCATACATCTAGTGAATCAACTGTTCACACATCTATGCACACACCTCCCAGCCACCCATACACACACACTCAGTCTCCCCTACAAATACTTGGCCAACCAATCAATAACCCATATAGTTACTCATATAGCTACTGATCAACACATGCAGCACTTACAGAACAACAGACATAATGATGCACAAATTAAGACAGTTTAGTCACTAACCCATGCACTCAGTGAGACACATTTAATCACTCACTCATACAGTCAGTCATGCACCTACTAAATCCTTCATCCAGACACTTATACATCCACTCATTCTTCAATATGTAAGACATATTTTAACTTTACAGAAACATACAGTCACTGGATGATGTCATCAGTGATGCCATCAGTGATGTCATTTGAGATGTCATCAGTGATGTCATCAGTGATGTCACTGACCATGTCATGAATGATGTAATATGTGACATCATCAGCAGTGGATTGCGGGTGCGCGATATATAGTTAGTGCAACTAACTATATATGCGAATTTCAATGGTTTTGTGCGAGTAAAATAAGGTTTTGTAAATGCTAATCCCTAACTATATATGGTCTATAACCTATGGTTTTTTCAGTGAATATATATATATATATATTCACTGAAAAAACCATAGGTTATAGACCATATATAGTTAGGAATTAGCATTTACAAAACCTTAAAAATTCACTGAAAAAACCATAGGTTATAGACCATATATAGTTAGGAATTCGCATTTACAAAACCGTATTTTACTCACACAAGACCATTGAAATTCCATATATAGTTAGTTGCACTAACTATATATCGCGCACCCGCAATCCACTGCTGATGATGTCACATATTACATCATTCATGACATGGTCAGTGACATCACTGATGACATCACTGATGACATCTCAAATGACATCACTGATGACATCACTGATGACAACATCCAGTGACTGTATGTTTCTGTAAAGTTAAAATATGTCTTACATATTGAAGAATGAGTGGATGTATAAGTGTCTGGATGAAGGATTTAGTAGGTGCATGACTGACTGTATGAGTGAGTGATTAAATGTGTCTCACTGAGTGCATGGGTTAGTGACTAAACTGTCTTAATTTGTGCATCATTATGTCTGTTGTTCTGTAAACTGTTGCATGTGTTGATAAGTAGCTATATGAGTAACTATATGGGTTATTGATTGGTTGCCCAAGTATTTGTATGGGAGACTGAGTGTGTGTGTGGGTGGCTGGGAGGTGTATGACTCTGTGCATAGATGTGTGAGCAGTTGATTCACTAGATGTATGGTTTCAAAAGTGCATGTGGAAACAGCTGTATGGGCGGTTGACTGTGTGCATGAGTGTATTGGTGAGTGAATGGATATCTCAGTGCTACATGTCAAGTAAGTACATATGTAAAACACAGTTCATGTGAGAGTTGACATATATAAATAACTGTGCATAAGAGCCAGTGATTGTGTGAGTGGCTGTATGGATCATTGTGAACTTGTATCAGGGATTGTATAAGAGAGTAAATATGTGTTAGTATATGTTTGAATAAGTAAAGTTTGTGTAACTGTATAGTTGAGGAAATGGAGGTGTGATTGATTCTTTGCATGACTGACTAGGTGTGTGAGTAACTCCATGGATGAGTGACAGTCTGTGAGTGTCTGTTTACACTGATTGTATCTAAGGTTATATTAGAGTCTGAAGAGGTTCATCGTATTATCACATGAATGATATCATCAGTGATGTGATCAGTAATGTCAAATGAGATGTCATCAGTGATGTCATCAGTGATGTCATTTGAGATGTCATCAGTGATGTCATTTGAGATGTCATCAGTGATGTCATCAGTGATGTCACTGACCATGTCATGAATGATGTAATATGTGACATCATCAGCAGTGGATTGCGGGTGCGCGATATATAGTTAGTGCAACTAACTATATATGGAATTTCAATGGTTTTGTGTGAGTAAAATAAGGTTTTGTAAATGCGAATTCCTAACTATATATGGTCTATAACCTATGGTTTTTTCAGTGAATTTTTAAGGTTTTGTAAATGCTAATTCCTAACTATATATGGTCTATAACCTATGGTTTTTTCAGTGAATTTTCAAGGTTTTGTAAATGCTAATTCCTAACTATATATGGTCTATAGCCTATGGTTTTTTCAGTGAATATATATATACATACATATATAAACATATATCATCTGTATATCTATATAAATACAAACATAAATGCATGCATACATATACTTATATGCATACAGATGCATGTTATTTACATGAAAGTTGAAAAAACACTAATAAAAGCAAAGCTAAAAAGCCACCTCATTACAAACAGAATGGCTTTAACTTAAACGAGGGCGAGATCTATTGCATTTTCAATGCTTGTTTACTTTGGTTCCATCAAGAAGGCATTCAGATGTGTCACACATTTGCCATGAATTCTGATTGTTAGCAATCTAGTTGCACATTAGATCACTGTAGTAAAGCTACTGCTCACCAGGGACGTCTGCTGCTGGTATTCAAAGTGCATGTTTCAGTCTGCATGTCAGAATTTTTTTAATGAAATAGAAGAGGATTTGAGAAGTCACTCAAAATGATCCCTAATTTTTCTTTCTGAAGCACTAATCATTCTTTCTATGGCAAAATTAACCCCCTCATGTTGTTCCTTTTTAAATTGAGTGTTTTCAGACTTACCACTTCATTCCAATCAAGATGGTTTCTGGTGTGCCATACTTTTGTCATAAGTAAGACTGTTAGCGCTCTAGTTGTTCTTTAGAACACTCTGGGACATTCTGTCATTGGGCTATACTTGGGGTACATCTGGGTGATATTTGGGCTACATTTAGGCTCTTTTGTCTCTAGTGGCCATCTTGGGAGACTGTATGTCAGAATTTTTTAATGAAATTGAAGAGGGTTTGAGAAGTCACTCAAAATGTGCCCTAATTTTTCTTTCTGCAGCACTAATCATATTTCATATGGCAAAATACACCCCCTCATTTTGTTCCTTTTTAAATTAAATGTTTTAAGAGTTACCACTTTATTCCAATCAAGATGGCTTCAGCTGTGCCATACCTTTGTAATAAGTAGGACTGTTAGCGCTCTAGTTGTTCTTTAGAACACTCTGGGACATTCTGTCATTGGGATATACTTGGGCTACATCTGGGTGATATTTGGGCTACATTTGGGCTCTTTTGTCTCTGGTGGCCATTTTGGGAGACTGTATGTCAGAATTTTTTCATGAAATTGAAGAGGATTTGAAAAGTCACTCAAAATGTGCCCTAATTTTTCTTTCTGCAGCACTAATAATACCTTCTATTGCATAATATACCCCCTCATTTTGTTCCTTTTTAAATTAAATGTTTTAAGAGTTACCACTTTATTCCCATCACAATGGCTCCAGGTGTGCTATACCTTTGTAATAAGTAGGACTGTTAGCGCTCTAGTTGTTCTTTAGAACACTCTGGGACATTCTGTCATTGGGCTATACTTGGGCTACATCTGGGTGATATTTGGGCTACATTTGGGCTCTTTTGTCTCTGGTGGCCATTTTGGGAGACTGCATGTCAGAATGTTTTAATGAAATAGAAAAGGATTTGAGAAGTCACTCAAAATGTGCCCTAATTTTTCATTCTGCAGCACTAATCATACTTTCTATGGCAAAATATACCCCCTCGTGTTGTTTCTTTTTAAATTAAATGTTTTAAGAGTTACCACTTTATTCCAATCAAGATGGCTTCAGGTGTGCCATACCTTTGTAATAAGTAGGACTGTTAGCGCTCTAGTTGTTCTTTAGAACATTCTGGGACATTCTGTCATTGGGCTATACTTGGGCTACATCTGGGTGATATTTGGGCTACATTTGGGCTCTTTTGTCTCTGGTGGCCATTTTGGGAGACTGCATGTCAGAATGTTTTAATGAAATAGAAAAGGATTTGAGAAGTCACTCAAAATGTGCCCTAATTTTTCATTCTGCAGCACTAATCATACTTTCTATGGCAAAATATACCCCCTCATGTTGTTTCTTTTTAAATTAAATGTTTTAAGAGTTACCACTTTATTCCAATCAAGATGGCTTCAGGTGTGCCATACCTTTGTAATAAGTAGGACTGTTAGCGCTCTAGTTGTTCTTTAGAACACTCTAGGAGGCTGCAGTAGAACACCAAGGAATCAACTGACAGTCTCTGTCCTTGTTGGATGTACATGTTTTACTGAGAATGTCAGACTTCATTTTCACATGACTGAGAAAGATAATGTGAATTTACAGAAAATATGCTTTCAGTTTAGCCTATAGATCCCCTTCCAAACCACTGTGGAAAAATCATGAGATATTAGTTTTCTTTCAAACAATATTCATGATATCACAGCAGAAGGTTTTTTCACATGGTAAAATCAGCTTAGAACCCACCACAATTCCTAAAACGAGTATGGTACCATCAACAAATGATTTATAATGTAACTAAAGTCCTAAAACCCTCTATTAACTACAATGCTTTTTAATGAGGTGCTATCATGTATATTGGTCCCAAGATGGCTGCCAACACTTCTTGGATGAAGTGCTGACAGCCAATCAGATCAGATGTGTGGTTAGGCTCCGCCCAGATATATATCTTTTTTTGAACCTAAATTACTCAAAATCCACTGGAGCACATATATTGAGACCTAGCAAAGGCACATTGGGCTAACAGTCCCTACAATTTTGCCAAGTTTCGTGCAAATCCATTCAGCCGTTCGAGCTAAAAGTGAGGCCAACCGCCCTATGGAAATTAACATGGGAAAAACGCGTTTTGGGACCCCCCTTTTTTCTCGGCCCCCCCTTGATGAAACCCCCCCCCAAATTGTCAGGGGCTGCTCAGAAACAAAATGTTCCATTTTCCTGAAAATTTCAGCCAATTCCGTCCACAAACGCCAAAGTTATTAGACAAAGAATTTTCAAAAATCCCATAGAGAAAAAATCCTAACTATATATACCTACTGGTGACCGCCAGTAGGTAATATATATATATATATATATATATATATATATATATATATATATATATATATATATATATATATATATATATATATATTACCTACTGGCGGTCGCCAGTAGGTAGTTATAGTTAGGATTTTTTTCAATGTTAAATCTCAAAATTCTATTTGGAATAACTTTGGCGCCGGTTGACGAATCTGCCTCAAAATTTCCTCAAAATGGCCTTGCGGCGTTCCGGTCCTTCCCTGAAAGTTTGGGGGGGATTCATCAAGCGGGGGCCGAGATAAAAGGGGGGTCCCAAAAAGTGTTTTCCCCATGTTAATTTCCATAGGGCGGTCGATTTCACTTTTAGCCCGAACGGCTGAATGGATTTCCACCAAACTTGGCAAAATTGTAGGGACTGGTAGCCCGATGTGCCTTTGCTATGTCTCAAGATATGTGCTCCAGTGGATTTTGAGTAATTAAGGTTCAAAAAAATATATATATCTATAGCCGCGCTCCGGTACGTGCACCGGTACGCGCAACGGGCGCGCCACGCGAGGTGCTCACGGAAAGCTGATTGGCTCTCGGGTGTCTGTAAACATTCGAAACAGTCTGGAGCGGCCGCCATCTTGTGTCTCGGTAGGATCGAGACACGAGAGGTGGCCAAAACAAAGAGGCAAATGACCATAAGGGGGCAGAGTAGACCCCCCCTTGATCCCCTAGTTTTGATGTGGGGGCTATAAAAGGGCCCCGCGGGGCATTTAAAATATTTTTTTTTTCGTTTTGCGCGGGGGAAGCGCCCGGTACGCGCACCGGGGAGCGGCCCGGGGAGCGTACTATGAGGGAAAAAGATGACAGAGTTTTTAAAAAAAGAAGCCTTTATTTAGAAATTGGAGGTAGTTCTAAAAAGAACTTTTTTTTCTTCTTTTTGTTGTTTTATATTTTTTTGTGTTTTTTGAACATTTTGTACTTTTTTTGGCTTTTCAAAACAGTTTTATATTTTTTTTGTATTTTTTTAGAGGGAGAAACAAAAAAAGGGAATTGAAACTGGCTCAACTGGAGCAAAAAAAAAAAAATTACTTCTTTTTGGGGCACTTGTGATTATCACCTGCAAGGACGATGAGCTTTACGCTTTTTTCACCATAGGCGATAAGCTTGCCACATGCAGAACAAGTGATTTTAAAATCAGCAAATCTTGGCTGAATACAAGGCATCATCTTTGATGTTTCTGGTCCCGATGAAGTGGGTTGGTTTCTTTGGGAGGTGGTCCTTGACGACTGGGGGAGGTTACTGGCCAGTTCCCTGAGCTCTGCACGAGAGTAGTTGTTTGGGTGCTTTCGGGTCATATGACGAATCATGGTATAGTTACCAAATAAATATTTTTTGTTTGGGTTGCCCCGTGAAAGTTCTTCATTGCAGATTAGGCAAGTTACCTTGGCCGCATTCACTTTTTTCTTGCCCTCTGGGATTGAAAAAAACTCCCATACAATGTGTGGCTTGGGTTTGTATGGGGTATTTTCTTCAGGCAGCCATCTTCTCCTCCCCTCCTCCTCTTCCTCTTCCTCCTCCTCCTCTTCTTGACCACCAATATAATCTGGAGCTGGTCCTGTTGGTGTTGGTGGTGGTGGTGGTGGGGCAGATGCACCAGCTGCTGCTGCTACTGAAGCCATTATTAAGATCAAAAAGGTACAGAGATGTACAAATAGGTCTTCCTCAGTCAAAGGAAAAAGTCAGAATAAGGAAAAAAGGTGGGGTCTTTCATCATTTGGAAAAAAACTGTCCTGAACCAATGAGAAGTGTTATTTTCAGGTCACAAGACCAGGGGCTTCATCATTATGAAACTAAAACTGTTATGAACCAATGAAACTGTTATTTTCAGGTCACATGACCCGACGCGCTTAAGCTACGCGCCCCCGGGCGCGCCCGGGGGCGCTCTGGGTCGCGTAACGTAAGCGCGTCGGATGTTTACGTTGCGCGATCGTATTCGCTCGAGTACTTCCGGGTGCGCTTACGCCGTGCGTATCACGCGGACGCGGCTACGCGATACGTCACGATCATGTTTTCGTTCACGATATTGGCGCTTACGGGACGCTCCCCGGAGCGCGCCCGGGGGCGCTTTATAAAAGTGCGCTTTTCGGGGCGCTCCCCGGGAAGCGCACCGGGAGCGCTCCAAAGCAAAAAATAAAAAAATAAAAATTGGGAAAAATTGTAGGGACTGGTAGCCCTATTCTTAAGTGGTTTTTACGAAAATTACCTTTGAAAAAATATATATTGTGCTACATTGGGCTATATATATATGCCAAAATGTAGCCCAAATGTAGCCCAATGTAGCCCAAAGATGGCCACCAGAGACCAAAAAATCCAAATGAGCCCAAATATCAGCTAGATGTAGCCCAACTGTAGCCCAATGACAGAATGTACTAAAGTGTTCTAAAGAACAACTAGAGTGCTAACAGTCTTATTTATAAAGTGAGACTTATAGTTAGGAATTAGAATTTAAAAAACGTTTGAAATTCACTGAAAAAAACATAGGTTTCACACCAGTTATAGTTAGGAATTAGCATTTAAAAAACCAATGAAATTCACTGAAAAAAACCATAGGTTTCACACCAGTTATAGTTAGGAATTAGCATTTAAAAAACCTATTAAATTCACTAAAAAAACCATAGGTTTCACATCAGTTATAGTTAGCTGGAAATTTTACTGACATAAAACCAATGAAATTCCACGTTATAGTTAGTTGGACTCACTATAACTTGCGCGCCTGCAATGCACTGCTGATGACGTCACATATTACATCACTCATGACATGGTCAGTGACATCACTCATGACATCACTGATGACACCATCCTTGTGACAGACTGATAGACCTCCTTTCAGTGTAATGTAACCATTGAAACACATATTCAAACAATAGAAACTAACATTTTCAAAAAAAATGGAGATACCCATACCAGTTACAAAAACCTATTCAGTAATTCCACCATCTATATACACATCCACTCATACACCAACAGTTATATATAGTCACTCATACATATTCTCACTCATCATATATAGTGATACACATATACATCCTGTTACACACCGGCAGTCTTACAAAAGTTACTCACACACATACTCACACATGCAAATAAACTATTGAACATCCATTTATTTGCATATACAGCTATACATACATTAGCACATTACTTCTAAGGAAACTTACACATACTTACTCTCTTAAACAATCACTTATAGAAACACATACTTATTTAAAAAGGAACTCTTTCAATCTCTCACTCTCACATATACTGACTTATATACATCAATGCTCATATATACAAGATTAAAACATATGTAGTTACTCATAAAGACACTAGTGAGACAGGCATTCACTCACTAACACACACATATACACACTCATCCACCCATACAGTCCTGCACATATGCTGTCTTCAAAACACATACAAACAGTGAGTCAGTCACCAACCCATGCAGCCACTTATACACAAAGTGAAACACTGATACATATATTTAAATATTTAAAAATTACTCGTTAATATATGTATTCATTAAGATACACTTAATAAGGCAGTTAACCAATCAATTCTTTTTTAAAAAAACATCCATTTACACACTTATTTAACCATTTATTCTTCCATCGTCCTTTACAAATACAAATATAAAACATATTTATTTTTCATAAAGACACACATTCACTGGATGGTGTCATCAGTGATGTCATGAGTGATGTCACTGACCATGTCATGAGTGATGTAATATGTGACGTCATCAGCAGTGCATTGCAGGCGCGCAAGTTATAGTGAGTCCAACTAACTATAATGTGGAATTTCATTGGTTTTATGTCAGTAAAATTTCCAGCTAACTATAACTGATGTGAAACCTATGTTTTTTTTAGTGAATATATATATATACATATATATATACATGCCTATTCTCCGTCCGCCCGTCGCGGACACTCTGTCCGCCAGATCAGGATAGGAAATATGGGCCAAAATCCGTCCGCGGCGGTAGATCACGGTCCGCCGCACAACCACACCCAACCACGCGGCGGACGCAACCTATCCAGAGACTCCGCCGTACGGACTGACGTCTAGGACCGTCCTCCAAATCAAGATGGAGGAAAATACACATAAAAGCGCTGCGGGAAAACAACCTGCCTGAACACTGCGGATGCCCCACAGCGACCATACCCACCACGAGCCGCTCGCCGACATGGACCCTGCACTACACGCTTACCCGATACTCTTCGCGATCCACCACGTCCTAGTCTTGGCCCACCATCGAGGACGACGCAGGTAGGCAACAAACCATTCGCTGTCTGGAGAGGAGTACCTGCAAGGGCCGTGACGTAGGGAGGGGGGAGTGACATGTACCGGTAACCACTGATTCGGTTGGAGGGCAGCACCTGCAAGGGTCGTGACCTAGGTAGGGGGGAGTGACATGTATCTGAACCCACTGCCTTGAAGTAAATACAAATACACACCAGCATCGCACACGCAAGAATGACTCCGACAACCCACGACACATGATTGACAAGTTTATTTACACATAATCGGGGTAGCATCACAGTCTAGGCTCGAGCATGGGCAGTGTGGACACCAGAGCAGGTACATCAGAGGGCATACATTAGTATCAGAACAGCAACAGGGCAGTATGGACACCAGAGCAGGTACATCAGAGGGCATACATTATTATCAGAACAGCAACAGGGCAGTGTGGACACCAGAGCAGGTACATCAGAGGGCATACATTAGTATCAGAACAGCAACAGGGCAGTGTGGACACCAGAGCAGGTACATCAGAGGGCATACATTAGTATCAGAACAGCAACAGGGCAGTGTGGACACCAGAGCAGGTACATCAGAGGGCATACATCAGTATCAGAACAGCAACAGGGCAGTGTGGACACCAGAGCAGGTACATCAGAGGGCATACAGCAGTATCTGAACAGCAACAGGGCAGTGTGGACACCAGAGCAGGTACATCATAGGGCAGTACGTGAGAGGGGCTAAGTGCACCAACAGTCCATGGCAAGGCACAGGTCCATCAGAGGCAGTACATCAGAGGGGCTAAGTGCACCAACAGTCCATGGCAAGGCACAGGTCCATCAGAGGCAGTACATGAGAGGGGCTAAGTGCACCAACAGTGCATGGCAAGGCACAGGTCCATCAGAGGCAGTACATGAGAGGGGCTAAGTGCACCAACAGTGCATGGCAAGGCACAGGTCCATCAGAGGCAGTACATGAGAGGGGCCAAGTGCACCAACAGTCCATGGCAAGGCACAGGTCCATCAGAGGCAGTACATGAGAGGGGCTAAGTGCACCAACAGTGCATGGCAAGGCACAGGTCCATCAGAGGCGGTACATGAGAGGGGCTAAGTGCACCAACAGTCCATGGCAAGGCACAGCTCCATCAGAGGCAGTACATGAGAGGGGCTAAGTGCACCGACAGTGCATCGCAAGGCACAGGTCCATCAGAGGCAGTACATGAGAGGGGCCAAGTGCACCAACAGACGACGACCCAAGGACTCCAACAGGTGGTTCAACGACCACCTAAAACAGAGTTCTTCAAACTGTGGGGCGCGCCCCCCCAGGGGGGCGCGACACCATCCCAGGGGGGGCACGACGCAAACTCGGCACTAAAATCTTACCTTTGTTGTCCTCCTCATCGCAAGTCTTCACCCATTTCAAATGGGAATTTCCTTCATTAAAGAACTCCAGGTGACAGAGGGTTGAAGGGGGGAGGGAGGGGAAATCATTGGGCATGACGCGCCCATGCTTTTGTTTGCGAAGTGCTAACTGTTCAGCATCCCAGGAGGGGGTTAATAGGTAGCGCTGACATAGCTGTCAAGGTTTCAGATTGCTATGTGTGAAATTCCAACTTCTATGA
The DNA here is from genome assembly GCF_964263255.1 of Lissotriton vulgaris. NCBI lineage: Eukaryota > Metazoa > Chordata > Amphibia > Caudata > Salamandridae > Lissotriton > Lissotriton vulgaris. The sequence goes on along the minus strand of NC_141694.1, from coordinate 657,669,294 downwards.
GTGACACTTTCTCGCGAACAAAAATCATTCAATGAACACGAAGGAAACTTTCAAATATCAGAAATTGCAGCCATTTGAACAAAAAACTCCAAAAACGTCTTGAAACTGCTGTACAGCACCAGAAATGGAAGGACACTAGTGGCAAATCACACACCGGCACCCGTAGTTTAAAGAAAATACCTGAGCCTCAAGTGAAGTACCACGGCCTGCGAGATTACTGTCTGCAGAATTAAATGAAACCCGAGATCTCTTGCAGATGTAAACCTGAAGGATGACGAGCGGCCCAGCGCCATTCAGATTTCTGTATCTCAGTTAATTATCATCTTATCTCATCTCATCTCAATCATTTGCAATGCGTGGTGCGCTCCACGCTGTGAAATAATGATGTTACAACAAATGAGAGCGGACAGTGGGCATCTGAAGAATGAGGATTATGACGTGATATCAAAACAACACGTAAGAGAGGGTCCGAGGGAGGTGTTTAACGACCAAACAGGCTAATACCCCCTGTATAACTACCTGAATAACAACAAAGCCTGTAGGTCAAGTGGTGCTGAGGTATAACAATTAACACTGGTATATTTGCACACAAAGTGAATCAAACAAAAGACTATCAACAGTTGCTGATTAAGTCCTATCAGCTCCCCTTCGGCTCGACATTCCGCCTAAGGTACCGACGGACAGAGCGGTGCCTTATCCGTCCGAGCAGTTGCCGGGTGAGGTGAGGTTCACTTCCCACACACTGATGGGAAAGACCTATTGCATCAACAGAACAATACTGAGAAGATGTGGTAGGATGGTTTTGAAATGTTCACTCTGATGTTAATTTTCTTAGGTTCAGCACATATGATAGTGCCCTTGCAGTAGCAGATAATAGCTTGGCCCTGACAAATGCCAGTGACTCTTCACAGTAAGGCAGAAACATGTTGGCCCTATATAGATCTTATTTTGATTTCTACCAAGCAAGTTAGACAGTGATTCTTTCACACTGTCATTTCACTATTTTTTAATCTGACGTCCAGGCAAACGCTAATAAAGGTCTTTGTTTGCTTTGATAGCCATTTTAATACACTTCACTTCACTTTAATTTTTTGCACTGCACTTATCAGCCTTACCTTCTAATCTAACAACTGTGGTGACCATACCATGGTTTTGTGATGCGTCGCTAAACTACAACTGGGCGATCGCACACTTACCTTGGTTCGGTAGTCCTACATGATGAGGCTCCGCCATCAGGTGGGCTGATAGGACTTAATCAGCAACTGTTGATAGTCTTTTGTTTGATTCACTTTGTGTGCAAATATACCAGTGTTAATTGTTATACCTCAGCACCACTTGACCTACAGGCTTTGTTGTTATTCAGATTATGACGTGAGCCATAACAGACCCCCTTCCTTCCCCCCCCCTCCCCCAGCCGGGCCCCAGTGCCAAGAGAGCAGGGAGAGTGTGCTGGTAAAACTGTCAACCGTAGTCTGTGAAGATAAATCTAGTTAGTCAGGGCGGCCATGATAAGGATGAGGAGACAGAGCAGCCCTGCGGCCAGGCCTGCAGATTTGAAATAACTTACCAGAGATGTTGTCTTCTGTTAAACAGACACATACATACATGAGTAAAAAATACATCATGACTGCAGGTCAGCCATGCCAGCATGGTGTTCTTGTCATCACTTGTGGCTCCTGACTGTAGGCCTCCCAAAGCATAAGGTGGTGCGCCCATCCTAAACTAAAATCCCCCATGCTGTGATAGTGTTCTTCCGTGGCGTGGTACTTTTCTGCCCTACTACTAGTACTACACAAACCTAGTCCCATAGCTAAAAAAAACTGTAACAGCAATCTATTCACGGCAGCAGCGGATAAGTGTTTAAAAAGATGTAATTGATAACTACAGTTTAGTTAATAGATATGGCCCCTGATATGTACGCGGCGGTCGATTATGTAGTGTACTAGATTCCAGAAATTTCTGTCAAGTGGTGGGGGGGCCCAACATCGAAAACAATTCTGCTGGGGGGGCTCAACCTACAAAAGTTTGAAGACCTCTGACCTAAAAGAACAAAAACTGACCGTACGGCAAGCAGAGAGGCAATGGAGAAGAAACTACTGCCCCTCATCAAAAACCCACTATCTTACATTACTTACTGAGTATAAAAAAGCTATCCTAGCCGCCAAAACCATTTACTTTTCAACTAAAATAACGACAGCCGAAAATAAACCTAGGGAGATTTTTGGTATAGTGAATGATCTAGCCTTCTCCGACAGAGCCTCACCCCAAATCCCTCCAACCCAGCCCCTGTGTGACCAATTAAACACCTACTTTCTGGACAAGATCGCAACCGTCAAGGCCAACATACCCCTCTCCTCGTCTTCCTTTGTTGATCCTTCCCCTCCCACTGTTCAATGCCATCTTACCTCCCTTCCCCCCCTCACTGAGGAAGTATTCTTAGAGATACTCCCCAAAGTAAAATCGGGTTCTCCGGCAGACATCTGTCCGGCATGAATCCTGCAACAGATCTACTCCTCTTGTCCCCAACCCCCCATTACTTTCCTCAATAGTTCCCTTACGCAGGGAGTGGTGATCCCCGCGCTCAAATCAGCCACTATAGTGCCCATCCTAAAGAAGCCCGGCGCTGACCCGTCCATCTCAGCCAACTACCGCCCCCTTTCCCTGCTGCCCTATTTGGGCAAGGTGCTTGAGTGCCATGTCACCTTGGTACTCAGCGCCCACGTAGAAGCAAATGGGGGCCTGGCTTCCCGCCAGGCCGGCTTCCGCCCCAGGCACTCTACCGAATCAGTCGTGGTGTCAGTCCTAGATAACCTCAGGAAGGGTATGGATCACAACAAACACCAGGCGCTGGTGCTCCTCGACCTCAGACACGGTGGACCACACCATCTTACTGTCCCGTGTCAAGGCGGCTGGAATTGAGGGATCAGCCCTGGTCTGGCTATCCTCCTTCCTGAGGGACCGCACCCAGGCGGTTCGGCTGGGAGACTTCACGACCACCCCACTTCAAGTCACCTGTGGTGTTCCCCAGGGTTCTTCTCTTTCCCCCTTACTGTTCAACCTTTACATCTTTCCTCTAATCTTCACACTTCAGCAGCTAGAGGTCACCGTGTACAATTATGCGGATGACCTCCAGCTCATCTTTGACCTTTCCTCTTCTCCCCTTTCTGCCTCAAACTTCCAGTCTATTATGATTTTCATCAGGGACTGGATGAACTACAACCATCTCAAGCTGAACCCGGATAAAACCGAGTTGGTTCTCACCGGTGGTTCTTCCAGTCCCTGGAACTCTCTCTTCTGGCCCTCCTCTTTTGGTCCCTCCCCCACTCCTTCCTCCACAGTTAAAACACTGGGTGTCAAAATGAACAACCAACCAACCCTACACTCACAAATTAGCTCTGTAGTCTCCTCCTGTTTCCTCACTTTTCGAACCATCCGCACCGTCTCCCGTTTCTTCTCCCCCCAGGCACTTAAGTTGATCATGTCCGCGCTGGTGATCTCGTGGCTGGACTATGCCAATGCCCTGTACAACGGCATCCCGGCATACAGCCTGCGGAAGCTCCAGATGGTCCAGAACCAGGCGGCCCGGTTGGTCTATGGTCTCTCACGCTTTCACCACTCCACACCCCTCCTCAAGGAGCTCCACTGGCTTCCTGTCAAGGAACGCTCCCTCTTTAAAACCGGCTGTATGGTTTTTCAGGCCCGCCAGGGCAGTGCCCCCGCCTTCATTTCCTCTCTGATCAATGAATACGTCCCGATCAGAGAGCTTCGCTCTTCTTCTAAGTCTCTCCTGCAAATCCCACGTTTCAAACGTAAAAAGTGGGGTGGAGCCAATTTCTCAACTTTGGCTCCCACATTCTGGAACTCCCTCCCCGACCACCTTCGTTCTGCCACTCAATATTCCTCTTTCCGCAAAGACCTAAAAACGTTCCTGTTCAAACAGGCCTTCCCCGTGTAACTGGATCCCTCCCTGCTCTGCGACAGGTTCACTCCGCCCTCAGTTGTTGGACCCTCCATTATAGCGCCAAGAAACCGTACGGTGAACGCTGCGCTCTACAAATGTATTAAGTCAAATTCATGAGAGGGGCTAATTGCACCAACAGTGCATGGCAAGGCACCGGTCCATCAGAGGCAGTACATGAGAGGGGCCAAGTGCACCAACAGTCCATGGCAAGGCACAGGTCCATCAGAGACAGTACATGAGAGGGGCTAAGTGCACCAACAGTCCATGGCAAGGCACAGGTCCATCAGAGGCAGTACATCAGAGGGCATACATCAGTATCAGAACAGCAACAGGGCAGTGTGGAAACCAGAGCAGGTACATCAGAGGGCATACATTAGTATCAGAACAGCAACAGGGCAGTGTGGACACCAGAGCAGGTACATCAGAGGGCATACAGCAGTATCTGAACAGCAACAGGGCAGTGTGGACACCAGAGCAGGTACATCAGAGGGCATACAGCAGTATCTGAACAGCAACAGGGCAGTGTGGACACCAGAGCAGGTACATCAGAGGGCATACAGCAGTATCTGAACAGCAACAGGGCAGTGTGGACACCAGAGCAGGTACATCAGAGGGCATACAGCAGTATCTGAACAGCAACAGGGCAGTGTGGACACCAGAGCAGGTACATCAGAGGGCATACAGCAATATCTGAACAGCAACAGGGCAGTGTGGACACCAGAGCAGGTACATCAGAGGGCATACAGCAGTATCTGAACAGCAACAGGGCAGTGTGGACACCAGAGCAGGTACATCAGAGGCCAGTACATGAGAGGGGCTAAGTGCACCAACAGTCCATGGCAAGGCACAGGTCCATCAGAGGCAGTACATCAGAGGGGCTAAGTGCACCAACAGTCCATGGCAAGGCACAGGTCCATCAGAGGCAGTACATGAGAGGGGCTAAGTGCACCAACAGTGCATGGCAAGGCACAGGTCCATCAGAGGCAGTACATGAGAGGTGCCAAGTGCACCAACAGTCCATGGCAAGGCACAGGTCCATCAGAGGCAGTACATGAGAGGGGCCAAGTGCACCAACAGTCCATGGCAAGGCACAGGTCCATCAGAGGCAGTACATGAGAGGGGCTAAGTGCACCAACAGTGCATGGCAAGGCACAGGTCCATCAGAGGCAGTACATGAGAGGGGCTAAGTGTACCAACAGTGCATGGCAAGGCACAGGTCCATCAGAGGCAGTACATGAGAGGAGCCAAGTGCACCAACAGTCCATGGCAAGGCACAGGTCCATCAGAGGCAGTACATGAGAGGGGCTAAGTGCACCAACAGTGCATGGCAAGGCACAGGTCCATCAGAGGCAGTACATGAGAGGGGCCAAGTGCACCAACAGTCCATGGCAAGGCACAGGTCCATCAGAGGCAATACATGAGAGGGGCTAAGTGCACCAACAGTGCATGGCAAGGCACAGGTCCATCAGAGGCAGTAAATGAGAGGGGCCAAGTGCACCAACAGTCCATGGCAAGGCACAGGTCCATCAGAGGCAGTACATGAGAGGGGCTAAGTGCACCAACAGTCCATGGCAAGGCACAGGTCCATCAGAGGCAGTACATCAGAGGGGCTAAGTGCACCAACAGTGCATGGCAAGGCACAGGTCCATCAGAGGCAGTACATGAGAGGGGCCAAGTGCACCAACAGTCCATGGCAAGGCACAGGTCCATCAGAGGCAGTACATGAGAGGGGCTAAGTGCACCAACAGTGCATGGCAAGGCACAGGTCCATCAGAGGCAGTAAATGAGAGGGGCCAAGTGCACCAACAGTCCATGGCAAGGCACAGGTCCATCAGAGGCAGTACATGAGAGGGGCTAAGTGCACCAACAGTCCATGGCAAGGCACAGGTCCATCAGAGGCAGTACATCAGAGGGCATACATCAGTATCAGAACAGCAACAGGGCAGTGTGGACACCAGAGCAGGTATATCAGAGGGCATACATTAGTATCAGAACAGCAACAGGGCAGTGTGGACACCAGAGCAGGTACATCAGAGGGCATACAGCAGTATCTGAACAGCAACAGGGCAGCGTGGACACCAGAGCAGGTACATCAGAGGGCATACATTAGTATCAGAACAGCAACAGGGCAGTGTGGACACCAGAGCAGGTACATCAGAGGGCATACATTAGTATCAGAACAGCAACAGGGCAGTCTGGACACCAGAGCAGGTACATCAGAGGGCATACATCAGTATCAGAACAGCAACAGGGCAGTGTGGACACCAGAGCAGGTACATCAGAGGGCATACATTAGTATCAGAACAGCAACAGGGCAGTGTGGATACCAGAGCAGGTCCATCAGAGGCAGTACATCAGAGGGCACCACAAGTACGAATCACTATTAACCCGTTCCAAGGTCCACAGCAGTGGAAAACTGTTTACAATGGACAATGTACACACCATGTCCAATGACATGTGAGTGAAGACAACAGCACCTTACATCACACTATCAGGTGTATTGCGTGAAGTACCCGCATCAGACAGACTGGCAGCACCAGAAACCGGAGTGTCACGCACAGCCACAGATGTAGTGACTGACATGTGAGCCACAGACCCAGAAACACTGCCAACACCTGATACAGGAGTCTGAGAAACAGCCACAGCCCGAGTGACTGACACATGTGCCACAGACCCAGATACACTGCCAGCACCTGATACATGAGTGTGAGACACAGCCACAGCCCGAGTGACTGACACATGCGCCAAGACCCAGATACACTGCCAGCACCTGATACAGGAGTGTGAGACACAGCCACAGCCCGAGTGACTGACACATGGGCCATAGACCCAGATACACTGCCAGCACCTGATACAGGAGTGTGAGACACAGCCACAGCCCGAATGACTGACACATGGGCCATAGACCCAGATACACTGCCAGCACCTGATACAGGATAGGGCTCAACTGATACAGTGCCACTACATGATGCATGACAGCAAACACTAGACACAGTGCCACTACCTGACACATTCGAGTCAACTGCAGCGTCGCCACTGGGACCACTGAAATGATGAGCCACAGGGCTGTATGATCCAGGAGGCAGGGTGGCTCTGGGAGCGGGGGATAGTTGCAATTGGCCGACATCGGGTTGGGCATGTGTCAATGCTGTGTGTCTACGTTTCTTGGGGACATGTGACTGCACCCTGGACAGGACAGGACTGGCAAGTGGGCCGGACTGAGAAGAAATATCACCCACCATGGGAGGTGCATCTGCTGGCGGGGGAATGCTCTCTGGGGACGTGCTGGAGCCTGCTTGTCGTTTGCTGTGTGGCTGCCTTTCTGGCCTCTGCAACATGTGTCATGGGGGATGCTACTACAGGGTCCACCTGCATCCGCTCCTGACGGGCCCTGATGGGAGTGGAGGTAAGGTGTGACTCCACTGCGGAGACATCTGTATTCCGTTTCCCAGAAAACAGCAGCCTCAGTGCATCAAGGGGTGATGTATGCCTGTCCTTGACAGCGCCACTGTCCATGGGAGATGCCTTGGCCCTTGGATGTTCCATTTCCGTAGGAGGAATGTTGTCTGTGGACTTTCCCTGTTCCCTGGATGGTGCCCTGTTCCAGGCAGCAGACTTGTCGTCTGTGGTGTACATATCCCCAGGACACACCTTCTCCCTGTGTGTGTCCCTGCCCCTGGGAGTGTCCGTGCTCTTCTTAGGTGCGTTTGTCTTGTGACTGTCCTTGTCCCTGCCCTTGGTAGAAGCTCCTTCCTTCCTAGTCTCCCTGCCCTTGGGAGTGGGTCCTTCCTTCCTAGTATCCCTGCCCTTGGGAGTGGCTCCTTCCTTCCTAGTCTCCCTGCCCTTGGGAGTGGGTCCTTCCTTCAAAGTCTCCCTTCCCTTGGGAGTGGGTCCTTCCTTCCTAGTCTCCCTGCCCTTGGGAGTGGGTCCTTCCTTCCTAGTCTCCCTGCCTTTTGGAGTGGGTCCTTCCTTCAAAGTCTCCCTGCCCTTGGGAGTGTCTCCTTCCTTCCTAGTCTCCCTGCCCTTGGGAGTGGCTCCTTCCTTCCTAGTCTCCCTGCCCTTGGGAGTGGCTCCTTCCTTCCTAGTCTCCCTGCCCTTGGGAGTAGCTCCTTCCTTCCTAGTCTCCCTGCCCTTGGGAGTGTCTCCTTCCTTCCTAGTCTCCCTGCCCTTGGGAGTGTCTCCTTCCTTCCTAGTCTCCCTGGCCCTGGGAGTGTTCCAGCTCTCATGAGGTGCCTTCGTCTTCTGACTGTCCTTGTCCAAGGTAGTGTCAATGGAACTGGGAGTAAGGCTTGCCTTGGGAGTACCTTGTGTGTGGGATGCCTGTGCAGCATGTGTAGCCATTACACCCAACCCCTCTTTTGGATCACGTGTGTGTACTCCACTGTATCTGACGTTGTCTTTGTGAACAGATTTAGCTGACCTAGGGGATGGTGTCTGAGCCCTCCGTGCCTTGACGTGCTGGCTGACGCTACTTCTAGTGCAATAACCTGTATTAGAGTCCTGGTCAGAATATTCACTCCCCCCTGAGACATCCAGTGTTGTAGATGGTGGAACAGAAGTAGCACCCAGTCCATGCGACTGTACAATGGCAGACGACACACTGTTAGCCAATGACTGCACTGTCCTGTGTAGACCAGCCAGATCGCCATGCATACCTTCCATGAAAGCCACCACCTGCCCCAACTTCCTATCGTGGTCTTGGAAAGCATTTATCATATTGGTCTGCCCCACACACAGCTGTCGCAGCAGATCAACAGCCTCTGCACAAAGAGCATTTTGGCTCACCGAGGCTGGGGCAGCGGTGCCGACACCGAACGCCACTCTGCTCCCCCTACTCCTGCGTGCACGAACAGTACATGGTGCAGTTGGCGGCAGGGTGGGCCCTGTGTGCTGTGTCCCGACCGAAGGTGTTGATTGCCCACTCCCAGTCTGTGACAACAGTGCTGACTCACCAACACTGTCGGAAGATGATGACGATGTTGTCTCCACATGCGAGTCCTCCGGGACGGTCCTGTCCCCCTCTCCGGCTGAGGTTCCGTGACAATTGTAAGTGGTGTTTTCGACTCGCACGAATATGGTCGAGTCTGGTATCTATGAACCGCAAATGACGAGTTCAGTAAGTGTGCGCAGTTTCGCTGTGCTAACTTAAACCGTTTGTTTGTTATGTGGGTTTTTCATCTGTACCCACGGGTTCCATCTTAGATACGGCATCCATTTTGTCTCTTGCCCTCAAGTAGCCAGCGAATGGACGCTGTCCGCTTCGCGACCCTGGCACTCCCAAGATATTTGCGGAAGACACATGTCCTTTGTAAGTGTCTTTATGACGAGGGGGATGATACTGTAAGGCAGATGGCCCCGCTCAAGGCTCATCTCGCCGTGCCGGTTTATTGTCTCAGCCGTGCATCTCATTAGGCACGTCCCTTTGATGCCTGTATCTCGTGTTTCCCGATACCTCCCCTTTTACACCCTTTCCGATTTCCCCACTGTCTCCGTCTTCCTCTGCACCTGTCTTTGTTCCTATTTCGATCTGTTTTACTGCCGATTGGAATGCACTAATATTGGGAAGATGGGTTTTTACAGTTGGGAACCGCCAAATGTTTCCGCACTTATGTTCCGGACCTTATGTGTATCAAAGTGACCAAAGCGATCCCTCTGGGGGATAATGGTGGGAACCGGGTTGTAAACCTTTGTGTACCATGTTGTCCTATGGGTAAAAACTGTATAAAAGGAGCGATCCACAGAACCAATTTGAAGCAGTCTCCCCAAGTTGCACGAGTTGTACTTGTCGTGATATCTGTGTTCCCTGCAGCAAATAAACCTTGAATCTTTGACGCCGAAAGGAAGTGTCCCGTGTCTCTGTCATTCGTACGCCGGAGCAGGTTACCCACGAAGGTTTCAGGTGTTGTGCCCTGGCACCGCTGGGTCTTAAAGAACCCAGTCCTTCAGTTGGCGCCCAACGTGGGGCTGCATCAGTGGTACCGGTCCAAGCCCGACGATCGTGAGGAACTTCGTGTGAAATCTCCGAGGGAAGGTGCACTCCGCTTCATCGATCCTGTTGTCGAAACAAGTGGCCCGAAGACTTTTCCCGCGAAGATTCCCGCCTCCTGACGGCTGCGACGGACTGCTGCCCTGACTGTAGACCTGTTTTGGCGCCTGGCGTAGACCTTGGTATAGCGAGACGATTGACGGGCCTTCCTGGAGACGCCATCGATCTTTGAGTTAAGTATTTGTGGGTCGCTCCCAGAGTTCTTGGTTGTGGTTACTTAGTGGTTGCATGGTTCCATTGCATTTGTAGTTCTTGGTACTTTGTTGTGTTGTTTGACGACTGCAGCCGCCAAAAACCGAGGGTTTTGTTCTTTGCTGGGACTTGGTAAATCCCGTAACCCTTGAAGTTTGTGAAACTCGGCTAGTGTGCAAGATGCCTGGCCGCAGTACTTTGTTTAGTTGTTTCAGACCTTGTGGTACGGATTCCCGACTGGAGGACTCGTGTCCGATACCTCCGGTTGGAACTCCCACTTATGAACTGTACAGCAAACATGGGCTAGGCCCGATTACTTTTAATGATTACTGGATCAAATACACGAAGAAGGACGGTGACCTTCGCTGGCCACCACATGGTAGCTTCGAGGCCCCGATCTTAGATAATCTAGAGGTTAAATTGTTCGCGAAAAAGTCAAGGCCGGCCATGTTTGATGCCTTTCGGTTGTGGCGTAAAGAAGCCCGACAGAAAGAAATCAGACAGACTAAGCGAAATCAGAGAGATAGTGCTGGTACCATTGTAAAGAAAGCAGAGCAGTTCCAGCATGATAAGGAGGGTAGGGAAAAGGAAGTGTTTGACAGATTACAGCGTATGACTATAGATAAGTGCTATCCTGCTTTGCCTACGGAGTCGGAAAAGAAGGATGAGGTAGTTGAGGATCCTTTAATGTCCTATCTTATGAAATCACCACCTCCGTACGTACAGGGTACCACAGCTCCTGTGATTCCCCCTGTACCTGTTCCTGCACCTATTCTTCCTTTGCCTGTTCCTCAACCTGCACCCGTTCTTCCGACTGTTCCTGCTCCTTCGTCTGTTGCTATTCCTACTGCTCCTCCGCTTCCACATACTCCTGCTCCCGCTCCTGCTCCTGCTCTATTAACCCCTGCTGTTGTTTCTGTTTCTACTCCTTCACTTGTTAGTCCTGTGTCCTATACTTCTCCCTCTACTCGTAGTCGTAATTCTCCTCTTGCGGCTAGCTTCTTTCATTCGCTCGGACCTGTTCTTGGGTCCGCTGGTTCAGATGGTCCTCAGAGACGTAGTCAGCTTCCAGGTAATAGGGAACGTGCTTCGCTATATAATATGGCGATGGGTTGGATGACGCACCCCCTTAGAAATCCACCACGTATTGTACTCGACACGTTTTGTCAGTTCAATATACCAACCCAGAGATTTGTGTTCGAGGAAATATGCAAGGTCCTTCGTGATCAGATATCGGCCGACGCACCTGACGAGGTGCTGACCGCGTTGTCTGATTTACAGCTTCAGTTTTCGGCTGGACTGATAGTGGATACCAACGTTCGACGAGCCGTTGAGCGGTTGCTATCTTTCCGTCCCACTCCAATACCGCAAGCCTTGTTTGTCGAGGATATTGAAAGACAGGCAGATGAATCTGGCCAATTTCCTATGCGCGAAGTTCCACCAGTGTGGATGCCAGGTGATGCTACTGCTATTCCTATTGTTCCGCCGCATTTCCAGAGGGTATGGATACATCTCCCATGGAAACGCTCAGAAGTGTTACAGGTGAAGCAATCTTTGCCTGACCCTCGCAAAAATCCTGCAGGGTATTACAAGGAATTATCGCAGCTCGTAGACGCTACGATAATGAATCTTGCTGATATCGATATGTTGTTCGGCAATGTCGTACCACAACCGGTATAGGCTAAGATTCGTCAGGAAAATCATCCGAATGAACTAGGTGGTGATTGGGCTGCCATTGTAGCGTCGGATGCTTTACAAACTGGTGGAGCTAAACCCGAGCAGATGATTACTGCTCTTCCTCAAAGAATTATAACATTAATGAAAACTCTTATGCCAGCTATGAGGGTAAATTGGGACAAATTGTCAGCTTGTAAACAAAAGAAGGACGAGAGTGTTTCCGACTTCTTTACGAGGTTCGAGGAGGCATTCATTGACCATAGTGGTCAGGATATGAGCACTGAGGGTGGTCAAAGGTTGTTCGTGGATAAATTTGTTTCAAACTTACTGCCCGATTTGAGCAATAAATTAAAGAATTCGGAAAGTGCATGGGCCGTTTCTACCTCAGCTCAGATATTGGCTACGGCACAATATTATGAGAATAGAGAGAAAGAGGAGAGCGACCGTGCTGATAAAAAGACGAAAGAGCTAAAAACTAAAGTGCTGCTTCAGCAAGCGTATCCTCCACGTTCGAATCAGAATAATTCGCAACAAAATAGATCGCAGCCGCAATCGAACCGATCCCAAACTCGTAATGACTCCTCTTCCCAAAGATCCTCGTTAGGGTATAATCAATGTGCTTATTGTAGACAAGAGGGTCACATTAAATTCAATTGTCCTGTTCTAAACAAACGTAATAGTGGTAACTCATCGAAAGGAGGTCGTGGTGGTTCGCAGCAGGCACCACGTGGTAGAGGTCGTGGTGCTCAGAACGATCGTTCAGATAACTCATCGAATTCCGATAATTGTTTTGATCAACGTGGATCGTCGCAAGGACGATCTGCGCAGTACAATGTAGACGATTACTACGTCGATCAGGGAACTGACGACAGTAATTACTAGGACAGCCAAAGACAAGGAGAGGGAGTGGTATCAGTTCCGGTTGATCAGAGAGGGCCTTACGTCGCAGTTGCTACATCGGGCGTCGTTGAGCCTTTTCTGTTGGACACTGGTGCAGCGAAAAGTTCCATTAAGCATTCGAAACTCCCTGGCGCACCTTTGTCTGGCTTAACAAATGTTTCCGTTGGATTCTCTGGCGCCCCTGTTAGCAATCCAGTTTCGCGCCCTTTGCCCCTTACAATTGGGCCTCGTGAGCTAGAAGCTCCGTTGATTCTAACCACAGGTTGTGGTGAAAATCTTTTGGGCCTGGATTTGCTCAAACGTTTGTATGCAACTTTGTATTGTTCTCCTGCGGGTGTAAAGCTTACGTTAGGAGAGAAGGTTGTCTCTCCCATGTACTTGTCTCTCGACAAGCTCCCACCGGAATTGAGTTCTCTTCCTGCGTCTTTGTGGGCAACGGGTCCAAATGATGTGGGCCTACTTGACATCTCCCCTTATGTTGTTCAGTTGAAATCTAATGTGCGATTGCCACGTATTCCCCAATATCGTATCTCCCTTGATGGTGAACGAGCACTGTTAGCGATCATTTATGATCTGATCGAGAAAGACGTCATTGAAGAGACTCGGGGAAACGTGTGCAACAGCCCTGTACTGCCCATTCTTAAACGTACTGATCCTTCAAAACCGCCTGTTTATCGCTTTGTTATCGATTTACGGGAGGTGAATAAAATTGTGGTTCCTCAATTCCCTGTTGTGCCTGACATCACGGCGCTACTGACTCTGATTCCAGCTTCTGCATCGTGGTTTTCGGTGATTGACTTGAAAAATGCGTTTTTCAGCATCCCGATTGCCGAGGAGAGCAGAGACCTTTTCGGTTTCTCTCTTGGTGGACGCAGCTTCCGGTTCAAACGCGCTCCTCAGGGCTACTGTGAAAGTCCATCGATTTACAGTCAAGCCTTGAAGGGTCAACTGGATGCGTTTAGGTTGCCGGTCGGTGCGGCCTTAATCCAATACGTCGACGACTTATTGGTGGCTGCGGATACTCAGGACATTTGCAAAATCGCTACGGTGTCGTTGCTGCAACATCTCTGTGAGTTGAATCATAAGGTGTCCCCTTCTAAACTCCAATATTGTTGTCAAGAAGTAACCTATCTAGGTCACTTATTGTCAAAGGAGGGAAGGAGGTTGACCCCAGAGAGAATTGCAGCAATTGCGCGCATGGCTGTGCCAACAACCCAAAGAGATGTGCGTGCCTTTCTAGGTATCACGTCGTACTGCAGGCAATGGATTCCAAATTTTTCATTGCTAGCGAAACCATTATTGGCTCTTACGTGCAAGGATGTTCCGACTCCTTTACCATGGACGGAAGAATGTCAGAAAAGTTTTTCTGAACTGCGTGATTCATTATGTTCGGCTCCTGTGTTGGGTACTCCCGACTACAGCAAGCCGTTTACATTATATGTTCATGAGAGAGAAGGTTGTGCTTTGAGTGTCTTAACGCAACCTTTTGGTGGTAAGCAACGTCCATGTGCATATTTTTCCTCGACCTTGGACCCGGTAGCTAGAGCATTGCCGAGTTGTTTGAGAGCAACAGCGGCAGCCGCGGTCTCCATCCGACAATCAGCAGGATTGGTCATGGATAATATGCTTACGGTGATGGTTCCGCATGCAGTCGATACTCTTTTGAATCGGACGAAAACTCAGCACTTGACCAGTGCAAGGTTGTCTGGGTACGAGTTGACGCTGTTGGCAAGCCACATTCAAATAAAACGTTGTAATGTTCTGAACCCGGCAACTTTGTTACCAATTAGCACAGAGTCAGATGTAGTAGCAGAACATGATTGTTACTTGAGGACAGAAGAAGAAACAAAAGGTCGAGTGGACCTTAAAAACACCCCATTGGAAGATCCGGATGGCACACTGTATGTGGATGGGTCATGTTTTAAGTTGCCGAATGGCGATGTGACTACTGCTTATGCTGTTGTAACGTTGAATACTGTTGTTGAGACTGCAAGATTAAATCAGAATTCTGCCCAAGCTGCAGAGCTGATCGCTCTCACTAGAACGTGTGTGTTAGCGAAAGGGAAACGTGTGAATGTGTTTACCGACAGCCAATATGCATTTGGCGTCGCACATAGTTTTGGACGATTGTGGAGAGAGAGAGGTTTCTTGACGTCGCATGGTACGAAGATTCAGCATGGCCAGCTTGTGAATGATCTTTTGGATGCATTGACGTTACCTAAACAAGTAGCGATTGTTAAATGTAGTGCGCATCGTAAGGTGACGGATGATGTTGGTCGTGGTAATGCGTTTGCGGATGAGACTGCTAAGGAGACTGCCCGGAACCTTAGCACTCGAATGTATGTGACGAGTTCGGTTAGGTGGCCTACAGAATCGAGCATGTGTGAGGACACTATTGAGAGTGTAAAGGCAATTCAGAATGAGGCCACCGAGGCTGAAAAGACGAAGTGGAAAGAAAGTACGGGAAAGTTGGATGCGAATGGTTGTTGGATTGATTTGTCTGATCAGAAAAGATGGATGTTACCGGATGCGTATGTGCTGGCCGTTGTGACAATGGCGCATGGGTTAGCACATATTAGCACGAAAGGTATTTGTAAGTTGCTGTCTCCTGTATGGAAGAATGATGGTATCACGAAATGTGCTGAACGTCTGGTGAAGAATTGTATGGTGTGCATGATGTACAATCCTGGCAAGGGAACCCCAACTCCTCCTGGCAGTTTTGCTCCCCCTTCATGTCCCTTTGAGGTGATCCAATTGGACTTCATCCATATGGAGCGATGCAATAACCTGAAATACGTTTTAGTCGTGGTTTGCGCATTCTCCCGATGGATCGAGGCTTATCCTCTCAAAGACAATACTGCTTTGTCTACTGCGAAAATCCTACTGAAGGAATATTTTCCTCGGTATGGAATGCCTAGAGTCGTGTGGTCAGATAACGGAAGTGAGTTTGTGGGTAGTGTGATGAAGAGTGTGTGTAAGGGCCTTGGAATTAATCAGAAATTCCACAGCGCCAATCATCCCCAGTCAGCTGGTTTGGTTGAAGGGTATAACGGCACCCTTAAACTGAAGTTAGCGAAGATTCAGGCTACGACTGGTCTTTCGTGGCCTGACGCTTTACCTTTAGCATTACTGTCAACTAGGGCGACTGTACACTCCCGAGTAGGGCTTAGTCCCTATGAAATAGTGTTCGGTCGTCCTGCGAATGTTTGGGGGGTTCCTAGGCCAGGTATTTTCTGTGATCTTGAGTACCCAATGTTGATCGATTATCTTCATGACTTGACTGCTAAACTGAGGTTAATTCACCAACAGGTTCACGAAGCATTGCCGACGCGGACGGAGGGTCCAGGCCACCAGCTCCAGCCCGGAGATTGGGTGGTGACGCGGAACTTTTCGCGCAAGAACAACTTGGACCCGAGGTTCACCGGACCCTACCAGGTCCTCCTTGCCACGAGAACTGCAGTTCGTCTTGAGGGGCGGAAGAATTGGGTGCACGCCACCCACACAAAGAAAGTCCCCATCCCGTTGCCAGCAGACTCGTGGGTGAGGAAAGGCATTGCATCAACTGAAACCGAAGGATTGCCGGCGTTTGTACCTTTCAGCGACGCACAACCTGTCGGAGAATCCTCAGTGCAGCAGAGAGACACTGTTGAACAATTGTCAGAAAAGGACTCAAGACCAGAACATTCAGCTGATCAACAGGACGCTGTCCCTTCAACGGATCCTTTGTTCGACGAACAGACACGTCCTGGGAAAACCCGATACTTTTTGCGATCTAGCACTAAAGACTAATAAAAGATCCTGCTTTGCTGTATTGACAACTGCATTATCCCGTTTTCCGTGATCAGTTTTGAACATTCATATTATTGTGATTTTTCCTGTATATATACATTGAGCTTTATTCCTTATACTTTTTGCTTCCACAGCTGAGAGACATTGTTTTGCATACATATATATTGTGCATTAAAGGCCGTAGGGCCGCGCGCGTACTTCCTTCTGGATAGTAGGTCTTGACGCTAGGTTAAAGGCCGTCGGTTCCTGGGAACTCCTAGGGATTGACTATTGCTACACAGAACGAAGTGCGTCAAGAAACGTTGCGGACGGTCATAGGGAATGGCATTCTCGAAGTTGATGGATTTGGAAGGAGCTCAGGCTCATAGATTCAAGTTGCAGCAACTCAGTCGTACCAAATGTTTTATATTCCAAATATTCGTATTGTTTTTGACTGCTTCTGCATTATTGGCGGGTGGGGTGTATTACACGATGTTTTACTTCTTACCTTCTGCTACACCTACTCCTATCCCTGACCCTAAACTTACCTCCACTGCTTCTCCTCATTCCTTTCATATCTTACCTGAACACGAACAGGCTAGACGTGCAGAATTCCGCAATAATTCCTTTATTCAGCTCCTTCATCAGCATCAGTTAGTGGTTAACACTACTAATTGTTGGGTGTGTGGGTTGATCCCACATACTACGGATAAGGGAATTCCATATCTGGTGTTACCGTATAGTTCCCAAGGGTCTGCTCGAGCATTTTAGACAATGTTTCGAAGCGCACTGGGTTTCCACCCCATTCGAGAACCACGTTCCCCCTACTCTGGTCCTACCTCGTATCAAAAACCTTTGTCGATAGCAATAGAGGACCTAGATAGCGATATCTATGATCCCTCGCTTATTCCCGAAGAAGAGGTACAAGCCTATAGGGTCCTAAGTAGAGGCGAATATAGTGTGTTCACCAGTGAAAAGCAGCTTAAAAGCTCGCCTCCGATATGGGTCGTACCCCACATTGGTAATTTTTGTCTCATAGGTCGTGGCCAAAGATCGCAAGCCCGACTTGGAGCGAGTGCTTGCACTGAAAATTACATTCTGCCGATGGTCTCGTCCCCTGTGTTTCTGGCTGCCAAGGGTACATACTTTATCTGCCATGATCGTGCATACGCATGGTTGCCCGCTGACTTCATGGGCTCATGCTTCATTGCAAATCTGTTGCCTCCGACGTTCACTGTAGATGCCGATTATCATAAGACTAGAGTTGTGCGAGGCGTAATTAGCGAAGAGGACACTGCCGGTCAAGAGGCAGGAGACTTTTTCAAGGGTTTCCTCCCGTTTTGGGGACCTATGGTTAATAGTAGGAACCTGAGACAGTTGACTCGAGTGGTAGAATCGACAGCTAATATTACTGCCAGTGCCCTTGGTAATATCACCACTGAACTTCAGGCGGATAGGCTTATGACGTTACAAAACCGTATGGTTTTAGATGTCATCTTAGCAGATCGAGGTGGGGTATGTAAGGTGATCCATTCGAGCTGCTGCATTTTCATTCCTGATAACGCTCCGACTGTCTATCAAACCATCTCGAAGTTGCATAAGATCTCCGAATCCATACACGTGGATGTAGGGGATTGGACGCTACTTGGGTGGTTTTGGGGCCTGATGTCGACTTGGGGTTGGAAGATTCTGATGATCATCGGAGTCGTTGTGGTGTTCCTGTTCACGTGTTGCCTTTGTGTGCAGTGCGGTCCTGCCTTATGTGGCCTCTGTGCTACAACGTGTATGAGACAGCCACCTGTTACCAAGGGGACTCGGTTGGACAGAGCTATGCTACAGCAACATCTCGATGGTCTGATGAATATCGAATATGATTCCGACTAGTGCTTGCCTACATGAGGGCAAAAGGAGCGTCTGAGGTTCCGTGACAATTGTAAGTGGTGTTTTCGACTCGCATGAATATGGTCGAGTCTGGTATCTATGAACCGCAAATGACGAGTTTAGTAAGTGTGCGCAGTTTCGCTGTGCTAACTTAAACCGTTTGTTTGTTATGTGGGTTTTTCATCTGTACCCACGGGTTCCATCTTAGATACGGCATCCATTTTGTCTCTTGCCCTCAAGTAGCCAGCGAACGGACGCTGTCCGCTTCGCAACCCTGGGACTCCCAAGATATTCGCGGAAGACACATGTCCTTTGTAAGTGTCTTTATGACGAGGGGGATGATACTGTAAGGCAGATGGCCCCGCTCGAGGCTCATCTCGCCGTGCCGGTTTATTGTCTCAGCCGTGCATCTCATTAGGCACGTCCCTTTGATGCCTGTATCTCGTGTTTCCCGATACCTCCCCTTTTACACCCTTTCCGATTTCCCCACTGTCTCCGTCTTCCTCTGCACCTGTCTTTGTTCCTATTTCGATCTGTTTTACTGCTGATTGGAATGCACTAATGTTGGGAAGATGGGTTTTTACAGTTGGGAACCGCCAAATGTTTCCGCACTTATGTTCCGGACCTTATGTGTATCAAAGTGACCAAAGCGACCCCTCTGGGGGATAATGGTGGGAACCGGGTTGTAAACCTTTGTGTACCATGTTGTCCTATGGGTAAAAACTGTATAAAAGGAGCGATCCACAGAACCAATTTGAAGCAGTCTCCCCAAGTTGCACGAGTTGTACTTGTCGTGATATCTGTGTTCCCTGCAGCAAATAAACCTTGAATCTTTGACGCCGAAAGGAAGTGTCCCATGTCTCTGTCATTCGTACGCCGGAGCAGGTTACCCACGAAGGTTTCAGGTGTTGTGCCCTGGCACCGCTGGGTCTTAAAGAACCCAGTCCTTCACGGCGCTGGCCCCTTCTGTGTCAGTCTGCGTGTGTGCGACGTCTGATCCGGATGCATTGCCTTCAATCATCTCCTCCGTCTGTGGCTGAGTGCCCTCTGCCAAAGCTGAAATGCACAGGAAATGGGTGTAAGTCATGGGCACACTCACGTACAGTACTGCTACGGAATCCCTAATGCCATTGATGACAATGTACATCGATCCCCCAACCTGCACACGGGTCACCCCTACCAGTCATCCTCACAGGAAATAAGTGGCGTTGGCCGTGCTACATGTACAGCATGCAGACAGGGCATGAGCAACTACATCTGCACACCAGTCTTGCCATGGGGTGACGGAGCACTACAGCATGTGCATCAACACTCAACTGCTTAGCGAGTGTCGTCTCAACATGCCGCACCGGGAAGTAACATTTAACTGCGCCAATGTCACCAACATGCCATTGCAACGAGACACACGATACACGGAAGTCACTAATGTGTTTGGGCAACAATACATGCATTGCACTCACAAGCAACATACACTGACAGTATGCTTACCGCCACATTGCTGTTCATCCACACGCAACCGCTCGGACAGGTCAGGATGCGTCACAGCTATGATACGGTGCATGAGAGGGGTCATTGAGCGTCGGGCCAGACTTGCCGTTCTTGGAATCATCCCTAGTGTCACTTCCGCTACATTCTTGCTCAGCCTGGAAATGTCGTCCCAGCGTTTGTGGCAGTGTGTATTTTGTCTATTGGACACCCCCACTGCTCGTACATCACGTGCAATGCTCCTCCACACGTCCTTGCGAAGGTGCAGCTTGACCTACCATGATGGGAGACAAAAGGGTGCAAGTCAGTGGACAGTTGGCCAGTCACACAGATAGGGGCAACACGTTTCTCTCAGCAGCCATGCACATTTCGACTCATGTGTTGGTCCCACATCACCCCGCCAAGATTCCAGAGCCCAGGTGTCATGGAACACCTCATGCACACCAACTTGTCCCCCACTGCACTTACCACCTGTCCGGGTGCGCCGTACAGGCGTCCGTAGTTGCGGAGCACACCGTCCACGAGGACATCCAGCTCCGCGGCGGTGAAGGGACGAGACCGGATCTCTTTGACTCTCGACATGGCAAGGTCACCGAGTATGGCACTAGAGCGGCAGTCGGTGGTCAGCTCCGCAGCAGCAGGTAGAGGTGATGGTCACAGGCAGCAGTCGGTGGTCAGCTCCGCAGCAGCAGGTAGAGGTGATGGTCACAGGCAGCAGTCGGTGGTCAGCTCCGCAGCAGCAGGTGGAGGTGATGGTCACAGGCAGCAGTCGGTGGTCAGCTCCGCAGCAGCAGGTGGAGGTGATGGTCACAGTCAGCAGTCGGTGGTCAGCTCCGCAGCAGCAGGTGGAGGTGATGGTCACAGGCAGCAGTCGGTGGTCATCGTAGAATGTGTGCTTTTGCACATAACACATATATAGGGCCCTGTGGCCATGTCAGTGGCATACGGCGCCAGCCATTGGTCAGCCCTGGAAGCGTGTTTGGAAATGGGCCAATGACTGGCCCTGGTGTTGCGGTGCACAGCATACGGTACATTCTATTGGGCACACGCGGCCCTTGTTCACACCTCCCATTGGCTGCACGTGCACAGACCGTCACGCTCACACACCGGCAAGTGCATGTGGAAGGTTCCGGGACGGATGCTTCATTTGCAACAATGTTCTATTACTGGCGCCAACATGGCGGGGCACGTATTCGGCGGGGGAGGTGCAGGCCAACACATCCATAAGCTGATGTCAATGCACATGGCAGGTCATGACCCCCCTTACAGTGACATTGCATCATCCAGCCTACACCGGCCGGCCCAGCCCTGCCCAGGACCGCCGTGCCGGCCATGTCAACTACCGCCGTTTCAGGCCCCATCCACTACCGCCGTGCCAGGCCCTGCCCAGGCCCGCCGTGCCGGCCATGTCAACCACTGCCGTTTCAGGCCCCGTCCACTACCGCCGTGCCAGGCCCTGCCCAGGACCGCCGTGCCGGCCACGTCAACCACCGCCGTGCCAGGCCCCGCCAGGGCACGGCGGTAGTGGACGGCGGTCCTGGGCAGGCCCTGGCACGGCGGTAGTGGACGGGGCCTGAAACGGCGGTGGTTGATATGAAAAGATGACTTCAGGTGTGCCATACTTTTGTCATAAGTAAGACTGTTAGCGTTCTAGTTGTTCTTTAGAACACTCTGGGACATTCTGTCATTGGGCTATAGTTGGGCTACATCTGGCTGATATTTGGGCTACATTTGTTTTTTTTTGTCTCTGGTGGCCAT
Organism: Lissotriton vulgaris; assembly: GCF_964263255.1. Taxonomy (NCBI): domain Eukaryota; kingdom Metazoa; phylum Chordata; class Amphibia; order Caudata; family Salamandridae; genus Lissotriton; species Lissotriton vulgaris. Next base: position 657,647,626 of record NC_141694.1, on the reverse strand, counting down.
CTTTGGGCTACATTGGGCTACATTGGGCTACATTTGGGCTCTAACATATATATAGCCCAATATATCTTTTTTCAAAGTTAATTTTCGTAAAAACCACTGGAGCATATATCTTGAGACATAGCTAAGGCACATCGGGCTACCAGTCCCTACAATTTTGCCAAGTTTGGTGGAAATCCATTCAGCCGTTCGGGCTAAAAGTGAGGTCGACCGCCCTATGGAAATTAACATGGGGAAAACCCGTTTTGGGACCCCCTTTTATCTCAGCCCCCGCTTGACGAATCCCCCCCAAACTTCAAGGGAAGGACCGGAGCACCACGAGGTAAATTTGAGGAAATTTTCAGGCAGATTCCTCAACCGGTGCCACCAAAGTTATTCCCAATAGAATGTTGAGATTTTGCATTGAAAGAAATCCTAACTATAACTACCTACTGGCGACCGCCAGTAGGTAATATATATATATATATATATACATTAGTAAATTCTACAGGGGAACTCGCTTACTATACAGTGCAGACCTTGTGCCTGGGTGACTTGGGCCGAGCAAGGGCCACAATATTGCGAGGGGTGCAGCAGGGAGCTGCCTGACTGAATGTCATACAAACAGCATCTCACCCATCCCACTTGTTCTCAATGGGGTTCCGTTATAGACTTGGTATTCATCCCTTATTGTACCTCAGCGTAATTGTTACCAGCCCATCAACTTCCTGCCCTCCTCCCATCTTCCTCACAACTCCTTCTGTCACACCACAATGACCCTTACGCCCCCTCAACAGATGCAATAAGACCGCCATGAGAGCAACCCTTCAAGTACTTACAAACTTTTAAAGACGAAGAAGTACCTTTAAATGGTAGCATTAGTTCGCTCATCTAAACCATGTCTGTGGATGATAAGCCGCACTTACATAACGTTCTATTTCTAAGAGCTTTGATAAGTCTTAATTAAACTGAAAAAACAAATATATATATGTGTATATATGGCAAGAAAAATAGAAAATATCATCTTTGCATTATCAAAATGTTAGGCCGAGATTGGTCACTCACTTCTTTCACAAACTCCTGGCCTTGATCTGATAGAACTATTTTCCGACTTCCATGGCATAAGTACAGTTACAACAGTGTTGAAGCAACTACAGCTCCAGTCTTGGATTTCAGAGAAAATGCCTCAACCCATTTTAAAAAATAATCTGTTGCAGAGTAGAGCAGGAAATGGGTATTTCGTTACTAGACTAAGTCAAAAATCTGGTGGTGACTTGCTTTCTGGCAGGAACATTGCCTTTATGAGGTGGACCAAAACCAACAAAAACTTGTTATATTTAAAAGCGACCCTTGACCTTCCAGGTAGGTCGCTCCCCCCTAGTGCTGCAGCTCCGCCAGCACTTGTGCCCTGCCTCACTGGTTTCGCTGATTGATGGTTCTTGCTGCCCATTCCTGGGTGCTGTTTTTTACCGACCCCCCCTACCCACTGCTCACTTTCCCGCCGCTGCTGCCCCTGCGGCCGCACCGCCCCGCGCCCATTCGCTATCCTCTGCCTCCCGCCTCCCAGCTGCTCCTCCCTCCCAGCTCCACTAAAAATGGTGGCAGTTGCGCAGCCACGCAGAAGACGCGCACAGCGGGCGTGCCACTGGTGTTCCGAAGGTACACCTAAGGCAAGCCCGTCTATGCCCGTCTGCGCCTGGACCGCACCCAGTGCCACAACCCCTGGACCTCGCAAACGCCACGACACCAGACTCCACTATGACGCCAGCAGCCTCCACGTACTCAACGCCGGACGAAACCACACCTGCTTCCAGGTCACCCTGAAACGGACCCACGGAGCCTTCTCCTGCCACACCTGCAGCTTCACATGTGACAGAACCACCAAATCTCCAAGGACTGGACCCAACCACCTCTGCATACTCCTCAACACCAGCTCTGCATGCAAACACGCCGCCGAGCTCTTAGATCTGCTCGACACCTCCGTCCCAGATATGACCTCCTTGACCGAGACCTGGTGGAACGACTCCTCGGCACCCGACATCGCCATAGCCATCCCGGATGGCTACAAGATCACCCGCAAGAATTGCGCCAATGGAATCAGAGGAGGAATAGCCATTGTCCACAAGTCCACCCTCAAGGTCACGACCCATGCAGACGACACCCTCAACACCACCGAACACCTGCACGTCCGGGTCCACACCGACCCCAACACCACCCTCAGAGGAACACTCATCTACAGCCCCCCCGGACCCCAGGCTCAGTTCAGCTACTCCATCGCGGACCTTGCCAGCACCCACGCACTCGCCTCTACGGACTACATCCTTCTCAGGGACCTGAACTTCCACCTCAAGAACAACAACGATTTCAACTCCGCCACCCTGATCAACAACCTCACCAACTTCGGCCTCAAATAACTCGTCACCACACCAACCCATGCCGCCAGCCACACGCTGGACCACGTCTTCTCCACAGGCACCCACATCACCTGTGACCACACCACGAACACCACTGGACAAACCATTGCATTTATTTCACCTTCAAGAAACCAACCACACACCACCACACCCGACAGCTGCTTTGCCGCTGCTGGAGCAAAGTCAGCAAACACCGGCTGATCACCACCCTCGCAAAGAACCCACCCACCGACCCCACCAACCCAGACGCCGCACCTAGAATCCTAAGACAGTGGATTGACGCCTGCGCCAGCACCCTCAATAAACCCTCCAACAATCACACCAGCAAGAGAGTCACCTGGTTCACCGACGAGCTCCAGATCTCCAAACGTGCATGCCAGAAACTGGAGAAAATATGGCTCCACAAATTCACACTGGACAACCATGCAGCCCACAAGGACGCCACCTGCAGACATCACCACCTCATCAGATTAGCCAAGAGATCCTCCTTCAAAGACCGCTTGGACAACAACACACATAACAGCAAAGAAATCTTCAGCATCATAAAGGAACTCTCCAACCTCAGCGCCAACGCCAACGACATCCCGCCCTCACAAGAACTGTGCGACTTACTAGCCATCTTCTTCCACCGCAAGATCGCTGACATCCACAAAAGCTTCAAAACCAAAACCGCCCGACTATGCCAGACTCCACCTCCCCTGGGAACACCACCAGCGTCATCAGCCTGAGATCCTGGTCCAACGTCAGCGACGACGAGACACGCAAAGTTATGAACTCCATCTACTCAGGATCTCCGCCAGACCCGTTCCCACACCACATATTTAACAAAGCAGATGCAGCCATCGCACCCCAACTACGGAAGGTCATCAACATCTCCTTCGAAACAGCAACATTCCTGAAAAGCTGGAAGCACGCCAAAATAAACGCCCTCCTCAAGAAGCCCAAGGCGGACCCCAAGGACCTCACAAACTTCCGGCCCATCTCCCTGCTCCCGTTCCCAGCAAAAGTCATTGAGAAAACCGTCAACAGACAACTGACCCGCCACCTGGAAAACAACAACATCTTGGACCCATCCCAGTCCGGATTCAGACAAAACCACAGCACCGAGACAGCCCTCATCGCTGCCACAGACGACAACAAGCCCCAATTAGACAACGGCGAAACATCAGCCCTCATCCTCCTGGACCTGTTGGCCGCCTTTGACACGGTCTGCCATCGCACTCTAAAGACACGCTGCCTAGAAGCTGGTATCCAAGAGAAGGCCCTTTGACTGGACCTCATCCTTCCTCTCTGGCAGAACCCAGAGTGCCCGCCTCCCACCCTTCCGATCCGAAGCCACCGACATCATCTGCGGTGCCCCCCAGGGCTCATCCCTCAGCCTGACTATGTTCAACATCTACATGGCCCCCCTCGCACAAGTAGCCCACCAGCACGACCTCAACATCATCTCCTACATCGGCGACACCCAGCTCATCCTCTTCCTCACCAAGGACCCACACACCGCCAAAACCAACCACCACGAGGGAATGAAGGCCGTGGCTGACTGGATGAGGAGAAACCGTCTGAAGCTGACCTCGGACAAGACGGAGGTACTCATCCTCGGACCCACCCCCTCAGCCTGGGATGACTCCTGGTGGCCGACCACACTGGGAACAGCACCAACACCCACCGACCAGGCACGTAACTTAGGAGTCATCCTCGACTTCTCCCTCTCCTTGGCTAAACAGGTCAATGCCGTTTCCTCCTCCTGCTACAACACTCTCTGCATGCTCTGCAGGATCTGCAAGTGGATCCCGACCGAAACAAGAGGAACGGTGACACAGGCCCTCGTCAGCAGCAGACTGGACTACGGCAACGCACTCTATGTAGGAATCCCAGACAAACACCTACGACGACTACAAGGCATCCAAAATGCCTCCGCCCGACTGATCGTCAACGTCCCCCGCCATAGCCACATCACCCCCCCACCTGAGAGACCTACACTAGCTCCCTGTCGACAAAATGATCACCTTCAAGCTACTCACCCACACACACAAAGCACTCCACAATGCCGGACCAGCCTACCTTAACAGCAGACTCAGCTTCTACACCCCCACCCGCCAGCTCCGCTCTGCCAGCCTCGCCCTCACCGCTGTCCACCACATCCAGCGAACAACCTCCAGGGGCAGATATTTCTCCTACCTCACCGCCAAAACCTGGAACACCCTACCTACCCAAATATGGCAGACCCAAGACCTACTCGCCTTCAGAACACTCCTCAAGACCTGGCTCTTCGAGCAGTAGCAGCACCCCCCCCTCCCCTCAGCGCCTTGAGACCCGCACGGGTAAGTAGCGCGCTCTACAAGTACTCTGATTGATTGATTGTTGATTGAAGTCTAACTTGAGCACGTTGTGTAAGTATGTGAATGAGCATCAGAACGACTGGGATTTATAGTTGGGCCATGCATTGTTCGCTTTACGATTGAAGCTACATGATTGAGTTTTAAGTTTCCATTACAATGGCGTCGATGCCCAAACGGACTAACTACAAAAGAAGAAGTCACTTTACCTCGTGACTTGAATAAATAGTAGCCGAAGGGGGTGTCCTCACCCAGAATGGACAGTTGAATGTTGTTTTCTGAGAATATTTCCTTTAATAGCTTGAGTTTGTACTACCATGCAGGAAGCGAATATGCAGGTATTATCGCAGAAGAGAAAATTAGAAAAGCAGAGTTGCAGAAGCAGACAAAGCCGAATATTGATGTTGCCCAGGAAAAACAAAGAAAAATATAAAAGGAGAGATTCCAAGAAATATAAGTCGTACACCTTCCGAGAGTTAGTTCTTCTAAAAAAATTGTAGGGGAACAACTAGAGAAGTAGGCATTTTGGAGCATAACTTTACTGGACCTTTTTTCCGAAGTGCAAGGAAAGCTTGTAAAATTAGTCAATAATGCTAGCAAGATGCCTTTACCTAGAAGTTATAAGTCAGTACTTGTGAGTTAAAAAAGGAAAAAAGGAAATGTAAACTGTGCTGCCTTTTTTGATAATGTTCGATTGTTTTAAATGTACTAGGAAGAAGAATTAAAGTATCCTCTTCTGTTTGTATGTATTTTTTTATGTATGAGACTGTAATGAGACACAACTTTGTTTCTGGCATTTACTCGTCCTGATATGTCATTTGTAACTTAAACAAACTAGGACTTGGTAATGACTGAATGAATGTGACAGTGTGTGTTATGGACAGGTCCGTGCTTGTGAGGTAAAGAAGGTAAAAAGGAAAGGTAAACTGTGCTGCCTTTTTTATTAATGTTAGATCGTTTGAAATGTACTAGGAAGAAGAATTAAAGTATTGTCTCCTGTATGTATGTATGTATGTATGTATGTATTTATGTATGAGACTGTAATGAGACACAACTTTGTCTCTGGAATTTACTCGTCCTGAAATGTCATTTGTAACTTAAATAAACCTGGACTTGTAGCTGTCGGTACTCCCCTACAGGAGAGTACCTTCCAGGGCAGACCTACTGATGAAGATGGGCGGGAAGATTCTCCATCCCAGCCTTCCCTCACTGAACTTGGCAGCCTGGCTCCTGAGGTCCTACAATACGGGCACTTAAATCTGCCGCAGGGCTGCATTCACATTCTGAAAGAGACTAAGAGGCCTTCCACAAGAGTGTCATATGCGTTTAAGTGGAAGAGATTCTACCTGTGGTGTGTTGCAAATCACTTTGACCCTACAAAAGGGGCAGGAGGTAGAGATTCTTCCTTACCTCCATTATTTAGCTAGGACAGGTCTTAAATATGCCTCAGAGTTCATTTGTTGGCCATTACAGCATATAGAAAATCACCCAACAAACCTTTTTTTACAGTTGCAAGTTAAGGATTTCCTACAGGGGTTGAAGAAAGTATATCTCTCCATTTCAGTTCATTACACAGATGTCTCAACTATGAAATGTGCTAGTCATCACAAACAGATACTGGAGCAGCAGCAGACAGACAGAACGTATCTATATCAGCTCCCCCGTGACATATGGGGTATACAGATGCATATGGGCCCACAGATGGATAGAACACAAGCCCTGGGGGGTGACGGTCCCCAGGGCCATTGAGGGCTCCAGGAGGGGGCCCGCGTGGCCACCCTCCCACATTTTTGAAAAGCCCTGGGGGTGGAGGTCCCTGGGGCTGGGGGGGCCCTGTGAGCCCCCCTCATACATTAAAATCGAGCGACGGGGAGTGGTGGTTCCCGGGGCTGGGGAGGACTCAAAGCCCCCCCTGTTAACATTTTAAAGCCCCGGGGGGTGGCGGTCCCTGGGGTTGGGAGGGCCTGAGAGCCCCCCACCCTTTTTAACAAACCCCAGTGTGGTGGTCCCCAGGGCTGCAGGGGGGACCAGTGAGCCCCCCGCATATATTGTCTTAGTGCCCCGGGTGTGGCGGTCCCCCACCCATTTTGAAGATGCCCTGGGGGGTGGCGGTCCCTGGGGCTGCGGGCGGCCCCATGAGCCCCTCCATATATTAACTTAGAAACCCGGGGGTGGCGGTCCCCCAACCATTTTAAAGAAGCCCCGGGGGTGGCGGTCCCTCTCCTGTATGTATGTTTTTATGTATGAGACTGTAATGAGACACAACTTTGTCTGTTGGAGAACCGGGCCTTATGGATGGGAGGCGCAGGGGACACCTAAATCCCCGAGTTCACCTGCCTTGCAACTAACAGAGACACGAGACACTCCGTTGAGCGTGGAAGCCAGGTTTATTAGCTGCAGCTAAGCACAGTTGTCCCAGAAGTTGCACACAGGGTGGAATCTAAGGAGACTAAGGAGACTGCCACTTCAATCTGTGGCGCACAGTCTTTTATAGGAAACACATTTACAGTATCCCACTCTTTGCACACACAAAACGAACCAATGAGAAAAGTTGAAAAACAAGCTATCAGGTGTCTCAAATACGTCCCTTTCTCAGACCCAGTGTGCTACCCCTCCCGGCAAATTAATCAGTGATGGTGTCCACAATCCCCTCTTGCAGATGGCAGGGCGTATTTGTGTGCCTCAAAGGATGGTTGTATAATAGGAGCATACAAGGAGAGAATAGAGAAGGCCAGTCGGATAAGATAGTATAAGGAAAGAATAGGAGAGGGCAAATAGTCGGCCGAGACAGGGATCAATCGATCCAGACATTGATTAACGAACTCAGCCAGACCCTGACATCGGGTTTCATGAACAAGGACAATGGAGTTACTTTTTAACTGAAAGGACACGTAGCAGCTGGAAAAGCAAAAGCACATTGTTCGCCGTGCTGCCTGAGTGAGGGCAACACAAAATGGCGACAGGACATAAAATGATACGGATACGGGACGAAATCCGAAATCATAGAACCTCAGACCCTCCTTTTGCCATTACTCAGGCCAATCTGAGTCGATGTCAATGGCCATGAGGTCATCGAGCTGTTGCTGTAGCATCATTCTACTATTCTCTGTTTTTCGTGACGCAGGCTTCGGGACACACATAGTGGCACAAAGACCACATATTACAGGTCCACACTGCACACAAAGACAACAAGAGAAGATGATAGCCAAGATCATTCCAAGGAAAGTTAGTATCTTCCATCCCCATGTGTACATTAGTCCCCAAAACCATCCCATTACAGACCAATCTCCCGTGTCCTGATGTATAGACTCGGAGATGGTATGTAACTTGGAGATAGCTTGGTATACTGTAGGGGCATTATCAGGAATGTAAACACAGCAACTAGACCCGATCAATTTACAGACTCCACCACAATCTGCAAGGATAATATCAAAAACTATCCTATTTTGTAAAGTCATAAGACGATCCGCCTGAAGTTCGGCTGTCACATTACTCAAGGCTCCAGAGGTTTCATTTATGGTAGCCTCAACAACACGAGCTAAGGGTCGGATGTCTCTGCTATTGGCCATTGGGACCCAGAAGGGAAGCAACCCTTTAATTAAGTCCTGCTGTGTCTTTCTGATCAAAAACTCCCCTACCATGTCTTTTCCTGTAATGGCCTGAAGGAGCAGTATACGTTGGGGGAAAAGGAAAAGACACATAACAGGTTCCTGAGAAATAAGTAGGAAGCCATGTATAGGCTCTATCGTGACAGATGAAATATGTGCCTTTGATGGCACTAGCGGTGAGGGAATGTGAGGTGTATGGAGATAAGTATGAGAACAGATACTCTTCTCCTGCTGATTCTTAACATTCTGGCCATTAATTTATAAACAAAAATTACCTCGATGAGGTACAGTCCAAATTGGCGGAGAGCTCCTTCGTTTAGCCTTTTCTGTGAGGCTAGTAACATATTGGGTTATATTCCATCCATCATACGCTCTCTTTTCATCTATAGAATTCTTACCAATCTGAGCAATCTTAGCCATAGTCACTATTCCCTTAATCAAAGTACTGTGACTAAAGTCTGCTCCACCACCATATGGACTGCCAGGAGGATATTGTAGCTGGTTTTGATAAAGGTTAGAGAACATAGCCAAATAAGCCCAGGCGGAACCTTCACAGGAGAATGGAAAAACTAAATACCGCATGCCTCTCTCTGTATTATGAGGCATGAGCCCACAAACCCAACAATCAGTAGTATTCATCACTAGTTGGTGTTGATGCAATAACTGAATAAACAAATTATTGAAGTATTCGGTTCTCCTAATCTGTTCCTGTTTTGAAAGTGTATAAAACCGATGTGGGGAGGCAGTAGTAGGAAAAGATAAAAAGACAGATGCAGGGACAGGTGATGGCTGTATAACATAAACAACCCAACTTCCACATGCTAATAAATAACATAACCATATCAGAATACATAGGGTTATTCCACACAGACTAACCATTAATTTCTTGAATCTATCTTTCATATTTACAGTCTGATCATTAATTTCCACTTTAATATCCATTACTCTAAAGCGTTGCTCACGATCATCTTCCTAGAGCACTTAGCTGTGATTATTAGCTGTCCTATGACACTGCAAGTCCTGCAGACCCTAGGTCACTATTCAGGTCACAGCTTAATACTACCATGACCCTGCAACTTGATGTATAGTGGAAGAAAACACATTAGAATGTATTTCAAAACAAAAAGGTATAATCAGAAAAATCGTAAAAAGGAAAAGTTCAGTTGTCTTTGGTCGTTCTCGATCCTAAATGATATCGAGTCTTATTAGGGATTTTCTGGTCCTTAAACAAGGCTTCTGGATCCACCGTGTTCAACTGCAGATGTGTTGAGACGGCCTCCTGTAACACGTTGTCGTCTTCTTTATCAGAGTTCATGTGGTCCAGGCGTGCACTACTAAACGGTACAAATCTAGGCACTTTTTCACTTTTTTTATCACCTATGCCTTCACGAATCCACTTGTCAAAAGGCAAAGGCAAAGGTATCCTCTTACAGTGCACGCATGGACCCAGTTCTTTTTCCCAACAACCTTCACTGCCGTCCGTGTAGTCAATTCTTTTTTCGCTGAAGGTTTTTCACGCAGACCCAGTCGCCAGGTTGGATGGAATGACCTGGGTCTGCGGAGGCCTCTGGCACAGCGTTTTGAATCTGTTGATGAAGAACACATAATTTAGTGGTGAGGTCATGCAAGTAGTCAATCAGCATTGGGTATGGAATATCAGAATACTTTTTAGGTCGAGGACTCCCCAGACATTTGCCGGGCGCCCAAAAACGACCTCATACGGACTCAGACCTAAACAGGAATGCCCAGTAGTTCTTGTAGACAGAAGTGCTAATGGTAGGGCATCAGGCCAGGCGAGACCTGTGATCGCTTGAATCTTTGGCAATTTGAGCTTGAGAGTACCACTATAGCACTCTACCAATCCTGCTGACTGAGGGTGGTTTGCCGCATGGAATGTCTGTTTAATACCAAGACCTGCACATACTTCTGCATAATTGTGCGTTGGCCTACGAATTCACTCCCATTGTCAGACCAGACAATGCGTGGCAAACCAAACCTCGGGAAAAACTCCTTCAAAAGGACTTTGGCAGTAGACAAAGCAGTATTGTCCTTTAGGGGGTAGGCCTCTATCCATCTGGAAAAGGCACAAACCACCACCAGAACATACTTGAGATTATTACAACGATCCATATGAATGTAATCATTTGCAATACCTCGAAAGGATACGTAGGGGGAACAAAATGACCTGCTGGAGTTGGGGTTCCCTTTCCTGGATTATACATTAAACAAACAATGCAGTGCTTTGCCACGTTTTCTGCACATTTAGGAATTCCTTTGTTCTGTCATACTGGAGCCAAGATTTTACAGATGCCCTTTGTACTAATATGGGCTGGACCATGCGCCATAGTAACTACAGGTAGTACATAAGCGTCTGATAACAGCCATCGTTGATGCTCTGACGATTCCGTCCAACACCCAGTCGTGTCCAACATTCCCGTACTCTCTCTCCACTTACTCAGCTCTTTCTCAGTAGCCTCTTCTTGCATCATTCTCACACTTTCTATTGTGTCCTCACACATTCCTCCTTCTCTGACCCATCTTGCAGGGCCCGCAACATACATACGACACCTAACATCTCTCGCTGTCTCTTTTGCTACTTCATCAGCAAAAGCATTCCCACGGCCTACATCATAAGTAATCTTTTTGTGCGCGCTACACTTGATTATTGTTATTTGTGTAGGCAAAGCAAGTGAGTCGAGAAGATCAGTCACCAACTGGCCATGCTGTATTTTAGTCCCATGGGAAGTAAAGAATCCTCTTTCCTTCCACAAGCGACCAAAACTATGAGCCACACCGAAAGCATATTGGCTATCAGTGTAGACATTCACTCTCCTTCCTTTTGCCAAGACACATGCTCTCGTCAAAGCAATTAATTCAGCTGCTTGGGCTGAATTCTGTGCAATACGTGCTGTCTCTACTACCGTATGCAAAGTAGTAACAGCATAAGCTGCAGTTGTCTCACCATTTGGAAGCTTAAAACAAGATCCATCTACCCATAGGATCCCGTCCGGATCCACAAGTGGTGTATCTTTTAGATCTATTCTGTCTTTTGTTTCCTCCTCTTTTCGGAGAAAACAATCATGCTGTTATTGAATGCCTTTCTCATCCGGTATGGGCAACAATGTTGCTGGGTTCAGAGTATTGCACCGCTTGATATGTATATGGCTAGCCAAAAGCGTTAGCTCATATCCAGACAAGCGAGCACGTGTGAGGTGTTGTGTTTTAGTTCTATTCAAAAGAGTATCCACTGTATGTGGTACCATAACAACAAGGGTGTTGTCCAATACCAATCCAGAAGACTGACAAATAAATAGAAATTGCTGCCGCTGCTGTAGCCCTGAGACAACTAGGCAATGCCTAGGCTACTGGATCCAATGTAGCCGAAAAATAGGCACATGGCCGTTGTTTGTCTCCAAATTGTTGCGTTTAAACTGACAACGCACAACATTCTCTTTCATGCACATAGAGTGTAAAAGACTTACTGTAATCCGGAGTACCTAGCACAGGTGCAGAACACAAAGCATTACGTAAATCAGAAAAACTCTTTTGGCATTCATCAGTCCAAGGGAGAGGTTGTGGCGTATCTTTCAACGTAAGCACCAGCAGAGGTTTAGCTAACAAAGAAAAATTTGGAATCCATTGCCTACAATATGAGGTAATGCCCAGAAAGGCACGTACCTCTCTCTGTGTGGTTGGCTCAGACATTTGTGGGATCGCTTGAATTCGTTCTGGGGTCAATCGTCTTCCCTCCTTCGACAAGAGATGACCTAAATAGGTAACCTCTTGGCCGCAATATTGCAACTTAGAAGGGGACACTTTATGATGTAGATCAGACAAATGACGCAACAAAGAAACCGTCACATCTTTACAAACATCCTCCGAATCAGCAGCAATCAGCAAATCGTCAACGTATTGGATCAAAGTAGCACCTGGAGGCAAAATGAACGCATCAAGCTGGGATTTCAAAGCCTGACTGTAAATGGAGGGACTCTCACAATAACCTTGAGGAGCACGCTTGAACCGAAAACTTCGGCCTCCGAGAGAGAAGCCAAAAATATCTCTACTTTCCTCAGCAATAGGAATACTAAAGAAAGCATTCTTCAGATCAATAACAGAAAACCATGCCGCCGAGGCGGGTATCATAGTAAGCAAAGCAGTGATATCTGGAACAACAGGAAACTGGGGGACAACAATCTTGTTGACCTCCGAAGGTCAATCACAAAGCCATACACAGGTGGTAGAGAAGGATCGCTGCGTTTAAGAACGGGGAGAACAGGACTGTTACAAACATTGTCTCTAGTTTCTTCGACCACTCCCTTCTGGACCAAATCATAGATAATAGCCATCAAAGCTTGTTCACCATCATTAGAAATCTTGTACTGTGGAATGCATGGCAACTTGACATCAGGCTTAATGGTAACCACATAAGGAGGAATCTGCAACAAACCAACATCGTTCGGACCTGTAGCCCAAAGTGTAGCAGGAAGAGATTGCAACTCAGGCAGAAAACTATCCTTCGATAGATATATAGGAGAAACCAATTTCTCACCCAAAGTAAGACGCACACCAGAGGAGGAACAATACAATGTTGCATGAAGACGTTTCAGCAGATCCAAACCCAACAAATTCTCTCCGCAACCAGTCGTTAAAATAAGTGGAGCTTCCAGATCGTAAGGACCAATCGAAGGAGGCAAAGGACAAGAAACTGGGTTAGCAACTGGGGAGCCGGAAAATCCTACAGAAACGTTCGTTAAGCCAGACAAAGGTGCCCCGGGGAGTTTTGAATGGATCATAGAACTTCTCATTGCACCAGTATCCAAAAGAAATGGCTCTGCAACACCCAAAGCAACTACCTCAACAGAAGGCCCATTCTGATCCACTGGAACTGATACGACTTCTTTACTTTGTCCATGGCTGTCCTAACTAGAATGAAAATCCTGAACTTCACCATCAACACAATAATCGTCATTGTAATGTTGCGCAGACTGAGTATTCTGCTGATCAAAATAATTCGAAGAATTCTGAGTGGGAAAACCGTGCTAAAATACACTATTGCCGAAAAAATTACTTTTGCAATGCATGGGGCACATGACACACTACTTACACGAAAAAAATTACATCGCATTAACTTGAACAGCATGTAGCACACTGCTGTGGAAGCGGCCACGTGGCACTTGGCAAATTAAAGAAACTCAGCAGGATTAAGTGATTTGCATAGAACAAAGCATAGCAAATCAAGTTTAACGTTAATAAAAAACATGGAGAGTGTATTAAAATACAACATTAGCAATCGATTACATGTGCAGTGCAGGGGGAGGAAGCAGCACGTGGCGCACTACCTAAATAATGAAAGGTGGCAGGATTAAGTGATTTGCGCAGAAACAGCGGCTACCAAGGCAAGTTATTCGACATACCAAAGCTGAAAACCGTGCTAAAATACACTATTGCCGAAAAAATTACTTTTGCAATGCATGGGGCACATGACACACTACTTACACGAAAAAAATTACATCGCATTAACTTGAACAGCATGTAGCACACTGCTGTGGAAGCGGCCACGTGGCACTTGGCAAATTAAAGAAGCGCAGCAGGATTAAGTGATTTGCACAGAACAAAGGATAGCAAATCAAGTTTAACGGTATTAAAAAACATGGAGAACGTGCTAAAATAAAACATTGGCCAATCGATTACATGTGCAGTGCATGGAGAGGAAGCGGCACGTGACGCACTACTTAAATAATGAAAGGCGGCCGGATTAAGTGATTTGTCTAGAAACAGCGGCTACCAAGGCAAGTTATTCGACATACAAAAGCTGAAAACCTTGCTAAAATACACTATTGCCGAAAACATTACTTTTGCAATACATGGGGCACGTGACGCACTACTTACACGAGAAAAACTACATCGCATTAACTTGAACAGCACGTGGCACACTGCTGCGGGAACGGCCACGTGGCGCTTGGCAAATTAATCAAATACGGCAGGATTAAGTGATTTGCACAGAAACAAAGGATAGCAAATAAAGTTTAACGTTATGAAAAAAACATGGAGAGCGTGATAAAATACAACATTAGCTAATCGATTACATTTGTAATGCATGGGGAGGAAGGAGCACCTGGCGCACTACTTAAATAATGAAAGGCGGCAGGATTAAGTGATTTGATCAGAAACAGCGGCTACCAAGGCAAGTTATTCAACATACAAAAGCTAGAAACCGTGCTAAAATACAGCATTGCCAAAAACATTACTATTGCAATGTATGGGGCTTGTGAGACGCTACTTACACAAGAAAAACTACATCGCACTAACTTGAACAGCACGTGGCACCCTGCTGCGGGAACGGCCATGTGACGCTTGGCAAAATAAAGAAACACAGCAGGTTTAAGTGATTTGCGCAGAAACAAAGGTTACAAAGTCAACTTTAACGATATAAAATAGCAGGAAAGCATGCTTAAAAACAGCATTGTCAAATCAAACAAAAATTTGCATTTACGCGGTACTTAAAAAATCGTTCAGATTAATTAACTTAATTACCCTTAAAAGTATTCACCTACGAAGAAGGCTGTGTCTGCAGAATAGGAAAAGTTTGAGAAGGTTGGAAGGTTATAAATGCTTTGCAGGACGATGATTGGTTGAGCAAGATGTCACTGGGTGTGAGAGCTGTGATTGGGCATGTTGCAATTGAGCATGCGCAAATAAAATGAAATACATTAGGGGTACAAGGCCAGATGGTGGGACGCATTTTGCGCATGCACAACATTAACACGCAAGTGCTACCACAAACATGCATGCGCAAAGTGAAGGCAACTCCTAGGGGTACACACACAGATGGGGTTTGGATATCGATAGAACACCGGCTCCCGCAGGAGGCGGGGAGCCTTCGGGACCGTGGGGGGATTGGAAACCCCCACGGTCCCCAACGGTGAGGGAAAGCCCCGGGGGATGGGCTCAACAGGGCTACCAGTGGCACGGGAGGGGGCCACGCGGCCCCCTCCCCATTAACAAAAATAAATTATAAAAAAGGTCGGCCCCTGGGAATGGGGTCTCCGGGGCCTTTTCAGTGGCCTCAGGAGGGAGGCTATGCAGCCCTCCTCCATAAAAAACAAAAAAATAATGGGCCCTGCCCCGGGGGATGGGGTCCCCGGTGCCCGGAATTGGCCAAGGGAGGGGGGCCACGTGGCCTCCTTCCCATAAAAAAATTAATACGGATACTGCGCGCATTGTCATCGTTACATAAGCGCACTCTTCCGATCACGCGCTGAATTCTAATTAGCTGTCAACATTTGAAATTAGAAATTGTTGGCAGCCATTTTATGCCTTGGTAGAAGGGAGGCTGAAGAAGCCTGTGAAATGTGTGTTTAAAACGTGAAAAGGGGGAGTGTAGACACACCCTGACCCTCTAGGTCTGGTTAGGGGGTCCTACGGTCCTACAAGGACCCCCAGGGCCCAAAAAATATCCTAATATTTTTGGGAAAATTTACGGGGTGCGCGTATGATCCGCGCATTCAAGCAATATGAAAAAAAAAGGAAACGTGGGCTTCCACGCGTCTTTGGTAATTTGCATTCTTTCAACTGTTTAGAGGAGATGCAGCAGTGCTGGATCCAGGATCCACCACTGAGTAAGAAAAGGTAACGATAACACTACTTACTTGCTAAGTGAATTTCCTTCCATAGGCTAACATTCACTGGTTTCACTTGGAAATTCTTCTAAATGTGGAGTTTTGGACCGTTAAGATATTCACCTAAAATCATCCGAACAGCAAATTCCAATTTACTCACCTGTTATCAGGAGAGAACCCAGTGCTGTGTGTTTGCTGTTCACCCTATCTGGGAAGGGTATGCCCAGACGTGGGTCCCGTGCTTACTACGCCACTGAAGTCAAGCTATTCTGGATGAAGACGAATGATAGCCAGAAACCGGTCCTAGGATGCTTTATTCTGGTCCAGGGAAGACATGGCTTGGCAGTTCGGTCTGGAGTGCTCCCATTAAGGCACAGGGTCAAGACTGATTTGCATATGGCCATGTCTGAATGGGGGTGGCTTGGTGAGCAAAATAATGATGGATTAAACCCAGATCTGTGACTGGGGGTGAATGTTTTGCCATTGAGCAACATTCCGTCCATCATCTTGTGTGTTTGCTGTTCACCCTATGTGGGAAGGGTATACCCAGACGTAGGTCCCGTGCTCACTAAGCCACTGGAGTCAAGCTATCCTGGCTGAAGATGACTGATAGCCAGAAACCAGTCCTAGGATGCTTGATTCTGGTCCAGGGAAGACATGGCTTCGCAGTTCGGTCTGGACTGTTCCCATGAGGCACAGGGTAAAGACTCATTTGCATATGGCCAAGTCTGAACTGGGGTGGCTTGGTGAGCAAAATAACGATGGATTAAACCCAGATCTGTGATTGGGGGTGAATGTTTTGCCATTGAGCAACATTCCTTCCATCATCTTGTGTGTTTGCTGTATCTTTTAGCCCAGCACTAACCCTGAAAAGTAATTCTAAGCATACTTACAAGTAACCTGTATTTCCTTCCATAGGAATCCCCTTACTACGAAACAAAAATGAATAAAATTCCCCAGGGCCCCAAAAAAGTAAATGGCAGGGGGGCCACACAATGTAATGTAATTTAAAAAATAAAATATCTAAAAATAAATAGTTTAAAAAAAATTGTAAATCAGTATCAAAAAATAAATAGAAGAATACATACATTTAAAAATAGTCATTTACAAAACCTTTGAAATTCATTGAAAAAGCCATAGCTTTCAGACATGTTATAGTTAGGAATTCGCATTTAAAAAACCTTTGAAATTCACAAAAAAAACATAGGTTTCAGACATGTTATAGTTCGGAATTAGCATTTAAAAAACCTCAGACATTCACTGAAAAAAACATAGGTTTTAGGGGATAACATCACTGATTACATCATCCACATGACAATCTGATACACCTTATAATACACTAGTATAACTTTTCAACGTTCTAAAATTGAAGTATCATATTTGAAACCATTGACACACCAGTACAGTACATTCTAGAAACCGACTTAGTGATTCCTACATCTACACACACATCTAAACACTTACCTATAGATTCACTCATACATGCTAACAAAGATCAATAGAACACTATTAAATATACTTATACACCTACATCAATGTTACACACCAGTACACATCCTATCCACTTATGCAGTAATCCTACTCACTTATACAAACAATTGATCATACTTATATTTACTAAGCTACACACTTACAAAAACACCACTTTATTTATTCATGTAGATAGTAACTCATACTTAGTGTGTTATAAAATCACTATTACAAGAAAACAGTTATCCATACATCACTCATACAATCATTGAGTCTTATGTAAACTCATTTATATACAACAACTGTCATATACACTGCCCTTTCTATTTCAAGTTTGTTGGACATGTATCATTGAGAAATATATTTACTCATCACCACACCCATAAAGAGATTCACTTACCTAAACAACTGTTTCCACATACAGTCTTAACCTCACATACTTACTAAATCAACTATTTACACATCTTTGGACAGTCACACACCTCCCACCCAACCACACACACATTCATTCACTATCCCGTACAAATACTCACTTAACTAATTCATAACTAATATACAATTTTACATAGCTAGTAACCAACTTATGTAGTAGTTTACACAACAAGAGATAGAATGATATTCACACAGTTTAATCACTATCCCATATATTTATTGAGACACTTTAAATTTGTCAATTAGACAGTCAATCACATTGCTACTATATCCTCCATTCAGATACGTATACATCCACTCAGTCTTCAGAGCAGATTGATATACATATATATATATATATATATATATATATATATATATATATATATATATATATAATACTTATTTAAATATCGAACCAAACCACATTCACTGGATGATGTAATCAGTGATGTCATTTGAAATGTCATCAGTGATGTAATCGGTGATGTCACTGACCATGTCATGAATGATGTAATATGTGACATCATCAGCAGTGGATTGCGGGCGTGCGAGTTATAGTTAGTACAGGGTAGTACAACTAACTATAACGGGGGAATTTCAATGGTTTTGTACGAGTGAAATGTCCAACTAACTATAACACCCCTAAACCCTATGGTTCTTTCAGTGAATATATATATATATATATATATATATATATATATATATATATATATATATATATATAAAAGTTAGCAAATGCGCTTCTGCGCTTTCGACAGGTACACTCAACGCTTCTAGCCATCCGACTCTTCTCGCCTCTCATGCGCTCCGAAACCTCACTCCTCATCATTGTTATTCCATGTGCCAGACGCGTTTCGGGGCTCACCGCTTCTCTTCTTCATGGGGCTTGCAACAAGAATACAGGCATTACGCTCGCCCTTGTAACTTCAAACTTTATTTCATTTGAGAGAACCACCCTAACTGGGCTTGGCTTAGTCATCGTTACCACCGGGAATGATGGTCATTGTAGTCCATAGGGAGAGTGTCAATTCGCCTTAAGTAGGTTGCCTGCTTACTTGGAAATTACACCTTATATTTATACCCTTAAGTAGGGGGAAGGCTTGAGGAAATCCAAGCTGTCTTTGTTTGGAAACATTGAACCAAACAGCAAAGCCAAGTGCAGCGACATGGCCTCTCCGCGTTGTGTCTCGTTTCTCTGCAACTCGGAGTGGTGCTCTGCCGCACAGCCAGGGGCAGCCGTGTAAAATATCAAAGTTAGAAAATGCGTTCCTGTGCTTTTGACAGGCACACTCAACGCTTCTAGCCATCCGACTCTTCTCGCCTCTCATGCGCTCTGAAACCTCACTCCTCCTCATTGTTATTCCATGTGCCCGACACGTTTCAAGGCTCACCTCTACCATTCATCCCATGTTCCTAATGTTTTTTTTTGTGAGTATACTTCATCTGGCCCACGCCCGAGATTCCAGCCCAAGCCACAGAGTACGGCTTGAGCCGGAGATTCCGCCCCGACGTTGAACATAAAGATACGACTCGTAAATGACCTTTGTGAATACCAAAGGTCGTAGAGTTAGACTTTTGGCTCAGATTGTCTTTGTGAATCAGGCCTGTTCTGTGTTAGTATGTTTATGAAAATTAATTTGATTGTATTTTTATTGTTGCTTAATTTTTGTGTACCGTTACTTTTTTCGAAAATTATTTTTATTTGTGGGTGTTGGGTTTTGAGGGTAATGAGGTGGGATCTATTTTAAATATATATGCTTTTAAATGTTTTTCATTGGTAAATTCTTTGTAATAGTATTTTGTTTAAAATCTTAATTTTTAATGTTGGAATCTTAATGTTTAATAGTTTATAACAATTACATAACGTTACAAATATTCAATATTTTAAAATATGTGTTGAAATATAGTTTGTTTATTCTATATTTCGTTTTTTTTTTAGTATTAAATCTTTTTATTGAAAGCAAATACACCGACCAGTGCCATTGGAAGCAGGGGCCGAACAAGGACAAAACAGATGCTGCGCCAATTCAAATGCAGATGTGTCACGATGCAAATTAAACATGGCATGTCGCCTACAACCCATCTGGGCCGGCCGCGGTTGAAAGATTGAGAAGCAGTCGGTCGCAACAACAATGCAGTAGTTTTTTTTTTTAAATATAGGAGTAGGAATAATAAATATGACCTTTTCAAAGTATAACACTTTCCCAACTGTGGCTTGCATTGCAATGGGAATATAAATCTGACTCCTCCAAAGTCAAGAACTTTACATACTATCATTTTAGAATGGGAATAATAAATGTGGCTGCTCCAAAGTCCAACACTGTTCCTAATGTTGCCGAATTTGGAGTAGAAATAATCAAACTGAGACTTTTCCAAAGCCTAATTTTTTTTATTAGAATCTTTTAGTTTGTTATTTTTTAAATATATTAAATAGTTTTTTGTGAATTAATTTTAAAAGTTATTTAGTTTTACTTTTTATTGCAATTATTGAAGTAATATTGTTTTCATTTAATCATTCTTTTAATTTATATATAACATTTAATATTAGAATCCACGAAGAAGGGTCATTCCGGAAACAAGCACACAGTTAGGTGGTGTGTGGTGCAGGTAAGCCCAAAACCGGCATTTAATAATCCAAAAGTTTTTCCTAAATAAACGCACTCTCAAAGCCTTGGATGCTAAGCAGGAAGCTCTTTATTGCTCGTTACATGTTTTAACAATAGCTGTCTTGATCACACGAGAAGTACGGCAACATGAACGTGCATAAATAAATGAACAAACGTGGTAATGTACAAAGGACTACAGGTAACACTCTCCCTGCATTGCAAAATGTCAGCCATTTTGTAACATGCAAATTTATACAAATCCATATGATGGAACTTAATACTGTAAATTCAGCACCGCATGAGGCTGGCTTCTAATGCATATTTACATAGAGTATATTCAGGAATTTACTCAATTTCAAGTCGCACTTTATTATTTTGACGATGCGAAACGAGTGTTCTAAATAAACGTAAACATGGGCAAAGTACTAAGAGTTACACAGCTACTCGTGTCCCATTTGTCAACCATTTACTGACATATCTAATACAAGTGTTGTATTGGGTATTTTACTATACAATTAAAACACCATGACGAATATTCAGGTTTTCAGTCACGCTAGTGGCGTGTACCCAATACACGTGAATTTATGCCTCAAACTTGTGGTGACAAAATCTACCATTGTGTCCATGGCTTTCCCTGATATTGCTGGGCAATAGTATAATAGCTCAGTATTAATATTGGTATAGGGTTATATCCCGCGATGATTGTTCAGGCAGTCTAGTGCCTGCAAACATTTATCACTGTAATTAATACTACCCCTACATATGTACACCTTATATATACCACAGTGGTGTGCCTATGTACAGATCTGCCATGGTGGCAATGTAAAACTTATATCATCTGAGGATACCACTTTCGTTAGAGCTAATAACAAATCAGACTTAAGGAAATTAATCAATACAAACAGCAGGTTCGGAATTAACTCGCCAAGTGGCTAGTGCATAAAGTCAGAGTCCAAACAAACCAGGTTTGTGATATAAGTGCAGGAAATAAGAAATTATAACTATTGAATCGAATTTAAAAAGTCTCTTATCTGAATTCAGTGTTTCCCCCAGCCCGAGGAAGAAAAGGGTAGGGAACCCGTGAAGTGACCATGCAAAGTGCTGGGTCCCTTCCTTTCCCCCTGTGAATGAGAAGAACAAGATAGTAGATATAACCAGTACAGTTTCATATAATAAAACTAATATTTACACAAGAAACAGTATCATACAATGATAGTACTTTTGTGAACAGATTCTTAGTACCTTATCAATCAACATGGAGGTGTGAAGCCAGTTCATCATCTAGATTGTGGCCCCCCAGGAACTTTGTTTCTAATTCCAGTATCCATTTTGATTCTTTCTGTCTAAGGGCCAATTCTCTGTTGCCTCCTCTCTTTCCTAGAGATAGCTGTTCGATTGCAAAGAATCTGAGTAATGATTTATTGGACTGATGGTGCTTTTGGAAATGTCTGGCAATAGTGTAGTGTATGTCTACATTAGTAATTGCTCTGAGATGTTCCATGATTCTTTTCTTAACCATAAATGTAGTACTCCCTACATACCTACGTTTGCACAGGCATTCTAGAATGTATACAGCAAAGTTGCTACTGCAAGTAAGGATTTGGTTGATTTTCCACTTTTGCACACGCCCTGGAATGCTAAACTCTTTAACACAATGACAGGATTTGCACGCCCTACAGTGCCCACAGGGGAAGAAGCCTTTGAGGTCATGAAAATTACTTTTCTCAGTTTCTGTTATGTCCCCTTTCACAAGGATATTTCTAAGGCTTCTACCTTTCATGTAGGTGATTAATGGTCTCTCATCTACATGTTGACCTACATTGGTGTCTGTCTGAAGAATATTCCAATTATCTGCCAGGATTTTCCGTATTTTCCTGGATTGACTATTATAGGTGGTAATCACTCTAGTACCTGATTCTGTTTGGTCAGTGTTCCTTGTCTGTTCAAGTGATTTTTCTCTACTGGCATTACTTATTTTCTCAAGTGCTTTGTTTAGGACCCATTCGGGGTACCCCTTTGTCTAATCCTCTGAAGCATGATCTTTTGTTCCTTCAAGTATTTCGCATTCATGCTACAGTTTCTTTTTGCCCTCAGTAGCTCCCCATATGAATACTCCATTTGAGGCCTCTGGGTGGCCACGGAGGGCATGGAGAAGACTATTGCAGCCGGTTCTTTTCTGTACAGGCTGAGGACCAGATTCCCTTTCATGACTTCGATCTTAGTGTCCAAGAATTCAACACTTGCTATAGAGTTTATTGATGAAGGTTATGGCTTCAGTTTCAGTGCCTTTCCATACTATTAGCAAATCATCAATATATCTGAGCCACACAACTACTGACTTGAAATTTGCGGCAAGGAACATGTTAAGGTGAATCTCTTCTTCCCATTTGCCTAGGAAGAGGTTACCAAATCTAGGCGCGAAGCACGTACCCATTGCTGTTCCCCGCAACTGCTTGTGCAACACCCCATCAAACATAAAAATGTTATTCTTGATACATAACATCATCATGTCAGCTAACATGCGAGTATGTTCCAAATACATGATGTTTCTAGTGCCTAGGTAATGCATGCATGATTCCACCCACTGGACGAGATCAATGATAGTATATAATGAATTCACGTCCAGGGTAATGAGAAAAAAGTTTTCTTCCCAAACAATACCTTCTTAAGAAAGTTAAGAAAGTCTTTGGTATCTTTCACATGAGATGGTATTTCAATAACATGTTCTTTCAGAAATTGATCAACATATTTTGAGATGTTTTCAAGAACATTGCCTGCAGAAGACACTATAGGCCTCCCTGGGGGGATGGCAGGATGTTTATGAATCTTTGGTAGAAGATATAAAATTGGCAACTTAGGATAATCTTTTTTTTAAAACCAGTATTCCTGCCATGTAATAATGCCTGATTCCTGCCATTCAGAAAGTTTTTGCCATGTGGTAGTTGTACTTATACTAGCATTATAAGTGGCTGTGTCGCATATACAATAGAATTTAACATCACTGAGCTGTTTTGTTGCCTCATTAATGTACAATTGTTTGTTCCACAGAACTACGATGTTTTGACAATGATATGATAGTAATACGTTGTTGTGTTACAAGTTATAGCTTGTAGTTTTGTTGTTGCTCACACCATGTTTTGTTTGATCAATTACTTGGTAACAACATCATGAAAGGTGTTGATGGAGTCATGGGGCAAATTAGGGTAAAACACTGAGCGTGGTTTGAACGATG
Organism: Lissotriton vulgaris; assembly: GCF_964263255.1. NCBI lineage: Eukaryota > Metazoa > Chordata > Amphibia > Caudata > Salamandridae > Lissotriton > Lissotriton vulgaris. The sequence goes on along the minus strand of NC_141694.1, from coordinate 657,623,948 downwards.
TACATGCTGCCTTGTCTGTAACAATATCTGACCAGCCATGCACATCTGATTCTTCTGTGTTAGTTCCAAATGATCGTTCATGATCGAATACTAGTTGTAATATGCTGGCGTCGCCAACTGTAAGCCCTGGTTGTGTTGAGCCATCGCTAGCTTGTGAGGTATCAAACTGTGTTCTGCTGTTTTTTAACACATGCCACTTTTTCAACTTGATTTTTCTTATAAATCTAAAAATATCTATGAGAGTATTAGCATAATTGAACAGTTCTGTAGGACAAAATGTTAAGCGAAGACACAGGGTTGTTTTTTTCAAAATGGGACAATGTACGCGATGAAAGATTGACAATGGTTTTGTTTACCGTTTGAGCATCCATCATTATTGTGTTTTCTTTGAGCCTTTTCTTCTTGTTCCCATGGGCTCTGTATTTTTTGGATCTATGTTTCCGTTTGAGACATCTTTGTTTTCTGCACCCCTGCCTCTGCCTCTTCCTCTTCCTCTGCCTCTTCCTCGTACCCGAGTTAGTGGAGTTGGTGTTGGGGTCGCTTTCCCTGATTGTCAACTCTTCTTCATTACTTTGAACTCATCTAAAAAAGTTGCCTGGCGAGTTGTTATTTCTACTTCTGATGATGAGCTAGCTGTATGCACTGAAGCATCAGTATCTGAATCGCTGGCCTCTTTTTTGCATTGTTACAATTTCATTAACATCAGTTGTATCCTTGTATATGATTGTCTGATCATACAAGTGGTCATATTTGTGACTATAAGTGAGAATGTGTCCCATCTCGAAATCTGTGCAGTCTCTATGTAACTTTCTCTGTTTTCGTTGTTTTATTTCCTCTTCATGTTTTATCAATCTTTCTTTTAATTCTTCTTTGAATTTCTTGATATTATGTTGATCATCATTTTTCTTTAAGTCATCTTCAATCTCTGTTATTTTTTTGAGTATTTTGTCTCTATCTTCCCAGGCATATTTGATGAGTATACTCAGCATGTTCTTTGAGCTCATAGCAAATTTTCAGCCCGCTCGTCCAACATGCGCAGGTTAGGAGATTTATGTGAGGGGGTTCTGAATATCCTTAAACCTCTTGGGATCATTGGTTTATCTACATAATCTTAGAGGGAGATGGCCTCCCACCATTTTGAGGTTTCTTATTTTTTAAGTTTTTCATATTTCCTGAGTTGGTTATTCAGTCCGTTACCTTTATTTGTAGCTGTTGTTATTGCTGTGGGTCGCCCTTTGCCTGGTGCGCGTACAAATAATGATTGCGCTGCCATGCGTATCTCATTTTCTTCCTCCATGTTGTTTGTAATTGGTTTCAGAGTACTGTATGTTTTTTCCTGTGCCTAGAATGCACGTCTTACTTGGGGATCACTAGGCGTTGTCGCCTCTGTCTTTTTTGTCCCCCTTAAGGCTTCCGTACTTGTACCAGACTTCCTGCACCCGATTGGCGGTTCCTAATGCCGCTATATTCAGTATGTGTCACAAGGATTTCAGGGGGAGAGAGTATGTTATCACATGAGGGAATTGAGTGACTATGTGGTCCAATCTTACTCTCTTTATAATAAATAGTTCCCAATTCTGTAGTAGTTGCTCTCCCCAATCCGTTACACCATCAGAGACGCAAGTACTCCGCCCCAACCTCCGCACCCGTGAGGGAGCCAGCCCAAGCATGAATGCAGGAGCAAACCCCCCTATCGAGAAACAACAACAGGGCCAAGCTTACCTCTGGAAGCAGGGATCCCTGGCAATCCTTGAATGTACGTTCTCCCAATCCGGAGTTAGCGGCCGGCTCACGATCCCTCAATTGTCGATATTAGAATCCATGAAGAAGGGTCATTCTGGGAACGAGCTGTAGTTAGATGGTGCGTGGCGCCGGTAAGCCCAAAACCGGCATTTAATGTATAGTTTTTATTATTCTTAACTAATATTAGTATTTTTTTATAATTCATGTTTATTTAATATGTGTATTTATATTTATTTTCATATTAAGTTTATTATTTTTTATATTTATGTCAAAGTATTTTATTTTTATGTTTTTAAAATGTAGTTATATAGTTTCTACATTTTAAGTGTGTACATATGTTTTCGATGTTACATTTCTTTTAGCTGGATATATTTTTGAAAGGTAATATTAATGTTAAATATTTAAAATTCAATATAAGTAACTATTTAATGATGCTATTTTGGTCCACTATAATATTGTAGTCAATATGTTTGTACTTTACATAGAAAGTACGTGAAGAGGATATCTGTGTTCCTGATATTTATTTGGGGATGTATAGTGATACAATATTTTTGTCAGTGTTAATATGTCATAGAAGTTAAAATGTTATTCCAATGCAAACTGACCATCTAAAAACACTGCCTTACTGCAAGTCTAAGCTCGGATTTGTAACACGTCTTCATACAACAATGTACCTTAGACCTTAGAGATCTCTAAGTTTAGGATCACACCCGATCTAATAGAGCTCCTATGGTTCCCGTTGTCAGCCAAAATGATAAGTTGCTGCATTTACAAAGCATGCAAATGAAGACATTTTCTTAACTGAACACCAAAATCACAAGATCTGGTGGTGCCCATAGGTTCCACACCAATAACACTGCAAGATTAGAACCCAAGAGGCATAATTATCATTACTGATGCAACACTGCATTGCATAGCGTTGCATCTGAAATTTCTGCCCTTTGTTGCAGCATTTCCTTGCGCCATGGATGCATTTTATTTATGGAATAAAAGCAAAAGAAAGAAGTGATGGTCAGAATGCTGAACAGTGCAAACATTCACCCCCAGTCACTAAAGTCTGGGTTTAATCCATCTTTCTTTTGCTCACCACGCCACCCCAGCTATATGCAAATCAGTCTTGACCCTGTGCCTCACGGGAACAGTGCAGCCTGAACTGCCAAGCCAGGTCCTCACTGGAACGGAAACAAGCATCCTGGGACCGGTTTCAGGGCATCACCCTTCATCAGCCAGGCTAGCTTGAATCCAGTGGCTCAGTGAGCACGGGACCCACATCTGGGCATACCCTTCCTACTTAGGGCGACAAAAGCAAAAGAAACAAGTGATGGACGGAATAATGAACAGTGCAAATATTCACCCCAGACACAAAGATCTGGGTTTAATCCATTGTTCTTTTGCTCACCACAACACCCCAGTTTGGACCCAGCTATATACAAATTAGTCTTGACCCTGTGCCTCATGTGAACAGTCCAGCCTGAAATGCCAAGCCAAGTCCTCCCTGGACCAGAAACAAGCATCCTGGGACCGGTTTCAGGGCATCACCCTTCATCAGCCAGGCTAGCTGGAATCCAGTGGCCTAGTGAGCACGGGACCCATGTCTGGGCATACCCTTCCCATTTAGGGCGACAAAAGCAAAATAAACAAGTGATGGATGGAATGCTGAACAGTGCAAACATTCACCCCCAGTCACAAAGATCTGGGTTTAATCCATTGTTCTTTTGCTCACCACGCCACCCCAGTTTGGACCCAGCTATATGCAAATCAGTCTTGACCCTGTGCCTCATGGGAACAATCCAGCCCGAATTGCCAAGCCAGGTCCTCACTGGACTGGAAACAAGGATCCTGGGACCAGTCTCAGGGCATTAACCCTTCATCAGCCAGGCTAGCTTGAATCCAGTGGCGCAGTGAGCAAGGGACCCACATCTGGGCATTCCCTTCCCACTTAGGGCAACAAAAGCAAATGAAACAAGTGATGGACGGAATAGCTCTCCATGCCACTAGAGTCAGGTTATCCTGGCTAATGAGGGCTGAATGCAAATGTACATGCAGTGTAATGCAGCAAGACACTTTGCTGCGCTGCTTGAAAGGGAAAGGGCAGGACTGTCCCTCATGTTTACTCATCCTTACATAGCTGTACTTTCCTTGGGAAATACCAATGTTTACAGCCCTGCCAAATTTCCCAGATCTATGCATACTGTGCTTTCCTAGTGAAGGTATTTCCTATGAATACTAGTACTTGTAGAGTAATTTAATTTAATCTTTTAAAGAACAGGACTACAAGTCCCAGAATACAAAGTGAAAAACCTGGACTGGAGCAGCACAGTTGAAAATGCATTGATTTGCATTTTCAAAGGTATTCCTTATTTACCACCAACTAATAGTTGGTGGTAAATAACGAATCCTTAAAGCACAGGAGCACTATTTAAAGTGCTTCCTACATGTCATTTACCGATTCGGTAAATACAGAATCGGTATATACCGATTCGGTATTTTACCGAATCTGTAAATTGCCCCCCTACATCACAAAAGCCTATTACCGGTCGGTAACGGCCGATTTCGGCCGTTACCGACTGGTAATATCCTTCCTACATTTTGCCCCAAGTGTCTTTTTCTGAGAATTGCTCCATGGGCTAGGGCATAGGTAGACCCGCACCTTAACGAGAGTTTCCGCTAGAGTGTCGGCGTTCAGCACCTACCCATTCTGACGCCGACGAACATGACTCTAGGTCACATCAGGATCGGTTCACTTATCAAGTTGTAATATAACTGTAGTGTTTCACAGTTTTGGCCCGCCCTGACATCACAGAGGGTCTTACTCCCTCCACTCACTTGCACTTCTACACCACGACTTGGTTTTCGGTCCTGATGAAGCGCCACGGATCCTCGTGACCAACCATGTGCGAAACATAGCGACCTTTTAGTTACCGGGGCACATTACGACCAGTGGAGTAATGCACGACCTTCGGGTTTTTTACTCTGACAAGGGTACCATCACAATAACTATACCCTCTTTTGTAACCCTTAAGTAGTTTGCACTTTCACTCACACTTCTACCCCTCAGATAGGACTCACCCCACATAACCACACTCATCTGACAGCTTTTCTCAAAGATCTCCGCCAAAGTGATCCTTTGGGGGACCCGTAGGGCATTGCAGCACCGGCCGTACAAAGAGCAAACGCCCGATGATGAAGCCTGACGTCCTTCGGGTATGTGAGGACAACAAGAGACAAGGCTTGCTCTTGCCTCAGCACAGTGGGTTCTAGACCTAGAATCACTCTTTAGCTTGTTTTCTTTCTTTTTTCCTTTTGGTGAGTGGGTGACTTTTGGCACCCCTACCTCCGGAACAGTGACCCCCCCATTTTGATTTGATGACTCGATTTAGGAGCACGGGCACTGGACCATAATTAGCTCCTGGTCCCCCCTCCTTTTTGTTGATATAATGTATGTACCTTGACATTCACACAAACACCACACAATGGATGAGTTCTTTTAAAAATATTTATTGGATGATATTACACATTTTTCCATGTAATTATGAAAAAAATTAGCACTATTTGATCACCTCTCACATGACTTGCCATTGTGTGCTCAACATCTGCTTCCAATTCATCACCCTCTTCATGTTAAGGTGGGATTGCACACTCATAGTCCCATGGCACATTTGTCTTCAGAAAAATGTTGTGCAATATTTCACAGACTATAATTATCTTACAAACCATAGGAGGTGAGTACCTAAGTCTTCCGCCTGATTTGCCCAGGCAATGGAAACAAAACTTTAGGACCCCAAACATTCGCTCAACAACATTCCTGGTTTTGCTCAGAGCAGAGTTATATTTTTTCTGTCCATCAGTCTGAGGATTTTGATATGGGGTCATACTCTATGGCTGCAAACCATTTCCTTGATCACCTGAAAAGTGAAAAAGTCAACATTAAATTGATGAAGCAAGTAAAATGTGCTTAAAATATGCGATTAGTCTGAAAATATTAACACGAGGAATGCCCAAAGAAATGGAATAAAATGGAAATTGTGCCCGCCATTAAACATGCAAATTAACATGTAGCATGATTTTTTTAGTAGTAAGCATCCATTTCTATTGTATTTACATTGTTAAGCTAAACTAGGCCTATTTTAGTTCTCTATTTTCCGCATTGCCTTTATTTAAACTTTTCTTAAATAAATGCATGTTTTAGCAAGATGCTGAACAGCACAGTAATAAATAAATAATTCATGTTCATTTCATTAAACATGTCACCTTTGTAGAATGTGCTGACTTTAGTCAATATTTTCTTTTCTTCCTGAGCTACATGTTCTCACTGTATTCGGTTAGATTTGAACCATCATTTATTCACAATAACGAATATCAACAGTATATTAAAACAATAGTGTATGCAGGAAAATGCGAAACTCGTGATATAATTCCTTAGAAGTTACAGCTAGAATGTCTCTGCTTTAGACTAGTTCATTGTCATGCAGCGGGGTTCTGAATAGCTAATAGAGTAAGCTGCAGGGCTCTCGTGGGAACTCGATGTGAAACTAAAGAACATGAACATTTGCAACTTAGTAGACTCCTTGCAGATAATACTTTGCCATCTTCGTATGTTACCGTAGGAATGAAGAAGGATGTAGCAGACCATTGAACGATCCTTTTACCATTGGACAAAGATGACCTAATATCGAAGAAGATGGATACATACATTTTTGCGTTTAATATAAGTGTTCCTAGTTAGGAGACTTCAGAGTTCTTCCACTACCCTTTCCTTAGAGCAGGCACTGAGAGCTTTATGCTGTTTAGACTAGTCCAGACAAATTGTTCTGTGACTATCCTTTTCCTGCTTTTTGCCTTTTACACTGTGAGCCACTGCTGATAGTGTTCTCTAAATTATTTTAAGACTGCACAAACTTCAGATTGACCCACCAGCTGTGGCTCAACCACAGGTTGCAGCTCCTACGGTTACCAATACGAGTGGAATACATGCCACAGCCCAGATAACTCCTATAAATACCGTGTTAGAGCCCAGAGTTATTGCAACTGCTCCTGCAAATGTGGATTTAAAGCCAGTAGCTCCTCAAGTCGATGGAGGTGTGCCTGCCACAGGATTTGTCCAGACTTCACAAAATTATCAGATTGTTGTGTGGAGATCCCCACAGACAGTGCAAGCACTGATAGATGAAGGGACATTCACAGCTCCTGTTGCTCCTGGCAACATTAATGCTTCTACAGAAGGGAATGTACCAGTATGGCTATTAGAAGCAGCAGGAAGTAGAAAGATAGACAGCACTGAGGCAATAGAAAGACAAGATGCAAAAAGGGAAATAGCTTACCTGAAGATGGAATTAGAAGAAATAGTAAGGGGATGCTTAGAATTCGAACATATTGGGCAATACAGTTTAAAGGAATTAACTACAGTGTAGGATAAATGCGCAGACGTGGTCCAGAAAGACAAGACTGATCTCGAGAAAGAAGTTCATTTGCGAAGAAGCTAGAGAGTACAATTAGATGACCCAGTGTTATAAAACATATCAATTTCAGGAATGTGTTTACACGTTTCAGAATTAGTCAAATGCATTACAAAATGGAGTGAAGTCGAGAAACTAGAAATTAAGGGCCTCATTTATGAAAAGTGACGCATCAATGCCTGAAAACAGCGATGCGTCACTTTTCACTGTGCTCTCCCTGAGACACTAATGATGCGTCATATTTACAGTATGATGCATCATGTCGCAAGGAGTTACAGATACGTCAGTATTTCTGACGTATCTGTAGGCGCATAAGTGACGCAACTCCAGCAATGTGTACTTTCACATGGGCAAGTCCCATCATGTTAGTGCCTGCGTCAGTCTTATGCCTGCCATGAGGCAGGCATAAGATTGTGACGCATTAGCAAGTAAAGAAATGGTGCAGTGAAATCTTATAGATTTCACTGCGTCACTTCTATGACTCTTTCTTGCGTCAAAACCCCCTCTTTGCATACATTATACCTGGCACAGGTATAATGTGGCGCAGGGGTTTACAAAGTGACGCATCTACTTAGATGCGTCACTTTGTAAACATGGCGCAACAAGGTGCATTTGTGTCTGGACAAAGCTAAACCTCTCTGAAGAGCTGTAATGACAGTGAAACACGTGTCAGGGGTTGCTTTTATTAATTCCAGGTTGGCTTGGATGGTATTTTACCAATCCAAAGCTGTAATATTGTGCTTGGAGTGATAAATGGCTTTTGTCATTTTACAGCTTGGCGTTGATAGCACTGTGCTAATCCTATGCTTAAAGACTTTGCTGTAAAAATGCCAAAAGACTTTGTCCGTTTCTATCTCGCAGTGGATAGCACTGTGCTAATCCTATGCTTAAAAACTTTGATAGAAAAGCAGACTTTTGAGGTGAGTAAATTTGGAGTGTCGCTAGTCTTGAGGGTGCTCTATACAGGAGCTGCCTTCCACCTAAACTTGGGAACTACCCAGAGTTCTCTCCTTCTTTTTTGCATAATTTATGCGTCACTCTATGCCTGCAAGGGTATTGTTTTGACTTATACTGGGTGCTCCCTTGTGTCTGGACAAAGCTAAACCTCTCTGAAGAGCTGTAATGACAGCGAAACACGTGTCAGGGGTTGCTGTTATTCATTTCAGGTTGGCTTGGATGGTATTTTACCAATCCAAAGCTGTAATATTGTGCCTGGAGTGATAAATGGCTTTTGTTATTTTACAGCTTGGCGTTGATAGCACTGTGCTAATCCTATGCTTAAAGGCTTTGCTGTAAAAATGGCAAAAGACTTTGTCCGTTTCTATCTCAGCGTGGATAGCACTGTGCTAATCCTATGCTTAAAAACTTTCATAGAAAAGCAGACTTTTGAGGTGAGCAAATTTGGAGTGTCCCTGGTGTTGAGGGTGCTCTATACAGGAGCTGCCTTCCACCTAAACTTGCAAACTACCCAGAGTTCTCTCCTCTTTTTTGCATAATTTATGCGTCACTCTATGCCTGCAAGTGTATTGTTTTGACTTATACTGGGTGCTCCCTTGTGCCTGGACAAAGCTAAACCTCTCTGTAGAGCTGTAATGAGAGCGAAACACGTGTCAGGGGTTGCTTTTATTCATTTCAGGTTGACTTGGATGGTATTTTACCAATCCAAAGCTGTAATTTTGTGCCTGGAGTGATAAAAGGCTTTTGTCATTTTACAGCTTGGCGTTGATAGCACTCTGCTAATCCTATGCTTAAAGACTTTGCTGTAAAAATGCCAAAAGACTTTGTCCGTTTCTATCTCGGCGTGGATAGCACTGTGCTAATCCTATGCCTAAAAACTTTGATAGAAAAGCAGACTTTTGAGGTGAGCAAATTTGGAGTGTCGCTGGTGTTGAGGGTGCTCTATACAGGAGCTGCCTTCCACCTAAACTTGGGAACTACCCCGAGTTCTCTCCTTCTTTTTTGCATAATTTATGCGTCACTCTATGCCTGCAAGAGTATTGTTTTGGCTTATAGTGGGTGCTCCCTTGAGTCTGGACAAAGCTAAACCTCTCTGAAGAGCTGTAATGACAGCGAAACACGTGTCAGGGGTTGCTTTTATTCATTTCAGGTTGGCTTGGATGGAATTTTACCAATCCAAAGCTGTAATATTGTGCCTGGAGTGATAAATGGCTTTTGTCATTTTACAGCTTGGCGTTGATAGCACTCTGCTAATCCTATGCTTAAAGACTTTGCTGTAAAAATGCCAAAAGACTTTGTCCGTTTCTATCTCGCTGTGGATAGCACTGTGCTAATCCTATGCTTAAAAACTTTGATAGAAAAGCAGACTTTTGAGGTGTGCAAATTTGGAGTGTCGCTAGTCTTAAGGGTGCTCTATACAGGAGCTGCCTTCCACCTAAACTTGGGAACTACCCAGAGTTCTCTCCTTCTTTTTTGCATAATGTATGCGTCACTCTATGCCTGCAAGGGTATTGTTTTGACTTATACTGGGTGCTCCCTTGTGTCTGGACAAAGCTAAACCTCTCTGAAGAGCTGTAATGACAGCGAAACACGTGTCAGGGGTTGCTGTTATTCATTTCAGGTTGGCTTGGATGGTATTTTACCAATCCAAAGCTGTAATATTGTGCCTGGAGTGATAAATGGCTTTTGTTATTTTACAGCTTGGCGTTGATAGCACTGTGCTAATCCTATGCTTAAAGGCTTTGCTGTAAAAATGGCAAAAGACTTTGTCCGTTTCTATCTCAGCGTGGATAGCACTGTGCTAATCCTATGCTTCACAACTTTGATAGAAAAGCCGACTTTTGAGGTGAGCAAATTTGGAGTGTCCCTGGTGTTGAGGGTGTTCTATACAGGAGCTGCCTTCCACCTAAACTTGCCAACTACCCAGAGTTCTCTCCTTCTTTTTTGCATAATTTATGCGTCACTCTATGCCTGCAAGGGTATTGTTTTGACTTCTACTGGGTGCTCCCTTGTGCCTGGACAAAGCTAAACCTCTCTGTAGAGCTGTAATGACAGCGAAACACGTGTCAGGGGTTGCTTTTATTCATTTCAGGTTGACTTGGATGGTATTTTACCAATCCAAAGCTGTAATTTTGTGCCTGGAGTGATAAAAGGCTTTTGTCAGTTTACAGCTTGGCGTTGATAGCACTCTGCTAATTCTATGCTTAAAGACTTTGCTGTAAAAATGGCAAAAGACTTTGTCCGTTTCTTTCTCGCCGTGGATAGCACTGTGCTAATCCTATGCCTAAAAACTTTGATAGAAAAGCAGACTTTTGAGGTGAGCAAATTTGGAGTGGCACTGGTGTTGAGGGTGCTCTATACAGGAGCTGCCTTCCACCTAAACTTGGGAACTACCCAGAGTTCTCTCCTTCTTTTTTGCATAATTTATTCGTCACTCTATGCCTGCAAGGGTATTCTTTTGACTGATACTGGGTGCTCCCTTGTGTCTGGACAAAGCTAAACCTCTCTGAAGAGCTGTAATGACAGCGAAACACGTGTCAGGGGTTGCTTTTATTCATTTCAGGTTGGCTTGGATGGTATTTTACCAATCCAAAGCTGTAATATTGTGCCTGGAGTGATCAATGGCTTTTGTCATTTTACAGCTTAGCGTTGATAGCACTCTGCTAATCCTATGCTTAAAGACTTTGCTGTAAAAATGGCAAAAGACTTTGTCCGTTTCTATCTCGGCGTGGATAGCACTGTGCTAATCCTATGCCTAAAAACTTTGATAGAAAAGCAGACTTTTGAGATGAGCAAATTTGGAGTGTCGCTGGTGTTGAGGGTGCTCTATGCAGGAGCTGCCTTCCACCTAAACTTGGGAACTACCCCGAGTTCCCTCCTTCTTTTTTGCATAATTTATGCATCACTCTATGCCTGCAAGAGTATTGTTTTGACTTATACTGGGTGCTCCCTTGTGTCTGGACAAAGCTAAACCTCTCTGAAGAGCTGTAATGACAGCGAAACACGTGTCAGGGGTTGCTTTTATTCATTTCAGGTTGGCTTGGATGGTATTTTACCCATCCAAAGCTGTAATATTGTGCCTGGAGTGATAAATGGCTTTTGTCATTTTACAGCTTGGCGTTGATAGCACTCTGCTAATCCTATGCTTAAAGACTTTGCTGTAAAAATGCCAAAAGACTTTGTCCATTTCTATCTTGGCGTGGATAGCACTGTGCTAATCCTATGTTTAAAAACTTTGATAGAAAAGCAGACTTTTGAGGTGAGCAAATTTGGAGTGGCACTGGTGTTGAGGGTGCTCTATACAGGAGCTGCCTTCCACCTAAACTTGGGAACTACCCAGAGTTCTCTCCTTCTTTTTTGCATAATTTATGCGTCACTCTATGCCTGCAAGGGTATTCTTTTGACTGATACTGGGTGCTCCCTTGTGTCTGGACAAAGCTAAACCTCTCTGAAGAGCTGTAATGACAGTGAAACACGTGTCAGGGGTTGCTTTTATTTATTTCAGGTTGGCTTGGATGGTATTTTACCAATCCAAAGCTGTAATATTGTGCCTGGAGTGATAAATGGCTTTTGTCATTTTACAGCTTGGCGTTGATAGCACTCTGCTAATCCTATGCTTAAAGACTTTGTCCGTTTCTATCTCGGCGTGGATAGCACTGTGCTAATCCTATGCATAAAAACTTTGATAGAAAAGCAGACTTTTGAGGTGAGCAAATTTGGAGTGTCGCTGGTGTTGAGGGTGCTCTATACAGGAGCTGCCTTCCACCTAAACTTGGGAACTACCCAGAGTTCTCTCCTTTTTTGCATAATTTATGCATCATTCTATGCCTGCAAGGGTATTGTTTTGACTATTTCAAACAATATGTACACAAGGAAATTGTAACCGATTAAACAGAAAACAAATCCTCTGGAGAATAATTCTCAAAAGAAAGTAGGTATGATTGTCGACGTTTCGGTCTAGGTAGTGAAGACACCAGGGACCACAGACACACCTTTGAAACGCCAACTGTAGTGACAGAGGATTGTTGTACGGAGCAGTGCCCGTTCCGTAAAGGTATGAGTAGAATTCATATCATCTTTGCATAGAGAGTAGGGCCATTATATTTTGTTATCTAAATCCCCCGCTTTCACCTTTCCATAGGAACTAAGTGACCCGCTATGCCGGCACTCAAATTATTTCATCTGTTTGGACCGGCGAAGGATTGCAAACATGTCTGTGTTGCACTTTTTCGGTAAGAAGGCACTGCTATATTATCATTACTTGAACTACTTTGCTTAGTTACAGTGTAATTTAGAATACTTCTGAGTACCCTGTTTGATTGAGATTTTGCTTGACATTAAGGATAAGAATCCATCAATAGAGGACTTCATTAGAATATTTGTGGGTACCGTCTTAATTGACCTTCCTTAAGATATGTGGTGAAGGTTTACAACATGCGCGCAACCCCTGTGTTCATGCTATTAGGAGTGGTATTGGTATATATGGCCCCCCTTTTTCGAATCAAGATGCTCTGCAACAGTTTCTTTAACAATTACATCACGGGTTGCTGGTTAACATTTATTGATATTTCTATTAAGATTACAACCTCATTGAGTAGTCACCAATACGCTTTGTCTTACCAAAGGAGATGGATACCTTTTAGCTGCTGTTTATACCAATTTTTAATAACAGCCATAATATAAGTGAATCCATCCTCAAGAGCTATATTTCAGATATAGGCTCTACACTTACAGTTAAACTAGAAACATGTGGGCTGTGTCTCTGTTATGCATTCAGATTTTTGCCTACTTTTCCCGATAGGTTATTCATGACATCTCTTCCAAACAGGGACCTCCTAGGAATATCGCAAGCTATTTATTAGCTATCTTTTTGACGTACAATCCAAGATTTTAATGAACAAGACTACACCCTCAAGTCACCTATGTAGTTCTCTAAAGTAAGTCCAAGTAACTTACTTTTTAATCAATTTCTAGGTTATTCTTTCTTCACTTTCTTTGGTTAATAGCTCACCTTTCACTGGAAAAATACTGGCCCTATGGCTCGTTTGATTAAGCTTGGAGCTGGTCACATCACTTCTTTTTCCTTTTTCACACAGGTGTATCTTTTTCATTCATATTTCACTGACATGCAATTTGTGGATTAGTCCATGTGTATAGTGGTCATTCACCATATGAATTTACTGTCCTGAAGATGGTCTAACAGATGTCTTCACTACCTAGACCGAAACGTCGACAATCACACCTACTTTCTTTTGTGAATTATTCTCCAGAGACTTTGTTTTCTGTTTAATCAGTTACAATTTCCTTGAAATAGGTGTCCACATTAGTGACAATCAGATGCTTTTAACAATTATTCATTCCTGAATCTCAGTCACTATGTGTTGATGTATATTTATATATGTAATCGTTTTTTGTACCCTTTAAAAAGTTTTTCATTATAAATTTATGTTCCAAAAGCTTACACCTGTGTGGAATAATCTGTGCTGGATTTGATCAAGTTGAACTAAGTTAATTTAATTTCTGAAAGTTTGACAAAATTTACTGGTTAGAGCTTACGACCATTGATTGCATATAGATGTTTGATTAAGCGAAAGGAAGGGAATCCCTTGTAGGCACTTTTACCTTCTAGTGTTGCAAAACCAGCAGATCCTCCTTGCTGCAGCGATGCCTCATGTATTGGCACAGGTGAGTGCTGCTGCAGGCATAGAATCCATATCTTATGCCCCTGATGTGTGTGTGTCTCCCTTGGCTGCCACATCTATAACAACACCCTCACTGGAGACACCACACACATCAGAGGAGAAAGATAGGGACATGTCCTCTTTCCATCGAAAAAGTCGGCAGTAGCATTCATCTGTGTCATATAACCAATTTCCCCTAAGCCCTGTGCTGATCAACATGCCAGGGATCATCTGCTGTCATTGTCCTCATTTTGACTTTGCCCTGTTCACATTGAACATTTGTGGACTGACAATGTGGCCTATCCTCCCTAATGACAATGCAGTCATTCTCCTGACTTAAGCATTCCTCACGTCAACATGTCCCATGACATGTTCCCCACAAGGTCTCTGTCTGGACATCCTCTGGCTCTAAACATCCTTTGGGGTTGTTGTCCAATCAACTTTAGCTGTGATCACCTACAACACTGGCACTTGTAAATACATGCACCGATAAGTACTACCTGCGTGTTGTGTGACTCACTGAGTCAGGACAAGGTTCACGCTTGGCTAGTAATTGAGGCCACTACACCAAATACTATCAAAAGAGACATCTTTGTGTTTGCAGAGTCTGGGACAATACTAGGCAGTGAGAGTGTAAAATATATTGGACGCGCCAATTGTATGATGACTAGTAAGTGCATAGTCAAGGTGCCTAGAATTAGTCCAACTGGTGTCAAGCAGTCAATGTGAATGGTGAGATCAGTCACCCCACAACTGTTGGGTCCATCCATGGTTACTAGCAAGCATACTTCATTGGGTTGAAAAGTACACATTGCAAGTGTGAGAGATTATGGGTCAGCCATCAGTGTATGAGTCAAAATATCAACTATCTATGCAAAAGTCATATGGCACAACATCCCTCCAAGGCATGTTGCATTTGCAACACAGACATTGATCTTGTATGTGAGTGCAAAATGAGCACTTTGTCATCATTCATCTTTTAATGCCCTGGCAACTGCTCAGCAATGTCTGATGGTAAGATCATGTTAAATCTTGGGCAGTATGAGAGATCCCTGTCCGTAGCTAAGCACCCACTGACACATGTTACCGGACACTGCAAGTTAAGACTAGTGTATGTATGTATGTATATGTATGTATAAAACATTTTATAGCGCGCTCCGTTACTGGAGAGTATCCTGGCGCGGGTAAAGGAGAGGCAGACAGTGAGACACACGAGAAAACTTAACTTACACTCTTGAACAGATGTGTTTTCAGATGTTTTTTAAAATCAGCCACTGAGGACATGGAGAGTAGCTGGAGAGGGAGAGCATTCCAGGCCCGGGCCCCGATCACTGAGATCGATTGGCCGCCAAGTCTTGCTCGTTTAAAGCGGGGAAGATACAATTTATACAGGGTGGAGGATCTGAGGGTACGTACAGGGACATAGCTGGTAAATCTCTTCCTCAGATATAAGGGGCCTTGATCATGGGAGGCACGAAATGCAAGCACCAGTGATTTAAACAGAATGCGTTGAGCAACCGGAAGCCAGTGGAGCGTGCGCATCTCAGAGCGAACGCTCTTCCATCTCGGGATGTTAAATAAGAGTCGGACTGCCGCATTCTGGATAATTTGAAGGCGTTTCACCAAATAGGCCGGGATGCCACTAAACAATGCATTCGCATAGTCCAGCCTAGCCAGTATAAGTGCTCTAGCAACCGTCTCCTTAGCATCCCTAGGGAGCAGAGGGAAGAATTTGCGGAGCATTTTCAGGGTAGCAAATCAGGTGCCTGTAAGTTTTTTAATATGGACCTCGAATCTGAGATCCTCTGTGAACCAGATGCCGACGTTTTTTGCAGGTCTCCCCATCTCTTTCGGGCAGGGAATATTTGGAGGCCACAGTGTGTTCTTAAACGAGGTGGGGAAGGAACCATAAAAAAGTACTTCAGATTTTTCCTCGTTGCATTTCAACTGGGCCTGTGTTAGCCAGTGAAATACAGCGGACAAGCACAGATGAACAACCGATGTGTCCAGATTATCATCCGGCCAGGTAAACAGCAGTTGGGTATCATCAGCATACCCTATTATCTTAGCCCCAAACTGTTCTGCCAAAAAAACCAGGGGGGTTATATAGACATTGAACAGCAGGGGGCTAAGAGTAGACCCCTGCGGAACCCCTGTAAGCAGTGGTTTAGGCTCAGAGGCGTGAGGAGGCATCCAGACCTGCTGAGTCCTGTCAGACAGAAAAGAGGATAGCCAGTCTAGGACAACCCCCCCCAATACCAATGGCCGACAACCGGCGGAGAAGGAGCTCATAGGGGACGGTATCGAAAGCGGCAGAGAGGTCCAATAAAATAAGGACCGCTCTGCCACCTCCGTCCAGACATTCCCGAATTGACTCAGTCATCTCCACCAGCGCCGTCTCAGTGCTATAAGCCGCCCTGAAGCCTGATTGAGCGGGATGGAGGGCATTAGAGATGCCAACAAAGCTCTCTAGTTGTTGGAGAACTACCTTCTCACAAATTTTCGTAAGTGCCGGAAGAAGAGAGATGGGACGATAGTTCCCGGGAACCGACACATCCAATCCAGGTTTCTTCAAAAGCGGCAGCAGCTTGGCCTGTTTCCAGACTGACGGGACCTTCCCAGTGGCCAAGGAAATGTTAACTATCTGCGTGATCTCAGCGCAGACTGTTTCCGCCACCTCCGACAGCACCCGGGCCGGGCACGGATCGGCTGGGGAGCCAGACTTCAGGGACTGAAGGAGAGGGAGAATGGTACACTCCTCAATTTGAGCAAAGTTCGTAAACTGCTGTCCTGGATTTGGGCATAGTGAAGGGCCCAAATCGGCAGCTAGGTGATCAGCTGGAAGGGCCGCTAGAAGGTCCTGCTGGATCCTCGTTATTTTCGTAATGAAAAAGGAGGACAGCTCCTCACACCATTGCGCAGAGGACGGGAGTGGAATAGCATCAGCCACCGGAGACATAAAACTTTTTACAATAGCAAAGATCTCTCTGCTATTGTTGTCAGCCTTGGCAATGCGCCCTGCATAGAAATTCCCCTTAGCTACCTTGATGGCTGTATAATAATCTTTCTGGGCGAGTCGTAGAGCGGATTTAGCCTCAGAGCTATATCCACATCTCCAAGCTCGTTCTAATTTTTTACACCCCAGTTTCATGGGGTGCAAGTACAAACATTCACCTGAGCACACTAGATCACTCCCACACAGTAAATCATGATATACACTGGTGTGTATCATACTAGTAGATTTAAAGTAAAAATAGCTATAACTATCTACCCATGCTAAATACCTATTCTAACCTATCTTGCACTAACTACAGTAACTTAGCCTATCTTAACCTACACAATTAGCATGACATTAGAAACATCAACCCTACACCCCCCCTTAAGTCACATTTTAGCACAGGACAACAGACTCTACACCTAAACATTAACTACATACACATGAAACTTAAACCATAATATATCTTTGGTGTATTTTTAAAAATAACTTTTTGGTATTTAATTTACATATACATATAACACACATCAACCCCCAACCCCCATCCAAGCCAAAGGATCCCTACCCAACAACAAACCAACTCACCCCTAAAACCCAAATACCACTATCACTACACTACACTAAAACTACTGTAACCTAATCTACCCTATGAACTACCCATCAAAAATGTCTACCTGTCAAGCAAGCTGAATGGCAGGAGGGGTCACCGTGGGTCTCATCTCTTGCCCTGCCCAAGTGCCAGCGTTATGTCCTGTAGCAGGGACAAGGCCTGGCCCACCTTATTGTCGACCACAGCCACACAAAGCTTCATGTCCAACATGTTCTTCCTCATATCACTCTCTGACTTTGAGGGCCCTCCTGTGGGCTTATGTGTGGGTGCCCCTGATTGTGAAGGTCCACTGGTTCATGTACTAGGAACGGCTGCTTCAGAGGGACCTGCAGTAGGTTAACCATGGCTGGCAGAGCTTCCAGTGGTGGTGGTAAGTGGGCCCCTGGGAAAGAAAGACCACTGCTCCTGGGCCTTTTCCGACTGGCAACATTGCTTTATGGCCCTGTGTGATTTTGCAATCCGCTTTATGTGGTGGTAGCGCACCTTATGCTTGTTGAAGTTGTGCAGCTTATCAGGGGTCATGTTGTCTGTTGAACCAATGATACATATATATGTCACTAATAGGCTGACTAGGAACAGGTATCAACATCATGAACTCCCATAATTCGCATTAAAAATAAAGTAGTAGTCCCTCCACCCTAAATTCACCTTGCTGCTTTGGGTGACTATACACATACCTAAACCTAGCATATCTGATGTTGATGGGTCTAATAGCAAAGGAAACCCAACTTTGCAATTGTAAAACAATTGCCAGATCGAATTCTTACCATTTTAGTACAGAATATGTGTGCAAAAATACATTCTAGGGGATCATTGAATGGTACACATTTCCACCTTCACTAGCAGTGTACCTTGGGAATCCTGTGATGGTCTTGATGCCATGGGCATTGAACTTATTCAGAAGTTTCATGTCGTAACAGCACATCTTGTCTCACAACATTCAGCAAATAGATAAGGCAAGGAGCCATATCATGATACATTGCTACTTATACAGATCAGTTGGTAGTCATGACATATAACTATGGATGTTGGAAAAGTACATCAGTTCATACAGAGGAAAATTAACCTTCCCATATTTGATCTGTAGCTACTCAATGGTGGACCATGCCACCACTGAATATATTCTCTCAGTTTCAAGGTATGTGCAAATGACATCCTTACTGTAGCATTCACACACACACACATCATGATCTATTGTACATCCACTACCACATATATTAGCAGTGTCCTACACAAGGATCATGACTTCCCTCACTAACAACTTTCATGTTGTCCTTCCCAGATAGGCAAACTGTGCTACTCGACAGTAGTCAGAGGTTGCTAAACATGCAACATGTCCCCGGAACTTGCATGGCCTATTTCCCACCTTCAAGAAATTCAATTGTGAGAATGTTATGTTATGTTACATACATTTGTATTGCGCACAGCTGCCCCAGCTAAGGGGCGTCCTGGCGCATGGCAGGTAATATGCAACACCTACAGGGAACACAACAGAAGGAAAGATAAAGGCAATTTATTAAAACAGAAAAGTTTTTAAAACTTTACGGAAGACTAAGAGATCATCTAGCAACCGCATCTCTACTGGAAGGGAGTTCCAGAGCTCGGCCGCTCTGACCCGGAAGGATCGACCACCAACCCGACACAGCCTGTATCGGGGGATCACTGTAAGTGCTTGACCCAACGATCTCAAGGACCGGGTAGGCACATACCAGGACAAAAGGTCCGCAAGAATTTGAGGACCCACACCCCTCAAAATCTTGAACGCCAGACACAGCACTTTAAACTGGATTCTTGCCCTGATAGGCAGCCAATGCAGTGATCTCAATGTGCCGGAGACAGAACATGTACGAGGTAAGCCAACAATGGCTCTCTCCGCGGCATTCTGGACGCGTTGGAGGCGGGTAACCTCCGCTGAATTGGTCCCTACCAGAAGCGAGCTGGCATAGTCCAGGTGAGATAGCACTGTAGCCTGGACTATCAGCTGCCTGGTACGATGGTCGAAAAACTTCAGGACGGGACGCAACGACCGTAGGATACCAAAGCAACAGGCCGCGGTTCTCTTCGTATGACCCACAAAACTGAGTGCAGGATCCATCCATATTCCTAGGTTCTTTAATTCTGTGACCGGAATGGGCGCCGGCCCCAGCTCCGCGGGCCACCACCTGTCCCCCCATAGTTCCGATCTCCTACCGACGATCATGATCTCCGTTTTCTTTGGGTTGAGCTGGTGACAGTTGTTCTTCATCCAGCTCGCCACCGCTCTAAGTCCACTCTGAAACCTGGGGGCATCCCTGTCCGCATCCCCGCTGATCATAACCGCTAGCTGAGTGTCGTCGGCATATGAGACCATGGTCATGCCCCATTGCTTGACGACCTCAGCCAGCGGTCTCACGTATAGATTAAACAGCGTGTGGTTCAGCGAGGAACCTTGCGGCACCCCCTGTTTCAAAGGATGGAATTGGGACTGGAACGGTGGGATGGCAACGCTGAAGAAACGATCGTCTAGGAAAGACCGGAACCACTGGAGGGCAGGGCCACCCAGCCCAATCTCCTCCAGGCGATGCAACAGGATAGGATGCGAGACAGTGTCAAACGCGGCGCTCAGATCTAATAACACGAGCGCCGCTGTCTGCCCCGCATCCATCACCGTGCGAAGATGTTCAGCCATGGAGAGAAGGGCGGTCTCCGTGCTGTGGCCGGCACGGAACCCGTTCTGGGTGGGATCCAAGATGTTAGCATGGATTAGGTGGGCCGAAAGAACTTTGTTGACATGGGCCTCCAACACTTTGGTTGGCCACGGGAGCAAGGAGATAGGTCGATAGTTTTCGGGTTTCTCTGGATCCAGCGAAGGCTTCTTTAAGATGGGAGAGACCACCGCCCGCTTCCAGCTGGCGGGTACCATGCCCGACTCCAACGAGATGTTAATCAAGGAGTGCACAAAGACTCCCCAGCACATCTGACATGACACTCACTCTTTGCACTACAGTTATAGCATTGTAGCCTTTCAGGTTGTAAGTGTCAGATGACAAAGTTGACATGCCTGGATGTTACACATTGGTAAGGCTGGCTAAGTCAAACATACATGTGAATGTCTTACACATGCACCCGTTGGCCCTTTAGCAGAACCACATGCTTTGCAGCATCACTACCTAATGACATAACGGTAGGTAACCTGGATGATTTTGAGCACCTACATAATTCACATACCATACTCAGCAAAGTGATGGTATCGAGAGGCCCTCTAAAAAGCAGACACCAATAAATGAGTAAGCTACATACATCTCAGTTCATGCATACTGGTCCATACTATACAACTTGGGTAACCTACTTATCAATGGTGCTGAGTGCATGATACTGTATACTTATGTTCCGTACAACCCTAATCAGGTTACAACATATTACATTCAGAGGTGAGTTAGGCAGTGTAAGCCATGGCAGGACTTATTGATGATAGGCAAGTCAGGGTAGGTATGCCAAGGAGTATAATTGACGCATCACCATTGGGGCTTCGCTACAAGGCTCTAGCGCACCCGCAACATATAATTTGATGTTGTTAGAAGTGAAATGCCAGTAGTGCAAGGGCCTTGTTTATGTATAGGCTTTCCTGTTTTCAGTTTCTATTTTTGGTAAATTCTGGTGGGGTTTTTTCAGTGTTTTCAATATCTTAAAAAACAGTTGTTATCAGTGGTTACACATTTTCGCGCCCCTAAAAAACAGAAAAAGTGTTTTTCCGGTGTTTATGGAACGTTTTGCTTTTATTATTGCTTGCTTTCTGCACTGAAAGAACATGGTATATAAACAGTGTACATATAGTGTATATGAGGTCCAAATAGATTTTTGCAAATTAATCTTATTGTAGTACACCATACAATTCTTCAGTGAGTCTTTGGGTCATGTGCGCTCGCTCTTTCCTTCCTATGGAAACTTCTGTGAAAAGGCCCACTTAGCATTCATAGCCCCTTGGGATGAGAACCATCAGCTAAGGGACACAGTTGGGATGACTCTTTCTTTGATGCCACATAAAGCACAAAATGATAAATATTTGCGTTTTAGTTCCTGTGCATAAGAAAACAGTGCACCAGAATGGACTAAAAAGTCAATAGCATCCATCATTAACTCTGAAGACTGTAAAGATGCTTTCAGCATACCATCTAACAAGTGGCAAGGATCTCCTACAGGGAATCACTTCAGCTCGGGCATCAATTTGACAGGTCATCACACAACTTTTTTATATACATAGCTGAATCACTGCAAATACAAACAATATCACTCCAATCTTTGTTGAACTCGGAAAGAACCTTTTTTGCAGAGAATTACAAGTGACACTGCGTTCCATGTTTTCCAAAAGTCTGGTGTCATGTTTTCACCACTATCCCAGATGCTTGGTGATATATATACTTGTCACTATACCTTGCAATGAATGTTTAAAGCCTGAGGTGTTGGCAATTCACCTACTATCAATACTGACCCACTAGAAACTATGGTTTGATGTATTAAGGGTTTTTACCCATTCTCTGTGGGTAAATGTGATGACACACATTAGGAAAGATTTTTATGAAACCAGCCATTTTACCTATCAGTGAAATAATCAAATGCAGTCAAAATATCAAATATGAGTTTGATATTTCTTGATTCTCTTCAGTTTACAAAATAATTAAACTACACCTAAAATATGAAACTAAACCCTACATCTTTAAACCAAAGGCCACAAAACTGGAAAAAGTAAAAGGAAGAAGAAACAATATTTTAGTGGCATCCCTAAAGAAAAAAACTCAAGCAGAATAATGTTAGCCAGTCTTTCCTACAGCTAGCTTCTATAACAAAGTTAAATTGTATTGACCCCTTCAGGAAGAAACAAATGACTTTTTCACTCTCTTTTTTCTTGTTTTGATTGGCATTTAGTTTGTGGTTGTGCAGGCGTCTTTTCAGTGTTTATATGTTTTCACCAGGGAGGGCTATTTTTCTTTCAGTGGAGTTTTATCAGTTATTATAGGTTTAAACCTAAAACCCCACAGCCTATTTATGTATGACATAGATTCTATAATTCACCATCAGAACTGTACATGACAAATGCCTGCTGAGGAATTAGCAGCTTTGAAGCACATCTACACTACCAGCCATGTCATCACATGAGTTGGTTGCACAGGCTATGTCAATGTACTTCAACTCCATGCTTCCCTGGGGCTCATCTCTCTCAACTATTGTTATAGTGACAATAGTGTGGGCCAAACTGTGTCAGAAATGGCACTGGTACACATATTGTTCCAACACTGTAGGCAAGGCATTTGCCCCTTTTGCATGGGGGCATGACTAATTATAGAAAAAGATTACTGTGAGCTATACTTAATGGTTCCTAAAAACATCAATGAGTAAATTAGAAACACAATAGAGTGAAACATTATGTGTACTTACTAGGCCTGGGTGTAGTTTGCGGAGCAGCACTACACGTAGCTTCACGTAGTATACTTTGAACTTCACGTAGTACACATTGAACTTCACGTAGTACATAATCTGCGTAGCATAGCTGATGTCTGCACTGTGAAAAAATTGCAAAATAATTGCAAACAGCATCCTGCACAGTGCCAGTTGTGATAAAGTAAGTATCTCTATCTTTATTTGCTAAAGTGCATATAGTACTTTCACAAAAGTGAAACTAAAAATTTTGCAAGCAGTGAGAGAGGTGATGATTTTGGGATCCTCCCTAACCTAGGGGGAGTACCAAACAGATGCCTTGAAAACAAAAAAGCACATCTTATTGAACGATTTGGTTGTGGTCCCATCCACTTAGGACCACCCCAAGCACAGTTATTGGCAAAAAAACATTCCCAACCAAAGGCCCTGCAAAGCATTATAGAATGAGATTAGCAGTGGGCAGTGAATATTATATAGTATCCAATATCAAAATAATTCTTCAAAGAGCTGCAGTTCAACTGGTGGTTACTAGATGTCCCTCACTACGTCGCTTCCCCGGCATTATCCCACCCACAAACAACAATCCTACCACTACGAAAAAAAAAAACACCCTAATACCCCTATTACAAAAGTGCCCCAAAAGACAAACACCCAATACTTTACAGGACAATAAACGACAGTACATAACAAAAACACACAACATAGAACTTTATGCACACAACAGGGACAGCATACACAACACACAAACCCCTCAATCTCCAAAACCACTCTCCAGCACAATCAACACCCCACCTCTCACAAGCTTAGGCAGTACAACTGTGGCTGATTTTGAGAGTGAAAGTAACTTTACAGTTCCTGGTTTGCAGCATGCAGGATCCATTACATCAATTTCCTAAATCCGTTTCTTCTCTTGCTGGGCAGATGCTGCACTTTTTCAGCCTGTGCATATTTTTTTTATGCTAGCGATTTTCTTGTGGCATCAGAGATGCGAAAGGCTTATAAACAAATCTTCATTGTGTTGTTAAACCACCTGGCTAAGAATGGATGCGAAACATCCACATGGAAGCTGCAGTACTGTCAAAAATAAGTTCAATATCTTTGACACATCATTGTGAAAAGAGCTAGAAAGGTGTCACCATAGAGAGTTGCATCCATCTTGCAGATGAATCCACCACAAACTCAAAAGGAAGTCAAAATGTTTTGGGAAATGGATGGCTACTGCAGGCAGTGGATACGAAACTTTCCCATAATAGCAAAAACTTTAAGGCGGTTGACAATTAAGTATGTGTCAGATCCTATCCCGTGGGACAACGAATGCTCAAAGGTGTTCCTAGAGTTGAAAGGCAAATTGTGTTCCGTCCCTGCACTAGGAATGCCTGATTTCAACATAGTTCATATTTTTGAGCAGTGAGAGAGATGGGTGCACTCTCTCAGTGTTGACACAAGTTCATAGTGATACCTGAAAACCAATAGCATACTTCTCGACAGTAGCAATAGCTGCATGTCTTTCCGGTCGCCTAAAAGTGGTAGCTGCAGTAGCACTAGTCTGTAAAAGAGTGAGAGCGTAGTGATGGGATACCCTTTAACTGTTATGGCCCCTCACTCTGTGGTGTTCTTGTTAACAATAACCAAGACACAGTACCTGGCTCATAATCGTTTGACTAAATATGAGAAGACTATTTTACCTTGCAATAATGTAATGACCGTCCTGAGCGTCTCGAAAGCGGTCGCTCCCCACGCTGCTCCCAGCCCTGACCTGGTATCGTAGCGCTGCTCGTACTGCTACTGCTGCACCCGTTAGGGTTAAGATGCTCTGCTCTGTGACCTGGAAGCATCGTCCTCGCACTGCCATTGCCTAATTCGAGACTGCGCATTGTTTATTTATTAATTGTACATTGCTGCCTCTGCCTTTCGATTTCATAGTCCTGCTGTGCCGCTAGACTGCGCATTGTTTATTTATTAATTGCACATTGCTGCCTTTGCCTGCTTGCCGATTTGTGCCTGATTGTGCCGATTTCACTGGTGTTTTGACCGCCATTAGCTTTACCTGTGCCCCCAATCTCGTCCTGGTCGCCTTTTGGCTTGCAGGCGACGGTGCTGTCTCGGCTGGATTATGCCAGCTTCCTTTTCATAGGGTTAAATCAGGCCGAGCTCACCCGTCTCCGGCGAGTGCAAAATGCAGCTGCCAGAGCAGTAGTAGGCCTTCCTAGGTTTTGTTCTGTCTCTCACACCCTGCGTGCCCTTCATTGGCTACCCATCAGGCAGCGGATTCACTTTAAAGTGTTGTGTATGTCCTTTAAGATCTTAAAGGGTCCCTCTGCTCAGATACTTCATAATCTTCAGTGTCTTTACATTCCTGGGCGCTCTCTTCGCTCTTCGGACCAAGAATTAGCAGCAGTTCCACGTTTCAAACGCAGCCAAGCTGGAGGACGCTCCTTTCGGGTGCGGGCGGCTGTTTTATGGAATGCCCTTCCATTTGAAATCCGGACCCTTGCCGACCTGCTTTCCTTCCGTAGAGCGGTCAAGACCCTTTTGTTCCCGTAGTCTTTTCCCTTTTAAACGCCTATTTTTTCAGTTATGTTGTGTGGCTTCCTTGTCAGGCGCCGGGACGCTCCTTCGCTGGAGCAGCTGTGCGCATAATAAATGCTAATAACATAACATAACATAACATAACATTTTGTTGTTGTTGTTGTTGTTGTTGTGCCCCCCAGCCCGGCTCTCCGCCCCGCTCCCGCCTCCCAGCTGATCCTCCCTCCCACTGAAAGTATTGAGCCTGTTCCTTCGCACTAAGCACTGTGACCGTCCTGAGCTTCTCGAAGGCGGTCGCTCCCCACGCTGCTCCCAGCCCTGACCTGGTATCGTAGCGCTGCTCGCACTGCTACTGCTGCACTCGTTTGGGTTAAGCTGCTCTGCTCTGTGACCTAGAAGCATCGTCCTCGCACTGCCATTGCCTAATTCGAGACTGCGCATTGTTTATTTATTAATTGTACATTGCTGCCTCTGCCTTTTGGTTTCATAGTCCCGCTGTGCCGCTAAATTGCGCATTGTTTATTTATTAATTGCACATTGCTGCCTTTGCCTGCTTGCCGATTTGTGCCTGATTGTGCCGATTTCACTGGTGTTTTGACCGCCATTAGCTTTACCTGTGCCCCAATCTCGTCCTGGTCGCCTTTTGGCTTGCAGCCATTTTGTTGTTGTTGTTGTGCCCCTCAGCCCGGCTCTCCGCCCCGCTCCCGCCTCCCAGCTGATCCTCCCTCCCACTGAAAGTATTTAGCCTGTTCCTTCGCACTAAGCGCTGTGACCGTCCTGAGCTTCTCGAAGGCGGTCGCTCCCCACGCTGCTCCCAGCCCTGACCTGGTATCGTAGCGCTGCTCGCACTGCTACTGCTGCACTCGTTTGGGTTAAGCTACTCTGCTCTGTGACCTGGAAGCATCGTCCTCGCACTGCCATTGCCTAATTCGAGACTGCGCATTGTTTATTTATTAATTGTACATTACTGCCTCTGCCTTTCGATTTCATAGTCCCGCTGTGCCGCTAGACTGCGCATTGTTTATTTATTAATTGCACATTGCTGCCTTTGCCTGCTTGCCGATTTGTGCCTGATTGTGCCGATTTCACTGGTGTTTTGACCGCCATTAGCTTTACCTGTGCCCCATTCTCGTCCTGGTCGCCTTTTGGCTTGCAGCCATTTTGTTGCTGTTGCTGTGCCTCCCAGCCCGGCTCTCCGCCCCGCTCCCGCCTCCCAGCTGATCCTCCCTTGCCCCTCCCCTCTCCACATTCCACTTATGACAGATGCTTCTGCGCGCAGCGTTCACGCGCAGCGGTCGCGCCCCAGTCGCGCCGAAGGTGCGCCAAAGGTAAGCCCGTCTAGGCCCGTCCGCGCCTGGACCGCGCCCAGCGCCGGGCCCCTGGTCCTCGCACAACCCACTCGACCCGCATAACTTATGAAGCCGCTACCCTCTTTGCCCTTAACCCCGGACGCACACCACAATGCTGCGAAGCTGCCCCAGGACACACCCATGGACCCTTCGCCTGCCACTCCTGCAAGTTCGCCTGCATCAGGACCCTCACCAAACCCACTAACTCCAAAGACAGCTCCAACTCTAACCACCTGAAGTGCATCCTGCTGAACACCCGATCGGTCCACAGACACGCCACTGAACTCTGGGACCTACTCGACACTGCATCGCCGGACGTCGCCTTCCTTACAGAAACCTGGATGAACGCCTCATCAGCGCCCGACATTGCCATAGCCATCCCGGACGCTTACAAGATCATCCGAAAAGACCGCACCAACCAAACAGTAGGAGGCATCGCCATCGTCCATAAGAACACCATCCGAATCACGACCAGCTCCGACAATAACCTCGCTACCGCCAAACACCTTCACTTCCAGATCCTCACCGACCCCAGGACCACACTTAGAGGCACCCTCATCTACAGACCACCAGGAACCCGCACTCAATTCAACGAAGACATCACTGACTTCGTCAGCCCTCATGCCCTCACCTCCGAGAACTACATTCTACTGGGAGACCTCAACTTCCACCTGGAAAAGAAAAACGACAGAAACACCACCACACTCCTGGACAACCTGAACAATCTCGGACTGAAACAACTTGTTGACACCCCCACCCACCTTGCCGGACACACGCTCGACCCTATCTTTACCTCCAGCAAACACATCTCCTTCGATCATACCACAGCTCTCCATTGGACGTACCACAGCTGCGTTCACTTCAGGTACAAAAAGACCTCGACCCACAACCCCCCCACAACCTATTCCTCGAAGAAACTGGAACAAAATCACCACCGACCAACTCTTCACTTCGCTTAACCAAAACCCTCCTGCCATGTCATCGGACCTAAACCAAGCTGCCACCAAACTCACACAATGGATCACCCACAGCGCTAACGAATTAGCACCCTTGAAAAACCACCAGATCAAACAAGGTAGCAAAAAGGCCCCTGGTTCAACGATGACCTTAAGAAATCCACGAAGTTATGTCGTACTCTCGAGAAAACCTGGAGAAAAAACCCAACCACTGACAACCTGACCACCTTCAAGGACGCCACCCGCAAACACCACCAATTGATCTGATCCACCAAGAAATCAGCATTCAAGGATCGACTCGACAACAACGCCCATAACAGCAAGGAACTATTCAATATCGTCAAAGAATTTACCAACCCCACCGCCGGCACCAACGACATCACTCCCTCCCAAGACCTCTGCGACTCTTTATCCTCTTTCTTCCACAACAAAATCGCCGACATACATAACAGCTTTGAAAACCAGTCCGAAGAACAGTCCACTCCACCCACCTCCGAACCGAAACAGCACCCTCACAACCTTTGCGCCTGGAACCCAATCACTACTGAAGACACCATCCGCCTGATGAACTCCATCCACTCAGGATCGCCAACCGACGCAAGACCCCACCACATTTTCAACAAAGCAGACTCCATCATCGCACCCCATCTCCGCGATGTTATCAACTGTTCCTTCAACTCCGCTACCTTCCCAGAAAGCTGGAAACATGCCGAACTCAGCGCCCTTCTGAAGAAACCCACAGCAGACCCCTCTGAACTCAAGAACTACCGCCCCATCTCACTCCTCCCATTCCCTGCCAAAGTCATTGAGAAAGCCGTCAATAGCCAGCTCGCCGCCTTCCTTGAATCCAACAATTCCCTCGACCCCTCGCAATCCGACTTCCGAGCCAAACACAGCACCGAAACCGCCCTCATCGCAGCTACAGACGACATCCGAACGCTACTGGACAACGGAGAAACAGTTGCCCTCATCCTACTTGACCTCTCGGCCACCTTCGACACAGTCTGTCATAGGACCCTCATTCAACGCCTCAGCAACGTCGGAATACAAGGAAAAGCTCTGGACTGGATCATCTCGTTCCTCGCCGGGAGAACCCAGAGAGTCCGCCTCCCCCCATTCAAATCAGAGGCCACCGAAGTCATCTGCGGCGTACCACAAGGATCATCACTCAGTCCCACCCTCTTCAACGTTTACATGAGTCCCCTTGCATCCATCGCGCGACAACACAACCTCAACATCATCTCCTACGCAGACGACACCCAACTGATCCTCTCCCTCACCAAAGACCCAAACACCGCCAAAACCAATCTACACGAAGGAATGAAAGAAGTAGCCGAATGGATGAAGAACAGCCGTCTAAAACTAAACTCGAGCAAAACGGAAGTCCTCATCTTAGGATCATCCCCCTCTGCCTGGGACGACTCATGGTGGCCACCGGCCCTGGGTAATGCACCCATACCTACAGATCATGCACGTAACCTGGGCTTCATCCTAGACTCCTCCCTCTCGATGACCAGACAAGTCAACGTCGTCTCATCTTCATGCTTCAACATCCTTCACATGCTCAAAAAAATCTTCTGTTATATTTTAGTGGCATCCCTAAAGAAAAAAACTCAAGCAGAATAATGTTAGCCAGTCTTTCCTACAGCTAGCTTCTATAACAAAGTTAAATTGTATTGACCCCTTCAGGAAGAAACAAATGACTTTTTCACTCTCTTTTTTCTTGTTTTGATTGGCATTTAGTTTGTGGTTGTGCAGGTGTCTTTTCAGTGTTTATATGTTTTCACCAGGGAGGGCTATTTTTCTTTCAGTGGAGTTTTATCAGTTATTATAGGTTTAAACCTAAAACCCCACAGCCTATTTATGTATGACATAGATTCTATAATTCACCATCAGAACTGTACATGACAAATGCCTGCTGAGGAATTAGCAGCTTTGAAGCACATCTACACTACCAGCCATGTCATCACATGAGTTGGTTGCACAGGCTATGTCAATGTACTTCAACTCCATGCTTCCCTGGGGCTCATCTCTCTCAACTATTGTTATAGTGACAATAGTGTGGGCCAAACTGTGTCAGAAATGGCACTGGTACACATATTGTTCCAACACTGTAGGCAAGGCATTTGCCCCTTTTGCATGGGGGCATGACTAATTATAGAAAAAGATTACTGTGAGCTATACTTAATGGTTCCTAAAAACATCAATGAGTAAATTAGAAGCACAATAGAGTGAAACATTATGTGTACTTACTAGGCCTGGGTGTAGTTTGCGGAGCAGCACTACACGTAGCTTCACGTAGTATACTTTGAACTTCACGTAGTACACAATGAACTTCACGTAGTACATAATCTGCGTAGCATAGCTGATGTCTGCACTGTGAAAAAATTGCAAAATAATTGCAAACAGCATCCTGCACAGTGCCAGTTGTGATAAAGTAAGTATCTCTATCTTTATTTGCTAAAGTGCATATAGTACTTTCACAAAAGTGAAACTAAAAATTTTGCAAGCAGTGAGAGAGGTGATGATTTTGGGATCCTCCCTAACCTAGGGGGAGTACCAAACAGATGCCTTGAAAACAAAAAAGCACATCTTATTGAACGATTTGGTTGTGGTCCCATCCACTTAGGACCACCCCAAGCACAGTTATTGGCAAAAAAACATTCCCAACCAAAGGCCCTGCAAAGCATTATAGAATGAGATTAGCAGTGGGCAGTGAATATTATATAGTATCCAATATCAAAATAATTCTTCAAAGAGCTGCAGTTCAACTGGTGGTTACTAGATGTCCCTCACTACGTCGCTTCCCCGGCATTATCCCACCCACAAACAACAATCCTACCACTACGAAAAAAAAAACACCCTAATACCCCTATTACAAAAGTGCCCCAAAAGACAAACACCCAATACTTTACAGGACAATAAACGACAGTACATAACAAAAACACACAACATAGAACTTAATGCACACAACAGGGACAGCATACACAACACACAAACCCCTCAATCTCCAAAACCACTCTCCAGCACAATCAACACCCCACCTCTCACAAGCTTAGGCAGTAAAACTGTGGCTGATTTTGAGAGTGAAAGTAACTTTACAGTTCCTGGTTTGCAGCATGCAGGATCCATTACATCAATTTCCTAAATCCGTTTCTTCTCTTGCTGGGCAGATGCTGCACTTTTTCAGCCTGTGCATATTTTTTTTATGCTAGCGATTTTCTTGTGGCATCAGAGATGCGAAAGGCTTATAAACAAATCTTCATTGTGTTGTTAAACCACCTGGCTAAGAATGGATGCGAAACATCCACATGGAAGCTGCAGTACTGTCAAAAATAAGTTCAATATCTTTGACACATCATTGTGAAAAGAGCTAGAAAGGTGTCACCATAGAGAGTTGCATCCATCTTGCAGATGAATCCACCACAAACTCAAAAGGAAGTCAAAATGTTTTGGGAAATGGATGGCTACTGCAGGCAGTGGATACGAAACTTTCCCATAATAGCAAAAACTTTAAGGCGGTTGACAATTAAGTATGTGTCAGATCCTATCCCGTGGGACAACGAATGCTCAAAGGTGTTCCTAGAGTTGAAAGGCAAATTGTGTTCCGTCCCTGCACTAGGAATGCCTGATTTCAACATAGTTCATATTTTTGGGCAGTGAGAGAGATGGGTGCACTCTCTCAGTGTTGACACAAGTTCATAGTGATACCTGAAAACCAATAGCATACTTCTCGACAGTAGCAATAGCTGCATGTCTTTCCGGTCGCCTAAAAGTGGTAGCTGCAGTAGCACTAGTCTGTAAAAGAGTGAGAGCGTAGTGATGGGATACCCTTTAACTGTTATGGCCCCTCACTCTGTGGTGTTCTTGTTAACAATAACCAAGACACAGTACCTGGCTCATAATCGTTTGACTAAATATGAGAAGACTATTTTACCTTGCGATAATGTAATGACCTTCCTGAGCTTCTCGAAAGCGGTCGCTCCCCACGCTGCTCCCAGCCCTGACCTGGTATCGTAGCGCTGCTCGCACTGCTACTGCTGCACCCGTTAGGGTTAAGATGCTCTGCTCTGTGACCTGGAAGCATCGTCCTCGCACTGCCATTGCCTAATTCGAGACTGCGCATTGTTTATTTATTAATTGTACATTGCTGCCTCTGGCTTTCGATTTCATAGTCCTGCTGTGCCGCTGGACTGCGCATTGTTTATTTATTAATTGCACATTGCTGCCTTTGCCTGCTTGCCGATTTGTGCCTGATTGTGCCGATTTCACTGGTGTTTTGACCGCCATTAGCTTTACCTGTGCCCCCAATCTCGTCCTGGTCGCCTTTTGGCTTGCAGGCGACGGTGCTGTCTCGGCTGGATTATGCCAGCTCCCTTTTCATAGGGTTAAATCAGGCCGAGCTCACCCGTCTCCAGCGAGTGCAAAATGCAGCTGCCAGAGCAGTAGTAGGCCTTCCTAGGTTTTGTTCTGTCTCTCACACCCTGCGTGCCCTTCATTGGCTACCCATCAGGCAGCGGATTCACTTTAAAGTGTTGTGTATGTCCTTTAAGATCTTAAAGGGTCCCTCTGCTCAGATACTTCATAATCTTCAGTGTCTTTACATTCCTGGGCGCTCTCTTTGCTCTTCGGACTGTGAATTAGCAGCAGTTCCACGTTTCAAACGCAGCCAAGCTGGAGGACGCTCCTTTCGGGTGCGGGCGGCTGTTTTATGGAATGCCCTTCCATTTGAAATCCGGACCCTTGCCGACCTGCTTACCTTCCGTAGAGCGGTCAAGACCCTTTTGTTCCCGTAGTCTTTTCCCTTTTAAACGCCTATTTTTTCAGTTATGTTGTGTGGCTTCCTTGTCAGGCGCCGGGACGCTCCTTCGCTGGAGCAGCTGTGCGCATAATAAATGCTAATAACATAACATAACATAACATAACATTTTGTTGTTGTTGTTGTTGTTGTGCCCCCCAGCCCGGCTCTCCGCCCGCTCCCGCCTCCCAGCTGATCCTCCCTCCCACTGAAAGTATTGAGCCTGTTCCTTCGCACTAAGCACTGTGACCGTCCTGAGCTTCTCGAAGGCGGTCGCTCCCCACGCTGCTCCCAGCCCTGACCTGGTATCGTAGCGCTGCTCGCACTGCTACTGCTGCACTCGTTTGGGTTAAGCTGCTCTGCTCTGTGACCTAGAAGCATTGTCCTCGCACTGCCATTGCTTAATTCGAGACTGCGCATTGTTTATTTATTAATTGTACATTGCTGCCTCTGCCTTTTGGTTTCATAGTCCCGCTGTGCCGCTAAATTGCGCATTGTTTATTTATTAATTGCACATTGCTGCCTTTGCCTGCTTGCCGATTTGTGCCTGATTGTGCCGATTTCACTGGTGTTTTGACCGCCATTAGCTTTACCTGTGCCCCAATCTCGTCCTGGTCGCCTTTTGGCTTGCAGCCATTTTGTTGTTGTTGTTGTGCCCCTCAGCCCGGCTCTCCGCCCTGCTCCCGCCTCCCAGCTGATCCTCCCTCCCACTGAAAGTATTTAGCCTGTTCCTTCGCACTAAGCGCTGTGACCGTCCTGAGCTTCTCGAAGGCGGTCGCTCCCCACGCTGCTCCCAGCCCTGACCTGGTATCGTAGCGCTGCTCGCACTGCTACTGCTGCACTCGTTTGGGTTAAGCTACTCTGCTCTGTGACCTGGAAGCATCGTCCTCGCACTGCCATTGCCTAATTCGAGACTGCGCATTGTTTATTTATTAATTGTACATTACTGCCTCTGCCTTTCGATTTCATAGTCCCGCTGTGCCGCTAGACTGCGCATTGTTTATTTATTAATTGCACATTGCTGCCTTTGCCTGCTTGCCGATTTGTGCCTGATTGTGCCGATTTCACTGGTGTTTTGACCGCCATTAGCTTTACCTGTGCCCCATTCTCGTCCTGGTCGCCTTTTGGCTTGCAGCCATTTTGTTGCTGTTGCTGTGCCTCCCAGCCCGGCTCTCCGCCCCGCTCCCGCCTCCCAGCTGATCCTCCCTTGCCCCTCCCCTCTCCACATTCCACTTATGACAGATGCTTCTGCGCGCAGCGTTCACGCGCAGCGGTCGCGCCCCAGTCGCGCCGAAGGTGCGCCAAAGGTAAGCCCGTCTACGCCCGTCCGCGCCTGGACCGCGCCCAGCGCCGGGCCCCTGGTCCTCGCACAACCCACTCGACCCGCATAACTTATGAAGCCGCTGCCCTCTTTGCCCTTAACCCCGGACGCACACCACAATGCTGCGAAGCTGCCCCAGGACACACCCATGGACCCTTCGCCTGCCACTCCTGCAAGTTCGCCTGCATCAGGACCCTCACCAAACCCACTAACTCCAAAGACAGCTCCAACTCTAACCACCTGAAGTGCATCCTGCTGAACACCCGCTCGGTCCACAGACACGCCACTGAACTCTGGGACCTACTCGACACTGCATCGCCGGACGTCGCCTTCCTTACAGAAACCTGGATGAACGCCTCATCAGCGCCCGACATTGCCATAGCCATCCCGGACGCTTACAAGATCATCCGAAAAGACCGCACCAACCAAACAGTAGGAGGCATCGCCATCGTCCATAAGAACACCATCCGAATGACGACCAGCTCCGACGATAACCTCGCTACCGCCAAACACCTTCACTTCCAGATCCTCACTGACCCCAGGACCACACTTAGAGGCACCCTCATCTACAGACCACCAGGAACCCGCACTCAATTCAACGAAGACATCACTGACTTCGTCAGCCCTCATGCCCTCACCTCCGAGAACTACATTCTACTGGGAGACCTCAACTTCCACCTGGAAAAGAAAAACGACAGAAACACCACCACACTCCTGGACAACCTGAACAATCTCGGACTGAAACAACTTGTTGACACCCCCACCCACCTTGCCGGACACACGCTCGACCCTATCTTCACCTCCAGCAAACACATCTCCTTCGATCATACCACAGCTCTCCATTGGACGTACCACAGCTGCGTTCACTTCAGGTACAAAAAGACCTCGACCCACAACCCCCCCACAACCTATTCCTCGAAGAAACTGGAACAAAATCACCACCGACCAACTCTTCACTTCACTTAACCAAAACCCTCCTGCCATGTCATCGGACCTAAACCAAGCTGCCACCAAACTCACACAATGGATCACCCACAGCGCTAACGAATTAGCACCCTTGAAAAACCACCAGATCAAACAAGGTAGCAAAAAGGCCCCCGGGTTAAACGACGACCTTAAGAAATCCACGAAGTTATGTCGTACTCTCGAGAAAACCTGGAGAAAAAACCCAACCACTGACAACCTGACCACCTTCAAGGACGCCACCCGCAAACACCACCAATTGATCTGATCCACCAAGAAATCAGCATTCAAGGATCGACTCGACAACAACGCCCATAACAGCAAGGAACTATTCAATATCGTCAAAGAATTTACCAACCCCACCGCCGGCACCAACGACATCACTCCCTCCCAAGACCTCTGCGACTCTTTATCCTCTTTCTTCCACAACAAAATCGCCGACATACATAACAGCTTTGAAAACCAGTCCGAAGAACAGTCCACTCCACCCACCTCCGAACCGAAACAGCACCCTCACAACCTTTGCGCCTGGAACCCAATCACTACTGAAGACACCATCCGCCTGATGAACTCCATCCACTCAGGATCGCCAACCGACGCAAGACCCCACCACATTTTCAACAAAGCAGACTCCATCATCGCACCCCATCTCCGCGATGTTATCAACTGTTCCTTCAACTCCGCTACCTTCCCAGAAAGCTGGAAACATGCCGAACTCAGCGCCCTTCTGAAGAAACCCACAGCAGACCCCTCTGAACTCAAGAACTACCGCCCCATCTCACTCCTCCCATTCCCTGCCAAAGTCATTGAGAAAGCCGTCAATAGCCAGCTCGCCGCCTTCCTTGAATCCAACAATTCCCTCGACCCCTCGCAATCCGGCTTCCGAGCCAAACACAGCACCGAAACCGCCCTCATCGCAGCTACAGACGACATCCGAACGCTACTGGACAACGGAGAAACAGTTGCCCTCATCCTACTTGACCTCTCGGCCGCCTTCGACACAGTCTGTCATAGCACCCTCATTCAACGCCTCAGCAACGTCGGAATACAAGGAAAAGCTCTGGACTGGATCATCTCGTTCCTCGCCGGGAGAACCCAGAGAGTCCGCCTCCCCCCATTCAAATCAGAGGCCACCGAAGTCATCTGCGGCGTACCACAAGGATCATCACTCAGTCCCACCCTCTTCAACGTTTACATGAGTCCCCTTGCATCCATCGCGCGACAACACAACCTCAACATCATCTCCTACGCAGACGACACCCAACTGATCCTCTCCCTCACCAAAGACCCAAACACCGCCAAAACCAATCT
Organism: Lissotriton vulgaris; assembly: GCF_964263255.1. Lineage (NCBI taxonomy): Eukaryota > Metazoa > Chordata > Amphibia > Caudata > Salamandridae > Lissotriton > Lissotriton vulgaris. The sequence continues at coordinate 657,587,867 of NC_141694.1, read as the reverse complement.
ACACGAAGGAATGAAAGAAGTAGCCGAATGGATGAAGAACAGCCGTCTAAAACTAAACTCGGGCAAAACGGAAGTCCTCATCTTAGGATCATCCCCCTCTGCCTGGGACGACTCATGGTGGCCACCGGCCCTGGGTACTGCACCCATACCTACAGATCATGCACGTAACCTGGGCTTCATCCTAGACTCCTCCCTCTCGATGACCAGACAAGTCAACGTCGTCTCATCTTCATGCTTCAACATCCTTCACATGCTCAAAAAAATCTTCTGTTATATTTTAGTGGCATCCCTAAAGAAAAAAACTCAAGCAGAATAATGTTAGCCAGTCTTTCCTACAGCTAGCTTCTATAACAAAGTTAAATTGTATTGACCCCTTCAGGAAGAAACAAATGACTTTTTCACTCTCTTTTTTCTTGTTTTGATTGGCATTTAGTTTGTGGTTGTGCAGGTGTCTTTTCAGTGTTTATATGTTTTCACCAGGGAGGGCTATTTTTCTTTCAGTGGAGTTTTATCAGTTATTATAGGTTTAAACCTAAAACCCCACAGCCTATTTATGTATGACATAGATTCTATAATTCACCATCAGAACTGTACATGACAAATGCCTGCTGAGGAATTAGCAGCTTTGAAGCACATCTACACTACCAGCCATGTCATCACATGAGTTGGTTGCACAGGCTATGTCAATGTACTTCAACTCCATGCTTCCCTGGGGCTCATCTCTCTCAACTATTGTTATAGTGACAATAGTGTGGGCCAAACTGTGTCAGAAATGGCACTGGTACACATATTGTTCCAACACTGTAGGCAAGGCATTTGCCCCTTTTGCATGGGGGCATGACTAATTATAGAAAAAGATTACTGTGAGCTATACTTAATGGTTCCTAAAAACATCAATGAGTAAATTAGAAACACAATAGAGTGAAACATTATGTGTACTTACTAGGCCTGGGTGTAGTTTGCGGAGCAGCACTACACGTAGCTTCACGTAGTATACTTTGAACTTCACGTAGTACACATTGAACTTCATGTAGTACATAATCTGCGTAGCATAGCTGATGTCTGCACTGTGAAAAAATTGCAAAATAATTGCAAACAGCATCCTGCACAGTGCCAGTTGTGATAAAGTAAGTATCTCTATCTTTATTTGCTAAAGTGCATATAGTACTTTCACAAAAGTGAAACTAAAAATTTTGCAAGCAGTGAGAGAGGTGATGATTTTGGGATCCTCCCTAACCTAGGGGGAGTACCAAACAGATGCCTTGAAAACAAAAAAGCACATCTTATTGAACGATTTGGTTGTGGTCCCATCCACTTAGGACCACCCCAAGCACAGTTATTGGCAAAAAAACATTCCCAACCAAAGGCCCTGCAAAGCATTATAGAATGAGATTAGCAGTGGGCAGTGAATATTATATAGTATCCAATATCAAAATAATTCTTCAAAGAGCTGCAGTTCAACTGGTGGTTACTAGATGTCCCTCACTACGTCGCTTCCCCGGCATTATCCCACCCACAAACAACAATCCTACCACTACGAAAAAAAAAAAACACCCTAATACCCCTATTACAAAAGTGCCCCAAAAGACAAACACCCAATACTTTACAGGACAATAAACGACAGTACATAACAAAAACACACAACATAGAACTTAATGCACACAACAGGGACAGCATACACAACACACAAACCCCTCAATCTCCAAAACCACTCTCCAGCACAATCAACACCTCACCTCTCACAAGCTTAGGCAGTAAACTGTGGCTGATTTCGAGAGTGAAAGTAACTTTACAGTTCCTGGTTTGCAGCATGCAGTATCCATTACATCAATTTCCTAAATCCGTTTCTTCTCTTGCTGGGCAGATGCTGCACTTTTTCAGCCTGTGCATATTTTTTTTAAGCTAGCGATTTTCTTGTGGCATCAGAGATGCAAAAGGCTTATAAACAAATCTTCATTGTGTTGTTAAACCACCTGGCTAAGAATGGATGCGAAACATCCACATGGAAGCTGCAGTACTGTCAAAAATAAGTTCAATATCTTTGACACATCATTGTGAAAAGAGCTAGAAAGGTGTCACCATAGAGAGTTGCATCCATCTTGCAGATGAATCCACCACAAACTCAAAAGGTAGTCAAAATGTTTTGGGAAATGGATGGCTACTGCAGGCAGTGGATACGAAACTTTCCCATAATAGCAAAAACTTTAAGGCGGTTGACAATTAAGTATGTGTCAGATCCTATCCCGTGGGACAACGAATGCTCAAAGGTGTTCCTAGAGTTGAAAGGCAAATTGTGTTCCGTCCCTGCACTAGGAATGCCTGATTTCAACATAGTTCATATTTTTGGGCAGTGAGAGAGATGGGTGCACTCTCTCAGTGTTGACACAAGTTCATAGTGATACCTGAAAACCAATAGCATACTTCTCGACAGTAGCAATAGCTGCACGTCTTTCCGGTCGCCTAAAAGTGGTAGCTGCAGTAGCACTAGTCTGTAAAAGAGTGAGAGCGTAGTGATGGGATACCCTTTAACTGTTATGGCCCCTCACTCTGTGGTGTTCTTGTTAACAATAACCAAGACACAGTACCTGGCTCATAATCGTTTGACTACATATGAGAAGACTATTTTACCTTGCGATAATGTAATGACCGTCCTGAGCTTCTCGAAAGCGGTCGCTCCCCACGCTGCTCCCAGCCCTGACCTGGTATCGTAGCGCTGCTCGCACTGCTACTGCTGCACCTGTTAGGGTTAAGATGCTCTGCTCTGTGACCTGGAAGCATCGTCCTCGCACTGCCATTGCCTAATTCGAGACTGCGCATTGTTTATTTATTAATTGTACATTGCTGCCTCTGCCTTTCGATTTCATAGTCCTGCTGTGCCGCTAGACTGCGCATTGTTTATTTATTAATTGCACATTGCTGCCTTTGCCTGCTTGCCGATTTGTGCCTGATTGTGCCGATTTCACTGGTGTTTTGACCGCCATTAGCTTTACCTGTGCCCCCAATCTCGTCCTGGTCGCCTTTTGGCTTGCAGGCGACGGTGCTGTCTCGGCTGGATTATGCCAGCTCCCTTTTCATAGGGTTAAATCAGGCCGAGCTCACCCGTCTCCAGCGAGTGCAAAATGCAGCTGCCAGAGCAGTAGTAGGCCTTCCTAGGTTTTGTTCTGTCTCTCACACCCTGCGTGCCCTTCATTGGCTACCCATCAGGCAGCGGATTCACTTTAAAGGGTTGTGTATGTCCTTTAAGATCTTAAAGGGTCCCTCTGCTCAGATACTTCATAATCTTCAGTGTCTTTACATTCCTGGGCGCTCTCTTCGCTCTTCGGACCGTGAATTAGCAGCAGTTCCACGTTTCAAACGCAGCCAAGCTGGAGGACGCTCCTTTCGGGTGCGGGCGGCTGTTTTATGGAATGCCCTTCCATTTGAAATCCGGACCCTTGCCGACCTGCTTTCCTTCCATAGAGCGGTCAAGACCCTTTTGTTCCCGTAGTCTTTTCCCTTTTAAACGCCTATTTTTTCAGTTATGTTGTGTGGCTTCCTTGTCAGGCGCCGGGACGCTCCTTCGCTGGAGCAGCTGTGCGCATAATAAATGCTAATAACATAACATAACATAACATTTTGTTGTTGTTGTTGTTGTTGTGCCCCCCAGCCCGGCTCTCCGCCCCGCTCCCGCCTCCCAGCTGATCCTCCCTCCCACTGAAAGTATTGAGCCTGTTCCTTCGCACTAAGCACTGTGACCGTCCTGAGCTTCTCGAAGGCGGTCGCTCCCCACGCTGCTCCCAGCCCTGACCTGGTATCGTAGCGCTGCTCGCACTGCTACTGCTGCACTCGTTTGGGTTAAGCTGCTCTGCTCTGTGACCTAGAAGCATCGTCCTCGCACTGCCATTGCCTAATTCGAGACTGCGCATTGTTTATTTATTAATTGTACATTGCTGCCTCTGCCTTTCGGTTTCATAGTCCCGCTGTGCCGCTAAATTGCGCATTGTTTATTTATTAATTGCACATTGCTGCCTTTGCCTGCTTGCCGATTTGTGCCTGATTGTGCCGATTTCACTGGTGTTTTGACCGCCATTAGCTTTACCTGTGCCCCAATCTCGTCCTGGTCGCCTTTTGGCTTGCAGCCATTTTGTTGTTGTTGTTGTGCCCCTCAGCCCGGCTCTCCGCCCCGCTCCCGCCTCCCAGCTGATCCTCCCTCCCACTGAAAGTATTTAGCCTGTTCCTTCGCACTAAGCGCTGTGACCGTCCTGAGCTTCTCGAAGGCGGTCGCTCCCCACGCTGCTCCCAGCCCTGACCTGGTATCGTAGCGCTGCTCGCACTGCTACTGCTGCACTCGTTTGGGTTAAGCTACTCTGCTCTGTGACCTGGAAGCATCGTCCTCGCACTGCCATTGCCTAATTCGAGACTGCGCATTGTTTATTTATTAATTGTACATTACTGCCTCTGCCTTTCGATTTCATAGTCCCGCTGTGCCGCTAGACTGCGCATTGTTTATTTATTAATTGCACATTGCTGCCTTTGCCTGCTTGCCGATTTGTGCCTGATTGTGCCGATTTCACTGGTGTTTTGACCGCCATTAGCTTTACCTGTGCCCCATTCTCGTCCTGGTCGCCTTTTGGCTTGCAGCCATTTTGTTGCTGTTGCTGTGCCTCCCAGCCCGGCTCTCCGCCCCGCTCCCGCCTCCCAGCTGATCCTCCCTTGCCCCTCCCCTCTCCACATTCCACTTATGACAGATGCTTCTGCGTGCAGCGTTCACGCGCAGCGGTCGCGCCCCAGTCGCGCCGAAGGTGCGCCAAAGGTAAGCCCGTCTACGCCCGTCCGCGCCTGGACCGCGCCCAGCGCCGGGCCCCTGGTCCTCGTACAACCCACTCGACCCGCATAACTTATGAAGCCGCTACCCTCTTTGCCCTTAACCCCGGACGCACACCACAATGCTGCGAAGCTGCCCCAGGACACACCCATGGACCCTTCGCCTGCCACTCCTGCAAGTTCGCCTGCATCAGGACCCTCACCAAACCCACTAACTCCAAAGACAGCTCCAACTCTAACCACCTGAAGTGCATCCTGCTGAACACCCGCTCGGTCCACAGACACGCCACTGAACTCTGGGACCTACTCGACACTGCATCGCCGGACGTCGCCTTCCTTACAGAAACCTGGATGAACGCCTCATCAGCGCCCGACATTGCCATAGCCATCCCGGACGCTTACAAGATCATCCGAAAAGACCGCACCAACCAAACAGTAGGAGGCATCGCCATCGTCCATAAGAACACCATCCGAATCACGACCAGCTCCGACGATAACCTCGCTACCGCCAAACACCTTCACTTCCAGATCCTCACCGACCCCAGGACCACACTTAGAGGCACCCTCATCTACAGACCACCAGGAACCCGCACTCAATTCAACGAAGACATCACTGACTTCGTCAGCCCTCATGCCCTCACCTCCGAGAACTACATTCTACTGGGAGACCTCAACTTCCACCTGGAAAAGAAAAACGACAGAAACACCACCACACTCCTGGACAACCTGAACAATCTCGGACTGAAACAACTTGTTGACACCCCCACCCACCTTGCCGGACACACGCTCGACCCTATCTTCACCTCCAGCAAACACATCTCCTTCGATCATACCACAGCTCTCCATTGGACGTACCACAGCTGCGTTCACTTCAGGTACAAAAAGACCTCGACCCACAACCCCCCCACAACCTATTCCTCGAAGAAACTGGAACAAAATCACCACCGACCAACTCTTCACTTCGCTTAACCAAAACCCTCCTGCCATGTCATCGGACCTAAACCAAGCTGCCACCAAACTCACACAATGGATCACCCACAGCGCTAACGAATTAGCACCCTTGAAAAACCACCAGATCAAACAAGGTAGCAAAAAGGCCCCCTGGTTCAACGACGACCTTAAGAAATCCACGAAGTTATGTCGTACTCTCGAGAAAACCTGGAGAAAAAACCCAACCACTGACAACCTGACCACCTTCAAGGACGCCACCCGCAAACACCACCAATTGATCTGATCCACCAAGAAATCAGCATTCAAGGATCGACTCGACAACAACGCTCATAACAGCAAGGAACTATTCAATATCGTCAAAGAATTTACCAACCCCACCGCCGGCACCAACGACATCACTCCCTCCCAAGACCTCTGCGACTCTTTATCCTCTTTCTTCCACAACAAAATCGCCGACATACATAACAGCTTTGAAAACCAGTCCGAAGAACAGTCCACTCCACCCACCTCCGAACCGAAACAGCACCCTCACAACCTTTGCGCCTGGAACCCAATCACTACTGAAGACACCATCCGCCTGATGAACTCCATCCACTCAGGATCGCCAACCGACGCAAGACCCCACCACATTTTCAACAAAGCAGACTCCATCAACTGTTCCTTCAACTCCGCTACCTTCCCAGAAAGCTGGAAACATGCCGAACTCAGCGCCCTTCTGAAGAAACCCACAGCAGACCCCTCTGAACTCAAGAACTACCGCCCCATCTCACTCCTCCCATTCCCTGCCAAAGTCATTGAGAAAGCCGTCAATAGCCAGCTCGCCGCCTTCCTTGAATCCAACAATTCCCTCGACCCCTCGCAATCCGGCTTCCGAGCCAAACACAGCACCGAAACCGCCCTCATCGCAGCTACAGACGACATCCGAACGCTACTGGACAACGGAGAAACAGTTGCCCTCATCCTACTTGACCTCTCGGCCGCCTTCGACACAGTCTGTCATAGCACCCTCATTCAACGCCTCAGCAACGTCGGAATACAAGGAAAAGCTCTGGACTGGATCATCTCGTTCCTCGCCGGGAGAACCCAGAGAGTCCGCCTCCCCCCATTCAAATCAGAGGCCACCGAAGTCATCTGCGGCGTACCACAAGGATCATCACTCAGTCCCACCCTCTTCAACGTTTACATGAGTCCCCTTGCATCCATCGCGCGACAACACAACCTCAACATCATCTCCTACGCAGACGACACCCAACTGATCCTCTCCCTCACCAAAGACCCAAACACCGCCAAAACCAATCTACACGAAGGAATGAAAGAAGTAGCCGAATGGATGAAGAACAGCCGTCTAAAACTAAACTCGGGCAAAACGGAAGTCCTCATCTTAGGATCATCCCCCTCTGCCTGGGATGACTCATGGTGGCCACCGGCCCTGGGTACTGCACCCATACCTACAGATCATGCACGTAACCTGGGCTTCATCCTAGACTCCTCCCTCTCGATGACCAGACAAGTCAACGTCGTCTCATCTTCATGCTTCAACATCCTTCACATGCTCAAAAAAATCTTCTGTTGGATCCCCACCGAAACAAGAAAAACAGTCACCCACGCTCTGGTCACTAGCCAACTGGATTATGGAAATACCCTCTACGCCGGAACCACAGCCAAACTACAGAAAAAACTCCAACGCATCCAAAACGCCTCAGCCAGACTCTTAATGGACATCCCCCGTCAAGCTCACAATTCCGGTCACCTGAAAGACCTCCACTGGCTCCCCGTCAAGAAGAGAATAACGTTCCGCCTCCTTACCCACGCACACAAGGCCCTCTAAGACCTAGGACCCGAATGCCTCAACACACGACTGTCCTTCTACACACCCACCGGCCAACAACGATCATCCAATCTAGCCCTCGCCGCAATTCCGCGCATCCATAGATCCACCATGGGAGGAAGATCCTTCTCCTATTTAGCGGCCAAAACCTGGAATTCTCTCCCCACTCACCTCCGCCACACACAGAACCACCTCTCCTTCATAAAGCAGCTAAAAACCTGGCTATTCTATAAGTAATGCACACTCCCTCCCTCAAGCGCCTTGAGACCCTCTGGGTGAGTATTGCGCTATACAAATCCCTGAACTTGAACTTGAACTAGTTCTCAAAAGATGCAGTTTACTGAACCTGTCAACTTTCTTACATATATATGAAGTTGACTGTGATGAAGTCGAACATGATTGTGTAGATGTCACAGATCTATGCACAAACCCAAGACTTGATATTAATGATGAACCCCTAATTGAGCCCGACCATGGACTGTTTGTAGACGGTTCATGTTTAAGAGGTAATGATGTTACACTGAGAGCAGCATATGCAGTGTGAACGATAAATGATGTTGTTGAAATTTCCTGGCTTCAAAGAGTTAACTCAGCCCAAGTAGCTGAATTAATTGCTCTTACCAGAGCCTGCAGATTAACTGCACAAATGAGAGTCTCTATTTTTAGAGGAAGCCAGTATGGGTTTGGTGTGGTGCATGATTTTGGACAGTTGTGGTCGCAAAGAGGTTATATAACTTCTTCAGGCACTCCCATTCGGAATGGAAGTCATGTTCAAAATCTGGTGAAAGCTTTGCAGTTCCCCAGGGAAATAGCAGTGGTTAAGCGTTCAGCACACCAATGTGGGAATAGATATATTGCCATGGTTAATAGATATGCAGATTCAGTGGCACTGTATGGTGCACATGTGAGTCCGAAGAAGACAGTTCATTCACAATGTTGATAAGAGTCACAGACACCTGGAACAAGTTGAAATGAGTCCAGGAAAATGTTTCAGAAGCAGAAAGTAATGGATGGATAAAAGCGGTGTTAAAATTGTGGTTTCAGGTTGCCTAGGGTGTGCACCTAAGCCAGGCAGAACCCATCACTCTAGTCAGGGCAAGTAAGTTACACACCAAAGATAACATGTGCTCACCCCTGGTAGCTTGGCACAGAGCAGTCAGGCTTATACCCTGTGGCAATATGTAAGTGTTTGCACAACACACTCACACCAGTAACACAATGAAAAAACACAAAAGAGACGCCACACAGAGTTATATGAAAATATAACATATAATGTACATAGATCATAGGCCAAACAACATAAAGTTATAAGAGCTGTGCATACTATGCCGAACCTGAGTCAATACTCATTATTCTGACAATTCAAGCATTAAAATGACATACATTATAACATCAGGTCAAGAAATGCAGCACGTTCTGAAAAGATACATGAATCAATAATGGTGTGCATATTATGGAAATCCTGAAGTAATACTGTTTTAGAACATCAGGGCTTGAAAAATAAGGACACATGAATCATTAATAATGTGTACCAAAGTGACATAAACCCTGCACATACTATGACAAGCCTAAAATAGTACTTGTGCCCCTGGCTGATGTGAGGCAGAACGACCTCAGGCCATGAAATTGAAATGCAGCAGGTTATGAATGAACACATGCATCATCACATTTCGTCAAGGAAAGTGACCTTATTGGGGGAGCACACATGAATCACCATATATTACTGTGATCACATAGGGTCCAAACTCCTATGCTCCTATCACACTGTATAAGGTAATTCAGGCCCCAAGTGAAGGGCATAGCAGCATCCGTGTGCCTATTCACCGTAATAAAGTAAATTTATATCATGCACTAATAGGGGGCCTCCCCCTAGATCTCACCCTGTAAGGAAATACCATCAACGATTAGGCCCCCCCAGGTATGTGCTAAGATGGGGGGGTACACCCACTGCTGAATTCAGCAGGGAGACCTAGCTGGGTCCCTGCATACCAAAAATGAATAGCAGCTGCCTCAAAGGACTGAGCCGCCCATGCTGGGATGCAGTACGGCTGGAAAACCACCTCCACGACTCTCCAATGAGGTGGGGAGTAGTTTCCACACCCAGCGGGGTGCGGCTCCAAGAAAGCGAATGGCCTGACCAAATGCCCTGTTCTGAGGTTCCTATGAGGCAATGGCAGGTGCTGCAGACTCCACCCACACCATGATGTCAGCTGAGTTCTTCTGCTTCGCTTTCGTTCTGTGATCAAGGCAGGCGGCTTCACCTGTCGCTGTGGTGGCTCTCTTACTTAGAGAGCACAGCTTCAGGAGGAGCCCAGGCACATAGGCGGTGAGTAGCCCAGTGTTTGAACGACACAGTGAAGTGGCAGAGTGAGGCACCAGACATGCCCTGCTCTCCTACCAGAGCTTACACTCGCTGACAAAGCCTCATGCTTGGCTGCAAGTGCACCACATGCGCTTCTCTGGGTCACACGTTTGAAATAAAAAATAAAGAGCTCAGCATGAGCTTTTGTTGCAGAACACAAAGCAAGTTAGCCTGCACATGGGGTGAAAAGTAAACTGCTCATCACACGCTGAGAACACTGGTGGGGGCACAAAGCAGGCGGGCAGGCCAGCACATTCAGGCAGGTAAAAGGCAGGGATGACGGTTCCTCCTCACATCACCACAGTAGCTTAGGGAATCCAAAGTAAGGGAGCTGCTGGCAGTAGGGCAACAAGGACAAAACCAATCCAGTGAGTCCTTTGTGCCAGCAACAGGTAGCAGACAGCAGAGCAATAAATGAAGAGCACTCCATTTGAGTCATTTGTGCAGCACCGGCAGTCCTTCTGACAGAGTTTCAGTCCCAGTTCCAAACCAAAAATGTGGGGTCAGAGCCCCTGTACTTATACTCTGCGGCACTGCCTCTAGAAGGTAGAAAAAGTTTCCAGCAAGGCATGTGAAGTTCCAGGAGTTTCCTTTCCCTCCTGCCTTGGCTCCAGACGTTAGTAGGGGATAAACAAGCCTTTTGTGTGAGAGCAGGACACAGCCTTTACAACTGTATGTGCACCCTGCCTCCCTCTTTCCTAGCCCAGGCAGACTATCAGTATGCAGATGCATCCAGGCCCTCCTGTGGGATGGCTGTCTAGAAAGTATGTCCAAGTCCAGCTGTCACTCTATCCTAGACGTGGATTGGAGTCAGGCTGCAAAGCGCCTAGAGTTATGAGTACATAGCAATGGCCATTTTCTAAAAGTGATACCAAAGGGGATGATGGATGGAGCATTTGAGAAAATCAAACACTCACCCCCAGTCAACTGATCTGGGTTTAATCCATCATCATTCTTTAGCTCACTCCACCACCCCAGTTCAGACATGGCCATATGCAAATCAGTCGGACCCTGTGCCTCATTGGAACAGTCCAGCTCGAACTGCCAAGTCATGTCTTCCCTGGACCAGAAATCCAGTGGCAAAGTGAACAAGGGACCCACGTCTGGGCATACCCTGCCAACTTAGGGCAAACAAAGCGATACCAAAGGGGATGATGGACGGAGCGTTTGAGCAAATCAAACACTCACCCCCAATCAACTGATCTGGGTTTAATCCATCATCATTCTTTAGCTCACTCCACCACCCCAGTTCAGACATGACAATATGCAAATCAGTCTGACCCTGTGCCTCATGGAACAGTCCAGCCTGAACTGCCAAGCCATGTCTTCCCTGGACCGGAAATCCAGTGGCAAAGTGAGTAAGGGACCCACGTCTGGGCATACCCTGCCGACTTAGGGCAAACAAAGTGATACCAAAGGGGATGATGGATGGAGCGTTTGAGCAAATCAAACACTCACCCCCAGTCAACTGATCTGGGTTTAAATCCATCATCATTCTTTAGCTCACTCCACCACCCCAGTTCAGACATGGCCGTATGCAAATCAATCTAACCCTGTGCCTCATGGGAACAGTCCAGCCCGAACTGCCAAGCCATTTCTTCCCTGGATGGTAAACAAGTATCCTGGGACCGGTTTCGGGTTCATAACCCTCATCAGCCAGGCTATCTTGAATCCAATGGCAAAGTGAGCATGGGACCCACGTCTGGGCATACCCTGCCAACTTAGGGCGAACAAAGCGATACCAATGGGGATGATAAACGGAGCGTTTGAGCAAATCAAACAATCACCCCCAGTCAATTGAGCTGAGTTTATTCCATCATCATTCTTTAGCTCACTCCACCACCCCAGTTCCTATCAGTGGCTAAGTGAGCAAGGAACCCACCTCTAGGTATACCTTGCCAATTTAGGGTGAACAAAGCGATACCAAAGGGGATGATGGATGGAGCGTTTGAGCAAATCAAACACTCACCCTCAGTGAACTGATCTGGTTTTGGTATCACTTTCTAAAAGTGGCATTTATAAATAGTAATGAAAAATCCACCTTCAAAAATAAGCAGGATTTATCACAACTATGCCAAACATAACAAACACGACAACACTAATCCTTCCAGATCAGAGAATACGACTAAAAAACATATCAGGGAATTCCCATCGCAAACCTATGAGAAGAACAGGCCTCACAACAGTTAGAAACTAACCCGGCCTGTTTTTCACTACCAGAACATGCCACAGAATGAAGGCACAAGTCCTACCTTTTACCTACACAGCACCCTGCCCATGGGGCTACCTAGGGTCTACCTTAGGGGTGACCTATATGTAGAAAAAGGGGTGTTTCAGGCTTGGCATGTAACTTTAAATGCAAAGTCAATGTGGTAGTAAACTGTGCATGCAGACCCTGCAGTGGCAGTGGCCTGAAACAGCTTTGAAAGGCAACTTCTGTGGGTGGCGCAAGCAGCACTTACAAGCCCACTAGTAGCATTTAATTCACTGGCCCTGAATATATGGGATACCACTGTACAAGGGAATTACACATAAATTAAAGATGCCAAACTGGTGTAGACCAGTCATACCAAGTTTAAAGAAGAGAGCAGATGCCCTTTAGCACTGATTAGCGATAGTAAAGTGCCCAAGGTCCTAAAGCCAACAAAAACAGGTCAGAAAAATAGGAAGGCAGACAGTTTGGGGATAACCCTGCTAAAATGTCCAGGTAACAACAAGCAGGTTGTGGGAAAAATTCGACTGATGGGAGACCAGTTTTGGCCAATAGCTTGTTGTTTCCAATGACACAATATTACAGTGAGTACACACATTTAGGAAGAAAATGCATGGTGAGGCTTTTGAGGCAAAGTTGAATCCAAGATTCCGAATGTTTGCGGAAGAAATTTGTCATAGGTGTGTCATATGGAAACAAAAGAATACAGGAAAGAGAACACACAATACACTGACACACACATTGAGATCAGATGGACCATTCAACAGGATGCAGATGGATTTTATCGTAATGCCAATTTACAACGGTCTGAGATATGCACTGGTCATTGTGTGCATTTTCTCAAGATGGGTTGAAGCCTACCCATCTTGGGGAAATGACAGTCTCACATTAGCCAAACTGTTATTATGTGAGCTGATCCCTAGGTACAGAATGCCAGTTTCTCTTCAGTCAGATAGATAAACCCATTTCAAAAACTAAGTTCTGAAAATGATCTGCACCACGTTATAAATTGAGCAAAGACTAAACTGTAGTTACCAACCTTAAGCTTCTGGAATAGATGAAGTGCTGAATGGGACTATCAAATCACGATAAGTAAAGGTTTGTGCTTCAACCTCTTTTAAATGGCCAGATGCTTTACCTTTTATGTTAATGAGTATTCAAAGTACTCTAGACAGAAAGAAAGGACTATCCCCACAATAGATTCAGATGGGAAGGGCCATGAAATTACCAGCTGTTCCTGCAAATGCTCTTTTGAATATCACTGACCACATTATCTTGGATTACTGCAAGGGTTTGGCTGATGAGGTCCGCTCTATTTCTCATTATGTTTCAGCAACCACTCAAGGTCCGCATCAAGAACAGTGCATGACCTCAGCCCTGGTGACTGAGTCATGATCAGAAATTAAGCCCTGGTGACTGGGTCCTGATCAATAATGATGTTCGGAAGACTGGTTTAGAACTGAGATGGAAAGGCTCCTTCCAGGTGATTCTGACAACACATACTGATGTTAAGTGTGCTCCAACAAAAAAAAAACACGGACTCTCCGCAGTACAAACGTGGCACTGAAACTGCATCTGCACAAACAGAACATCCAGGAGAAGGAACAAGGAGCAGATCAAAAAGAGTGAATCGACAAGCTAAATGGCTGTAAAACTGCCACCATGAAGCCTAGAGAAAAACTGCATCAATAATATAAAATTCCAGAGGCTATACCTGAATAAACCGAGTCCAGTGATGACAGTGGTATAGAACAAAAGGAAAAATCTCTGAGAAGATCCAAAAGAGTAAGGGTGCCTTGTTGCAGGATTTTGTCACCCCGAGTGGGACGGGTATGCTCAGACGTGAGTCCTATGCTCTCCATACCACTGGAGTCAAGGTATCCTGGCTGATGAGGGCTGAAAGCCCCAAACCAGTCCTAGGATGTTTGTTTCCAGTCCATGGAGGACCTGGCCTGGCAGTTCAGGCTGGACTGTTCCCATTGGGCGCAGGGTCAAGACTGATTTGCAGATGGCTGGGTCCAAACTAGAATGGCATGGTGAGCAAAAAAACTATGGATTTAGGCCCAGATCTCTGTACTTGGGTGAATGTATGATATTTTTCTGCATTCTGTCCATCAATCGTTGTTTTTGCATTTGTCGCAGGAATTCAGCACCTGAAGGGTCATATTACAAGAACACAGCATCAAATGTCACTTTGGAAGATTTGTGCAAAGTAAACCCTGGATTGCAAGAAGCCCCTTGAGAAAAATCTGAACAGTTAAAGGGAAAAAAAGAATTTTAAAAGTAGCAAAAAGTAGAGGCATTAAATAAATTATTGACAAAAAGAAATGTGCTGTTAGCCCTTTATTGTTTTAGTCTTTCCTTTTACAGTGATCAACCTAAGACCGAGGACCTGTAGAAGTATAGGGATAATATTTTAGAAGAACATGGAGTAGGGTTAAGAATTATCTGCTTAGTAACTGAACTCTAAAAAAACAAATTGATAAAGGAACAAAAAACAAAAACAAACTGCTGATCTCAAGAAGCATGAAACTGACTCAGAGAGAAATGTGTTGCATTAGAAAAAAGTGTAAATATATTATGTGTTCAGATTTTCGTAATAACAGTAATAATGATTTCCATAGTACTAACAGGAATTTATTTGACACCTGAGACAGAAAACAACACTAAGAACTCTATTAAACACCATACTCACCTTAGCTTACAAGATCGGGTTAGATATTCCTTTGTGAGTTATAAGGAAGATTATTTCTCCACAAATGTATATTCTAGATTCCTTCAGGAATACACTAATGCTATGGACGCTAAGAACTGCTATGTCAGCGCACACTTGCCTGCATCAGTTTCAGAAGAAGTAACATATTGCCATTTGTCTTTGTCTTATGCTGTTTCATATAGCATCCTGCTTTCTTTGGTTTATAGAAGAGGACATTTTGAATACTAATACTCTATGATCTGATACTTTCTAAAGTTCCTTTGATAGAAACCATGAATTTACCCTCGCAAGCAAAAGAAATGGATCTGGCGTGGTAATATTTCTTCCCTCATAGGTCTATAGATAGTTTACAAGCTTACCAGAATAAGTTAACCTGTTTAATGCAGCCAGTGGAAAAGATATTCATTATGGCTCTAGATGAAAGCTGCACTAAAATAACCCGAATCAGTGATGAAAGTAGTGATGTTTTAGACAACGCTTGGAAGAAAGAGAAAAAGATGGTATATCCAAAACTGAGATTAGAAAGCCAACACAAACCGAATATTTGTATTTGCAGAAGGAGGACATCTAAACAGAATAGACATGTAGGAATCAGTAGTTGTGAACACACATTTGAACTAACAGTGGACTCATGGCAGATATTGCAGAGGGATGAGAATGCAATTCCTGGAGTTTACTATATTTGTGGCGTAAATGCTTATTTCTTGTTGCCAACAGGCTGGAAAGGCATTTGCACCCCAGGCATACTAATTCCTGAAATGTATCATGTGGCAAACTTAGATGAATTATTCACCATTACATAGACAAAAGCCAAATGTTGAGACTGAAGCAGGATTAACAAGAGGCATATTTGGAGCAATCATTCCACCTGTAGGCATCATTTTAAATGACAAAAAGAATAGAAAGTTAGCTACTGTTGTTGACAAAATGGCAACAAGCAGATCCGGAGCTTTGCTTATAATTAAAACTGAGCTAATTACTATAAGGTCTATGGTACTCCAAGACAGACTTGCTCTAGACATCTTACTCGCCGAGAGGGCGGAGTGTGCAAAATGGTTAACTTAACGCATTGCTGCAGATAAATACCTGACGAAAGTAAGGAAATATAAGACTATGCAAAGAACATTTCAAGTTTAGAACTACATGAAATGGAAACACCTAGGTCCAGATTCACTAAGGTATAGCATTAGGTTAGCTTTACTTTTGTAATGCTAACTCTATGCTCACCCTATTTGGGTATTTACAAACTAACACTCATTGGTGGTAGCATTAGTTGTTAGGGAAAGTAATGCAAAGCAGCACAAAATGCTGCTTTGTATTACTTTGCAACAGGGGGGCATTAAACAGGTGGTACATGGGTGTTCCCATGCAACCACCCATGCTCTTTGATGCAAAACCCTATCTACTAACATTAGTAGCCGGGGGTTAGTGCCGCCAAAAATTAATGCGGTTGTAAAACAGGCATTAAAAGAGAAATGTTTTCATTTCTCCTTTATTTACCAGCTTTGCATGCGTTTTGCAGTGTACAGCACTCATACGAAGTAGGAAACGTTTTAAAGTATGTCTAAGCATAGTATTTTATACTGGAAGGAAACCTTCCCGTTCAAAACCTATGCTTGACTCAGGCATGCATCTCAGCACTATGGCACTAAGGTGTGTGCCTCGCACACAGTAGCTGAAATCTGTGCTGGTGCAAGAGAGATGCGGTACAAAAGGGGGTGGTGATGGACGGAGCATCTGAATCAATCAAACACTCACACCCAGTCAAAAGATCTGGGTTTAATCCATCACCGTTCTTTAGCCCACTCTGCCACCCCAGTTCAGACATGGCTATATGCAAATCAGTCTGACCCTGTGCCTCATGGGAACAGTCCAGCCTAAACTGCCAAGCCATGTCTTCCCTGGACCGGAAACAAGCTTCCGAGGACCGGTTTCTGGCATTCCAGCCGTCTTCAGCCCGGCTTGCTTGAATCCAGTGGCAAAGTGAGCAAGGGACTCACGTCTGAGCATACCCTGCCACACTTATGGCGGCCAAAAGCGGTACAAAAGGGGGTGGTGATGGACGGAGCATCTGAATCAATCAAACACTAACACCCAGTCAAAAGATCTGGGTTTAATCCATCACCGTTCTTTAGCCCACTCTGCCACCCCAGTTCAGACATGGCTATATGCAAATCAGTCTGCTTCTGTGCCTCATGGGAACAGTCCAGCCCGAACTGCCAAGCCATGTCTTCCCTGGACCGGAAACAAGCTTCCGAGGACCGGTTTCTGGCACTCCAGCCATCTTCAGCCCGGCTTGCTTGAATCCAGTGGCAAAGTGAGCAAGGGACTCACGTCTGAGCATACCCTGCCACACTTATGGCAAGAGAGAGCCATATCTCTGTAGATATGGTGCTCTCCTGCTCTTTCCCTGTCATGCAATGCAACGCAGCCTCTTTAGGGGCTGCACTGCGTTCCGTGACATTTTTCTGAAATTTTGGGAAGGGAGTGCAAGCTATTGGAAATTGGATTTTCAACAGTAGGGAAAGGAATTCTGAAGGCTATACTAATGGCAATAATAATAATAGGGTTTAGCTTAATATTTCTTTACATTTTATTCATGAGCTCTAGATATTTGATGAAGCAAGTACAATTAGCTTAAATTATGTGATTAGCCAGAGAAAATATTAACACAAGGAATGCCCAAAGAAATGGAGTAAAATGAAAAATGTGCCTTTCATTAAACGTGCAAATTAACGTGTAGCATAAGTAGCATGATTCATTTTGCAGCAAGCATACATATCTTTTGTATTTACATTGGCAAGCAAAAGCATGCCTCATTTAGTTCTCTATTTTCTGCATTCCCTTTATTTAAACTTTTCTTAAATAAATACGCATTTTAACAAGATGCTGAATGGTGCAGTATTAAATAAATGGTTCAGGTTAACTTCATTAGACATGTCATTTTTGTAAAATGTGCTGACTTTAATAAATGTTTTCTTTCCTTCCTGAGCTACATGTTCTCACTGTATTTGGTTAGATTTTAGCTGTCATTTATTCACAATAATGAATACCAACAGCACATTAAAAAAATAGTGTATGCAGGAAAATGCGAAGTTCATGATATATTTCTGTAGAAGTTACAGCTAGAATGTCTCTGCTTTAGACTAGTTCATTGTCATGCAGTGGAGTTCTGAATAGCTAATAAAGTAAGCTGCAGCGTTCTCGTGGGAACTCGATGTGAAACTAATGTACATGAACATTTGCAACTTAGTTGACTGCTTGCAGATAATGCTTGCCGTCTTCGTATGTTAAGGATGTAGAAGAGGATTGAACAATCCTTTTCAAATTGGACTAAGATGACCTAACACCGAAAAAAGATGGATACCTATTTTTTGTGTTTAATATGTGTTCCTAGTTAGGAGCCCTCATATTTCGTCCACTACCCTAATGGTGTTTTCTGAATTCCTTTAAAAATATAGCTACTGCTGTGAAAGGAGACTTGAACGAGTTTCCTGAACTGCTCTTTATGAGGAGTTCAACTAAAATCTAAAAAATGTTTCTAAAAGCTCCTTAAAATTCCCACTCTTTTCTGAAAGTGACTCTTTATGGGTTCTGGTAGGTCAGGATTTAATAGAGTAAAATAAGGACTTATGTAGCTTTCCTTTAGGGATCACTCTGTAATATATCCTCATTGTTGCTAAAAATGATTTTCTCAATATTGCTATAAGCTGATGTATCTAATTGTCTAATCTGAAAAACGAGATTTCAAACTAAATTACTAAACCTAAAATGATAAATAAAGGCTTTAAAATTCATCTAAACTCTTATTATTGACCTAACATAATAACTGGTGTTAAAATGTGGGACTGACTTATGCTCCATTCTAAAACATGGGCAAAAATCATCCAGTCAACCTGCAGAAGAACAAGGCATAGAGCTGGAGACCACTTTGTAAGTCAAGGGTTAAACTGATTTAAAGGAAAGATATTTACTCACCAGCACAATGATTTGGTACTTTGTTACTTTAACATAACTAACAATGTGTGTTTTGTATGCAAGAACAATCATACTCATTTCTTTAACTTTTAAGTAATATGTCATTGGTTTACACATGTATGTTCAAATTATCTCTCTACTTATATACCTTGACTCCTGCACCATTCATTTAGCATGAGCCAGTTAAAAAATATATTGTCAGTACACTGTGATACCTTACCTTTGTTATATTTCTTCTGGGTTATTTCCTAGTGTAATACATCTTTCAGAACCTATTTATTCATTATATCAGTTTTACATTGATGGACTGTGATACAGGAAATGTAGCCAACTTGAAGCTTTAATGTATTCATCTATCACATCACTGAAGTATGTCAATGTGACTTATTATCTATGTGTATATTTGGACCTTGAATGTTGGTATTTCTGGGAATTAGCTGCACTTCGATCTTTAGCTATCACATCTGTTACTAGAGTGCATATTTATACAACATTTGATACTACACTTTCAGTGAATGATACATGGAATTTAGATATTCTTTCTCAAATTGTGCTCCTGATACTTTGATCATCCTACAGATATACTGCCATGTATGACACACATCCTTAGGATCACAAGATTTGCTCATTGACCGTTATTATACACACATCTCAAACTTTTCTAATACTTAACCTTTCTTCATATAATGATGATCATTTTGGACCATATGATTTGTCAGTTGATGAGTATGACATTGCAGACGTGGTTATGTCCACTAACACAGTGCAAGATGGCACAGTGGGATTTTTCCTTCTTTCATTGCAGCATCAGTGAGGGTATTACACAATGAGACATCACCGGCTATATGTTAGAGTTAGATACTACCTCCAAATGCACATGACACACGATCCAGACATAAACACAGAGATGGCCATACCTTACAACGTATTTGTTGGTATGTAGAATAGTTCTTTTGGGAAGAGAAGGTACTGGGGTGTCAGTTTTATCATGGCATCCAACTCAGATGGGAGAAAGGTAGAAGATGCTCCCTGTGAAATGCCTTCTAAACTGGCTGCTGGGATTTGGAAAGATACTGGGCCCAACATGAGTAGCACAGGCATCAATTTTACATGTGGTGGGAAGGCATTGGTCCTTGCAGTTGCTGGTTAGAGACTTGACACTATCTTCTCAAGCAATTCCATGATGCACCCCCTCTTCAGTTTGTAAAACTGAATGACCTCCACCTCCACAAGGGGAATGTGGGATATGCACTGATGGAAAACAAGCTCCTTCCTCCATCAATGCCTCTCTGGTTGTCTCCTAGCTCCTCCCAGCTGCAGTATTACAACCTCCATGGCGTAGTTGAGCTTAGCAGAGTGTAAAGTGATAGTGAGGAATTTCTACTACAGCCACTACATCATTTCATATGCCTGGGTTGCCAATGCACAGCAATTCTGACACATTTCTATTATTGTGTTGTGCTGTTTCATAATGTGTGGCACAGCGATATACTGTTAAATTCCACTGCAATAAGTTTGCATTGGATTTTGCACATGAACGTCTACATGGCATTTATAAATTAGTGCGTGATGCAGCTGGATTCAACGCAGATTTTGCTCCATGTAATTCTAAACAAATGTCGCATTTTGGCACCGGCACCATTTTTGAAATATGACTTATAGCTGGCATTGTCCTTGCACCCCATTGCATGGCGTGTGAGTGACGCAAACCCTTGATCAATATCCCCCTCAGAGGTTCAAGGAAAATAACATGCACTATGAATCTTCCTCTTCTGCAAGCAATTTAAGATACTTTTCTGTGCACAGCATCTTGTCACTCCATAATCTCTCCCTACAAAGCACCCTCTCCGCTCAAATCGAATTATACATACAAACATATGCATACACATATAGCCTGTACCTTGAAGGACATTGAAACATAGAGGAATCAATGCATGGAGCCTCTGGTAAGTTACTGGGTGGAAAATATAATATGAGTCCAATATTGCTTGCTGCTGTAACAAAGGATTGAAATGAGTATTGCCGCTAGTAGGGCATATGCATTTGCCTCAACAGAGTGGATACCATCCTAGCTCATTCCTCGTTTGCTTGTCTTTTAAATATAGGTGTCAGAGAGAACAGATTGAAATGCTTTAGATTAATTATTGAAAAGTTGGCACTGCACCAGTTTGTATACACCAACTCCTCCAGTTTGATGTCATAGAACATATATGGAGAGTGTAATACTGAAGCAAGAAATGGATAAATATCTGAAGTGTGGTATGATAACAAGTAGGTAATAGGAGGCAGATTAGCAACAATGTGCTCAACAGTTTAACTATCCTGATGTAAAGAAATTACCTTCATAGGGCCAATGCCTCAATTTGATGCCCCTTTTGGGTGATGGAATTTAAGTTGAATGTAACAATTATTTATTTTTTAATGATAAAGGGTCCAACTCACACAGCTTTTTCTACGAGTAGTTTTGCATTACCCCAAACTTATGCGTGATTTACACCTGAATATCCAGGGTTGATTCACAAAGCACTTTTTATAAGCAGATGCATATTACTCTAGGTTTAGGTGTAACTTACTCATTTTGCATAAGGAAGACATGTTTTCTATTGTGTTCATGAGCAGGCATGTCCTACTCCTGGAAACTAATCACCGAAAATATTTTCTGAATCAAGCCTAAATAGTCAGATGTAACACACATCTAAGACATCAGGTAGACACAACTACTCAATAGAAGAAGCATTATGAATGAAGCTCATAATTTATATCACAGGACCATACATTAATCAGAAAAAACAAGATAAAGGAAAGAGAGAATGGAGGAAGGTGGAAGACCCGTTTCACACGTGCAATTTGAATTAATT
The DNA here is from genome assembly GCF_964263255.1 of Lissotriton vulgaris. Taxonomy (NCBI): domain Eukaryota; kingdom Metazoa; phylum Chordata; class Amphibia; order Caudata; family Salamandridae; genus Lissotriton; species Lissotriton vulgaris. The sequence goes on along the minus strand of NC_141694.1, from coordinate 657,566,159 downwards.
TCAAATAAGGCTTATTTCTAATGCTAAAATGATAATTTATGAAATTAATAAACATCCCTTTTATTGTTAGGGATGATGTGAAGAAGAAGTTGAAATGATTATAGGAAGCCAGTGCGATTGAATCTGTAGAGGTTTCTGAGTTGATTTCATCATTGGCTGTGGCATCCTGGGCAAATGCAAACATCACGCTGTGTAGACTTCAGGTACCTAAAATTTGTGGATCAATTTAATCTCCCTAGGATTAATGAAATGCTTTCCATGACTAGAAATGCCAATTGGTCTCCAGATTTGATCTGTCCATGTCATGTCACCAAATAGTGTTGCACCTGAAGAGTCCAAATGTGACTGCTTTTGTCATACCCTTTGGGTGTTTCCATTTCTGTCATATGCCCTTTGGATTTGCTTTAGCAGCCGCTGTGTTTCAGGGGCTTATAATCGAGTTAAATGTCCAGTATAGTATGCTTCCGGTATGACAACCTTGTTATTGCATGTGACTGAAGAGAACATGATGTCCATTAGAGGAGGGTTATGGATCTGCTAGAAAAGAAGGGTTTGACTGTGGAGATGAATAAGTGTACATTTGCTTAGTAGTCTGTTACATATTTGGGTTACGAGATCAGTGATTCTGGGATCAAAACTAAAAAAAACTTGATGAGGCAGTTAAGAAAAACTTGATGAGGCAGTTAAGAAAAACATGATGAGGCAGTTAAGAAAAACTTGATGAGGCAGTTAAGGAAAACTTGATGAGGCAGTTAAGAGGGCTCCTGCCCAGAAATCTAAGGATGACTTAAGGTCATTTTTAGGGATGGCAGAATTTGTGGGGGATAAACAAATTAATTCTACCCAGTGATCATAAGCTATTTAACACATTATTGACCACTAATAGGGCCACATGCATCAAAGTCCGGTTTTGCGATTCTTTATTTGTGATTTTTAGGGAATCGCAAATAAGGAATCGCAAAACGGGATGCATGATTTAAATCACATAATATTTGCGATTCGGTAAAAATCGCAATTTTTACCGAATCGCAAATATTATGCGAATTCCAATTTGCGATTTCGCAATTCCCATTGATTCCTATGGGCCAAAAAGGCCCATAGGAATCAATGGGAAGGCATTGACATTTTGCGAATTTCTATTTGCAATTCGCAAAATGTTAATGCATTCCATGGGTGCAGGGGGGGGGGTCCAAAGGACCCCCCCCTGCACCCCTGAAATGTATTTTGAAGTGCATGTTTCACACACACATGTCCTAAGGACATGTGTGTCTGTAACATGACATGGTTTTAAAATGCAATTTTGTACATTTTAATACATTTTCGCAAATTACCACGAGGTTCACCCTCGTGGTAATTTGCACCCCCTATTTGCGAATTCGCAATTTTAAAAGTAATCATGCATTGCTTTTAAGGAATCGCAAATTTGCGATTATTTAAAAGCAATCGCATTTTTGGAATTCGCTAAAAATAGCGATTTTGCCAAAAATGCTTGATGCATCCCAAAAACCTATTTAGGAATCGCAAACGGCCGAATTTACCAATTCGCACCGTTTGCACTTCCTAAATGGGTTGATGCATGTGGCCCATAGTTTGCTGAAAGTGTTAATAAGAACTGCTAGGTATCTCTGTGGCTACATGATTTACTGCAGAATTTCTTAGTGGAATGGCCTTGCCAATGAAAGAAGTTGATGAGGGTACATGGAATGAGCTCCGTATTGCTTGGATTTCAGACACAAATCAATGGATTAAACTAAGCTTTTAAACTAAGCTTTTAGGAAGGATAAATGGATTTCTGCTTATGCGCTACCTGCGTAATAAAGAAAGTGAAAGAATTGACTGGAAAAGGATGGGGCAGAAACTGTGCAAAGTTTAATTGAAACCCTTTTTGCGGGATGAATTGTGTGAGGATGGTCAGTTCTTGTCGAGGGGAAACTGAATAATTCCTCCAATGGCATTTAGGGAAATGATTATGGTGTGATGGCATGAAAGACATATGGGGTTTGCGTAAACAAAAAAAAAGGTGTACAACACCCCTGTTCCCTTGGAGGCTACCAACCATGAACAATGGTGTGCACAGTATACGCAATCCAAAGCTGTTTCTTTATTAGCTTTGAACCACTGTCAGCAGGAGTACATTTCGAATCGCCCGGTGTTGTGCATTAGTTGAAGTCAACTGACACTCCAAATATCTTGCCCCGTTTGTACCTGGCCAGCACCTCACCCTTTTTCCACAATGCAGTGAATGCTGTTGCTAGGTAACGACACACAGGTGTGGAACGTTATGCATAGCACGTTCAGAGGATGCTCAACAGCATGACACGCCCATGCCCAACTTTCAAAGTGCAATGTTCTAGAGAAAGCGCAAAACTGTGAAAAGTGCTTGAGGCAACAGCGTGAGGATGAGAGAAATGATTTGGAAACAGCATTGAAAGTAAGCTTAGTTGAATTAATTCTCAAAGAATATACCAAAGCCTTTTCAATATATTTCAAGGTAAGGTGCAGTATTACGTATTCTTGAAGTCAATAGTGTTAGTGTAACGACAAGTTGTTTAGTAATTCCCAAAATATGTAGTGAAGAAGCATTCACGCATAGGTGCTTTTAGTTCCTTTATTCTTGAATAGCCAAGGGTCAGAGGAGCAAGCTTTCCCCAATCACAACCTCAACTCCAACCAACCGCTTCTCTGGAGTCATATGTCGCACCCCAAAAGATGCACCACATCCAAATAACACCAGCCACAGAGCAGTCTATAAAAGAAATAAAAAGCATACACAGAATTAATCGCTTCTACACCATGGCATCCAACTGTGTAGTAGCTTGCCAGAAGACTTTATGGTGTGCAAGGGCTAATACTCAGGAGTTGTGTGTTTGAATGCAGTTGATTGCTGCATATATGAAGAGAAGGAACAACAATATGTTCAATGTTTAAGCCAGAACAGAAAAGTTCAAGCTACAAGGTAAAGTATACACACATTTGCCTAGGTGGATACCTTCCATTTTTAGATAATGAAGGGAAACCATCCACGTTTGCCTGCTGTGGGAATGAACGGGAAACTTGGGAGGGACATTACAAAAGGGCAATGCTTAACAAATTAGATAAGGCAAATTCTGGCCATGAGTTTGTTTAATGTACATCAGATCTTAGTCATATGGTGGTGCACATGGCCTGCGGAGGCTACCCTGGTGCGTCTAAAGGTACTTTAGAGAGCCTGCTCACTCATTCTGTAAAGAGAATGAGGCTTCATTTATTTATTTATTTCTCTCTCTCTCTCTTTCTCTCTCTCTCTGTCTTGCCTGATTACAAAGCCACTCAGTAATGTTTATTCAGACCATACCATTGAATTCTTATTCTTGCTTCTCAACCGTGTCTTTTAGGGCACTGTATCATCAACGACAAAAAAAGAAGCCTTCAGGTTGGCGCTGGATTCAGTCCAAGAGAATCACGACCTATAACACTGCTCCCTAACAACGATTTAATATTGTATTATAGAATACAGTATTACACACTAAATAATCTCAGGCCTATTGCACCAGTTTCCTCATTTCATGATGTTGAATTTATAGATCAAGACACTGGCAACTTTGCCAGTATCTAAAGGCAACCACTTAAGTTTATGACAAACATTAGTCACTATATGGAGAGCTATGATTAAACGTCAACTCACAATGTACACACTCTTCACCCACAGTGCCCATGCAGCCCTGAACTGCTATTAAACACCTTTTACACTCTTCAAAAGATCTATGACTCCTCTGTATCTTGAATCAATGCTAACAGCGGCCATACTCCTACAATTACCCTTCCAACCTCTAATCCACACATTGATATCCCCTAAAACAAACATTCCACCTGCTATTCTTCTGCATGCTAAACCACAGCATACGCCAGCCCTTAGGTCATCCATAAGATCATGATACATGAAAAGTGGAACATCATAGCTTGTTTAATTGCAGCCCCTGCTGCCACAGATTCAACAGAATGCATTGAGACCCGAGCTTGTAACCTGACAGGACTTCTAGGTGATTATTTACAAGCCCCTTGCGCTGCTGGTGTGTCACTTTTTATGTGATAAAAAGTGATTCACTAGCCCTGCAAGGGACTTGTAAATAAGCCCCCTAGGGCCACATTTACAATATTTTGTGCTGCTGTGTGTCAAAATAAAAAGGCAGGAATACTCATTATCTTCAAGATACAGTACATTCCTGTCCTTTTCCCCTGCGCTGGTGCACAATAGGCTGCAATGCGCTAATGCAGGCCTCCCTGTGCCATTCTGCAAGGAGGTCTGCTTTGTAGGGGGTGATTATTTTTGTGCAGGAAGGAAAACTTTCCTGCACAAAAACAATCACAAGAGGTGTTTTCCTGTTGCTATGTGACCTACTGAAAGCGACACACATAGAAAAAGGAAAAAGAAGGAGAATAAAGGTATTTTTCCTCGTTGTGCCTCCCTTATGCCTTCCCTAGGGAGGCGTAGGATTCTGATGCATTCCCAGGTTAACAAATCCTTGTAAATCTTGGACTACGTCGGGTTCCATGTATGTTTGTGTGGGAACACCCAGAGCAACATCCATGGAACTCCCCTTTCACGAAGTGTAATGCGTAAAGGGAAGCCATATTTACAAGGCATGAAAAGCCATGCTGGGTGTCTTTAAGTGACCTTGTAAATATGGGTGAGCACACTGCGCTACCGGTGCATCAAAAAGTGATGCAGTGCAATGGACTTGTAAATAAGCCCCCTATGCCTTTAGAATCAATGGCAATTACCAAATCGGTAAATACAGATTCGGTAAAACTACCGAATTGTCAAGGGGGACAGGGTGTCACTTTGACACCCTGTTGCACCCCTGATTCTGGCTTGTGTACCATGTGACACACATACATGCCCTTAGGGCACGTATGTGTGCCACATGGCACAGGTGTACAGGCACAGATGTGCATGTACACTGGAATTCGTTATTTACCACAAAATATTATTTTGTGGTAAATGACGAATTCGTAAGGGCCTGTGGCACTGTTTTCAGTGCCACCTACATCTAGATTTACCGATTCGGTAAATTTACTGATTCGGTATTTTACAGAATCAGTAAATTTACCGATTCGGTAAATTTACCGAATCGGTAATATTTAGGCCCTCTACATCTCAAACTCCAAATACCGGTCGGTAACAGCCGAAATCGTCCGTTACCGACGGTATTTGGCCACCTACATCTGGCCCCTAGTGTTTAACAGTCTCTATTTTCTTACCCGTATTGATACTAACTTCCTCAGATCTACAAACACTACTGACGATGCACTTTGATGGGAATGGAAGGAATGTACATGCCAGCAAAAAAGAGATAATATCTATCCCACTTAACACTCATGACTTGATATTGTTGTCTTTCCAAGATTGTAATCAGATATATAATTGCCATTCTTCATATATGACTCATATTTAAAGGTTGTCACACAGATCTTTGCTGACATAACTACTGCTAGAACCAATAATGCACACACTTTTAGGTTTTTTGATTGTATTAATGGCATTATATATTCTTTTCTAGTGGGTTTATTGTCGTTGTTTAGATGTTTCAAACATCTGTAAAAAATAAATACGGAATTTCATTTTTATATGGCTATAACGGTTCGATTGATCGTAGATCTAGGACTATGAAATATTTCCTCTTTATAAAAGTGGTCGCCCGCTTGTTTCAACACTTTGTTTCAACCCCCAGCATCTGGTGCTTTGTGACATTGCTGTGCATTCTGCTCCGGGCTTTAGAACCTCTGTCGCATAAGCTTGATTGACATAAAGGGAAACCAGCTCTGATTGCATCTTTTTGCAAAAACATGTTTCTCTGCATACCAAGAAGGTCTCTGGGCTATTTGTGAAAAGTGCAAGCATAGTCAATAAGAGATGATGATTCCAAGGGATCAATGCTCAAGTGAATGATATGTTTATTTAAGATGATACCTTATGTAGCATCACTTCAATTGGTACAGCGAGCAAACATGAACACTTAGGGGGACATTTATCAAAAACTCATGCAGCACAGCAAGCCACCTTGCTGAGGGATAGGGAAAGGGCAGGAATGTACCGTGTTTCACATTATATAGCACATTCCTGTCTTTTCATTGCACTGGCCCAAAATGTTCTGCCTGGTGCCAACGCTGGCACTCTTGAACAATAGTGCAAGGGTGCCTGCCTTGTGAGCAAGATTGTTTTTGTGCAGGAAGGGACACTCTTTGGCATTTTCTTCTTTCTGTGTGCTCTGCAGAATGCAGCATACATAGAGAGGACAAACCATGGAAAAATAAAGATATTTCTCCTCGTTACGCCTCACCGGGGGCTGCATAGCATTTTGAAACATCCCAGGTCTGCCAGTAATGGTAAATCTGGGAATGCGCCAAAATCTATGGATGGATGTGTGGGAACACCCACACTGCACCCTTGGAATGCATCCCTGGGGCAGAGAAATGCAATGCAGCAATTTGCATTGCATTATATTACTCTGGATTTATCAAGCCACGCAAGGAGGTGTGGCTTGATAGATCTTACTCTTTAATTGCGTTGCCCTTGTACTCCATTGCGTGGCACAAGGGTAGCGCAACTTCTTTATAAATCTGCCCCTTAGATTTTTTGCTACAATAACAATGCAGGTAAAGACATAGACAACATGGGGCCGATTCACAGAACTAATCCGAGACAAAATCCTAAACGTACTACGTTCGGTATTCACAGAAGGCATTTAGTAGTAGTAAAGTTAGTATTTTGTCTTAAAATAGTATTTAGTCTTAAATTAGTATTTTGTCTTAAATTAGGATTTTGTCTCAAATTAGGATTTTGTCTTTAATTAGGATTTTGTCTTAAATTAGGATTTTGTCTTAAATCAGTATTTTGTTTTAAGATAGGATTTTGTCTTAAATTAGGATTCTGTATTAAATTAGGATTTTGTCTTAAATTAATATGTTGTCTTAAGTTAGGATTTTGTCTTAAGTTTTGTTAAGACAAAATCCTAATTTAAGACAAAATACTAAATTAAGACAAAATACTAATTTAAGACAAAATCTTACTTAAGACAAAATACTAACTTAAGACATAATACTAACTTTACTACTACTAAATGCTTCTGTGAATACCAAAAGTAGAAAGTTTAGGATTGTGTCTCAGATTAGTTATGTGAATCGGCCCCTGCATTTGTTTTTGTCTGTTCTGAAAGTTAATGAACTCTTCTCTTGAGAAAAAACTCCTTGAGTCAATGGACCTACTGGCTCTTTCTCTACCAAGACGGACTATATAACAAAGAACACTCAGGATCAGTGTTAATTTGTAGTTAAAGTGCTGGATGGAGGATGAGGGTAAATCCCTCAGCTCTTGCACCAGAAACACACAGTTTGTGAGGTGCATTGTTAAATTTTGCAGGAAGGGCTGAACGCCATTTGGCTACTCACTTACCATACCTCTAGATTAGGATGTGAATTGCTGGATTCGGGGGGAGCTCATGTGCCACAGGAGTATTGTGCCTTCTTTGAACCTCTGCAACAAATTGGAGGACACACTATGCCCCAATCAACAAGGTTGTCTTGCAAAGCACGCATTACCTGTGAGGACATAAACTGACATAGAAATGCCTATTTGGGACAGGATGCAGATTCCCTGGATGTGATCTAGTTGGAGAGGAGGCAAACACCCGTATATGATATTGTTGGGTATGGGCCATGCATTAAATCATATAGCTAACTTGGGATAATCAACTAATTCCCCAAAAATGCTTGAGTTACATTCAACCCCAAACCATGGCCTTTAGTTAGGAGCTAGGTCCTCACAAAATGGCAGCTTCAGGGAAGACTTATTTAGTCCCTCTTCTTAACGTGAGAAATTTTGAACAAGTGCAATCTGCTATTTTGTTTCTACAAATGCTCTCCGTGTACATTGTTTTCATGGTGCTAGTTTTGTAGAAGCTGCTGTGAGATTTAGGAATCTGATATGGATTTGTTGTGCTGCAAAGCTGTATGAATTGTTGATCATCTATGTAATGTAATGATTTTTTACTATTTGTATGGGTTTTATCTAAATGTGTACCTGTCGTATGTAATATATGCTTTTATGTTTTTTTATTATAACTCAATAAAGCTTTTCCGATGATGATGATTGCTATGGTGGTACATCTTCTAGACGTGGCCTGATCACCTGTCAGATTTGCTATTAGCTTTCATAAGCCTGTATGCATATCATGCATCCATGGAAAGCAGAGATTCACACCTAGTTAAGTGACTCACAAAACGTAAAGCACATCTCCAAGCATGCTGAGGGAACTGTCACAACCCATTTCAGAGAGCCAAAGAGCATGCAGGGGTTACTTGGCTACACCATGGTGGTTTGGGCCTTTTACTCCTGTTGTTTTGAGGCCCAACCTACTGTGAGCTCTGTGCAACCAGGCCAATAGCTACCATTTGAGCACTTGACTGTCAGTGGTAGCCCTGGTCAGGCAGCCCAAGGCATTCAGGGGGGAAGTGGAGTATCATACTAGGCTTAAACACAATGCTTGCTCCAGTGAACCCTATAAATCAGGTCTAGCAAAAAAAATGAGTTTTGTGAAATATCAAGTATTTATTACACACAACAATTCAAATTTGCTATAGTTAAATAATCAACACAATACAATACTTTGCAGAGCGACCTCTAGCTCTTATGGCAACTTCACCCGAGTTCCATCCATCCAGACCCAGTTCCATGTCTTGAAGGTTCTAGGTTATATGTGAGGGGACTCTCCCACAGGTGCAGAACCCTAGGCTCTAGAGTTCTCTTCACACAGTTTGTAACAACACCGTTCTCACAAGCAGCACTTGTTGCCTCACTCCACAAGTTTTAATAGGTCCCTACTCAACGTGTCTTACCCAGGAGGTTGTAACAATGTGACAGACCTATTCTATGCTCTGGTGCATGTTCCTGTGATTTCAGCACAGAAAAGGAAGTGCTTTGGCCTGGTGCCTAGTAAAGTACCTTCAGCAACGTGGGTACCTTCTCTGGTGGTGGAGGATCCCTTCAGCAGAAGTCAGCAGGAAGGCATTAGCCTCCCGATCTTGCAGAATCCTCCTCAATGGACAAGGCTGGCGGTTGACAGCAGGTAAGCACGTACCAAGCTCCTTCAGCTTGAGTGTGCACAGTCTTGGTCATTGTCGGCGGCCCTGGAGTCGAAGTGGGCCCCCTATCCTGACAATCGGGAGCATTTGATGCTAATGGATGACATCCCCAATGATGCCCTTGCGTGATGGCCACAGCGCACAAGCAAACGGCACTCGTGTAATATGACAGTCCCACATCTTAGTTAGTCTAGATAGACCTTTGGCCTCACACCGCAATCACTGGGATCCTCGTCTCTGGATCTCCACTGGACCTTGCTTGATCCAGGCTCTCCTCCTCTTCACAGGGCACACTAATAAGTCTTGACTGAAGGAAGGTCGGTGTTTCAGGCTCAGGGAAAGTGTTCTTGGCATTCTGAGCAGTGTTCACCTGTCCAGCTGGGAGACCAGCAGACCTCAATTCCTAGTCCTGGTTTCAATAGCTTAAGTCATGGTGATCTTATCACAGCTCTGAACAACAAGTGGGTTTTCAGCACCCATTTTTATACAGGCTCTCCAGACACAAATGTGATTTAGGCCCTCATTGATGAGAATTGACTCATCGCTGCACCAAGGCAGCAATGCATCAGAAAGAGTTGTGCTGTGGTACAACATTTTGAAATGCCTTCAAGTGGAATTGCCAGAAGATTAACTCCTCACCTGAGAGGGGTTTTAGGTGTGGTGTATGTGAAATATGAACGCATAGCAAAATGCAAAGAGCCATCTGTACCATCACTAGCATGAACTACATTACATGCAGCTGTACCGATGTGCATGGTGTGAGCACACAATGTCGGCTACCATGTGGCAGACCGCCCTACCTCCTGTCATGTACAGATCAAAACTGGGGGTGGCCATCAAGCAAGTGACACACAACAGAGGACCATGAGTGTTTGTTTGAAGAATAGATGGTGTGTGAGCCTGGTGGGCCCCTGGTAGGGGAAGCATCCATTAAAAACGCATGCAATTACAACACATACCATTAAAACGCATGACATTACAATGCATCATAAGGTATACAATGGTATACCTTATAGAATGGTATTATAAGGGGGTTTTTTAGTTTTAGGGTGGGTATGGGTTTTGGGGTAAATGAGAATAGTAATGTTTACCCCTACACTATCCCACACTTTGCCTACTGTTGCACTCACTGGAGTGGGAATATTAATTTTTACCCCTACACTATCCAACACTTACTCTACTGTTGCCCTAAAAGTATTATGCATTGTAATGGTATGTGTTGTAATGGAATGCGTTGTAATGGTAGTTTTTAAAAATGCGTTATAATGGCATGTGTTGTAAAATCATGCGATGTAATGGTAGTTGCGATGTAAAAACCGTTTTGTAAAAGCATGCGCTGTAATTGTATGCTTTTTAACATCATCCCTGGTAGTGTAGTGCAATGTAGGTGTGGCTGAGCATATTGAACAGGCACTGTGTCTGAATGGGGGGACACTGTATAGCAAGGAGGTGAGAAGAAGCAGCTGTACTGAAAGGTAGCCTAAGTGATACTCATGCAATGCTGTGCATGATAGTGGCACACTTGTGATACAGCTGGGAAGGGATGCCATAGAAGAGGGCATTGGTATACTACATCCTACTTGTGATGTGGACCTTGGTGAAGATGTAGCACTTGTCAGGAGGGATTTGGAAAGAGGAATGTCTGACCATGCCACATATGTTAAAGCAAGAGAATGTCAAACAGAGTATTATGAAGTGACTGGAAGAGATATGTTTTCACATAAATGGGCAGGTCTTTGTGATTATTGGAGGGTGAGGTGTATGGGCCTAGTTGTGTGGCCAACCTGGGTAGGCACAGATCACAGAATATCATACCTACTAGCATGTGGGCCACAGCTTGAGCCATAGCCATGTTGGTCAATTGCAAATGATGACTCAAATCATGGGTGTTGGTGTCACATGAGAATCAAATGATCATCTGTGTGCCATCAGTGTGTGATAGAAGGTACAGTCCCTGGGCCCACTGGAGAATTGGCAGAGGAGTCATGTGCAGGTCTAAGTGAGTGGGGCTGAGTTGAGTGATGCTCTGCAGATAAACAAATCTGGCAATAACAAAATGGAGTGAACCTCAGTGGTGCGACTTTCCAAATTTGACTGAGCCTATCCCCTCAGAGGTGGTACACAGAGCGTATGGTACAGAAAAATGGAAACAACTGTGTGTTTACTAAAATCATATGAGTATACACAATTTGGAAAACCATGGTAAGTGCATGCTCTTACATATAACTGCAGTGTAACAAGGTTGCTAGCTGTGTAAAGTGGTGTGGATGTGTGTCAAATATGATCCCTTCACCACATGAATGCACAACGTGCATGCAAGATAGCATAACAAAGAACACTGGTGTGGTGTACTGTGTGAAAGGTAGACTGCAGGAACAACAATAATACATGACCAAAGCACATCACATATCCAGGGGCTGTGGGCTAAGTAATGGCCTGAAGAAATCCAGGTATCCTGGTGACTTGGTTCAATGTGCACAGTAGTGGTGCCATCAAGTGAAACTTCATTCAGTGTAGTCATCATGAAAAAGAAAGGCTATCACCAAGGCAGATGTATACCTTACCTCAACCCACCCTCCCGGGCAGGGCAGGCCAACAAGCTGTGAAACTGTGTTGCAATGTGTGACTATGACACAGAATATCACCCTTGTCACGCAGTGGTCCTGTGAACAATGTAAAGATAATGCCATCTAAAAAGGCAATTACAATGAATCATGGCCACAATTCCTACAAGTAAAATATGTCCTACACATCAATGTTAAACTAAAAGTGAATTGGAATACAATCTGTATGTCAGCCATAGTAACTCATCTCACTATCTTTCATAGATCACCATTAACATATTCAAATTTCATTGCAGAGGGAGAAACAACACCTCTTGACCAGCAGCCTGACCTGGATGACCAATGTGTTGGTGATGACATCCTGTCCCCGTTATGGACAATGACACAATTCAGCAACTCCTGGACTTCATTGCAACACCTTCTCCAGTCACAGCAAGGAGTGACTAGGTCACTTGGTCTCCGCAGGAACCACCTACCACAGAACATGCACCATCTCCCAGCAAAAGCCCAAACCTGGACTCCAAGGACTCCCAAGGTGTCTTCCTATGGTGAAAGGTAGACGTCCAGCAGCAGCTGGTAGATGAGGTGCAGGTGGGGATGGAGACCATTGCTGGCACCCTAGATGAAGTCTATACGTGTCTAGGTCCTTATAAGGACACCTCTGTGGCAATCAAAGGCACCTACCCTTCAGTCCATAGAATGGAACAGTCCTTGGCTGACATTGCTGGTATCATGAGGCAGAGGCAACAACAGCCAATGTAACATCAGTGAATTTTCCACCCAGATGAGGGGGTATCCATACCATCCTCCAATCTTTGGAGCAGAAGCAGAACTCCTTTATTGCTACTATGGGTGCCTTCCACTGCAACAATGTTGCCTTGCTGACAAGCCATCATGCCCTTGTCAGTGCTGTGCAGCTTTCCTTGTTGCACAGACAAATGTTGTCAGGGACAGGGGCGCCATAGCTCAGCCCCTGGTGTGTGTGCCTCAGATGCCTCCTGCACAAATGCCACCACCCTCAGGGAAAGCACAACACACATCAAAGGAGGAAGATGTAGACTTCGCCAATTTACGGTGACAATCTACCCAGTAACATTTGTCTGTGCCTCTTGGCCAGTTGTTTCCCATTAGACCTGTGTTAATTATCATCCCATCTTCCTTGTCACCTGGTACTGTCCCCTTTTTGTATGCCCACCTGTTAATCTGATCCATTTGTGGACTGCCGAAGAGGCTTACCTTTCCTAATGGCAATTTGGACCTCCTGCTCACTGGAATACTCTTCTAATCTGTATGTCACATGACATCTATCCCCCATGGAGCCAGTCTGGACATCCTCTGGCTCTCAAACAATGTTGGGTTTGTTGCAGCAAAAAACTGCTACTTTGAATTAGCTTATGAACACATCTGTATATAAATGCTATTCCCTGAACCTGCATGTGTATGTGTGTTGCAGTTAGGACTAACTAGACCTTGGTGGATTTGCAGACCCAAAAGGCACTTCCTTCCATCTCAAGGAAATTGCACTTCACTCCCTATAACATGCTTTTGTTGGACAAGGCCAAGCATTATATACCTCCCCTGCCATGGCATTATGTTGAAAAAGCCTTTGAACTATTGAACGTCATGGTGTGACAATAAGCATCGGTACCTTGAGTGTCACACCGTGAAAAAGGCCACTTAACCACATAATTGCAGAACTGCACAAATTGGGTCCTGTAAGGCATATGAGCCACTAACACAATTTCACACATGCATAGATATGTTGAACAGTTATCATGACAATGTCATTATGCACATATGTCAGCGTCAATGCTTTAACTGAAGATATCCTATAAGTACCATCTTAAAGCATGTACTGACAATACGAAGATACTAATGGCCACATTTTCATATAGCATCATATGTATGGCACTCAAGGATGTAGAACCTCAGTGCAACACTTTGGATGTCATTAAGCATGAACTGCAACTACTAATTATTTGGGATCCTGTGTTAAATGATAAATGCTCTAGTAAGGCACACTTCATTATATATATAGGGACATTGTATCCCTTTGGCCATTAGAGCCCTCACATTATTGAATGTGAATGTACCCATACATGACATCAATTGCACTGTATACACACATAAAAATAAACAGGAGCTAGAGCATAGACCCTGGAACCAAGCTACACATCCCTAGGGTAAGAGGAAACGTCAGACCATTGTCCTTTCTAACTTAGCAAATATTTTCACAAATTCACATGCCTGAATTCCCTCACTTACAACTACTCAATGCCAAGGAGGATTGGTGTTTTTGGGCAGGTGGGGACCCCTTACATGGATACTAACCAGCAAACAACAATGATGTACTAGATTAATGGTGCATGGGTGAGTGCGTGAGTGGCAAGCACCTGTGTGTGTCCCAACACAGCCATAAATGGGTACTATGGCATGACAAACCCATCCCTACTATACATGCAGCATCTCTTATATACACAATGCTAAAGCAGGTGGCTATCAATGTAGGTCTGTGCGTCAATTCACACGAAGGCGACCAATGACAGTGCCTAAAGAATGGTGAGGAGTCCTTAAGTGCTCAATTGTGAGGTAAACTGACTCTTGTTCATAGGCCTCTCACTAAGCAACACATATCTACAAAAAATGCAGGCAATATCTACCTAATATACTCAACTTAACTTACTCCTTGCTTGCAAATCACAATTTAAAAAGGATGGCAAAGTTGTGAAAGTAGATTTTTTTAATACAAATAAAAAATATAACTACACCTTTCTAACCTACACTAACTATACTTAACAACACACTAAACTATACTAACTATTTAAACCTACCTAAAGCTATAGTCTATCCTAACTAACCTAAACTCTACACCTACACTATCCTAACGTATCCTAAACTATCTTAACTATTAGACACAGAGGACAGCTTAAACATCTTCCTCCACTCCTGTTAACACACATATATAACACAGAAGACAACCACATCCTAAATATAGACTACCTAAAAATATGAATGTAAACAAATACATTTTTTATATTCTTTATTTTAAAAGTTTTTAACGTACACTATCCATCAACCCCCACCCACTAAAAACATACACATCCATAAACACACCAAAAAAGTGCAACCTATTATAATATTAAGCTAACTTATACTACCCTACACTAAACCTATGCTAACACCAATTCTAACCTATCCTAAAAGTCATATCCAATATAAACAATTGGTAAACAACTGGGAAAAGGGAAAAGACCGAGGGAGAGTCATATCTGGGCATTAATCCTCTCCATTGCCTCCTCAAGGTTAGCATTCTGGCCTGCAGACTTGAGTATTCACCCTCAATAGCAGCCATCCTCAGTTTTAACTCTTGTAGGTCCTTCAGGGCCTGTGCCTCAAACATAGAGCCTACTGAAGGGGTAGAGACCAGGGCCTGTATTGCTTGGGCTGGCTGTCCAGAAAATGGTAGTGGGACTCAGCTCTGGGGCCTCCTGATGGGCCGTTGCCTTTGAAGGCCCTGGTTGATCATGCCTGCCTGTCTTCCAGGTACCAGCTACCTTTCCTTTCTAGCACAATTTGGCCATCCTCTTGTATACCTTAGCCACATGCCTGATGTGATGGTAGCGCTCAAACCTGATGTGGTGATTCTTAGCCTCATCTGGTGTCATGTTGTCTTGGGAAGGAAAAGGAGATATTTATCAGCAAATCTTGTACATGATATCAGCAATAATAGGCTCACATTTCCTGAACATCACATGTGGCATGTCAGCCCAAAACCGCATATTGGGAAAGAGAAGTGAACAACATTCCTTCTAAACATATACTTCCCCTAATTAAACAAGGCAAGCACGTTCAAGTGCTGGCTGTGTAGGTATACGAAATTATAGGGTCAACACCAATACACTAATAACCATATCAACCCTGAGACTAATTTGCAAGCATGATGTGGTGTACACATTTAATTGAACACATAGTCCACGTATTGACTTCCTGGGTTTGTTTATGCAGCATGCAACTGGGTATTTATGTAGTCAATATCCAATGTGAAAAGAGTTATGTCAAGAAAGTACACATAGTGTGCCTCTGCATTGGTTAACTCATCTGGCAAATACACAAGGCCACATACATTGCTGCATTGACTGGTTCTGTGCCAGGTAGTCAAAACATAGATGTAAGGTGGGTAGCTACCTCCTGTAAAACTGAGCTGTTTGACACTTCACCAATATTGACTCAGGCAAATACCAGGAAGCCTACCACATAGTTTATGGTATACAATTCCAGCAATACCATGGTGACCTTAACATATCCTAGTGCCTGTCCACACATCATCAAGGCTGCTTTCCTTGATGCACATTAACAAAAAGGCAATCCGTGTCAGGAGTGTGTGCATGCATGCAGCAAATCTCATGTGCACAAGTACTTTGTGCTGTATCTCGCAGGTAACCTTCCACCATGAGTCAAGGATGACAGGGTTAGTGCTAGCCTGTAGAAGTTAGACCATCAGTGCGTGAGCAGTGTAATGGGCTGTATGCTGCTGATACAGTACAGACCTGCATGTGGTCCTTTACACATTGAATCAAAATAAAAAAAACTCCCTGCAAAGATATGAATGTTTCCCTGGAATAGGACATTGGGTATATGAGGCCATGAGTAACGTATTTAATTGAATTTCCATTTCCAGACTGATGACGTGCCTCATGTACTCCCACCTAATCTATATGCACTGAGGTAGGATGCCAAGCCATATGTCCATACATTGCCATGTGGACATCTACGCTAGCAATGTGCATCATCCCCATATTTTTGATATGGAGTACTCTGAGGTAGCTCTGGTACCTCTGAGACAGGATTACAGCTGCCATTCATCAGGATAATTGTGTCAGACGTGGTAAAACAAAGTAAATGATTCTTACTGACAATGTACTTACACGTTCACAGCCACACACATTGATATACCATATGCATCTAATCAATGAGTAGTAATAACTTTGCCATCACACAACTACATATTCAGCATCTATCAAAGGAAGGATTGTTGGTTTGTGATGCCTAGCCTGCTCACTCGGTCACACAAGTTTGTCTGATTGTGAATTTTGACTACACACATAGCTACTAGTGCATGTATGGATCACACAACATTTTAGTTGTTGAACAGGATAAATGTCTGATCAGGCGGATAGTCTTTCACATTGTACTCATTTTGGTAGCAAGGTTAAACATATGCTGCATGTATGAGCATAGTATGGTGCTAAACAACAATAGTATAAGTAGTATTTTGAAAAAGGTGTTCACTGTATATAGAATTCCATGACACTGTAATGTTGACTAATGTTAGTGCTGTCTGGGATATATGTTACCCATCACCCGCACTGGTCTCATGCTCCAATATATACATAGGCAAGCATAGCATGTCCAGAGAGGCTCAGTCTATCTCATTCCACTTTCCTGTAACTTTTGTTAAACAATAGTTTGTAACATTTGTGCCATAGTATGGGAGTAAGACAATATAAATGTTGGCCATCTGTAGCTATTGTGGCTGCTGATGGTTCCCATAAGCATTCAAACAGTAGGTGGCCAAACACCACCACAGCAGATAAAGATTCATGAATCATGTGGGCCCGTACACATTACCACTACATGCACATTGAAGGACTCCACCTCGCCCTGGGTGTATGGTGCAAGACCACCTACAAGACAAAAACATGGTACATTGCTTTTTGAATATTGCAAATATGCACTGTGTACGTACATATGATAAATAATATTATGGCATCATAATGATCTGGTATATTCAGCATGTTGGACATGTAGCATGTGACAAAGTTGATATGGAATATTAAAGGACAGATATATGCCATATGGAACTGTTTAAGGTCAATAAATGACTAATAATGTCACTGGTGCACAGAGTGCAGAGTAGGCACAAAGCATGCAACTTTACAACATGGTGAAAGGGTGCATGCCTTTGATGGCTATATAAAAATCCGGTCTTCAAAGGGCCACCATCTGAAAATAATTACATTGGCAGGGGCGTGACCAACTCTCTACATGTGCTGAACATGCAGCACACATTGGAAGGTCAACATGATAGGTGATTGATCATTACGTTGCTCCTTACATGTCACCTGTGCAGGGTACTTTAACATCAACCATTCATGCTCTGTTCAGGCAAGTATGCTACTTGAGTTCATGTATACAAATACATGCATGTGAAATGATTTGGTTTGACTCCAACATCTTGTCCAGCCAATGGCATGATGGATCATTAGGGGGCCCTCCTACAACATACATGGAAAGTGGCCCCCATGCTCTGGACCCAGTCATGAACTTTCAGGCCCACCCTCCCTGCACAGTGCTGGAGGGCACCCCTGGAGCTCTGGGCCTCTTCTGCACTGTGGGATTTGCAGGGACTATTTTTTCGCCATTGCGAACAGCCCCCTAGGGCATGGTATTACCATATGACAGATTTACCCTGTATTATGCCATCCTACCCCTCTAAATATCTACCCATTACTGTTAAGGAATAGATTAAAAATGTTTTAGATATGCACACAACTACATGCAGATGGTAAATATATACTTACCTACAGGGCCACTAACTTCCATGCCAAGGTGTTCTAGGAGATCAGCCTCGCAGATCACCACATCTGCCCATCGGTGTTTGAGCTGGTGTACGGTGTGTTCCGCACCAAGTACCTTAGTCATGTGCCACTGCATGCTCCCGCACCATTCCTTGCGCTTCTTTGTGGGGTAGACCTATCTACCCCCATACCAATCATGTTGGACACATAATGTGTCACCAGCCAAAGCAGGCCCTCAAACTCTCCCTCAGACAGGTTCTTGGTTCTCTACTTCCCCAACATGGCCCTACCTGAGCTATACCCCCTTAACACTATGAAAAATTCCCATTAACCTTACCCCTGCCCCTAAAATACCAAAGCCCTAAATGGACTAACACACAACAATCCAGTGACAATAACAATACAAGTAGTAAATACAATACACAATTAACACAATTGGCACAAGACAGGGACAGCACAGACACCAAAAAGACCAAAATACTCCATAATTATCAAGACACTCCATGAAATATCACCTACAGCCAGCACAAACAAAAAGACTATAAGCAAAAGTGTTAGAAACTTCACACTTCCTAGTTTGCAGCCTGTCACAGCCATTGCATCATTTCCTTTGTGTATCCCGTTCATTTTTCGACAAATGTGTTGTTTTTTATGACGCATCGGCATTGAAATAGCCAATGCGTGATTAACGAATGCTAATGCACCATGCATTGTTTTAAACGCATTGATATGTGGCTTCAGAGCTAAGCTCTGGGTGCAATGAAACACACAAATAGGTCAATGCGTGAGTTCTGGTCCATGCAACTGGCCTATTGCCAGTGGCACACTGTAGTGAATTGTGCAATGCTGGTAAACACACCTTGGAATCACTGGTAAACACACTTTGGGATCACTTTCCTTGCACCTCTTTGGTATCTTTGATATCTTCGGGTGTGTGGAATTAAATTGGTAAAAGTGCACCTATGTGTGAGTTTTTGCCTTCATCATGCTGACATATTGAGTGAGGGTATATTTTTTGTTTAAATTTTTTTATTAGGGTTTTTTACATTTCCAGGATAGGTCACAGAAGAATCAGCATAGATGCAAACATTACATGGCAATTACAATTGTGTTCAATGACAACAGGTTGGCCTTTGTCTCTTAGGTGCGACAATGGTGCATTGAGTCTCTGAACTCATCAGTGGGCTATCTTGTTGCAAAACACCATGTCTTAGTGTACCTGATCCCTTGGACGATATAATTATGGGGTCGTGTGGAACTGTTACCCCTCCATCAGTGTTCCACCCTACTCGACTTATGCTAACAACAATGTTATATGCAAACGTGTCGGACTTGAACTTGCCGACTGAGGCTAAACTGGGATCCGCGGGGGGGATACCCCCCGAGGAGGTGTAAGGGAAGGAGGGGGAGGAAGGTAGCGTTAGAAAGGGATAACGGCGAGCAGAGGGGGCGCGGTGTTCCGGGCGGTGCCCCGGCGGACACCGCCCGGTGGGAGTTGGCGGTGCGTGTCGCGGGGGCTAGCAGGACAAAGGGAGGGGGGAAGATCTGCGGCCGTATCAGATGACCATATCTACTGGGTAGGCCATCGTGGTGCGTCGACTACCCTACAGGGGCGCTATGTGTTCAGTAGTGGTTGGGTCAGTGGGCTGGGATCCTGAGGGGGATCATCAGTTTGGGACTGCGTCGGCTCTTGGGTGTCTCGGACTGTCGTCTCGTGCTTAAACTGTATCAGCAGGTGTGCTCACCCCATAGAGATAGGGTGTTTGTGTGCACCTTTTACCACTTCATCTCTTAGGATCTCTTCCTCCGCCGCACCCCACTTATTTACGGCTCCCACCCAGGCCACTTTTGGCGGTCCCATAGGGGCCCTCCAGTGCATGGCTATATTCTGTTTGGCCAGGAGGATGGCCAAGGATGCGAACCACCACTGCAGCTTCTCGGATTTCTTCCTCCCAAGTGGTAATGTGTTTTAAGTGTACCAGCGCGTGCAGCGTACGGTATACCTTGTTCCAGTATGCTTGCAGGGACGGGCAGTCCCAGAATATATGTTGAAAGGTGGCGTTCAGCAACTGGCATCGGGGGCAACGGAATTCCGTGTTGGGATAATATTTATGCAGCTTGTCGGGCGTTAGATAAGCTCGGTGTAAAATGTTGAACTGTATATTTTTGAAGTGGGCAATCCGGGAAACTTTTTTGGGGTACTCTAGCGCCCGTGTCCACTCCGTGTCGTGGAGGACTCGTCCTATGTCGTCCTCCCAGGATTGATGTAGCCTGTCTAGAGGATTTTCAATGAGTTCCCGAATGGCCTTGTAGTGCCATGTCACCAGGTGCCTGCCCGTCCCCATGCGCAGTATTGTGGTCAACACTGGGTGCGTTGGAGGTTCTCCTGCCCGCGAGTCCCAGTATGCTCGGCTGCTGTCTATCAGTTGTCTATGCGGTAGAAATTGCCCAGGAGGGAGTCGTACCACTCGATCAGTTGTTCGAATGTCTTCAATTGTCCCTCCTGAAACAGAGCTTCCATTTCTGACACCCCGCTGTCTGTCCACGTCTGCAGGTCTCTGTCAGTGTAATATCCCTCTTTCTGGGGGAAGCTTACTAGGGGAGCAGCGGGGAGTATAGCGGACACTCTTTGGATAGTCTGTGGACGCGCATCATGCACTTGCAGGCTATGGTGACATGCACTGGGTACGTGCGGTCTAGCTTTAAGCCTGGCATCAAGATTCGGCGAAGGAGGGGTAGAGGTTGGCCCCGTTTTCGGTGACCGTCTTTCCCATCTGCCTCTCTGCTGTCCAATAAGACAGCCACTGGAGCTGCGCAGCTAGAAAGTATGATTCAAATGATGGGGCGCCCAGACCTCCACTCGTAGTGGGTAGCTGCAGAGTGCGTAGGGCTACTCTGCGTCGCCCATCCCCCCAGATCAATGTTGTAAGGAGCGTGTCCAGCTTTAGGAAGAAGGACCGAGGCGTAATCACCGGGAGGTTAGTGAAATGATACAGTAGTCTGGGTACCATTATCATTTCGGCAATGGCTATCTTCCCTATAGGCGCCAGGGGGAATGACTTCCAGAAGCCTATTGCGGACCGAAGGCCCACTAGTGCACTGCTGTGGTTACCCTCGTAAAAGTCTTCCAGAGAATGGAATAACCGCACGCCCAGATATCTGGGGCCCGCCATACTCCATTTTAGGGTCTGCGCACCTACCTGTAAATCGTGGGGTGCTAGGTCTGGGCAAAGTGGGTATATTGCTGACTTGTCCCAATTTACTTTGAGACCTGACACATCTCCGAACTCCTGCAGAGTACGCCAGATGGGGGTGAGATCGCTCGTTATGTCCCGGACATAGACCAGCAGGTCGTCTGCGTATAGTGAGACGCGGTGAAACGCGCCCGCGATCGGGATGCCCCATCCCCCTCCCTCCCACCGCAATCGAATGGCCAGGGGCTCCACAGCCAGCGCAAATAGAAGCGGGGAGAGGGGATACCCCTGCCTGGTTCCCCTTTCCACTGGAAACGGGGCTGAGATTAGTTTTCCAACTCTTATCCTGGAGGTCAGGCCTCTATACAGAAGCTTGGTGTATGCCATCAGAGTGGGACCTATCTGGATGGCCCACAAGACAGCAAAAAGGTGGGGCCAGGTCAGGGTGTCAAACACCTTTTCCAGATCGAAGATCAGGCCGGCTGCTCGCCGGAAACGGTCCATACTTTCATGCTGTATGTGGAATAGTCGGCATAAGTTGCAGGAGGTGTTGCGGCGGGGGAAAAAGCTGCAATGGTCGGGGTGTACCAGCGCTGGGAGGATTTGACTGTAGCGGTCGGCTAACAGCTTCCCTAGGAGTTTACAGTCTGCGTTTAGTAGTGTAATAGGCCTATTAGAGGCCAGAAGTGTGGGGTCTCTGTGCAGTTTTGGGAATGTTACGACTAGCGACTCGCGGAACGAGCCTGGTAGGATGCCCTTAGTTAGGGCTTCCCCATATATGGACGCCAAGTGGGGTATTAAGTCAGCCACTAAGGTTTTGAGGTATTCCAGGGGAAGCCGCCCAGGCCAGACGCTTTTTTCTTTGCTAGCGAGTTTATAGCGTGCTTTATATCGTGTGGTGTAATCGTACTGTGTAGATATTTCCTATCCGCCGGGGATATGACAGGCATGCACGACGGGCTTAAGAATTGGGGTAATTCGCCCAGTGTCGTCGGCGCCGGGGCGCGGTATACCGCGGCGTAATGGTCGTGGAATATGTGTAAGATGTCAAGTTGGGAGTGTTTTAGGTGGCCGTGTGAGTCCATAAGCTCCGTGATGGGTAGCGCCATCGTGTCCTGTTTGGTCAGCCAAGCTAGGAGCGCACCCGTTCTATTGCCCTCCCTATGTGCTCGTGTCGCATAAGCGCGAAAGTTATATTTGCACAAGTCTCTCATAGCCTCCGCGTGTGCGAGTTTCACTGCTGAGAGTTGCACAAGTGTGGCTTTCCCTTGATCTGTGTCCCGGGAGAGATCTGCCAGCGATTTCTTCACTCCGCTTAGTGCCTGTTCTAGCGTGCGCCGTACTCCCACCACCTGCTGAATGCAGTGGCCCCTAGCACTAACTTTGTATGCGTCCCACTCTAGTGCCCTGGAAGAGGCTGTGCCAGCGTTGTGCAGAAAGTGGTCCCTGATGAACTCGCCGTGTGTGTGGCGAAAGACTTGATCAGTGAGACACTCTGGGGGGGGTTTCCACGTTGGGACCGGGGGGTGAGGAGGCCACCAGTGAAGTATCACTATGTGCGCATCATGGTCTGATAGTATTCGCCCCATGTAATCTGCATGTCTTATCTTGGGTATCAGATTTGTGGTACATAGGAACCGATCTAGTCTCACCCGCAGGTCGTGTGGAATGGAATGGAAGGAGTAGAGCCGCTCAGCCGGGTGTCATGCTCTCCATGCGTCTACCAGGGACCAGTGATCCAGCCACCGGTGGAAGCGCTCCATCTGTTTGTGTGCTGGCGAGTGGATTGGTGGGGGGTGAGATCTGTCAAGGTGTAAGTCTAGAACACAATTGTAATCCCCTCCCAGGAGCCAAGGTATGCCTGCATGGTAGGCCAGGACACCAGTTAGAGTGTTCCAGTATTGTTCCTGATCTGTGTTGGAGGCATACACACACCCCACAAGGATTGACTGGCCTTCTAGCAGGCCTATCAGTATTGCATAATGGCCTTCCCTATCGATGATCCTGGCGTGTTCTTTAAAGGGGACCCCCGGCCTAATCCATATGAGTGTGCCTCTGGCGAAAGCGGAGTACTCAGTGGCGCATATCACGCCACGCCATTTTTTATGCAGTCGGCCTACCTCATCAAGTGTGTCTCCTGTAGGAGGGCCACCTGGGCTTGCTGACGCTTCACATATGTGTATATCGAATATCGCTTGCTGGCCGTGTGCATGCCCCTGGCGTTGAGCATGAGGATCTTGAAGTCTGTGTTTGACATTTTGTGTCTCATGTGGCGTCTGTGTGATCCGAATGTCTGTCTCGGGCGTGTCCCCCACCCGACCTGGCCCCGCCCGCCTCCCCCCACCCCCGTCTTCTAGAAGTCTAAGATGTTTGCTCTGTGCGCCTCTCGCTCACTCGGGACTCACTGTGAGAAATAAAATGTAAAAGGGGATAAAAAACTGCAACTTTGGGAAACAGTCCCAACATCGGGTACCCGTTACACGAGGCAACGTGTCCAAACTGGTTTGCATAAAGCTTTAGTTCGTTGTCGTGGTGTCGTGGTAGGACATCTCTCCGGCCACCGCCGGCTCGGCTCCGCGGTCGTTGAAAGCTGTAGTGGGGTGTCCTCTGGAGGCGTTGCGATCCATCTCCAGGGTCAGCTGGGGTCGGAAGTCCCAGGCCTTGATGATCTCCCCGATATAGGCCAACAGTCAGTAGGTCTCTGAGCTCAACCAGCGGTACGGGTTTGCCGCCGGCCATGGTCCAGCTTCAGGAGCCGTCGATCTTGCTGAGTATCCTGTGCCTGCCGCTACCTTGTTAGATCAAAGTGTCCGCTGTTTGGGGGGTCACCATGGGAGGTGTCACAGAGCCCTCCCGGGACTCGGGAGCATCACTGCCTTCATCCTCTGAGCTGAATAGGTGTGGGCCCTCCTCTATGTCCGAGCCTCTCCTCCCAGGGTCAAGGGCGGCCACCGCCCTCAGCACTTTCTGGCGCTCTGCGATAATTTGTGTCAAGTCCGAGGAGCCTGTTCCAGAAGGGCTGGACCATACCTCCAGTTGTGTTAGGGTGAGTTTTCGAGGTCGTCATCCCCCTCTACGCGCTCCAGAGTTGTTTCGTGTGGGTGAGGCGTTGGCTCGGCGCGGAAGATATTGTTCTACCCAGGTGTCCGCTTCCTTTGGGTCAGAAAAGAAGTGTGTGCTCCGGTCGTGGATAATCCTGAGGCGAGCCAGGAACAGGAGGGCATATTGAACATTCTGTTGACGCAGGGTGCGCTTGATTGTTTGGATGGTAGCTCTTTGACGCTTCACTGCTTGGGAGTAATCGGGAAACAACATCACTTGCTTGTCTTCTACTTGCAATCGACCCCGAACTCTGGCCGCACGGAGAATGGTGTCCCAATCCCGGAAGTGTAGTAGTTTCATCAGGAAGGGCCTGGGGGGGAGGCCCGGTATTGGCTTCCGCGCTGGTGCTCGGTGCACCCGTCCGATGGAGAAGTGGGGGGTCAGTTCCTCAGCGGGCGTGAATGTTGTGATCCAGTCTGTGATGTACTTGACCGGGTCGGCCCCCTCCACCCCCTCAGGCAAATTCTTGATGCGGAAGTTGCTCCTTTGGGAGTGCCCCTCCAAGTTGTCCGTCTTATGCTCAAGGATCTGGATCCGGGTTTGGAGATCTTTTAAGGTTTGGTGGTGTTGTTGCACCTGCGGCTACATTGTTTGTATTGTCGCTGCGCCCTGGTTCACCCTGTCGGGGAGCTTCCTGTGGTCGTCCCGCAAGATGTTAAGGTCTGTGACCAGAGTGTCAAACTTATGTTCCATCGCCACTCTGGAGTGTTCTATGGCTGCTAAGACTTGGTCCAGTTTTCTGGACATAGAGTCTTCTCTGGTAGGTTTGTCTCGTGACCTGGTGATAGCTGGCGTCTGGGCGGGCGTCTTCTGTGGGCGGCCCATGATGAGGGGGGGTCAAGGTCCCAGTGTATCTTTCTGGATCTGGTGGTTGTTGGCGGTCCCCCTTGGTCTTGCCCTTTGAAGGATCAGTGGCGGCTTGCCGGCACCGCTTCTCGGGCATGAGGCTGTATTCGTGGCGAGGTGTTGGTGCGCTCTCCCGTAGCAGTCCAGGCCGATGGTGTCCCGGGGTGTCGCTCCCTCGCGGTGCCAAGGATGTGATTGGGGTGACAGTCCGTTCTTTATCTCGCAGGGAGTGTCAGGGTGGTCACCCTGTGTCAGGTGCTGGTCACCGTGTTTTTGCGCCGATGCAATGCAGCACCTCACCGGCTGTGAGCGGGGGGACTGGTGTCATCGGTCAACAGGGTTCCCCATTTACTTCCCCCCAGCGGCTGTATGGATGCCTCTGTCGCAGACGCCGATGGCGCATTTTCTTTCCAGGCTTCAATGCATTTAGGGTTACCCAGCCTCCTCTCAGTGCGCCCATGCAGCAGGCACACACCCCCGGCACTACTGTGGCCCTGCTGTTAGTGGGGGAGGGCGAGCCCAAGCATGTTTGTAATCTTCTGGTGCGCTGCAGGCGCGACGCTGGACTCCGGGTGCTAGTCGCTGTGTTCTGATGTGGACTGGCCCCCCACTGGCTGTAAGAGGGGGGGGTGGCTGGTGTCGTCGGTCGATAGAGTTCCCTCTTTTATGCCCCCAAGCAGCACTGTGGATGCCTTTGCCGTAGACGCCAATGGTGCGTCTTCTTTCCTGGCCTCCGTGCTTTCGAGGTCTCCCAGCCGCTTTTGGAGCACACGGGCAGCAGGCCCACTTCCCCGGCCTTGTCTGCGCAACTATGGCCCTGCTGTCGGCTAGGGAGGGCGCGCTCGCGAACTTCTGTGGCGCTGCGGGCGTGACGTCTAGGCAGTATTGCCCTCCCAAGATGTCTCCTCCCGGAGGGCTACCCTTGCCTGTCCCTGCGGGGGTCTTTTGGGGGCATTGAAGGCAGTCACTGAGCATGGCGCGGCTCGCCCCGTGAATTGCACACAGTCTCTGGGCCGCTGGGCTCGGGCCGCCGCCGCCTCACCTGATTATCATAGGGCACACGTCCCCAGTGGTGCCGGTCTCCGACTCCCTTCGCCCTACTTATCGAGCGCCGCTGCCTCGTTATGCCCCAGGGTGCTGGCTCGGGATCCGTTTTTGCAGGCTGGGCCAGATGGGGGAGGGGGGCGGGGCCTACCTCCGCGTTGTCGCTGTGTCGCAGCTCGACAATCCGGAGGGTCCGTTGTTTCAAGGACCGGTCAGCCAGGTCCGACAGCTACTTTCCTCTCAGTCCTGCTCAATCCGACCGGGCGACACTGGGGTTAGCCGGCCGTTAGAGGCCCGCGATGCTCCGGCGCCTGTCCGCCATCTTGGGGAGGTCGCTCGCCGAGGCAGCAGGCGGAGTGTTATCGTCCCCGCTGTTCAGCATATCCGCGATTGAGGCACACTGGCATGATCCCTGCCACCTCAGGGATCCTATGGTGGGCACTGCGATGCGTGAGGACACCTAGAATGGGCACTAGAGGCCGCGGTCGCCGGCTGGCAGCCAGAGCCTCACGGAGGCCTCATGGTCCAGCTTCAGGAGCCGTCGATCTTGCTGAGTATCCTGTGCCTGCCGCTACCTTGTTAGATCAAAGTGTCCGCTGTTTGGGGGGTCACCATGGGAGGTGTCACAGAGCCCTCCCGGGACTCGGGAGCATCACTGCCTTCATCCTCTGAGCTGAATAGGTGTGGGCCCTCCTCTATGTCCGAGCCTCTCCTCCCAGGGTCAAGGGCGGCCACCGCCCTCAGCACTTTCTGGCGCTCTGCGATAATTTGTGTCAAGTCCGAGGAGCCTGTTCCAGAAGGGCTGGACCATACCTCCAGTTGTGTTAGGGTGAGTTTTCGAGGTCGTCATCCCCCTCTACGCGCTCCAGAGTTGTTTCGTGTGGGTGAGGCGTTGGCTCGGCGCGGAAGATATTGTTCTACCCAGGTGTCCGCTTCCTTTGGGTCAGAAAAGAAGTGTGTGCTCCGGTCGTGGATAATCCTGAGGCGAGCCAGGAACAGGAGGGCATATTGAACATTCTGTTGACGCAGGGTGCGCTTGATTGTTTGGATGGTAGCTCTTTGACGCTTCACTGCTTGGGAGTAATCGGGAAACAACATCACTTGCTTGTCTTCTACTTGCAATCGACCCCGAACTCTGGCCGCACGGAGAATGGTGTCCCAATCCCGGAAGTGTAGTAGTTTCATCAGGAAGGGCCTGGGGGGGAGGCCCGGTATTGGCTTCCGCGCTGGTGCTCGGTGCACCCGTCCGATGGAGAAGTGGGGGGTCAGTTCCTCAGCGGGCGTGAATGTTGTGATCCAGTCTGTGATGTACTTGACCGGGTCGGCCCCCTCCACCCCCTCAGGCAAATTCTTGATGCGGAAGTTGCTCCTTTGGGAGTGCCCCTCCAAGTTGTCCGTCTTATGCTCAAGGATCTGGATCCGGGTTTGGAGATCTTTTAAGGTTTGGTGGTGTTGTTGCACCTGCGGCTACATTGTTTGTATTGTCGCTGCGCCCTGGTTCACCCTGTCGGGGAGCTTCCTGTGGTCGTCCCGCAAGATGTTAAGGTCTGTGACCAGAGTGTCAAACTTATGTTCCATCGCCACTCTGGAGTGTTTTATGGCTGCTAAGACTTGGTCCAGTTTTCTGGACATAGAGTCTTCTCTGGTAGGTTCGTCTCGTGACCTGGTGATAGCTGGCGTCTGGGCGGGCGTCTTCTGTGGGCGGCCCATGATGAGGGGGGGTCAAGGTCCCAGTGTATCTTTCTGGATCTGGTGGTTGTTGGCGGTCCCCCTTGGTCTTGCCCTTTGAAGGATCAGTGGCGGCTTGCCGGCACCGCTTCTCGGGCATGAGGCTGTATTCGTGGCGAGGTGTTGGTGCGCTCTCCCGTAGCAGTCCAGGCCGATGGTGTCCCGGGGTGTCGCTCCCTCGCGGTGCCAAGGATGTGATTGGGGCGACAGTCCGTTCTTTATCTCGCAGGGAGTGTCAGGGTGGTCACCCTGTGTCAGGTGCTGGTCACCGTGTTTTTGCGCCGATGCAATGCAGCACCTCACCGGCTGTGAGCGGGGGGACTGGTGTCATCGGTCAACAGGGTTCCCCATTTACTTCCCCCCAGCGGCTGTATGGATGCCTCTGTCGCAGACGCCGATGGCGCATTTTCTTTCCAGGCTTCAATGCATTTAGGGTTACCCAGCCTCCTCTCAGTGCGCCCATGCAGCAGGCACACACCCCCGGCACTACTGTGGCCCTGCTGTTAGTGGGGGAGGGCGAGCCCAAGCATGTTTGTAATCTTCTGGTGCGCTGCAGGCGCGACGCTGGACTCCGGGTGCTAGTCGCTGTGTTCTGATGTGGACTGGCCCCCCACTGGCTGTAAGAGGGGGGGGTGGCTGGTGTCGTCGGTCGATAGAGTTCCCTCTTTTATGCCCCCAAGCAGCACTGTGGATGCCTTTGCCGTAGACGCCAATGGTGCGTCTTCTTTCCTGGCCTCCGTGCTTTCGAGGTCTCCCAGCCGCTTTTGGAGCACACGGGCAGCAGGCCCACTTCCCCGGCCTTGTCTGCGCAACTATGGCCCTGCTGTCGGCTAGGGAGGGCGCGCTCGCGAACTTCTGTGGCGCTGCGGGCGTGACGTCTAGGCAGTATTGCCCTCCCAAGATGTCTCCTCCCGGAGGGCTACCCTTGCCTGTCCCTGCGGGGGTCTTTTGGGGGCATTGAAGGCAGTCACTGAGCATGGCGCGGCTCGCCCCGTGAATTGCACACAGTCTCTGGGCCGCTGGGCTCGGGCCGCCGCCGCCTCACCTGATTATCATAGGGCACACGTCCCCAGTGGTGCCGGTCTCCGACTCCCTTCGCCCTACTTATCGAGCGCCGCTGCCTCGTTATGCCCCAGGGTGCTGGCTCGGGATCCGTTTTTGCAGGCTGGGCCAGATGGGGGAGGGGGGCGGGGCCTACCTCCGCGTTGTCGCTGTGTCGCAGCTCGACAATCCGGAGGGTCCGTTGTTTCAAGGACCGGTCAGCCAGGTCCGACAGCTACTTTCCTCTCAGTCCTGCTCAATCCGACCGGGCGACACTGGGGTTAGCCGGCCGTTAGAGGCCCGCGATGCTCCGGCGCCTGTCCGCCATCTTGGGGAGGTCGCTCGCCGAGGCAGCAGGCGGAGTGTTATCGTCCCCGCTGTTCAGCACATCCGCGATTGAGGCACACTGGCATGATCCCTGCCACCTCAGGGATCCTATGGTGGGCACTGCGATGCGTGAGGACACCTAGAATGGGCACTAGAGGCCGCGGTCGCCGGCTGGCAGCCAGAGCCTCACGGAGAGACGTCCACCATCTTGGCTGGTCCGGCCATGCCCCATTGAGTGAGGGAAATATTTATGTGAAAAACACATACAAATTGTGATGTGCCCACACATGCCACACCTTTTGTTTGTTTTGGGGTTTGTAATATGCTTGATTGAACAAGAGGTAGCTGTGAAGTAGGCATCTTTTTGGTCAAATATATTGGATTGCTATGCCTATGAAATACTCTATTGTATTCACTTTTGCGCGCAAATTCTAAATTCATACTCTCTGTCTGCATTTCTGTCATAGCATGTGTTACAGATGCAATACACACTCAGGGAAGCACAGAGACTGGCTGGTTCAGACAGCCTACAGTGTATGTGGCGTCCTGCTTACCAATTAAGTGGACAGATATGACAGGTATGGTGTTAGGCCAATATGACAACTGTGATTGTCAGGCAGACATTAATTAGTACACTAAAATAGCCAACTTCCACAATGGAATATTGTGCTACAGACACATCTGCTGCCTAGGTTTTGTGCCTGGAACTATATGTGTGACACTTGCACAATGCACCTTCGTAAATGTTTTGTGAATTTAGTTTGCCTTTGGTTTGAGCATCACAAGTCCCGCTTGAGTAGGATAGACAAGTGTGATAAATCCTGCAAAGAGACCTGCTGTGGGACAGGAAACCCTGTATCGCTCTTATCAAACTCACACTTAATTGGTACGATGGTGGATTAGCCTCCCAGATATCAAAAGATACTACTGGGACGTGGCCAAGATGGCGACCTGAGAGGACGTCTGCTCGAGTGGCTCCTCTTCCCAAACCCCCTTGGCGCCCTTTTTATAGCTGATCTAACCCGCAACCACCTCAATTCCCGACTGCTTTGGGGGGGCATATAGCGGCCGCCTCGGTGTGACCGGGCTCCAGAACGTAAAACAACCGAGGCCCTTGTCGGCCGAGAGAGACGCGCCCGGACCGGGGAGTGAGAACATGGCGGCCGGGCCCGCCGAGTGATCGCGGCCGGCCTGGTCCCCTGCTGCAGGCCGGAATACACCGCGGAGCGGAGCCACCCGCGACACCAGACCACTGACACGGAGGAGGGGGCGTGAGCGAGCGGCAAGCAGAGCACGAGTCCATCAGCGGGACGCCTGTGGCAGGGAGCGAGGGAGCCGGTCGGGAGGAGCGGTACCTGAGGTCCCGGTCCGGGCCTACATGGAGGCCGACGAGTGAGCCCCCCGGCGCCTCAGAGGTTGGAGAGAGAAGCCGGCTGAGCCGCGGCCCACAGGGTCCCCAACAGAGGTGAGGAGAGCAGCGCCAGGCTGGAGATGGTCCGGAGCTCAGGGGGCAATTAATCGAGCCCCCGGCGTGGGGCCTAGCGAGGGCTACCAGGCGCAAACCTCCGGCGCACTACACGGAGGCCGCGAGCGAGCCCTCCAGCACCTTGGAGGGTGGAGAGACAGTGGCAGGTCCTGGGGACACTCAGGAGGAGCCGGCCAAGCCGCAGCCCACAGGGCCCCCACAGAGGTGAGGAGAGCAGCGCCAGGCCGGTGAGGGCCGAGAGCTCAGGGGGCAATAATCGAGCCCCTGCCGGGGGGCCTAATGAGGCCCACCAGGAGCACAACTCCAGCGCAGAGACAGTGCGGCGGCGTGGGGCAGGGGAAGTTCGGGGGACCGAAGCACAATCGCCTACACACCCAGAGACAGGGACTGTGGTGCAGCGATACGAGGGACCAAGGGCGGAGAGGCCCACACGGGGAGACCAGCAGGCGGCCACAGAGACAGAGCGAAGGGTGGGCCCTGGAAGGGTCACAAGGAGAGTGCCCAAAGCGCAGTGAAGCTACAAGGCCGACCGGGGGACTCCCACCGGGCATAGCACTGTAAAGACTATCAACGGCACCCCCGCCAAGACCCCTGAGAGCCCCCCGAATACCAGTCCGCGCGAGGAGCCAACACCGGGGACGACCTGCCCTCTTCCCCAGAACGTCTGGATTTCCGCTCACGCCCGATCTTGATAGAGGGCCCGCTAAAGAAGAGACCGACGTGGTGGGGCACACAAAGACCACGCGTGGGGTGAACCATGTCGGCCATGAAGGAGTGTTAGCTGCACGACTTGGGCCGTGCTTGCCTGGGATTCTTGAGCTCAATCAGTCATGCTTCGTCCCGAGCCGTCAGTGTAGTGATAACACTAAACGGATCCTCCACTTAGTAGACAAGGACAATTTCCAACAATCGGACTCAGCCCTGTTGGCCATTGACGCCAAGAAGCATTTGACCGGGTTGACTAGTCTTTCTTACAACGGGTCCTGGCCCATTTCAAGATAGGGGATTGCTTTCAATCCTGGATAGCGAGCTGTTATCACCGCCATCAGGCGCGGGTTTGCCTGGGTGGCTTATGCTCGAGCCCATTCGAGATCCAACGAGGCACGAGGCAGGGGTGCCCCCTCTTGCCTCTTTTGTTTGCTCTAAATGTGGAGCCGTTAGCGCAAAAGATCCGCGATAACCCAGATAAATGTGGCATCACTTTTGGTGGAGAGCCACACACGATTGGCCTCTACGCCAACGACATTATAGCTGCTCTCGATCACCCGGAACGCGCGGTCCCCGCGTTCTTGGGGGAGGTGGAATCCTTTGGTGAGGTGTCCGGCTTCAAGATGAACAAGGGGAAATCGCTGATACTGCCACTGGGTAGGAATGCCGTTTTGACACGGGTGCGCCAGAGTATGGAGGGGGCCTACAGACGAGAACGCAGATTCCGTACTTGGGGGTCACCCTTACTTCCTCCCTGGACTCGACGGTCGCCCTAAACTACGCAAACCTTACATCCCAGATCCGGCGGGATCTGGCACGGTGGTCCAAACAACCACTCTCCCTATTAGGGCAAATTGCAGCGGTGAAGATGTCGGCCTTACCCAAAATTCTATATATTTTTCAAACTATCCCAGTGACTCCGCCAGTTGGCGCCATCGCAGCCCTGCAAGGTGCCTTTCAACAATTCATCTGCGGGGGAAACGCCCGCGCTTACACAAACAACTAACCTATCGGGCGTGGATGAAGGGGGTCTTGGGATCCCCAACCTCCAGCAATACTTTCAGGCATCACAGCTCCGCTACCTCGTGGAGTGGTACAGACTGGAATCTGAAAAAGATGGCTGTTCCAAGACAGGGCGATGGCCCAGACGTCCCTCTGGAAGTTCCCATTTCTCCGCCGGAAGGACAGGCCACAGTACCTCCAGAAATCACCCATCACCCGCACCGTTTTGCGCGTCTGGGATACGGTCGCCATTGGGAGAGCCCTCATGACCTTCCCCTCCCCGCTCACTCCCCTTTTCGACAATCCTGAGTTCCCACCAGGCAATGACCCTCACGCCTTCTTACAGTGGCGTGGTACCAGCTGCAGGTCGGCAGGTCATCTCTATGATCTACAGGGTTTTCTTCCCCTCTCCGATCTGTCTCAGGGACATGGCGTTGTCTCACCCTGACTTTTCCAATATTTTCAACTCCGGCATTGGCTCACACATCCTGATTATGCCTCTCTAGTAGGCAGATGAATGACAGACTTTGAAAAGTGGCTAGTGACAAAGGAATCTGATAAAAGTCTCATCTCAGGACTCTATCAGCTGTTTTCACCCCCGCTTGCGTCAGATCGTGCAACAGGACAGAAACGCTGGGAGGCAGAGCTAGAGAGGACACTGACAGACCGGGGATGGGGCTACATATACTATAGGGCTTCCCACACGACACGCAACACTGCAGGCAGAGAAGCGGCGGTGAAACTAGTCATTTACTGGCACCTTACCCCGGTTCGATTCAACAAAGGGAATCCAACTCGTAGCGCGCTTTGCTGGAGGGGCTGTGGAGAGCGGGGTACTATGACTCATCTCCTTCGGGACTGCCGAGAAGTCAGGGACTACTGGAAAGTAGTATTAGATGATGTAGATAGCACTTTCAACACTGAAATCCCGAGATTCCCGGCCTACACTATCCTGGGTCTCCCCAATGCGATCACCTTCCCCTGAAATGCATGCGAGGGCATCAAATGGGGATCGCCATGCAGGCTGCATCTCCACACATCTTGTCACTCTGGGGGACGACCACTAAACCCACTCACACGGGGTGGCTGCACAAAATCTGGTTCACAATGGGAATGGAACGCATTCAAGCCACACTTACACAGTCAGCGGATACGTTCCGCAAGATTTGGTTACCATTACTGTCCCTTCTTTTGAAAGATTTTAATGAAATGACATGCCCCAGATACCTCCGCTTATTGGGCCTTACAGAGAACCCAAGTGACTCTCACAGACCTAATGACGAGACGAGCTAAGCGAATCGTGAAGGTTTTGATGGTTGCTCCACTAATCCGGCACACTGATTGGGGTGGGGGGGATGGGGAGGGGAGGGAGTTTTTGGTGTGTGTTCTTGTGACCACGGTCTTTTAACAGGCTCCATACACATGGCTTCTGCCTCACACTTATGGTTGGACCCATGTATCTCGATAGCAGTTTGCTCTGTGGAGAAGACATGCTTGTCTGTCTCATATGCTACCTATATGTGGAACCCTTCTTTTGCAATGTATTGCCTGTGTTTTTTCTTGAAACGAATAAAACATATTTGAATAAAAAAAAAGATACTACTGGGCAGCACACCTCGCAGCCATTAACCAAGGAACATACGGTCGGATTGATGATCCCAGCTATGCTATGGCTCGGTGGACACTACCAGGTGGGAATTACAACAGGGCATTATACTTCAAACCCAATCGGTATCCTATGACCGGACCAACAGAACACTTGGTCCGAATCTGGCACGTGGTCAATAGAACTCTGGGCTGGACGCGGAAACTCACTCTGGCAACCCCATTATGGGACTCTGCACAATTGGGTAGCTTGTGGAAATCAAAGGGATTTGCAGCATGGGACCTTATCGGAATCTCACAAATCAGAGATATGTGGGAAAAAGGTGATGTGAAGATGTTTGCTACTTTGCAGCAGCAACATGAGTTGGCGGACACAGAACGTTGTAAATACGACACGCCCTGAAATCCTAACTCCCATCGGGCACCTTCCCATCCGAACCCTCTCCCCTAGAAGACAGGCTGTTAGATGGCATCTACCAGAAAAGCCATCTCATTGACCTACAAAAAACTAATCAATAACATGAAGGACCCACTGGGGGCGCTACGTGACAAATGGGTAGGGGATGGTATTGTATTAGATGATGAAGATTGGCAGGAGGCGGTATCCTCACCATGGGTGGTGGCGATTTCGGCCAGACTAAGGTTGATCCAACTGAAAATTCTGCATTGGATTTACATCACTGGGCCCACACTAGTCAAATGGGGAGGGCTGAGGGAGGTGATTGCAGAAGGGGTTGTGGGCATGTGGGAACATTCTTACATATAGTGTGGGAGTGCGACTACACATAACTATATTGGTATAGGATCCATGTAGTAGTAAGTGACGTACTTGAAACCACTATACTCCCAGAAGCAAGAAAATGCCTGCTAAACATATGGGAATCTACTGACTTAAACAGGCATCACACTCAATGGGCCACTCTAGGGTTCATGCTGGCCAAGCGTAATATAGCACTAATATGGGGAGCGTCACAGACACCCACAGTAAACGCCTGGAAGGAAGACCTAGACTGGTATATGTTTAGGGAAAAAACAGTCTACACATCCTGTGGTTGCCCTAAAAAGTGGTACAAGATCTGGGAACTTTGGAATTCCTATAGAGGACATATTTGCAAACTCCGCTTAATATTGACCAAGATGACTCCACCTCCCCATAATGACTCCACATGGCGTTCTGCTGCTGATTACACTGTATCTCACAAACTGTACTGTACCTTGTTTTTACCTCTGCACTGTATACGATACGACGATGTATGTTAATAAAAAGAATTATACATTTTTTTTAAAACTGTGATGAATCAAAAGTGCCACTATATACAGCAAATCACTGTTTTGCATTACTCTGCACCAGAGAGATGTTCCTTGAGCTTTGCATGTGGGTAGCCGTTCACATTAGATGGTGATATGTGCATTTACCGACAGATGATACTAGACAAACTTGCAATGCCTCAGTTAGTACTACCTTCACAGGAGGGATAATACATGTAGTTAGACCATGACATCTTATCTTTGCTTCAATTTCTTTTGTGTCTGTACAGCAGTACACATAGATGGATCACTGGAGCTCACACCATATTTTGGTTATCAGTAATTCTCATCATCACAGTCACATCCATTCCTGCATGTAACAATTGCATCCTTTACTTATGGGGCAAGTGTGCCTGCCTTGGGCCTAGGTGCCAATCCAGCACAGGTCAAGAGGCAACAATTTAAAGTATTATGTTAGGTACCATACTAATCTTGCTATGTGCTTCCAAACATTGCTGTGGCATAGGGAGACTATCTGTACTGCACTGTGTGGACATGACCATTATGTGTCCCTCCAATCACACTCACAGGACTTCAGGTAAAATATACTGTCATCAGCATATGTAAGATGGCAACAAACATCATTAAGGACAGGACACACACTCAGTCATTGTACACTGTTTGGTACAACACTCAATTTGGACTGTGGCAGAGGGTCTGTAGTTGAACACTGCAGTACCACACACAATCTCTGCATGTACAGTCTGTTACACATTGCAGACATTCTGTTGCATATGTCTTGCACAGGCACACTTGTTTCGCACAAGGTGTCATCATGCACACATATATCAGAAAACATTATGTAGATCTGGGGTGAGTGTGTCACACAGCAACCAAACTTTTTAATAGGCGAGTGAGCCATTAGTCACCACTGCAGTGAAACATGGTTAAATAGTCCATTGTACTTATGATGTTCAATTAACAAGATGCATCCATTCACACATGATCTATGTCTTACTCCTGTCAATGTTAGTAGCAGTACATAGACTCTGAGGGCAGGCCTTTGTGTGTGCCTCCTGGTCCAAGGATACTGCATTCCCTGGCATAGGCAAATGTAATAGCACACACTCAACTCACAATTTCCCCTTTGGTGGATACTATATTTGTGATCCACTCAACTATGCACTTGTACACTCAGGTCAGAGGTACACAACTCTTGCCATGCTAAGTTAAGTTCATATCTAAATCACTCCATCTGACCATGTTCGATGAGTTGTGTGTATGCACATGCATTTTTGTCTGACTTTTGATCCATGGGAAATCACACTCTTGACATCTCAGTATTATTCAGGTGTTCTAATATTTCCAAATAACCTATCCAATTTCATACTGATCTGGCCATGTACTCAGTGTACAATTTCATATGATCATGTTGTATTTTTACAGGCCTTTGTTCCTCATTCCATTGCTCAGGAATGCATGGTAAGTATGACTTTTATCTACTGTAGCATGATGTGGTATATGTGACATTGTTGACAGGGAATAGTTCACATGTGATTTGTATTATGATAAGCCACAAATGCACGCATGCATTCTTTCCAAGTGACTGCTTTTACATGTTTGTGTGACAGTAGACCTTTGTCCATGACAACTGTCACTCATGATCTCCGATGGTATCTGCAACAACATGAGTTCCAGCAATAAGCCTTAATTCTGCATGGGAACACATTGGTGAGATACACTACAATGTGAGGTTATTCTTAGGTATGGTAGTTTGTGGTTTGTGTTCCGAACTTCCCTCAGTATCATCTGTTGTACGCTTTGCTGTTGCACAACATAGCAAGACTGCTAGCTATGCAGCTCTTCACTGCTCAAGTAAAAGGGGAGAGTGATGATCAATTTCGATCATGAAATGTGGCATGGCCTGTCTGTCACTTTAAAGCAGTATGCTGCTTCACATAGCAGTTCTGTATTTGTGCAAATGATAGATGTGAGGCATGGCACAATGTTGATCAACAGCTCTGATGACATGATAGTTACATTTTGGTGCCTACTTCTAGTTAAAGAGATGTAAGTGAGTTGCTGTTTACTGGGGGTGTGCCAAACACACCAACACAAATAATGGATGCAAGGTTTTATTTCCATGTTTAACTTTCTTATTATGTTTGGACAGTCTGTCCATCAAAGTATTTGTAAATCAAGAGAAGAAATTTGCAGAATGTGGGTGCGCCTCAGCCACTGTATTTTAGATCCCTCCTCCAGCCTCATCCTCCATTGGGTCCTACTCATAATGGTCCACATCCCACGGGGCATTTGCCCGAACACAGATGTTGTAGAGAATGGCACATACTAGTATGATCTTGAAAAACCATAGGGAGCAAGTATAGCAATATTCCCCCTGACATGTCCAAGCATCTGAACCAGGAACTCAGCACACCAAAGGTTCTCTCCACAACTTTCTGACCTGATTGTAGTGTTGATCAGCCTCAGTCTGGGGATGTGCTATTAAAGTGACGACCCATGGCTAGAGATCATATCCTAGGTCAGCTGAAAGTTACAAAGATATAACACCTGTCAATGCTTTAGCACTGTGTTATAACTAAATTCCTGTCCATGTGTGTTATGTGCACTGAATTACTCATAAACATTTCTGGCGGTATTTCACAATATGTGTTACTTGTACAGTTGGCCATAAGTTTAAACGTCTCTTCCATTTCTCTGTTTAATGGCAAATGATGAGCATGGCCTGATACATTGCACATTTCCACATCCTAACTTCGATGTTTATCCAGTAGCTTACCGTGATGGCTATTTGGAGATGTTACTGATCACTCTATGTTATGTGCACTCACTACGTCTGAAGTGACAGATTTGTGATCAGATATTTGGCTTGTTGGTACTCCCTAGGAAGGTAGTGACATTTCCAACACGTATTACACTCACATATACATATGTCTGTGGTAAATCACTGATGTTGTTTGTAGCCTACATGACATTTGCACAACCATTTCATAGTACACTTACTTGACCATGTGATTTTGGTGCATATATGTGGTGCAGTTCAAACATGTCACATACATTGTAATGCTATTCATTGTGAGGCTTAAACTATTGCTTTTTGCAGATGAGTTGTAATGGTGC
Organism: Lissotriton vulgaris; assembly: GCF_964263255.1. Classification (NCBI taxonomy): domain Eukaryota; kingdom Metazoa; phylum Chordata; class Amphibia; order Caudata; family Salamandridae; genus Lissotriton; species Lissotriton vulgaris. Next base: position 657,527,425 of record NC_141694.1, on the reverse strand, counting down.
ACAGTTGTATTGCAATGTGGGCCATCTTTCTGTGGGACACACTCATGTTGTTACGAGGAGCTGTCCACTACAAAAGTAGACACAATACATTGGTTTTTCAAATCTATGTGTTTGTGTCTGGGGGGGACGTGGACACGACCGCCGCCAAGATGGCCGTGCACTTGTGAGGCTCCGGTGCGAGCGGCCCATTATTCCATAAAAACTACTCCACAAAAGCGCCTTACGGCCATGGAAACAAAGCGGCCCCAGTAGAGATCCCTGTGGCACACCTGGGAGATTTGTGTGGGAGGAATCGAGGACATAACGGACGGTCATGCTGGGGGAGAGTTGGCAACATCTGCACTGCCTCGGAGGCACTGTGGCGACAGGGGCCGCGAGCGAGCCTGAGGCCTCGCTGACACATGCGCCCGCCACCTCTCTTTGCCATCCTCCTCAGCTTCGGAATCCCTGCAGTGGGTGCAGCCGATGGCCGCTTTCAGATCAGGGTACACTGGATATCGGTCTCTGAGAGTGGGAGGCGGGCTCACGGGGTAAACGTCTGCAGCCGTATGTGCATGAGGTAGGAGCAGTGACCGTGTGTGTAGCCCAGGCACAAAACGGAGACCCTAGATGCAAAACAACCAGCGCCCACTTCTCCCCTTTTTGAAAAAAAACAGAGACAGACAGGCAGCATACTGGGCGAAGGGGAGAATCAGAGATACTGAAGGTGGTCCCACACACTCCTCATACCCTGCTATGCACACCCCTGGAAGGCACAGACCACTAACAGACACCAGCAGGGGGCCATTTGAATGCGAAATCCGGGGACCATAACCCCATCAGAACCCAGCATTGGTCCACCTTGCGACCCATAACCCACAGCACCCTACAATTGCAAGCGCCCCCCGCAAAGCACGGGACACACGAGAACCCTCCTGCACCTTTTCGCCAGGCAATGGGGAATGTATAGATACTTATCCTGCACCAGCTTATACTCTCAAGCACTTGCATATTGATACCCAAAGGGGTGTCATTTGTCCCTGTGGCTCAGCACTCGGACCCTTAAGGCAGATTTCAATATGTTCAGGAAACGATAGCAGACCACAAGATCCTTATTGTCAATATATAAGCCCGAACATCGAAGACCTGCGTTTTTCCGGAGGCGCATACTCGACTGGACAACCTAGAGACTGGTCATCTAATTGTAGGAGGCGATTTTAACATTCCACACTGTCCACAGGCAGACACGGCTAGCACACAGCCTGCCAGGAAGTTACATGGCCGAGAAGCACTCCGAAATATCACAGACTCCTATTTACTGTTGGACCCATGGAGCACGCAACACCCACACACCCCGGCTACATGTTCTATTCCTCCCCACATGCCACCTAGTCCAGGTTGGACTACTGGTTCATCTCGACAACTGTACATCAATGGCTCAATAGCATTACAGTTCTCCCCTGCACGCTTTCGGACCACAGCCCAACCCTATTACAGTCAAAATTGTCATATAGATAAGCTGCAGCCTACAGTTGGAGATTCAAGGGAGAAGCCCTGCTAGACCCAACATTTCATAAAGACTTATTAAGCTCCATCACAGAGTATTTCGAATTAAACACTGGCACTGTTTCCACCCAGGCAGTTCTATGGGAGGTCTTTAAGGCATATATCCGCGGAGTATGCATTTCTAAGCACACTGGCATATTGTGAGATATTCCCTCCCAACTGTAAAAATTGAAAACGCTATATACGAACTTGACCAGCCTAAAATGGGGGAAACTTCACACCAGACACACAAATGAAATACCCTTTTGACAGAATTCCATGACCTGGTGGAAAGAGAGATAAAATACATGGATAGATACACCAGGTCGCGTAGATATTGGGAGGGGAGATACGACCCTGCTACACACTGGCCCGCCTTCTTCGCCCCACATAGCCTGGCACCGCTCAGACTCTGGAGACACTATCATCGGTAGCGAAAACATTATCCAAGAATTTAAGACTTACTATCAACACCTATACTCCCCCAGCACTGAATGTAACTCATTGGAAATCCCCCTTACCTGGCAGACATAGCTATGGTGTGGCTTTAAACAGCAACTCAAAGCCATAACTCCTCTCCTTATACAACGAATCCTTAAACACTGGTGAACTCCCACCCACACTCCGTGAGGTGGTTCTCATCATACTATTAAAACTAGGCAAAAATCCCAATAAATGCACGTCTTTCCGCCCCCTGTAGCTGCTAAATCTTGATACAAGATTCTCGCTAAATGTGCTGGCAAATAGGCTGGCGTTGTTGATGAAACAAATTGTCTCGCCAACCTATTCGGGCTTTGTCCCACACCTTCGAACCTCCCTCAGCCTCAGGACAGTGTTCTCTGTGCTCAATAAGATTGCCTGGGACACACCAGCCATGGTGGCCCTCCTCGATGCTGAGAAGGCTTGTGACGCACTCGAGTTGCCTTTCTTAAGATCCGTACTGTTAAACCTGGGAATACCCCCCCATTTTTAGCATTGAGTATGCTACTGTACACTAAACCCACAACACGCCTCAGGATAAACAGAACCCTCACGGACCCTATTGTTATACTCCACGGTACAAGGCAAGGGTGCCCTCTCTCCAGGGCCAGACTGACCATAGTGGGCACCGGGCATTTCCCCAATGGGCCGGAAGGGTGGGAGACGTTTTTGTTATTGGGGACTGTTTTTGAAGCAGTGCTGAAAATCGGCCATGTAACAAAAGCTAGCAGCGGTGTCCCCACCATCATCCCGCTCCCCGGCCCCCCGAGCCAGTCAGCCGTGATTGCCAGGGCTGGTTTGCGATCCCAGTCCGGCCCTTCTTCTCTCCCCTTTATTTTTTATACTTGCCATGGGTCGGCTAGTTAGGACACTGCAAGACAAACAGGCACATAGGGGACTACACATGACCCATTATTACTATCACTCCTGTCTAATGCTGTACTACTGTTTGTGCGCCACCTGGAAGATAACTTCCCCCCACTCATGCAGGATATAGCTAAATTTGGCCAACTCTCTGGGCTCCACATCAACTTTACAAAATCTGAGCTTTTTCCACTTACTGACATTACTTAACTCCCATTAATAGAGTCCCTTTTCTGATGGGCTCCAGATGGCACCAAATACGTAGACATATATTTGCACAGAGATAGGGAACAGGTCCTCAAATGCAATTATGGGCTAGCAGTGGACTTCTTGTGCACACATGTAGACAGATGGATAAAGCTACCTCTGTCACTGATGATACGCGTGGCCATTATTAAAATGGTGGTGCTGCCATGCTTTCTTTACCTGTTCACTAACATTCCCATCCCACTCCCAAAAACCTTTTTTAGCAACCTTCGTAGCACACTACTGCGGCTAATTTGGGCTGAGGGCCGCCCCCCAGATACAATGGGAAACATTGACACTGCCTTATTAGCAAGGAGGCCTCGGTGCCCCAGACCTCCATCTTTATTACCTTACGGCCCAATGCCACTACACATATCACTGGTACCACCCAGATGCACGCATTCCATACCTACGCACAGAACGTGCCAAGATGAATAGCCTTCTCCATTCCCAGATACTACACCATGGTATACCACTTGACACTGAATATATGCAGACTGTTTCCACAACCCGCTGGGCATGGCACAAGCTGAGATGCATGTTACCCGGGGACCTTCCCTATTCGGATGCCATCCCCGTATCTGGACAACCCTTGGATCCCCCATACTAGGGAAACTCTAGTTAAACGTACGCTAGAAAAATACTCACTCCATACACTGGACAACCTCTTCCCTAACAGTCACATTTTACAGTCTGCAGAAGACGCAAGTACACGCACTGCCTCCTACATTGACCTCTTTGTCCTCAAAAGGCTATAGAGTTCCCGCAGATCCCTTAGACCCACATACCCGCACTCACCGGAGGACTTCCCACCTCTATCCTTGGTGATCAAAGCATCAGATGTCAGACACATGACATTTAAAATATACCACGCTTGCATGGCCATGAAGCCGAACACCACCACCAGAGTGCGGGAGATCTGGGAGAAGGAACTGGGAGTCCCGATTACTGACCATATTTGGTGTTACTGCTGTGTACAAATAAAGCGTATTGCCATCTGCCGCAGGCACAAGCTGATACACTTTAAATATTTACATAGGTATTATTTTACCGCAAAAGACATCACTAAATTTGACCCTACCATGCCCGACAATTGCATAAAATGCCAAGCTCCTGGGGCACATTTTGCCCACCTGACCTGGACCTGCCCAGTAATGGCGAGCTATTGGGAGAACATATGTAAACACATCTCTGACATGACTGACTGTAAGCTGACTCCCAACCCTGTGACAGCCCTACTGGGATACACCTACGAAGTCCCTAAGGGTTTCCGCCAACTAGTGTCCATGGTGCTATTGTTTGGCAAGAGGGAAATATCTTTGAGATGGAGGACACAGATCACCCTCGGTTAAAGACTGGCTTGAGAGCTTGAATAGATGTGAGAGCATGGGAAAAGACTATGCCGACCTGCAACCCCCTGCTTCCGGTCCCAGAGATGTCTGATCCTGTTTTCATGAGTACATCCGCACCTTGGACCAAGACCTGAGAGAGCCAACATAATTTTCATAATGCTCCTCATAAACCCACCATTGCATATCTAGACATATAACCTGAGAGATATCATGAGTGCCATGTACTGTTGTTTCTTTTTAAGAGTCTTGCATGTTAATTAATGGTTTTGTATGATCACCGGGCTTTGAAGAACTATATTGTCTGCACTTTGTATTACCAGTAGTAACTGTATTTTGTATTAAAAATGCAATGAAGACATTTAAAAAAAATGTGTATGTCTGTAACTTGTAGGGGATTATATACCTTGATTTCTTCCTCATTGCTGTGGCATATTAATGTTGAGATTGGTATCCTGAGTATACTGTGGTGCCTTATCCAGGTTGTATTTTATTCTATGTTGATGACTGATGTATGACATGTTGGTCAGCATTGTGTTTGATATTGTGAGTTTCACATTGCTGGATACATATGCTTTCCATCTGTGCTTCTTACTACACAGAACAAGTGGGGCATCAAATTGGTTACATCACTCAATGCGGGTGTCTGCCTACGTGTATGTGTTTACTTAGACCATCAGTATTGTTAAGACATATGTATGCTTTAGACATTTGGTATCACAATCCTATCCTGTATTGAAATTATTACATGTCTGGGGCCTACACTGATATAGCATGCCACACGTGGCATTTTTACATACTTCTTCCTGTGGTCATCCTGAAAATTTGATCAACTTACATGTATACTGCCATGTGTAACACACTTTCTGAATTTAACAGTGCTTGTTCTCACACCACTGACTTTGTATACCTTTGACTGATACCAAGAGGTGTTAGGCCATTGAGGACACACTCACCTCAGACTTTTTTCTTGTGTTACCTTTGTACTCATGATTACCTTGTCTGTCATGGCACATGATTTCATTCCTGATTCGTTACCCATTGGAGTTGATGAGGTTCTATCCATCCACAGAGTAAAATGACACATTGCTACTCACTGCCGTTATGTTGCTCCTGCCATTGACAGATTAGTGAGTGCATGTCAATGTGGGACATCATTGTGTACACATTGCAGTGCATTGTTACCACTATATGCACATGACACAGGGGCCCAGATATTTGACAAAGTTGCACAGTACAGCGAATCACCTGTCTGCACTGTGTCACTGAGAAAGTGCAGTAGTACACAGAATTTAGGCCATACAGCACAGTCCTGACCTTTCACCCTACACTGGTACACAATATGCTGCCTAGCACAAACTGACATACTTGCACCATGGTGCTCGGGTGCCCGCATTCCTTTCAGGATTGTCTTTGTGCTGGAGGGGACACCTTCCTGCACATGCTGAACCCTCAAAGCCATGATTGTCTATGTGTGTTTGCCACAGATTGCAGCACACATAGGAAGTGGGAGTGACTTCAGTTCATTTTCCTTATTACATGTCACCTGAAGAAATCAATTGATTTCTCACATTCCAAAGGTTAACTGGTGTGGGATACATGACATGCCTCAAGAACCATGGGAGTTGCATGGAGACACCCCTACAATGCCCATGGAATACCTCCCTTGCACACAGCGATGCTACACTGCATTTTGGCCAGCGTTGCATTGCTCTGTATCTTGACACCATTCAAAGGCACACAAAGTGGCATTGTGTCTTAACATGTATGACTTGGGGGTTTGCATTACACATGTACCATGATGCATGGTGTATATATGAGGCACACCCCTCATACATATGTCCCTATCTAGAACAGACTAGAAGAGAGGAAAACAGATTACAGAAAGGCAATTAGAAAAACAAGTCAGAAATCAAAATCGCCCATGTCCTCCTTCTATGAGGAGAAGATTAGTGCAGCTCAAAACTCTCCAAAAGAGGTTTTTCGTCTCGCCAAATCCGTGGTCACCATATCAAATAAGACCCCCAACTCAGAGGATGCACTAGCTTGATGTAACAATCTAGCAGAATACTTCCACCAAAAATCCAGATTGATCCTATCGCGTCCAACACGGGAGTTCTTCTCCCAACCTATTATGCTCTCTAGAAGAGTTCCCTTTACTAGACGAGGTTTCCCTAAATGCACTTATTGCTAGGGTGACCTCGGGTTCTCCTGTAGACCCTGCGACACCTCTCCTTAGTTTCTGATGCTAGTTACTCAGTAATTTTGTATATCTTAAATGCCTCCATCTCCTCGGGCACGGTCCCCCCTGTCTGGAAATGTGCCCAGGTCAGGGCCCTCCTGAAAAAAACCTAATTTAGATCATTCTAACTTGGCCAACTATCGTCCCATATTTCTCCTTCCCTGGTTGAGCAAGCTGACTGAGAGACATATAAATTCGACACTAGTACAGTATCTAGAGTCCAACAACCTGCTACATGTCTCACAAACAGGATTCCAACCTCGACTAGGGACATAGAAAGCCCTTCTAGCAGTAACAGAGGCCGTTTTTTTCAGGTCTTTGAGGGCAATGCCTCTTCCAACCACTGACCTCTTAGCTGTGGGGTTCCCCAGGGCTCTTCCCTGAGCCCCACACTCTTTAACTCCTGTATGGCCCCTTTAGCAGAGGTAGTCCTTCCATTTGGTATACAGATCATCACGTACGCAGATGACACCCAACTGGTGGTGGCACTTAACCACCCAGAGGGTTCATCTTGCTCTCTAGGCAGCTGCCTGGAGGCAGTAGCCGAATGGATGAAACTATCTCACCTTAAGCTAAATGGTGACAAGACTGAGCTGATGCTTTTGGGAAAATCTCCATCTCCCTTTTCGGGACTCCTATGGCCAACTTGCCTTGGCCCGATGCCTGCTCCAAAGCAGCAGATCAAGAGCCTCGGCATGTGGCTGGACAGCTCTCTCTGCTTTAACTATCAAGCCATCAAGCTCGCCGCTGCTTGCTTCGGCCTGCTGAGGATGTTAGGAAAAATTCACCCCCTGCTTCCCTACAAGGCGAGAAGGATTATGTTGCAAGCTCTCATACTCTCCCGCCTGGACTACGGGAATGTATTGTACCTGGGCGCCCCTCAGGCGACCATGCAAAAACTTCAAGTGGTCCAGAACTGCGCGGCCCGCCAACTGCTCCAAATTCCTCAGAGACAATCAGCAAAATCTGCTTTGAGGAATCTACACTGGATCCCTATTCGGGCCAGGATACAGTTCAAGGCCATGTGCCTGGTTCACAGAGCCATCTGGAAATCTGGTACGGTCATCACCTATTCCCTGGTCACCCCCTACCAACCTTCTAGAAATCTTCGTTCCAGCTCTGCCTTCCTCGCCACGACTAGGAAAGTTCATCGTTCCAGGTGGGGTGGACGTTCTTTCTCCTTGAATGCCTCAAACCTCTGGAATTCTCTCCCCCCACTCTGCGTGGCGAACCGAACATACAGGCCTTCGGCAAGCTTCTTAAAACTCACCTGTTTAGCACTGTGCCTTAAACTGATGTGCTTCTCACTGTCCGGTCCGCAAGCGCTACGATGCCTCAGGGTAGAAACGTGCTATACAAATACAATTTTATTCATTCATTCATCCCTGTCAACAGACACATAGATGGCTATTATGTTATACATTTCTTACTGTAAGTAAGTCTGTTATGTACTTTAGTTGTGCTTACCAACAAGTAGCCCATTCCATATCGGCCATTCTGAAAGTGGTTATTGATGATGGAGTGCCTAAAGATTTAGGCATCATGAGCACTCCCTGGGAATTTTGCCAGCACATCTGTAAACATCTTCCGATGGTCCATGATGGCCTGGAAGTTGATGGAACATGTGTGCTTCTGGTTCCTGTACAGATGTGTTGTTGCTGCAGGAGAAACTAGTTGCACATGTGTACAATCCATAGCACCCAGCACATGTGGAAATCTGGCAATGATATAGAAACCTTGCTTGGTGTTCAGCTGTTGTGTCTTGGGGAAGAGGAGTTATAGGGGTGTGAGGCGGTTGATGGCATCCAGGACAGAAGGTAGGAAGCCAGAAAAGATGGCTGCAATTTGCCTGCCATTCTGGCTGTTGCGATCTGGAATAAACCCGATGCCAGCATGTGAAGGTCAGCCATCAGCTTGACCTGTGGATGAATGTTAGTGGGGCTGGTAGTTGGTGGTTGATGCCTTGGTGCTATCTGATTCAGTAGTTTTATTATGGACTCCCTGAGGTCAATGAGGGATGTCCACTGGTAAAAAACATGCTCTCTTTTCCTGCACTGCCTATGTGGTGGGGTGGGTGTGGGGGGGGAGGGGGGTTGTGGTGGTGCTGGTCTCCTCGCAACTCCCAGCTGCTAAATTTGCACCTCCATGGCGTAGTTGAGCTTGCCAAACTGCTTTGTGTGGCTTATCTTCATGTACCACAGACAATGCATCATTTTCTGCACCTGGATTGCCGAAGCGCAGGAATTTTGAAGGATTTCAGGCTCGGTTTGACGCTTGCCGATGATGCGTCACACATTGTCAAAACCATAAATATCACTGTGTGGGATTTGCCATGGATTTTACGCTTACCTTGAATATATGAGTCACTGTATGGCGCATTTGTCCACATGCGTCTCTTTGTAAATATGGAGTACTGCCTGCACCGCTGTTGAGTCAAAATTAGTGAAGCAGCGCAGGCTTCTCATAAATGAGTACCTTAGGGCCTGGCCATTTGAAATTTCTGTTGTGGTTGAGGACTGTTTACACCTACTCCTCGGTTCTGTTCTTTGTCCATGGACCTGACCGCCCCAGCAGGACTGGCACCAGAATTGATGGACCCACCACCCAAGTCTTGGATGCAGCTAAGGGTTACACGTGGGTGTCATCCTCCTGCGGCATATGCCTGTCAAAAGTTCAAAGGAGTAAGCCTCGCATCTTTCATGATTTTGTGTTCCTGTAGTGTATACCTTATCAGTTCCACCATTCACCATAAACCTTGTGTTCTGACCTTGCTGGATGACTGAAGTAAATACATATGCTGTCATTATGTATTGTGTACACTGGCTTGTTTCGCTATGTGACCTGGAATTGTAACTCTTAACTTTAAGACATTTTTATCCTTTTTTCTTCCTTTTTCACCCACAGATTTGCTTTTTCAGCCCACAATTGAGACTGTGAACCGACTCTCATCTATGGATTAAACATATGCGCCCTGATGAAGGATCGTCTGAAATAACTTTGTGTTTCCGAAACGCGCGTCGGCGCTTTTTCCCATCACATGACGTTTTTTGATGTTGTGATTGATAGTGAATAACTGGTTCATTTGAATGAGAGCGTGTGAATGACTGAAAGAATGAAATGACATGTTTTTATTCTATTTGTATTCGGGCTGATGCGTATTCAAGCTCCCATCATTTAAAGAATTTTTGTACTCTAGAAGCTGACCTTTATCAAATAGGGTCTCAATAATTTTATCACAAATGATTGACTTAAAATACATTTTTCAAAATATTTCAGCCTTTCTGTGGGTGTTCTTGGTTGATTTTCATTGTTTCATTTTTTATCCTTTGGGGAAGATCCCTTTCATGTTTATTCAACTAAGTAGAGACTACAGCTGTGGAACATAAACTAATACACAGGATACAGCCCGAGTAAAGTAGCCCAGCTAATTCTGAGGGAAGTGCTGTTGGTGAACTTCTCGGTCTATGATAGACTGCAGTCCATCAAGGTAGGTCTAGGCCATGGCAAACACAAGGAGATGATAAACCGAGCGCTGAAACTTTTCAGACACTCACCCCCATTCACAGATCTGGGTTTAATCCCTCATCATTCTTTAGCCCACTTTGCCACCTCATTTCAGACTCAGCTATATGCAAATCAATCTTGACCCTGTGCCTCATGGGAACAGTCCAGCCCGAACTGCTAAGCCAGGTCATCCCTGAACCGGAAACATCCTGGGACCAGTTTCTGGGTAACTCCCTTCATCAGCCAGGTTAGCTTGAATCCAGTGGTATAGTGAGCAAGCGACCTACATCTGGGCACACCCTGCCAACTTAGGGCAAACAAAACAAGCATGAGGAGATGGTAGATGGAGCACTGAAACTTTTCAGACACTCACCCCCAGTCACAGATCTGGGTTGATCAATCATTATTCTTTAGCTCACTTCGCCACCTCAGTTCAGATCAGGCTGTATGCAAATCAGTCTTGACCCTGTGCCTCATGGGAACAGTCCAGCCCGAACTGCCAAGCCAGGTCTTCCCTGAACCGGAACCAAGCATCCTGGGACCGGTTTCTGGGTAACTCCCTTCATCAGCCAGGCTAGCTTGAATCCAGTGGCAAAAGAGAGCAAGGGACCCACGTCTGGGCACACCCTGCCAACGTAGGGCGAACAAAGCAAACACAAGGAGATGATAGACGGAGTGCTGAAACTTTTCAGACACTCACCCCCAGTCACAGATCTGGTTGAATCCATCATCATTCTTTAACTCACTTCGCCACCTCAGTTCAGACCCAGTTTATGCAAATCAGTCTTGACCCTGTGCTTTATGAGAACAGTCTAGCCCGAACTGCAAAGCCAGGTCTTCCCTGAACCGGAAACAAGCATCCTGTGTCCAGTTTCTGGGCAACACCCTTCATCAGCCAGGCTAGCTTGAATCCAGTGGCAAGTGAGCAAGGCACCCACGTCTGGGCACACTCTACCAACTTAAGAAAAACACAATGAGACGATAGACGGAGAGCTGAAACTTTTCAGACACTCACCCCCAGTCACAGATCTGGGATGAATCCATCATACTTCTTTAGCTCACTTCCCGACCTCAGTTCAGACCCAGCTATATGCAAATCAGTCTTGACCCTGTGCTTCATGGAAACAGTCCAGTTCAAACTGCTGCCAGGTTGGCTTGAATCCAATGGCAAAGTGAGCAAGGGACCAACGTCTGGGCATACCCTCCCAACTTAGGGCGAACAAAGCAAACACAAGGTGATGATTGATGGAGCGCTGAAACTTTTTAGACACTCACACCCAGTCACAGATCTGGGTTGAATTCATCATCATTCTTTAGCTCACTTGGCCACCTCAGTTCAGACCCAGCTATATGCAAATCAGTCTCGACCCTGTGCTTCATGGGAACAGTCCAGCCCGAACTGCCAAGCCAGGTCTTCCATGAACCGGAAACAAGCACTCTGGGACCGGTTTCTGGGCAACACCCTTCATCAGCCAGGCTAGCTTGAATCCAGTGGCAAATAAGCAAGGGATTGTAAAACAAACAAGGTGGAGGAGGGTCCAAGGGAAACTGTTTTAAAGACCAACGTAATCAATAACACCAAAACAACCCCGGGTCTACTCTAGCACACAAATCCCATATTCACATCAAAAGATATGTGTAAAGTAAAGTCTCTCATAATATCTCTTAAATAAATGGGGGATGATCATTTTAAGGATGTAAACCCTCACTCACCATAGGTGATATGCTTCATCATATGGGTTTTTGCCTACCAGTAGGAAAACCTGGTCCTACTGAGGGCTACAACTTCCTCACTGTGAGGAAGGAGCTCATGGATGTTTTTAGAGGGATAGTCACTATCTAATTGGAGTTGCTAAAATCCCATATGTGAGTATTCAGGTGTAGTGAGAGTGCAACGCAAAAAAAGAGAAAAGAAAACAATAGTGGTGAGTTTAAAACTGCCTAATGGATGCAAAAAGGTATCTTTAATGGCTTGCTCTCACTGGCAGGATTAAAAAAGCAGTACAGAGAGTAGTATAGATTTAAAACTACTCAAAAATATAAGTCGACATGTTTCAGCCTTAGGATCAATATAGTGTATCTATGGCTTTTTCCAGGAACAAAAATTGATCTATCTAATGCTGCTGCTACATATAATAAAGTGAGTAAATAAAAAGAAAATACAGCACCAGTAATCCTGTGCAATGATGTCAGGTATTACTGGGAATATCTGTAAAAGAGACAAACATAACATCACACATCTCTATATGTTTTGCATATGCTACTAACATATTAGTATTATTTCTTTTTATTAGTAGCTACTCTTGTCAAAACGAGTTAATCAAACTTACCCATAATAGTAGGATAAGTCACCGCCTAACAAAAAGATACATTTCCATGTGGCTAATGCAACCGTGGTGGCCCTAGGGACTCGTAGGCATCAAGGAATAAACATGTGTTAGAGCACCGCATAGCGTGTGTTCCAATTAGCATGAGCTTAAACATTTTGTTTTCGAGCTTCATATCTATCAGGTGTGAAGAATGACATTGCTGATGTGTTGCCTTGTTCACAGTGACAGGGATTTGGTGTTAAGTGCCAAAGGGAGCTCAAATGCTTTAAACATTAGAAAGGCGATTAACTGCTTTGCAGATGGTAGAGGATTTATATTCCTGCCTGGATGGGATAGGAAAGGTTGATATGGTAAAGAATGGAAGGTCTGGACTGGAGGTGAGGGCTCATGGACAAGGCTTGGTATAGGAGGCACACTTGCAAGGATTACTGTTTCTCACAAAGGGTTTTTGGGCTATAAGACATTTCCAAGTTAATTAGGTAGAGGAATATTAGAAGAATGGGCTAGGGAAGAAGGCATGAATACTTCTGTTAGGAGTTTCATTACAACATGACTGCTTCAATTGGGAAATGCCAAGCAGCTTTCAGTCAGTTAGGGATGGTAGATGTTTGCCCTTGCATGTTAGTGATATTCGCTGTGGCATTCAGGGTTTCAGAGATGTTTCGGGTAAACATGTAATAGGCGTTTCGATAAAAAGTAGTATAGAAGCAGCACATGAGCCTGCCCCCTGGTTATTGATACGTCACAGGGGAGTAGGGAAGGTGGATTTTCTGGAGGAAGTGAAAGAATTTTCTTTTACCATTGGGAGCATCTTGGGAATGGTGGAATGTAATTCAAGGAGAGAGTGGGAGGGGGTCCTAGTATTGATGTAAATAATTAATTTACTCTCTTAATTTCTATGCAGGTAAGTACTTAATCAATAATAACTCAATCGAAATGAAGGAAAACAGAGTCCGTGGTGTAAGAGTTTCTAAGGGTTTTATTCCTCATAAAGGAATCAGGATATCATGTTCTGACCACCACACAGGATGTCAGAAGGGATAGATGAGCGCGCCGTCGTTTATTGACAATACATAGCTTATATACTTGATTTACATCATAATGTTCAATGTAAGAGGCGTAACAGCTGAGAGAAGACAAGATAACAGTATACACGTGGTGCTAGTACATCATCAAGAGGCGTAAACTAGGCGTGTGTGCTAGAAACGTCACTGATAGGTGACGCAAGTGGGTGGCACCAAGGGGTGGTGCTAACAGAATGTTGCAATGTCAGCAGAAATCGGAAGCTTGGATGCGCGCGCAGCTGCATGACGTGTGATAGACGGGGTGCAGGGGACTTGACATTTACACTGGCGGAAAGAGACAGAAGTCTGGCATGTCAGATCAACTTGTGCTTCTATCATATCTGATATCTGATGTTTAGGAACTAAGCTATCTGGGCAGAAAGGTCTCTAGAGCAGAAGCTATTCTATACTTGCTGTGAGTGTGTGTATAAGCGCCTGAGTGTCTGTATGAGAAGCGTGGGGGCATGGGGCCTTCCATGGAAGCATGGCAACAGAGGCTATGAATTACTTGCAAAAAGACAGGTCGGCCCTTTAGCCCTGTAGCTGAGGAAGGATGTTTACTGAAGCTAGCAGGCTGGAATGTATCTTCGGGGAGGAAAACAGATAACTCGAAGATTATAGTCAATCTTGGCAGGCAGCAGGCTGAGCTGAGCACGGAGGGCCGCGCTAGAAGTAAGTCAGAGTTCACGGGTACGGGGGCTGCTTGGGCAGAGGCCCTCGCAGTCAGAAGCCAGAAAAGAGGCTCGGTGGCAGAGATTCAGGGCCTACTTTCAGCCAGGCTGAAAAACGTAGGAGTACACTTCAAAAAGACGTTGGCATAGCATACTTAGGAACGGACCATCAAACCCATTCATGGTGGGTCTGAAAGAGGACAAGTTAACGTTGGACGCATATGTATTTGCGTCTTCATAGCTGGTACAGGAGGGAAGTTACATGCACTTTTAACTCGTACATGGAATCGGTGGGGTACTCGCTAGGGAACACAACATGACCATAAAATTTATATTACCTCATTCCCTCCTTGTTCCCTACGGACCCTTCATGATATATCGATCCTCATAAATCGATCAGTTTGTTCTTGTAACATTATATGTTCGTCTTTCTTTCTTTGACTGTTTGAGAGGCAACTGGAATGCTCAATGCAGGATGTGGCACACAGTCCACATATCGCTGGCCCACACTGCAGGCACAGGCAACAACTGAATACTATAACAAGGCCAATGCCTAGGAACGATAAGATCTTCCATCCCCAAGCTGTTAACGTAGTCCAGAACCAACCGGACCAAGTCCAGGTGCCTGGATTCTGATGTATCTGATTTGCAATTTTATGTAAACGGGTGATAGCTTGATAGACAGATGGTGCGTTTTGTGGAATGAAAACACAGCAACTTGACCCGATGACCTTACAAGCTCCACCTCTATCTGCCAAGATGACGTCAATCACAAGACGATTTTGAAGGACAACAGTCCGTATAGCAGACTGCTCCTCTGTTAAGTTACCTAGAGCGGAGGCAGTTTCGTTCACTACTGCTTCGAGTGTTCTCGTTAATCTGCGTATTAATTTACTGTTTTGGACAGGTCCTAGGAAGAAAAAGAATCCTTTATTGAAATCAGTGTACTGTTCCCATGCCGTTTCTGTGTAGTCGACAAGGGGAATATCTCTTTTGGGTCTATTCGGTGCTAGATTCGTATTTCTATGGTAATCAGGAGGAGCTAGGAAAACAGGTGGCAGAAGGAATGCAATGTAACAGGTACCATCCCAATCTGGGGGCAAACGTATGTAGGCGGTATGACCACAAACAAAGTAGGAATGACTGGTAGCTTTAAAAGACGATTTACCATGGTCACTGAACTCGACCACAGTAGTGCATTTACTATGACCTACGTGTACTGAACCTTTCTTGCTAACACATAATTCACCTGTGACTGGTAGTACTAACATATGGGGCAGAACTGGAGCAGTTTCAGATTCAACAGTGAGGATCATAAGGCTAATTGTGTAATTACCTAATCCATATACTTCATTTTCTAGATCAGTTCCTATTCGAGTGGGAAGTCCTTCTTGATCAGGATAACAGACGTTGAGCAGGACTAAGTTCAAGTTTCCCCAAACCCAGCCCCCATCGAAAACAGCAATATCAGGATCTAAAGAATTAATTATTTTAAACCATGCTCCACAGGAGCCATTGTGAGTGAATGGGTACGGAAAGAGAGGCAGAGCTCCCTTGTAATTCTGGTAGGGAGGGAGTCGGCCACATATCCAACAGTCTGTAGCATTATTTGTCTGATGGGAATGGTGTAACATACTAATGAATGTATTGTTGCGCAGCGCAAGTCTGTAAGAGAGTTCATGTGCGGGAAGTTCACTAAAAGTGTGTTCAGCAGAGACATTGTAAGCAGATTGTTCACGCCTGAAAATAGGCCAGTACATAGGAAGCAGAATGCTGGCAATAATAATTAGAATACTCAGAATAAACATGATTATTAGTGTCACTATGCAGTGACTACGAAGTGATTTGCAATATGTTCTTCTCTTTTCCTCTCTCTCTCTAACTCGATCTAGGGGATACATGTCAGAAACTATTTAACCGATTCACCTAGGGGAGGACTTAAACAATTAAACTGTCTGACTTGCTAGATCGAAGCTTCATACGGTAAAGTTCTTGAGGAGTCTTTTCTCCTTTAGGCACAGTAACGTCTTGTGCTTCAACACAGTCTTTGGTGGGGGTGGACGAGTCAGAGTCCTGGTTCAGTCCGTTTTTTAGTTCATTGCATAGCTTGATGTGACTCGTGTGGACCCACCCCTTTCTCCCCTCGATTTTCACGGCGGTCCTGGTGGTAAGCAGAACGGTCTTTGGAGACTTCCAGCGGGGCTCCAGCGGACTTTTCCGGTCGAAATTCCGGACGACTACCAGGTCCCCTGGACGGACCTCATGCGCCTTTACATCGGTGTTGTCAGGGAAGGCTGCGGCAACCTGTGAACGACATGATTGGAGTGCAGACATCAAGGAGGCAAGGTAATCTGTCAACATGTTACAATCAATATCAGTGATCTTTTTCGGAACGGGCGTCCCCCACATATTCGGCGGTCTGCCAAAGACCACTTCGTACGGGGATAGCCCTGATCTCGAGTGGGCGACCATTCTCATGTAGAATAGTGCCACGGGCAGGGCGACTATCCAGTCGACCCCTTTTTCCTGACAGATCTTGGCAAGACGGATTTTTAGTGTCTGATTATGCCTTTCTACAAGGCCAGCTGCTTCGGGATGTCGGACACAGTGGAACCTCCACTGATATCCTAGCAAGAGGGAAACTTGTCTCATCAGCTCGGACGAGAACGGCTGTCCGTTATCTGAATACACGACACGGGGCAAACCGTACCGTGGGAAGAATTCACGAACCAACTGTCTGGCAGTGGTCGGAGCAGTGTAGTCTGGGACTGGGTATGCTTCGGTCCAGCGGGACAGAGCACAAACAATTACAAGGACATACTTAAATCCTCTACAGCTATTCATCTGGATATAATCCATCTGGAGGACTTCAAAAGGGTGATCGGGAGGGTGAAATCCACCTTGCTCAACAGGGACGCTTTTACCTGGATTGAACTGACAACAGATCATGCAAGTACGCACTTTCTGTTTTGCTGCTGCTCGTAAGTGTTTGTTGTACCAGAGATTCTGTAAACTGTCTAACATGGCTTTCTCTCCAAGATGGGCAGGACTATGTGCTGTATTTATCATGACTTGAACCATTGAGTCGGGGAGAAACCATATAGATTTTCCCTTCGTCACCCAACCTTGATCTGTCTGAATCCCTCCTAGTTCAGTCCATTTCTTTATCTCCTCTGGAGTAGCATGTGTCTGGATGTCAATTACGTCTAGGGCGGGATCTCTAACTGTCATACACTGTGTTTGTACTATTGTCTTTGTCACATCAGTAGTCTGGGTGTAAGTCAATGCTGTATGTTTTGCTGTCTGGTCTGCCAGGTCGTTACCCTGGGAAACAGAATCTGTGACTTTAGTATGTGCCTTACACTTCATGACTGATATGCCCGAGGGCAAATGTATTGCTTCTAACAGTGCTTGAATGAGGGGGCCATGTTGTATCTTGGCCCCATGAGAAGTCAGAAAACCTCGTTCTTGCCAGAGGACTCCGAAGTCGTGTACAACTCCGAAGGCATAGCGGGAATCTGTGTATATGTTAACATTTCTGTTCTTGGCTAGAATACAAGCTCGGGTCAGAGCGATGAGCTCTGCTGCTTGAGCAGACAGGGTGTCAATACGATGTGTTTCTTTAATTTCAGTTTCAGTGGTCACGGCGTACGCGGCCACTAATTCTCCTGTACTTGTTCTCATGCATGAACCGTCCACATAAAGTGTCAGGTCTGGATTTGTCAATGGGACATCTGTTAAGTCTCGTCTGGGCTTAGTTACTGCATTAATTATTTCTATACAATCATGCGGAGCTGGATCTGTCATAACTGTAGGTAACAGTGTTGCGGGGTTCAGGATGCTGCAACGTCTGATTTCTATGTGTGGCTGGAATAGTGTTAATTCATAACCTGTCAGTCGTGCTATAGTTAAGTGTTGAGTCTGGGTTCTGTTTAACAAAACCTCTACAGAATGTGGTACTTGAACTGTTAACTGATGACCTAAAACAATTGAATCACTTTGTCTTATTGCTAACGCTGTTGCTGCTACTGACTTTAAGCACGCAGGGAGTGCTTGAGCTACTGAATCCAATGTACTAGAAAAATAAGCACAAGGCTTATGTGAACCTGCTTGGTCTTGAGTGAGGACAGACAACGCTGTGCCATCACGTTCTGTAACAAAAAGTGTAAACGGTTTGCTGTAACATGGTGTCGCTAAAACTGGTGCTTGGCATAAAACTTTCTTTAATTCTTCAAAAGCTTGTGTGTGTTCCTGAGTCCAAGGGAGGACAGTCGAAGTCGCTGCCTCCTGTGTCGTTAACTGGATGAGTGGTTTAGCTAGAAATGCATACTGGGGAATCCATTGTCTGCAGTACGAGGTGAGGCCTATGAAGGCCCGCACTTCCTTTTGTGTCTTGGGTTGCGGCATGTTCACAATTAACTGAATGCGATCGGGAGTGAGCTGTCTCCCCACTTTGGACAGCAAGTGACCCAAGTACACAACTTGCTGAACACAGAATTGTAGCTTCGAAGGAGACACCTTGTGTCCCTTGTCGGCCAGGAAATGTAAAACTGTCAGTGATGCTTTTTCACATTCGGGCTCACTTCGTGCGGTGATCAGCAGATCATCGACGTATTGTAGTAAAGCGGTGTTAACTGGCATTTGAATACAATCTAGTTGTCTTTTCAGTGCTTGACTATAGATGCTGGGGCTTTCTGTGAATCCTTGAGGTGCGCGCGAAAATTTGAAACTGCGTCCATTTAAACAGAATCCGAAGAGATATTGGCTCTCTGGATCAATAGGCACGCTGAAGAAGGCGTTCTTGAGATCAATTACAGTAAAGAACGTTGCTTCTGAATCAATAGCAGTCAAGAGAGATGATATATCGGGGACCACAGGATACTGTGGGATAATGCATTTATTCAATTCTCGAAGATCAATCACCAGCCGATATACTGGCGGTGCATTGGGATCAGTACGTTTAAGAATCGGAATGATGGGTGAGTTACAGATATTGGAGTCGGTCTCGACGACCACTCCTTGGGCAATGAGCTCTTCAATGATTTTCAGTAAAGCCGCTACAGCATCGGGTGGTAACTTGTATTGTCTGATTCTGGGTAATACAACACCTGCCTTGAGGGTAACGCGGTATGGTGTAATGTGCATACATCCTACATCAGTTGGGCCTTTTGCCCACAAGTAATCAGGTACATTTTTCAATCTGACGTCAAACTCACGAAGGACGTAATGACCCTTGAAATCCCGCAGAAAGAGTCTAACCCCCTCCGGGGAGCAGCATATTATGGCTCCTAGAGCCTTCAGTGTTTTAATTCCTAACAGATTTTCCGGACATGATTTTGTTAGTAATAGGTCTGTAACGCGTGATAATGGACCCACAGCCAGGGGAACTGGTTCTGAGACTTCATTTACAATAGGTTGTCCTGAAAAACCAAGGGAAACATTTTGTGAGCCTGAGAGGGGTGCCCCTGGAACTTCGTCATGACTTATTGTAGTGCGACTTGCCCCTGTGTCAATTAAAAACTTTCTATCTTTCCCCAATACCTGACTGTGTACATAAGGACCTTCTTGATCTACAGGAATCTCGATAAGAGGCAAGCCACCTTCCCTCTCTAGGCTGTTTCATGTATATCGGGAATATTCGGGGTAAGCTGACTGGGCATACTGGTACATCTGTTGTGAGACTTGCTGAGTTGCAGCAATGGGCTGTGGCTGTGGTACTGCTACGGTCTGTGCTGTCTGTGCGGATGCATGCATGGGCTGTGTATTCTGTGTAGACTGATGCTGGTTATGGTCTTGTCTAGGCGGATGCGGTCTCTCTTTAGTTTTACCTGTCGCTATGTTATGTTTCAGAACTGCACATTCGTGTACGTAGTGACCTGGCTGCTTGCAATAATTGCATGTCCCTTTAACAGGAGCTGCAGCGTGACTTGTCGGGGTCGTACCTTTCCTGTGACTGTCGGATGGGACCGTCTGGGCTACTAACATTTTCATTTTCGTGTCTTTCATGCGCTTCTGTTCCTGATCTTGTTCTTCCCTAATTCTATTCTGGTGATATTGTAACATTTGTAACATCTGGGATGGCGTATTTGCTTGCCATGTACTCTCGACTTTATACACTCTATTTTTAACTAACGGTAGGGAATTCTCGACTAACTTTGATACAAAAAGATGTGGGTACGACTCGCTACTTGGCTGGAGGCCACTATTGATAATAAAACATTTCTCGAATCTTGAATAAAAGTCGCTAGTATCTTCATCATGTTTCTGTTTACAGGACGAGATTGCATCCCAATCCTCCTTTCTAGTTGTCAATAATCTGGGCAGGACCTGTACTATTAAACCTGGTAATGCTTTAGTTTTGTCCCCAAGGCCTAACCCTGGAACCCGTTTCTTTTCTTCATCCTCTATTTCTGCCCAGGCAATCTTTGCGTCTCCCACCTCCCAGTCCTTTTCCTTTAATTTCTCGAATATACCCGTAGGCAATAATACTTTCAACATTTTCATGATATCATCATATGTGTAGTCCCCCATCAGTAACATGTCTTTGAGCTCTCTATGAAAACCTGCAGGGTCTTTATCATGGCATGGTACTAATTTCTTCATTTCTAACAGTTCTAATTTAGTTAGAGGCGTGTGTACATACACGCGTTTCAAACTTTTATCCTCACCCATAACAGGGTGCACTTCTCGTAAGGGGTTCTGACTTTCAATACCACCCCCGCACTGCATATGGTACATTTTTCTTTCTGGAGGTGGGGCGGGAACATATTCAGGACTTACAAAGGTGTCATATCTGCGTCGTTGTTCTAGAATTATTTGAACTAATTTAGTGCTTAAGCCTCTCCATCTATCCATCAGTAGTGCTTCTAGTGTCTCATGTAAGGGACCTGGATCGGAATAATGTTTTCTGTACTTAATGAGAAGGTGCTGAATCATATATACCCCTGCTAATTTCTGTTCGTCGGGGGAGAGGTTCAGAAATGTCTGTGCTACGGTGTCATCATTATATATGTCTGCATTTTCGGCCCATGATACCGCTGATCGGGCTAATTCTTGTTCATCCATAGAATTGAGTACATGGTACCCAACTCGATCTCGAAGCCGTTTATCAGTTTCCTGGAACTGATGTTCAGCAGAATTCGGATTCGTTAAGGCAGAG
Organism: Lissotriton vulgaris; assembly: GCF_964263255.1. Taxonomy (NCBI): domain Eukaryota; kingdom Metazoa; phylum Chordata; class Amphibia; order Caudata; family Salamandridae; genus Lissotriton; species Lissotriton vulgaris. Next base: position 657,505,992 of record NC_141694.1, on the reverse strand, counting down.
AAAAAAACTCTCTTGCTTTCTGGACGGATACCCTTCCTAAGATAAGTTCCCTTACCTACATATGCTATAGTGCTTGTAGTCGGTTCTAGTTCTTCAGATTCTTCTTCCTCCTCGGAGGGAGCCTTTTCTTTCTCTTTCTCGTGTACTGCTATCACTGCTTTCTTAATCTTTTTATACATGGCCTCTATGCAATTTTGTCTGTCATGTTTTCCATCAGCTATATTTTGACCCCACTTGTTCAATGCATCTAATTCACTCTGCTCTGTTCCGGGCCTGTCTCGTTCTCTTATTAGACAATTTATGAAAAATCGTAGTATCAGTGCTTGCATGTTAACTTTCTGTTTCTCCAGGGCATCCTTAATACTGTCGGGGTCCTTTCCCGTTTGAACGAACTCATATATTCTATCTAGGCGCTCCTTCATTCCTGCATAACATAACAAACTATCAGTAGCAGATCTTAACCGTAAAGACGCTAATATCATTAAGTCGTCCTGTCCAGGTTCTGGATCATATCTACAAACTGACATATTTTCTTTTAGTGCATCAAGACGGGATGAATTAGAAGAACGGGGGGATCTGTGCGTAAGAGGACTCAGCATACCTCTGAGATTTAATCTGTGAGTCGGTGGCGGGGTCTGGAGACCCGCGGTCGCACCTCCTGAAGCGGAAACTTGGGCATTATCTCTGTGTGTAGTCAGTATCTGAATTTGTCTTTTAGTAGGATCTGATTGAAGTGGTTTCGGCAGATCAGTTTTAGGTGAGGGAAGTGGCGGAGCTGGCGGAACGGAACTAGTCTTTTTCGGTGTCGGCTGAGAGTGATCTTGGGGGGCAGTACCACCCCCGGCCCTGTCAGTAGGCAGGGCACGAACAGGCAGATTGGTGTAAGCTGGCGCTACATCTTCGAGATATGAATTTAGGAATATGTCTTTAGTAGTCTTATGCATTACTTTAGTTGGAACTAATGGTGACGGCAAATTTTTCGGTATTTCTGAAATGGCGTCAGGGGTACCATCGGCCAAAAGATACATGTTGTTCACTTTGCCATTTAGGATACGATCTATTTGTTCTACTTTTACTCGAATTCCCTCAGTAACTAATTCGTTTTCTTGGGCCTTTTCTGATTCTTTAAGCCTGTCTTCTCTACGGAGTGCTCTATCAGCACGCTTACGTGATTCCTTACGCCAAAATTCTATGGCGTCTTTCTGAGATTGTCTAGCTTTCTTTTTCCGTAATATTTCTTCTACCTTTATGATGCACTCGGCATCCCATGTTCCGTTAACTGGCCATCGGTATCTCTCCTCTAGGTGCTTGGTATAATCTGTCCATAACTCTAGATACAAGATGGCGTCTATGCCATGCTTATTATACATGAAATTACCTGGAGTGTCCCTAGGGGGGATTGGAATCTCTTCCTCTAACATCCCTTTCCTAGTTCCTATCTGCTTTAATTTGTTAAAAAACGGCATTGTGCCTACTTGATACTGGAATGCTTGATCCTTGATACCTAATGTCAACTGTAACTATTTAAACAAAAAAAACACAATAATGCACAAAAACAATCACATTCATACCACGACATTAATCACATGAAACATTTAAAGACATAGCTAACTTCCCCCTACTCTGAATGTACCGCTCAACGATACAGATACACTGCTGTAACAGTGCAGAAATTCGGAATACTTTATATACTGCTAAACAGTACAGATACACTGCCTAAAAACAGTGCAGACCGGACTTGCGTACCCAAACCCGTCTAGATACGACCCAGCAATGGTACTCACCGGGAAGCACGGAAAACAGAAGGCCTCGGAAAACTCGACTGGACTCGACTCGGAACTTCGGAAAACTTCGGAAAACTTCGGAAAACTTCGGAAAACTGGTGGGCCTCTTCACACCTCGGACCTTGCTTCCTTCGGCTGGGCTCTGGTCGGGATCCTCCGCACTCCTCACCGCCTCGTCTGGGCACTGATCGCAGTCTTCGTCACCTCCGTGTGTCAGAGGGGGATGCAGGAAATCCTGCCAGTACACGTGTGGTCCGTCTAACTGATGGCAGGGGACACGGATTGCAACGCACCTTCCGGCGCGTGAGGTGGGGGAGGGGTCCCTATTCGGGCGCCAAAATGATGTAAATAATTAATTTACTCTCTTAATTTCTATGCAGGTAAGTACTTAATCAATAATAACTCAATCGAAATGAAGGAAAACAGAGTCCGTGGTGTAAGAGTTTCTAAGGGTTTTATTCCTCATAAAGGAATCAGGATATCATGTTCTGACCACCACACAGGATGTCAGAAGGGATAGATGAGCGCGCCGTCGTTTATTGACAATACATAGCTTATATACTTGATTTACATCATAATGTTCAATGTAAGAGGCGTAACAGCTGAGAGAAGACAAGATAACAGTATACACGTGGTGCTAGTACATCATCAAGAGGCGTAAACTAGGCGTGTGTGCTAGAAACGTCACTGATAGGTGACGCAAGTGGGTGGCACCAAGGGGTGGTGCTAACAGAATGTTGCAATGTCAGCAGAAATCGGAAGCTTGGATGCGCGCGCAGCTGCATGACGTGTGATAGACGGGGTGCAGGGGACTTGACATTTACACTGGCGGAAAGAGACAGAAGTCTGGCATGTCAGATCAACTTGTGCTTCTATCATATCTGATATCTGATGTTTAGGAACTAAGCTATCTGGGCAGAAAGGTCTCTAGAGCAGAAGCTATTCTATACTTGCTGTGAGTGTGTGTATAAGCGCCTGAGTGTCTGTATGAGAAGCGTGGGGGCATGGGGCCTTCCATGGAAGCATGGCAACAGAGGCTATGAATTACTTGCAAAAAGACAGGTCGGCCCTTTAGCCCTGTAGCTGAGGAAGGATGTTTACTGAAGCTAGCAGGCTGGAATGTATCTTCGGGGAGGAAAACAGATAACTCGAAGATTATAGTCAATCTTGGCAGGCAGCAGGCTGAGCTGAGCACGGAGGGCCGCGCTAGAAGTAAGTCAGAGTTCACGGGTACGGGGGCTGCTTGGGCAGAGGCCCTCGCAGTCAGAAGCCAGAAAAGAGGCTCGGTGGCAGAGATTCAGGGCCTACTTTCAGCCAGGCTGAAAAACGTAGGAGTACACTTCAAAAAGACGTTGGCATAGCATACTTAGGAACGGACCATCAAACCCATTCATGGTGGGTCTGAAAGAGGACAAGTTAACGTTGGACGCATATGTATTTGCGTCTTCATAGCTGGTACAGGAGGGAAGTTACATGCACTTTTAACTCGTACATGGAATCGGTGGGGTACTCGCTAGGGAACACAACATGACCATAAAATTTATATTACCTCATTATGAGGATAGTAACTCTATGTCGGATTTGGAAAATTAAGTCTGTTGAGGCTACTGAGTCTGTTGAGTCCACCAGGGCTAGAGGGTGGGGTTCACTCACTGAGAAAAAAGGCAGCAAGAGAGGCAGGTCAGATAATGATGACACGTTCAACTTTGCAGGCGGAGAATCATTGGGCATGCTATTGAATGACCTGGTGGAGATAGAAATAGTCTATGGGTCTGCCATAGTTAAATGCATGAAGAATGACTTATGAGTGGTGAGACCATCTTGGCCAAGACCCAAAGCAGAGTAGATAGAGTTATTCCTCAGGACAGTTTAGAGAGAGGCATTGCAGCCAAAAGCTATCAACCAAACAAGAAAAATAGTTTCTTGGAAAACTGGGATTTTGCAGGATGGAATCCTTAGCTATTTAGTTCCACAAAGATTTAAACATCTAAGGCTTTTTCTTTAGGTAGGATTGGGTACACTTGTTCTTTATGGCCAATGCATTGCACATGGTGGGCATTAGAGAGATGTTGGAAATTTGGTTGGGAGCTAAAATTAGGAAAAAGAGGAGGGATAGGTTATTTCACTGTAGGGTTTCTCACAATGAAGTAGCACGTGAAAAGTTATCAGGCCAGTATTGCTTATCTGTAAATGTCATCCTTCACATGACAACTGCATTTGAACTTCAAAGATGGGCTTATATCCACAATCGTACAGACAGAGCATGGTGAATGGGTGTGGTTTAGAAGGCACCTCAGAGGAGGGTATTCCTGAAAGCCAGGTTTGCTAGGTTAAGAGTTTATCATAGAGTTCATTGGGAAGGAAAAGTATACGGTGGGTGGTGTGAAATTAGTAAATAATTGTAATAAATAAAGTTCAGTATTCAGATGAAGGATCAGGATCTATTTATTAGCCTCATCCACGAACAGCCAAGCAGTAACTGACAAATCAGAACATCCCAGTATTCTCAGAATGGTATGATAAAAGAAATCTACATTCTGTGAGGAATCAAGTACTATTGAGCAAAGCAATACATTACACATCTTCCTCTTATACAATAACAATAAAAATAATGAAGGAAATAAGACAAAAGATAAATATGGTAAGGATACAGAAATCACACTTAACAGTGAAGACAAAAAGGATCAAACATAATCTTTCATATAAGCAGGTGCCCTTCGTAATCTCTGACTTCTCATGCGAGGAGAAACAGTATTGTTGAAATGGGACAAAGGGAGTCTGAATGAAGGAGAGGATTCACAAGCAGTGTCAGAACCATCTTGAGAAACATTTCTCGATCTAACCACAACAATTCTACTTTTTTTCCAGATCCGACCATCTTGTGTCTTTATGGCATTATCAAACACCTTGATAACAGGTCTGACATTTGTATACTTAGACCATGAACTTCTCCCAACAGTTGCCTTTATTTTTACAAAATCACCTACGTTGATTTTCTGAAAACGAACACATTTTTTTATCAAAATAAGCCTTTCTACATGCTTGCTTCTCTAACTCCCTCTCCCTCCATACACCAATGTGATTGTCAACAAACCCTTTGTTTAGATTCATCCAACCAGGACACAACATTGTGTTGGGTGCTCTTCCTTTGAATAACTCAAAGGGAGATTTACCAGTGGTAGAGTGAGGGGAGCTCCGGTAGGCCTCAATCCTTTCTCTAAGTGCTTCTTTCCAATTTAAACCATTGACTCTGGCAAGTTGGATACATTCTTTTAGTGTTTTATTTACTCGCTCTACTGCCCCATTAGTTTCTGGGTGATACAAAGAGGACAGCTTGAGTGAAATGCCACATTTAGTGAGATAGGCATCAAACTGCGCAGAACAAAACTGAGGGCCATTGTCTGACAAAATACTGTTTGGAAAACTTTCTCTCATAAATATCTCAGATAAAAACTTAATAATAGACTCTGAAGTTATCTCACTGACAGCACACACTTCAATCCAACGGAAATATAGGTCAACTAAAACTATTAAATAAGGGGTGTCAGAAACACCAGATAGAGGACCCAAGATGTCAATAGCTAATTCATCCCAAGGGTGATTAGGTAAAGCTCTACAAACCATTGGCATCTGTCTAGTTTTCAGAATTTTGTCACTTGCACAACATTCTACACAATCTCTTACCATCCGTTCTGTCTCCAAATCCATGCCAGGCCACCAAAACTGGAGGGATTAGTCTCAAACCTCGTGTCAGAAGATCATCTGTCAATGATAATTCATGTGAAATTAATGACCATGGTTTCTCTAAACGCTTATTATCCCTCATCAAAGATATTACCTTACATAGCTCTTCATCTTTTTGTAATTCTTCTTTCCACTCATCTTTCCCAACAACACCCTCAGTGACCTCACAAACATCAAGAAAATCATCCTCATCTACATTTACCTCATCATTGCACGGATCATTTCCTTTGACAAGTCTTGAAAAGCAATCTGCTGCCTTATTTGATACACCAGGCAAATATTGCACCTCAAAATCAAACTCCTGTAAGGATATTATCCATCTTCTAATCCTTGAAGAAATTGAATCTAACCCTTTCTTACAAAAGAATTCTTTCGAGGGCTTATGGTCTGACTTTACAATGAATTTCGTGCCCCAAACTAAATTCCTAAATTTTTTAAGTGCCCAAAAAATAGCTAACAACTCTTTTTCAATTACTGAGTAATTGAGCTCTGGACCACGAAGACATCTTGACGCACAGGCAATAAGGGAATCATGTCCATCTTTGTTTTGCACCAGAACAGCTCCCAGACCTTTATCACTAGCATCTGTATATACATACGTAGGCAGACCAGGAACAAATGCCTGAAGACACGGAGCATTCTTTAACTCATTCTTTATCTCATTAAATTCTTTTTTACAGTCAACTGACCACTCAAATGTCACATTTTTAGCGGTGAGCCTCCTCATATTCTTGGTCTTGTCCGCAAAATGTAAAATGAATTTGCCATAGAACTCAACCATTCCAAGAAATGATAACAACTCATCTTTATTTACCGGCTCGACCATGTTATCAATCGATGTGACCAACTCAGACTTAGGAAAGACACCTTGACTCTTAATGCAGTGACCAAGATAGTTCACTTCCTCCAAACCAAACTTGCACTTTACTTTCTTAAGAGACAACCCAGAATCTGACAACCTCTTCAACACCTCACACACACGTTCATTATGTTCTTGCATGTTGGCACCATAAATTAGTAAATCATCTTGATAGCATTTTACTCCGGAGAGACCTTTTAATATGTGAGTCATAATTCGTTGAAATACAGAGGCTGCTGATATTAATCCGAATGGCATCCTTTTAAATTTAAAGGTTCCCCTAGAAGTAATGAAAGCAGTCAGATCTTGGCATGCGGGATCTAGCTCCACTTGGTGGTATGCGGAAGCTAGGTCTAAAGTGGTAAAGTACTTCGCTCCCTCTAATGTCCCTACGATCTCATCAATGTTCGGTAAAGGAAATCTGTCTACAATTACTTCCTTATTCAATGCCCTCAAATCAATACATAGTCGAATTTCCCCAGTAGGCTTCTTAGCTATAACAATTGGAGCCAACCATTCTGTAGCTTCTACTGGTTCTATTGTGTCATTATCAATTAATTTTTCTATCTCTTTCTGCACTTTTCCTTGTTCAGCTAAGGGAATCCTCCTTACTTTTGCTACAATAGGTATCGCGTTCTTTTTTAGCCTTATGCAGTGTTTATAACCCTTTAAACATCCTAACTTTTCTTTAAACACATTTGGAAACTTTCCTGAAAACATTTCTGACAAATTCCCAACTTGTTGTATTTGCACCTGAGGTGTGGCATTGGGATCAAGTGTTACTCCTAAATCTCGCTGATCTCTCCAACTGATCAAGACATCACCAAAGTTAGCCACATAAATTTTACCTGGAATGATGCGACTACCCAACTCAAGAGTGGCTGTGAAATTTCCATATATAAGGCTTTTCACCATAACCTAAGGGTATTATGTCACTTTTGAAAAGTTTGACATTATCTCCAAAGGTTTTGCGTAATAACTCTTGGTCAATCATGGTGATCTGGGAACAGGAATCAAATTTAAACTCAATCAAGGCATGATCGACTTTTACCAAATGTGAGGGAGGGTCAAGCATCCTCAAGCATGGGGCGGTAAGGTCACAGAGGGGGCTAGGAAGTGTATTGAAGGTCAGACTGGCAGATGTAATGGACATTTATGGAGGCATAGTGAAGGAGACTGACATGCCCAAGAAGTGGGATTACCGAAAAGGGGATGGGGGTATTTACTGATAGGTTTGTCCCAGAGTGGAGGTCAGTTGGTAAACACAAGTGTAGGAGCCACTTAGGTGAGGAGGGATGGCTTGGAGTTGATTGTGTTATGGTATATTTTTTTAGGGTAGTCTGTAAGGCAATGGAGCCAGGTCTAGCAATATTTAGTAATTGCAAAGCTATCTCAATAAACGCCCCATACCACATTAGAGGTCATTGATTGACATTTTCAGACTTAGGTTCTGAGGTTTACATTCTCTCGCAAAGTAGTTAATGGGATTGAATGTTGGAAAGTGTATAGCTCGGGTTCCACAAGGCATTCTCCAAAATACAGCTTGTGAAAAAGGAAATTGTGGCAATACTACTGGCAATTGTAACTTTAAGTACACCAAGCCCGAACTTACCTTACCAGGCACCATACAATTCCCATCTGATAAATTAAAGTGACAGAGCTGGGTAGAACAGGTGGCAGTGGGGAAGAGGCAGTCAGGCCATCCAGGTGCGGCTGGCACCGGTCAGAGGTAGGTGTGGCGGGAAGGGGGGCACGTAAGGTAGGGGGAGGATGCGGGTGGGAGGGAGGACATGGGGTAAGCGGCTAAGAATTTTATTTAATTAAAAACGTACCTTTTCACTGATTCCTCGCCCGTCTCTCATCGTAGTCCTCCCTCGCTCTGAGTCGACCACAAGAAGCATACCCAGGCTCCCAGTCAGCTCATCACAACTCTGCCTTAGCAGCATTGTGATTGGTCTGAGCACTGTTTTTCAGCACTCAGATACTGACTGGAGGCCTGTGCATGTTCTCCACGTAGGCTGCGTGCAACCTGCATGGAGAACATGTGAAGTGTGCATGACTGTTTTGGGCAGCCCAAGAGGGCCGTCCAAGAAGTCATTGCACACTTTAGGAGGGTGCAAACTCTCCTCCCCTGCCCCGCCCCCTCACGCAAAGCTGTGGGTGGAAGTAGGAGAAAATACAATGATAATAAAGTGTTATTATCATTTTATTTTCTCTGTCTTTCACTGCAAAAAATGCTGTGGGGCGATGCTCCGCCTCCTTAGCAGGGGAGCCGCCACTGTGGCCATCTCAGCCAGCAGTCCAGGATATGCCTGAGGAAGAAGGGATGCTGCAAGAAGGACCATGGCTCAGGGGAGAGGCAGAAAAAATAGTCCTGGAGTAGGAGAATCAGAGATCCCACAAGTGATAGAATAGAAAACTTTTGACAAAGCAGCTGCAGTACACAGGGAGCATGGACATGCTGAGCGCACTGATGAAAGGAATAGGACTTGCAAGGTAATACTGTTTTGCTTAAACTTTCAACAATTGCGAAAACTGTTTTCCACCCAGTGCTCCTTACATGAGACTTCATTTATATAATGAAGAGGGTCTATCTTATTGTGCAGAGTTTTTATACTGAACCTTGTGATGTACATAACATCCATAACACTACAAGCTGCAGACTTGTCCACTGCAGATCCATGCCTTCTCTAACACTTCATATACTCCCAACTCCAACACTTGAAGAGAGCTGATCCCTCTACAGTGTCCAAGAGCCGGAGGTAAAAAAGCATGCATCACAAACCAACCTGCCCTGACGTTACACCTGAATGGTGGTTGGCTTGACACCACTGGATAAAAGGCTGAGTTGCACTGGCCATGGGAACTGTGGCCTCCACACAAGCATAGATTTCTCTGGATCTCCAATCTGCATAGGATTTGCCAAAAGTCAATGAAAGAGAAATACTAATATGAAAGCGAAGGAAATAGGCAGCATTTTGATGTGTGAGTTATCAACATATGTGATCCTAAAATTAGTGGTACATTATGTATCTGATTGTACGGTTCCTGTGAAATTTCTTTACAGAATTCAGAGAGTTTCAGTCTTGACTGGGCCAGCGCTTTTTCTCTCTTCTCCCTTTCCAACCGAAATCAGTCATGTCATGTCATACTGATAGAGCGCGCAGGTCACCGACTATAAATTTACCATACTCACCTAGGCCCATAATTCAATTGCACATTTACTTAATCAGGTAACCTTCGCTCTACTATCAGTCTATTTTTTCCTACTAGGTCCTATACCATTGACTTACCAATCCTTGTCACTGGTATCTATAACTTATTGGATCAGGGAGTTAGTTTTAAAGGCAATTCAATAACCAAGCTGCATTTGCACTCATATAATAACCACAGACTCGGGAAAGTTTAAAACTCTTTATCTAATCATCATCAAAGGTCAAAATCCAAAGATTGAAAGCAATAAGACTATCAATAACAAAAATCTGAAATAGTGTATAACTATGCAAAATATATATTATGCCTATCATTTAGTCAAAAGATAAAGAGAAGGTAATAATATGGAACATGCTATTTAATTAAACAGACTTCGCACGATTTCCTAAGGGTAGGGAAAGAAGGAACATACTAAATAACACAGTTTTTTTACACACTTTTCAAGGGGTAGGTAAAGAAAGGGAACATAATATGCAATAACAAAACCAAATTTACCATATAGCTATAGGGAAGATAAAAATTGGAACACGCTATTAAGTCAGATAACAAAGCTTAACTGTGGGAGGGTGAAGAAAAGGAACATTTATGCAATCATGAAAAACGTTTTAGCATTCAACTAAAAGGTGGGTAAGAAAGTGGAACACGCTAATAAACAGCAAAAACACGAATTTATCATTTAGGTAAAGGGAGGGTAAGAAAAAGGAACATATGCAAATAAAGAAAAACCCCAAAAGTTGCAGTGCCAGTAGTCCAGCAGGTGCAGATCAGAATCAAGACAGGAAAACCCAGATTTGGATCAGGACCGGACCACCAAAGGTTAAGACCAGCACCTGCAGTTCAGTTGCAACGCCTGCGCTACTCCCTCTCTGCAGCTAACAGCCAGAACCCCGATTGGGTTATCGATTTCACCGACAAAGTGCACTTCAGCTTGGGTCAGCGAACCTCCCGACAGAGTGCTCCACAGCCCTCTGCTCTTAGTCACCTATTGAGTGCGTTGGGTCAGTGACAGTTAAGCTATTTGGACAAGTCGGACAAATTAACTAGCTACGCCTACCCAGCAGGTGCAGATCAGAATCAAGACAGGAAAACCCAGATTTGGATCAGGACCGGACCACCAAAGGTTAAGACCAGCACCCGCAGTTCAGTTGCAACACCTGCGCTAATCCCTCTCTGCAGCGAACAGCCAGGACCCCGATTGGGTTATCGATTTCACCGACAAAGTGCTTCGCCAGCACTTCAGCTTGGGTCAGCAAACTTCCCGACAGAGTGCTCCGCAGCCCTCTGCTCTTAGTCACCTATTGAGTGCGTTGGGTCAATGACAGTTAAGCTATTCGGACGAGTCGGACTAATTAACTAGCTAAGCCTACCCTAGTTATACTGTTTTTCAGAGCAGTGTACCACCCCCCAATGTTGCAAGTGTAAGGATCCCCAATTTCGATTGGACAGAAAAGGAGGACAGGTTATCACACCACCTAAATTCTTAGACTTCAGTGTTGAATATAATTTTTTTGTTCCCGCCCCATCAATTTCTTTTCACATGATGACTGCATTTTCACCTAACAATGGTTGTTCTATTGACAAATACATTGTATGCAATTTGGCTTCTTCTAGTGGGGTCAAACGTGAGCTTCCCAGGCGCATCTTGGCTGTGACTGTCTTCTGGCTCGGTTTCAATGCCAAAGAGTTCATCTTCTCGCTGCAGTCTGTCATGTGCAGAAGGACTTCCAAAATGGAGTAAATAGCACCTCTCAGGCCCAAAGATTACGATACATGAAAAGTAAAAGGAAACAGTTTTAGAACACAGAATAAAATGAATACGCTGTATACCATGACTTTCTACACTATACCCATTACTTTATAATAAACTATAGCATTAGGATTAAGCAGAACGAACAGCTTAGCAAAAGCAGCAGTGCAAGCCTCTCGCATGTGAGAACACAGAGCAGCCATATTAGCTCTAGTGCGCAGAAGCGACAGTTTCCCTCCAAATCTGCAAGTACGTCATGTCACGTGAGTATGACAGACGCATGTGCAGTAGAAAATCCCGCGTAGCAGCAGCCATTTTATATGCAAGCGTATTACGGTTTAGCAAGCTTCACTCGGACACCCCATGTCAATATAAAAGGGGCAAAATTAGTAAAACAAAGATGTTTACATAGTTAACGTTATTCAAGGTTCATGAATTCGAGCAAGTCGCTTCTCGTGCAAATCCTTGCACCATCAATCCCCTCTTTGATGATATTTTATATCATCAACAATTACTGAAACAGATGCCAACTTTTCACAATTCACCCATTTCAATCTCTTCAAACTTTCTATTCTGTTTCTTCTCATTAATATTATGAGAATTTTTCATTTTCTTACATATTTGGCTCTTTATTTCTTCTAATTTGAGTTCATCAATATTTCTTTATACTCCTCGCCTATTCATGGAATATTTCTTTTTATGTTCTCGACATTTGCAACAAATTATTATTCCTAAAACTAGTAAACCTCTTTCCGCCATTGGCATCAGTATTCTACTCACAAGACTTTTACCTCTAGTGGTTTAAGCTCTTTTTCCAAATTAGTAATATTTCTCACATACCTCTTAATTGCAACACTTTTGTCTGGTATGTAAGTGCAACAATGTTGCGCTTTCAACATTCTACAGACTCCGCCCTCTTTTGCCAATAACGTGTCAAGAGCAAGTCGATTTTGTAAAACCATAGATCTGATCGCAACCAGTTCGGTATTGACCATCAGGAAACCTCCAGCAGTGTCAGTTGATAACCGATCTACTACTGTTGACAATTTGTAGATTCTGTGTGTATTCAGAGCCACTCCCACTGTTGGTATTAATGCACTAAATATATCACCTACTACTTCACCAAAACTAGCTCTTTTACTACGTACTAATCCATTAGTTTCTTCATTGCTTCCAGTGATTTTACCCACATGATATATCTTTGGGAAAACTATTCCAAAATAACAGCTCCCATACCAGTGATCTGGTAACTTGTAATAATCCTTGTTCCCACATATGTAATAGACTCACAGGTTCAGTTCCATCTTTGAAACCCCAACCCCCAACCCCCAATTACTTTAAAATTGTGCTCACATTCACTGGAACCAATGAATACATTGTTATAATAACTAGTTCTTTCTCTGTGGGGACAGAGTTTCCCCCTCTTTTCGAAATCCAGCAACATAGCAGCATTAGCTCCCCCATTTGAGGTGTTCCCTATACTTTCAGCCCATTTAGGAATTTTGTGATTCTTGTCATTCGCCTTTCTTTGGAAATTCTCTCTCCTTTTCTCAACCATAGTCAAAAATATCTTTTCTTTTTCTTGTAACAAACATGTTAGATTATTCTTGTGTGCATCAGCTATATCTATTGTACCTATAGTTAGAAAATATTCACTCATGTAACGAGCTACATTTTTAGTAGTATGTACAGGATTCAGGTCTCTACGTATAGGAAGTTCAGAAAATATCACGCCTAAATTTGAATAATAATACTGTAAAGGTCCTTTCTTATAGAACAAGCTCGCTAAAATACTGCATGAAATTCCATATGTTAGCTGCAAAAGGTGATACGTCACACCCTCAGCTACCGAAGTAGGCAGCTTCATACAAACAAAGCAGTCTTCTATTTCCAATGCTTCTACATAGTGTACTAACAGATTTGCAAATACATTTAATTGAGTTCTGTTTTTGATTCTATTATAATGCAGTCCTTCCTCATCTGGTGCTTCTAAGTCTACTTTTCGTTGTCTAATTCTAAGTGCTTTCTCTAGTGTATCTACTCTTTTTGGTGTGTCTAATGTCTGTAGTTCTTCTGTATCTATTGGCAACTGTCCATTAATGTCATTCTTTGTCTCTTTACTCATCATGTAAGGAATAGCTATTGTTAGTCCTATCCAAACTATAATTACTATTGCTATACTACATAAACATACTTTACAGCATGTTTTTAAACAATTTCTTTTCGGTCTTCCATTAACAGTATGATCAGCCATTTATGACTAAAGGAGAATTAACCCCTCTTTGTAAATTTTACACAGCTTTTACCCTGTGCGAATTTTCAGGTTGGTCTCACTTCTTCGTCAGTTTGATCAGTAATCAATTCTTCATCACGTTCATCACTTATTTCCTGGTTTTCAAAATCTTCCGAAACGATGTAGGTCCACTCAGGGCCTTTGTATTTATTATTCAGTCTCTTTAGTCGCGGACTTCTCCTTCTTGGTTGTATTACAGGTTGATCAGTTTGACTTGTAACATTATTTACTTGTTCAGGTTCTTCATTAATTGTCTTTAAACGTAGTCTCAGTCTTTTGACAAATCTAGGCCACTTGTCTCCTTTTCTGAGTCTTTTAGCTGGCACTGTGCTTTGGCCCTCTTCAAATGCTCTTTTATTTTCATTCAGTTGTGGCACATCGATTTCAATGCTGTCTTCCGTTTCCCTCTCTAGCTGACTAGTTTCAGGTCTTATTTCTGTTTCTTCTGCCTGGTCACTAAGTTGGCCATACAAATCAGTCTTGACCCTGTGCCTCATGGGAACAGTCCAGCCCGAACTGCCAAGCCATTCTTGATTCCAGTCCAGGGAAGACATGGCTTAGCAGTTCAGGCGTACTGTTCCCATGAGGCACAGGATCAAGGCTGATTTGCATATGGCCATGTCTGAACTGGGGTGGTGTGGTGAGCAAAAAAACAATGGATTTAGGCCCAGATCTCTGTACTGGGGTGAATGTATGACATTGTTCTGCATTCTGTCCATCAACTGTTGTTTTTGCATTCGTCACTCCGAGTGGGACGGGTATGGGACGGGTATGCTCAGACGTGAGTCCTGTGCTCTCCATGACACTGGAGTCAAGCTATCCTTGCTGAAGACGGCTGATAGCCAGAAACCAGTCCTAGGATGCTTGATTCCGGTCTAGGAAAGACATGGCTTGGCAGTTCGGGCTGGACTGTTCCCATGAGGCACAGGGTCATGGCTGATTTGCATATGGCCATGTCTGAACTGGGGTGGTGTGGTGAGCAAAAAAACAATGGATTTAGGCCCAGATCTCTGTACTGGGGTGAATGTATGACATTGTTCTGCATTCTGTCCATCAACTGTTGTTTTTGCATTTGTCACCCGAGTGGGACAGGTATGCTCAGACGTGAGTCCCGTGCTCTCCACTCCACTAGAGTCAAGCTATCCTGGTTGAACACGGCTGATAGCCAGACCCCGGTCCTAGGATGCTTGATTCCGGTCCAGGAAAGACATGGCTTGGCAGTTCGGGCTGGACTGTTCCCATGAGGCACAGGGTCAAGGCTGATTTGCATATGACCATGTCTGAACTGGGGTGGTGGGGTGAGCAAAAAAACGATGGATTTAGGCCAAGACCTCTGTACTGGGGTGAATGTATGACGTTGTTCAGCATTCTGTCCATCAACTGTTGTTTTTGCAAATCTGTAACTATGCAGTAATCACCAGAGCCACAAAAATGCATAATTCTATAAGTACATAGTTAAGAATGTTTCTTTTTTGTTTCCTGCAGAAAACCAAACAGCATACTCCAGTATTTCACTTACAGTTTTCATTAAACAAAGCCAATTCCAAAAGCACCTTTTTACCTCAAAGTAAATATGGATTAACAAAAATACATAAACCATATTCGCAAATGTGCAGAGTAACATGCTATTTCTAACCATTGTTGAAGATGGGGAGGCCATGTCTATCCCTTCCAACACTCACACTCACAAACACATTATAGGGGTCTATTCACAAACTAAATTTTCTAGTACATGGAGAAGTAATACAGTAGTACTACTCATGTACTTCTGATTGCTATTCCCTACCCTTCGGATGGATGCATATGCCTCTATCATTTTTGTGCAGAGATCTCCGTCAAAGTGGCAGATATCTCCACACACGTTAGTGTAGATTTTTGTAGCAAATGTAAGAGGGACCAAGGAGAGTGAAGAAAATGGTATATACTTATGACATAATAGGAGAGGCTCAAAGATGTGTAAGAAAGGGTTTAAGGAGGGAGAAGTGTGGGCATGTTTAATACATACACACACCCACGGAAAAGCAAACCATTTGATATTCACAAACTATGCTTCTAAAATTACTACTATTCAAAACGCCATGTACTCCAGACCAGACTTGGAGTAAGTCTAGCACCACACGTGGCCACTAGCCGGCACTGCAACACACTCCCATAGAAAATAATGGAGGCAGGATTTTTTTTCTTTAACTTGAAAATAATGTTAAATTAATTACAATCTTTTGACTTTAATATTAAATAAATATATATATTTTTTGCTAGTGCTAAAAAATTATAACAATTTAATAGTTTAAAGTTACATTAAACTTTAACAACAACAAAAAAATTTGAAAAGTACATTTTAATGAAATTTGGAAAACATAAATCAAATATTAGTATGCTAGTGTGTGGTTTGAATTTTTCTAACATCAAGATAAAAATATTATTTATTATTATGTTTTAATTATTTAAATATGATCTATTCAATATTTAATATAAAATGTATTTAACAATAATGGTACTGTAATATTAGTTAGTGTTAGGTTGTTAATAATTATTTTAAATAAATTTAAAAGTTTACTTTACACTAATATTGTTTAATTTTTTCTATAAATTAGTATAATTTATAAATTTTCCCAATATTTTTCCATAGGAAGCTCCCAGTGGTGGAGATGTCCTCCTACATGTACAAAATTACTAGTAATAGAAGTTACTAGTAGTAAATCCCCAGGGCCAACAGCAGCAGTGTCCCACGGACCCCATCCCCTGGGACACAGCAGTTCCCTTCCTGCAAGAGCACAGGCAGGGAGACCTTAAACTTCCTGCCCATACTCTTGCAGGCAGGGAACACAAGTGCTACGGGCAGGCAGGAGCAAACCACTAGAACCAGCTCCCGCCGCACCGCAATTGGTGCAGGCTGGAGACCCGGCAGAATCCACATAGTCCTGGGGTTCACCCCATTGCCTCATGGCCTGGGATATCTGTGGGTGTCCTAGGTGGGCACCACACAATATTTTAATGTTTAGCAGCCCTGGTGGTTGAGGTCCCAAGGCCTGTAAAAGGCTTGGAGAGGAGGGCAACGCACCCTCCTTACCTAAAAAATGAATGCAGCCCCTGGGGATGGGGTTCCTGGGGCCTGTAAAAGGCTGTGGAAGGGGGCCGGAGCCCTTTTTAAAAAGAAATATTTACAAAGGATCTGTGGATCCACCACAAATTTGCAGTACATTTTCTTTAAAATATATGTTTTTGTCCCAAATGGGAGTAAGGGGGCAGAATATCCCTACCCTGCCTCCCTATATTTTTTTAATACTTTGTCGTAGGACAGGGGACTAAGAGGCATATTATCAAGGAATGGCCTTATAATTTCTGCCACTAAAGCATCGATAATTATAACGCCATTCCTTGATAATATGCCCCCTAGTCCCTAAGTCCTAAAATGGCTGCAGCCACATATTTGTTGATGTGGTAGGAAATCAGATCTTATCTCCAGATTTGCCAGCCCTGTGGATCCTCCACAAGATGAAATATACACAGTTTTTTTTACCTTAATTTCTCAAAAACTACTGAACGGATGTACAACAAATCACAAAATACATGCTATCTGGACCAAGATCTAGCATTCTGCCGATTTGATGTAATTCTGTTCGGCAGTTTTTGTGGTATTACTGTTCAATTCTTCTACGGAAAAATGAATGGGGAAAATTTGTTTTGGGAACCCCCCCCCTTTTTCTCGCCCCCCTATAATAATAAAATTATAAAAAAAAGTTCAGGTTTTTTAACAGATAGATAGATAGATAGATAGATAGATAGATAGATAGATAGATAGATAGATAGATAGATAGATAGATAGATAGATAGATAGATAGATAGATAGATAGATAGATAGATAGATATAGCTATTTTGAGATATATATATAACCACATTTAAAGTGTTAACATAAAAAATAAGAAACCTCTGAAAAGTCCCCGTTTAGCTTTATAACGTATAGTTCGCATACCTGCCATGCAAACCATAGTAAACACACCAAAGGCATTTCCAGAGCTATGACACTGAAATGGTGCTCTGACCACACTGCCTGCAGTTAGACAGTTTTGCACCCAATATGTCAGGGCAGCACAACAGAGGCCATGTTCAAAGACTGTGCTACTTTAAAAAAAAAAGAGAATTGATTCTGTAAACAGACAGCCTCAAATACACAAAATAAGGTAAAAAAATTACATTTTTGATAAATGAATTTGAGGTAATTATGTTTTACTTCAAGATATATTATATTGAGAGTAAAGATTCCTACAGATTTTGTCTCCCTTGGTTGGTGTCCGGAAAGTTATTTTCAGAATCCTTAAGTGCTTTAATCTTCTAGAGAAATGTTTGAGATGTATCAGCCCCAGAAATAGGTCCTGGTTAACAGTTTATATTCTGAGAATTTAGTAAGTTATGAAAAAATATATTTTCCTAACTTACCTTAATCGCATTCTGCATTACAATCTCCAGTCATTGACGTTTAACATTTTTATTGTCTCTACTTCCTAAATTCTTGCTACTTTTTCTTTATCAGCTTCGACCATGAATAATTTATTTCTTGAGTATAACCTGAACCGCAGTACACCATCAGTGATGTAAAATGTGTAGTCATAAGCGGTGCAAGTTATGCTTATGTCACTTATGTATAACTGGCAACTTACTGTGTTTTTTTTGTTTTTTGCCTTTCAGTGAATTTCAAAGGTTTTTTAACGTAAATTAAAATCGTACTGCTTTCCTCATGTATAACTCCACTTTAACCTTTGTTTTTTCCAGTGAATTTCTAATTTATTTAATATAAAGTAATATGTCATAATGACACATTTGGGGCCAACTGCGTACAGACTTCAGCAAACATCTACCATGAGTGGTCAATCGGCCACAGACCCCCATCCCACATTTTGTTTTTATGTTTCATTTTTTCTGGACCACACTGGGGCTTGGGGTGTGCTTGGTCCTTTGGGAGTCCTGCAGGAGTCCTGCAGGACAGCAATGAGGCAAAAGTATTTTTTCCCTAGAGCTAGGGGGTCAGGGTATCCCTCCACTGTCACCTTCCCTGTTTAACCATATTTTCAGAACTCAAGTGTGAGTCCCTGAGTCTTGTAAGGGCAGCTGCAACATTTGTTTTCATGTTGCAGCCGCTAATTAGATTTCTCTGTCCTGCAGACCTGACCAATCAGAATTCTTATTTATTGGTCATTTTTCAGGAGCCACGCAGCAACAGATGTATATATATTTTTAACCAAAATTTCTCTAAAACAGCTGAACAGAATTAAAAAACAAATCAAAAAGAACACACTTTCTGGATAAAAATCTAGCTTTCTCCCAAATCTGGTGGATTCTGTTCAGCCCTTTTGCTTGTATCATTCAGTGTTATTATAAAACTTTTGGGGCCACAGGCAACCCATTTATGGAGGCTTCTGAATCAAGCAGATTTGAATTCTATCACCCATATGAAGGCTTTTTGTGCTAAATAATAATGCATTCTTTGTTATATGATTTGAGAGATCCCAGCAGGCAGAGAGGGATAGAGGTTTAGATTGTCATTGTAAGAGTAATTGCATTTATATCGCACTTACTACCTCTGACAAGACGTCAAAGCAATTTTCGGAAGAAGCAAGCTACTCAGGAACCCAAAGAGGATTAGTGATGAATTAGTATAGGGAGATATCAAATTAAATTAAGCTGTTGACATGTGAGTTTGTTATTTGGATTGAAAAAGGATAGTGGAGGGATAGAAGAGGGAAGGGTTTGCATTTAAATAGCACTTCCTACTCATAATGAGGTGTCGAAGTGCTTTACTGCAAGTAGCACGCTACTCCAGAACCCAAACAGGATTTGTTGGGAATTAGTATAGGGAAATCTGAAATTAATTTGAGCGGTGGACATGTAAGTCTGTTAGTTGGATTGAAAAGTATAATGGATAGATAGAAAAAGAAAGGATCTAGAAAGGTTTTCTGGGAGATAATAGCAGAAGGAGGAGATTTGGGATGAGTAAACGGGAGGTGGAGGGATGAATAGTCACAGGGTAGGGTTTAGAAAGGCTTGTTTGGGAGAGCTGAATTGTAACAGAGGTTTGAGATGATGCAAGGAGGGGTAAAGGAGGTAAGAGTCTAGAAAGGGTTATTTTGGGGAACATACTAGTATAATGGGGTTTTGAATTAGTCCGAAGGTGGAGGGAGAGGATATATTGAGAGAAGAATAGGGTGAGAAATAGGGTAGTGCATTGGAGAGAGTAGTAGAATGAGGTTTATAATGAGTCAGAGAGTGAAGGTAGAGGCTATATTGGGAGAGGTATTAGGTGAGATATAGGGTAGGACATTGGAAATGCTGAATTAGAAGTAAAGTAATAAATATTAAGATATATAAGTACATGGAAGGTATATATGTACATATATATATATATATATGTCAGCTCCAATTCCCTTTAGAATACCCAGTCTGGTTCAGGAAAATACAGCACTCTCGGGTTCAGCAGAATTTCACCAAAGGATTTTATTCAGAACAATCGCGTTTCGGGAGTAAAATCCCTTCGTCAGTGTTACATCAAAGCACTCTGTGCGGCACCATTATCTATGTTTGTAAGGGTCATTAAAACAAACAATGGACTTCGCCGTTCGCGCAATTTTACGCGCCATCTTTAAACATGTTATTCTTTAACATTTGTCATAGGAAAGTTGCATGTTAGGTAGGTTAAACCATTAATGACGCTGTGTATCGGCACAAATACAATCTACAATAGAAATTCATTCACAGTGGATTAATGGACATAATAAATCCAAATTTCCTAGTCCTGAGAATTAAATGGCGTTGTGAAACACAACGCGTCATCCTTGCGTTTATCGCATTGTTCAATAACACTTTAAAACAAAATCTTGCCGTGTATCGGCGATTGCAGCCATAAGATTGGCTGCTAGAGACTCAGGTAAACTGCATGGATTAAACAAACCTCAAACATTTCCAATGTACAACAAAAATGTACTACTATATATATATATATATATTACCTACTGGCGGTCGCCAGTAGGTAGTTATAGTTAGGATTTTTTTCAATGTTCAATCTCAAAATTCTATTTGGAATTACTTTGGCACCGGTTGACGAATCTGCCTGAAAATTTCCTGAAAATGGCCTCGTCGAGCTCCGGTCCTTCCTTGAAAGTTTGGGGGGGATACGTCAAGCGGGGGCCGAGATAAAAGGGGGGTCCCAAAACGCGTTTTCCCTATGTTAATTTCCATAGGGCGGTCGATTTCACTTTTAGCCCGAACGGCTGAATGGATTTCCAGCAAACTTGGCAAAATTGAAGGGACTGGTAGCCCGATGTGCCTTTGCTATGTCTCAAGATGTGTGCTGCAGTGGATTTTGAGTAATTTACGTTAAAAAAAATATATATATCTATAGGCGCTCTCCGGTGCGCGCACCGGAGTGCGCTCCTGGCGCGACACGCGACTTGTGCGCAGAAAGCTGATTGGCTCTTGGGTGTCTGTAAACATTCTAAACAGTCTGGAGCGGCCGCCATCTTGTGTCTCGGTAAAATCGAGACACAAGGGGTTTGAAAAAAAAAGGGGCAAATGACCATAAGGGGGAAGAGTAGACCCCCTCTGACCCCCTAGGTTTGATGTGGGGGCTAAAATAGGGTCCTGCGGGGCATTACATTTTTTATTTTTTTTTTCGTTTTGCGCGGGGGAAGCGCATGGTACGCGCACCGGGAAGCGAAGCACGGGGAAAATCCAGGACCATATTTATGAAGGCCTTGCGCTGCCAGTTTTGCGCCGCCTGTGCGTCAATTTTTGTGACGCACCAGCGGTGTAAAAAAATGCACATTGTTACGCAATATTTAAAAAGTGACGCATCTATCTAGATGCGTCACTTTTTAAATATAGCGCAACGAGGCACATTTTTTTACACTGCTGGTGCGATGCGTCACTTTTCTGTGCGCACTCCTTATGACATTCCAGATGTGTCATATTTAATGTATGACGAATCATGTTGCAAGGAGTTACAGATACATCAGTATTTCTGACATATCTGTAAACATAAAAGTGACGCAACAGCATCCTAAAAGTGACGCAGAGAAATCTCATAGATTTCAGTACGTCGTTATTACCAAGCTTTTTGCGGGGGAATGCCCCCTCTGCATACATCATACCTGACGCAGATATAATGTGGCGCAGAGTTTTAAAAAGTGACCCATGTACCTAGATGCGTCACTTTTTAAAAATAGCGTCAGGTATAATGCATGCAGAGGGGGTGTTCCCCCGCAAAAAGCTTGGTAATAACGACGCAGTGCGTCACTTTTAGGATGCTGTTGTGTCAAAATCTTGCGCCTGCTTCACAGCAGACCTTTCACATGGTGCTTTTTCCATGTGAAAGGACACATTACTGGAGTTGCGTCACTTTTGTGACGCACTCCAGCAATGCGTTACTTTTGTGTTTACAGATACGTCAGAAATACTGACATATCTGTAACTCCTTGCGAATTGATTAGTCATATATTAAATATGACATATCTGGAATGTCATAAGGAGTGCATCCAGAAAAGTGACGCATCGCTGTTTTCACGTAGCGATGTGTCACTTTTCAGAAATGAGGCCTCCAGTTTATTCACTGTGTCATAACTTTCTTTTCTAACACTCACCTTCTTTCATTCCTCCTACTTCACTTCCTTTCACCTCTCATACCTTTCTGTTCTTTCTTACTCATTCTCCTTTCAATTATCAATGCACTATATTTCACTTACTCTTCATTTTTTTAAGAATATAGCTCTTTGATGAGAATTGGAGGTAGTTCTGAAAAGAACTTTTGGTTTTCTTCTTTTAACTGAACAGGAACAAAAACAGGGAATGGAAACTGCTCAACAGGAGCAAAAAGAAAACAAAAAAATTAGGGGTGGGAAGGGCAGCGATGGTTCTCCAATGCTCGAACCATGAGCTGGACACTTTGCTCCCCATAGGTGAGGAGTTGATTGCAGTATCTGCATCTGACGACCCCATGGTTAAATGCAGGTTGTATGTTTGGCACCTGCTCCTGCGATTGCTCTCTCCCAGAAGAAGTTGCTCCTCCGGTTGATGTAGAGGCCCCATCTCTGGGAACCTCTTGTGCCAGAGCCCTGACACTTTCCCGGGCAAAATTCTGGGGGTGCCTCCTCTCCACATGTCGGATCATGGTAAAGTTCCCAAAAGAGTACTTTTTTGGGGGGTTACCCCGTGACAGGACCTGTTTGCAGATCCTGCACTCCACTTTTGGTGCATTCACCTTCTTCTGGTCTGCTGGAAACTTAAAAAATTTCCATATGAAATGTTCCTTCACCTTTGGGGTAGGAGGCTCTTCATTGATGAACTCAGGTTCATCCTCACTGCTGGATTCTCTGGCAGCCATGGTAATTCACAAAAGATCCAGGTGCAAAAAACAGGTCTTTCAGTCACAAAAGTGAAAGAAGAAGTGAAGGAAATGGGTGGGGATTTCATTCATTGTAAAAAAAACTGTTAGCAACCAATGAAAAGTGTTATTTTAGGGTCACATGACCCGACGCGTTTACGCTGCGCGCTCCGGAGCACTTCCGGGTGCGTTTACGCAGCGCGATCGTAGGCGCTTCCGGGGCGCAAACGTGGCGCGATCGTAGGCGCTTTTGCGTGCGTTTACGCAGCGCGAACGTAGGCGCTTCCGAGGGCACTTACGTTGCGCGCCGAAGTGACGTCATCAAACTTTTACAGAAATGCATAATCATTTTCCTTATTAAAAAAAACTAATTTTATTTGTATGGTACGAAATGTTTTGCATTATTATTAACTTTTCATTCATATTTTTTTCACGAACGACAGTAGCGCTCTGGGTGCGCTTTCAGGTGAGCTCACGGAAAAGCTTACCGGAGAGCTTAGCTGAAAGCTTCCCGGAGCGCGCACCCAGAGCGCAAAAGAAAAAAATTATATAAAAAAAATGAATACTTAAAAAAAACAGCAAATTGTAAAAAAAAAAAAAGGTTAGAAACTCGATATACAAAGGAATTAGCATTTATAAAACCTATGAAATTCACTGAAAAAACCATAGGTTTCACACCAGTTATAGTTAGGAATTAGCATTTAAAAAACCTATCAAATTCACTGAAAAAACGATAGGTTTAACACCAGTTATAGTTAGCTGGAAATTTTACTGATATAAAACCATTGAAATTCCCACGTTATAGTTAGTTGGACTCACTATAACTTGCACGTGTAATGCACTGCTGATGACATCACATATTACATCACTCATGACATGGTCAGTGACATCACTCATGACATCACTGATGACAGAGAGACTGACCTACTTTCACTCGCTAATATATGTATTCACTAAGATACACTTAATAAGGCAGATATCCAAATATTTTTTTTAAAAAAACATCCATTAAGACAATAATTTAAACAAATATTCTTCCATCGACCTTAACATACATATATAAAACATATTTATTTATCTGAAAGACACACATTCACTGGATGGTGTCATCAGTGCATTACACGTGCAAGTTATAGTGAGTCCAACTAACTATAACGTGGGAATTTCAATGGTTTTATATTAGTAAAATTTCCAGCTAACTATAACTGGTGTTAAACCTATGGTTTTTTCAGTGAATATATATATATATATATATATATATATATATATATATATATATATATATATATATATATATATATTCGCAGAAAAAACCATAGGTTTTACACACGTTATAGTTAGGAAGTAGCATTTAAAAAACCTATGAAATTCACTGAAAAAACCATAGGTTTGACACATGTTATAGTTAGCTGGAAATTTTACTGATATAAAACCAATGAAATTCCACGTTATAGTTAGTTGGACTCACTATAACTTGCGCGTGCAATGCACTGCTGATGACGTCACATATTACATCACTCATGACATGGTCAGTGACATCACTCATGACATCACTGATGACACCATCCTTGTGACATAGTGACAGACCTCCTTTCACTGCAATGTAACCCTTGAAACACATATTCAAAAATAGAAACTGAAATTTAAAAAAAAATGGAGATACCCATATCAGTTACAACAAGTAATTCAGTAATTCCACCATCTATATACACATCCACTCATTCACCAACAGTTCTATATAGTCACTCATACATATACTCACTCATCATATGAAGTGATACACCTATACATCCTGTTACACACCGACAGTCATCCAAAAGTTACTCACACACATACTCACACGTGCAAATAAACTATTGAACATCCATTTATTTGAATATAGAGTTATACACACACTTCCACCTTACTTCTATTGAAAATTACACATATTTATTCTCTTAAACAATCACTTATAGAAACACATACTTATTTAAACAGGAACTCTTACAATCTCTTACTCTCACATATACTCACTTATATACATCAATATTCACATATACTAGATTAAAACATATGTCGTTACTGATAAAGACACTAGTGAGACATATACACACTCATCCACCCATACAGTCCTGCACATATGCTGTCTTCAAAACACATACAAACAGAGAGTCAGTTACTCATGCATCTATGTGCTAAGTAATACCCCCACCAAACCATATAGACACTCATACTGATACTAAGAGAAACATCTAATAACCCATATACATACGCATGTATCTGCTTACCAACACATGTAGCTACTTATACACAAAGTGAAACACTAATATATATATTTAAATATTTAAACATTACTCATTAATATTGACTTTTCAGAAAGACACATATTCACTGGATGGTGTCATCAGTGATGTCATGAGTGATGTCACTGACCATGTCATGAGTGATGTAATATGTGACGTCATCAGCAGTGCATTGCACGCGCAAGTTATAGTGAGTCCAACTAACTATAACGTGGAATTTCATTGGTTTTATATCAGTAAAATTTCCAGCTAACTATAACATGTGTCAAACCTATGGTTTTTTCAGTGAATATATATATATATATATATATATATATATATATATATATATATATATATATATATATATATATATATATATATATATATATATATATATATTACCTACTGGCGGTCGCCAGTAGGTATATATAGTTAGGATTTTTTCTCTATGGGATTTCTGAAAATTCTATGTCTAATAACTTTGGCGTTTGTGGACGGAATTGGCTGAAATTATCAGGAAAATGGCACATTTTGTTTCTGAGCAGCCCCTGAAAATTTGGGGGGGTTTCGTCAAGGGGGGGCCGAGAAAAAAGGGGGGTCCCAAAACGCGTTTTTCCCATGTTAATTTCCATAGGGCGGTTGGCCTCACTTTTAGCTCGAACGGCTGAATGGATTTCCACCAAACTTGGCAAAATTGTAGGGACTGTTAGCCCGATGTGCCTTTGCTATGTCTCAATATATGTGCCCTAGAGGATTTTGAGAAATTAACGTTCAAAGTAAGATATATATCTGTAACAGCGCTCCGGGTAGCGATCCGGTTCGCGTACTTTTCGCGTTACGGAACTTTGCGATGCGAAGCTGATTGGCTTTCCGGTGTCTGTCAACATTCTAAACAGTCCGGAGCGGCCGCCATCTTGTCTCTCGGTAGGATCGAGAGACAAGAGGAGGCCAAAATAAAGGGGGAAATTACCATAAGGTGGCATAGTAGATCCTCGTTGACCCCCTAGGTTTTATGTGGAGGTTTTAAAAGGTCCCAGCATGGTGAGCGCCTAGTACGCGAACCGGAAAGCGTTCTGGGCAGCGTACTATAAGGATAAAAGAATGATAGACTTTTCTAATACTGTATGTTAATTGTTTGTTGTTTTTGTTGTTTTTTTTTGTTTTCTTTATTTTTAAAGTATTTTTTTTTATTTTGATTGTGTTTCATAATTCATTAAACTTTCTAACATTTCATTGTCAGAAATTTCAAAATTGAATATAGGGTGTAACATGTCCTCATTTTGAAGCAGGTTATCCACTGCTTCAACACATTGTAGTAGTTCCTGGTCTCTACTTTGATCCATAAAATCATCAATTTTTCCTTGGCTGCTCTCTTCCAGTACAATTGTAAATTGAACTTGTTGCTCGCCTTCCATTTTGCCTGAAATTTTGATTAAAAAAATATATATTAGTAGAGATAGGGCACTGTTGGAATTAATTTTAGATAGGCAGTTTTTATCAGTGAATTTATCTTTTGGCAGTGTATAGTATCAGAGTGGAAATAGGACTATAAAAAAGTGTATGTGATTTAACCAAGACAAGCCTAACTCCATTCATAACTATAACAGAGAAGTCTATCTAAATCCATAACTACTACAGAGGGATAGTATATATCTATCAGAAAAAGTCTACCATATTAAGTTATAGTGCACAATATACTTCAGTTTTAAAAATAACAAATTACCTTCACAAACAAGTTGAAGTGTTTGGTAGCTATTCAAATGTGATGTACAACAAGAAGTAGCAGTCAAAATGGCTGTGTTTTCTTCTCTTCCTTTATATATATTCAGGTATATAACCAATCAAATGTCAGGTAATATAAGTAGAAAATGAAAGTAATATTTTCATTGGTTGTCAATTCCAACACTTCAGATGTGTTTTGTGAAGTAATTTACCTCACGGTATTTAGAGAGGTCTACAGGCTTAATGGCTAAATGGAATTTCAATCAAATTTGTGAAAATGAAAGGAATTGTTATGTAGTATGAGCTAATCTATATTTGGTGAGAGTGTCTCCAGTCGTTTTTCTGTGAATTACTTTCCCACCTTTTTTTTTGGACCGCTTTCCGGGTAGCGGTCCGGTCCACGAACCAGGAGCGTAACGAAAGTCCACCATTTTGTGTTTCGGTCAAATTAAGATATAAAATGGAGGGCAAATAATGTTCAGAATGGGTAGAAGGGGCACGGTACAAGTATTTTGACCCCCTAGGTTTTCTAAGGGTGGCTGAGGAGGACCATATGTGCGGGGAAAAAAATTATTTTTTTTTAAATTTTGCGCGGTTAGCTTCCAGTTCGCGTACCGGGTAGCGCTCTTTGAGCGTAGTTTGTTGAAAATTACAGAAAAAAGTTAGAGAAAAATAATAATTGTGAGTGATCAGATGTAGGGTAGCTCTGAGAAGAGCTTTTGGGTTTATGGTACATTTTGGTACTTATAAGTAGGTACCAATGCACAGTCTTAAATTCAAAATGAAAATTCTGTTGCCCTCATCTGAGAAGTGAACTCCATCTCCTCTGTAGATATCTTGCATGTAGTAACGCAAGTTATTGTTGTACAAGGAGCCCATTCCATGGTCTCTCATGTAAGCTGAAACAGATTTGTTTACATGCTTCCTCGCTTTCTCAATTTGTGGACAAAATTGGTTGGACCACCTCCATTTCTGTCTTTGGCATATATTGGAATATACCAAGGCAGTTTGAGGAAAAAGTGCCATTAATTGCTCAAAGGTGTCCTTTAAAAGCATTTCCAGACCTACCCCAGTCAAAGTGCCCAAATCATTACCTCCACAGTGCACAATTAACAGGTCAGGTTTTGGCAAATGCATAAAGGTTTTCACCAATGGTATCAATTGGTGACATTTTAATCCTCTTTGGCCCAACCACTTAATTTCCACATCTTGTAAATTGAGGTTAGGTAAATTTCTGTTCTCAGCATACCTTTGAGCCCAGTAGATGTAACTATGTCCAACAATCCAGACATTAAACATGGTGGGAGAAGGTTGTGCTGCAGTCAGATGAAGTGTGGTAATGAAAGGGCAGTTGAAACAGTAGGAGTTTGTAAAGAAAAAAAACTGTGGGTTTCCAGTGCTAATGATTCATTAGCAGTGATTGGTGCATTTCCATTTCTGAAAACAGAAGGTTAGGGTGCATGGATGTGTTCTTTGAAAGATGTAATTTGAATGGTCAAGGAAGAAACATTTAATGAAAGATTGCACTGGATACGCAGGTGCACTGAGAGTTCAGAGTTCAATTGAAACATTGTTGTGTGAATTTGTAAACATGAGAGGTCTTTCAGGAGGTGGTTGCTAAGCAAAAACGGCAGAGAGGGCAGAGGGGGGAAGGGTTTTGATTTGAAAAAAGTGAGGGAAGAGTTATGATTGGCTAATATGAGAGATATGTGTAATGAATATCTGTATTTGTGTGCTTTCAATAGCTGCAGCCTCTGGAGTGCATCCTCTTTGTTTTGCTGAAGACAATTTGGAGTATTTCTGAGACTGTTTTGAAACTCAAAAAGTATTTGCTAAGGTGAGAAAAGATTTATTTAATTTAGATAGAGAATAGTATGATTTAAGGAGAAAATGATGAAGAAAGCTGTGTTTTTAAAATGTGGCTTTGTCTCAAGTGATATACAAATAGATTTTGTTTTTTGGGAGAAATTGTAATTGCATATTCGGTGTAGCATTCTGGCATGCAGTAACACAAGTTATTGTTGTACATGGAGCCCATTCCATGGTCTCTCATGTAAGCTGAAACAGATATGTTGTTTTTAAAAACGATTTTTGAAAAAAATTACATTTCTGGATATGTACTGCTAGAGCTTAATAGGTTGTTTGGGTCATATTTATAAGGCATTTGAGTGTCTATGATGTTATTTTTCCCTTTTTAAATGGAAAGCGTTCTTCATGGGGCAAGTTTGTTGTAAATACGCTCCCACCTGTGCTTGGCAAATTTAGATTTTGATTATGGGAGTTACATAGCCATGTTAATAATGTCCCAAAAATGGTGCAAGGGCATTCAATAAAACGCTTTCATGTGTCTCAAGGACATTTTCAGTCATTTCCTGTTGAATGCAGGTATACAATTGATTTATATGCTGTGTTTAAAAACGATTTTTTGAAATCAATTACATTTTTGGATATGTACTGCTAGAGCTTCATAGGTTGTTTTGGGTCATATTTATAAGGCATTTGAGTGTCTATAATGTTTTTTTTCCCTTTTTAAATGGAAAGCGTTCCTCATGGGGCAAGTTTCTTGTAAATACGCTTCCACCTGTGGTTGGCAAATTTAGATTTTGATTATGGGAGTTAAATAGCCATGTTAATAATGTCCCAAAAATGGTGCAAGGGCATTCCTAAAAACGCTTTCATGTGTTTCAAGGACATTTTTAGTAATTTCCTCTTGAATGTAGTTATACAATTGATTTATTTGCTGTGTTTAAAAACGATTTTTTGAAATCAATTACATTTCTGGATATGTACTGCTAGAGCTTCATAGGTTGTTTGGGTCATATTTATAAAGCATTTGAGTGTCTATGATGTTATTTTTCCCTTTTTAATTGGAAAGCGTTCTTCATGGGGCAAGTTTCTTGTAAATACGCTCCCACCTGTGCTTGGCAAATTTAGATTTTGATTATGGGAGTTACATAGTCATGTTAAAAATGTCCCAAAAATGGTGCCAGGGCAATCTAAAAAAACGCTTTCATGTGTCTTAAGGATATTTTAAGTCAATGAGGAAACACAGGTGATGTAATTCTGAAATGAGGAAAAGAAACTCCACATTTTTCAATTACATCACTAGTGTTTCCTAAGTTTATGAATGACATTGTGCAGATGAAGTTTAGGTGTGACCACAGATTCAAAAGAGGTCTGCCCTTTGTTCAAGAGTGAAGTGGACATGACTTACTTCATTGGTAGGCCTTCACATGTATTATCTCCTTTGTTTTCTTCAACAAGTGAAAATCTCATCTGCAACCATGTGTTGGCCTCACCTCAAAGAAACAAAACAGGTGATGGACCGAATGTGGATCAATGACACACATTCACCCCAGTCCAAAGATCTGGGCCCAAACAAACCTTTAGATAGGCCACACCTTATCGTCAACCTGAATTAATCATTTAAAATGTTAGGGAGAGATTTATGAATGTTGTATGCCTGTTTTGTACCACTGTGTGTCATTTTTGTGACGCAGTGCTGGTGCAAAAGATTTGCTATGTTAAATAATAAGTAGGGTGTTAAGTTTTTGATGACTGTTATTCATTTACTGTTTGGTAATAGTGGTTAATAACATTTTTTATTATATTTTTCCACAGATTCAACTGCAGATCATTTCAAAATTTGAAAAATGCCAACTAAGAATCGAATTAGAAAGGCTAGAAAACGTCAAAGACAGCAAGATCATGTATTATTGCAGCAGTCCTCTCCCCAAAATACTTGTGAAATCACCAAGAAAGCTCCGGGTAAGAGCACGAAATCATTCTTAAGAAATATTTGTAGTAAAAAAAGTATTTCTCCAAAAAATGTTTCAGTCCAGAAAAAGAAAAGCAATTTAAATGGAAAGGAAAGCCCAATCAAAAATGTTACTGGTAGAGCAAGAGATAACTCTGTGCATGATAGTAGAAGGAAACAACAGTTTAGGGACATTCGAAAACGAATGTTCCGCAACAGGATAATAGTTAATTTATTAAAAAATATTAAGAAAGGCCAACAGAAAGTGGCATTTTATAAGAAGAAGAAAAATGTAGAGAAAATTATTGATCATGCTTTTGAAATTAAGCGAAAGTTGTTTATTTTGGTAATCAATAGAATTAGGAAACTAAGCAAGGTAATTTCTGATTTCAAATCAAATAGTAGATGGAAGAGAGTAGTAAATCGTAGTAACTTTTGTGAAGTTTTTTCCAGAGAATGGATGCATAGTTCAAGTTGTGAGGCATTTTTTAATGAGGAGAGTTATTTTCAGGATAATGATTTGGTGTTTGCAGTTGACACCAGTGGTCGAGCTTATGAAGTGAAGGATGGTTGTCCAGTTGAAAAAGAAAAACTTGTGACAACAGAGACAGACGAGGTGTTAGGTAATGATGTTTTAGGAAGACGTCCTAAGGGTCCTGTGTACATTTGGAAGTGTAGTTCTATTTGCAGTGTGCGACAGGTTTCCATCAATTTGCTTTGTGATTTTATACGGACATTTAATAAGAAAGGTTTGAAGCAGAAAATGAAGTTGTTGCAAGATTTAGATCCTTGCAGAGTGAGACAAATGACAGGTTTGGTGGTCATTCACTGGCTTGTCTTTCCAGGAGAGTATGCCAGAGTGTTTTTCATCATTTCAGGATGCTAGCAGTGCATCATAATAAAGTGAGAAAATTAGTGAGAATGTTGTATTATGCTAAGAGTCCAGCAATTATGCTTAAACAATTATGTGCTGCTCTTTTGCATGGATCTGAAATAGATGTCAAGAATATTTGTGAAGAAATTGAGTTTTGTTATTTTGGTAGTAAAGATGAGAATGTTCAAATTGACCCAGAAGTAGAAGGTAATGTTGAAGATAATGTACAGGTTTCTAGTACAGATAAATTTCAGAAGGAAATTGCCACGTTTCAGATGAAATCAAGTGAGAGGCCTAATTTCACTTGTGTGTGTTGTCGACGCACTTATTATAAGAATCAGACTAAGTTAGTGGATTTATATGCAAAAAGTGAAAGGGAAAATAATAGTGAATGGAAGGATTTCGCCACATACTTGATGGTAGAAAATTGTTTTGATTTGGGATCGGATCAACGTGTGTGTACTTATTGTTATAACAAATTAAACCAAAACCAGATGCCTGCTAGGGCGGTTCATAATAATCTTGAATTGGTTGAGGTTCCTTCTGAATTGAAGGATTTAAATACTTATGAATCTATTTTGATTCAAAGTATCCATCCCTTTCAGGCTATTGTAAGAATGGAGCCAAAGACAGGGAAGTTGCCTCCAGCAGATTTACAGAGAGGATTAAAGGGAAGAGTTGTTTATTTGCCTCTAGATTTGAACAAAAACATTAACACAATTGGAGTAGAAAAAGTTGAAGAGGAACCTCTGGTTATCTTGGTTAATGGGGTTCCGACAAAGAATAAGAAAATATGGCAAGATTTAGTGGATGTTAGGAAAGTCAAAAAGGCAACATTGTATTTGAAGAAAAATAATAAGTACTATATAAATGTATATGTTGCAGAAGAGGAAGAAAGTGATGAAGAGGATAGCGATTTGTTTGCTGGCAAATTGAGAAAGTAGAGGCCTCTAAAAGTGAAGAAATATATGAACATTATAGTGTTCATCCTTTGCATTCCAAGGAAGTCATGGGGAATGCAATTGAGTTGTTTCAAATGAAACAAGCCAAAGGGAGTCCCATTAGTGTTTGGGAGGAAAGTTTGGAAGCTCGGTGTTTCCCACAGCTATTTCCCACAGGTCGAGGAGGAAGATATGATGAGCGACCTCATCAAATTCCTGCGTCTGAATACCGGACTTTACGATTGTATGCAGAAGATCCTAGGTTTCGTCAATGTATTCCCTATTTGTTTCATCTCCTGTTTGAAAGCGATCTGTCTGGACTGTCATATGCAGTGAACCACATCTTAAAAAGTGGTATACAGATGCGAAACATCTCGGCAAGTGACTTTATGCATAAAGTCAATGTCCAAGACAGTATTTTGGATTCTCACCTAATTAATCTCATGGCGTGTCAGCGTGGTACTAATGAGTACTGGTACCGTCGTAATGGTGATTTAAAATGTATGCTGAGGAACTTAGGAACTCCAACATGGTTCCTTACTCTGAGCTGTGCCGAGTATGGCTGGGAAGACTTACTTGAATTTCTACGAGAGGCAAATGGAAATATTGAAAACATTGAATTCAAGACACCTGGAGAACTGTGTTTTTTGGATCCAGTGAATGTATGCAGGTACTTCAATCATAGATTTGAAGCTATGATGTCTTTCATCACAAATAAGAAGAATCCACCTCTTGGAGAGGTGTTGGATTTCTTCTGGAGAAAGGAGTACCAAGCAAGAGGTGCTCCTCATATACATATGTTGTTGTGGATCAAGGATGCACCTAAATTTGGAACAGATCCGGATGACTTAGTGATAAATTTGATAGAACAGTATTCTACGTGTGCTGTTCTAAACGCAACGGAGAAGAAAAGCCTAAGAGAACAAGTTCTACGTTTCCAAAGCCATCGTTGTGGAAAGTACTGTCGTCGTAAATTCAGAAACAAGGACAAGTTCTACACCAAATGTCGTTTCAACTTTCCACGACCGGTGATTTCTAAAGGAAGAGTGAACAGTTTGATGTCTTCGCTGTGACATAATGTGACGAGGAAATCACCCAAAAATACATACAATTTGAAAAGGAACGAAGAGTCCAAGTACATCAACGACTACAACCCAGTGATTTTGTCCAAGTGGAATGCTAACATGGATATGCAGTTTGTGGCTGACAACTGTATGGCTGTGGCTCGGTATGTGACATCTTACATCACCAAAAAAGAAAAGACAGAATTGAAGGATATGTGGGAGGACATTTCCCATGAAAAGAGCCTCAGCAAGAAGTTGTACAGTTTCAGTCTGAAGATGTTGTCGCATCGAGAAATCAGGGCTTATGAATGTTGTGACCGATTGTCTTCAGCAAGTCTCTATGCCAAATCCAGGAGTATCGTTTGGGCGAGTCTTGGTCTTGCTGCAACGCGAAATCGAGTTCTAAAACCTGTCCGGAAAATTGAGTATTTGGCAGAAAAGGAACCAAACAGTACCGACATTTTGAAGACCAACATGTTGGATACATATTATCCAAATCGAAGCAGTCACCTTGAGAATGTTTGTCTATATGAGGTGCTACAAAATTATATATTCAAGAGGAACATCAAAGAAGATATTGAGAAAGGAGTGTATGCTGTAATTGGAAGTGAGGGATGTCTGGTCAAGCAAAGAAAATGCCAATTAGTAAACCATCGAAAATTGAGTGGCGAATCTCCAGAAAAAAAGGAGTTTTTCTATTTAGCACTTTTGCAACTTTTCAAGCCTTGGCGTGCAGAAGAGGAACTGCTTGGAGATTTCCTCTGTTACGAAGACTCTTTCACTGCTGCTAAGGAGACCATAGAATGTCCTGCTTTTCCCAAATATCAAGAAATGTTGACTTTGGAAATTGAGCAGGAAGCAACGATTGCAGCAGAGATTGCCAGAGACAGTTCTCAGGACAGTCAGAGTTCTGTTTCATTGAGTCAGGATCCACTAGGAGGACCTATTATCGAAAATGAAGCTGCCACTGCTATGAATGAAGTGG
This sequence comes from Lissotriton vulgaris, assembly GCF_964263255.1. Classification (NCBI taxonomy): domain Eukaryota; kingdom Metazoa; phylum Chordata; class Amphibia; order Caudata; family Salamandridae; genus Lissotriton; species Lissotriton vulgaris. Next base: position 657,471,374 of record NC_141694.1, on the reverse strand, counting down.
AAAGAGCCATGGCACATGCTCAGGAGGATGCAGTTAACTTAGAAGACTTGGAAAAACAACTCAACGTTGAGCAGAGGAAAATATATGATGAAGTTACCAAGCAAATTGAGCATGGATTAAGTCATGAGAAGAAAGAGTGCTCATGTACATCGTTGAAGCCTGTCCGACTGTACGTGAGTGGAGAAGCGGGAACTGGAAAAAGTTTCCTCATTAAAGCAATTTCATGTTATTTGCAGAAAAGGACTGAGACATCGTTGTCTTGTGTTGTTACCGCTCCTACTGGATTGGCAGCACATAACATTAAAGGGATTACTTTGCATCGTCTACTGATGCTGCCGGTGGAGCATGACAACAAATTACAATACCACAAGTTATCTGGGGATGCTTGTTGTGAAGTTTCAAGAGTCTTGAGGAAAATGAAACTTCTTATCATTGACGAAGTAAGCATGGTTTCCAATGTCATGCTTGCCTTTGTGCATTTGAGAATGCAAGAAGTTCTTAAAACTGAATATGATGTGTTATTTGGTGGCAAACACATCATTGTTTTTGGAGATCTTCTGCAGCTGACACCAGTAAAAGGACAACCTGTGTTCAAAATACTCACGCATGAAGATACCAGGAAGTGCCTAGGGAGCATTGGCAACGTCAATATATGGTTAAATTTCAATTATGCTGAACTGCATGAAAATATGCGTCAGGCGAAGGATGAAGATTACAAGAATATTCTACAAGATATTAGAATTGGAAAAGTGACCCAGCATGGGAAAGAAGCTTTAAATGCACGATTACTGTCAAATGTATATCCCGAACAAGACATTGTGCCTGAGAATATTTTTCAGAAAATTACTGAGAAGAAATCCGGAATATGTTTGATGCCAACTCTTGCAGAATGTGCCATCTTCAACAACAAAATGTTGAATTTAGAAAAGCAAGAGATTGTGAAACTTGAAGCTATTGACAAAATAGAGCATATGGGATCAACAATTATTTTGTCTGAGAATTTGAAATCAAAATTGGATTCATTAGAGAAGACTATATCTAAAACAGCGGGTTTCGAAAAGACTTTGAATGTGTGTTTAAATTGCCGAATCATTTTGAGAAGGAATTTACATGTTGAAAGAAGTCTGGTAAATGGATCAATGGGTAATGTTATTGATTTTGAGAAATACAGAAGTAGAGATGGTATTGAATTTATAAAAATTAAATTTGATGGCATTGAGGAAGTACAGCTAATTGGTCGTTGTTCTGCTAGGTTTTTGCTTGTTAAAGATTTATATGTTCGCCGTAAACAGTTTCCTGTTTGCTTGGCATATGCGGTGACAATCCATAAATCGCAAGGTTTAAGTGTAGATACTGCATTGGTGAATATTGGCAGTTCTGTGTTCAAGGAGGGTATGGCATATGTGGCATTGTCACGAGTTAGAACTTTATCGGGATTGTACCTGATTGACTGTGATGTCACAAACATTTGTGCGGATCTAGATTGTGTTAAGGAATACAATAGGTTAAGAAAAGAGTATGCGCCACATTTGCCTCAATATCCTTTGTTTGAGAAACGTGTGGTAGGCCGGAAACGAAGAAATATCAGTAATAGTAGGGAGGTTGTAGCAAAAAGCCCAAAAGTCGATGAACCGAAAATTGTAAGCAGAAAGAAAGTGGATTCTGTTGAAGATGTTGTCGGTTTTCAATTTGAAAACAGTTCTGGTGTCAACTGCTATGCAAATGTAGTGGTTAATGTTCTCTTTTCACTAGAGACTTTAAAAGAACAGATTGTGTTCAATTCGGAACAAAGTTTATGCTGCTTGTTGAATTCTGTGTTAGAGAAATGTAGCACTGATCGAACAAAAGTAGAAAGTGTGTCTGAAGTTCGTTATCTGTTAGATGAATGTTCAGGTCAAACAGACTTCTCTGAAAATAATCAGCAGGATTGTCAGGAGTTTTTAATGTATATGCTTGATGTATTGCAAGATGAGGGTGTAGATGTAGATCACCTGTTTGGGCTTTCTTATCAATGGCAGCATGACTGCGAGAACTGTATGGTATCAAGTACTACTAGTGTAGACTCAGAAAGATTTATATATTTAACTTTGCCAGACAGTAAATCAGTCTCCTTTAATAAGCTAGTAAATGCAGCGAATCACAACATGGAGTGTAGCCAATGTAAATCTGAAATGATGTCAACATTATTTATACGAAGATATGGCCAGTATGTCATTTTATTGATCCAACGATGTAGGCCTGATGGATCAAAATTGTCAACTTTAATAAAAAAAATTGTTGCTTCTCAGCTGTCAATATCAGGAAGGACTTTTGTAACTGTAGCAATTATCTATCACGATGGTCCTTCAACAACATCAGGACATTACACAGCTTATTTAAAGTCTCGAAACGGCTGGTCATTCTGCAACGATTCTGTTGTAACTTTCAAAAAAAAATTGCCGTTTGACCTTAAAAATTCTTACCTGGTGTTTTTAAAACCAAAATTTTAAGGAAAGAATCTGGGGATTTCCTCTGAGGAATTGCAAAAGGTTCATGAAGTAGAGGGAATGTAAGTCTGCAATGCTATCTAGATTATTGGTCCAAAACTTTTAATTATAATGTCAATTTAAAAATCCAACTATATAAACCTGATGCAAGTAAGTCTGCTTCATAGTAAGCAGTATCAGTGTCATAGGAAAAGGAGAACATGAGTGAGAAAGAAGGGTAAGATATTAGTAGTCCAGGATTGTGAAAATAATCTTAAATGTTTTCTTTTTGAAAGTTGCGAAAATAGAAAATGATGGGATTTGATTGGAAGAATTACAAGAGTTGTGAATCGCTGCAACATGATTTGGCCAAGTGGAAACATGTGGTAGAATGTGAGAAGTCTTTTATTGTATGTAACATATTTTTCAAAACGATGGAGGTTTTCTTTCAGAAAGTGGCGGGCTGAAAATATTTATAGCACAACAGAGTGGACGCTGTTCATAGGACATCATTCGACGTTATGGAAAGTAAGTTAATTTTAAGGAGTTTTGAATTCAGATTTCTTAGGTTCTATGGGTTTTTTAAACACAATCATTTTGATTGTGTTTTTTTTCTCCCCGCTGTTACATGATGAATACCTTCAAGTCACTGATTTAAGTGAAATTTGATACATTCTGAGAACAGCAAAAATAAACCATTTAACATCTATAATTAATGTTCTACTTTTTGTACTTATGATATACATTTAGAAATGTGAGGAAGATATGGAGAAACTGAGGCTTCTGTAAGTGTCAAAGTTAATGCTTACAGTGCTGCACTTCTGGGTACTGTTTTTTTTAAAAAACTGAATAGGTCTCACCTTAAAGAAACCTCTTGAAAGGACACATCTTATTTGCATCCTGAAACAATCATTTAAAATGTTAGACACAATTTTATGATGGCTTTACATCTTTTTTGCGCTGCTATTGCATCACTATTGTGAGACATCAGCAGTGCAAAAGATGCACCATGTTCCAAAATAGGCCTCACTTCATCAGCATCAAGATACTGTTTGTTTAAAATATATATCTTTAGGATTGTGTAGGGGACGTAGAGCAGCAGAGGCTTCTGTAAATGTCAAAGTTGTTGAAAAACTGTTTCTTCTTGAACCTTTTCCCTTGTCTTTTCAAATTTTTAAATACATGTTTTAATATTTTTGAAATGTTTCTTCTCTCTTTTACAGATTGAAAGTATGAAAAAATATTTGAAAAAGTTAACAAGAATTATAAGGTAAATGTTTTCTACTCTTTTAACCCGCAATCCACTGCTGATGATGTCCCTGACTATGTCATGAATGATGTAATAAGTGGACATGACTTACTTCATTGGTAGGCCTTCACATGTATTAATGCATACACTGCTGCACTTCTGCGTACTGTTTCATATGCTGGACTACATCTGCACTATGAGATACCTAAGCAAAGGCAACACAGGTGATGTGATTGTGAAATGAGCAAAAGAAACTCCACGTTTTTCAATTACATTACTTGTGTTTTCTAAGTTTACGAATGACATTGTGCAGATGAACTTTAGGTCTGTCTATGGACACAGAAGAGGTCTGGCCGTTGTTCAAGAGTGAAGTGGACATGTTTTACTTCAATGGTAGGCCTTCACATGTATTACCTCCTCTGTATTCTTCAACAAGCATAAATTTGATATGCAACCCTGAGTAGGCCTCACCTTAAACAAACTTTTGGAGAGGACACACCTTATCGTCATCCTGAATCAATCATTTAATCTATCACATTTAACATCTATTAGTTCTACTGCTTCATTTCTTTAATCCTTACTTTCCTGCGTTTGCTACTTCCCTCATTCTTTTCTCTATTACTTAATTATTCTACTCCTTCCAGTATTTTTCTCAGTCCCTCTCTTCTCATACTTCTTCATTCTTATTCACTCATTCTGTCTCTATTAATGTTACTGTTTCTGAATGATCTCAAAAACATTTTTAAAACAAGAACAGTAAGTATAAGGATAGGAAACAGACATTTATGTTACAAGAAAGACAGCTATAGGAAGTAAACAAAAGATACTGTTACTCGCAATCCACTGCTGATGATGTCACTGACCATGTCAAGAATGATGTAATATGTGACATGATCAGAAGTGGATTGCGGGTAACAGTATCTTTTCTTTACTCCCTATAGCTGTCTTTCTTGTAACATAACTGTCTGTTTCCTTCCCTTATACTTACTGTTCTTTTTTTTAAAAAAAAATTTTGGTTCGCTCCTGGTTCGCGTACCGGAGTGCGAACTGGGAGCGAACTAAAAGAAATAGAGGTTGGCAGAGTTTCAAAAATTCTACCAATTTTTTTTATAATGGGGAGGTAGTTCTGAAAAGAACTTTTTTTTGGTTTTTGTTGTTTTAAATTTTTTTTATTATTTTTCTCAACATTTTTTAGATTTTTTTTGTTTTTTCTGAACATTTTGTAATTTTTTTGTTTTTTGGGGGGGAGGGGGGAAACAAAAATGATTCATTGAAAAGGGCTCAACAGGAGCAACGAAAAAAAGAAGAATTTATTTTTTGGGGCGTTTCGGGCAAACATGATTATTGATAGCTTTTATTATAAGAGTAATGCTACTTTCTCGGTAGCATATTAATTGGTTGCACCGCACGCACACTTGCTTTACTTCTCCCATGTCCTTTTGAATGTTCGGGACCACCTCCCTCGCCTCTGGTCCCGATACTTCTTGGATGACAGATCTTCTCGCCATTGCCGGGGGATTTTGCTGTTCATCGCGAAGCTGGGCAGCACTATTATTATTTGGGTGCCACCTACTCATGTGCCTATGCACCGTGTAATTTCCGAAGCTATATTTTTTGTCAGTCCCCCTTGAAAGTCGATCGTCACAAATACGGCAAAAGACATATCTGGCATTGACTTTTTTTTGCCCTGCTGGAAATTTGAAAAATTGCCAGATGAAGTTTTCTTTTCTGTTGTATCTCCTGGGCTCCACTGGCAAAAACTCAGGCTCTTCCTCCTCTTCCTCCTCTTCTTGATCTTCCTCTTCCTCAAAGATTGCTTGAGCAGGTGGTCCTTTCTTCCCTTGAGGAGGGGGAGGTGGTGGTGGGGGTACACTAGCTGAAGCAACTATTGAAGCCATTTCTCAACAATGAAAAAGGGTCTTTCTCTCACCAAGATGAAAGTCAGAGTGAGGAAAGAAGGAGGGGTTTTCATCATTTGGGAAAAGCAAAAGTTCTAAACCAATGAAAAGTGTTAATTTTAGATCACTTGACGTAGTATTACATCATTAGGAAACCAAAAGTGAAATGAACCAATGAAAAGTGTTATTACCGAGTCACATGACCTGCTGTGTTTACGTTTCGCGCTTTGCGTCGCTTTCTGGTCCGTTTCCGGGTCCGCTAACTTGGCGCGTCCAATGACGTATTACGCGACAACGCAAAACGTCATGCTAACGTAACAGTTACGCTAAAGAAACGTTTACTGGTTCGCGGACCGAGCCGCGGCTTTAAATTGAGCTAACGGGAAGCAGACCGGTTCGCGGACTGGAAGCGAAACATAAAAAAAAAAAAAAAATTTAAATTGTCTAAAAAATATGTAAAAAAAATTTTAAGATTTAAAGAAGAATACATTTTACAGCTACAGATATTAGCTTTTAAAAAACCATTGAAATTCAATGAAAAAAACATAGGTTAAAGACCATATATAGTTAGGAATTTGCATTTACAAAACCTTATTTTATTCGCACAAAACCATTGAAATTCCATATATAGTTAGTTGCACTAACTATATATCGCGCACCCGCAATCCACTGCTGATGATGTCACATATTACATCATTCATGACATGGTCAGTGACATCACTGATGACATCACTGATGACATCTCAAATGACATCACTGAAGACATCTCAAATGACATCACTGATGACATCTCATTTGACATTACTTATCACATCACTGATGACATCATTCATGTGATAATACGATGAACCTCTTCAAACTCTAATATAACCTTAGATACAATCAGTGTAAACAGACACTCACAGACTGTCACTCATCCATGGAGTTACTCACACACCTAGTCAGTCATGCAAAGAATCAATCACACCTACATTTCCTCAACTATACAGTTATACACACCTTACTTATTCAAACATATACTAACACATATTTACTCTCTTATACAATCCTTGATACAAGTTCACAATGATCCATACAGCCACTCACACATTCACTGGCTCTTATGCACAGTTATTTATATATGTCAACTCTCACATGGACTGTGTTTTACATATGTACTTACTTTGACATGTAGCACTGAGATATCCTTTCACTCACCAATACACTCATGCACACAGTCAACCGCCCATACAGCTGTTTCCACATGCACTTTTGAACCCATACATCTAGTGAATCAACTGCTCACACATCTATGCACAGAGTCATACACCTCCCAGCCACCCCCACACACACTCTCACTCTCCCATACAAATACTTGGGCAACCAATCAATAACCCATATAGTTACTCATATAGCTACTGATCAACACATGCAGCAGTTTACAGAACAACAGACATAATGATGCACAAATTAAGACAGTTTAGTCACTAACCCATGCACTCAGTGAGACACATTTAATCACTCACTTATACAGTCAGTCATGCACCTACTAAATCCTTCATCCAGACACTTATACATCCACTCATTCTTCAATATGTAATACATATTTTAACTTTACAGAAACATACAGTCACTAGATAATGTCATCAGTGATGTCATCAGTGATGTCATTTGAGATGTCATCAGTGATGTCATCAGTGATGTCACTGACCATGTCATGAATGATGTAATATGTGACATCATCAGCAGTGGATTGCGGGTGCGCGATATATAGTTAGTGCAACTAACTATATATGGAGTTTCAATGGTTTTGTGCGAATAAAATAAGGTTTTGTAAATGCAAATTCCTAACTATATATGGTCTTTAACCTATGGTTTTTTCATTGAATATATATATATATATATGTTTCAGAAAAGCCAACTCCATGGGTAACACCTTGGTCTCCAGTAGTCCGGAAATCAAATCCTCCTTAGATTGGTTAACTAAAAGTAAGGGCTTCATCAAATGTGCAACGTGCAAGGCATGTAAGCAGGGCATTAATAAGACTGAATACCATAGCCCATTCCATAGTACACCTAGGAAAATTGTTAAAAAGCTTACATGCAAATCAGAATATGCAGTCTACGTATTAGAGTGCCCTTGCGGATTGAAATACGTAGGGAGCAAAAGACCTCAGTGTCATAAGAGAATTCTTCAACACCTACGGGCCATCAAAAATGGTGATGAATCATACCCCGTGGCTCGTCACTTTTCTGCAGTTCACGCAAAAGATTCTGATCTGTTGAAGTATTACATTGTTGATTGCATTTTACCCTTGAGACGTGGTGGTGACAGAAACGCTAAATTAAGAAGGTTGGAAACGAAATATATTCTTGAGATGGACACTAGGATCCCTAATGGGTTGAACTCAACAGAAGATTTTTATACGTTTTTGTAAATCAATATATGAAGTTCAAAGTGATTTTAAAACTGTATATATCTTCTGGTGTCCTTCCACTATGAATAAGTCATATGGCCGTACGAGTAATGAATCAATTTAATCATTTCACATTTTCCAATAATATGTTTATTTCTCACAATTTTCTTGGTGTTCAGGGTGGTGAATACACTGTTTGAGTTATATTAAGTTTATGGATGAAGCTATCCTAGTGCTCTTGCTTTGGCAGAGGCTGACTACAATCCTCCACATGTGCTAGTCACGGATGTGACTCATGTTTTTCAAGCAAACTAGATCCATTTTTTGAAACAACCTTATAGGACTTTTTATAGCATAGATTTTTTAATCATGCGGATATTTTAAAAAGGTTCCTTCAAATGGGGTTGTATTTTTATTGATGGAATGGTTTTATCAGTAATAATGAATTTAATTATTTATTGATGCTTTTATTCGATGCAGTAGATATTTATTGTTAATGTTTACTTGAAATGCGAATTTGTACATGATCTTAGCACATTTGGCACTTTAATGTGTATTTAACAGCAATATTTGCACAGGAGGTAAATAGTAACAGCCTAACTTGATAGGACTGTATTTCACAGATATAACTGCATTTAAGCAGGAACCGAGTCTTTCATCCATGTTTAGCACTTTAGCAATAGCACTGTCACTTTAAATAGTGTTGTTCTGCCCATGTGATGTGTCATGTGATCAAGGTCCGAGAGGGACCGAAACGCGTCATGGCGGTGGTGTTGGGCAAGTAATGAAATAAAAAGGAATATTTGCACGAAATCTCGGTCTGCATCGTCTCTTTGGATTCGAGTCCTGTGTGCTGGAGGCGAAATCAGGAAGATATATATATATATATATATATATATATATATATATATATATATATATATATATATATATATATATATATATATATATATATATATATATATATATATATATATATATATATATATATATTCACTGAAAAAACCATAGGTTTGTGTAGGGATTGCCACCGTCGACATTGCCAGATGCCAAAGATTCCGTACTGAACGCCCCTTACGGAAATACTACAAGTCCCAGAAGGCCATACGGCGCTGGGGATTGGGACAATGGGACGATCTTATTTAAACTCCACCTACGGAACATAACGGGGCTTGTCAATCTTGTTCCAGGTTCTCTCGCTAGCAGTATGGTTTGTCCTCGCCGGAGTTCGTGATATCTTTGTCTGCGCTGACGAAGAGCCAGCGTGGTCAGAGTCCTGTTAGTCATCTGCGCCGACGAAGAGCCTGCGTGTTCAGAGTTCCTCTAGTGTTATTGTTACAAGCCGAATCTTGCCGCGCAAGTATACCTGAGGTGTGCGGGCTCGCCTCCTACGTTATTCTCTTATAGTTTTTGATACTCGTTTAGTACTGGTGCATATTAATTTTTGTTTATGGACCTTGGGGGTTACAATACATCTATATCAGTAGTAACTGCCACGAATAGTATTCCGGGCTACTCCGTCCACAAGAAGTATTGTGGTCCTTACAGGGCGTGTCTTATAACGCCAAGTACGAAAAGCCCAAACAGAACCTCTTCTAGGCAAACTGAGGTGTGTATAGTTCGAGAAGTGAAGATAACTTCTCAGTACCTTTGGCAAGATCCTCATCATCGTGAAAAGTATACGTTCTGGATTCATTCTCGGTGACACGGTGTGGAGGAGTTGGTGAGTCTAGTAACAGGGGGGAAAAGAGTTCAGACAGTGGCAGCTTGTGGTACTAACTTCCTGCTCTCTGTCTTCTCCTCGTCTGCAGTGTCACAGTACCGGTGACATCGTGGGTATATTGATCAGACGATACCGAAAGCACCAGATCCCCAGTTGCCAAACCACCTCCCGGCCCCTTTCTGTACATGCTCGAATAGTGGTTATATTTCCATTGTTGGGTTTTGTGCAGTGTGGAGTTGGGAGGACTATCGCCTATCGTCTCTGCTGGCCATCGGAGTCAGGTTAGTGGCGCTTGCGTGTTCTTGCGCTGCTTTCAATCCCGACAGATTGACAAGCCCAAGAATACAGCCCAGCCTAGACGATGGACACGAATACCATTCTTACTTCCTTATTGGAGAGTTTCACAGAACTACAACAAGAAGTTCAAACCTCTCGTGCAGAGAACCAAGCCTTATACAAAGAGGTATCCGACTTGCGTAGAGAGATGTCCGATCTTGCGCAGAAGGAGCCGGTTGTGAAACCGTTGATTAGGCCGGCTACTTTGCCCCCGCCTTCTTCCTTCCAACCAGGGGGTTCTTTTGCAGCCCCTTCCACTTCAACCGAGACCAATCCCACGGTTCATATCATCCAAAATCACGAAATACCTCTAGCTCCTCCCGAAAGGTTTTATGGAGACCCTAGAACATTTGAAACATTTTTGAATCAATGTCATCTTCACTTCTTATGTAGGTCTATGGTCTTTCAGGATGAGGCTTCCAAAACAGCTTTCATGATGTCTTATATGGGAGGGAATGCGTCCAGTTGGACCATTCCCTTACTGGAACGGAATGACCCTGTTTTGCATAATTTCTCCGATTTTTGTCGTGAATTACGAAAATTATTTGACAGGAAGTCCCATATGTTGTCCTTAGACTGCAAGTTAATGTCTTTACGACAAGGATCACAGGATCTGTTGTCGTACATCACCACGTTTAATCGCCTCATTGTAGAAACGGACTGGCCGGCTCAGAAGCGGATTTCTTTGTTTTATCAAGGCCTGCGGGGCGAGTTGAAGGACGTATTGGCACAGGTGGTGCAATTGCCTTCTACTTGTGAGGAACTTATAGATCTAACCGTCCAACTGGATCACCGGTTGCTGGAACGAAAAGGAGATAGAAACAGGGGAGACAATAAATACTCTTATCCCATGGTTAAACTCCGGCATGGGGGTGAAGAAAAAACCAAGACTCAAGAAGGACCAGAACCCATGCAAATCGGAGGAATCCGTGGTCCTCTCACCAGGGAAGAAAGAGACAGGCGAAGGAGACTCAAACTTTGTCTATATTGTGGCAAAGGTGGGCATTTTATCAACGAATGTAGAGCCAGGAATTACGTTCCGGGAAAGAATCCCCTTCCCCGAGTACAGGCCACTCTGACAACGAATGAGCCGTCGGAAAAATGAAGGTCTCGGATCAGATTGAGACCTCTGATTTGAGACGGCCGCCTACCATGGTCTCCCCTTATGTGGCAAACACCTTTCACCCTGCAGTCGCCCATATGAACATAAGTGTTTCTCTATTGGTAGCGAACCAGGACTCTTTAAGAGTCGATGCCCTGTTGGACTCGGGGGCTACAGGGAACTATATCGACCAAGACTATGCATTCCGAATGGGTATCCCCTGTGAAAAGAAACGGGCGCCTGGGACCGTTAAAGCAGTGGACGGTACAGTACTTTCATCGGGCCCTGTAATGTACCACACCCTTGCTTTATTAATGAAATTCGGAGTGGACCACTGTGAGTACATCCAGTTTGACCTCATAGATGCAACGCAATTCCGTCTCATCCTGGGTATGCCCTGGCTCACAATGCAGGATCCTAAGGTAAGCTGGTCATCTCGGACAGTCAGTATGACTTCTGAGTATTGTAGAGAACATTGTCGGGACAAAATAAACCATGACGTCCCACCTGATCCATCACCCGCTACTTATTTAGCTGGTGCATGTTCCATTGACTTGTTTTGCTGTGCCACAGTTCTGCCGGCTGAGTACCGTGAGTTTCACGCCTTGTTTGACAAACACAAGGCCACCCAATTGCCTCCTCATCGTACCTATGATTGCCGTGTAGACCTCATCCCGGGTGCGGATATCCCTTGTAGCAGGGTGTATGCCATGACGGAAAAGGAGACGCAATATCTAAAGACCTACATAGATGACAATCTGGCATCTGGGTTTATACGACACTCCACCTCTCCTGCTTCTTCACCCATGTTCTTTATACCCAAGAAGGACTGCGATGAGTTGCGACCTTGTATTGACTATCGAGCCATAAACAGAGTAACAATCAAGAACCGATACCCTCTGCCCCTGATCCCTGTTTTGATGGATCAGTTGAAGGGAGCTCGATATTTCACCAAACTTGATCTCCGCGGAGCTTACCATCTTGTGCGCGTGAAGAAGGGGGAAGACTGCATTTCGAACTAAATTTGGCCTCTACGAATACCGGGTGATGCCTTTTGGCCTCTGCAACGCCCCAGCCGCCTTCCAGTTTTTCATGGATGAGGTGTTAAGGGGGTGTTTGGAGTCATTTTGTGTGGTTTACATTGATGATATTTTGATATATTCTGCATCTCTGTTAGACCACATCACACATGTAAAAACCGTGTTGGAACTGCTACAACAAAACTCGCTGTATGCCAAGTTGGAGAAATGCCTTTTTCATGTTCAACAGGTTGCCTTTTTGGGATACGTGATTGATGCTCAGGGGTTTCAAATGGACATGAGGAAGGTCAATGCCATACTGACCAGGAAAACGCCATGGAACGTCAAGTCAGTGCAGAGCTTTCTTGGCTTTGCCAAATACTATCGGCGATTCGTTCAGGATTTCTCTAAGGTCATTCATCCTATCACTGCCCTCTTGCGAAAAAACGTCCCTTTCATATGGGGTGAGGAGGCTGAGCGCTCATTCCAACTTCTTAAGGAGAAGTTCACCCAAGCACCCATTCTTCGACATCCGTACCCTAAGCTACCATTCGTGCTGGAAACTGACGCGTCACAGTATGCCCTCGGTGGAGTCCTGTCCCAACGTCACCCTTCCACAGGTCAGCTCCATCCCGTGGCATATTACTCTAAGAAGCTCACGCCCTGTGAAGTTAATTATACCATCACTGACAAAGAGCTCCTAGCCATCAAGAGAGCATGTGAAGAATGGAGACATTACCTCCTAGGGGCATTACATACTGTGGAAATCATTGCAGATCATCTTAATCTGTTGTTTTTGAAAACGGCAAAGGCTTTGACTCCTCGTCAACTGAGGTGGACACTCTTCTTTTCTGACTTTGACTTTGTGATCAAGTATAGACCCTGGACTCGGAACGTAAAAGCAGATGCGCTCTCTAGACTGGAGGATGGGGAAGCAATAGCTCCCACTGAACCCCCTTCCATTCTTAAGGAGACCGAGCAATCGGAGTTGTCTATTGCCTTAATCACCTCCGATGATTTCCTTGAAGACGTCAGAATTGCCCTAACTGACCTGGACATACCGTCCTGGATCCAAGAAGAGCCCGCTCACCGATGCGAAAAGGATCAGTTAGCGTATCATTACCATTCCTTATACATACCCCGAACCGTGTTACAACGCAAGGTGTTAGAATGGGCACACGATTCTGTACTAGGGGGACACATGGGCATTCACAAGACAACCGCTACTGTGGAACGATCGTTTTGGTGGCCTGGTGTCCGAGCCGATATAAAGGAGTATGTTAAAAGCTGTGCGGTTTGTGCCCAAGAAAAGGCCTGTCATACTAAACCGCCAGGGCTGTTGCACCCGTTATCGATTCCACCCAAACCGTGGCATACCTTGTCTATGGATTTTATCGTGGAGATGCCCCCTTGTGAGAAACAGACAGTCGTTTTGGTGGTAGTCGACCATCTTACCAAGATGGGACATTTTATATCTTTACCTGGTCTGCCTTCCTCCAGTGACTTAGCTAGAGTTTTCCTGCAACACATTGTGCGACCACATGGATTACCGAGTGTGTTAATAACAGATCAGGGAACACAATTCACCTCTCGTTTTTGGAAGGCTCTATGTACCATCCTTCAGATCGATGCTCGGCTATCGTCCAGCTACCATCCACAAACGGATGGTAAAACAGAACGTCTGAATCAGACTCTTGAACAATATCTGCGATGTTTTACGTTGCAAAACACCTCTGATTGGACCACCCTTTTGTGGTTGGCGGAATTCGCCTACAATAATGCTATACATACCACCCTGGGATGTTCTCCGTTCTTTTGCCTTTATGGATTCCACCCGGACATGCTCCCCTTTGAGTGGCCAGCTGAATCCCTAGTTCCTACCATCCATGAACACCATGCTCATCTTAGGGCAATCCTGATCGATGCTCGGAACAGTTTTGAAAAAGCCCAAGCAGCCCAGAAGCTTTTTGCTGACAAAAGACGGTCCCCAGAGCCTGAGTATAAGGTTGGAGACAAAGTTTGGCTTTCCACACGCAACCTGCATCTGAAAGGACTTACGAAGTTGAAGCCTAAGTATGTTGGTCCCTATGGTGTTTGCGAAGTAATCAATGCTGTAGCCATAAAACTCTCCTTGACCGTGTCATGGACCATTCATCCTGTGTTTCATGTGTCACTCCTGCGTCCTTGTCTTCCAAGCGTACGGTTGCCTGAACGTCTTCGTCCTGTGGAGGTTGAGGGGCAAGAGGAATATGAGGTAATGTCTATCCTGGACTCTCGCATGGTGCGTGGCAGGATTCGGTACCTTGTCGCTTGGAAAGGGTTTGGCCCCGAGGACAGGACCTGGGAGCCTGCGGACCATCTACATTGTCCTGATTTGGTTGGACAATTCCATGAGCAGTATCCCGGTAAACGAGGACGACCGCCGGGACAGCGGTCCTTGAGAGTGGTTCTGTAGCGATTGCCACCGTCGACATTGCCAGATGCAAAAGATTCCGTACTGAACGCCCCTTACGGAAATACTACAAGTCCCAGAAGGCCATACGGCGCTGGGGATTGGGACAATGGGAGGATCTTATTTAAACTCCACCTACGGAACGTAACGGGGCTTGTCAATCTTGTTCCGGGTTCTCTCGCTAGCAGTATGGTTTGTCCTCGCCGGGGTTCGTGATATCTTTGTCTGCACTGACGAAGAGCCAGCGTGGTCAGATTTCTGGTAATCACCGACGCCGACAAAGAGCCAGCGTGGTCAGAGTCCTGTTAGTCATCTGCGCCGACGAAGAGCCTGCGTGGTCAGAGTTCCTGTAGTGTCATTGTTACAAGCCGAATCTTGCAGCGCAAGTATACCTGAGGAGTGCGGGCTCGCCTCCTATGTTATTCTCTTATTGTTTTTGATACTCGTTTAGTACTGGTGCATATGCATATTCATTTTTGTTTATGGACCTTGGGGTTAAAATACATCTATATCAGTAGTAACTGCCACGAATAGTATTCTGGGCTACTCCGTCAACAAGAATTATTGTGGTCCTTACAGGGTGTGTCTTATAACGCCAAGTACGAAAAGCCCAAACAGAACCTCTTCTAGGCAAACTGAGGTGTGTATAGTTTGAGAAGTGAAGATAACTTCTCAGTACCTTTGGCAAGATCCTAGTCGCCGTGAAAAGTATATGTTCTGGATTCATTCTCGGCGACACGGTGTGGAGGAGTTGGTGAGTGTAGTAACAGGGGGGAAAGGAGTTCAGACAGTGGCAGCTTGTGGTACTAATTTCCTGCTCTCTGTCTTCTCCTCCGTCTGCAGTGTCACAGTACCGGTGACATCGTGGGTAGATTGATCAGACGATACCGGAAGCACCAGATCCCCAGTTGCCAAACCACCTCCCGGCCCCTTTCTGTACATGCTCGAATAGTGGTTATATTTCCATTGTTGGGTTTTGTGCAGTGTGGAGTTGGGAGGACTATCGCCTATCGTCTCTGCTGGCCATCGGAGTCAGGTTAGAGGCGCTTGCGTGTTCTTGCGCTGCTTTCAATCCCAACAGTTTGACACTAGTTATAGTTAGCTGGAAATTTTACTGACATAAAACCATTGAAATTCCCACGTTATAGTTAGTTGGACTCACTATAACTTGCGCGCCTGCAATGCACTGCTGATGACGTCACATATTACATCACTCATGACATGGTCAGTGACATCACTCATGACATCACCGATGACACCATCCAGTGAATGTGTGTCTTTCTGAAAAATAAATATGTTTTATATATGTATATGTAAAAGTCGATGGAAGAATAAATGTTTAAATAAGTGTCTTAATGGATGTTTTTAAAAAAAAATGTTGATTGGTTAACTGGCTTATTAAGTGTATCTTAGTGAATACATATATTAGCGAGTATTGTTTAAATATTTAAATGTTTGTATCAGTGTTTCACTTTGTGTATAAGTGGCTGCATGGGTTGGTGAGGAGCTACATGTGTGTGTATATGGGTTATTAGATGTTTTTTTTAGTATCAGTATGAGTGTCTGTATGGTTTGGTGGGGGTGTTACTTAGCACATAGATGCATCAATGACTGACTCACTGTTTGTATGTTTTTTGAAGACAGCATATGTGCAGGACTGTATGGGTGGATGAGTGTGTATGTGTGTGTTAGTGAGTGAATGACTGTCTCACTAGTGTCTTTATCAGTAACTACATATGTTTTAATCTAGTATATGTGAGTATTGATGTATATAAGTGAGTATATGTGAGAGTGAGAGATTGAAAGAGTTCTTGTTTAAATAAGTATATGTTTCTATAAGTGATTGTTTAAGAGAGTAAGTATGTGTAAGTTTCCTTAGAAGTAAGGTGGTAGTGTGTGTATAGCTGTATATGCAAATAAATGGATGTTCAATAGTTTATTTGCATGTGTGATTATGTGTGTGAGTAACTTTTGGATGACTGTCCGTGTGTAACAGGATGTATAGGTGTTTCACTACATATGATGAGTGAATATATGTATGAGTGACTATATAGAACTGTTGGTGAATGAGTGGATGTGTATATAGATGGAGGTATTACTGAATTGGTTGTTGTAACTGGTATGGGTATCTCTATTTTTTTGAAAATTTTAGTTTCTATTTTTGAATATGTGTTTCAAGGGTTACATTACACTTAAAGGAGGTCTGTCACTCTGTCACAAGGATGGTGTCATCAGTGATGTCATGAGTGATGTCACTGACCATGTCATGAGTGATGTAATATGTGACGTCATCAGCAGTGCATTGCAGTCGCGCAAGTTATAGTGAGTCCAACTAACTATAATGTGGGAATTACAATGGTTTTATGTCAGTAAAATTTCCCGCTAACTATAACTGGTGTCAAACCTATGGTTTTTTCAGTGAATTTCATAGGTTTTTTAAATGCTAATTCCTAACTATATAAGGCCTGAAACCTATGTTTTTTCAGTGAATTTCAAAGGTTTTTTTAATGCTAATTCCCAACTATATAAGACCTGAAAGCCCACCAGGAATCTCCAGTATGCGCCAGGGGACTGCATTGCAGAGAGGTGTAAGGAAGCCACGCCTCTTTTTACATCTCTCTGCAACGCAGCCCCCGTGCATGCTTGAAGAGGGGGAACTAATTCCCCTTGCATACTGGGGGCCCCTGGGGGCCTACTAGCCCACCTGGAACCTCCAGTATGCGCCAGGGGGCTGCATTGCAGAGGTGTAATGAGACTATGCCCCTTGTTACACCTCTCTGCAATGCAGCCCCCTGCCGCGTTTGCAGAGGGGGAACTAATTCCCCTTGCATACTGGGGGTCCCTGGGGGCCAACTAGCCCACCAGGAGCCTCCAGTATGCGCCAGGGGGCTGCATTGCAGAGAGGTGTAACGAGGCAACACCCTTTTTTACACCACTCTGCAACGCAGCCCCCATGCATGTTTGAAGAGGGGGAACTAATTCCCCTTGCATACTAGGGGTCCCTGGGGGCCAACTAGCCCACCTGGAACCTCCAGTATGCGCCAGGGGGCTGCATTGCACAGAGGTGTAATGAGGCTATGCCCCTTTTTACACCTCTCTGCAACGCAGGCCACTGGCGCGCTTGCAGAGGGGGGACTAATTCTCCTTGCATATTGGGGGTCCCTGGGTCATATCTGCTCAAACAACGATATTCCGAACGATTGAAAATGACTTTTCTTGAGAAACATTTGATTTGGATTATCATGTCCTATACTTTGGGATTTTTGAAAGACTGACTTTGAGGATGCTATAAATTACTCAAGTCTGCCCGAATTGTGTGGGTAAAATTGATACCTAGTCACTTTGAATAAGAATGTACTTACGTCTCGTCTAACATTTGGAAGAAATATCTAGTTATATGACAACAGGATACCGACATAACTTGAAGGAAATAAGAACGCCCTGAAGAAGTTCTGTTGTACAGAACGAAACGTTTCGGCTGGCTGTGGTACATAAACTTAAGGAAAATAAAAGCATTTGAATATACACCAAGATTCAGCGCTTCAATAAGGACTCTAAGTGATATGATTTGATTGGACTTATTGTGCAAGTGGTGTTGTGCCAAACTATGGAATATTCTCCACTACTCTCTACTACTTACTCTCTCCTACTCCACTACTCTCGAATACTCACTCTCTACTACTCTACTACTCTCTACTACTCTCTCTCTACTACTCACTCCCTACTACTCACTATCTACTACTCTCTACTACTCACTCTCTAGTACTCTCTCTCTCTACTACTCACTCTTTACTACTCACTCTCTACTACTCTCTACTACTCACTCTCTACTACTCACTCTCTACTACTCTCTCTACTACTCACTCTCTACTACTCACTCTACTACTCACTCTCTACTACTCTATACTACTCACTCTCTACTACTCTCTCTCTTCTAGTCTCTACTACTCACTCTACTACTCACTCTCTACTACTCTCTACTATTCTCTCTCTCTGTTACTCACTCTCTACTACTCACTCTCTACTACTCACTCTCTACTACTCTCTCTTTACTACTCTCTACTACTCACGCTCTACTGCTCTCTACTACTCACTCTACTACTTACTTTCTACTACTCTCTACTACTCACTCTCTACTACTCACTCTCTACTACTCTCTACTACTCACTCTACTATTCACTCTACTACTCTCTACTACTCACTCTCTGCTACTCTCTCTACTACTCTCTACTACTCACTCTCTACTCTCTATTACTCACTCTCTACTCTCTACCTCTCTACCTCGCTCTACTTCTCTCTCTACTAGTCTCTACTTCTCTACCACTACCTCTCTACCTCTACCTCTCTACCTCTAGACCTCTACCTCTCTACCTCTCTTTACACACACACATATACACACATATATATGCATATATATGCATATGCCTTATATATATGTATGTGTATGTATATATGTATACACATACATATATAAACATATATAATCTGTATATCTATATAAATACAAATATAAATGCATGCATACATATACATATATGCCTACAGATGCATGTTATTTACATGAAAGTTTAAAAAACACTAATAAAAGCAAAGCTAAAAAGCCACCTCATTACAAACAGAATGGCTTTAACTTAAACGAGGGCGAGATCTATTGCATTTTCAATGCTTGTTTACTTTGGTTCCATCAAGAAGGCATTCAGATGTGTCACACATTTGCCATAAATTCTGAATGTTAGCACTCTAGTTGCTCATTAGATCACTGTAGTAAAGCTACTGCTCACCAGGGAAGTCTGCTGCTGGTATTCAAAGTGCATGTTTCAGTCTGCATGTAAGAATTTTTTTAATGAAATAGAAGATGATTTGAGAAGTCACTCAAAATGATTCCTAATTTTTCTTTCTGAAGCACTAATCATACTTTCTATGGCAAAATTAACCCCCTCATTTTGTTCATTTTTAAATTAAATGTTTTCAGACTTACCACTTCATTCCAATTAAGATGGCTTCTGGTGTGCCATACTTTTGTCATAAGTAAGACTGTTAGCGCTCTAGTTGTTCTTTAGAACACTCTGGGACATTCTGTCATTGGGCTATACTTGGGCTACATCTGGGTGATATTTGGGCTACATTTAGGCTCTTTTTTCTCTGGTGGCCATCTTGGGAGACTGTATGTCAGAATTTTTTAATGAAATAGAAGAGGATTTGAGAAGTCACTCAAAATGTGCCCTAATTTTTCTTTCTGCAGCACTAATCATACTTTCTATGGCAAAATATACCCCCTCATTTTGTTCCTTTTTAAATTAAATGTTTTAAGAGTTACCACTTTATTCCAATCAAGATGGCTTCAGGTGTGCCATACCTTTGTAATAAGTAGGACTGTTAGCGCTCTAGTTGTTCTTTAGAACACTCTGGAACATTCTGTCATTGGGCTATACTTGGGCTACATTTGGGTGATATTTGGGCTACATTTGGGCTCTTTTGTCTCTGGTGGCCATCTTGGGAGACTGCATGTCAGAATTTTTTAATGAAATAGAAGAGGATTTGAGAAGTCACTCAAAATGTGCCCTAATTTTTCTTTCTGCAGCACTAATAATACTTTCTATGGCATAATATACCCCCTCATTTTGTTCCTTTTTAAATTAAATGTTTTAAGAGTTACCACTTTATTCCCATCACGATGGCTTCAGGTGTGCTATACCTTTGTAATAAGTAGGACTGTTAGCGCTCTCGTTGTTCTTAAGAACACTCTAGGAGGCTGCAGTAGAACACAAAAGAATCAACTGACAGTCTCTGTCCTTGTTGGATGTACATGTTTTACTGAGAATGTCAGACTTCATTCTCACATGACTGAGAAAGATAATGTGAATTTACAGAAAATATGCTTTCAGTTTAGCTTATAGATCCCCTTCCAAACCACTGTGGGAAAATCATGAGTTAATAGTTTTCTTTCAAACATGATTCATGATATCACAGCGGAAGGCTTTTTCACATGGTAAAATGACCTTAGAACACCCCACAATTCCTAAAATGAGTATGGTACCATCAACAAATGATGTATAATGTAACTAAAGTCCTAAAACCCTCTATTAACTACAATGCTTTTTAATGAAGTGCTATCATGTATATTGGTCCCAAGATGGCTGCCAACACTTCTTGGATGAAGTGCTGACAGCCAATCAGATCAGATGTGTGGTTAGGCTCCGCCCAGATATATATATTTTTTTGAACCTAAATTACACAAAATCCACTGTAGCACATATCTTGAGACATAGCAAAGGCATATTGGGCTACCAGTCCCTACAATTTTGCCAAGTTTTGTGGAAATCCATTCAGCCGTTCGGGCTAAAAGTGAGTCCAACCGCCCTATGGAAATTAACATGGGGAAAACACGTTTTGGGACCCCCTTTTATCTCGGCCCCCGCTTGACGAATCCCCCCCAAACTTTCAGGGAAGGAGCGGACCGCAGCAAGGCAATTTTAAGGAAAATTACAGGCAGATTCCTCAACCGGTGCCAAAGTTATTCCCAATAGAATGTTGCGGATTTCCTATAGAAAACAATCCTAACTATAACTACCTACTGGCGACCGCCAGTAGGTAATATATATATAAGGTAATATATGTACATTTAAGTTGTATTGAATAAAACTCAGACTTTCTAGTGGTGCTGTACTTTAAACTGTTATTTGTTTTTATAATTTTTTATAATTTATTTTGTAATTCAATAGTGAAGCAATTGTAGATAAATAATGATTATAAAAAATTTACTTATTTATGCAGTGATCTACATATATGTTAAACATAGAATAATATAACCATAAGTAATATTTTGCATTTGGTAAGCAGCACAAACGAATATCTCTATATTTATAAATATAATTATGATACATGTTTATAAAAAATAATACACATACGTTTGGTATACATATATAGTCCAAATAAATGCTTATATACAGAAGGCTATGCTGTATATTTATGTTGGAGTATGGTGGTTATGTGGGGAGGAGCCAACTCTTGAGTAGTCTTCTAAAAATAAGGTACTTATCCGTGGATCTTATATTTGGGGGTAAACAGTTCCATAGTAGTTTGGCTGATTGAACAGAGAAGGATGTGCCACCGTGGTATTTTTCTTGTATGGTAGGATTTTGAGGCAAGGTGACAATCTACAGTGGAGGTTCCTTTGTTGAATGTATTTGGTGAATTTATTCCTGATGAGGAGCGGTCCTGTTCCATGTATTGCTTTGTGGGTGATACAAATCAGCTTGAATGTGGATCTTCTCACAACTGGTAACCAATGTAGGGCCTTCAAGGCAGGGGAGATAGCGGCTTGTGCCTTTATATGTAAGAGGAGTCTGGTAGCAGAGTTCAAAATCGGTTGTAGTCTTTTCATAGTTGTGAAAGATGAGCCATAGTAGAGGCTATTGGCGTAATAGAGGTTAGACAGAACAAGAGAGATAGTAGCCTTGACCTTATGTGGAAATCCCTGGTGGAGGAAGATGCATTGCAGAGTTTTTAGAGTAATGAAGCTTGATCATGCTAATGTGTCCACTTGGGCATTCATTGATAGCTTGGAGTCCATGGTAATTCTAAGTTCTCTTCCTTTGATACTTTAGGCGGCTTTCGCTAATTGTCAGGCCAGGCAGGGAGTGTATGACATTTATTCTGTTTAGAAGGTAGTATATTAACCAGTCGAGAGCAGACCCCTCTATGTCAGCCTCTCAGAGTCTTTATATTAGAGTGTCATGGTAACCCATGTCAAAGGCAGCTGAGAGGTCCAAGACAAGTAATGCAACGACACCGTTCCAGTCAAGTGTGTTCTTAAAGTCATTTAGGATGGCAATGAGGGCATATTCTGTGCCTCTTCCTGGGCGGAATCCTGTTTGGAAGTCTGAAAGTATGGAATTGTCTTTGATAAACTGTGACATCTTGGCAAATGCTGCTCTTTCTATCAGTTTGCCCAGGAAAGGTCCATTTGTAATTGGTCTGTAGTTGTCAGGATTAAGCAGGTGCAGGTGTGTTTAGTAATGCGCGTATGTATGACTTTTTTATATCTTCTGGAAATATTCCTATAGTTAAGGAATTTTTTATGCTTCTTCTTACTGTTGTGAGAGCTGAGGTAGTTAAAAGAATGTTATTGAAGGTTTGTTGTGGACATGGGTCAAAAGGGCTACTGGCAGGCCTGCTTGCTTTAACTAGGTCCATAAATCAATTGTGTGATATTTGTTGAAAGGAATGCAGAGGCTCGGTTAGCCTACTCTTGGAGGTTTTTTGGGAAAAGGGTGGGTGCTGGTGGTTTTACTTTGTTTTAAATAGGAGTCCAATGTGTCTGCTTTGGTTGTGTAATGATTTACCACTTTGTGAATTATTGAGTAAATGGATGAGCACCTTCTAGGCAATTTGATTTATGAAATTTGGTGAGAATTTTATGGAATTCTTTATTTGCACATTTGGCATTTTGAATTCCGTCTGAATAGTATTTGTTTGCCTTTTTTGATTGTTGACTTGTATAATCTGTATAATTTGTTACATTTCTGCAGGTAAAAATTTTCTTGATTGTTGTTTGTTTTGAGCAAGGTGCATTGCAGCTTTCAAATTTCCTGTTTAATCTCTATAGCTCTGCATTTCTCCACAGTGCCTGTTTTCTTTTGTTCTGTTGTATTGTCCTTAGTATTATTAGGATGCCAAAAGCTTGCTGTAGCCACTAATGTAGTTTTTTAACAGAATTTATTGTGTCTAGATCTGCACTGGATGTTAGTTATGTTTCTAAGTGTTCAAAATTGAGTGTGTTCCACGGTCGATAGGTGGATGCACATATGGTTATTGTAGGTGTGTTGCTTTGTGTTGTTTTATGTTGGAAAGCCAGCAAATGGTGGTCTGACCATGTGACTAGAGTAATTGTATGAAAGGTTACTAGTTTCTGATTTGAAAAAATGACATCTAGGATGTGTCCAGCTGTGTTTGTGGGTTTGTGGACGATCTGATCTACGTTCAGTGCATCTAGGCCAGTGATGATTATTTTAGGATGGGGCACACCGGGTTTGTCAAACCAAATATTTAGGTCACCAAGAATGCAAGAAATAAGCCAAAGAGAAGGTTCAGTTTACCAGAGGGGCCTTAGAAGGTGGGGCCCCTGAGCAATTGCTCACTTTGCCCTTGCCTTAAAATATCTCTGATATCGTTGTCTAATTTTTCTTAAGGAAAATGCATGCAGAACAAAGTCTTTTGGGGGCCCCCTTTATTCTTTGCTCCCACTTGATGGATCACCCCAAAAAACTTTACAGAAAGGAGCTGCGATTGATGAATGTTACTTTCATTAAATACATCACTCTTCAAAGGTCACAGGTTTCTTGTAACATTCAATAAAAGCCTATCCACAATGACATTGCTTGTCTGCTTTTAACCATGGCAGCCATCTTGTAATGGTCCATTTTAGGCATTCTGTGCCTCCTCCTCATGTTTCTCAATGTCTTCCTCCATTTTCTTTAGGAGTGTTTTTTTCTCTTCTTCCTGCTCTTTGACTGTCTCAACTTCTTTCAGAAGTAGATCTATAATTGCTGTTTGCTCTTCCATGTGACGCCTCGCATGAGTTATGAGTGTTTCGAAGAGCCTACAGAAGCATCCTTCTGTATTTGATCTCCATTCCTCAAACAAATCTGCATCCATATCTTTAAACGTGGGCATCACAAAAATTCACAGCCCACTTGGTATCCTTTTGCACTCAATGTACGTCAGTGACATCATCTCCCAACATTTGTAGGATTCTGTAATTTTTGCTTTCTCTAATTCTCTGATTACCACCTATGGTGTTCTTACAGCCCTTGTTCCTTCTTGGCGTGTTCCCACCATTATTGTTGTGCCACTGAATACATCCAAGGCCTCTTTCACCCACTGCACTATTTGTTCAGCCATCTAAAAAAAGAATATAAGATCAATGTCAAGGTTCTATACAAACTCACTATTCTCCTACTACTGCACACAAAATCTCACTTCAATCGAAGACGTTCGAGACAAGAGATTAGCCAACAATATGTAGCTGTAGTCAGGTGTTGCTCAATTAAGACAATTCAACGACAGCTAAATAATTTTATCATTTGTGTGCCCCTCTAACACAGTTCAGGTGTGGTGGAATGAGGAATCCGGCTCATTAGCCCATTGGTTGACGTGCGGGAAGCCTGGCTGAGTAACACCGGTAATAATCAAATTAAGCTCTATCCCTATGTTGATACTAGGTTGTGTTCCCTCCCCTTCGACCATGATCGTTTAAGAGGAACTCTTACCCTAATCTTTCTCAGTGATCGGCATGATCCTCCATCTTGTTTTGATTATCGGCGGAGAGCAGTCCACTGTAGCCTTCACTTCAATTCCTGCTCAGAACACGGACACTTCTTCTCTCAGTGTGCTGGTTGTCTGTGCATGGGATCGCACATATACATTGCTCCATAACAACCATTGCTCCATGATGATCCAGCGCACTCTCCCATAACTCCAACAAAGGTGTCACATGATGTTTGATTGCTCATTAGGGGGTCCATTACGATGTCGGGCGGTTTGCCTCCGCCAGGCTGGCGGTGGCCACTAACCGGCCTGGAGAGGCAAACCGCCCGACATCGCAAGCCCAATTCCCCCCGCCATATTAGGATGGCGGAGGGGAAGGTGGCGGTGCAAAATACCGCCCGCCTGTTTTCCGCCCCGGTCGCCTTGCGGCCGGGGCGGAAAATGAGTAACATGCAGGCGGTGTCTGTCAGACACCGCCCGCAACATTACAATGGGCTTTTTTCATTGCCGCCACGGAAAGGCATGCGGTGTTCACTCTGGGGGCCCCCTGTGGGCCCCCAGAGTGAAGGCCAAAGGGGGGTGGCACACGGGGGGTACCTGTGGTACCCCCCTGCCTTTGCATGATCGAAGAGGCAGGCACCGCACGGTGCTTGCCGCTTCGATTGTGCAAAGGCGTGCTTTTGTTTTTAACATTGTGGCAGGCGGAGCAGTGAGCACCGCCCGCCACAATGTTAAATTGAAGAATGCGCCTGCCACTGTGGCGGGCGCATCCTAATAGCAATGTCGGGACCCCCGCCCTTTAGGCGGGCGGCCCCGAGTTCCGCTAGGGCCATCCTAATGTGCCCCTAGATGTTTATTTCTATTTTTCGTTAAGCAACACCACCCAACATGGGACGCTAACGAGTTTTGGCAAACCCATTACCCACAACCACTGTGTTTTAAAAAAGAGAGAGACTGTCACATACTCTTTGCTTATTTTCTGTCAACAGCATCTAGACCACCTACTTCCATTTCTGTCTCACAGCTGCAGCCACATTAGAATTGCATTTGATGGCAGGCAGTGACATGATCCCCATGTTCAGACCACATTTTCAAATATAATTATTTAAATTATTTTACATTCTTTTTAAAATAGACTTTTACAAGTATAGTTGCCAGATTTAAAATTCTTCAACTGGGAATTCCTTATTCAGTAATAATGCAAAACCTATTAAATGCCTGCTATATCAGCATAGATTATCAACTTTTTATGCACAGCACATTTTCTAGAATACCATGTTTCTGTCGTACAGCATTATAGCACATATATTGTTGTAAAACATATTTGTTGAATTGCACATTTCTATATTTTTACTGTGGACGTCCAATGCAAGCACATAAAGTGCAAGTGCAACCAATATGTTTAATTTCTGCATGGGATCACCTACCATTATAGGTGCAACCCAATATCATTGCACAAACCTCATAAAGTGCAGAAGCATATTTCTAGACAGTTTCCCACAGGGACCAGCAACCCTCTAACTAAAGCGCAAGTGCTTGTTAAAAACTGGTCCTATGCTCTCATTACTGTCACCTAAAGTTCAAGTGCATGATCATAAGAACCAACTCAGAGACATCTTGTATGCCCAGTATAAAATGCATTTATAATTTGTAAGCAAGACACTCTATCCATTCTATCAAAATTTCACTAAAGTGCCAATGCATATTGGTGAACATTCTTCTCACATCCTGAAGTATAAATATTATAGGGGTTTGCAGATATGATCTTATCACTCTACATGTTTGTAAAGTGCAATAAAATATTCTATGGGATTGCATTGCACTACCTATAAGTGACCCAGTGTGGTGCTAGACTTACTCCAAGGTTGGGCTTGAGTTCATTTACAACGTTTGGGCTGTAGAACCTTTTCAAATATAGTTTGTGAAGAACAATGGTTTTGCTTTTTTGTTGGTGGGTGTTTTTATTAGGATGTCCCTTCCTAATGCCCTTGTTACCCAACTCTCACGGTCTCTTATGTTGTAAGAAGTTGTTCTCATTTACCAGCCACTCCTCCTCCTCCGTCCCACATTTACTAAAAAAATATATACTTAAGTGTGCTGAGACCTCTGCCACTTTGGTGCAGATATCTGCACAGAAAAGTTCGAGGTAGAGGCGGAGAACTCTGCATGTAGGTGTGTGACCTGCATTTTGCAGTTTATGAGTAGCACTACTGTAGAACTACTTCACATACTACAATAGTTTGTGAAATAGGCCCAGAGACGTTTGACACTGTATGAGAATACACAACCAGTGGAACCTACAATACCCCTAGGCTTTAAGAGTCAGTCAGGACCTTATAGGTGGAAAGGTGAGCTTTTTGAAAATTGAAAAATTGAGATGTTCTGATCCGACAGGGATCCCGAGGGGCGCACTGAATTCTGCAACTGGGTGCCATCATACGGAAGACACTTGTTCCTCACTTTTAGTACTTAAAAGCAGTAACAGCATCAGTAAATGTGTGGCAGATTCTAATTTACAATTAGCTGGTAGACAAACATGAGCATGATCGTCTTTTGGACTGTAACCAATGGAGCTGCAAAAATGTTTTAATATAAAGCCAATTTGTATACCCAGCATATATCTTGTTGTTGCATTCTGTATTCACTTAATACAAGAAGTGCTGTTTTCAATCTTAACCCGTGTAAAAGATTGCTGTCCAATGTTTACACTCTTTACTTTTTGTTCCCGTTTCAACTTTGGTCTGTGTCAAGTTCTCTTTTTGTTTCAAGGTTGCTACTTAATAGCATACATCAAAATCACTCATGTGTACTTTTTCAAACCTCAGTGCTTGAGTTAATAAAAAAGGCAATTTCCCATCGCTCCTGAATATAGTAGGGATTTTTATGTGAAGAACTACAGCATAAATGATATTAGGGCTGGAAAATCAAAAATGACACTCATAACCTAATTTTAAATGGAGCAATAGTCGCTTTCATAACTACATCTATTTAGGGTGTCGCTTGAAAGATCAGAGCCTTGATATAGGGAGGACGTTAAATTGAGTTTCATTAGAATGAGGCGATTAAAGTAATGTTACAAATTCCTCATAGGTACCATCGACAGATGCTGTCAGGATATTGTAACATGACCCATAAAACCTTCGCTGTCTTCAAAGTGGTGGGAAGTATAAAAAGTGATTCAATTTCAAAATACAGCAAAGTGAAAAATTTGCCTGACAGACTCATTATTGTTCATAAAGAGGAATCAGAGAGTGACGCGGGACCGTGACCTCAATCTGTGACCTTGTGACGCTGCTTCGCAATTTTCTCCTGACCTGCTCTCAGAAAACATATTTTATAATTTCAAGAGGAAGTGGCTTCTCCGATTTCTGTTGTCTTCTCCTCTTAAGGTACTTTTGTATGAACAGGTATGTGGGGAAGACATTGCAATGAAAGCAGGGGGGTGTTTTGTGGCCTTATTGTGGACATGAGGCACTATACAAACCTTGCAATACAATACAATGCTGAGGGTGGGGAAGGAAAACAAACCACACCTCTGAACCGGACTTGATTTATACACTTTAGCCAACCATCATACATTTGAAAACATTACCTCTAGCAATAATGAAGCTAGTGTGTTTGTAGAACACTAAAACCTCCACTAAGACGCCTCATTTTTCTTATATCAGAATCACATATTGTTCGACGGGGGGCGTGGCTTGGGCGGCAATGAGAGGAGGCGAGTAAGTCCGGAGTTTCTCATTACCCCGGGATCAACAAGGAAACATTCAGTGCTAAACGAACACAAGCGGGGATTCCAAGCAGAAATATTACAACCGGAAACCATCAGGCACAGTGTAGCGAAAAAAAAGCGTATAAAAACGAGCCAAAAAGCTGAAAAGTAACCCTACCGAGCCTCCTAAGCCGACCGAGCCTAAGCCAAAAAGCCCAGTAAAGAGTACTAAGAACGCGACAGACAGCAAACGAAAGCGAAACGGCAGCACTCACTGGGGGCGGCCATCTTAAAGGGGGCGAAGAAAGGTATAGAAAGGAGGCTCGAGCGAAGCGCCGAAGATCACACAACCATCGAAAACAGAGCAATCCACTACCTGCCCTAAGCCAGCATAAAAGTGCATTCCACACGGGCGCACACATAACGAGCAGTAATTTAACGGCGGCTATCTTTGTTGGAACAATATCAACAAGTATCATCAAGTGAACCATAAGCAACGTGGCGGCCATTTTAGGTAGGGACAAATAGCTCCGAAGAAAGCACAACGACGCAACGGCCAGCCAGAAAGGAGATAAACAAC
The DNA here is from genome assembly GCF_964263255.1 of Lissotriton vulgaris. Taxonomy (NCBI): domain Eukaryota; kingdom Metazoa; phylum Chordata; class Amphibia; order Caudata; family Salamandridae; genus Lissotriton; species Lissotriton vulgaris. The sequence goes on along the minus strand of NC_141694.1, from coordinate 657,442,173 downwards.
GGTGCTGCTCAGAAGTGGAAACAGGAAATAATCACCAATTAGTGCGGCCGGTGGCGCTGACAAAGGAAACACCAGCGGAACAGCAATTAGCAAAAGCGGAACCCTCCCCCCACCACAATCAATCCCACACAGGGGGGGAGACGTAGCGCCCACACCGCCGCTTGCAGGCAACGAAAGAGCAAGCACATATGCCCAAAGGTGAAAGCAGCAAACCAGAAGATAAAGGGCACAAGCTAGGCCGACCAACCGGCGACCAACGGCAAACAAAGGTGGCGTCAACCCCTGAATATAGAACAAACAACAAAATTGCAGGAAAGACCGTAAAAGAGCAAAAGCAGGAGGGGGCTCCAAAAGCAACAGACGTGCATGCACCAAGTGCACAACACAGAGGCGCAGTAGGTGATTCACATGCAAAAAGAAAGCCAGACCTTGCACAAAAACAGTGAGCCCAAGGGAACCAAACAAGAAATCAGCACCAGGGAACGAAAGAAGATTCTCTATCATACAGACCAAAAGAGGGCTGAGCAGTATGGCGGGAAGCGAGGGGAAGGTGACCCAACCACAAAAGAAACCAAAAGCAGAAAACACACCAGAATCACCTTTCAAACAAAAATCAGAGATCAGCGCCACACTGGATAGCATCCTCAAGAAACTAGCCGAGGTCCATGATCTAGCAAAATCAACTAAAAACGACACTGATGCCATCAAGCTGGAGATAGCTGCTTGCAGAGCAGACATCCACATGGCCAACAACAGGATCCCCTTGGTCAAACAGAGAATCAGCGACATTGAAGACAAATCGCAATTTACAGGCAAGACAGTGAGCCACATCGTCAGAGCAACAACAGACCTACAAAAACAAGCAGCCGATTTTGAAGACCGACAGAGGAAAGGGAACATAAGAATCCTTGGCATACCTGAAGGGGAAGAAGACAAAGCAGGATCCTGTGTGGCTATGCTACAAGACCTCATCCCAAAAATAACAAATCTAAAGTTTGATAACCCCTTCAAGCTGGACAAGACATACAGAATCCCAGCACAAAGACAAGGAAACAGACAAACACCAAGACCAATATTCTGCAAGCTGCTAAAGTCACACCACACAGACGCCATATTCGGAGTGGCAATAAAAAACACGAACTTACAATGGCGTGGCTGTAAGATCATACTCACTCAAGATTACTCCAAACCCACAGTAGACATCAGGAAAGGCTCCCTGGCACAAAGAGATAACCCAAGAAGGAAAAACATCACCTATTCATTTGTAGGTCCCTCAAGATTCGGAATAACCAACAACGGCTCAACCCAAATCTTCGATGACCCAACAGAACTGTCACGGTACCTGATGGGCACGGCACCGCAAGCAATGGAACTAACAACAACATCAGCGAAAAGAGGAGCATCATAAGACGAAGGCAAAGAATAAAAGACGCACAACTAATGATCAACTAATGATCAACATACGGATGAGTGAAAAAGGGCATGTTAATACAACCATATCTACCTCACACAAATAAACAAACTAAAGACAAGAGCACTGAATACGCTAAGCAACACATCGCCCTCAACCAAAGTGACGTGCGAACCTCCAACGATAGTTCAACGCGAGTGATCAAATAAGAACAACAGATCCAGAACAAAACATCATGAGCAATCACGCGAAACACAGACACTCATATCCTTTCAAAGAAAAAGCTGAACACAGGGAGGGGGCACAAAAGATAATCGTAACTAGATCAACAACCAGGGCGAAGTCCCCGGGGAGCAAGGGGGCAGAGGACATTGCTGTCACACGCTTCCAGCATGACAAAGAAGAAGATGGGGGAGGGGCGGGATGGATGGGCAGGGGGGAGAGAGAGGAGTTCAGATTTGCTCAGTGTATTTGTTTTGTAGATTTATGTCTGTATGTCATGTTCATCATGTATGTCACGCCAGAAAATCATACCCAGAATACAACTCCAGACAGAAAGTAGGACCTAATCACGCAGATCTTGACCTCAGTGCCAGCCAACAAGACATACCAGAGAAAACACATCCCAGGAACTTGGATAGATCGAAAACACAACAACCATCACCACACTGCAATGAATAGCAAAGAGTTCCTACAATCCAACCTCAAAGTCGTATCATTGAACGTCAAAGGACTTAACCACCCGGTGAAAAGGAAAAAGGTTCTAGACTACCTAGCAAAAACAAAGGGAGATATCATCCTTATGCAAGAAACTAAACTATCAGCAGAGGACGCGAGCAACAAAAAGGAGCGTTGGATAGGTCACCTAGCCTGCTCTCCGGCAGTAGGAAGAAAAGGAGGAGTTATCGCCCTAGTTAGCTCCAAGGCCAAAATAACGATAGAAAGTGTAGATCATGACGCCGAGGGTAGATTTCTGCTCACACTACTAAAAAGAGGATAGGAAACAATAGAAGTAACAAATCTATGCACAACCAACCGTGACGACGCAGCATTTTGGGAGAATGTAACTACGAAACTAGAAAAGCACCATACCAACAACCTAAACATAGTTGCAGGCGACTTCAACCTAGTCCTAGATCAAACTCTAGATAGACAATCACACGCCAAGATAAGGTAATCGGCCTCTCACAACACTCTGAGAAATATATGCAACAGATTCCAATTACAGGACCCATGGAGACTACAACACCCTGACACCCGAGACTCTACTTCCTACTCCAACCCGCACAACACGTACAGCAGAGTTGACTACATCCTCATCTCCAAATCACATACGCACCTGACTGAACACACAGACATAGCAGCAAGAACAATCTCAGATCACTCCTGCATTAGCCTACACATGTTAGGCAGACACAATGACTGCATCACAAGAAAATGGCGTTTCAACAATATAACTCTGGCAAGGCAAGAGGACAAAGACACAATAGAAACAGCGATCAAGAACTACATAACGGAAAATGACACAGAAGACACCAACCCAATATTTCTGTGGGAGGTCCTGAAGGCAACTATAAGAGGACACCTAATAGAAATCAAAGCCAGAAGAGATAGGGAAGCAACAGCGCATCTAAACAAACTAGAAAGGGACATCAAAATATTAGAAGATAAACAGGCAGAAGACACATCAAACTCAGATCTTCTCCTAACACTCAGAAGTAAGAAATATGAATACAACAGAATCCTCAGTGAGAGAGCAGGAATGTGGATCAGGAAGTACAAACAGATCAACCTCTGCGAGGCTAACAAAGCAGAGAAAATATTGGCGTCATACCTCAAACTCAAACAAAGACAGCACTCCATAGCAAATATCACAGACAAACAAAACACCACACACAAAAACCACTCGGAAATCCTACAAACCTTCAGAGAGTTCTACAAAGAACTATATACCAAAGAAAACAATTTAGACGAGGCAGGCTCCGCAGACTACTTGAAAAAACTGAACCTTCCCAAGATATCAGACGAGGAATCAAAGGCGCTTGGCCAAGCATTCAAGGAATTCGAGATAACCATGGCCATAAAGTCACTAAAAGACAACAAAGCACCGGGACCAAACAGCTTCACAGCACCCTTCTACAAAAAGTAAAAAGAGCTCCTAGCCCCAGTCCTGACAAAAGCATTCAACCACTGTGCAGCGGAGGGAACAGTAACAGAAACTATGTCACAAGCCGACATAATAGTCATCCCTAAAGAAGGCAAAGACATACAATGGCCCAAAAACTACTGTCCGATATCGCTTATTAACCTAGACTGTGAGCTATACGCAAAAGTGCTAGCCACCAGACTCAACAGAATCCTACCCCAACTAATAGGAAACACGCAGGTAGGATACATGAAAACACGCATGCCACACGACAACACTAGATTACTATGTCAGGTGACAGAACACTCTTCTATCTCAAAGCACCCAGCGTAGCTATCACACTAGATGCCGAAAAAGCCTATGACAGAGTCTCCTGGCACTTCCTGAGAAATGCCTGCAAGAGTACAACGTAGGAAACGAATACACAAAGAAAGTCATGGCGCTATGCAAAAAACCCACTGCAAAAATTGCCATAAACGGAGGATCCTCCGCCCTGCTAGAACTTGAAAGAGGAACAAGACAAGGTTGCCCGCTATCCCCACTATGTCTCCTACTGGCACTAGAACCTCTGATCACGGACATACTAGCAAACAGGCAAGTCGCAGGAATAACGATAAACAACACAACAGCCAAAATCGCTGCCTATGCAGACGACCTGCTAATCATGACAAGTGACCAAGCCGCTTCTGTACCTGCTCTCATGAACACGATAGAGATGTACGCCAAACACTCAGGCTACAAACTTAACAAAGACAAATCAGACTGCATGCCACTCAACGTGCACACCACCAAGGAAATACTAGGGAATTTAGGACTGGCGTGGCAACCAATGGCAATCAAATTCCTAGGAATCCAGTTCAAAAGAAACCTGAGAAGTACGCTAGATTTGAATGAGACCCTTAGGCTGCGCAAGGTAAAGGACCTACTAGACTCATGGTTCCCCAAGTTCATCACATGGTGGGGACGCATAGAAACGATCAAAATGATGGTAACACCCATAGTCAACTACCTCTCGGATATGCTACCTGTGCCCATGACAGAAGACTTCCACAAAAAATTAGACCTAATGGTCAACAAATTTATTTGGCAAGGTAAAAAAGCACGGATAAGCCTCCGTAAGCTCAGACTAGCAAAGAAACTGGCGGGCTTAACCTGGCCGACCTCAAAACGTTCCAGCTGGCTTTCATAGCCAGACAAGAAATGCACTGGATACTACCCAGCCAAAAATACACGCCGACCTGGCTAGCCATAGAGAGAGCCATGCTAAACAGCACGGCTCCACTCACTCTACTAAACACGAACACACAAACACTCAGAAACAACCCGATCCTAAAACTCACAAGACAGGCACTACTGATGATAGATCGTAAACTAGAGGTCAGCATTAAAAACTCACAGTGGAAAACACTTTGAGGGAACAACAAGATTAAATATAGAGGTAAAACCTTAGACATGACAGAATGGAAAAGTCGAGGAATACAATTCCCAACACAACTAGAACTAGAAGGAACACCATACACCTTCAACAACCTGGGGAAAGAACACAATATACCAAGCATAGAACTATACAACTTCCTAGCCATAAAAACAGCACTAACGAAAGCAAAACTACACAGACGTACATCCTCGATCTTCCAACGTTTGGAGAACATAAACAAGATAGGGCACCAAGTCTCACATCTATACAAACTGCTCCGTCCAAGCTTAACTAGAAGAAAACGGCCTATTGGGAAAGCAAAATGAAGGCAAAACTGTCGGAACAAGAACTACAAACTATGTGGACCTCCCCTTCTAAGATTATGATATCCCCAGTACTTACCCAAACAAAGTTCTGGCTACTCCATCAGGCCTATTGGACACCAGCAAGAATAGCATCAATAGGTCTAAAGGACAGTGACAGATGCTGGAACTGTGGTACATAAAAAGGCGATCTAGAACATCTCATCTTCAGCTGCACTAAAGTCAAAAACTTCTGGAAACAAGTGTCAGCTTTTACCAACAACACACTGGGTGCCACCATCAACTTGTCATTTGCCTCCTTAGGTACAGCACAGATATCGCAAGAAGTCACTAAGCAGGAGGACAGTAACCTTCTTGATTTTCTCCTCTCTACAGCAACGAAAATAATACTAACAAACTGGAAGGACACCACCAAGGCCACCTTCAAAGGTTGGCTTAACTGGTTGACCTTCCTAAGAGGAGCAGACACTACCACCCTCAGGAACACTCCAGGCAGACACCATAATAGAATGAAGTGGACCAAACTGGACATGCACATGATCACCCTCAAACCACCATAGGCACCAAATCTCCAACAGAGATCTCTCTGGTCCACACCTTGAACTGGTCCTATCTCTGTCCAACTGACCGCCACCAGTATACGGTTTTTGTTTTATGTTCTATGTTGAAATGGCGATGAATACGATTCAAATGACTGTCTGTATATGTTATTTGTACCCTGTAAATACCAATAAAATAATTAGAAAAAAAAATCACATATTGTTCAACCTTCTTGACATTTCTGCCCATTCCTGGCCACCAATGCCCCTCATCAAGCCTCCTTATGTTCAATCTTATTTATAAATACTATTGCTGAATAAATTCCATCATTTTCACTGGGGGTGGGGGGGGGGGGATTAACGTTTTATCGAGAGTTAACTGAATTGACTAAAGATAACTTTTAAACCATCTTAACAAAACGTTTCACACTACTAGAAACAAAGCTCCACTGTCGAAACCTAAACTCCAAGAACCCCAGGTTACGTTCCCCAACTCTTTAATGTCACCTATAGTCACTGAGCACTTGAGATCCTAGCGGGTGCCTTATACCCATAAAACACGCAATCTTCTTACACAAAAATCTTAGAATGACAATTTGTCCTCATTGTCCCACCAGCACAGTGCTCAGTCTGCTGGGAAGAGTGAACTCAGTTGGGGACCTCAATTTTGGGCTCCGGAGATGGGGAATCCCCCTTCCAAATCCCGCACGGTCAAGAGCCTTGGAGTCACCTTTAGTGAAGACCTCTCTTTGAAAAGTCAGGTAGGGACAGTTGTCTCCGCCTGCTTTTATCAGCTGTGCAAGATTAGAAAGATTGCCCATCTCTTAACCCACTCTGCCCTGATACAGGTGACCATCGCCCTTGTGCTGTCTAGGCTGGACTACTCAAATAGTTTATATTTGGGTCTTCCAGCCGGGCAGCTCAAGAGGCTGCAGCTAGTTCAAAACCAGGCGGCCAGGCTGGTCTGTGGGCTTCCTAAATGGCAGTCCATCAGGCCAGGCCTGGCAGATCTGCATTGGCTGCCGATAGCCCAGAGGGCGGCCTTTAAAACCGGCTGCATTATCTTCAGGGCACTACAAGGAAAGGGCCCCAAATTTATCATCAACTTGCTTGCTAGATATGCCCCCTCTCGCAACCTTCGTTCCAGTCATAAAAGCCTGCTCACGGTGCCTGTTGTTAGGAAACAACGTCAGGGCGGCAGCTCCTTTCACTTTCTTGCTGCCTCCCTCTGGAATTCCCTGCCAGATTCTTTAAGGTCACACGAGGATATTCTGGCCTTCAGACAAGCCTTTAAGACCTGGCTCTTTAGAGAAGCCTATCCTTAGATGTTTCAGGCTGTCCTTCTGTTGTTGTGTTGTGTTTCTGGAAAACTTCCTACAGCGCCATGAAGCCTACGGGCGTACGCGCGCTTTATAAATCAAATTTAACATAACATAACATAACATAACATAACATAACATGCAACGTTTTGCTAGGTCTAGCCACCCTAGTTGTAAAGCTGCTTGTGATCATGCAACTTCTCCCTAGAACATAAACACAGGGTTTATAAACTGCCATAAGGGCAAATTGAGTTCCCCAAATAAACATAATATATGTATTTGCAAAGCACACATTCACTCAAGGGTATCTTGGTGCTGAATAACAGATGTTTATTGCTACCCAACTCTTTGGTACTCATTTTATCGACTTCAGAAGGAAGAAAGGCTGAGTGGACCCACCGGGATTTTAACCTGATGAGGTCAAGTACAGGCCCCTACAGTGGAAGCATTTGTTCACTAAGCCACCAGACCCAGCTTAACCACTTGTATGTGTCCATGACCCAGGGACAAGCAAGCATTTTCCTTTTAATGCTAGACTGTTTTCATTCTAGGGCCCTCATAATATATATATATTTTCTTTAAAGTTTTATATAGCGCGAACTTGACCCAAGAGGGTATCAGAGCGCTTTACATTTAGGATTGTTGCGTTACAAGTTACATCAGATACAAGAGCATAGTAAGGTACAGTACACATAAACAATGTTTCAATATTTCGTAGGAGGGAGGGGAGGAAGGAGTAATAGCAGGGAGACGAGGAGGAACAATGCCCACTGTCCGGCTGGGTAGGTGACGGTCAAGGGGGAAACCAAGGCCAATCTCCTCATTAGCTGTCAAGCAGCTCCACCGCTCATCAGGTCTCAGCGATCAGGAAAAAAACGTTTTTGGTTTATTTTATTTGCAAAGGTTATATAGCGCTGTCTATACCTGGAGGTATCAGAGCGCGTAATCAGGGGAACGCTGCATTGGAAGGTACATCAAAAGGATTATAAAGCACTGGCTAGACCCGTAGGTATCAGATCGCTAAAACAGAGGAATATTGTGTTACAAATTACATCAGTTACAATAGTGTAGTAAGGTACAGTAAACAAATAACAAGGTTGAGAGAATTTATAGGAAAGGAGGGGAGGAAGGAGCCATAGCAGAGAGACGAGGAAGAACTGAGTCCAATGTCCAGAAAGATAAATAGAGAGGGAAAGAGGAGAGGTGGAGTGAGAAGGGAGAGGACGAGGGGGGAGACAGAAAAGAGATAAAGGGAAAGTCGGCCCAAAGACCGAGTGGGTAGGTGACAGCCAGGGAGATAATCCAAAGCCAGTCTCCTCTATAGCTCTTTAGGAAGCACCAACGGGCATCGGTCCGACAGCTGGAAAGTAAGGCGACGAAGAGAAAGCAGAGCACCAGAAAAACGATGAGGGGGTAGGGCTAGACACGGAGAAGAGGAGAAACTGTGCCCAAGGTCCAGCTGGGCAGGTGACAGTCAGGGAATGAACCAAGGCCGATCTCCTCATTAGCTGAACATAGCAACTCCACCAGGCGTCGGACAAAATGCTCGGACTCTGCAGTCAGGGTAGAGATCATGTGTACTCCGCGCGAGACAAGTAGAAAGGGAAGGAGGAGAGGGGGAGTGCGAAGGGAGTGGACGAGGTGAAAGATGAAATAAGAGATAAAGGGAAGGTCAGCCCAAAGAACGAAGGATAGGTGACGGCCAGGGAGGAAACCCAAAGCTATTCTCCCCTACAGCTATCTAGGTACCTCCAACGGGCATCGGTCAGAAAGATGGAAAGAAAGGAGACAAGGAAAAGGCAAACTGGCAAAAATACTCAGGGGGGGGAGGACAAGACATGGAGAAGGGGAGAAAACTGTGTCCAGTGTCCGGCTGGGCAGGTGATGTTCGGGGATGAACCAAGGACGATCTCCTCAATTACCTGAACAGAGCAGCATAGCACCGGGAGACGGACAAAATGCTCGAACTCCACTGTCCGTGTAGGGGTCAAGTGTACTCAAGGGGATGACAGAAAAGTGCGGGGTGGGGGAGTGGGGGGGAACAGGGGGCTAAGAAGCAGCACAGTCCTGGCAGATCAGCGTTGGTAGAGAAATACATTGTGGGGGCCCAGGAAGTAAGAGTAAATGGGCCCATAGCTCAGATGGGGTCACATAGTAATTAAGTCCAGTGTCAAGATTAAGCGTTAGGCCATTTCGGCAATAGGGGGGTACTCTGCAGCATGGCGTTCCGTGCCTCTGACTGTGGTATCTGTCGTCCAGAACGAGCCATCCATGCGATTGGGAGGTGTTTAGCAGGCTTCTGCACTATCGTATCAGAAGTGCCTGGATGCTGAGAGCTCCAGCTTCTCTCCGACTTTCCTAACGTGCGGGTAGGTGTCGTGGCGACGTCCGTCAGGCGGACAGGGTACCTACATTTGAGGTGCTCAGCACGGGAGAAGACCGTTGATGCCAACTCTTTTCCTTAGTAGGGTCCCACTAAGAAGTGACAGGTACCTCTGTCTGCCCCTCATTATCATGTGGTAGGTAGGAATCCAACCCACCGCAGGGTGTAGATAGCTACTTCTTAAAGGTCCTGATGAATTGCACTGTATCCTTGTGAACAAATAGCATGAAACATGTTGACCAATAAAACTAAGTAGAGCATGCTCTCCTGGATTATTGCACCAGCGAGCATCCTCTCTGCACGTATTTTAATAAGGTAGATGACCACAACATTAAACTCATCCATTGGATTATCTAAACTTTTTTAATCCACTAACCCCCTACGTCAGAACTCTCCCTAGGGCCCTCACACCCACAGCACCAATGTCAGGAAGAAAAGATCTCTGGTAAAGAGCCCCTTTATGGGTGCCCGTCAGGCATTGCACCACCAGCCTGACAAGCAGCAAACCCAGATGATGAAGCATGACACCTAGCTTGCTGGGTGCGTGAGGGTTTTAGTTCCAAAAGGGAGGATTTCACTCCCTTTCCTCCATTGTTGGGGCCTTCACCCATTGCTTGGTTCACTCACTCTGCACGTTCTCACCTTGGGGAACAGAGTACCTTTCATTGTTTATGCTGAGAGTACAGTCACAGCTGATGAGGAATGTCAGGTTTCCAGTATGCAGGCGCCATCTTATATGCAGGGAGATCAGAGTCAATGAAGATGCTCGTTATTGTACCCAGATAACAAATGGGCAGCTGGCTAGTGAAGAGTTAAGTATCTGGTGTGAGTGAGGTAAAGCGTTAACTCCCCTAGACTGGTAATAAGCGAGCGCTACTAGCACGGTCGCCATTTTAGGGTCAGGCAGTGTTAAGGGGTTGATTGCCCCGCCAATCATATTGGGCTATGGCAGGTAGGAAATAAAAGGGAACTTGAATAAAAAATTAGAGTCCCTCTTTTTAGGGGAGCAGCCACTCAGGAAGGCACCTCTTAACAAGCAGTAAAGGCGATGCCTGGTCGGGAGCTTCCGGCCTGAGCTCCTCACTGGTCGGCCATCTTAGGAAGCACATGCCAGAATGTAATTTTTGTGGTATTCCATCTGGGATAAGCAGCTGCAACTGAGGGAAAATTAAATAAATATTTAATTTACCCTTGTTGTCATCTGTTGAAATCCCCCCCACCTGCCTCCCTCCCCTTCTCCCCCACCGCTCTTACCTGCATGGACCGCGGCTGGGGTTAAACAGAATCCTTGCTCACCAGCATAAAATGGAGGCACACTGGCAAGAGCTACAATATTGTGCTTATTAAGTACAATAAAAACAAAGTCATTAATGGAATGCTTGAATTAGTCTCAGCCACTGGCAATTGCTCGGGCGACATACCAGTCCATCGTTTTTCACCCACCATGTCATCTCAGTTTGGACCCAGCCATATGCAAATCAGTCTTAATACTGCTTGAAATGGGAACAGTCCAGCCCAAACTGCCCTAATATGTACAAAGCAATTGCTCTGGTCATCTCCCCCCAAATACATACATCATTATTTGAGTAATATCTTGAAAATGTCTGTCTTGACTATATTTTTAATACAATTCTCATTGTTACAAAAATAATATGAGCTGTTCCTTGTCCCTGCGGGCCAACATTCCAACTGTCAACCCTGCTCTTGTTTTTTTAATTATTTTAGTAGAGGTCATGATCACACATATCCAAGTTCAGATTTTCTATAGATGCACCCATCTTCCCTTAGTTTGAAATTACTGATCTACGGAATCTTCAACATTTGGCTCAGTCTAAAATCATGTTCCACTTGAGATTGGAAAAAAAAAATATTATCAGATCCTTCTTCTAGCCTCTATATGAATTGAACATAAGCAGCCAGCACTGAGGAATACTGAATGGCATCCTCTTAAGCGCGGCGCGAATTTTCGCACTGTGCTGAAGGTTCTAATGAGCCTATCGGCTCATGATTGAACGGTTCCGTCATGAGCACAGCTCAACCGACGCTCATGCCGGAACCGTTCCGTCATGAGCATGGAAGGGGTTAAATGAGAAACATACATCATGGGTGACAAAAGTGTACTATCAGGTTTATAACCTTGTGTACAGGATACAAAGTTTTTAATATTAGCAGCCTCACTGCCGATTTTTAGGGAGCAGCCACTCAGGATTACTGCTGATTACTTCTCATCTCCCAGCGCAGCAGACTACGTGATGACGCTGTAGGAGAGAGTGCTGATAGCTGCCATACTGGACGGAGGAAAGGGTTGCCAGTTGCTGGCCGCATCCCACCCTTCTCAACACAGGATATAAGGACGACGTCATCTCGGCCGCCCAGCGGGCGGCGCACCAAAGGCGCGCCCAAGGCAAGACCGTCTGAGCCCGTCCGCGCCAAAAAGCACCCAGCGCCAGTTACGCTGCCTGTTTTGGCCCCTTAGAGACTGATCAACAACCATCTGGTCCCCTTTACTCGTGAGAGATGCTCATACAGTTAGGTAAGCTCCATGCAGACAAAGGAATGTACAGATTGTTGCACACGGCCCACCCACGAGCAGACTTTCTTGCTGACAATCTCTTGAAATGTGGGCTTTAGAATGTGAGGTCCCTGCCAAAGCACAGTATAGAGATCCAGCTGATGATTGAGACACACGAATTGGATATCCTATTCATGACGGAAACGTGGTCCCACTCTGACTGTCTGGTTGATCCAGGCTGTGCTTGCCCTCCTGGGTTTAAATTTTTACATCTCCCTAGGCCTAATGGGAGAGGTGGAGGGGTAGGAGTTATTTTTAATGCAACTTGCAGAATCAATATTATTGACATATATCCGGCTGAGGGTACGGAGCTGTTGGGTCTATCTATCCGGACTCACTCCGGGACTATTTTTACTGGGGTGCTATGTTATAGACTGCCAGGAGTAAGCATGGGCGGAAAATCAGTTCCGCTCGCGGATTTCGCGGATTTTTGGTAAATTCGCAATCTGCGAGATTCGCGAATTTCCTGCAAAATCCGCGACGGAAATCCGCGAACGGGGATTGGGTCAAAAGTTCAAGCTGACTTTTGTAACTCTTTTAGAATGGCGCCAGCAAGTTGCCAGAGCCATTCTAAAATAGTTACAAAAGTCAGCTTCAACAGGAAGCTCTAATAGATAAAGTAAAGCAGGTGCTGCCCAAATTCAGTTACACAATCATTAATCACCCCCAAATTTGGGGTGATTAATGATTGTGTAACTTAATTTGACCTTCAACTGGAGCACCTGCTTTACTTTATCTATTAGTGCTTCCTGTTGAAGCTATTTCTAGCTATTTTAGAATGGCGCTGGCAGCTTGCCGGCGCCATTCTAAGTGGGGCTGAGGGCAGAAGGGCACAAAAGTTGGATAGAAGGCAGAAGGGGACAAAAAATGAGTGGGGCAGAGGGCAGAAGGGCACAGAAACAAGTGGTACAGAGGGCAGATGGGCATAAAAAACAAGAGGGTGGCAGTGATTAAGCAGGCAAAAAAAAAACACGAAATTGCAAAGCGCCTCGCAAACACCCGCAAACACGCAAAGCGCCTCGCGAACACCCGCGAACACGCAAAAATTTAAAAATCCGCAAATTTGCGCAAATTCGCGAATTTTGCGGATTGCCAATTCGCAAATCCGCAAATTCGCGAATTGCCAATTCGCAAAATTCTCCCATGCTTAGCCAGGAGCTTTTAGCATGCAGCAGCAACAAGCGCTATTAGCTACCCTGACTAATATCGCAGCTTCTCATCATAAGCTGGTTATTTTGGGGGATTTTAACCTCTGACACAATGGCTCCCTTGACGTGGGTCTCCTTAACCTACTTCAGTCTTGTGAAAGCTTCGGCCTTTCTCAGCAGGTCATGGGAGCTACTCACAAGGCGGGACACCTCCTAGATCTGATGTTCGCGGCTCCTGACCTGTTGGCTATGGGGGAAACCCTGTCCATGGATTGGACAGATCACTCCCTCGTCAAATTCTTTGTAAATATTAACGGTGCTCATACCAGGGCTCCTGTGACTGCTAAGGAATTTCGGTGCAGAGACTGGAGGGCTCTTGCACGCTTGAAATCATCAGGAGGGCTGTTTAACGGGAGAACGTTTTTTGGCTTGGATAAGCAAGTGGAGGAAAACTACGCCTCACTTTGCTCAGGGATCACGGCTGTGTTGGATTCTCATGCTCCCCTAATAACACATAGTTGCAAGGGGAATGTTTCTGCCCCCTGGTTCAATGACACACTGAAAAACTTGAAGCAGGGCTGTAAACAAGCAGAAAGAAGGTGGAGGCGGGAATATGAGGAAGCATCTAGGAGTTATGGAAAAACAAAGTTTTGGAATATAAAAGTCTGATTAAGAAATCTAAGGCAGACTATTATTCCTCCTTGATTTGTAATTCTACTAATAGCTCCAGGAGCATCTTTAATATATTAAACAGCTTTACTAATCCTGATTTCTCCAAGAATGCAATTGTCCCATCTCAAGAACTCTGTGAGAACCTTGCCAAATTCTCCAAAGAGAAATTTGAGCAAATTATTGAGGATTTGGAGGTTTCTCCTGAGTCTGGTTTCTCTCATGACACTAGACTTGGGTCGCCCGTGGACAGGACTGTTGAGCCAGCTTGGGTGCCGGAGGAACCATTATTTGAATTCCCACTCCTCACCGAAGATGCATTCAGTGGGCTAGCCAGGGGGATCTCCTCCGGTTCTCCTTTGGACCCTGTGCCACATAAAATTTGGAAGGAATATGAAGAGGAATTATTTCCTTCATTCGGCCTAATCTGCAATCAATCTCTTGCTACTGGTATTGTTCCAGCCCAGTGGAAACGGGCGGTGATATTTCCCCTGTTGAAAAAGCCCTCTTTAGACCCGGATTGTTCCAAAAATTACAGACCCATTTCCCTGTTGCCTTTTCCAGCCAAGATTGTCAAGCGTCTGGTTAGTGCTACTCTCTCCAAACACCTGGAACAGCATCATCTATTAGAGGATGATCAATTTGGTTTCCGGCCAGCTCACGAGACCGAAACGGCCTTGGTCACCGCCATGGATGAGCTTCAGAGGCGTGCAGACAGGAGGCAGGCAGCGTTTCTGATCCTGCTAGATATGTCTGCCGCCTTCGATACGGTCAACCACAAGATCTTGCTGAAACGGTTATCTGAGGCTGGGGTGAGAGGTAGCGCTTTGATGTGGTTTCGATCAATCTTGCAGGATAGGCAGCAGGCGGTGTCTTTGCCCCCCTTTCAATCGGCCTTTACTCAGGTACCTCATGGGGTCCCTCAGGGCTCAGCAATCAGTCCCATACTTTTTAATCTGTATCTTAGACCTTTGATGTCGCTCATTAAAACCTATAACATCAGGATTGTAAAATACGCTGACAATACGCAGATGATCCTCTCCTTTGAGGGAGAGGAATCAACACCTGTGGAGGTTTTCCACAATTGTCTGCGGGATACGTCACGGTGGCTAAAGGATAATTCCCTTCAGTTTAATGCTGGCAAGACGGAGGTGCTCTTCAGCGCCGGGAATAAGATCTCCCGCCCGTTTCCAGAAAACTTCTGGCCTCCTGAAACAGCGACTAAAGTACGGCCTGTGGATTCAGTCCGTAACTTAGGGGTCAACTAGATCAAAAGCTCAGTATGGAGACTCATGTAAAAAAAAACGACTGCCTGTTGCTTTGCCCTCCTACGCTCCCTGAGGAAAGTCTTGCCACTCTTACCATCTTAGGCTTGTGCTCAAGTAGTAAGGTGTACAATCCTCAGCAGGCTGGACTATTGCAACGCCCTTTTGCTGGGGTCCCCTGAGTTTCTGCTGGATAAGCTCCAATGGGTACAATCAGCGGCCGCTAGGTTGGCTCTGGGGCTTCCTAGAAGAGCACATGGGCCGACTACCCTTGCGAAAATGCATTGGCTACCTATGAGGCAGAGGATACAATTTAAGGCCCTCTGCCTGGTCTTCAGGGCTCTCCATGGAACCGGCCCTGCCTCCCTGCAATCGAAATTCGTTTGGTATACTCCAACCAGGCTGCTTCGATCATCAATGGCCAGGTTGGTGAAGGTACCTAGATTCAGGAAGGTCAGAGCAGGGGACAGATCCTTTGAGGTGGCTGCTGCTAAACTCTGGAATATGCTCCCGCTCGAGATTAGGCAAATCACAGAAATTCTTCCGCTTAGGAGAAGGATCAAAACCTGGCTGTTTCCCAAAGTAACTCCTTGAAAGGTCACGCTCCACCCGTTACTTGTCCGCCCTTCTGAGCCAGTCAGCGCCAGGATGCCTGCAAGGTGACAGTGCTCTTTATAAGTGTTTTAAATAAATAATGTAAATAATACAACAGAAGCTAACTCATCTTCTCCTACAATGACCACTTATGCTAAAAGGCAAGGGGCAGTGGAAGAAGTTGGAAAAGGGGAATATGATAAAAAAGAAAACAGAGAAACTGTACTCTGCAATTTGTCTCATCACTTCTATGGTCAAGAAGGTCTCCAGGGAGTATTGGATCTCTTAGCAATATCTCTGGGTAACCAACTCTCTATGTTTCAACAGGTGACTGGGAAGTCCTGAAAGGTCACAATGTGATACTATATACTCTTTTGTGGACAATAAGTAAAGTTTCTACTTGACGCCTATAGAAATTTATGTTCATTAATAATTATATTCATATGACATATCCTCTTAAATATCCACACTCTTCCTTCATAGGAACTGTTAGTAGTCTTCAGAGTTAGAAACAAGTCTGCAATGCGTAGTTCATAGTTTATTTTCAAATCACACAAAACTTCAGGATACTTCTTTGGCAAACAAAATGTCCATAGGTCAATCGTTTGGGAAACTAAAGATTATGATGCATGAAAACCTGCAAATATGTAGCAAGGTCCTGCTGCAGCAACATCATAGCACAAATGCCTAACAAAGAAACCTCAGGAAAGTTACATCTGAAGATCCATGATGGATGCCATCCCTCTAGACATGCAAATGTCTGTGGAAAGCAGCGTTCTCTGCCAGTGCTCTGTCACACGCAGTACAAAAGGGGGTGGTGATGGACGGAGCCTCTGAATCAATCAAACACTCACACCCAGTCAAAAGATCTCGGTTTAATCCATCACCGTTCTTTAGCCCACTCTGCCACCCCAGTTCAGACATGACTATATGCAAATCAGTCTGACCCTGTGCCTCATGGGAACAGTCCACCCCGAACTGCCAAACCATGTCATCCCTGAACCGGAAACAAGCTTCCGAGGACCAGTTTCTGGCATTCCAGCCGTCTTCAGCCCGGCTTGCTTGAGTCCAGTGGCAGAGTGAGCAAGGGACTCACGTCTGAGCATACCCTGCCACACTTATGGTGGCCAAAAGCGGTACAAAATAGGGTGGTGATGAACGGAGCCTCTGCATCAATCAAACACTCACACCCAGTCAAAATATCTGGGTTTAATCCATCACCGTTCTTTAGCCCACTCTGCCACCCCAGTTCAGACATGGCTATATGCAAATCAGTCTGACCCTGTGTCTCATGGGAGCAGTCCAGCCCGAACTGCCAAGCCATGTCTTCCCTGGACCGGAAACAAGCTTCCGAGGACCAGATTCTGGCATTCCAGCCGTCTTCAGCCCGGCTTGCTTGAATCCAGTGGCAGAGAGGGTTTCATTCATGTTACCACCACAAACTGTAAGTAGGTAGAAACCACAAAAAAATACAAAAATTGTCTACTATTTAGAAAAAACAAAAAACTGTGATACAATGTTTTTTACAACCATGCTTGTTTCTAAAAGTTGGAAAATTATGATCTTAGCATAGTTATCCTTTGGTTGATGTCATAAACTATATGCTTTGTTTCACAGTGCTTTTTCCAAAGTTTAAAAAAAAAAATACTTTGCTATATTTCCTTTGTTCTCCTAGGGTTATCAACAAATCCAGGGTACTTTTAGAATCCCCAAAATGTGGAATAAAAGGATGCAACATTGGTCTGGCCGCCTTTTTGTGTAAAATAGCGTTATGTATGATTAAGTGCGAACGGACAATCAAAAAGGGTTCTGCACTGGGTAGGGAAAATGCTCTGCAGCTAAGAGGTTAAACCCCATATAGTTGATATTATCCTCAAAGCAGAGACATACGAGTCACTAGATTCACTGTTGTGCTGTGAAGGGCTATGCTTTACAATTAGATTTGACAAGGCCTTAAATTGTTTCTCTACAGCTGATTCTTGACACTCATCCATGTCTGCCATTCCCCATCACAGATGTCATAATTTGTGGATAACCCTCCTTGCCCAGTGAATTCTCCAGTAAATATTGTGACACTGTTGCCTGCATCTATATCATCAAATGAATTTAATTATAGGTAACATAGGTTGAATCCCCCCCTTGTGCAAAATAAAATTATTAATTGCTTCCACAACAAATAAGAACTCATTATTACGTACCATATTAAACTATTAGTGAGTGTAAAACAAGTTGCAGGATGGTTCATGTAAGAAATGGATGATTATTTTGAGTTTGGGCAACTGGCTATCTCAATAAATGATCATAACTCTTGGCAGGACGAACCCTTAAAGTCACTAAATGAGCCTGTGCTCAATCCCCTATTGCTATGGTGTAGAGAAGTCAAGCTTAATTTAGAGCAATGTGTAAAGTATTTATGAAGTTCCAAAAGAGTAATAAAGTCAAAACACCAAGTAATACAAATTCCAAAGTGAATTAGAAAACCATAGATAAATGTAATGTACAACATGACATTAAAATGACAAAAATCCAACAAGGGGAACTAGAGATAAACATTTTTAATGATGTATGCAAAAATAGCATGAAAAAGTGCAGAACGCTAATGGATGTCAATGGTCACAATGAACGTGGACCTAGGCACTATTTGAAGCCAACTGCAATGGAGCCCTGATTGGATACACCAAGTGAATTGGTCCGGTTAAAATTCTGGAAGCCAAAAAGTTTCAAAGTCCTAATCCAAATGGGACTTTGTCATATTATTCTTTAAAAAACGCTGTCTGCCCGCAATACAAATCCGAAATTGCAGGCGCTGCCATGGCACTGCTGGTCAGATACCTACCACAGGTCGGTCCCGCTATGGCTCTGGAGCTTTTGAGGTTTTTGCTTGATAAAGTTTCTTAGTTCCAAAACAGAAAGGCACTTTGGGCTAGATGTAGGTAATGAAAATTTACCAATTCTAAAATACCGAATTTTACCTATTCGGTATTTTAGAATCGGTAAATGCAATGTAGATAAAAATTTGGTAAGTATTACCGAATCGGTACGATTCGATAATTCCCATTCATTCCTATGGGCCTGGAGGCCCAAAGGAATGAATGTGAATTACCGAATCGGTAAATACTGATTCGGTAAAATAGGGAAACATTCAAGGGTGGCAGGGTGTCAAATTGACACCCTGTTGCACCCCTGAAAAGTACTTGTGTACACATGTGGCACACATACATGCCCTAAGGGTATGTATGTCTGCCACATGGCACTGTTGAAAATGCACAGATTTGCATTTTCAAAGGTGTTCGTTATTTACCACCAACTAATAGTTGGTGGTAAATAACGAATCCTTAAATGTAAAAAGCACTCACTTGAGTTATCTCTACATTAAGGATTCAGTAATTTACATAATCGGTATGTTAAGAATTCGGTCATTTACCGATTCCTTAAATTACCGATTCGGTAAATTACCGAATCGTCACTATTTGGCCACCTACATCTGAAAAGCCTAATTCCGGTCGGTAACGGCCGAAATTCGGTAATTTCGGCCATTACCGACCGGAATTAGGCTTCCTACATTAGGCTCTTTTTCATTTTTCCAGAGTTTATGGAGCCTTTCATGTGGACAAGTCAGAAATTCAATCCAAAACCATTGGAACTGCTGGTATTGTACATTTCACAGTAGGTCCCCTGGGCACTGCAGCTCTGGAGCAAAGATTTTGCAAAAGTTTCCAAACTTTGCCCTGGTGCCCAAGCAACCACAGGAATACACTTCTAATTCCCCAGGACTTCAGGCAGCACCTAGAGACTTCCAGAGTGCTAGGCGGAGGCCACAAGCAAAGTCCTGTCTAAGTTCCAATTTGCCCATGGTCAGCTGGTAATTGCAAAGGGCTTCTTGCAGTTTTTTTTGTTCCTGTAGCCACACAGGAGATCAGCCAACCACTTTCTTGTTCTGGGTGAAAGGTGTAGAAGGTTAGTACTTCAGAGCTCCTCCTAGGTCACAGACAGAAGGTCCAGTCCTCTACTCTTCTTCTGCAGGTCCAGAAAGTGTTCACCTTTGGGGTGTAAATTTTATATCCGGCACTAGCTAGTGGATGTGGGTGGCCCATGGGTATTCCCTATTATAAAGAACCACAATGTATACAATTTTCAATGGGGTACAAGTTTCTGGGGACAATCCTACCCACTTTTTACGTAGTTCCTGTTTACCTTACTGGAAACAGGCCCAAAATGCCATCTGTCAGGTTGTTTTCAAGATGGCAAAAGTATCTGGCCACACTAAACTTGAGCTCTGATGGTTCTGGTGTGTGTAAAGGGATTCACTACGGTAATCATTAGTATCCTCTCACGTCTACCACTAAAATTCAGTTTGAAGCAGGGCTTGTACCCACAACAAACAAAAGAAGTCTGAAAGGGCAAAGGCAGCGCCCTACAGCATCAAGACGGCAGATACACAAGAATTGTCCTGGTATCCTGTTCTCTCCCTTTCAAGGGCCTCAAAGTGTAAAATGTGGTTCAAACAGACCCGTCAAAAAGGGTTTGATACTGTGGTGCCAAAAAGGATGCCCACATCTCTCAACCTGAAGATTCTGCAGATCTCAGAGGAAGCACCCCTTCCCATTCAGGTTTCCCCATTATGTAGCTCACGGGAGGAATTTCACACCTCATTCATACCTCAGTCAAAGCACAGCACAGGCTAAGAATTGGCAGAGGCGAATACTAATTAGCCTTCTGAAAGCTCTGGCAGGTACAGGGTCATTTTATTAAAGTTACATTTGCTTACTATTTATTAAAATGTTGACTTCACCATTGAAGGGCTTTTTAGTAATGATTAAAAATAGTAGTTCAAATATTTTTGCAGCTGGTCCCTTTCCGTAGTTATCAGTATTCGTATTATATTCTGCACTGTGGTTTTCTACAAAGGACAGCTAAGCTTCCACAGTGATATTAATTTTCTACCTGTCCCACTTTTATATACCAGCCTTGTGGACTACTAGGCCTACACAAAGGGGACTTGCTAATATTTATAAAGGAGGTCTAAGTGTCAAAAAGGGTTATTTTGACAATTGCCACTTTAGGTTTTGCTCTGCAGCACTCAGGCCTCACAAGTTAGGCCTTATAGCCATGTTTGTGCCACCACTATAGTGGATGGCACAATAGGTGCTGCAGTCCACCAGTGGCATGTATCTTCCAAGCCCTGGGTGCCCTTTGTACACCATATTCTAGGGACTTACAGGCATGTTTAATATTCCAATCAGGTAGAAGTCAATGTAACCATGTTAAAAGGAGGAGCACAGGCACTTTATTGCTGGTTAGCATGGGTAAGATGCACAGAGGTCTAAAACCAGCAAAAATAGGGTCCAGCAAAAAGTGAAAGTTCTGGGGTTACCACGCACAAAAGGCGGATGATCTGCAGTACAGAACTGCCTTCCCACACTTTGAAGGTTAATGTGCATACTGACAGTCCTGTGTACTGAGTACTGCTGGAAGACAATTTTCTATATACCAGGTAAAGCACAATTGTATATACCTGCCATGGAGACAAAACTGTTTGGTATTTAGGTACCAGTAGGTTATATAGGCAATGAACCAGCTCGTCACTTCTTGATAAAATATTTGAATCAGAGGTTTTTCAGATGTAGCTGTCTGGCCAGCACTTAAGTGCCTGACAAGGGAAGTGGCATAAAAACGTCATGCTCATGAGATTATTTGACGACAAAGCTAGGAACGTTTTTAAAACTCCTTATTTATGGACTACTTGAGATTACATTTTTGCAGAGATTCTGCACATACACAGAATTATGCGCTGGAATATTAGACGTGGGTGTATAGGTGCTAAGCCTTCCCACCACCTTAGTGCCCACGAACCCAGGACTGGCTAGCTATAGTGTCTCACTCGCTCACCTATACACTCACAAAGAAGCAAATGATTAGACACCCCAGAACACAACACTCCGGATCTCTCAGGACTCGCACTAACAAGACACACCTTTTCGCTCACTCTCTCGTATATGCCCACAATAAGTAATGACCAAAACACGAATATATTTTCAAATGTTTATTTTAACTAACGTGCTCTAAAACGGAGTATAAGGGCCTCAACCAGCAGTCAAATGCACAACCCTAACACAGTTAGCATTGCAGCAAGGCCATATATCATTAAGGGAGATGTCATCATATAAAGACAGTGGATAACGGACTATAAGGCCTAACCACCCTCCCCTTGATAAGAAGAAGTATTATTAAATAATAGAAGATTACTGGGCTTTGTCAGAAGGCTCCATACCTTAGTGCCTAGATGGTATATCTACATCATTAGAACCGCATGGCACTTCTTCCTGGAAAGCTCCCTTTCCAAGTGTGTGTTACCTAAACATGCATTCCCATAATATCAAAGCACGAGTTTCCAGCACCAGCTGTATTAGCATGTTTTGTCTAGGTGCTAGGGACTGACCAGAACAGAATAACAAGGGGCATTGTTTATCGACCTTCCTCACAGTGTTCAGACTAAACTCCAGGAACAGGCAGTGAACAAACCAAACAGATGCTTCTCATGTGAAAGGCATAAATAGAGTCTGGCAAAAATAACGACATGTAGAAACGTGCGCAAAAGCAGCATCATGGCTACTGGGCTCATGCTAACTCAGCAATGTCGACAATGTTCCTTTAAGCCATGTGACACACTCCCCTTGGTAAGGTTGTAGCTGATAGAAACAACTGAATGCAACTGTAAGCAGAATCATAACACTGGGAAACAGGGCCAAATAGGAAAATTACAAAATTCTAGAGGCAATTGTTTTTAAGGCGAGACCAGAAAAGTCACTAGATTACGTGAACCGAGGAATGCAAGCTGTTCCAAAAAGTTATCCCTGTCATTCATAGTAAAGAGAGACGCCATCCAGTTAAGCAGGTCAAAGGAACACACGTGCTCCTCATAATCAGATTCCTTTAGGAGCATATCTGGGCAACTTGCGTGATACTCGATGAAACTGCATTGCAAGAGGCACAATACAGTCTCTAAGGTATTCCAGTCTGCCAACACTCCAAGTACAGCTGCACACATCAAACAGCTGTCCCTAGAACAGGCCTGGTCATGGGCCAGTAAAGGACCCATCAACAGATCATAATCCAGGTCAGCGCCGGACACATTGGAGAGGCATATATCTAAGGCCCAATAGAAAGGGCACTATCGGCAACAGAACACAGGTTGCACATCAGTGAAGTAGGCAAAGCAAAAAGCAAGTCCATAACTCACACCAAGCGTCGCCAAAGGCAAACATCTAAACAGTTGTTGTATTGGGTCACGATACAGTACCAATTGGCTGGGTCTGTGCAGGACCACAAGATGTGCAGCCATTGCGTGACAGAAGTAAGAGCACCAGCACGCTACAGGCCAGCAAGAGGATCAACGGGAACCCTCCAAACGCGCTGGATAAAATAGAATGAATAAAGGCCAGTATTACTAAAAAAATCATCTAAGAAGAGGACACAAGGCAGGATTTCTCAAGTTTAAAAAAATTTGCCAGACCTTCGGTATCTGACGCATTGAATATTTGGTGTATTAATTCTCCAAAATGGAGCAGGAGATTGGTGTTTAGTAGTGAGTGTATCTCACTTGCGTTCTCGCCACCTGCAATTCGAAGGTCTCTTGCGCTGATTTGAAAGCCAATTCTTGTTGAAACAATAGCGCTTTGAGACTGCTTAGTTTATTAAAATCTGTTTTCAAAGTTGGAATGGAAGGCTAAAGCAAACTATTGGAGAACCGGGCCTTATGGCCCAGGCTGGCGCAAGGCACGCCTTAATCCCCGAGTTCACCTGCCTTGTACAAAACAGAGACACAAGACACTCCATTGAGCGTGGAAGCCAGGTTTATTAGCTGCAGCTACGCACAGATATTCTAGAAGTTACACACAATGGTGGGTTCTAAGGAGACTGCCACTTCAATCCGTGGCGCACAGTCTCTTATAGTAACATGTTTACAATCATTCACTTCTATTGCAGATAGAACGGACCAATGAGAAAAGTTGAAAAACAAGCTATCAGGTATCTCAAACACGCCCCTTCCTCAGACCCCGTGTGCTACCCCTCCCAACAAATTAATCAGTGATGGTGTCTACAATCCCCTTCTTGCAGGTGGCAGGACATGTTTGTATACCTCAAAGGACAGTTGTGTAACAAGAGAATACAAGGAGAGAATAGCGAAGGCCAGTCGGATAACAGAATGTAAGGAAAGAATAGGAGAAGGCAAATAGTCGGTCGAGACAGGGATCAATCGAGCCAGACATGGATTAACTAACTTAGCCAGACCCTGACATCGGGTTTCGCAAACAAGAGCAATGGAGTTACTTTTCAACTAAAAGGACACGTAGCAGCTGGGAAGGCAAAAATACACCGTTCGTTGTGCTGCCTGAGTGAGGGCAACACAAAATGGCGATGGACACAAAATGGCAGCTAAATACGGGACGAAGTCAGAAATCACAGAACCTCACTATCTACAATCCCATGCAGGGTTGGAGAAAGGACATTGCTGCAACAAGAAACACGTTGCCAAACCGTTACTATATACGGAATGCCGGCCTGTATGCCACAGCAGTCGTGGTTATTCAAAATAAGATAACTTCCATTGGAAAGCAAAGTGAGCGCGAGAATAATTGCTGGGACGGGTGTATCTTTCAAAAAACAAGCCAGATTAGGTGCCAACATGTTACATGCACTGTGTAATTTAACTTGTTTACAAACTAGGGAATGTCCTACCATGGAATCGCAATCCTCCCCTGTTAGGAAAACCTCCTTATCCGCATGCTGACATCTGTAGGTGAAAGACAAGGACCACAATTCATGAATAAAAGCACTTCCCATTGGCTCAAAGCGGCCAACCGGGAAGTGTTTCTTGCAAGATGTGAACTGAAATAATGAGAATGGTACTAAAATAACTCCATGTATTAACCACAAAGCTGAATCACTCTCATCTACAGAAAAAAAGTAGCTGTTCTAGTTGTTCTATATGTAACAGCGTGAAAGTTGCGTCTTTCATGCACATAAATGTCTGTTTATCAGTTAAATTAAAAGGTAGATACAGTGCAGAAGCAGTCAAATAATCCCATGGAACTTTTCCCATTTTGAGCGTTTGCAACGTCAATGAAAATTACATTACAGAGCGCAATTGATTTTGACCATGGTTCGACACAGATGCATCATTCTGAACAATATCAATAACAAATTAAACAATCTAACCCAGGGTGTAAATACGGGAGAATAATGTATAAATGCTATTATCTACAACTGCAAGAACTTTTTCCAAATTAGCTTGGTCAGTTTGGCACAGATGCACCGCAGCTTCCATCTGCGACTGTTTCCATAATCTGTTATGTGCCTCATAAATAAATCGTTATGATCTAGGTGATTTAGGACCTAAAATAAAATCTGTCAAATTGTTGTCACTCAACAAAAGGGACAGGTGTTGTTTCATTGACGACAGTGTGTAGTGTCCCAACCATTGCTGATACAATTTCCCCACCGAATACATGGTCACTGAATGAGTATGTGGGAAATGTGGATACGGTCTAGTTTGTGTGAAAACTGTTGTTGCATTCAGAAAATGCAGTTGACATGCATTGGAACTCGTTGGCCACAACAACCATCCTAAGGGGTCTACTTCAGAAACATTTATACTGCCATTTTTTAACAGGGCAAGCAGTATATCAACCGTATGATGGTGTTTTTATGCCACGTATCGTACTCAGCCAATGAAGGAATGGAATTCACATGTGTGGCTGTAGCCAAACCAAAACAAGTAGTCTGCTGCACCATGTCATGTAAAATCAAAATTTGAGTCAGAATTAGACACGCCGAATGTAGAGCTTTAGTACCTTGGACCTGCCAATCTTTAGTACCCCAAATGGATTTTAAATCAATGGTATCTTTGCAATATTCATAACCATGTTAGGCCTAATCCATCCTAAAGGAATGAGAATAAATTCATTTAGTGTGAGTCAATATGAATTTAGATTGAGGTGGCAATTTTAACTCATAGTTATAGGACTCTAGATTGGATGCATTGTAACTGGAAAAGTATGTGAACTTACTCCATAGAGTATTAGAACTACCCTGTAAAGGAGTCAGACAATGTTCCCACTGGGTAAAATAAAAAAGTGGTCTAAACATGTTTGTTTTATGTAAGAAATGATGGCCATAATGTTGGTAACGGAATACATTTGCATAATTGGCTGAATTCAAATGCAAATCTTCAGCATCAAAAGCAGTGTAATATTTTATATCAGAAAACAATGAATGTACTGGCTGAACATCCCAGTTGCCTGATTGTTTGTCCAGTGATACAACATCTCCTAATGAAATGCAGAACACATATGGAATATGCTGGACCTCCGTTGGCCCATGGATATCAAATGCAACTTTATCCCAAACTATTCCATCAGCAACAGGGAAGACCAAAATGTTCACAAGGGCTTGATCACATTTCATGATATGTGTCGATGTATAGGGAGCCAGAATTCCATCAACCAACTTCACAGCAGAGCATTCTGGCAAATAATGACCATTGATGAGCAAGAAGAACACTGTCACAAACCCAATCCACATGAAAAGGAAGACTAGTGTGAACATCAACCACATGTACGTCCAGTGTGGGACCATGTAAGTCTTTTTGCACCAGGTGATGAAAAGACTGGTAAGCGTCGGTGGAGTTCTCACAGATAAAGGCCAAGAAGATGAATCGCATGAGAAACTTGTGCAATCCATGTAATAACCGCTCGCTCCCATGCGCAACACTGGTGACAGTGCAGCATCAGATGGATGATGTATAGTACTGTCTGGAATGTCAATGAGGACCTCAATAGGAGGAGAATTATACTCCACATCTTCATTGGAGGAAGATGAATGTACAACAGGCGAGAAATCAATAGAGGTTTCCAACTCCCCCTCCATAACGGGGGTACTAGTTGGAGAAGCTGAAGCCATCAGACTCAGTTAAACAACTTGGCTTGGACTACTGGGAGTCACACTATTCAGTATCTGACATATGGTGTAGGTTGACATTGTCTATTGAAATAAATCTGTTTTCCTTGCGGCCAGGCAAAGGATGTAAAATTACTGTATGAGTACCCTTCAATCCAAGGACTGGGACAGGTGCACGATAAGAGGGACCACATTATTTTTCGTTCTCCAGCTGTTCTCGTACCAGATCACCAACTTTAGGAAGCCAGTGAGTAACAGGAATCAGCACCGCCGCTTCTGTGGGCAAGGGTGAATGATCTCTAGTCAGTGTGTCACAGGTCTTTTGTAGTTCCTGCAACAAAGTAGACTGGTTATCTGCATCAAACATTGAGGCAGCCACCATAACATCTTGGCCATCAAGGTCTGGCACAAACATTTTAATGCCAAAGAGCATTTCTTATGGGGTCCGCCCACCCAGAGATATATTTGGGAGATTATTTAGTGCACGTTGAACCCCATACAAATGAGTCAGCCAACCCCCTCCAGTACCTGAGACTCTAGCTGTCAAAGATTGCTTTAAGTCACGGTTCATTCACTCGACTATAGAATTGCCCTCAAGCCTGTATGGAGACTAAAACTGCACCAGCACCCCCAGAGACCTCATTGCCTCCTTGTATGCCTTAGAGGCAAATGCTGGACATTGGTCAGAATGGAAGGTGCAACCGGTAAAAAGTTCCAACAAAGACACGCAAATCTCTAATGACATTTAGAGCATCAGCACTGCGTTGTGGCCAAACCCAAAGGAATCTAGTGCACGAATCAACTGCAACTAAAATATGTGTATATGCAGTGTCAGAAGTCAAAGGGCCAAAGTGATCAAGATAAATGCAACCAAGCGGCTGATTAGAAATGTATAGCTGTGTATGAGGTGGACGCGAAACCCTAGATGATTTAATCTGTTGATAAATGTCACAAGATAGTACATAACTACGGGTTGGTTTATTTAAACCATGCCACCAATATCATTGCTATAAAATAGAAGCAGTCGCAGAAAATCCGGCATGTGCAGATGCCATGCCTTCATGTGCGGCTATGATCAAAGGAAGTCTGCGGTCCTCGTTGGGAATCAGCTGATCCCCAACAGACGGTATTATAGCAAATGGGACTTGCTCACGTGACAAATGATAAGAATACTCAGAAGGGAAACCTTGTGGGAAGACTGTTCTGCCCTTCGTAGCAGCTTTCACCGCAAACATATCATTATCAATCTTAATCATGGACCTAGTAACTGCTGCTACTGAACACGTAGCTACTGCAGATTTGGCTGCCTCATCAGCCAAACAATTACCAACAGCTTATGTTCCCACATGCTGATGGCCAAGAGTGTTGTGTGGCATCTTAGGCTCCAATTGCATTCTCCCGATTCATGCCCTTATATAGGTATAATTCATATAGCCCTTATATAGGCATAAGAAATCAAGCACTTATTTAGGCATAGCCCATGCTACCCAAATACAGGCATGGCTACTTCCATCCGTTCACCAAACGTCACGATTTCTTGGAAAACCAGACTCTTAAGCAGAAGGGACTTACCCTTGCTTGAATATTGATTTCTCCAAGAAACTCATTATTATGCATGAACATCTATTCCTTAGAGATTCATTCATGATGTTCATGTGTCTGACTTTAAGTCAAACATGGCATTCCTAAACACCTTCAAGGTATAAATATACCTTCACTTCCTATAGCAAGATACGGTGGTTCAGAGCAGTTTGACAACCTACTTGCCCGACGCAGCTCGCTACAGCAAGTGCCGAAGGAAGTCGACTCACTGATCAGGAAGCTGCCCTCCTCTGCTGAGAAATCCAGCTCCAGTATTTCTGACTCCCCTTGCGGGGTGTTGGGAAATCGAGTCCAGAGAAAGAGATACCAGATCTTCTTCATTTTAAGGTGTGGAGCTGATAAGAACCCAGAGAAACCTATGGTAGATTCTTGGCAAAAACTAAACCTATGCCAAAGACTATACTTACTTCTTCCCTCGTACTAGACCTAGGTTAGGTACATTGAGGTAGGCGTATTTTAGAAGTACTAGTTGAGTATTTTAGTCTATGTTATTTCATCATCATCATTAAGCTTTATTCGATTTTGTTTCAAACCATAAAAGCATACAATATAAAAAATACAGTCATAATTTAACAAACAACATACAATTTTAAAAGCAACAAAATCTCGATAGGTCCAGTAAAATTAGCTAATCCAGTTGTTATTAATGTCTAAGAAGTTTACACGGTATGCACCCGCCTAATATTGACAGTTGTTATATGGCGGAAAAGGGTTAAATTGAGGTAGGTTGCTATGCTTAAAAAGACATTGCGGATAAAAGTTAAGAGAGGGCAAAAGGCGCTCATTTGGTGGGCAGAATCTATAACCCAGCTTATTGTTGAGATCGACAGTTTGTTTCCGGAAGGGGGTATATGATTCACTTGGATAAAAGTCATGTAGGTCCCAAGTTTTTATAGGACCATCACCTTCCTGGGGCTGCCAAGACTGGAGATAGGGGACAACTTGACTGCCCCTGAATCTGATTAAAACCAGATCCCCACCGATATCTTTACGAAGGGGACCCAACCATCCCACTCTCCTCACGCTGACTATCCTGCCATCAAGGTTGTGGGGTAGGGGTCTATTCTTTGATAGCCAGAATTTAACTTTATTTAGCAAATCAGTCGTTCTCTCAGATTTCCCATGTTTCAGGGGAGGAACCCCCGATAGGATGGACACGAATGGAGCTGCCACTGGGGGAAGATTAATACGAAGAGTCTTAGTACTTTTTAATCTAGGCTCAACAATGCGATCTGAGGCAGGTATAGGTGGTGCTTTAGGGACAAGGACAGGTGGGCACACAATAGTGGAGATAGTTTCTGGTGATAGGGGAACTGGGTTTTGCATAGTTTGTGTGGGCAAATTAGGAAGACCAGCCTGTGAAGAACACTTAGGAGTTACTGTGTTTGCCTGGTTAAGTTTAACAATTTCCTCAATCCCCGTCAATCTGTCCCCCAAGATGTTGATTTTGTCGATCAGGGGGTGGATAATAGTTTTGATCAACTGTTCAATCATGGTCAGTAAGACCAATTGGGGAGAGGATGCAGGGTCATCTAGTTTTTTACCCATCTCTGGCGTTAACAGAGCCATGTTAACAGGCGGGTTAAAATCTGATGACGCACTTTGCAGTTTGGATGTTTTGGTTGGGGACCCACTTTCTCCAACCCCGTCATGTTTCCTTTTACCAGATGTAACCTTAACGGGAGTTGTACTTTTTGCATTTGCTTTTATGGGTGTCGGTAGAAGCCCCTGTGTGCTAACGATGTGGGCTAGCGAGCTGGCGTTAGATACCAGATGGGGTGAAGTGACTAGGGTATACCTGATATTGCACATGCTGTTTAGATCGTCTAGCCAGGGGGGATTGGACGCTGTACTAGACGTTTTAGAAGGGGGATCCATACTGGTAGGGGTATGTTTAAGGTGAGCAATGTAAAAGAAAACAAAACTAACAGCAGTACTGTTTGTTCAATCGCACCACCTTGACAATGTCAAGCCCGTCTTGTGTCTTAGGGCATAAGTTCAACCAGGGGGATATAATATGTAACAACTCCCTTATAGGTATAAGTAATAGTATCAGGCCAGTTGTGAGAGTCAGTGGAGTAGGCAATAAGTGGTTTTACCTCCTCATAGAAGGCCTAGTGGGGTGGCCCGTCCCGGCCTCCTCGTGCCTCTGAGGGCCACAGAGGGCCCGCCCTTTGCCCGGGCTTAGCCCGGCGCGGTCCCGCGCGCGTCCCGCGACGCGGAGGGAGCGTCCAGTTCAAGTAGCGCCTCCGGGCGCGCTGTGGCCGGAAGCAGGAAGTAGGAAGTGGGCGCAAAGCACCCTGGGAGCTGTAGTCTCAAGCCGCGAGGTGGAAAGCGGCGGCGGCGAGACTACAGCATCAGGAACCCAGGAGCAAGTGATCCAGCGTCTGCCCACAGGTAGGAAGCCCTCCAAATTCGTTCTCCGCCCCCGCTCCACCGAGGGAGCGTCCAGTTCAAGTAGCGCCTCCGGGCGCGCTGTGGCCGGAAGCAGGAAGTAGGAAGTGGGCGCAAAGCACCCTGGGAGCTGTAGTCTCAAGCCGCGAGGTGGAAAGCGGCGGCGGCGAGACTACAGCATCAGGAACCCAGGAGCAAGTGATCCAGCGTCTGCCCACAGGTAGGAAGCCCTCCAAATTCGTTCTCCGCCCCCGCTCCACCGAGGGAGCGTCCAGTTCAAGTAGCGCCTCCGGGCGCGCTGTGGCCGGAAGCAGGAAGTAGGAAGTGGGCGCAAAGCACCGTGGGAGCTGTAGTCTCAAGCCGCGAGGTGGAAAGCGGCGGCGGCGAGACTACAGCATCAGGAACCCAGGAGCAAGTGATCCAGCGTCTGCCCACAGGTAGGAAGCCCTCCAAATTCGTTCTCCGCCCCCGCTCCACCGAGGGAGCGTCCAGTTCAAGTAGCGCCTCCGGGCGCGCTGTGGCCGGAAGCAGGAAGTAGGAAGTGGGCGCAAAGCACCCTGGGAGCTGTAGTCTCAAGCCGCGAGGTGGAAAGCGGCGGCGGCGAGACTACAGCATCAGGAACCCAGGAGCAAGTGATCCAGCGTCTGCCCACAGGTAGGAAGCCCTCCAAATTCGTTCTCCGCCCCCCTTAATTCGTTCTCCGCCCCCATGGCTTAGAAACCATACAATGCTATTACAGTATTATTTTATGATACAATTCTTGCTGTACGCATTATACTTTGCATTCTGTCTAACGAT
Organism: Lissotriton vulgaris; assembly: GCF_964263255.1. Classification (NCBI taxonomy): domain Eukaryota; kingdom Metazoa; phylum Chordata; class Amphibia; order Caudata; family Salamandridae; genus Lissotriton; species Lissotriton vulgaris. Next base: position 657,410,634 of record NC_141694.1, on the reverse strand, counting down.
TGCAGCAGTTCACCTCTCTTGCATGAGAAAGAAGACTGTTCAATAAACCTTTTTTTATTGAAAACGTCCATCTCACTATTTCTCTGCAACTCTGTAGAAACGAAGCATGCATGATTAACTGAGGGAAATACTTATCTATTGTTTCCACGACTCTGGGAGATATATTCTTATTCTTGGGAAACAAAGTTGTCATGTTTATGCCGTTGTCAGAAAGTAATCTCTTCTTGTGTATTCGAGAAATTTTCTAGTGACCTCTGAGCTAGCTGGCACTCACAATTAAGTTTAGTATATTCGATAGAGACCTATTGACACAAGTCCTACATCAAATCTATAGGATATATTATTCTAATGCGCAGAGCCTATTGGGAATATAGGAACTACACTACATGGCGCCCAACTTTTGGTAAGGCACTAATTTAATGCTAGATACTAAAGTAACCCAGTCGTGCTTTTTTCAGAGACCCCTTTTTCCATAAAAACTCCAATAGATGTCTGGAATGGGTAACAAGGATAATATTTGTCATAGCTGAGTAGGACCAAAATCCTATGCATACGCTTTTTGGTTTGTTCAACGTTGAAGGATACAGTGTTCCAAAAATAGTGTGCACCTTATCTTTGTTTCCTTGAAACTTGCTCTGCGAACTTTCAGTCAACAAAATGTCCCTCGATAACAATACCAAGGCTGGTGGAGCTACAGGCGACACGCCGTACAAGCTTTTAACATCACAGGTTTCCAAGAAACCGACGAGGATGCTATAAGCATTACTATAAATTTAAGGAAAGCCATCACTCTAAAACTTATTAAAAACGGCCTAACATCAAGAGGTGGTAGAGTAGTTTTTGTGACAGAGGCACATGAATATCGCCAGACAGAGGTATTCTACTCATGGATAGTCTTCCCTGAAGCAAATCCAGAAACACATCCTTTCGAGGATATAGAAATTCCACTAACTTACCAGGAGCATGCGCTCTGGTTTAAAGGCGCCCTAAAACATATAAATCACATTTCCAGGCTCAGTCCACTAGGTAGACCAGGAGCAACATTAGCCAGCTATACACCGCATCCTGAAATAAATGAGATGTCAGATGCGGAATTACCCTATCTCGTAACTGTGTCAGCCAGGGTCACTTGCTGTATGCAAGTATTGTTTCCAAAAACCAAGACAGACTGGGAGTCGCCGTTAAGGCCTTCACTGAACATCTCTTCTATACAAATTGATACTTTAAGCAGAATGAAAGCCATTCTTTTACAGAAAACTGTGCCACTGACCTCGGCCAAAGAGACCTATGATCTGCAAATCGCAAGGACTTCTGCAGCGATACATGCCCTCTTAATTACAAATTGCCCTAAACATTTCTCAGAAAGGTTAAATCGTATCTCAAACATGTCTGATACGAGTGGTATTGTACATGTATTTAAGACAGTTTTTTCAGGACTGTTAGCCCTTTTGAAACAGTCCTAGGAATATTTCCAACCTTTGTACTCTCTGTGTTTGGCGGATTGCCTCTCATTTTGGGACTCGCTGCAGGGATACTATTTTTGCTCCTACTGCTTCCATATGGCAAGCCAATCCACAGCCGACAGCCAGATCACCGTGGAGACCACTCTACTGGTAATGAAGGGTCGTGAGCGCATCATCCACATTTTGGGATTAACTTGTTTAAGCTAATTATATACCACATGGTTTCTGTTATTCAGACCAATTTGGCAAGATTGCATTTTACCTGTTTTACGCTGCCTGCTATGTGGAGAAAAATGCATGCTAGACATCTGTCTAACACTCCCATCAGTCATGCCAACGGATGTTGAAACTTTGCTTGAACCAGTAACGGCCCATGCACTGTGTTGTCCCCAGCGGCTACCAATTCTGATGATGGCATTTATTGAGATCTCACAGACGCAAAATGCTGATGGTGAGGTACGAGAGGAAACAGGCACACAGGTATCATCGACTTCGAACATTGCTAATGCCACCAATGCTGACGGCAATGCTTTACATCTACGTGTGATTGGTCTTCTAAACAAGGTAATCCAACTTTCCCCTGCAATGGTAGACAAATTATTTGCAGACTTAGAAGATTTGATGTTTTCTCCAAACAATAACACTGACTTTTGATTTTGCACGCAGTGTTCTGAGAATCTCTGAATTCGACCTTCGTTTTTTCAAAACAAATTTCTAACTTTGGGAATCTTTTTTCTATGATTCAACTTTTGCTTTTCCAAATTTGTATAATTTCCTTTTTGGCACAAAGTAATCTGCTTAAAGTAGAACTATTCATAGAGAACTGGAATTCTTTGAAAAACTTCCAGAGACAATATTTCACCTTGTCCACATTCAAACAGTTTATGTAATCTGACATGACATGATTTTTGCACCTTTTTTCTTCTGTATTTACAAGCCATTTCATAAATGTATTTTTGTGATTCATTCAGATAGCATTTTGAAAAAATGTCACCTATATGCTTAGAATGAAACATTGCTTTTAAATGCATACAACACCAATACTCTTTTGTGTACAACCAGTACCATCGCATGTTTTTATGTATTTCGGGTGAATTTTAACACATCATGTTTGGATATGTTTAACATGTTTAGAACTTAGTAGAAGTCGTACATAAGAAAGTGGAGTGAGTGTTGTGTGACGTTTTAGACTCCGAATGCATTTTTCCAAATTCATGCCCTTAAATAGGTATAATTCATATTGCCCTTATATAGGCATAATAAATAAAGCCCTTATTTAGGCATAGCCCACGCTACCCAAATACAGGCATGTCTACTTCCATCCGTTCACCAAACGTCACAACGATTTCTTGGAAAACCAGACTCTTAAGCAGAAGGGACTTCCCCTTGCTTGAATATTGATTTCTCCAAGAAACTCATTATTATGCGTGAACATCTATTCCTTAGGGGTTCATTCATGACGTTCATATGCCCAACTTTACGTCAAACATGGCATTCATAACCACCTTCAAGGCATAAATATAGCTTCACTTGCTATAGCAAGAAAAGGTGGTTCGGAGCAGTTCGACGACCTACTTGCCCGACGCAGCTCACTGCAGCAAGTGCAGAAGGAAGCCGACTCTCCAACTGATGCACTGATCAGGAAGCTGCCCTCCTCTGCTGAGAAATCCAGCTCCAGTGTTTTTGACTCCCCTTGCGGGGTGTTGGGAAATCGAGTCCTGAGAAAGTGATACCAGACCTCCTTCATTCTAAGGTATGGAGCTGATAAGAACCTAGAGAAACCTATGGTAGATTCTTGGCAAAAACTAAACCTATGCTAAAGACCATACTTACTTCTTCCCTCGTACTAGACATTGGTTAGGTACATTGGGGTAGGCTTATTTTAGAAACACCAGTTGAGTATTTTAGTCCATGTTATTTATGTTTGTATTTATATATGGCTTAGAAACCATACAAAGCTATTAGAGTATTCTTTTATGATACTATTCTCGCTGTACGCATTATATTTTGCATTCTGTCTAATGATTGTAGCAGTTCACCTCTCTTGCATGAGAAAGAAGACTGTTCAATAATCCCTTTTTATTGAAAACGCCCTTCTCACTATTTCTCTGCAACTCTGTAGAAACGAAGCATGCACGATTGACTGAGTGAAATACTAATCTATTGTTTCCACGACTCTGAGAGATAAATTCTTATTCTTGGGAAACAAAGTTGTCATGTTTATGCAGTTGTCAGAAACTAATCCCTTCTTGTGTATTCGAGAAAGTTTCTAGTGCCCTCTGAGCTAGCTGGCATTCACAATTAAGTTTAGTATATTCGAGAGCTACCTATTGACACAAGTCCTACGTCAAATCTATTGGATAAATTATTCCAATGCGCAGAGCCTATTGGGAATATAGAAACTACACTACAAGACTATGGATAACATGTGTGAGCAGCAATGGTTCTTTAATTCCTGCCATTCAGACCCAAAGCATTTTATGCTTTATTGGCTACCTTTAGAGTCTTGATAATCATTTTGAGACCAAAAGAACAAATTGTCATTGAAAGTTTGCTCACAGTAGTAGGAATCGCACACAAGAAGAGTGTTCACATGAGGATCAGTGAATTCTAGAGCTAAAATCAAAGCACGCAGCTCCGCAAATTGAGTCGTACAGTCCCCAAGTACCTGCGGTAGGACTATCGAAGACTTAAATTCACCATTTACAATTGAGCCAGCCACAATAGCGTAAGCCTCTGAATAAGCATGCATTGACCCGGCGGCTGGTTCAGTAGAGCCATCGGTATAAATGACACATTTGTACTGATCAAAGGAAAGCAACTACAACGGAGGAGGATGAACATGTTCATATTGTAAAAACTCCTGTGTCTGCAATGAGGGATCAAAAATAAACGTGACATCAAACGATGTCAGAAAACTCGCCCTTTGTATCTAACGTGGATGCAAAGCCTTAGAATTCGGAACACTCGCCTTAGTCACTGCTTCTAGAGTAGGAACTGGCGAGACCATAAGAATGTGTTTTCCCTGTGCCAGAGAGCGTTCTTTTAGAATCGCCATCTGGACCGCAGTCAAACTTTTCTCAACTGTGAAAAGCGCATTCACGCCGATGTGTACAAATGCGATTTATATGCTATTGGTACTGTGTCACCTTCATTGAATGTCAAATAAGTGAAACCTACTTTCCCTGGCACAATTCTTATGACCAAGTTCGTAGAATTATCACGTGTTAACAAGAAGTTGGTTGCAAGCAGATTAGACTGCAAAGACCTAAGAATCGAGGTATGTTCCGGAAGCCAGCTGGCAGACATAAGAGATACGCTAGGCATAATCAGGAATGTAATTTCGCCCGGGATTCAAAAATCCCTGAAAAGATTGTGGTTTTTTCAATATGGACAAATGCTGCACTTGTGCAGTTTTCTAGAAAGTGGGGGGGCTAATCCCAGACCTTCATTATTGAGCTCATAGCCCAAAAAGAGAACCGCCAAACAAGCAATGTTTGACTTGGCAAAATTAAATTTGTAACCCAAGTCTGCAAAAGAGAGAATGAAGTGATCCATACGCACAAGATGCTGGATCAATTCGTCATCCATCAAATAATTGTCATCAACGTATGCGAACACATCAGGATCAATGTTGTGTAAAAGAGACATAACACACACAGCAAAAGCCCCTGGACTGTTCTTATAGCCCATAGGCAAATGAGTGAAGCGCCATGATTGCCGACCACAGTAAATGTAGTCAAGTCATGGCTACCAGGAGCAAAATTGTGACTATAAAAACCATTGGAAATATCCATGTTCTTTTGTATTTTTTACGAACTATATCATTCACTAACGCAGAGCTGTGTGTGTTTTGTACTGCAAATGTACAAAAGTGACTGTTAAATGTTTGTAATACAAAACTATATGATTTGAACCGTCTGGTTTCGATTTCCGAAAAAGAGGATTATTCATAGACGAAACATAGGGTTCAATGATACCCTGATATTCCAGCTGGGTTCACAATTTCACTCACAGATGCTTTTGCTTCACGTCTATTGTATATTGTGCCTGTGGCATAGAACGTAAAAGTATTTCATGTGCTGGTCAATCCTTATCCTAGCCCACCTGATTATGATACACAGCCGGCGCTAGGGCCAAAGCCCATTGCGCAGTGTAAGCTTGTTTAGCCTCTTCAGAGATGTAACAGGAAAAACTCTGGAGTATAAAATCTTCCCCCTGGGATGATGACAAAACAAATGGAGAAGGCCAATCCGTCTGAGCCATCAAAATGACATAGGAGGAGGTAAGGTTGCCCCAAAAGACTCCCTTAATTGTCTGGTAAATATCACCCTCGATTTGGAGGACTACTTCATAAAGCCTATCAGGGGTGTACCTCGTGTATCTGATGCTTCCACTGTGATGAAAGTATCAGTTGCTCTCACCTCCAGACAAGGATGGAGTGCCTCCCGCCCTATGGTAACGTCCGCCGCACTGTCGAGGAGTGTCACTGCCCGTCTCCAATCGAGGAACAGGATTCTCGCTGTCTGAGGCATACTTTGCTGTCAAAGCTGCAACTTTCTTCATTTGAAACAGACCCAGAAAAGGAGGCTGTCCCTCCGGTTAGGCTTTCACTTCAAACTTTTGAGGCGGATCACGTCTTTGTTGTGTGGTTTTGCCTTGTCTGCGATCCTGGCACTCTCCACCACCGAACTGTGAAACCGGCGAGTTCTGTAATGAACGAGGAGAGCGAGGACCAGAAACTTGAAACCTCTCCGGTGACCTAATTTTTTAACCGTCAAGCAAATTATATCTACGCTCAGAAATGTCAGGTGTCAGTGAACCAGCACGCGAAACTTGCTTCTGCTGTTGTTGCCGCTGATTCCTATTCCAGTTCTTTTTCGGAAAGACTGGACGCCCATCCTTCTCTGGCTGGGTCTTCTGATTGCGTAAAAGGTTTCATTCCCAGGTTATTGTGCCCCAAAGATGTATACTCTTTGGCAATTCACATTGCTTATCCATGTCAGCAACCGCCTCTAGGCACTGACTCACCTGTAAGCTAACTGCATCCCCCTTGACGTTAGCAAGGATCATGTAGGAAACAATAGGGAATATCCCCACCAATCTCATCCCCAACTCCAGGGCAGTCTCTGCCATGTGTTCAACTTCAACCTTTTTTAGTACAGATGTTAGAACTGTCATAATGGGGGTGCCAAAACACAGTGAATATACTGCTGCAAATACTTTCCCCCAGGAGGTGCAATCAGACAGATTGGGAATAAGTCCTTTTGGTATACTCATGGTAAGAATCCTGTGTTTCTCCTTAGGTGTAGTATGTGGAAAGACAGCTTCGAGTTGCCAGATTTTTCTGCTACCCAGTAAGGAAAATCATCCCTATGAAAAGGACTTATAATTATCACTGAATTAATCATGATGGGACTAATAACAAGACCACCACCATGTCCTGGTGGGATAGCCGCAGCCCCAGGTGGAGCCACCTGAATATTACGTGACATAAACCGCATTACAGCCCTACGTATATGTATCAATGATGTATGCAATTGTCTAAGCTCTGCGATAGGAACATGAAGGTAATTTGGATGTGGTGTAAACCCAGTCAAAACGGGCCATGTGGCCCCAAAGACTGATAAGGGGCCTAAACGGACCACAGAAACAGGGTGAGGAAGGGCGCCATTAAACCATATGGTGTGCTGCCAAGCTGTCAATGGAACTTCAAGTAATTGATAAGGTTGATAGTCCCGCGGGACGTCGGAGGCAGTATATTCGTGAAACAAATTATCTTTCCCTTCCACTACCGGAAAGGTAACCCAAGAATAGAAATCCTCGAAGTGGAACACCGCATCTACCTCAACAACAAAAATAAAATCAGCCCCCTCCATTAGGGGCTCCATGTTGAGACAAATAAGCGGTGACCACAGCGCAAATGGGCACGGCAATAGCGACCGACATAAAAACAAGATTATATTAATAAACTAAAGAATGGTAGCGCACAGCTGGTCTACATCAAAAGAAGGCCCTTTTAAAATTCAAGCTTAAAAGTCCTATAAAAATCAAATATAGGAGGCTAAGGTCTTACACCACGGACGACTCTGGAAACAGGTGAGAGGGTATTGTGGACAAGCACAAGCACTATTCAGGGGTCTTGTGAATAAGTACTAGTCCAAATGTTGGTGGCGCCATGTTGCAGGGATTCTGCATATGTACAGAACTATGCGCAGGAATATGGGACCTCGGTGTATAGGGGCTAAGCCTTCCCACCACCTTAGTGCCCATGACCTAGGACTGGCTAGCTACAGTGTTTGACTTGCTCTCCTACACACTCACGAAGAAGCAAATGATTAGACTCTCCAGAGCATAACACTCCCGGATCTCTCAAGACTCGCTCACTCTTTCGTACATGTCCACAATAAGAAATGACCGAAACACAAATATAGTTTAAAATGTTTATTTTAACTATTGTGCTCTAAAATGCAGTATACGAGCCACAACCAGCAGTAAAATGCACAACCCTAACACAGTTAGGCCATATATCATAAAGGGAAATGTCTTTATTTAAAGACAGTGGATAACGGACTGTAAGGCCTAACCACCCTCCCCTTTATGAGAAGAAGTATTATTATATAATAGAAGATCTCTGGGCTTTGTCAGAAGACTCCATACCTTAGTGCCTAGATATTATATCTACATCATAGGAACCACATGGCTCTTCTCCCTGGAAAGCTCCCTCTCCAAGTGTGTGTTACCTAAACATCAATCCCGATAATATCAAAGCACGAGTTTCCAGCAGGAGCTGTATTAGCATTTTGTGTCTAGGTGCTAGGGACTGACCAGAACAGAATAACAAGAGACATTGTTTATCGGCCGCGCTCACCGTGTTCAGACTAAACTCCAGGAACAGGCAAAGAATTAACCAAGCAGACAGTTCTCATGTGAAAGGCATAAACAGTGTCTTGCAAAAGTAAACACATGAAGTAACGTTCGCAAAAGCAATATCATGGCTACTGGGCTCATGCTAACTTAGCGATGTCGATGTCGACAATTTCTCTATCAACCATGTGACAACCTTAAAAATCTCCAACAAAGCTAACTTAAAACGTAGATCTTTAGATGCCAACCTCCGTTAATAAATGTGGTTTCTGGGAAATAAAAGGGTATATTTACAATGTGATATTCCTTCCATAACGTCTCTTTTAGCTAGGTCCCGGGTGGCGCTATGCTCTTCTCCATATTTACAAAGCAGCATTAAGTCACTTTTTGTGACTTAATGCCTCCTTGTAAATAAGGCCCCTTTAGGCTTATCACTTAGCCTGAAAGGGACGTGCAATGGGTATTGCTGTCGGTGTTCCACCGCAACACCCACACAGCCCCAGATTTACAATGATCTGTAACTCTCAGGCAGTGTCATAAACTGATGCCATACAATAGTAGGCGTTAGAATGGCAGAACGAGAAGAAATACTGTTATTTCTAGTCGTATTTGCTTTTTCTATGTGTGCCGCATTCTGCAGCACATATAGAAATAGTAAAACTCCAATAATGATTGTTTATGTGCTTGAAGGTGTCCCTTCGCGCACATAAACAGTCATTAAATATTGCCGATTTGCTATTTCTATTTGTGCAGAATGCAGCACACATAGAAGTAACAATTCGGCATTATTGATTGTTTATGTGCAGGAAGGTATTGCAGGAAGGGGCACTTTCCTGCACATAAACAATCCTTACCTGCAATGCAGGCACCCTTGCTTGCACTATGGTGCAAGGGTCCTGCGTTGGCATTAGGCAGCTCATTTGAGCCCCAGCACTAGGGTAAAGACAGGGGTGTGCCGTATTGTTGTAAATACAGTGCATCCCTGCATTTTGCAAATGTCAGATTGCTGCACTCCCAAATTTGGCGCAGCTCTGCACTCCGACAATCTGTTGTAAATATGCCCCATAATTGGGTAAAGGTGCTTTCAGTCGGCTATTGTGAGGTGTCTGTTGGATTTCAGAAGGAATTTTCCACACACTCTCTCCGTCTCTGCTTTGAAAGTCTTCAAAAATGTTGGACATTTTACAAAATATTATGTTTTCTCTCACATAGTACCCATATCAATTCTCATTTGTCTCCCTTTCCTTTGTCCCTTTGTCCCCTCTCCTGTGGCCTGCTTGCTGTATAATGTATTTTGACATTATATGCAAGCATGATTGTTGCAAAATCTTACGCTCACTCCTCCCTCCTCCCCAATCTTACTGACCAAGTTATGCCACTGGTAAGAGGCCTGAATGCTAATATGTACTTATGGTATTCCAAACCTGTGACAAACAGTAAATCAGTTGACCAATAATGACTACAGAACCTGTTCCTTGTGAAATATAGGAACTCCTCCACAGCTCTCAAAGTTCTTCCTTCGACGGCTCTATCCTTGTAGATGACTCAGGACAGGAACCCACAACAGGTGAGTGGCACTTCATTGGCAAAGTCTGAGGCCAGTCATCACTAATAAGACGTACATGGTCACAGGATGAAAAATGGAAGTGTACTTTGTTGGGCCCTCCCTGGAGAAGCACAGTGCACTGCTTCCCAAGCTCAGCTCAACTCACAACTAACACAGAATCTCAATGCATCAAATTATAAAAGCACAACAAAAAAGAATAGTGGTGACAAACTAAACATTATTTTTTTTCATTGTTTGCATTTTTTCAATAGGCCTCTAGTTTTGTAAATGCAAAATGTGCTCCTGGGGCGGTTAGCTATGAATTATTTTTTATTAACTCCTAATAGAATTGCAAATTTGCTTTGGAGCCGAGTAGACAATGTAGCGTATTATAATGAGTTGTAAAACTGTGAATGGCAGAAGACATAACTTATGCACTTAAACATGCACAACCGGGCAAAAGAGAAGGAATAGCGTTATACTGTAGTTGACTGCAGTACATTAAAACAGCAGGAAAACGCTGAACTAATCAAAATCTCTGCTTTGTGCTATGCAGTTTAGTGCAAGTACATGTGGCAAAAAATCAACAGTGGAGGAGATCCTTACACCTATTCTAAAACCCAATAAAGTGGCAGAGATTGCCAGACTCCGAGAAGGACGCATCTTTATGGAACTCTTGTGCAGCTCCTCCATCGCCGCTGGTGGCAGCAAAGGTAAACATAAGTTGATGAAGAATTGGAAATTCCTGCACCTGGGAACCTGTGGGACACCAATCAGCCCAGGCCAACTTGTTTCCTTACTTCATGGGTTGTCCGTAAAACTTCGTACAGTGGATGTGTGATGATCCGAGGGTCAGTACCATTATGGAACGCTATCATTTTGGACTAAGAGAACAAAAAATGGATGAGACTGTGGAAGAATATGTTTCTTCATTGAGAAAGTTAGCATCTTCATGTAATTTTGGTCTGACTCTAGATGAACGGATTAGAGATCAATTTGTACTAAGGTGTGCACATGATGACATCAGAAAGGAACTGTGGTTGAAGGATGAACCACCCCTTGAGGAAGTATTGGTGATAGCGAAACAAGTGGAACATATGACTAAGTGTGTTGGAGAGTTGAAGAAAGAAAAGGAAAAAGGATCTTTAAATGAAAAAAAGGAAGAAACAAAAATTGAAGAAGTTGTTTGTCAAGTGAAGAAAAATGAGACGCCAAGTAGTTTTGAGAAGGAAAATACAGGATCAAATCTTGCAAGTCAGAACTTATATACAGGACAAAATAACAAATTTGCCTGTTTTAGATGTGGACAAATAGGTCATTTGGCGAATTCACCAATTTGTCCTGCATTGAGGATTGTATGTAACTCGTGTCGGAGGAAAGGTCAGTATGCAAAATTTTGTAGAACGAAAGTGTTTAGGCCTGAAATAACAAAGAAGAGATGGAGTCAGCCACAGCCACAAGTTAGAACCATTACTTTTGAAATAAAATGTGAAGTGGCTGATCATCCAACACATTTAGTAAAAGTGGAAAATGTAATGATAAACTTTAAATTTGATTCCTGTTCACGCATAACATTGATTGATGAAGAGTTTTCACGCATAACATTGATTGATGAAGAGTTGTTTAATACACATTTTGTGGGGAAAGTAAAACTGATGAGATCTGATTTGAGACCACTTGGGTATGGAGATAAACCAATTAAGATGCTTGGTTGTTTTATGGCTGAGATAGAACTTGGGAGTAGAATAATAGTAGGTAAGATTTATGTTGCAAAGAAGGGTGATACATTACTAGGTTGGGTGCATCAGGGTCAACTTGGTGTGACTTTGAATCCGAATGCTAATCCCCAAGTACAAATTCAACAAGTAAATATAAATGAAATGAAAGAGGGCGAAGTAGATTTGGGAGGAGATTTGGCAAGTAAATTCCCAAAAGTGTTCAGGGAAGGTTTGGGTTGCTTGAAAGGCTATAAACATCACATTAGATTGAGAGAGAATGCTGTACCGGTAGTAGCGAAAGTAAGAAGAATACCCCTAATGGAGCAAGAGAAGGTGAAGGAAGAAATAGATAAGTTGTTGAAGAATGGTGTGATTGAGCAGGTGGAGGCTACCGAATGGTTGGCTCCCGTAGTCGTTGTTAAGAAACCAACTGGTGAGATTAGACTTTGCATTGATCTGAGATCCTTAAATAAAGAAGTGGTAGTTGACAGGTTTCCTCTACCAAATATTGATGAGATGGTGAGTACGTTGGAGGGAGCTAAGGTTTTCACCACTCTGGATCTCGCTTCCGCGTATCATCAAGTGGTGTTAGATGAGTCTTCTCAGGACCTGACAGCATTTATCACTCCCATGGGCACTTATAGATATAAGAGGATGCCTTTTGGCCTCGTGTCTGCGGCTTCGGTATTTCAAAGGATAATGGCAAGGATTTTGAGAGGGTTATCTGGAGTGAGATGCTATCAGGATGACTTACTGATTTATGGGAACAGTGTTCAAGAACATTATGGTCGTGTGTGTGCAGTTCTGAAACGTTTGGAAGATGCGGGCATGACACTAAAAAAAAGCAAGTGTAAGTTTGGTGTAAAAGAGGGTAAATTACTTGGGTCATAGAATAACTGGTCAAGGAATTTATCCCAAAAAGGAGTTAGTGGACACCATTAACAAGGTAAAGGAGCCAGAGAACAAGGAGGAATTAATTTCCTTTCTTGGTATGGTAGAGTTGTACGGTAAATTCATTTGTAATTTTGCAGATAAAACTCAGTCTTTGAGAAGGTTGACGTCCAGAAATGTTGAGTATGAATGGACGGATGAGTGTAAAAAGGAATTTGATTCCATTAAGTGTGAGTTGAATAAAGCACCCTCTCTTCAGGCATTTGTACCGGGTTTGCCTACAATTTTATTTACAGATGCGAGTGAAAAAGGACTTGGTGCTGTCCTGGTTCAGAGAAGAAATGGAAAAGACTTCTTGATTTGTTGTTCCTCAAGGTGTTTAAGAGGTTCAGAATTGAATTATTCTGTTATAGAAAAAGAGTCTCTTGCTATCTATTGGGCTTTGAGGAAGTTGAAGAATTTGATTTGGGGCAAGAAGGTACTTATCTTTTCGGATCATAAACCTTTGAAAGGAATTTTTGATAAAAAAGGCTTGGATGCAATTTCGTCAAAGATTAGGAGATGGATTGTTTCCTTACAAGAGTTTGACTTTGCTGTTGATTATATTCCGGGTGTGTCAAATAAAGCAGCTGATTGTTTGTCGAGAATGGTAGGTAAGGAAAATGTTGATGAGGAAGATGATTTTGGTGTGTGTGATGACTCTATAAGTGTATGTGAGATTACAGAGGGGGCAATTGAAGAGAAAGAATGGAGAGATGAGTTGGAGAAGGACGAGGAGATTAAAAAGGTGATGCTTTCTCTAAGTAGTAACTCACGGTTAGAGAAACCTTGGATGTTAGTTTCAGATGAACTTTCAACGAATTCTGGATTTTTAACTCGTGGTACAAAAATGGTGCACCTTTGGGTATTAGAAAGAAATTATTGTCTCATGCACATTCAGGACATCTTGGAATTGTTAAAACAAAGGAGATTTTACGAATGCAGTTTTGGTGGCCTGGAATGGATCTAGAGATTGAGAGACTGGTGAGAGATTGTCCAGAGTGCTGTGCTAGTGATAAGATATTAAAGACGAAGCAGATGCCCATGGTGAAGAGATTACTACCAAGACATCCTTGGGACGAATTGGCTATAGATATAATTGGTCCTCTGTCAGGCGTAAGTGATACGCCTTATCTTTTGGTGTTAATGGATTTGTATTCTAGGTGGATTGAGGTGTGTGCTGTTAGGGAGATTACCTCGGAGGAAGTGATCAAGTTTCTGGATGCACTTTTTAGGAAGGAGAGTTTTCCAAATAGTCTTCTTTCGGATAATGGGCCACAATTTTGTTCGAGGGTATTTGAGGAATACATGAGGAAGTGTGGTGTAGTACATAAGAAATGTTTGTTGTATCATCCCGAAACAAATGGTGCAGTTGAGAGAGTCAATAAAACTCTGAAAGAGACAATACAGTTAGCTAGATCATCAGGTTTGAGCTGGAAGTCTATTCTTCAAGAAAGAATTAATGCTTACCGCTTTGCACCACATTCAACAACTGGGAGATCACCGTTTGAATTGTTTAAAGGGAGGGCTCCCAACACTTGGTTGTGTCCTGGGTGGATGGAGCTTAACAAGGGTTTGGTTGATAATGGGATTGGTGAGTGGCGTTGGAAAGAAGAAAGAAAACTGGATGAAAGGAAGCAGTACTATGATAAAAAAAATGTGTGGATGTACAGAAGATTTTAGTGGGTGATCTTGTTCGGATAAAAGCTCCGGTTGGTTGCAGATCCTGGTCGAAGCATACTGATGTGAGAGCAGTGGTGAAAGTTTTTAGGAATGCCATTAAAACGGAGGATGGGAGAATATGGAATAGGAGTGGAGTGGTTGTGGTTAGGTCAAGATTTCCTGCACAAGATTTGTCGTGTGGAAGAGAAGGATTACATCATCCATCTTTCAATTTTGTCAATGGTTCGAATTTATCTTCATCTTCCCTCAGGAGTCAAAGAGTACGTAGGCCTCCTGTTTATTTGAGGGATTATTCATTATAAGTCTTTTTCTAGGCCTCCTGTTTATTTGAGGGATTATTCATTATAAGTCTTTTTCTCTGCATGTTTCTTTTTGTTAAAATTCATTGTTTTATGCTTTTCCTTAGGAGGGAGATGTGTGATGATGTTTATCTGTTTCCATTAATACACCTTTAATATGCTGGAACTTCCTTCTCTATGTATTCTGATCTCGTGTGAGATTCTGGAATACATGGAAGTTCCAGCTGTCAGTTGAAGATTGGACCTGTGGCTGAGGTTATGATTAAAGCCTGCTCTTCAATTAACCTTGTTCCTGATTCCTTATTTCTGATAGAAGACACCACAGGATGCTCCCGTTTACACTTGTGTTATCACCCGAAAAGGTAGCCCGGCATTGTGCAGGACCTTCCCAAAAGGGTGGTGGCGCCAAATGGCATTTCTTCAGAGGGCACAAGCTTCACATTCTCTGCAACCACGACCCTCCAGCCATCTGTGTCCTGGGATTTTCTTTCAATCTGACTCCAGGTGTAACCCATCCCCCAGCAGTCATCCTCTGGGCCTCAATTACAGGTGTTTCTTGGCCTTCTATTATTCCTTTTCCTTTGAGGGTTCCAGGTAAGGTCTTGCAGATTTGTTGATTGTGTGACAAGCATCTTTTTATGATTTGTTCATGAGCCAGGAATTGGGAATGCTGCTCCCATAGGTCTTTGTTGCTGATGGTGTTTTGGCAACAGATTTGGAGGATTTTCCTCAGACAGGTGTTGGTGAAGGTCTGGATTTTGGTGGTGGTGCTGACTGTTGTACTCCAAGTTTCTGCTCTATACAAAATTACAGATTTTACCCTGATGTTAAAAAACCTGATCTTAGTCCGTAGCATTAGGTCCTTGGTGCTCCAGATCTTCTTTAGCTCAATGAAGGTACTCTTTTCTTTGCCGATTCTTGCCTCAACATTGGTGTCTGTGCTGTCCTGCTTGTCTATAACACTGCCCAGGTAGGTGAAGGCCTCAACCACTTCCAGTAGATCTCCTGCAAGAGTGACTAAAGTTGTGTTGGCCATGTTAGTCTTCGGGCTCTTCGTTTTTCTGCTTTGGATGTTAAGCCAAAGTTGTGCTGATGTGTCTGCCAATTTGTTGGTCTATTCTTGTATCTGCAGATGGGTATGGGAGTCTAGCACCAGGTCTTCTGCAAAGTCCAGGTTGTCGAGCTGCATCCAAGGTGTCCACTGGATCTCATTTCTTTTCTTTGCTGTGAATGTCTTCATGATCCAGTCTATAGCCAACAGGAAGAGAAAAGGTGAGAGCAAATAACCATGGCAGATTCTGGTCCTCACTTCAAAGTCTTCAGTGAGTTGCCCTTCATTGATTGTCTTGTGGATCAGTCCCTCTTAAGAGTTCCTGATGATTCCTACAAGCTTATCTGGCACAGCACCAAAGCAGCTGAGGAGTTTCCAAAGGGCCTCTCTGTCCACGCTGTTGAATGCCTTCTCATAGTTGATGATGTTGAGATAGAGGGGGGAGTTCGATTTCAACAATTGCTCGATGATGATGAGCAGTGTTGTAATCGGGTCTATATTTTCAGAAGTCTGCTTGCTGGTCTCATAACTGAGTGTCAACTTGTTCCTTCATTCTGTTCAGAATGACTGTTAAACTTTACCTGTGGTTAATAGAAGAGTTATCCCTTTGTGGTTTGTGCAGTTACTCATGTCACCTTTCTTGGGGATCTTCATCAAAGTCCCTACTTCCAGTCTGATGGTACCTAATCCTTTCAAATATGGGGTAGAGCATGTCTACTGACTTTCGATGTCTGCCTTCAGTGCCTCTTCAGGAATGTTGTCAGGTCCTGCTGTCTTCCAATTTCTCAGATGTTTGATGACTTGCCGTATTTCTTCCTTGGTTTGTCTACTACAGTCGATTAGCAAGTCCTTGTCAGCTGGCTGTATGTCCTGAAGAGACTGTGGCATGGGCTGGTTCAGCAGTTCTTGAAAGTGCTCTACCCATCTTCATTCTTGGCCTTCCTTACCCATGATTGACTTCCCATCTTTGACTTTAACAGGTCTTCTGCCTTGCTGTATCTGCCTGACAGTTTCCTAGTTATGTCGCATATTTCTTTCAAGTTTCCATGGCTTGTTGCTTCCTGGTGTTCTGTGGCAAAACCTAGATGAATCTTCCATTGTCTGCCCCTGAGTTTCTTTTTGTGTCCTTGTTAGTTTTGGTGTATTTTCTTTGAGCTTTTGCTTTTTCTGCTCTTGTTTGGCAGGTGTTGACTGCAGATCGTTTTCCTTTCTTGCTTGGATTTTTCAGAGAGTCTCAGAGGAGATCCATTCTTTTTGCTCGTGTTTCTTGGGACCCAGTACCTCATGGTTGGTTGATGTCACTGTTTCTTTGATTTTCTCCCACTGGCCTTCCACTGGGTCTCTGTCATTCTATAGTTCTTGCAGGACTTGATACCTGTTACTGAGGTTGACTGACTATTCACTCCATTTCTGTGCATCTTTGAGGAGGGTGGTGTTATATTGCTGGCGTTGGTTTGTTGATTACATCAATGCTTTCTTCAATTTTAGCTTAGCCCGGCCACAACAGGGGGATGGTCAGACACCACATCCGCTCCTCTCATCACTCTCACATCCTGCAAGGACCTCCAGAACTTCTTGGCAATGTAGATAGACATGGCCAATATGATTCTCTGTTGAATGGTCTGGTGACACCCACGTTGCCTTGTGTATTCATGTGTGTGGGAATACACAACTGCCTATCACCTAACTGTTCTGGGCACAGAATCTTCGAACTTTTCACCATACTCATTCATGTCGGCAAGGCCATGGTCGCCCATGACTTCTTCGTACTCACTGTTGTCGCTTCCACTCTTGGCATTAAGGTCTCCCATCAGTATGGTGATGTCTCAAGGCATTTCTCCAGGATGGACTGGTGTCTGTTGTAAAACTGTACTTTTTTATCTTTTTTGCTGTCATTTGTAGGTGCATCGCAATGGATGTCATTCATGTTGAGCCTCTCTTTTCCTTTGTACAGAAAGTCCCTGTGATGATTCTGGGATTGTGGGCTTCTTATCTCATCAGAGCTTTGTTGGCTGCTTTTGTTAGCATCAGTACAACTTCCTGAGTATGTGGGCATTCTCTTCCTCATGTCCAGAATACAGCAGCATTACTCCTGGAACCAGCCTTTTCTGTTCAGACTGCGTCCATCAAGCCTTGCTGATGCCAAGCAGGGCAAAGTTGTACTTCTCATCTCCGCTGCCACTTCGGCTGCCTTGTGTGTCTCGTCCATAGTCCTCACATTCCTTGTCCTGATGGTGATGGTCTTGGCCAAAAGCAGGTGGATTGGCTTTGTGGCTTCCAGGAATCTCTGGTTTTCACCACAAAGCATCATACGTCTCTGTGAAAGAGATTCCTCTCTCCTCAAAGCCAGGATGTCTTTTGGTCTTTTGGTCTTTTGGTTGATGTTTCTTTAGCTAGGATGTTTTTACATTGTGAGGCAGCTAGCCCCACACATAACCCTCCTCCTTTTGCAACTGGGCGTAGGACCAGCCATGGCGGAGTTGATATGAGCCCAGAGACGCTTTATAGTGTGTCAGTGCAGAGTGTTGAAGGGGTTTGGAACCTAATGGTCTACACCATGCTTATTAACTGTGGCTTAATGTTTTTCTTCATGAGGCCTTCTCGTTGTGGATCTGAGGATTTTGACTTGCTTATAGAGTCCTGCTTTGATTCCGGAGGAAACTCTTTGCACAATATGCTGCAGAAGAAGATGAAGCAAAAAAGACAAAAATGACTTTTTTGCAACTTAGAGACCTTCCTCCCCACAAAAGACTCAGGTTGAAGGGTGATGTAGGAGCCCCTACTACGGCCAAGTTGAACCAGGGTGAAGCTGTGCTCTGGGTTTTAATACCTAAGCCATGAACAACCACCAAAAGCATTTATTATAAAGTATTTTTTATTAAGAGTAGTCTGGAGGTACTGGAGGAAAGTTGGGAAGACAGAGATAAAGGGATGCCTTGAAGCAAGATGTTGAAATTAGAGAGCTTGGTAGAAGGTCAAAATGCGGCCATGACTTAGCAAAGCGAATTCAGAGACTGCAATTCCAGCCAAGATAAGCTTAGAATGTATTATAGAGTTTCTAAAATATGCAGTCCGAACTACAAAACTAAGAACTCTTGGTATGTTGCCATTATCTGAGTCAGAGGATGTCAGGTCTTTGCTATTGCAATTTCTACAAACTGATGTGCTGGGATCATTGGATGGCCATAAGATGCACCATTTCAACTAACTAGAGGTGCATGGGAGAAGGGTCCTGGACCAAGGACTATGTAGGTGGAATTGGGTTCCATAGCACAGTGGGAAGCAGTCAACTGTGCTGCCACTGGAATTGGAGAATTGCACTTCAGAGGAAAAAGGGCTTCAGTAGAACAATACAACAACGGGAGCTCCAGAACGTTAATAAAAAGACTTGCTGGCTGCTGCACTTAATGTTTTGTCTGGAATACTACCAAACTCTGTTTTCAAAATGAGGGGGAAAAATCTGCATTTGCAGCCCCCCTGCTACTTCCCCAGTAGATACAGACATTCTTGCCTGGAAGGAACCTCAGACACTGGGAAAGAAGACTAGGGCAAATCTAGAGTCTTGCAATTACACTAGTTACTTGGCTGTGTGATGCACTGACCAGTTGCCTCCGAAGGATGAGGGACTTTTTGTGTCTGCTTATTTCTATTGCCAATGTGTGGCTTCCATCTCTTCCCCTGCCTTCATCCTCCTCCACCACCCAGTTCTGTGACATTGTTTCGTTATGTGTTCAATTTGAGGTAAATTGCATTAGACTATTCATCTGGCGTTCCACATGCTTGAGATTTCAAGTTCATTGAAAAGGCATGTTTTATGTTGCGGCTTCCGTAGTCCATAATGATGTAACCATCTAATAAAAACAACCTACACCTAATTCACATTATACGAAGGAAATCTACAGGACTGTGAAAAGGATTCAAGGGGTATCATAAATTGCATACGATTTCTTCTGTCATTGTCCATTCACACTCATACCAAAGCATCGGCGTGTTGGTACTCCTCTCATCAGGGCTTTAAGTGAGTGAAAAAAATGGGGGTGTCTCTCAAAAAGGCGTGGCCAATGTAATAAAAAGTTGTGACTTAAAAACACGTAAGCTAAAAATCTGTGCTTAGCATAGTGTACCACCTGACTTGTATTTTGCTGTTTCTGTCATTGCATCCAGATATATGATGCAACAAGTAAAATGGCACCTACAACAAGTCAGGACTATTGGCTTTGTCAATGGTTGTTAGTTGCATAAGTAAATAAGCAGTAACTATGGTGTGTATATAATATTGAAAAAGCTTCCACTGAAAGCCTTGGTGACACCACGACAATGTTGCTGCTCCTGAGTTTCAAAAAGAGAAGGGACATCCAGAGAGAAAATTACTCTCTTTAAAGGATTTCCCTCCCCTACAACGCTCACCTGGCAGGACATCATGCCGTAACTTCTCCACTAGTGAGTAGTGAGCAGTGTGAGCACGCGCATCAATGCGCCTGCTGTTACTGCAGGCCGGAAAAAAACAGACCACCTGTGCCAGGGCACAAAACAGAGCCCAAAAGAGATCCATTTCGATGCTCCCTTTAAAAAACTGCTGGGGCTCAGCACCGATGAGACCTGTACCACTTAAATCCCTGCCTCTCATACAAACAACCAAGTCAAAGCACAGGCACAGCCAGTGATGGGGCGCCCCATCAGCGGAAACTTGATCCACCCTCAAAACTGTTCTCAGTAGGTTAACATCGGCTGCACCCTTTCCTCGCACTTACCCCTTACTGTAAACACATAACTGCCCATAATTAAGACAAAGTGTTGACCACAATGTTTTCATCCTTGAGGGCACAGACAGAGCTGGTGAGAACTAGCGACCTAGAAACTTTACTCCTTCAATGAGTGTCCTTAAATCCTTGAATAACACTTACATTTGTTATGTTATGTTATGTTAATTGATTTTTTTGAGCGCACAGCTGCCCCAGCGAAGGGGCGTCCCGGCGCTATATCTGAAAAGGTAACAATACTCTGTATTTATAGAATATGGAAGTTGTATTTTAAATCTGCTGTTTTATCCAAAACAGTTTTACTGATCATATCTCATCTTGAGGGCACAAACCGACCTGGCAGGAACTAATGATCTAATTATTTATACTCCTGCGTGTTCTTAAATTTAGGAAACAACACTCACTTTAACAATGTGTTTTTGGAGCGTGAAATTTGTATTTTAAACCACCTTTTTACTGTAACTGGACATGTAACTTCTATTTTAGAACAACTTTTTTATTGCAATGGTTTTAGGTAACTATGCGATTTACCAATAAACCAATAAACTTAAACACAGATCAATTTGATGTAGGATATATGTAGTTCCAAGAAAGTGCATCTTCTATGCATCAAGATCGGTTAGGAGCTCCTACAATAAAAAAAATCAAGTCGACTAAGGCAGATTACTTCAGAGCCCAACTTAGACAATCCTCTAATCGCCCCAAAAAAGTTTTGAAAATGTCAAACAGCAATCAGTGATTGCTCCCAATCACCTCGACTCAGCAGTCAAGTCTCCTTCCTGCACTGATCTGGCTATCTTCTTTATGGAGAAAACTAAATCCATCAGTCTTGACCTTGAAGCTATGAGGGCTCTTCTTACATCACTTGAGAGTACGGCTCAGCCTGTCCTCCTTGTGAGTCAAAAGTCTCTTAGTATTAGCACTAAGAACCACATGTGAACCCCTCTGTGAAAATGACATCTACAAAACCCTTCTTAGCATTAACCCCTCTAATCACTTTAGAGACCCACTGCCACCATCTATCTTCAAAGAAATCAAGGAAGCCCTCATCCGCGTATAGATTAAAATTGTCAACGCCTCTTTATCTCAAGGCAAGATCCCCGAATGTCTAAAAGCAGCTCAGGTCTCACCCATTCTAAAATAACTGACACAGACAGATCTGATCTCAACAACTTCCGTCCCATCTCCAACATCCCTACTCTGGCTAAGCTCTTAGAAAAATGCTTACAATCACAATTTTGCTCGCACATCGAGACTTTCAATCTCATGGATCAATACCAATCTGGATTTAGGAGTGGTCATATTACTGAATCATCACTCATTCACATCATTGATAACATTTTAAACATGCTTGACCATAATGAATCCTGCCTCTAAATCCTCCTTGATCTTTCCTCTGCTTTTGATACGGTTAATCACGACAACCTCTTAGCTATTCTGGAACACAGGATACTTGGTACTGCAATGGTTCTCTTCCTTCCTTCACAATAGATCCCAAAGAGTTAAGGTGAATCATACCTTATCCCATCCGTCTGCAGGTTTCATGGGGGTCCCGCAAGGATCTGCCCTTTCTCCTATACTCTTTAATATTTTCCTGGAACCACTAGCAAACGTTCTATCATCCATGAACATTCTTTTTCATATGTATGCGGATGACACACAACTTTATCTGAAAATCAACTCATCTGAAGACTTCATCTCAATCAACTCCTCCTTGACGATTATCCGAAAATGGCAAACTGAAAATCATCTCCTGCTGAACACCACCAAAACAGAATTCCTTCTCATTTCCCCTCCTAAGCACACCCACAATATTGACCTCTGGATGAAACACCTCTCGACCTTCAACTGCTCCCCAGTCATCATGGACTTAGCTAAATCTCTTGGAATCACCCTAGACTCACACTTGAACATGAAGAAAAATATCAGTAAGATGTGCAAGGGCGCGAATCACAAAATACAGATTCTTAGAAATCTAAAACCATTCCTCCCTCAAGAGGAATTCAAACAGGTGGTACAAGCACTTGTCCTGCCAGGCTAGAATGTGGGAGTGCGGCGCTCTGTGGCCTTCCCTTGGCCCCGCTCAGGGCTTCATTGAATGCCGCTGCCAGACTGATCACTGACACTAAAAGAAATTAACACAATTCCCCAGCCTTAAGATCTCTAAAGTGGTTACCCTACGAAGCAAGAATACATTTAAAGATTGCTTGTTTGACGCACAAAGCCATCCACTTCAAAACGCCTGGATACCTAGCTCAAAAACTGGAATTATCAGGAGGAGGGAAGATCTTTCAGAAGTGCAAATTCCTTACAACTGAAACCTTAGACTTTTCGCAAAAAGAAAACGAGACTCAGAGCCTTCTCAGGCGCGGCAACTAAGATCTGGAACTCTCACCCACCTGAAATTCGCAGAATCCCCTACACGGCGGTGTTCAAACATGAAGTAAAAACAATCCTAATGAACAAGTTCCTGCCTTAATTGGATCATGGCTCGTCTGTTTACAAAATGTCTTCCTTTTTTTTCTTCACCAAACAATTGTAATGTCTATGATTCTCTGCCTTATTAAGTAATGTTTTGCTCGTATCTATGTACAATTTTATTAGCTCATCATGCTAGCCTCTCTTACCCTTTCTTCTTTGTGCCCTTACTTTGTTCCCCCCCTCCATTACTGTGAAGCGAACTGAACCCTTTGGGGTCTTGTTCACGCTATACAAAACCTTAAATTAATAATAAATTAATAAATCAGGGTTGGTAAAGCACAGCTACTCACCCACGAGGGTCTCAAGGTGCTAGGGGTGAGGGGGCCGCTCCTATGCATCATTCATATAATTATGTAGTTACCTCATCAGTCTGTGGTCCTCCATCCCAATACCAAGCCTACAGAAAGGCTTGGTATTACTTTTTAGGAGCTTAATTGTTTCTATATTAAAAACTATATGGTATCATATTCTGTTTTAGCTTAGCACCCATTATTAATAGGGCTCTTTGTGAGTAAAAATGTGCATGATGTCTATGTATGAGATTTATAAAGCGTGACTGTTACACATAAGAGTGTCCTGGCGCTGCTGCAGAAGGACCATCAGCAGGAAAGAAAGAAGGACAGGCCAAGGGGCAGGAGAAAAGCCAGGTCTTACGTTTTTTTTTAAACTCAGTTGTCGCCTTGATGCACCTGAGAGTCAGCTGAAGTTTGTTCCAGAGAGAAGGGCCCAGGAAGGAGAGAGATCTGCCACCTAACCTTGTCTTTCTGGTCTGCGGACTTTTGGCTAAACATAGATTTCTCGGGGGTATAGAACTTAATTCTATCTTGTAGGTAGCCCGAGCCGGTAAAGTGGAGAGCTTTTTGGGTAACAAGCAATATCTTTAAAAGGATTCTCTTCCTAACCGGGAGCCAATAAAGGCTCCGAAGGAGGCAAGTGGCATGGGAATTGCGGGGAGCTGTAAGATAGTATGTGCCGCTGCATTCTGGACCAACTGCAGCCTATCGATCAGGTATTTGGGCAGCCCTATGTAGAGACCATTCTCGTAGTCAAGTCGTGAACTTATAAACGCTTGCACCACTTGTTGTCTAGCCTTAAAGGATAGGAAATATAGAAACTTCCTAAAAACACGAAGACGGGCAAAACAAGTGCCCACCACCAAGTTAACTTGGGAACGAAATAACAATTGTCCATCAAATTTGAAGGCCAGGTTTATCACCACCTCATTTTGAGATAATGGGGGGGCATCCTCAGGCCAGACGGTCTGCCACAGTGTCTCGGCTTCTGAACCAAAAAAGAGGAGCTCGTCTTCCCAGCATTACATTTAAGTTGGTTACTGGATAGCCATCTGAACGTTGCTGTAAGACAGTTAAGATTTTTTTTGCAAGGGAAAGCCTCACCCTTCTCCCAGGATAAAAGCAGTTGAGTGTCATCTGTGTCATCTGCATATGACACAATTTTTGCCCCAAAGGATTCTGCCAAGGAGGCCAAGGGAGCGAGATAGACATTAAGTAGAGTCGGACTCAGGGTTGAGCCCTGTGGCACTCCTGTCCTGAGTTTACATACGCAGCAGAGGAAGGGTTGCACCATACCTCTTGTCCTCTCTCCTCCAAAAATGATGAAAGCCACTGCCAGTCCAGCCCTCTAATTCCCATCGAATGAAGTCGAGCTAAGAGGATGGGGTAAGAGATAGTATCAAACACTGCAGATAGGTCAAGAAGAACCAGCAGCGCTCTGTCACCCGCGTCCAAGCTGGGGCGGATGGAATTGAGCACCTCCAGCAAAGCTGTCTCAGTACGGTAGATATGATAACATGTGAAAGGGAGAAAACCTGTGTTCTGTGATCACCCTAGTTACCCAATTTTCTCCTAAGATAGAGCAGATTCCATACACACAGTAAGGCAAGTTTAATGGAGACTTCCTAACTTCCTTAGAATGTGAGTAATCACACCATACCTAGATAAGTGCTGTCCTCTCTGGTGCTGAGAGATTTAGAGACCAGTGCCCTAGTACTTCACAATGCATTCTCAGCCAACCTGTCACGTTACCACCCCGTGATTGGGATGCCCAGCATTAAAGGGGCCTTCTGGTGAATGCTATTACAATAGATCTCAAAACATCACCAAACATCAAACAAACATTCTAGAAGGCCTATTGCTGCTGATTATCAGCAATGCAGAACTGGGCAAAGCAAATTGTTTGTTTCTCTACACTTTAAATGCCATTTCTGAAATCGGAATAATAAATGCATGCCCACAGAAGGTTGAACTTTGCACAGCACCAGTGTTCATTAAGCAGACAGTGGCTTGTTTAAAAACACAATGCTTACTGTTTGGGAAAACAACAGGGAAGACCACTTCCTGCGCCCTTGAAAGTCATTCAACGTGATGCACAAAGCAGAAGCTGTGTCACGGGGACTTCTTCTCCTTTGCAAATCAGGTACCAATCCAAACTTAAGAGGTGGTAACTTTTCAGTGGTTTGCACTGTAAGAAGGTTGCAAACGATTGATACACATCAGGGAGACATTGTTTACTCCCATTCCGGTTTGCCGTTTGAAGGGGTCGCAAAGTCCCTTTATGAGCTGGAAAAAGTTCTCCGACTTGTAAAAGGGGTATTGGGCATTGCAAAATGGCATTTCGCATTTTCGAAGCATGATTCATATGCTCTGCGACTGCAAACACCTTTATTACAGGTGGCCCTACATTTGTTAGAACATACTTTGCAGATGTAAAGTAGTACCTCATGCATTCAATGTGGTCAACAGGGTACATCCAGAAAGACAATGGAAAGAAGGTGAGGTTAATATACTCCATGGAATGTTCCAAGATGCCAATGATAATGTTGCAACCAATGGCTGAAGATTCCGGAGTCAAAGAAGCCAATAAGTGAAGGAGGCTGACCCAAGGCCCTTTCTGCCTGTAGAGAGTATGCAATATATGAACCTCATGCATGGTGCGTACGCATCAACCTCAAAAGGATGGGAGCCGAAGGAGCTACAGCCTGCTCCATAGACAAGCATTTACAAAGTCTGGACCATCCATGAGACGCCATTATGGTGAAAAGTATCCAAACATGCTGCCAGATGTGCATTTGTTCGCTTGATAAGTAGATATCGGTTGGCCAGAGGGCACAGAGCTTCTTGCATGACGCAAAAACATTCCCAGTGTTGAGCAATTTGTTGTCATATCAGAGATAATGCACAAACGAAAAGAGATGTTTGCGTTAGAAAAAAAACCTTATGGGGCATTTTTACAAGTCCTCACTGCCACCGAAGTGTCACTACTTTTTGACGCTCCGGTGGCGCAGTGCCATTTTCCATATTTACAAGGTGGCGCTAAGCCACTTTGCGTGGCTTAATTCCACCATGTAAATGTGGCACTTTCCGACGCAGTTCTCTGCGGCAAAGGAGCATGTATTGGGTGTTGCTGTGGGTGTTCCACTGCAACACCCATTGCTTTTTGATGCAGCCCCACATTTACCAGGCTGAGCCGGTGCCAAAAACTAATGTCATGGAATAACAGTCGTTAGAATGGCGCAACAAGGAGAAATTATTAATTTCTTTTAGTTTTTTGCTCTTTCCATGTTTGCTGCATTTTGCAGCACACATAGAAGGTGCAAATATCCATTATTGATTGTTCATGTGCAGGAAGTTGTCCCTTCCTGCAATAATTGACTGTTTATGTGCAGGAAGAAGTCCCTTCTTGCACATAAACAATAGACCCTGCAGCGCAGGCACCCTTGCAACAGGGCAGCTTCCTGCACATAATTGACTGTTTATGTGCAGGAAGAAGTCCCTTCTTGCACATAAACAATCGACCCTGCAGTGCAGGCACCCTTGCAACAGGGCAGCAGGGTACCTGTGCTGGTGTTAGGCAGCTTTTTTTGCACCAGCGCTAGGTGAAACACAGGGGTGCGCCATATTCTTGTGAATACAGTGCATCCCTGCATTTTGAAAATGTTGGAGCACAGAGCTGCCAAATTTGGCACACCAAAATTGTATTGTAAATATGCCCCTATGTTTCCTGTTGTCATGGACAAGTACCGTGTATCTATGTCAGTGGTTCAGGAATGATTCACCTCTACTCTTAAGGCCAATTCATATTGAAAATTGGATTTTATCTTATTAAGATGATGCACTGTATTTTATCCGGCATATTTAGGGACTTATTTCTTGCAGTTTTCCCAAAACATTTACTTAAGAATATGGAGAAATAGCCCAACAGACAGAGCACAATAATGTAACGTCCCCTAACCCGCCTTTGCTTTATTTCACTTTCGTTGAAACATTGGCATTTAAAGGCAATCAACGTGTTCATATTTCCTTAAATATTTATGTAATCTGTAGGCTGTGTTGTGTCTTCTCTATGATTTATGCATGATGTTCTCCGTAAAGTCAACCCCCCATTAAACACAATAAATGCACTGATCATCAACGTCCCTTTTTGGCAGCATGTCTCTGTTACTCAATATCCCAACATCTGCAGAATGGTGTTGCTTCAATGATATTCAAAATTGCAGATTGCAAATCACAGCAGATGCCAGCAACGAGCGTTTAACTTGGTGAGCCATCTTGCTAGACAGATCTCAAGATGTAAAGTGGCACCAGCTTCTACACATTTGCTGTCGTTTATAATCCACATTGTACCTGTGAGAAGCTGAAACTGGCAACCCTTGGAGTTTCCAAGCAATAAAGGCCCGTTCAAGCGTTAAAGCCGGACCTAATCGCATTTTCCATGTGTTAGCTCCTCCAACTGTGCAAAATATCTAGACCGGCTTCATTCTTCTGTGGAACCCGAAGATAAATTGTGCTGTAAAACCCTGATGGGAGACGGCTTTACCGTGACTGACAGATCAGAGAAGAGGCTGCGGCGCCTCCGTGTTGTAGATACGGATTACAACCAGGCCAACTTCTGTGGGCCTATGCGCACTAAATAATTCATTGCTTCATAGTGACATCTGTGTATTTTTCCGTTCTACTTACAGCCCCGGCCATTGCACATGCCGACGTTTTAATCAATGCGGGCGGGCGCGAGCGCCGTTTGAGAAGCTAATGCTGGGATGACCGTGTTAGACATGCCTCAGAGCCGCTACGAATAAATGTTCTTGAAAACGCGAAGCTCCGACAGGCAGCACCTCTCGGCACCCGTTAATGAGATATGTGATACGCCTGTCACACTAGCTGCAGCCTGCTGCAACACGAGACCTTGTGAAATTAGGACTAAATATATGGATTTAGGCAGATGCATTAGTAACGAGTTTGACAGCTAGCACAGGGGCATATTCTCAAGAACGTGTGAAAACCACCGCAAAAGTAACGTAACGCAACTTCCAACATCGCAGTCTATCGCGGGAAAATTACGCTGTGTTAACGGAGCATTCTCAACATGGCAGTACCATGCGATAGACTCCAGAAAATGAGTCAAATGTCCGCGTTAAAATCAACGTCACGGCGCAAAAATGCAAAACGTGAACGCAAAAAATCTTGCAATGAGGGCAATCGCGGTACAAAAAGCACCGAAAACCAGCGACCGGCCTGCAAATTCCATGCGTCTGGCGGGAAATTGCACCCTAAAATCAGAGTAAACAGTGACAATGACAATGTGCTACCACAACCCCACAACTGTGACGCAGAACAAATGGCCATTGTCCAAATCAGACAGGCAA
This sequence comes from Lissotriton vulgaris, assembly GCF_964263255.1. NCBI lineage: Eukaryota > Metazoa > Chordata > Amphibia > Caudata > Salamandridae > Lissotriton > Lissotriton vulgaris. The sequence goes on along the minus strand of NC_141694.1, from coordinate 657,382,174 downwards.
TTCCCTACAAACATTCACAATGTACATTTACATGCATTCAGTATGTAACCTGCGCCAATGCGGAACAAACATGGTACACACTGTGAAACCGCATCTCCCCCTCACATTGCAGAGGGACAAACAACATCCCCTGCACACCGACGTGCCATGTCCATGATCAAACAAAATTGAAAGCACAGACTAATGTAGGGGCAGTGACTCCCCCTTACGTACATGTTGCCCATGTCGTGGGACTTGAGACACAGGGTGCATCCCTGCATCATGGCAGCATAGATCAGAGCACAAAAGAATCCCTGTTGTCACTTGTAGGCCACAAATGACAGCCAAAATGGAATGATTTGGGACACATGTGAAACGCCGAAGAGTGGGATACCTTAACAACTGTGACACACAGAACTGGCAGTTCGAAGACGTGACACCATAAACAACCCCACTACACAGAGGTGACACCACACTATCCATTAACAAATCCCTCAATTGACAGCACAACATGTGTACCCACACTTGTTTGAGTGAAGTGCCTGTACAGATGAGTGATATGCACGCAAGGAATGTGTATCGGAATGCTTACATTAGCACATGCAGGGCCTGTGGTCAGTCAACGACGGCCTGGTGGTGGGGTGAGAGGCGACGCCCTGGCAGAGACGTTGGGCATTCCGGAAGTGGACCATGCCCAGAGTTACGTGCCTTTTATCCACACCCCTATGCTGGCCTGGCATACGCTGGGCCAGCCCACTCCACTCACGCTTACGGGGGGACGTGACAAGCTACATTTACTTGATCTCCCCCACTGGCTGGGGTGACATGGTTCCGTCCACTGTCCACTACACTCCAAACACCAGCGGTGTGTGTCGACATGGATATGTGTGTGGTCTCCATACTGCAGTCTGGCTAGCACATCCACGCCACACTTGGCATTGTGTACATGCTTATTCAAGGGTCACTTGCCTCCTTCGCACATGCCTGGTTACCACCGCTCCCCAAAATCTGCTATTGTGTGGCTGAGGTGCAATGCCATTGATGGCTTTGGTACATGGATAGCCCAGGTTCCCACAGTAAGTTGTGCTGTCGTGTCTGCTGGGTGGGTATATTGTTTGGCATGTTGTATGTGAGTTTGTAACATGATCATTCCCAGAGTTGTGAGTTGCATGATTGTGAAGTTGAGGTGTGTGGTGTGTTCAGTTGGTACTTACCAACGAGGAGTGCTGTTCCGTTGGTGCCAACCTGGAAGTGCCAGTTGATGATGGACTGGCGGAAGATTAAGGAATCATGCACACTGCCTGGGTAGTTGGTGATGACATTGGTGAAGAGTCCCCGGTGGTCCACTATTGCCTGCACATTGATGGAAAGTGTGTGCTTTCTCTTCCGGTAATTGTGTTCAGTGTCGCAGGGGGCACAAGTAGGACATGTGTGGAGTCTATTGCCCCCAAAATATGCAGGAAGCCAGCTATGGCGTAGAAGCCTTGCTTGGTCTCCAGCTGTTCCTGCGCAGTGTGGGGGAAGTATAGGTACTGGGGTACCAAGCTATGATGGCATCCAGGACATGTGTGAGGAACTTGGATAGGGTTGGCTGTGAGACTCCTCCGACTCTTGTGGTTGTTGGTTGGAAGGTACCAGAGGCCATCAGATGCAGCACAGCCATCAGCTTTGTCTGTGGAGGGATGTTGGTTGTCCGCTGTGTTGGTACCGTCAGCCTGTGGGCAATGATGTTCAGGATGCAGAGGATGGTTGTCCTTTTGAGCCTGTAGTGGGCAATGACATACTCTGGTGTCATGTCTGTGAGGCTGGTGCATTTTCTGAAGGTCCGTGGTCTGTGTTTGCTCTGCCTCTGTGGTGGTCCGGGAGGGTGTTGCGGAGGGGTCTGAGGGATGGTGGCTGGCGTGGGGGTGGTAGTGGTGGGTGTTGTGGTCCTCTTGGTGCTCCGAGCTGCATGATCAGTAGCTCCATGGCATCTGTTGTTCTTCAGGTGTGGCTGTGGGCCGGGCTCCCTTTTGTGGTGCAGGCTGCCATCCAACTTTACACCAGCTCAGAGCATGTGTTTTTTCCTGCTGCCGCTGCGCCTTATCGCATGCTTTGTGGTTGTATCGCCAATCTGGCTGGTCGTTGAGAATTCTGCGGTGTGGTGCTGTCGCAGCTTTTTGCATGGGAACGCCTACTCTGCGTCTCATTAGCGATAGTTGCAGGGGTCATCTGTGGCGATGTTTTTTGCGGCTGCTATTACGGGTAAACTGGTGCTATGGGCTGTTAGCACCAGCTTGTGAATGGGGTGATAACTTTATTGCGTCTTTGGATGCGATGAAGTGCTGTTAACTAACGATAGCTCCTTGAGAATATGCCCCTCAGTGTATTAATGCACCTGCTGCTTTGGTCTGGATGCAAACTGAAGATTACAGGTTTGAAATTCTAACCGGACCAACCCACTTGTTCATCGTACTGAAGTTGATAAAATGAAATTCTGTGACTTATAACCACGGCAACGCCTGTTGTCTAAAGTGAAGAGTGCTAAGTACAATAGAACATCAGTTTGGAGTTTTATTGAATTTGCCATTAGCAACACCTGTGATGTACACTTTACAGCACTTAGAGGTGGAATGGCGCACTACATAAAAAACTATTTAGTAGAATTCAATGTCCCACGTTTAAGTAGGTCATCTAGTCCTGCATTTTTCATTGTATTGTGGGACTTTTAACTGAAATAGTAAATCTTCAAGTGCCAGGACAGAACAAGCTACCTATGCCCTTGAGATGTCTGCAGTCAATATGTTTTGGAAAAATCTTAGATTTTGCCTGAGGTGCCCTGCATTTTGGACTTCATCCAATAAGAAACCTATTCTTGGTCTGACAGTCTTTTCCAGCTAACAAGCCTTTAAGTAAGTGTGACAGTGCCTTTAAATATTATTAGTACAAAATAGTGGTGTAGACCTTCAAAATTGGCTTTTATTGGGAATGACCATCTTTTGCTTGGCAATTTCACAGATTTTTACCTTCACTAGCCTATTTTTGAAGAATCCGATTTTGGTGGCATTAGGACTCTACTTACGTTATCCCTCTATCCAGTGGTAAAGTGCTTATGTGCTTCCTTCCAGACACAGGAAAATGGATATACACCTAATAGGCACCGTACTTTACACATAAGTCCCTAGTAAACCTGTACCCTGGACCTGTAAATTAATGTCTACAAGTGGGCTGCAGTACGCATTTTCCATCCACTAAAATAGCACTATAAAGCATGTCTCCGTCCTGTGATTGCAGTCTGTAGTGAAGTTTTAAAACTGCCATTTCAACCTAGCAAAATAAACCTTTTGCCAGGCCGAAGCCTTCCATTTTAATACTTTTACGGCATCCCTAAGGTAGGTCGTAAAGGCTCATAGGGCAGGGTGAATGGTATTTAAACATAGGACAAGTGTACTTAAGTTTTACATCATCGCAGTGAAAAGCCTCCGAAGTTGTTTTTCACTGTGGCAAGGCTAGGTTGCCATTAAATAACTCTAGGTTATCCTATTACATTTAATAAGTGACAACTTTTGTGAACAGTTAGAGAAATATTGCTTCCACTCATTTAACTTGTAATGTAAAATCTTTTTAATGGTAAAGTTGGATTTTGAATGACTGTTTTTAAAATACCACTTTTAGAAAGCTAGCATCTTTGTGCCTATATCAAATGTGCCTTGCTGCCAGTGTACAGGGCCACATAAATGTTAGGGGCTCTTCTGTGGTATGATGTGTATTCATTCCAGACAGGGGACAAAGGGGCCTTTGTGTGGGGAAGGCTGTTTCTCTCCTGAGTAGGATTCGCCTGAGTGCTCTAACTAGACCATCCTTTGCTTCAAAGGATAGCCTAAGTGCTGCACGAAGCTCCTCCCTGACTTTGAGAGATACCTGCCTTGTCACTGGCAACTGCAGCTCACACCAGGGTCTGCCTGGTCTTTGTTTCACTAGCCAAACTGGAGCCAGACCCAGAGGAAAGGGAAGAACTGACCAGAATTAGTTTAAGGTTAAACAAAGGGTGTGACCCCCACCCACAGGCTGGCACTGGGCATAAAAGTGGTAAACACAATAAGATAATGGACGGAGTCTTGAAACTTTACTGACACTCACCCCCAGTCACTATTAGATCTGGGTTGAATCCATAATCGTTCTTTAGCTCACTTCTCCATCCCAGTTCAGACCCAGTCATATGCAAATCAACCTTGACCCTGTTCCTCATGGGAACAGTCCAGCCCGAACTGCAGTGCCAGGTCTTCCTTAGACTAGAAACAAGCATCCTGGGACTGGTTTCGGGGTAACACCGCTCATCAGCCAGGCTAGCTTGAATTCAGTGGCAAAGTGAGCAAGAAGAATGATGTATTTAACCCATATGTAATAGTGACTGGGGTTGAGGGACTGAAAAGTTTCAGCGCTCCATCCATCATCTCCTTGTGGTTGCATAAAAGTGGTAACCTGACAGCCTCTTAGCAAAACACTCCTGGACCTGAGAAGTTTCAGAAGAAGGACAGCCCTGCTATATGAAGAAGGTCTGACTGGACTTGCCTGCAGTGAGCCCAGGAACCCAGATGTGACGGCAAGGGTCATTTGCTGACCTCTAGTTTGAGCCACAGGGACACAACAAGCTTCCAAAGACCTCTTCTGCATTACAGCTGGCCAGACAAAACTGGACCTGACCTGGTCGCCTCTGATGGCCTCTGTGGGAGTGAATCCTGACCCCCTAATGCTGTTGTCCAGGTCATGGAACATTGGATGGAGTCAGTGTGTACTCCTCCCTGCTCAACTGGATGGCCCAGCGCTGTACATAGCAACACCATGCAGTCACTGGTCGACAGCTCCACCGGATCTGACACAGGACGAAGCAGGACTCACTTTCGCAGCACCACGCAGCTCTTGATTGGCGACTCGATGGACCCAATGCAGGACGAAGAAGTGCCTCACATCATAGACCTGCACATCCCCCATGTCAAGGAAAAAAGGTACAATTCCCAGAGGGCTTGCACCTGGTACCTTACCGGAGCAGCACTCTATCGCGATCAGCCTGAATGTTTGACTTCATCCCAGTCTGGCGCAACCACATACCCACAGTTGGCGCTTTGTACCTTTTGGCTCTATTTAAGAACTCGTAATTGGTTCTGCTGATTGGACTTTTGTCTTTTGGTTTCATTTAATTTATTTTAAAAGTTTTCTATTTTGTATCTTGTTTTGTGTTGTGTTTTCATTTTATCATTGTTTGAGTGCTGCATAAATAGTTTACTCATTGCCTCTAAGTTAAGCCTGACTGTTTTTGTGTCAATCTATTTAGTGACTTTTGGGGTTTACCCTGGCGACAATTATGGTTGTTACTTGAGTGGGGCTCTCGCTCCTCTCAATTAATAGCTTACTTTCTCACTTCTTTTATTTATTTCAATTACGTTTTTTAAAAAGCCAATAAACAGAACATTCTGAGAGCAACCAGGGCACATTTTTAGCTGTACCTTAAAGACAGCAGCTCTAAAAACCTCTCTCTTATAGCGACGAACAGAATGTGAATCTTAGAACAGCACAACATATCTCCACTAAAATCGCACCTTCTGAACAACTTAAACATTTTCTGTTCTTTTTGCAATGGACCAGCACAAAATATTCTTGAATATTTATCTAATTGTTTAAAACATTGATTAATAAACACATTTTCCTGTTTGGAAATAGGATTTGTTCATGGCATCTACTTTAAAGAACGTGTACAAATACAAATTTGTAGTGACCGACTGGTCACCATCTAGTGTTTCTAAGTAATGTGTTTTCACTAGCCACTCCTAGAAGGCTAGCTTCCACACTCACCCCACACACATCCATCACAGGTGTCACCAGTCAGGGGACGATGCCAATAAAAGGGGACGGGTACACGTGGCCTGGGCCAGTTCCAGACAGTAACTCATTGTGTCTGTGTGATTACTGTAACTGCATGGAGGCCTAAGGTCCCAACCCTTACAATATTGTACTTGGGTAGAATAAAGCTATTCTGGGGTTCCTGGGACATTTGCAAACCAAATTACATTCCGCTTTATGGATTTCTTTTTATCAGAATATTTTAGTGGCATTATTGGGTGGTAGTGCACTGTTATCCATTATGTATTAGGTTGTAGAATAGTCTCCTTATGCACTTTTTTCTTAGTACAAGTGAGTTCTGTCTTCAGAACTCACTTTTAAGGGGGGTGTGGCCACAGAAGTAATGGAGACGACAGACGTGTAACTCAGAGCTCTGACGCTGCCGGTCCACTGAGGCAATGATCCTGTGCTGTCTTGCCTCACCCAGGAGTACAGGGCACCTAGGGCCCGAAGAGAAGGTCAAGTGGTGTATTGGCCCCAGGGAGGACTCCAGCTTTGGGGACTTGAGCGTCAGCTAGCCCACAAATATAAAAAGGAAACAATACAAGGATACCTTGAGCTTCATAAGTGTGGGCATTTGACTATGTGTGTCTTTTATGTTTTCATGTCTGTATATGTGAACACTGTAAACCTTTGATTTTCCATGTTATGTTAGTTTAATTGATTGTATTGTATGCAATCTGTATGTTTTGGACAGGCAGAATAATAAATGGCATTGATGAACTACTCTTCAGTGTCGTGGTTTGTGGGCATTAAAAATGTCGATGTACAGAGGCAAGTAAGGAATCACTAACAGTAGCTCCAGCGCACAGCCTGATATGGATCCTTATTGGACCCTTTAAATCCATGCTTAATAAAAAGCATTTCTCACAATTTCTGCGAAAATTGTGACACCTGACAGAACCATTTGTAGTTTATAATTATATACCCAGGTTCTGAAGGACACCGGGCAACCCCAGTATACTTAATGACTGGCACACCAGATGCTCTCTCAGAGATATCTAGCAGGTGGCCTTAGGGTAGTACTATTGGAGGCTTAACAAGCTGTGACGCTTGGCCATCTAACAGCGTGGGGAGGGGGAATTAGTGAAGCTCCACAAGGTGTAGGAATTAGAACAGGAGATGACAGATGGGAAGGCAGCCTATGCATAAACGCCGTAGGTGAGCAGGCGCAGACACTAGCCTGACTGAAGGAGAAATATAGACGCCTTATCCATCAGGAGGCGAGGGCATTATATAGGTCCCGAGAGAGACAGGGAACATAGTGGGCAATTTGCTGGCATGGTTGGCCAAAAAAGATGAGGGTGAAAGGAGGATTGCAGCAGTCCCCACAGAGCAAGGAGACTTGGCAGAAAATCCAACAGCCATAGACCACACCTTCACATGGTATTTACAGGGGTTGTAGACATTCCACCTCTCCCACACGGAGGCAGCAGACATGCATAATTTTGTGCTCGATCTTCTGGTGCCTAAATTGAGAAGGGAGGCTATGGCATTGAACTTCCTGCCCCTGGAATTACTGAACACTCAGGACCTCAGACTTTTTAAAAAGCAACTGAAAACCTTCCTCCTCAAGCAGTTGTGTTAAAGTTTTCATTCCATCAGGTCACGGTTATTTTGCGCGCCAGGACACTCTTGAGTTTTTCGGCGTGGTATTAATCCATTATAACATAACATGACAATTATGGAGAGAGAAATTGCAGAGGTCTTGACCCAACTTCAAAGTGGGAAGACAGCGGACCCTAATGGATTTTCCCCTGAATTATTTTACTGCACTAAGAGTAAGGTGATTAAACCCCTTTATTCTATGTACTGTGAGGTCCTGACCCGGGGAGAGCTATAGTGGGATATTAGGCAAGCACAGACTTTGTTGCTTCATAAACCTGGAAAGCCACTAGAGGACCGTTTAAGTCATGGCTTACCTCTTGTACATGGCTAGCTCTGAATCAGGGCAACCAGGCCATTGCACATAGCAGAGGTCAGGGTCTGGAAGTCTGTGATCAGCTGGTTGCCACTTTTTTCACATGAGCAACCTGTTGTGTTATGGATCAAATGTGGTTTGCAGTCTGAGGCCAATGATGAAAGTTGGAGAATCATAACTCTGTCCAAAAATTCCATCCTGTGACATACTTAGGTCATGAGGTGTCAGTTGGCGGTATCAAGCCTAAAAAAATAAATACTGCAGGCAGTAGAGAAATCTCCTGTTCCTGGTAGTAAGGATGAAGTAAGAGCTTTTATAGGCCTGTTTGAATTTCATTCTAAATTCATTGAACATTTTTCTAGCACAACCTATAATATGAGGCAGCTGTTAAAAAACAAGTGTAAATTTGTATGGTCAAAAAAATGTCGAGAAGAGTTTGTCTCCCTTAAGAATTAAATGTGTATAGCGATGTCATTGCAGGGATTTGACCCCACACTTACATCTATTGTTATGACAGATGAGAGTGAAAAAGGTATTGGTGCCGTGCTCACACGACGAAATGGAGCGGGAGAAGAATGCATGGCGGCCTTTGGGTCGCGTTCTCTTACACCTATCGAAGAGAAATATTCGGTAATAGAGCGTGAGGTGTTAGCTTGTGTGTGGGGCCTAGAGGATGACAGGCCGTTTATTTGGGGTAGTTATGTATTGCTCAGGAGCAGCCACAAACCTCTCACCAGGTGTTGTCTACCAAAGGGTTGTATAAGGCCTCACCTAGGTTGGCACAGTTATCAGACAAACTTCCTAATTTTAAGTACATGCCTGGTGTTCACAATAAGGTGGCAGATTAGGTTGCCTCTTCCTTCGACAGAGACACATGATGAGGATATTGAACATTTTAGAGTGGCTTGTTTGGATGAAGGTGCAAAAATAATTCCACCAGAGGAATGGAGTCAAGCGTACGAAGAGGATCGTGGTTGGCAGAGTTTAGAGCTAGTATCACAGGAGGGTGGCCTACTTAGAGCAATATTCCATCAGAATTTAAAGTATTTTGGGAGTTGAGGCAAGAGCTGTCTGTGGGGGATGATAACATTTTGAGGAATCGCAGGATCGTACCACCAGAAAAACTAAGAAGCAGAATTGTGGACTTATGAAGGTCATTTAGGAAATGCAAAAACAAATAATTGTTTGAAGGAATTGTATTGGTGGCCTAGTATGGGGCTATCCATTGAAAGGAAGGTCTGTGAGCGCATGCTATGTGAGAATGCTGATAAAACTAAGGTTACATTAAGACTACATTTATGTCCCACTAGTGTGCCAAGTATGCCTTGGAAAAAATTGATTGTCGATTACGGGTCCAATTTGAGATTGACCAGTGCAGAAGTATCTGGTTGTTGCTGTGAACCATTTTTTGAATTGGCCAGAGGTAGTGGTTGTAGAGCATATTGATGCAGGCACTGTGAAAATATTTTCAGATGGAATTTTTCAAAGGGAAGGGCTACCTAAATTAGTAATCACCGACAACAGAGCCCAATTTATAGGAGACACGTTTGAGAAATTCTTAAAACGCAATGGAGTTAAGCATAGTTCCACTTCACTTTATCACCCGGTTGGAAATGGGGCTGTTGAACATTTTAACTGAGTGATAAAGGGAGTGATACAGCTGCCAAAATGTACTGGTCTGGATTGGGAAATAGAAATGTTCCGGACTATATGGGTGTTCAGATTAGCATAATGTGCTTCGACAGGACATAGTCATTTTGAACTAATGAGAGGGAGGACTGCTTTCATGAAGGATAACATTGGATGGATGCCGGGTACTAGGTGAGTTAATTGGGAACTGGAGGAGTTGAAGGGGTGCAGACTTACAAGGAATATTACGATAGTAAACATGGGTGAGGGTTAAGAGGACAGGTGTTTTAAGAAATGAGCAAGACAAGTTTTCAAAACCGCACAAAGTAACCAAATTATTTTTCAATGCTTCTTTGTTGGACAATGGTAAGGTACAACATTTTAGTGCCTTGTCTTTGTGCAGGGAAAATGCAGTAGGTGAGGAGAGAAAGGATCAGGGAGTCTATGATTGGTGGATGGAAGATGAAGAGACTAATATGACACGTGAAACCCTTGTGAATGCTGAGATGGAGGATGCAGATAATAATGGAGAAAGTTTGGCACTTGAGGAGGGCAGAGCAGGGACAGGTAATAAAACTGTGAGATTTGGAAGAATAAATAAACCTTCCAGATTGGAAGACTTTATATGTGAATAATTTCAGGCATCAGGTTCAATCCAATGCAAATATCCTGAGATTTTAGACATTTAACTGTTGTTGAATGTTTAACTTCATTGTTCTAGTTGCATGATCAAACGTGTAATTTATTTAAATATATATATATTTCAAAGGAAGGGGTATGGGTGCAAAGGTTATGACTTTATCTGATTTAGTCCTCTGTTCTTATGTATTATTACTTTTATAGGTTGTTCAAATGTAATTAATTTTGTCTAAATCAAAGGAGGGGGATGTGTGGTGTTCCACCCAATCCTGGCTTCTGAAATGTAGCACGCTGGTGGAATGTGGTGTAGAATGTTGGGTACACAATTGTAGTCAGGGGCTGAGAGTGTGACGAGAGAAGCCGGTTGAAATGCTCGTGCATCTCCTGTTTGTACCGCGCCAGTTTACTTCAATAAAGGTACTAGGAACTATACTAAAGATTTGGACAAACACATTACACACTGCTCTTGGGGCCTGTAACGCCCATTCTCCGTTGTCTATGCCAGGTGTGGGTTGGTGGGACTAACTTCATGGAGGTGACGTTGATTGATGGGGCTGCCGGCCCCCTGTTTAGGTCTCACCTATGCAGCGCACATGCGCTGCTTAGGAAAAAGACCTGTAGCAATCGAATAAGGGGGTAGCACGCGCTATTCGGGGACAGAGTGAGTGGGAGGGTCATCCAACCTCCGTCGCCCAGTATTATTACGGGAAAGCATATACTGGCAGAGTGTGGGTTTCGTAGAACATACTTAAACTAAATTTAGTAGTGCAGGAGTCTTAAACCGACCCCGCCTTAGGCCTGTTTCTTTAATACCCGGTAGAGGTGGTCCTAGTAGTTTATGTAATCGATCCTCGCTCTACCGATCTCGCCGTTTCTTGCTGTCTGTCCCTGTTTATCTGCTTGCCTAAAGTATTGCTGCATGCCTGCCATCTCCCCATCCCTGCACAAGCCGGTGCCAGCAGCCCTCTTGGGTCAGCGAGTGAACACTGGCCTGCCAGCTGCTGCGGCTGAGGTCACTATAAATGTAATCTATAAACTGGGTTCCCTCCGCGGGCCCTATTGTGGCCCCCATTTGGGAAAGCCTTTCGTTTCCTATCCAATGATCAAGTGATCGTTTTAATTAAATTAAAGACTGAGGGAAACACTTTTTTTGAATGAAAATAATCATTCTTTTTTAACATTGTCCTGGTTTACTCTTATAGAACTTGATTCCACATATGATCGTCATTTCTCTTTCAACAACCGGAACAGAAATCCTTAGACTGTAAAACTTTGTCAGACTCCATCTGGTATGTTTGGATTGTGCTCTGTTATTGTCCGGTCATGGATTGCATTAATCTCGTCCACGCGTAATCCCATGTTTCCTATTCATTTGTCAAGCAGAGAGGAAGTCTGTAGCCGGGACAAGCAGAGTACAGTACTGACATTTCTGGGCAGTGCCCGGGATTTGCATTAGCGTGGCTATTTAAACCTTGTGCTGGTCCCTGTTGTTTGGCACTTTCTTGCTGCTCACATTGGGACCTGACATTTTAAAACTTGTGAGTAGAGGGGGCCCGAAGTCTTGATCATCCAAGGCCGAGTATCAGCGGCAGGTACTACCATTTTGGATCCTTTTGATTAACAGGGCAGGATGTAGAAAGCATGGTAAGTCTTTTGGGATGTTTTAGTTTTTTAAAATATGGAATTCATGTTGGTGACTTCACTTTCTGCCTGGGCATCTGCTTTGCTTAATATTAGGTGCTATTTGTTAAGTTTGCTTGAGTTGAACTATACAGTTGCTTACAGAAATACTTTTTTATTGATTTAGGGCCATATGTATCATAGTTCAGTTTTGCGAATTCCAAATAGCGAATTTTAAGGAATCACTATTTGGAATTCGCAAAACGGTATGTATGTACAAAATCGCTTTTTTATAGCGATTCCTTACCATTCCTAATTTGCGATTAGCAAATTGCTAATCGCAAATTACCCATTCATTTCTATGGGCCAGGAGGCCCATAGGAATGAAGGGGCAATTTGCGATTAGCAATTAGCTAATCGCAAATTAGGAATTTTTTCAAGGGTGCAGGGGTGTCTCAAGAACACCTTGCTGCACCCCTAAAAAATACATTTAGGGGCATATGGCGCACATACATGCCCTAAGGGCATGTATGGGCGTCATATGGCACCTTTGGTTTGTTTGAAAAAAGCATTATTAAAAGAATTCGCAACTTACCACCAACTAGAAGTTGGTGGTAATTTGCGATTCCTTAATGGCATTTTTTGCATTTTTTTTCTTTGATACATTGCATTTAAGGAATCGCAAAATTTGCGATTCCTTAAGTGCAATCGCAAAATAAGGAATAGCAATTTTTGCGATTCCTTATTTTGATGCAAAAATGTTTCATACATACAATTTAGGTATTTTGCATTCGCAAAGGCCGAAATTCGCAGAATTTCGGCCTTTGCGAATGCTAAATAGCTTGATACATATGGCCCTTAGTTGTTACCGACTGTAATGTAAATTTACGTATGTGAAAGAATACCTCTAATGCAACCCATCTCTGTCAACGACCTGTATGTCGCTATTACTTCTAGCTAGTATGTTAAGTAGCCTTAAAATCGGTGGTGAAGTGAAAGATGGTCACAATAGTCTGTGTTGCGCTGCTGTGTTCTTGAGTACCCAATTCCTAGCACATAACAATAATATCCTGAAAGACCATATGTTAATGTGTAAATTTCTGCAAGGTAATTGAATGTAGTCTTTTCAGGTCTGGATTTCAACATACTTTCATGGTTCTAACTTTCTTTCTTGTATGCTAGCAAATTCTTAAGCATTGGCATAGCCAATAGGTCTCACCTTTCGTACCTTATAAGTGTTTAGCAATGCAACAGTTGATGTTGTTGCACCAAGGATATTGAGGTGCATGAATAAATACTTATCAGGACCCAAAGGCGAGACCTATTGGCTATGCCAATGCTTGTTATCCTTGTGCTGCCCTGGTTCAAAACAATAGGGCAGCTCAAAAGGCTCAACGAGACCTTTGATTGGCCAAACATTGCACATTTTGCCCTTGCCTGCTTCGCGGGCTACCCCTTGATTTTCACAGGCTTGCACTCTCCTGCTTTCTTTTTTTTTAACCACAATTTTATTGATTTTATTACAGTTCCTAGGTATATGCATTACAGTAGTTTGGTTGCAGAAACATTTGTACTTTATATCTTTTGTTACGTAAGCTACTTCGGCATATATGAGCATCTATGCACAGTATCTTCTATTCTAGCGGATTCATATCCAGTACAGTAAGTATCGGCCGCAATTATACATAAACAGTCATATAATATGTGATCTCTCCTGCTCTTTCAATGTAGTTTTTTCCCTCCCCTCCCTCCACCCAACGGGGTTGGTAAAGAGGGTACCTCATCTTTCTGGACCAGTGGGACTCGATTCAAAGGTTCCCATGCTACCTATGGCCTTTCCCATGCTCCCTATTGCCCCAACCTCAGTGCAAAGATTTTTAGGAGTACCAGGCAAAATTATACTGTAATTTGTGTGTTCTCCTCCGCTAGCAACAAGGTCATAATTAAGAACATTTGGTTCAATCTGGTGCTATTGTGGGCCTCTTGTTGAAGTGGCATTAAGGTAACTTCTTGCAGTAGCCTAAACATAGCAAAGGGTCTGCATTTCTTCCTAAACTCATTTATTCGTATGTGACATCTCTGAAACAGATTTTTCAATTCTCCAGCACAATTAGAGAAGGGTGACAGAGTTGTCCATGTTTGCCATCTCTTTTTAAGTCCCGTTTGAGCTCCTGCTGCAGCTCCTCTATCCCTCCTCTGCAGGAAGTTCTGGGGGACTAAAGTGATCCATGTGACAGAGAGTGGGGCAGCAGACCAACTGTGGAAACCACTTTGCTGTATCGTTTTCTTCTGATGGTCTCACTAACAGCATGATAGGTGAGTCCTGCTCTCGCTTCGGAGCATCCTGATGGTTTCCATTGGAGTCAAACTATCCTGGCTGATGACGGCAGATAGCCAGAAACCGGTCCTAGGATGCTTGATTCCGGTCAAGGGAAGACATGGCTTGGCAATTCAGGCTGGACTGTTCCCATGAGGCGGTGGGTCAAGGCTGATTTGCATATGGCCATGTCTGAACCGGGGTGGTGTGATGAGCTAAAATACGATGGTTTTAGGCCCAGATCTCTGTACTGGGATGAATGTATGACATTGTTCTGCATTCTGTCCATCAACTGTTGTTTTTGCATTTGTCACTCCGAGTGGGACGGGTATGCTCAGACGTGAGTCCCGCGCTCTCCACGCCACTGGAGTCAAGCTATCCTGGCTGATGACGGCTGATAGCCAGAAACCAGTCCTAGGATGCTTGATTCCGGTCCACGGAAGACATGGCTTGGCAGTACGGGCTGGACTGTGCCCATGAGGCATAGGATCAAGGCTGATTTGCATATGGCCATGTCTGAACTAGGGTGGTGTTCTGAGCAAAAAAACGATGGATTTAGACCCTGATCTCTGTACTGGGGTGAATGCATGCCATTGTTCTGCATTCTGTCCATCAACTGTTGTTTTTGCATTTGTCACCCTGAGTGGGACGGGTATGCTCAGACGTGAGTCCCGTGCTCTCCACGCCACTGGAGTCAAGCTATCCTGGCTGATGGAAGCTGATAGACAGAAACCAGTCCTAGGATGCTTGATTCCGGTCCAGGGAAGACATGGCTTGGCAGTACGGTCTGGACTGTTCCCATGAGGCACAGGGTCAAGGCAGATTTGCATATGGCCATGTCTGAACTGGGATGGTGTGGTGAGCAAAAAAACAATGGATTTAGGCCCTGATCTCTGTACTGGGGTGAATGTATGACATTGTTCTGCATTCTGTCCATCAACTGTTGTTTTTGCATTTGTCACCCCGAGTGGGACGGGTATGCTCAGATGTGAGTCCCGTGCTCTCCATGCCACTGGAGTCAAGCTATCCTGGCTGATGACGGCTCATAGCCAGAAACCGGTTCTATAATGCTTGATTCTGGTCCAGGGAAGTCATGGCTTGGCAGTTCGGCAGTTGGTGAGCAAAAAATACGATGGATTTAGGCCCAGATCTCTGTACTGGGGTGAATGTATGACATTGTTCTGCATTCTGTCCATCAACTGTTGTTTTTGCATTTGTCATCCCGAGTGGTACGGGTATGCTCAGACGTGAGTACCGTGCTCTCCATGCCACTGGAGTCAAGCTATCCTGGTCGATGACGGCTCATAGCCGGAAACTGGTTCTAGGATGCTTGATTCCGGTCCAGGGAAGTCATGGCTTGGCAGTTCGGGCTGAACTGTTCCCATGAAGCACAGGGTCAAGGCTGATTTGCATATGGCCATGTCTGAACTGGTGTGGGGTGGTGAGCAAAAAAACGATGGATTTAGGCCCAGATCTCTGTACTGGGGTGAATGTATGACATTGTTCTGTATTCTGTCCATCAACTGTTGTTTTTTCATTTGTCACCCCGAGTGGGATGGGTATGCTCAGACGTGAGTCCCGTGCTCTCCACGCCACTGGAGTCAAGCTATCCTGGCTGATGATGGCAGATAGCCAGAAACCGGTCCTAGGATGCTTGATTCCGGTCCAGGGAAGACACGGCTTGGCAGATCGGGCTAGACTGTTCCCATGAGGTACAGGGTCAAGGCTGATTTGCATATGGCCATGTCTGAACTGGTGTGGTGTGCTGAGCAAAAAAACGATGGATTTAGGCCTAGATCTCTGTACTGGTGTGAATGTATGACATTGTTCTGCATTCTGTCCATCAACTGTTGTTTTTGCAACGCTGTAAAATGCAGGATAATATACGGAGGGGTATCCAACTGGGAGTGTTAGGACTCTTGACAGTGGATGAGGAATCACTGGTTCTAGCACTGGAGATGCTTCTGAGGGACCTGACCAAGAGCGCTGATGGTGAAAAGCAATGGATGATATGCATGGCATTCAGAGTATCAGTGAAGAGACTACCAAGGTAAGAGGCGCAATGATGGATTATCAGGAATGTCGGGCGGTCATTTTGAGGGCTTCAATACCCAGAAAGAATGTTGTGTTTGGCAATCACCACCTCCTTCTGAGCTCAAATACTTCTGATAGCAAACCCGGCACACAAGCGTGGTCTATAAGGCACAGGTTTTTGTATTTTCACAAAGCTATGCAGCTAAAGCATATTTGTAGGGCCTGGAAGAGGGAGGGGATCGCACATATGGACTTGGGATAAATTCATGAGGGTGCTTGAAGTTTTGCCTTAATGAGAGGTTTGGAAATCATATCAGTCTAAGGTTATTTGAGTGGTCCTTCTCAGGGGCCGGCGTGAGATGGAGGTTTCAGAATTTTATATAGGTTGCACTACTAAATTTTTTGTGTCACTTATCCAACCTCTCCCTTCCCCCTTAAGGTTCTTTCTAAGCCAATGAGTTTCAGATTTTGCAAAGTTATGTGCTAAATTATTTTTTCAAATTTGCAAGCACAGGGAATGACAGAGTAGTAACAGGAGTAAGATGATCCTGGTAAAGGCTGGATCTCAAGTTATTTCTTGTTGAGGTACAGTTGTTATTAAAAATTATTTTACCTAAAAAAGAAGATGGTGCCACTCACTGACATCACTGCCTTGTCTCACTTGAACTACCCGCTGCACTGGCAAACAAACCATGGGGCAGATGTATCACAATACCTATTTGCGATTCTCAAAAAGCGATTCTTGGAGAATCGCTATTTGAGAATTGCAAAATGGTATGTATCTAAAAAATCACAATTTCTTTTGCGATTTCTTAATATTCCTTATTCGCAATTAAGGAATATTTTCTCATTCATTTCTATGGGCCAGGAGGCCCATAAGAATAAATGGGAAGTTATTCTCAATTTGAGAATCGCAAATTGAGAATAATTTCAAGGGTGCAAGGGTGTCATAAGGACACCCTGATGCACCCCCTGAAAATTACATGTGTGCGCATATGGCGCACATACATGCCCTAAGGGCATGTATGTGCACCATATGGCACCTTCACAAATGCCAAAAAGTGCATTTGTGTAAGAATTTGCAAATTACCACCAACTTGAAGTTAGTGGTAATTTGCGATTTCTTAAGAAAAAATCGCAAAATTGAAATGCTTGATGCATAGCATTTAAGGAATTGCAATTTGCGATTCCTTAAATGCTTACGCAAAATTAAGGAATCGCAAATTTTGCGGTTCCTTAATTTTGCTATACATTTTTCTTCATACATTCCATTTAGCGAATTTTTAGTCGCAAACGCTGTTTTTTTGTAAATCGCAGCGTTTGCGACTAAAAATTGCTTTGATACATCTGCCCCCAAGTTAGGTACTTGCGCACCAACTATAGGGACACGGAAGTAGGTCTGCGCGAGAACTATAGGGCGGCTATGAGTAGGATAGCAAGCAACGGTGACAAATGGTTATGGCTTCCCATGACACTGGCAGGCAGGATAGCCTTTATGAAAATGGTGATTTTACTACAAATATTATACCTATTTATGAATATACAGGTATCACTAACCATTTTTTTTTCCACACAGCTCAGTACACTTCTCATGAAACTTGTATGGGCTGGGAAACAACCATGCAAGAGTCTGAAAATGTTTTAAAAGCCATATGAACAGGGTGGATTTGCAGCGCCCAATGTTGAGGCATATGATCTAATAGAACAAGCACAGTTTGCAGCACATTTATTCCTTAATACGAGGCAGGCTCCACACCAGAAGCTGGAGATGGACATTGCAGACCCACACACAAACAAAACTATACTGTTGAAACCTCCCACTTATACTATGGGGGAAATTGCCATATCATGGAAGAGTTCAACCCCACCACGCACAACGATGAGGATGAGAGATGTACCCGAATGGGCGACTTCATAAGCAGTGCAAATTGAACAGGGGAGGCATGATGAAAAAGTGGAGGTTGACTTACCAGTGTGGGCGGCCATGTTAAGGGATATGAAAGTCACACAACCACTTGTCAGGACCCTGTCCGCTAGGATCACCCCGTAGATGACAGAATGGAGACGGGTGACAATAGGATAGGACATGTTATGATACACCATAGGCAAATGATGAAAGCAGGGAAGATGTAGCACTAGCATAATGACACGGAAGTGTGTGGGAAGGGAAGGTTAGTAGGGGGGTTAAAAGGTTCATGTGTCTAGGGTTGTTATGTCTAGGGATAACAACCCTACCTGCACCAACTTTGGTGAAAAACTGCTACAACTTTGAAGTAAGTGTACTGTATTTACCAGAATGCTATGGGGTGAACTATGCTGGGATGAGAGGCTAGGTGCTCCTCTCCCACCCCTTGACATTAAGAGCCAATCAGTGCCAGATGCACTATCTCTTTTCCCTGTCCATAGTTCCTCTTTGGTGAGGCCTAGGTTGGATCTGGACCTCCATCATACCAGGGCATCAGGCAGAATTCCATCCTGCAAACAGCGCATTCTCCATAGATGATAATTGGAGCTGCATTGAAGTATAAGCTTTCCTGCTCAATATGCACGAGGTGGCCTTTGTGTCCCTTGTGGTCTATGACCAAGTTATAGAGGAGTGAAAATACAGTGCTTGGTACATAATAGCCCTCACCCCACCGACCAGCCCAGGAGCAGGGGTAAACTCTATAGCAGAAGCTGAGTTATTATAGAAAGAAATGTTAGAAGTGCAGGCAGGTAGAGCAGAGACAGAAGACAAGCACTTGCCCCATGGATATTAAGTACCTCAAGGAACCTGTAGGGATACACCTCAATCAGAGTTCTCATGTTTTCCAGGTATATACCTGAGTAGGTGTGCCAGTGAAGGATTTTCTTTGCATTTTGGAATGCCCTATTATTTAATAGGATAAAACGGACTACGCATCCCAAGCCGTACAGGAAAAAAGACCTGCACTGAATGAGATAATCACACATGGACCGGTCAAACTTGTGAACTGTGTCCTAAGGTAAACAACCGGTAAGGAAAAGAGTTGGTCCTAGACAATCCTACTTATACTGAAATTCACTAACTGTTAGACCTGGCACCTATGTCGTGGTTTCCCCCCATCGTTTTGCCTCTACCCCCTGTATTTTTGATGCTGTGCTGGATTTCATTTTTGCTGGTTTAGATGCTTTGGGCACTTTGCCACTGCTGTTCAGTGTCAAAGTGCAAGTGCTCTCTGTGTAAATTGTTAGCATGATTGGTTATCCATGATTGGCCTATTTGTGTCACCAATAAGTCCCTAGTAAAGTGCACTAAGTGTGCCAGGGCTGGTTATAACAAATGCTTCTAGTGGGCCTGCAGCACTGATTGTGCCACCCACATGAGTAGCCCTAAAATGGTGTCTCAGGCCGGCCACCACAGTGCCCGTGTGCAGTCTGTGGACTGCCATGTCCTCCTGGTCAGTGTCCCCACTGGCTAGTCCTAATCCTACCCTTTCTTTACACATTGGTCACCCCTATGGAAGGCCCAAGGTACCCTCTTGGGCAGGGTGCAGTGTATGTGAAAGGTAGAGCATGTACTGGTGCAGGTGACATGCTCTGGTAGTGAATTACAGCCATTTTCGTTTTTCACTATTGTAAGGCTGTCTTGCCCCGTAGGCTATCATGGGGACTGCTGGCTACAGTGGCTACCCGCATATCTTCCCATAGGAGCAAGATAGGACATAAAAGTCTGGTATCCCTGAACTCAGAATTTAATAACACATCTTTTAGGAAAGGTTGTTTTTAAATCCTGTGTTTGAGAACATCACTTTTAGAAAGTTGCTGTTCTCTTGTCTGACCTTTCTTTGTGCCTTGGCTTGTTTGTGAATTGACTGTCTGGTTTGTGAGTGACAGGGTCTGGGTGGCTCCCAGAGTCTGAGTGGGCCATCCCTGGGCTGAATAGCTCCATCTGCATCTAGAGTGGTGGGAGGGGTTAGCACCTGGGCCTGAATAGGGATGTGTCTACCTTCCACAATGCTGGCCCCACCTCCTGCTGGGCGGCTGACGACCCTGCCCCTCTCTCTGAAAGGAAAGGAGAGGTCAGGAAAACAAAGTGCTCAAGGAACACCCAGACCTGGTTCAGACCAGGCTCGGAGCCCTCCGGCACAAAGGGATCAAAGACTTTTAGGGGTATAAGTACAGGACCCCTGACTACAAAAAATTAAATCATTCTGGAATCAAGAAGGAACCTCTGCCAAGGGGAAAGCTGAAACTGAGGAAGGAAGACTGTCCTGCCGTTGCTCTGCTGGACAGACCTGCTGTTGCTTTTCCGCCAAGGAGAGGGGAAGGACTTTTCTTTTAGTGCTGTGTCCCCTTGCTTGAAGGAATCTCCAAGGGCCTGAGAAGAGCTGGATCCCTGTTAAGAAGTCCCACGAACAAAAGAACTTCACCCCCAGCTTCCCTGAAATCTGCTGAGAGAGTTCTGTCCTTCCTAGAGTGCTTGGACCAGTTGTGGTGCCTCTGGAAGTTGTACCTGTGTTGGGAAGCTGGAAACCAAGCATTTAAATACTTTCTGCAAGTTTTGTTGCATCGTTCGCTTGCGGGGTGCATCCCCAACAGGAAATTCCTGCCGCTACGAAGGCTGAGATTGTCGCAGCACCTGTTGCCGCTGCCGGAGTCATCGCATCCTTCGTTTGCGGGACGTACCAGACCGGGGCGGGAAGATTACCATTGCTGCGAGTGTCGTCGCAGAGCCTGTCGCCGCTGGGTGAGATCTTCGCACCGCTTGCTTGCGGACCGCATAACGACGCTGTGAGTGTTATCGCTGAGCCATCGCATCGAGGAGCTGCGAGAGAAAGATCACCGCTGGTCCACGCATCGTCGCCCTGGAGATCGTCGCAACTCCAAAGATCATCGCATCGTGCCTTTGCAAGCTTCTTTCACTATGGAATCCATACAAGGTATCGCATCCCTCCCCATACAGACCGGAGTCACCCCATCACGCCCGCTACATCCAGCAGGGCTGTCGCATCGCCTCCCCAAGATCTCAGGAGTGACGCATCACTTGTTTTCTACCGCACCAGTTTCTGTTTTGGAACGTTGTCGCATTTAAAGGTACTGTTGGCTAAACGTGACGCAACTGTGAACTTTTCACGCAATAGTGGATTATTTTATCGCAACTTTAAAAACTCTTTTTGAAACCATATTCTTGAACTGTGTATGTTGGATTTTAGTCATTTTAGTCTTGTGTAGTTTAGATTAAATACCTTTATTTTTCTAAACTATTGTGGAGTCAGTTTGTGGTGTTTTCACTGTGTTACTGTGAGTGTTGGTACAAATACTTTACACATTGCCTTCGATAAGCCTTGACTGCTCGTGCCAAGCTACCCAGGGGGTGAGCAGAGGTTATCTAAGAGTGTTTCCTCCTTACCCTGACTAGAAGCAAGGGTCCCTATTTGGACAGTGGTACCTACCTAAGCCAACTAGAGACCCCCAGTTCTAACACTAACAATAAGTGAAAACCAGCAAAATTGGCATGGCTGTGGTAAGCGATTAAATCATATAGTTGAAAGAGTGCGTAATATACAAGCACATTAGTTTACTTCATGATAAATCATATGCATTAAATGAAAGACATATATACACATAGGGACATAGTGTTCAGCACGTAATGCTCAGAAGGTTACTTCCAGGAAGGGAGAAGGGAGTGGAAGTTGGTGCTCATGTGAGAGAAAAGAAAAGAGGATGAAGATCATCAAGAACATTTGAAGAAAAATTCAAAACCACTAAAATACGAGGGAGCAAAATTAGGTAGTAGTGTTCACCAAGGAAACGTCCGCACCATTCATTCAGAAGCAATATTATTATATAGACAGATAGAAGTGTGACATATTAGGCAAAGTGGAACAAAGTTTACACAAAATGGGTGCTAAAGAACCTCAAGGCACCTACTACCTCAAGGTGCTATAGGTACACACGAATGTGAAACCAAAATAGAACTGTTAAGGAATGAGGTTCTAATTACAGCACACCTAACAATCAAGAGTATTTTAGTCTTGGCTTAAGTAATACGCCCTCAGAAAAAAACCTCTATCTATCATAGAGAACAGAGTTAAGAACATAACACAATGATTAAGCGAAAAGGGATCCAAGCAGTGCAAGGTAAATTCAGAGAGAGTCCTCTTCAATTTCATCAGTTCTTTCTTTATTAATGTTCAAAATGTCATAAAAAGATCTCCCAGCACGTTATGTGCTGGGAGATCTTGGGATCTTGGGGTGCTTGGAAAAAGATTGGATTTGGGGAGACAATGGCTGCATTTGGATTGACAAGATAATATATTGGGGTGGATTCATCGACGATTGTCTCCTTCTGTGGGCTGGTACACACGATGAACTACTACAATTTTCAGAGTACATGAACAATAACAAATATGGGATGAAATCTACGATGGAATCTAGTAGTACACATATCTCATTCTTAGATATAGAATTGTACATAGAGGGTGATGAACTGCGGAGCAGATTGTTTAAAAAAGGCACTGCGTGTAATTCGATACTGCACGCCAATAGCTCACACCCAATACACCAGATTAATGCTATACCTTTTGGGGAATTTGTCAGAGCCAGAAGCAATTGCAGTGAGGAGGGAGATTTTGAAAGTTGTATTGAGGACATGCAACAACGATTTGAGAAGAGAGGCTATTCGCCTACTATTCTCAAAAGAGCGAAGAATAGAATTAAAAAGGTTAAAAGGACTGATACACTCAAATCTAAATCTACATTCAATGAGAAAAGAGATGTAATTCGTTTAGTCACTGACTTTAATGAACTTAGCCATGTTCTTCGGAGAAGCCTTAAGAAACATTGGGGGATTCTCACAGCTGACAATACACTCACCCCACATATTAGCAGACAACCGCAAATTACCTTTAGGAGAGGCAGGACCTTACGGAATAGACTTAGCCCTACGGTACCCAGGATCGGGAGAATATAATCCTGGTTGAGTTCCCCACACATGGGTTTTTACAAATGTGGATTTTGTGGGGTTTGCCGGTGGCTAAACACAAGACAACATTTTTTATGGGATGTGTTGGACTTGGCCCTTAAGGCAGGTTCACCCCTAATCTTTTTGCTTTTGATCTGTGATATGCGTGGATGATTTTCTGGTCTGTGCGCACTTTTTCTCTGTGTCCCAGAGTAAAGTGCGTGCATGTAGTTAGGCTGGCCTGCTCTCCCATAGGGATGCATGGGGAATGTCTGTGTCCCTAGTAGTTCCTGATGTGTGGGGAGTGCATGCTCGAATTTGGTATGTGCGTGTTCGTGGGAATGAATGCTTCGCAATGGTGTATGTGGTATGTGTGTGTCATGAGTAGAAATGCCATTTCTAGGACTTGGCATATTACTGTAAAATATGTCTGCAGTGTGATTGGCTGGAGCTGGCTGGTGAGCCTGGCTCCAGGAAGGCTGGATGGGTCTGCCCGGTGGTGAGTGTGAGATTAGCATGCTTGATGGCTTGGGAGGAGTGCACCTGGTCCCTGATGGGCCTGGACTTTCCCCAGACAATGCTGGCGCCACCCCCTGTAGTGCGACTGATGGCCCTAGCCCTGCCAGTGAATAGAGAGGGTGGTTGAGGTAAACAGAGTACTTCAGAACCAGCTGCGACTGGTTTTCCCCCCACCCTGCACCCTGAGACAAAGGGGTTTTCCTGTATAAGAAGGGGCTGTGTCCCCATACAATTGGTCCTGTCTTTGGTTTTCTTCCAGGATCTTGCCAGAGGGGGCTGCTGCTGCTGCAGGGGCCAAGAGGACCGCCACTTGGCTGTCTCCCTGCCTGGAGAACCAGTGTGCTGGCTCTGGCCCTGCCTTGCCCCTCTGCCTGCCTCAAGACCCTGCTGGAGCTTTTGCTGTGCCTGGAAGCGCTTTTATTTGATTTATAGCGCTAGGAGCGCTTTCCTTGTGCCCCAGCGCTCAAGAACGCTTTATTTGGATTATAGCGCTGAACTTTGCCTTTAGAGCGCTTGGGAGCGCTTTTGTTGCCCAGCAGGCATTTACTGGAGTTATTGTGCTCGCCTCGTAAATTACGAGCACTCTTGTTACCGAGCCGGCATTTGCCGAAATTGCGGCCGAGCGAGTGCCTACCTCGCTTTATATTTTAATTAGGAGCCGGTGCCCACCCGGCATTGCCCCGTTGTTGGATATTGTAAGTATCACGAGGGAGCCCACTCCTCGGATACTGTGAGCCCGCCTGCCTGTCTAGAACGGGCCGCCATGCTGCCCGCGACGACCCGGAAGCATTGGGCCGGCTGACCAATCGCAGCGCGGCCCGAGACGGGAAACCCGGAAGTCCCGTCCCCGCAGCAGAGAAGCAGCCGGCGTGTCCTGTCCGAGGCTCACGAGTGAAGAGAAGCCCCGGGACGAGGAAGAGGAGCCCGCCGCGGCCCCAGCAGAGCCGCCGAGGAGCCGTCCCGCCAGCAGACACCCGGTGAGTGCCTGGAAAGGGAGAGGGGCGTCGGGACACATTGCCGGTGTCCGCCCCTCCCCCGTAGCACGACCTCGCGCTCGTGAAGATTGGGAGCCCCGAGGCTCCAGGGGCAAGTTGCGTGTTGTGAGCCTGAAAGGCTCTTGGGGCAGTAAGTGATTCCAGAGTCCCCTGTGAGGGACTCCAACGATCTTGGGGGCATTGTGTAATTCTTGAGTCCCCCGTGAGGGACTCCCACGTGGCCGCATTAGTGATTTACGAGCCCCGAGGCTCGAGGGGGCATATTTTGTTATTGAGCCACGAGAAGGCTCCCGCTCCACGCCCCCATATTGATCTTCGAGCCCCGAGAGGCTCTGGGGGCATTTTCATTGATTTAGAGCGCTGAGCTCTATTTGCGCATTTGTTCAACGAGCCCTGAGAGGCTCCTGGCCCACTTTTGTTCTTGAGCCCTCCTGGCTCCAACGTTGCTCAGTCCTGTTAACAACTGTCCAGCACTTAGTGGACAGTTGCCACGTTTAGGCTTTGTGTTCTGTGCTGCCTGCGCAGACCTCCCTGACACTGAGACTCAGGGCATTCCACCCCTTTCGAGGCCAGTTGGCCTGAGGGACATTTGTGAGTGTTGTGCTGTGTGTACCCCGCGCATTGTGATTTCTGTGTTTGTGATTCTTGCGCAAAATGTTCTAATCTGCACCTCTGTGTTTAATGCCTCATGTGCAATTGTTTATGTCCGCTTACCTTTTCTAAAAGTGACCTGATTAGGTATTTCATGTTTATCCCCTTTTGCTAAATGTGACCTGCATAGAGGATTGTTGACATCCCACTTTAGGTTTATCCACTCTGCTAAATGTGACCTGCATAGAGGATTGGTGATGTCCCATTTTATGTTTATCCACTATGCTAAATGTGACCTGCATAGTAGATTGTTGATGTCCCATTTTATGTTTAGGTTTCCTTCCCTTTGCTAAGAGTGAACTGCTTAGGTGTTGGTATTCCTTTTTTTAGGTCCTGCTGATAAGGTCCTAGTTACCTGCGTGATTACCTACAGAGTTTTAGGGTTGCGTAGGAGGTCTTGACTCTGTTCCAGTGATTACTGGATGTGTGTTGCATTTATAATTTTGGTGCTACTCATTCTATGTTTACGACATAAGTGTATACCTACCAGTATTATTTTCTAACAAGTGCCTACCCCTGACAGTGGTCCATGCGGCCCTGTCCTGTACATAATTCCCCTTGTAAATTCTGCCCGTGCCCCTGGCACATTGTACAGTTTGCGTGTGTTATCTAATGTGTTTTGTTTATTATAATACAAAGGCTATTTTTTATATATCCTTGTGTGGAGTCTTTCTTTGTGGTGGGCCTTGGGTGTTGTTGCTGGGGTGCGTGCGCAAATACTTAACTCATACCGCCTCCAAGTTTAGCCTAGACTGCTCGCGCCACGTTACCTAGAGGGCGAGTGGGGGTTACCTTGGTGTGTGACTCCCTTGCCCTGACTTTAGAAATGGCGATCCCTGACTGACCTCGACGCGAGTCTTGGCCGGCCAGGGTCCCCTTGCTAACAGGATGTGACAATAAAACCTGAAAAATTCGGACGAATATCAATAGTTTGACCAAATTCGTGGTCTATGTTATTGAATGTAAATGTGGGCTACAGTACATAGGCAGTACCATTAGGAGTCTGAAAGATAGAATCGGAGAGCATGTCAGAGCCTTGTTACAACAAGACGCTAGATATCCTGTAGCGATTCAAGCTAGCATATGCCAGGCTCAAGGACTTAAAAAGGAATTTGTTTTTTGGAATAGATCATATCCCCATAAATATCAGAGGTGGCAATAGGGAATTACGCTTGAAGCGTGCGGAAGCATTCTGGATCATGAGGTTACATACAGTGGGGCGGGGACTCAACTGTGATCCAGAGATGCAATTTTTCTTAGGCGATTAGGGTCCTGATATATCTGACCTTTTCTTCTTGAGATTACAGATAACGACGATTATTCTTATGGTCCATTAGATATTTTTCTTGCCCGTAAATAACCTTGAGGAATAATCTAATTTAGAGGACCAGGAGAATACGCAGATATTGGACTAAAATTGGATGCACCACTGGGAGTAGATGTTGTGAACTCTCACGTGAAGCACAGACTTGATGAATTCTTTCACAGTACATGAATGTGCTTGTTAATATGATATTAGCATACCTTTGTGTTTGTGTAATTTTACTTATTCCTTTGAGGTTTACCCATGCTTCTTTGGCCTTAATGTTGGATTGGTGTCAGGAATTCGATGGTCTCTTGTAATACTTGGACCTCACTTACTCCATATAATTGACTCTGCATATAGTAAGATTGGATAAATTTGGCGCTTCGGTTCATTTATGATGATGAGATGGACAGCACACTGATGCCTTTAATATGTATATTTTATTTGAATATTTACTCATTAGCTGCATATTGCACTAATTTTGGTTTTGCCTACGCACCAGGCGCGACTTCAGAGTAAGATCGGGTCAGCGCTCTAGTCCTTTTCCCGACATCTCTACTTAGAGACTACTTTCTAGTTGAGACCCGGTTCACTTCCGGGTTTTGGACGCCAGTAGAGCGAGGGCGATTGTGCCACAGGTAAGATTCTCACGCCTTTCATCAGATGATTTAACTCTAGTTCGGGCGATTTGGAGGACTAATAGTTACGGTACTAAGAGCAGTACAAAAACTAATGATTGGCAATGACTCGTTGTTTCAGGATTTCGTACCACACGTACCTGTGGGTTACGGTCTGTTGTTTTGGAATTTGACCAATTGGATACGACCAGACTTAATTTGAGCTTTGGAACTATAAGGAATAATACTGACGCATTGGATTGAGGTTGTTTCATACATAGCGGGTTAGATATTTTGAATTTCCCTATATCACGAAAGTCTACAACTAGGGGGCGTTAATTTATACTTTTTAGAATACTTTTTAGAATACTGTGAATGTCGGGGAATGTCACTTACTAGTTTTTTATCAAATATGACAGTCATGACTAGAAATATTGTCTCTTTTTGAATGAGTATCGGGGTATATACCATATTGTTACAATTTGAATCTGTCAATGGGCTAGTAAATCACTTTGTACCTCTAACGGTTCTGGCTTACACTGATAGTTGCCTATAAACACTAGCTCATACACACACTTTGTTTCCTTTTGTAGATGCAACACAGGTGAGGTTTTACTTTTTGCTGCTTTACACAATAATACCAACTTTCTAAGGATGTGGATAATAACTTTTGGGGTTTGAGACTCAAATGTTTTATCTTTTGAATAATACTGTACAATTAATATCGAGGGGTTCCACGAAAAGAGGTGATTGTCGACTAAAATGTCACTTTGGGTATAGAGTGTATGACATAGTACTTTTAGACATGTATTTGCTGGCCTTGACTTAGGTCATTTCTTTTGTATTTTCCAGCCCTGAAGAGTTGTAGTATCTGTGTATGTACAGTCCTACAACGAAACACGTGTCGGCTGGCTGTATATATTTTACCTATTTGATGACCTAATAAAAAGGAGAGATACATGAACCTCTATGAAAACGACGCTGGACAAAAATCTCTCTTTTTGCGAATCCAATTTACTGTCACATTGTTGTTGAGACTCTGTCTGAGTGCGCAGGATTTTGTGTTCATGTTTGAAAGGGTGAATTTGTCACGCTTTGATTTAGGGGTTCTCAAGGGTCTCCCCTCCCTGCTTGCACCATTACTCCTGATAAAAACGTATTACGTTTATTTTGCTTGAGCGCCTATAGATCCCGAAAACTCAAAACACTTTTCTCTGGTATCATTTATCTTACTCGGGTAAGGCTGCCGCAATTTTTCATATGATCTAATATTGGTTTAATTTGTAGTAACTTCCCTAAAGATGGACAGCGACAAGGAAGCTCAGGAATTGTTTGGAACCCTATCTAGTGATCACAGCAATAAGAAAACCACAACTAATGGTAATTCCACACGTACCATGGGACTTAGAGACAAATTCCTTAAACTAGAACGCCTCAAGAAAACTGAAAATGCGAGGTGGTGGGATGGAGCAACCCTTAAGCAATATTTGAGACTAAAGAGAATTCCAAGGGGTCTGCGCTCTCAAGTTTTGCCCACATACGATGAACTGGATGCTGACCTCTTAATTAAATGGGAGGAATCTCTAAATATAAACTCTGAAACACTGATGATGATTCTTATAGAAAGTTCTGACAGAAAAGTGAGTAAGCTACAGGCAGAAATTGATACTCTAGAAAGTGAGATTAAGGATATGAAACTAAAAGAAGCCACAGAAAAGAATTATGTGAATTTTAAAGGACATCCTAGCTAGACACCAAAAAGACATTAAGGACAGAAAGGCAAGACAATTGAGGCGTGATGAGATAGACTACAATACCGGGAGAGTCTTCACATACGCACGTAAATATGAGTCTTTGGTAAAAAGTAATACTAAACCAGGCACGACACCAGATGCAGATAACATTTCTATAGCATTTAATTCTACCTCTATGAGTATGCCAGTAACCAGTGACAGTGAGATTGAGAATAACCCCACCACTCCGGTTTCTGCTTTTTTATTAGAAGTCCGCACCATACGCAGGGGGAACAGGAACCCAGGAGGGAGAGCAGCGCAAGAACCAAAACCCAGAGAGGCCAAAGGGGGGGGACAAAGGAGACAAGGAAGGGTACAGGAGCAAACTATGCTCATGCAACGAGAAGAAATAGAACAGACCAATATTGATTTACAGGTTATTAATCTATCGGCCAAACATTTAGATGATGACATGGTCTCTTTATTGAGCAAGGGACTAAGTTTCAATCCTAAAGAGACGGGTGATATGTGCAAAATGAAGATTGACCTATATAAATTCATCAGGGTATTGAAACTAAAAAAGTTCTTTGTATGTAATCCGAAAATGAATAAACCTGTTTCACTAGCAAATTTGAGTAATGTGTCGGATGTACCCAGTATCCAAGAAATACAAGCGACTACACTTTTATTGTCCATCACTGAAGTTGAAGAGTCTCCTTATACCATGGCACGTCTCCTTGAGGAACTTGACTTAGATATGGATTGTTCTATCACTAGTGGTCTAAAAAATAAATCCAGATGGACCCCCACTCTCCCAGGTGGTAATTCAGTAGATACTTGTTATAAAAGGGTCTTACAAGATCTTGAAGAGTGGGACTTTAAAACCTCCAAGAAACACTGTGGTGGGTTTTTTAATGACAACCTCACTCAAGGGGAGAGATTGGCTTTAAACAATCTAAGCAATGATCAAATGACTTTAATAAGAGAGGCGGATAATAGAGGAAATGTGGTGGTGATGAAAAAGACTGACTACATTAATGAAATTTTATCTCAACCTACTGATACTGATTGTTATGAACTTATGTCCTACAACCCGACAGGACCTTTAGGAACTATGATAAATAAACACCTGGTTGAGTGGCACTCCCAGGGTTTACTTGATGATGACGAATTGGCCTATTTGAAGGTGTTTAGGCCTACCTACCCGTACCTATATACGTTGCCTAAGGTACATAAAAAACAAGACTTTTCTCCTGGTAGACCTATTATTTCAAGTATCGGGGGTCCCACTGAAAAACTGTCAGAATATGTGGATGTGTTCTTGGGCCCTTTGGTACGGAAACTACCGAGTTATATACAGGAC
The DNA here is from genome assembly GCF_964263255.1 of Lissotriton vulgaris. NCBI lineage: Eukaryota > Metazoa > Chordata > Amphibia > Caudata > Salamandridae > Lissotriton > Lissotriton vulgaris. The sequence continues at coordinate 657,352,049 of NC_141694.1, read as the reverse complement.
TCTAAGCACATTTTGAGTATTTTAGCGGATGTGGGCTGGCATACTGGCATGTATCTGGCCACATTTGATGTGGTCTCCCTTTATACCAACATGGACCCAGATTTGGGCTTACAAGCAGTAACACAGATGTTGAGCACACGACCAGCTACGGAATGGCAACATAAGGAAATGTTAATTAGAATGATGCAAATAATCTTACACAATACATTTTTCCTCTTTGCGGGTAAGTGGTACAAACAAACAAGGGGGGTAGCAATGGGGTCTAAATCACCCCCCCCTTTGCTTGCCTTTTTATGGGGTGCTTGGAAAAAGATTGGATTTGGGGAGACAATGGCTGCATTTGGATTGACAAGATAATTTATTGGGGTAGATTCATCGACGATTGTCTCCTTCTGTGGGCTGGTGCAAACGATGAACTACTACAATTTTCAGAGTACATGAACAATAACAAATATGGGATGAAATTTACGATGGAATCTAGTAGTACACATATCTCATTCTTAGATATAGAATTGTACATAGAGGGTGAACTGCGGAGCAGATTGTTTAGAAAAGGCACTGCGTGTAATTCGATACTACACGCCAATAGCTCACACCCAATACACCAGATTAATGCTATACCTTTTGGGGAATTTGTCAGAGCCAGACGCAATTGCAGTGAGGAGGGAGATTTCGAAAGTTGTATTAAGGACATGCAACAACGATTTGAGAAGAGAGGCTATTCTCCTATTATTCTCAAAAGAGTGAAGAATAGAATTAAAAAGGTTAAAAGGACTGATACACGCAAACCTAAATCTACATTCAATGAGAAAAGAGATGTAATTCGTTTAGTCACTGACTTTAATGAACTTAGCCATGTTCTTCGGAGAAGCCTTAAGAAACATTCGGGGATTCTCACAGCTGACAAAACACTCACCACACATATTAGCAGACAACCGCAAATTACCTTTAGGATAGGCAGGACCTTACGGAATAGCCTTAGCCCTACGGTACCCAGGATCGGGAGAATTGAATCCTGGATGAGTTCCCGACACATGGGTTTTTACAAATGTGGATTTTGTGGGGTTTGCCGATGGGCTAAACACAAGACAAAAAATTTTAAGGGATGTGACAATAAAACCTATGATATTCGGACGAATATCAATTGTTTGACCAAATTCGTGGTCTACGTTATTGACTGTAAAAGTGGGCTACAGTACGTAGGCAGTACCATTAGGAGTCTGAAAGATAGAATCAGAGAGCATGTCAGAGCCTTATTACAACAAGACGCTAGATATCCTGTAGCGATTCACGCTAGCATATGCGAGGCTCAAGGACTTAAAAAGGAATTTGTTTTTTTTGGAATAGATCATATCCCCATAAATATCAGAGGTGGCAATAGGGAATTACGCTTGAGGCGCGCGGAAGCGTTCTGGATCATGAGGTTACATACAGTGGAGCGGGGACTCAACTGTGATCCAGAGATGCAATTTTTCTTAGGCGATTAGGGTCCTGATCTATATCTGACCTTTTCTTCTTGAGATTACAGATAACGACGATTATTCTTATGGTCCATTAGATATTTTTCTTGCCCGTAAATAACCTTGAGGATTAATCTAATTTAGAGGACCAGGGAGAATACGCAGATATTGGACTAAAATTGGATGCATCACTGGGAGTAGATGTTGTGAACTCTCACGTGAAGCACATACTTTATGAATTCTTTCACAGTACATGAATGTGCTTATTAATATGATATTAGCATACCTTTGTGTTTGTGTAATTTTACTTATTCCATGCCTTTTAATCTTTTCTGTCCTCTGAGAACATTATATTTACTGACTACCTTGCTCTTTGAGGTTTACCCGTGCTTCTTTAGCCTTAATGTTGGATTGGTGTCATGAATTTGATGGTCTCTTGTAATACTTGGACCTCACTTACTCCATATAATTGACTTTGCATATAGTAAGATTGGATAAATTCGGCGCTTCGGTTCATTTATGATGATGAGATGGACAGCACACTGATGCCTTTTATATGTAGATTTTATTTGAATATATACTCATTAGCTGCATATTGCACTAATTTTGGTTTTACCTACGCACCGGCGCGACTTCAGAGTAAGATCGGGTCAGCGCTCTAGTCCTTTTCCCGACATCTCTACTTAGAGACTACTTCCTAGTTGAGACCCGGTTCACTTCCGGGTTTTGGACACCAGTAGAGCGAGGGCGATTGTGCCACAGGTAAGATTCTCACGCCTTTCATCAGATGATTTAACTCTAGTTCGGGCGATTTAGAGGACTAATAGTTACGGTACTAAGAGCAGTACAAAAACTAATGATTGGCAATGACTCGTTGTTTCAGGATTTCGTACCACACGTACCTGTGGGTTACGGTCCGTTGTTTTGGAATTTGACCAATTGGATACGACCAGACTTAATTTGAGCTTTGGAACTATAAGGAATAATACTGACGCATTGGATTGAGGTTGTTTCATACATAGCGGTTAAGATATTTTGAATTTCCCTATATCACGAAAGTCTACAATTAGGGGACGTTAATTTATACTTTTTAGAATACTGTGAATGTCGGGGAATGTCACTTACTAGTTGTTTATCAAATATGACAGTCATGACTAGAAATATTGTCTCTTTTTGAATGAGTATCGTGGTATATACCATATTGTTACAATTCGAATCTGTCAATGGGCTAGTAAATCACTTTGTACCTCTAACGGTTCTGGCTTACACTGATAGTTGCCTATAAACACTAGGTGATATTGTGGTTTCATTTTGACTTAATGAGGTTGTGTTGATCAACACATCTCTCGCTTATTCTGACTGAGTACCTGACTCCTATATTTTTACAGTGACGACTATTCTCGTGTTTAACACCACAAGGGGTACCCTTCCGGGTTGGAATTATCACCGGAACTGGGGTAAGTTACACCTCGGATGTTATTGATATTGCTGCGCTTTTCTCTCTCTTTCTACTTTTTTTCATATTGGATTAGCCTAAGTACTTACGTTTCAGCCATTGAGGTACTATAAATTTTGGCTTCTTATCACATACATTATGTTTTCTTCTGTGGTTTCGCACATTGTTTTTAACTGTTTAACGCAATGTGGGTTTTGGCTCATACACACACTTTGTTTCGTTTGTAGATGCGACACGGGTGAGGTTTTACTTTTTGGTGCTTTACACAATAATACCAACTTTCTAAGGATGTGGATAATAACCTTTGGATTTTGAGACTCAAATTTTTACCTTCTGAATAATACTGTACAATTAATATCGAGGGGTTCCACGAAAGGAGGTGATTGTCGACTAAAATGTCACTTTGGGTATAGAGTGCATGACATAGTACTTTTAGACATGTATTCGCTGTCCTGCGACTTAGGTCATTCCTTTTGTATTTTCCAGCCCTGAAGAGTTGTAGTATCTGTGTATGTACAGTCCTACAACGAAACACGTGTCGGCTGGCTGTATATATTTTACCTATTTGATAACCTAATAAAAAGGAGAGATACATGAACCTCCATGAAAACGACGCTGGACAAAAATTTCTCTTTTTGCGAATCCGATTTACTGTCACATTGTTGTTGAGACTCTGTCTGAGTGCGCAGGATTTTGTGTTTATGATGTGCACTTTGGCCACCTGGTCTCTTCCTGAGGCCTGAATGTAACGCTGTTGTAATTGTTATTGTCTCCCTCTACGGGGGGGGGTTATGTTTGATATTTGTGATTTTTTTCACATAATGATAAATACAATGTGTAAAAAAGAATATATGTCAGATAAGGGAGACTCGTGGGCTCCTCTTCATCTCCTACAGGGGAGCTCATCATTTTGGGTAACGCCACTGCTGTCATGTGATCGGGGTACTTCGTATTACAAACAAGGCTAGAGTCTTAAAGTCTGGAGAAGCACGTTTCTTTTTCCACCGAGCTCATCAGCATACTTAGAATAAAGCTTCTGCTCAGGAAAAAAATTATGCTTCAGGAAAAAAATTATGCTGCCTCATAGCTCAACATGCAGCTTATTAGCGGTTTTGTTGATTCGCAGTCCACAAATGATAAAAGGAGAGGTCTGTGAAGCAGAATATGTTTTTCATAATTAGCAGCCCACTCTCCCTGAAGGGCGGGCACAGTACACCTGCCGCAGAGGCTCCACGGGGCAGCGCGCGAGGGCGATCGGGCCAATCAGTGAATTGATCTCGCTCTGCGGAGCGCCTTTGGCTTATTAGGAGCAGCTGGTCAGCTGAAGCGCTTTTGTTAGAATTAACAAGGGCGCGCGAGCAGGATGCGCCTGCCAATGGAACGAGAGGGAGCGCCCCGCTAAATGAGGCCTAATTTCGCTTCATATCGGGGCTGTTGACAGATGAGAGGCAGAGACGAGAGCTCCACGGCGCTTTGACACTGCTCGAACACAGCAACCTGCCACCTAGATCAGAGCGCGCTTCAGACGGCCCGCGCGTGCGAAGCTTCCCTTCCAGAAGCAGAAAGATGCACGCAGAGGTGACGTGCGGTTATTGTGCGCGGGTCGCTCGGATAATTGGCGCAGGAGAGTCGAGGTCATAGCTGTAATTTGCAAAATGGGGTTTTACTTGTGGTGCCTGTGCCCGCTGTGCTTGTAATGTTGGGCCTAAAGGGGGGCCCTATTCGAAAATGTTGCTGCTTAAATATTTTTTTAAAAATACTTCACAGTGCAGTGGTTGGCGGCATAATGTGCTCCTCTGTCTAGAGAACAATAAGGTTTTCCACAGAAAAAACACATTGAAGAAGATTTCACCCATTCACCAGGGCTCCCCTGAATAGAATTTACCAAAATAGCAAAATTAGGCATAGGCGTTGAGGAACGGGAGGTGTAACAGCTTCGAAACTGAGGCTGTTGGAGACTTGAGTTTTCAGATGTCTCTGTGGGAAACAGGCTTCGCAGCCTGACCGAATAATCCGCAGTTACTGTCTGACACAGTTATTGGCAGAACGGTTGGAAGTCTACGTATTACGATTTGGTGCCACGGGATATTCTCGGGTGAATCGGGTACACTTAATACCTAAAGGGAAGAGAAAGATAATTTAGAAGTCACATGAGTCACTGAATAACAAACAAAATCTGGGCTCTCCCTCTCACAGACTCACTGCCAGGAAGGGAAAAGGTCGGCGGGGATCACATACCCAATTTATATTCAGGATACAGTCCTCATATTACTCTCTTTTCACCTGATTATTTTTAAGAGTTCACAATTGAAAACATAGGTTAAACTTCAATTAATCATTGACGTAACGAAACTTGAGGTGGCCCCTCTGCAAAGTACATGGACGGAGTCACCCCACGCTCTAGACTCAGTCAGGAGCTTTCAGGTCAGGTGCTTGCCGCCAGTGTACAGTGCTGGAGTAGGCCCTCTGGAGCTTGAGGGCCCACCCCCGCACTGTGAGGACTAATGTTACGCCACTGGAATATATCCACACATGTAAGTTTACTCTTACACTTTGGAATAACTTTGCCACTTTTGGCTATTCACCATTTACAAGTGTAATGTCAATCAATAGTGTAGACATTGATGTCTACACCCCCGTAAGAGGGCGTGAAGCCTAATTCATGAGTGTAAAGTGAGTACCACAGGAAATAATGTTTAATTACATAATTTTAAACTATATATGGACGTTAATGTTACAATTATTCGAATGTAATTACAAATAAATGCTATTTTCTGATATTTTATTAACTTTTTCAATTTAAAAATAAATGTAAATTGAATATAAATTATTTCTCTAGTTTTCATGAATTTTAATATACACAACATTTTACATTAGGTGGGACATTTTATAAAACTTAAAAATATATATATACATTTGATTTATTATGATATATTTAAACTGATTAAATGTTACATTTATAATTAATAGTGTTATAGTGTTTTGTTCTATATTTATTTAAAATAAATATATACAATTAATGTACATTAATATTTAACACAATTTGTTACTATTTTTCTTCAACTTTAAAACCTGTTTTCCATTTTCTGTGTACATTATCATATGTAGATCTCCACCGCAGAGGAGAGGCGTAAAAATTCCAACTTTGCTGTTCGCCGATGACACCCTCCTCATCTCGAAAACCCCCCAAGGTCTCCAGAAACTCCTGAACCGCTTCCAGGACTTCTGCACTATCAAAGGACTAGTCATCAATGTGGACAAAACCAAGTATTTAGTCATGCACCCACCTCGTAAACTTGGCCGTCCTCCTATCTTGAACTCCACCCCCCTTGAAAGAGTGGCAGAATTCGATTACCTGGGAATCCGTTTAAGTGATGCGATGAGCTGGTCCGCCCACATCAACAAAATGACAATTGGTCACAAAAGGGTGGGGGGGGCCCTCCTCAAGGAGTACAATAACTCAACCAAACAATGTGTTGCCCCCTTAATAGACATTTATAAAGCACGAGCTGTATCTGCGTCACTTTACGGAGCTGAACTGTGGGGCCTAGGTAAAGTGGATTCACTGAGCAAGGCCGAGAACAAATTCATTAAAGACCTCCTTGCCATCCCGAAAAGTAGCCCGACACTCCCAGTCCTAATGGATGTTGGCTGTAAAGCAATTGGGGACCAGGCCCGCCTCCGACCTCTCTTGCTCTGGGCTCGCCTGTGGAGGGTTCCGGAGCTAAAATCCTACGCTGACGGCCTAGCAGAGGTGATGCGTTGCGACGGTTGGCACAAGGTCAAATGGCTCCGGGAAATTAAACAACTTTTAGGGGATCTTGGTATGGACTCCTGTCGGCTTTGTCACTCAGCCCCTTCAAAGGAGTCCCTAAAAAAACTTTACTGGGAATGGGTCTCCGCGAAGCGCATCAGCAATCAGCAGCACTGCAAAGCCACCGCAGCCTTCTTGCTAATAAAAGATGTTGTTGCCTTCGAGCCCTACATGGACTTAATTACCATCGCCATGGACCGGTCTTTGTACATTAAATTCCGGTTAGGAACCCTACCCCTTGCCGACCTTTGCTCGAGGTGGAACAAATCCCAGCCCGCATCACGCCATTGTGCCCTTTGTCCTGACAAACCAGAGACGGTGCCACACTTTCTTTTTGAATGCCCGGACTATGTGCGCCCCAGATCACGATGGCTTAAACCAATTTGCAGAGAACTGTGCACTCGCCAGCATTCGGTCGCCCTCCGGATCCTTTTAACCAATACAGCCCCTCCCATTGTTTGTGCCGTCTCCAAGATTATAAAATGGGCTTGGTTGATTCGACTTAAAAGACTGTCCATATCAATTTAATTCTGTCTTAGTTAATTTATGCTGATCAAATGTGTTTTTATTCTTTTTATTCTCAATGTACAGTCATATTTTTTCGACATGCTGCTTTTACTCTTTGTACTGCTTTTATGATATATGCATATCGAAATAAAGCAATCAACCAACCATAATGTTTAATTACATAATTTTAAACTATATATGGACGTTAATGTTACAATTATTCAAATGCAATTACAAATAAATGCTATTTTCTGATATTTTATTAACTTTTTCAATTTAAAAATAAATGTAAATTGAATATAAATTATTTCTCTAGTTTTCATGAATTTTAATATACACAGCATTTTACATTAGGTGGGACGTTTTATAAAACTTAAAAATATATATATACATTTGATTTAATATGATATATTTAAACTGATTAAATGTTACATTTATAATTAATAGTGTTATAGTGTTTTGTTTTATATTTATTTAAAATAAATATATACAATTAATGTACATTAATATTTAACACAATTTGTTACTATTTTTCTTCAACTTTAAAACCTGTGTTCAATTTTCTGTGTACATTATCATATGTAGATCTCCACCGCAGAGGTATGGTAAATATTAGGTAAAAGTAAAGAAATAAACATACACGTATGAGGCTCTCCCCATAGAAAATATAGAATGGTGGAGGTTTACACTAGTAGGTTTGTGAATAGCATTTTGTAGTACTATTTTAGTACTACTAAATGTATTACAGAATGCAGTTTGTGAATATGCCCCTAAGTAGTGAATGTGTGAGGATCTCCCTTAGAAACCATAGTAGAAGTGGAGATTTACACTCCTAGGTTTGTGAATTGCATTTTGTAGCTAGCAGTGATACTGTAGTACTATTTTATTTACTACATATGCAATTTGCTAGTCAGGACTACTAAGTGGAGGCTATGGAGCTTATTTATAAAGGCATTGTGGAATATGTAAAGTAATTACTCCTGTAGTATTCTTTCATATACTTTTACATGCCTTTGTGAATTGGTCAGAAAACATCTACAGTGGTAATATTTATTCATATATTTAGTACAGAAAGAAAGGAATGTGAACTCTTTTCATTTTTTTACTAATAGGCACAGAAGCTCCAGGGCTGATTCACAAAGACATGTAAGAGTACACCAAAGAGTATTTCTGTAAACCTGCTTCCCGTACTCATAAATGCTTATGTGTATTTTCACCTAATTGTTTACGACACAGTGACACACATACATGGACGAGCATAATGGAGGAGAATGAAAACAGTGACAACTTTTTTGAACAAGTGATTAACTGCCTTCGACTGAACTGCAACCTGCAGTACTTTTCACACGCAATTACTGCAAATCAATACACCACGTCTAGGGCTCCTTATCGGCAGAGCGCTTTCCGAAGCATCGGTTGTCTTAACAGAGATAAAGAGGGATAAGGTGACCTGCCCATGTCCATGACAAATATTGATTGGGCGTAAGAGGCTGCACTGAGCAAGCTTTAGTGAGTGTAATGTGCATGGAAAACGCAATTTAAGTAGAAAAGGCTTCCTCGCCTGTTTTCCTCATCCAAGTATTTACGGGGTTCTGAATCCTTCAACAGACATCATTTGCCTATTGTACCCTGTAAATTCAACACCACACTTGCACCTTGGTCAGTACACTAGGCCCTACCAACTTAGGGAAATCTGGAGTAACAACCCGCGTTTTTTTAAGTCTTCTGGCAGATGTGATACCTATTATAACACTACCATGAGTCCGTTTCATGTCTACGGTTCTCCCCCTGTCGTGTATAGCCACTGTTGCTGTGCCTCGGCCATCGTAGGATTCTGCTCTGGACAGGACAGAGGTTTGGAGCAGCTGGGTCCTCTTCAAACACACCCTACAATGTCTGCTGTGCTACCGGGCTTCCCTCCCTTGTCATTCTGGTCCCTGACCCTATGTGTGGAAGGGATTCTTGTGGTCAGGTGTTGGGGCCACAGCATGCACACTTTTCATTGATACACTTTCTCTGGAACTTAATGTGTAGGATGGGTGTAGCTAACCCACCTGGTTAGGCAAGAGGGGCAAAAGCACAATTGGATTTGACTTAGTTCTAGTGATGAGGTTCTCTGCCCACTAATGGCATAGGAATGGAAGGTTGTTCGTAAGTAGAGTTACCTCTCCGTTTAGAGAGCGTTGGCTCCTCCTCCTCCTGGCCCACATAAAGTATCTTTGACTGGTCATTATTCTTCCTGGGCTCAAAGAACAGGTATAGAGTCTCTGAACTATCCTTGGTCATAACCTTTCTAGTGGCATTTGGAGGAAGTTCTCTTAGCTTTATTCAATTTCTTGTATTTTGTTTTAATTTTTTGGGAGATAACCAAACTATCACAATCGAATTAGGGTGCCTCTTACTCCAAAGACCACCCTTCAGTTTTTAGTTTAACCAAATCAGCCACTGTATCATCTTGACTAAGTTTGAAGGAGGACTGTAGTAGTTTTTGTGCAACTTTCAGAACCTCCATTCCGTACATCTTATTTGTTCATTTAAATTTAGTGGCAGCATCACGGCTCAGTATTCTGCAGTCAAAGACCCTTCAGATCAGAAAATCACAGGATTTGAGTGGGCAAAATGGCTTTTTACAATGTACGAAACCTCTTTTACAACTTTGGAAAATGTATTCTGAATTTCAAAAGGGATTTTGCACCTCATTCTGAATTACATTTAGGAGGTGGCTTAAAATGGGCATTCCTTCCTAATTGCGAATTGCTTTAACCCCTTCGATGCTGATGACGAGCTGAGCTCGTCATGCAGCATGGGGATCAGTATATTTCAGCACCCAGCGGGAATTGCCTTAGCAGCCAAGGTGTTAATATATATCAAGGGTTTGTGATCACAATTGCTGTCACCGACCATTGAAAAGCTGCAGACACATCGAAGGAGGTGGTAACTGATTGGCAAAGTTGATGCTGCCCTTGTTGGACAGCTTTCACTATAGGCATCATGTGAGTGCTAGTCACAGTACAGTGCAATACCATGTCCACCTAATGCTCATGAGACAACCAACAGCTGTACTCATCAACAGAAACCGACCCACCTGCACAACGTAAATAGTGAATACCTGCTTAAACATCGGTGTAATTAAATAGAAAAACAGCGTTTAATTACAAAGTGGTATTTTAGCGTAGGCAACATTATGGGGACCTAACGCTCAATAAAAAGGAGAAGATAAATCTAAAAACTGTAATTTTATGCGTAAGCCTGTCCAGGATTCCGCATGTCCGCGGATACTCCCAACATCTCAGTGCTACGCATGGAAATCGGCATAAACCATGGATTTCTAAGTGTTAGCCTTACTCCAACCTGACAAATTATGTAACAATGAAAAAATCTGTCTGTTTATGGTGGTATCCATTATGTGAAATATGAGCGTGTATGGATACTCTTCACAATCGAAACGCACACTATTGTACACCTTTGCTGGCACTAACATCAGGAGGATAAATTGGGTGTAAAAACCACTGGAAAAGTTAAACAATGCTCACAAAGTTGCAATTCCGTTTGTGTACACTGCCTTCCTAACGATCACCCACTGCCATGACTCCAAAGACAGACCCATATTCCTACCCCTACCCTAAGCATAGTATGGTTGAAAATGCACTATATTGATGGATCATTTCAAAGTGGAAAGATCAATCTGTAAATCAGGATTTTTTTGTGCATGTACATTTAACTTATACTTTATTAAGCCCGCCTACAAATTGGTTGCCAGGTGGAATTAATGCTATTTTAACTTACAATGTTGTCATGAATTTGCAGGGCAATATAAATATATACACCGTCAGTGGTCTAGTTCGTTCTGATGATGGTCATTTAGGAGCTGAATTTCCGCTTTTCCCTACATTTGAGCCACTTACTATTGGAGTTCATTTTGACTACTCCGTTGCAAATACTTATACATTTCGTGGAGTTATTGTAAAACACACTTATGCACGCCCGTGTTAATCTCAAAAACATTTTTGCCAAACTCGCTGCAACAAGTCAGGAGTAGGGACCATGCATATGACCAAGCAAACTACCGTAGATTCTGCTATCCGCTTTCCCTAAAACAGAACAATATTCCCAATTTAAAAAGTCCATCTTTTAAGAGCAACGATTTTTTGACTGCTTTAGCTGCCCCAAAGGCGTATTGATAGCAACCTACAGATTAGCATTCCATTTCAGCTGTTGGATTGGTTAAGTTATGTTAAAACAGCCCTGGGGGAGTTGGGTAAACCTCAGTTGTTTAGTACCCCAGAGCTAATTCGTAAATCAGACATAGGTTGAGTGAAAGAGGGTTTTAGATTAACTACTTGAGAAGCTAGGCTACATGTAGCTCAATCCAAGATAGTTACAAGCACTTTATGATGGTTAAATCTTTGAACAAAATGAAAATGTACCTAACTTTGGACATGACTTCTCATTATAGCAGACTGCTAACTTACGTCTGTTTAAATCTGTTTCCACAGCTGTTGATGGGGTGGCATAAGATATTAGACTGTCCTTTTAGCACAAGCTACATGATTTCTGCACAGGACACTTTGCATATTGTTTTTATTTGCCCTAACTGGTCAGCCTTAAGACTATAGTATATTCGCTCCATTTGTGCTCCTCTGGCTTTTTATCATGTGAGACCAGCCTTAGTTTACTTGCAACTTTTAGATTCACAGATGGCTTGTTGCTTTTTATCCCGTCTTTTGGCAGGGGTGTATTTTGCTAACTTGAGAAATTAACTGTGCAGTGAGCTATTTTATAAATGTACTGCTCATGTAAATTGGTTAAAATTCGATTGGATTATTGGTTTTAGGTGGTTCCTATTACTCACTACTTACATAGTTGTCCCGTCTTTGAAGGGTTTGTTTATTAGGTTTTATCAGGATAAGCCCTGGCTCCCTTTTATACAGTATTTTTAAATGTTTTTTCTTGTACTTAGGTATTTTTAGCAATGCATTTTTATCTTTTCAAAGGTTGCACTATAAACATTTGCTGTAAATTAAGATACAAGATGATTTGTGGATGTTTCATTTCTTCATGTGCTTTTATGGATTATTCAGGCAGAATAAATAATTTATTGATTGAGTGAATTGTTTGGGTCAGCCTCCTCCAGTTGTTAGGTTGTTGGGGTCAACTTCCTTCAGCAATTAATAATAAGAATAATAAAGTCATTTGTAAAGCACCTGGCTACACCAACTGGTGTGTCCCCGCGCTATAGAAACAGATATAAGCGGGAATCAAACCGGGAGACTCTGAGTATAACTGGTAAAGCCAGGTTTTTAGGCCTCTGCTAGAGATATTCTCAGATTTTTCTGTGCGCAGCAGAGGTGGGAGAGTGTTCCAATTTTTGGCTTCCAGATAACCAAATGAGCCAAATTGTTGAAAGACTGTTAATAAGGTTGTTGGCTTTGTTGATCCGGCTAGAAAAATGAACTTCCCTAAACTTATAGTATTTGATTTATGATTTGATCTCCAGAGGAGTTCTTCGATTACAACACCAGAGGGAATGCAGAAGCCATCTTGAAATAAAGGCCTCCCCCTCAAGATGTGATAAATTATAGCAGGTTTACCTCTGCGCCTGCCACTCATGCTGTCCTCCATACATACACAAGAAGCGCACAGTACTACCGGATGTTAGTTGGTGTCCCCTGAGTGAGCAGCATTTACACAAGCACAAAATAATCACTGCCCTGCTTATGCCCCATTTCATTGCTCCTCTCTTTTGCATGGCCCATTATTTAAGGGCTCGTATACTGACAATCATATGAATGCTTTGTGCTGCTTACAGCTGCAGCAAAAAGCCCTATGTGTTCTCACTATAAAAGTGAGTGGTCGACTGTGCTTTATGGTGATCTACCCAGCAATGTCCTTTTTATGATCACCTGCGTGTAATACCCCTGCAGCACCTGCCCCTTGCTCAAGAAAAGCAGCGACGCTTCAGATGTTACATACTAAATGCACAGGGTTGGACTCTGCACCACTCATTTAATCCTCAATATCCCAGAAGCTCCAAGATACATTCTTGTGATATACAATGTTTTGTCAACCACAGATGCATGTGTGTGACTTTAATTTGTGGTCTGTGGCTTGCTGTGAAGGACTGGACATAATGGTGTGCTCTCTCTCTTTCTCTCCGGCTTCTGAAGTGAAGTACACACGGAAATTGTCAGATTTCTCCTTAAAAGAACTCCAAAAAGGAAGAAAAAGCCCATCAGAAAGAAAATATCCTCGGCTACACAGGGAATTCTTGTTTGAATCTGACCCAAAAGAATAGCCAAACTACTCTGAGGAAGGGTTGGCAAGAGCCAAGCAGCAAGAAAACCTCCAGAAAATCCAACAGGAATATCTGGAGCAAAAAAAAGGCAAACATTTTCAGGTAAATTCTTTAGCTGGAGGGGGTGATGAATGCGTTTACAGATTGACTTTAAATGTGTTGCAACACATCCAACTAGATCATTAAGCTCTTTGTGTGAAATAACATGGATTGGCTTCACAGGAACAAAGGTTGGATTGCATTTTAGATTTGCAAAATGCTACTAATAAAAATGTTAATGGTAGCCATTTTGGACTGGATTTCATAAATTGGTAGGCCACAACTTCTTCTCAGAAAGGTGATTTAGGTAGGCCATACTCTATCAAAAAAATTTCAGAGAGATCGCCACCTGCCCCGGTCCTCCTCCAGCTCACGGAGTAGAGCTCAGTTAGCTGGCGGGGTACTGGAGCCTTTTAAGGAACAAGATGGGCTTTAAGTGCGGACTAAGCTGTGGGAGGTGACCGGAAGCATAGCAGAGGGAACACCAGGGCCAGAGGTGATGCCACCACACACCAGCAAGACACCCTGGGAGAGCCAGGCGTGCAGCTGGGAACAGGCCCAGAGCTACACAGTCAAAATATGCAATGAGGCCAGCAGAACATCAACATTCAAGGCCAGGAAACTGAGACCAGCCGGAATTGAGTTGGACTGATCACGAGGAATGGAAAATGAAAGCCCTTGGCACTAACAACAAAAAAGAAGAGTGACACTGAAGAATACATTCCTATGGATTGACCACCCCGCCCCCCCCATATGAAAAATACGAAACACCTGGTGAATAAAGACCCCTCCCCACTACTAAAATCGCCCAAGGGAGGAATAAATAGAGTGAATTAGGCACTTTAAGGGGCATGCAGCAACACAGAAAAAAAGTCCTGAGAGAATTACAAGGGACAGAGGTGCCAGAAAGTATCTTATTTTATCCAAGCTAACTTATACTCAATACTCTAAAAGGCACATGAAGTGCTAGAAAACTGAGGGACAAGGAACAAACCATACACGTCTCTCTCCTTCCCTCCCCCTTGACATCAAAGCACTGAACCATAGGGAAGGACACTTAAAGGAAACAGAGAAAAGCACTCTAAATAACTGAGACACTGATCACAATATGGCAGGCAGGTGACATCCTACTATTCCTGACAAGCATTGATAAATGCATTGGGTTTCGCCTATTTGCTTAACCCGTTGCATGCTCATGACGGAGCCGCTCCGTCATGAGCCGCGGTTGCGCTGTGCTCATGACGGAGCGGTTCCGTCATGGCCTTGCCGCCGCGCCTGCGCGGCGCGTTCTATTGAGCGGGCGGAGCCATGACGGAACCGCTCCGTCATGAGCACAGCGCAACCACGGCTCGTGACGGAGCGGCTCCGTCACGAGCATGCGAGCGTCGCTCTGCCCCCCCCCCCCCAGCGCTGAGGCGGAATTGCCGCCGCAGCGAAGGGGTTAATAATAAGCTGTTTTTGTTGTATGTTATAGCTTGCTGAGTAGTTGTACAACATAAGTTACAGAGAGTCTGTTAAAGTGTTATGACTAATTTATGTACAAAAAGGCAATATATTGTGATGTTACTGGTGGTCTAGTGCAGGTACAAAATAGCAAACATTTGAAAAATGAAAGAGGGAAATAATAGAAATAATTAACATAATAGCAATATTACGTGTTTAGAGGAGTTCTGACAAGTTTTGGGCCCGGTTCCACTACACCTGCTGCACCATTCAAATCATGAGCCTATTGCTTGTAATGTAACTGTATCTGTGACTGCCTGTTTAGTAGTAAAATATTGCAATGGTTGGTGTTTAGAGGAGTTCCTAGAGCTTTGGGCTCAGGTGTCGCTATACCATTAAAATCATGATCCTAGTGCCTGCAAGGTAACTGCATTTGTGACTGCTTATTTAGTAGTTAAATGTAGCGATATTTGGTGTTTAGAGGAGTTATGACAACTTTTGGCTTTGGTGCCACTGCACCATTCACATCATGACCCTATTGCCTGCTAGATAAATGCACCTGCGACCGTCTTATTTAGTAGTAAAATTAAGCATTAATCTCGGTTTAGTGGGGCCCTAGAGCTTTTGGCCCTAGTGCCACTGCACCTGCTGCACCATTCAAATCAAGTCCCTTTTAACTGCGTGGTAACTGCAAGTGTGACTGCCTGTTTAGTAGTCAACTATAGAAACATGTATTTAGAGGAGTTCTGGCAACTGTTGGGCCCGGTGCTACTACACCTGCTGCACTGTGTAAATCATGACCCTGTTGTCTCCAAGGTAACTGCACTTGTGACTGCCTGTTAGTTTTAAATGTTAGCAACAATCTGGGTTTAGTGTGCTCCCTAGAGCTTTTGGCCCTGATGCCACTGCACCTGCTGCACCATTTAAATCACGTCCTTTTTAACTGGAAGGTAACAACAATTGTGACGGCCAGTTTAGTAGTCAAACATGACAATATTATGTGTCCAGAGGAGTTCTGAAAACTTTTGTGCCCGGTGCTATTCCACCTGCTTCGCCATTCAAATCATGACCCTGTTGTCTACAAGGTAACTGCACTTGTGGTTGCCTGTTTAGGATTAAAATATAGCAATATTAGGTGTTTGGTGAGATGCCTGGAGCTTTTGGTACTGGCGCCACTTCACCTGCTGCACTATTGAAATCATGACCCTAGTGCTTGCTAGATAACTGCACTTATGGCTGACTGTTTAGTTGTAAAATATAGCAATATTAGGTGTTTAGAGGAGTTCTGACAACTTTTGGTCCTGGTGCCACTGCACCCGCTGCATCATTCAAATAATGACCTTGTAAGATAAATGCACTTGTGACTGCCTGTTAAGTAGAAAAATATAGCAATATTTGGTGTTTAGTGGAGTTATGACAATTTTTGTCCCCGTGCCACTGCACCTGTTCCACCATTCAAATCGTGACCCTGTTTTCTGTAAAATAACTGCACTTGTGACTGCCTGCTTAGTAGTAAAATATAGCAACTTTAGGTGATTAGTGGGGTGCCTGGAGCTTTTGGTCCTGGTGTCATTGCACCTGCTGCACCATTGAAATCATGACTCTGTTGTCTGCGAGGTAACTGCATTTGTGACTGCCTGTTTAGTTTAGTTTACAATTTTAGCAATAATCTGGGTTTAATGCGTCCCTGGAGAGTTTGGCCCCAGTGCCACTGCACCATTCAAATCAAGTCCCTTTTAACTGCAAGGTAACTGCAATTGTGACTGCCTGTTTAGTAGGCAAACATAGCAATATTATTTGTGCAGAGGAGTTCTGACAACGTTTGTGCCCGGTGCTACTGCACTTGCTGCACTATTCAAACCATGACCTTGTTGTCTGCAAGGTAACTGCACTTGTGTCTGCCTGTTTAGTAGTAAAATATAGCATAGCTCTTCTATATTTCCTTCATTTTTAACATGCAATGTTTATTACACGATTTAGAATTTGATAATGACCAAATATATTAAGTTGAAAAAATAAATCCGATAATGCCTACAAAGTGTAAAGACCGATACTGAGGCATGAATATGAAATGCCACAAACGGTCTAAGGCTAAAGCATCTGCTTTGCACAACTACGTAATGAAAAGCAAGCATTCCAGCATACTATTAAAAACTGCCTGCCTTTTCTGTGGGAAGAGATCTTATCTTAACAGTAAATGGGGCTTAAAATGTGTGAACAGATTTAGTACAAGTATTGTGAATGCGTGCTGCCAGGGGAAGTTAACAAAAAAAGTTCCAGTCAATAGCAAATTGTTAGACCTAGCCCATTTTGCAGGCTTCTCCCCAAACGTTTCACCTTTTGCCTCCTATTTTTCTGACCCTGTTTTTGTTGGCTATAGGACGCCACGCACTTTACCACTGCTGATCAGTGCTAAAGTGCATATGCTCTCTTTGTAAACTGTGATCATGATTGATTATCCCTGATTGGTATTTTTGATTTACTGGTAAGTCCCTAGTAAAGTTAACTAAGTGTGTCAGGGCCCGTAAATCAAATGCTACTAATGGGCTTGCAGCACTGGTTGGTTCACCGACATGAGTAGCCCTGTAAATGTGTCTCAGATCTGCCACTGCAGTATCTGTATGTGCAGTTTTAAACTGCCCTATCGACCTAGCAAGTGCACCCACTTGCCAGACCCTAGCCTTCCCTTTTCTCACATGTAAGGCACCCCTCAGGAAGGTCCAAGGTACCCTCATGGGCAGGGTGCAGTATTTGTGAAAGGTAGGACATGTGCTGGTGTGTTTTGCATCTAGTAATAGTGAAATACTGTGCATTTATTTATTTTACCATTGAAAGGCTGTCTGTCCCATAGGTTAACATGGGAGATGCCTTGTAACATCTTACAAGTGTAACTTTCCATTGGGACAAGATAGAGGGATGGAGTTTAGGCTTTCTGGACTCATAATTTAATAACACACCTTTTAGCGAAGATAGTTTTAAAATTGTGGGTTTGAAAATGCAACTTTTAGAAGGTGGGCATTTTCTTGCTTCACCATTCTGTGTGCCTCTCCCTGATTGTTTAGTCACCGTCTGGTTTGGAGTGGCAGAAGCTGGGGATGTGCATTCACTCTAGACAGTCACAAGGGCGGTTAAGGTAGGTCCTGTCTTTCCCGGGTAGCCAGGCTGAATAGACCTTTCTGCACTTAGAGTGGTGGGAGGAGTATTCACTAGCACCTAAATAGGCTGTGTCTCCTTTGCACAATGCTGTCTCCACCCCCTGTGGTCACGCTAGACCAGGGAGGATAGAACTGGTTTGTACTAAGCTCAGGGATTCTGAAACAAAGGCTAACATCAGAAAATGGGGTATAAGTATTGGAACTAAAACCCCAGAACTTTAACCCCTTCTGGAAACAAGATAATCCTGCCAAGAACAAAAAAGCTGAAGAGCTGTGTGAGGAGTGCAGACTTTTCTGTGTGAAGGGCGGGTTGGCCTTAAGTTTCTGCTTCTGTCTGTGGGCAGAGGAAAACAGCTCTCTTTTTACCCTGCTGTGGTACCCGGCTTGAGAAGATCTCAAAGGGCTTGTGTGTGCTTGCCTCCTGTTGTGGAAGAATCGGGCACAACAAAGTCTTCCCCATGCTCATCTTGAAGGTACATGAGCACTCTCCGAGGTCTGCTCTCCCCTCCTCCCATTGCCAGCACTCGAGGTACTGTGGAAGCGTGTGCCATGTTGTGAGCTGAGGCACTGTGAGCTGTGTTGGGAGCTTAGGCACTGTGCCAGTGTGTGCCGTGTTTGGAGCAGAGGCACTGTGCCAGCATGTGTGTGTTGGAAGCGGAGGCACAGTGCAAACACGTGCCATGTTGTGAGCGGAGGCACTGTACAAGTGGGTGCCGTGACTGAGGCAGAGGGAAGAATTCCCTTTGTCAGCACTGGCTGGGCCCAGGAGATTCCTGAGCGCACCCCCGCCCCATTGCTGGGTGAAAACTCAACCCCACATTCCTCACCAGTGGAAGCTGCGGAATGGCTGAGCTGGCCCTCGGAAGGAGCGAGGCACTGCCTTCTACCATGACTGCAGCAGAGGACCACCGCGGTGAGACGGACCCAGTGGCCAGAGTGGAGATCCCCGGTGCAGGGATCAAGTTCGACCACTCTGAGGAGCTGGAGGCCAGAGTCCTGCCTCTGGCTGTGTCAACCACCAACCAGGCACAGCGCCAGTGGGACCTTCGAGCAGATGTGAGGAGAGAATCCCAGAGCTTCTGTAGCATTGTGAAAGGGAGGCAGTCCCAGGAGGTGTGGAGCCACTGTAGACGGTTGGAAGTCTGCACAGGTCGCAGCAAAGGAACCAGCACTGTCCTTCGGCATGGGAGGTGTAAGTTCCCCTCTTCGTGCCTGCACCTACTTGGGGGCCCTGTGTATGGCTCCAAAGATGGGGTGAGACCTCAACGGAGGCTCCCGATCCCGGTATTGCCGCATACAGAAAACTTGCTAAATTACTATGTAACCTGAAGTAGGGGCTCAGATGCTTCTGGCCCCACACTGGTGTCCCATTACCACATTGTCAGTAATAGGGGCACAGGGTGCTACATCCTATGTGGTTGGGTCAGTAGTTAGTGATAACTTTGAATATGGTGGTTCATGTGGTTTTTTTTTTCTTGGTATAACCAAACTGCTGCCTTCAATGCCCTGATGTGTTGATATGTATTGTATTAAGCCTGGTAATGATAGCATAATGAGTCGTATTTCAGGTTCTGCATATTATGTACGATAATGGTGTTTACATGACGTGTGCAGCCTATAAGTATTTACTTTATTGTACTAACTGTGATGACAATTGCCTAGTTGGCAAAGTGATTTATATGATTGTGGTCTATGTGTTATCTACAATGTATGAGATATTTGTTCTATATCTTTGAGTGGAGTCTCGTTTTTTTCTGTATTTATTGTGTCACTGTTGTGTGGGTGTGTAGTGCAAAAGCTTTACACATTGCCTCTGGGATAAGCTTGACTGCTCTACCAAGCTACCAAGGGGGTGAGCTGGGGTTATCCTGGGTTTGTAACTCCATTACCCTGACTAAAGTGGTGTGTTCTTCCTGGCTTGGGTGCATACCCTAACCAACTAGAAACCCCATATCTAACACAAATGAATACCATAATTCAGCGATGGGAACTGATAAGAGCCTCATTTTAAGATATAATAAATACAAGAGATTTCACAACCCTAAAAAAACAAACCCACCAGTGTAAGACTAGTGAAACCATAGAGAGTTACAAAGCATTGGGTAATAAAACTTGCAACATAAGTGGTGACAAAAAGCATCACAAGCAGAACTCAGAAGAAGAACAAAGAACAGTGCCACAGAAGAAGTGTATCTTTAAGATTGATTCATTCACCCTTATTTGCCAAAACCAATATGTCGCTGACCTCTGAAGTAAAACTTAAGGAAAATGACCTTGCCTGTTTCAATACTAGACTAACCTCAGTAGAGACACAGATGGGGGAAACAGAAACCCACCTAGATAACACACACGGTTTGGGGTTCAGAGAACTGGCACCTGCAGAATAAGGTAACAGACTTAAAAGACAGCACAAGAAGATATATCATGCACTTTTATAGCATATTAAAAAATTCAGAGGGAGCAGCTTTGTATGCTTTTTTGACCGGATTTCTACCCATGCTTCTCAATTTACAATTTCTGACAGCATTAGATTTGCAGAAAGCCCACAGGATCTGCCTTAGATGTATCCTAAATAACTTCCCCAGACATATAATAGCTTGCTTTTTGAGACACAAACAATCACAGCTGGTAATACAAACAGCCTAGCATTAGAATGATCGTGAAGATAAAAAATGCATGATTACAATGTCAGAAGATTGCTTGTGTGACTACCAGGAAACATAAGGCCTTCCTAGCCTTCCGGCCCAGACTCAAGAAGCAGGAAATCAGATATGTTTTCCTGTAATCAGCCACCATGCATATAACTATCGATGGCATCCTGTCAGAGTACAAGGACACAGAGGCCCTGATTACGAAGTCGGTCGGAGTTGCCTCGGACTGACACCATTGCAGTGAGGGAAACACCCCACCATTGGTCAGCGGTTCCCAACACCTAATTACGATGTGACCGCACGCAGTGCAGTAGAAAACTCCTATTACAAAGATGGGAGCTTGTGCAGTGGGTGGAAACCGCCCGCAGCATTGAGAAATGGGAGTTTGTGAAAATCCCGGCACATTGTGGCAGGCAGCTCACGGTGCAGGGATTTTTAGGGGGCACCATAGGTGCCCTCCAGGCCCAGATGCAGAGGGCCAGGGGGGAAGGGGGCCCTGCTAGGAGCCCCCAATGTTGCTTTCCAACAGCCTTTCCATGTCGGAAAGGCTGACATGGAAAGGCTGTCAGAAACCGATATAATAATCTTGATGACAGACAAGCTGTCCTTAAAGGATTATGAGGTCCCTCCGACTGCTGCCTCCAAACGCATTGATCCTAATGCATTGGTCGGACCAAAGCAATAGATGTGGTTCGAACCGCAACCGACAAGCTGTCGATTGTGGTCCGAACCACAACGTAATGAGGGCCAGAATGACAAAAATGTTGCTCAATAGTCTGGGAAACCACTGAAATGGAACCAAATTCATCCATCTTCTGGAACAGGGACCAGCTTTCACAACGGATTCACCACATCCACACAGTATAAATCAGGGATGCAGGGACTCGGATAAAGAAGGACTACCTAGTGTCCTTGATGTCGTGCCAAAGGCGAGGATACATCAAAATCACCACAGAAAAACAGTGACTTTCTCCAGACACCTTCAGAATGAACTGACCCCGGAAGGAGCTCCCTAGCAAGCTGATGGGAGAAAAGCAAGACTATAGTAATAACTTTAATGACTCATGGGACTAAATAACATGGCTACAAGAACTGATAGCCACAGGTCCAAAGTGGTATCCTTTTTTCAGTTATTGTTACTATTTTATATCAAGGTTTGTTTATTGTTTGTTGTTTATTATGGCAACGTTTAAGGTTTAGGGTTCTCATATACTTATCAGTATTACATCAAGAGCATCGGGGGTTGAATTGAGAAGGTGGGGCTCGTGGTGGTGGGTTCAGGAAAAAGGGAGGGCACTTGACCAAAATACTTTACTCATACCTGCAAAGGATACTGTGCATTCAGAGAATTGAGGCCCAGAACTAACATCTCCATTGGTCGACTGGGTGTTACTTCCCCATTTTCCCTTTCCCTTTCCCCCTCCCTTTTCTTTTCTTGATCCTTTCTCCATCTTGTCCTCCCTCTAATTAGGCCACAAACCTAAACAAATAACATGGCAAGCCTTGCTTGCCTCCGTGACATGTAATGCCACATAACACTGCAGCTGGATTCTATATTATTGATTAAGAGTTTTATGCTAAAATCCTAGCAAACAGGCTACAATCCGCCTTACCATACTTGATTCATCGCAATCAATGTGGCTTAATGCCATACTAGACACTGCTTCCGTAAGATCCAAGTGGCACTCTCCATGCTGGATGCGTCCCATCCTCCCTTGGCGCTGCTTCTCCTAGATTTCGAGGAGGTGTTCGACACAGTGGATTGGTCCTATCTTGAGGCTGTTCTTGAACACGCTTACATGAAACGCCTTATCTGGGCCTTCTATTACCAGCCTAATGCCCAGGTCAATGGCTTCTTGTCCAATCATTTCTCTATCCTGCGGGTTAAAAGCCACAACAGTCCCAAATATTGTTTGCCCTCGTGATTGTGCACCTGGCGAGCCTCATTCGCTGTGACACCCAGCTTAGCGGGTGGTCGTGGGATAGAGGGTCGAAGGAGAGAATCCTGTCTGTCGACGACCTTCTATTGGTTCTTGGCTGACCCCCCACTTGGGGGCCCGCTGTCTTAAACTCATGACCTTATTTGGAGAGGTCTCCAGCCTTCATGTGAATGCTTCCAAGTATCTGTTGGTTCTGATCAAAGGCAACGCTGGAACCCTACTCTGGCAATCCGGAATCCCTTTGCCACGCTTTTCCTTTAGGTATCTGGAATTCCATATCTCCCTGCTTCCTGACCTCACGAGGCACCTCTATGTGACTCCGCTGGTGTCCAAAATGAAGAGCGACATACAGAAGTGGCCGCAGCTTCCTGTGTATATGATCGGCTATGTCTCCCTTTTCAAGCTGATAATTCTCCCCGCTTCCTCTACATATTTCAACATTTCCCACCTCCCCTCCATCCCTCCAAACTGGTTCCATGTGATTCATTCAATCCTCCGCTCCATTCTCAGGTCAGGCATTCGCTCTTAAATAGTGTTTCCTAACTGTCAATAGTCTCCCTATGATGGTGGACTGGGGATGGTGGACCTCCGTTGTTACTACCTGGCATCCCAATTAGTCGTGGTTAATGATTGGTTCTGCTGTGCGTGGACTGATCCAACATACCGTGGGGAACTCTCCTCTTTAGACTTTGACCGTATTCTTGATCTGCTATATTGTGCCACTTTAGCGTACCTGATATAATTTACGTATTTTCTTTTGATGGCTCTCAGCATTGCAATCTGTTGCCTGGAATGGTACATTGACTGGGTTGACTCCCCTGTGGCGAGGTCGTTGGCTTCACCACACACCTGGCCTAGATGGCTTCTATAAATGGAACATGATTTGCATCTCTGTCTTTGAGGATGTTTGGTCGGGGAAACCCATTCTGCCATTCCAAGAACTATAAGGTTGCTTTGAACTTCAACAGACCCAATTCCATAAATACCTACAGTTACACCATGCACTCCTGGCTAACATACCTTCAGACGTGGAGATACCGGAGGTTAGTCTCTCGGAGGCCAAGTTGTCAATGAGCTATATTGGTAGGGGTGCAATCTCCCAGGTTTACCGCTACATTTTGAAGGCTCTAAATGATCTTGACAAGCCCTGACTCCATTGGGAGAGTTGGCGAAGCTGACGAGGTGGATTGGAGGGAGGCCCAGTTGGCCCCACACACACTGGCTATTTCAACTCGCCTTTAACTGATCCAACTGAATTCTTTGTATGCTACATAGCTTACCCCTGTTTGCTTACACAGATTTTTACCACGTTGTTTGGCCTTTCCTTGTCATTTCCTTGTATTTGCAGCGGGTGTGCCGCGAACTCTGAGGTCATGGAGTGGGATCTTGTCCTGACCCCTAGGATGCCTCTGCTGGGGATGGTTGATAAGATGGGAGTCTCTCGGGCTGACTGCACGGTCGTGGGTGTCGTCTAATTGGTGTCTAAAAGGGACATTGCTTGGCGGTGGAGTTCCCCTGACCCTGGCAGAATGGAGGGCTGGAGTGGACTTGTGCACTCAACTTGAAAAGTGTTTAAATTGCCCGTGGGTGTCCATGGAAACATGACAAGATTTGGGTGTGGTGGGGGCATTTTATGGACTGGGGATGTGACATGTTTTTAGCTGGATACAATGTTAAAGTGAAATGCGTATGTTATTGTACTTGGCTTCGTGGTTTTAAAACTAATAATAATTTGTTATAAATAAAAAAACACTGCAACTTCATAACTAACCAGAGACTAACGGACTAACGGAGAGTGGATGCAGGTGAACCAAAACACCGGAGTGAACACTCAGACATAACCAGTATACACCTTCCAGGGTGCAAGTAAGTACATTATGACCCCTTGTTGAAATCATATACTTAGCCCTTGCCCTGACAACGATACACTAACACTTGACAATTATATCCTCTTGCCCAAGAAAATTCACCACTCATGCTGCGGCCCGAGACCCTCTTGGACTGTGGCAGCATGAGACCCCTGAGTAAAACTCTTCACCCAAAGTAGAGAATGGCAACAATAGTAACACCCTAACTTCTCACAGAAGTCTATAAGAGGACTCATATTTTGTTATTACTTTGATAAATTACTGTTTCTCATCTAACACATATTAGTGAGGGAAATATCAGAATTACTCTCTGACTCCGCAGAATTGCTCTCTGACTCAGCGGTACCCAGAAAAGGCAAATACCCAAATGATATCCTACTTGGAGAATTAAAGATGTGGAAAATCTATAACCAGCATCCATTTGTAACCATGTAGAGTTCAATATCTAATACAGTCTTCACTAAAATATCAAAATCGTCAACCAAAAAAAAGAGGCAGCTATGACCTTCAGACATTCGACCGAAAACCCTCTACTCTAAACATTGTTTCTTTAATCATGAGCGGCATGAATCACTACATCAAATGTAAAAAGAAAAGTATATTACCAAGAACATTGCATTGCTTCAGGAGATGCACTTATCACAGACCAAATCCGAGAAACTAAAACGAGATGTGGTGAGTAATGTACTCTACAGCAGCCGGCAGTGTCATCTAAAGGATTTTGGGGGCCCTGGGCAAGACTTACTTTCTTCGGAAACATTTTGAATACAAATACAAAAGTTGCGGTCATTGAAAGAGGTCCTGAGGAAACAGATTTCTATTTTTCTCAGATGATAAAGGCTCAGTATCGTCCCCCAAACCATTAAGGTCAGAAGCTTAAGCATCAATAAGGGGAATTATGATGAGAGACAGTGGTTTCCATTAAAAAAAAGAACAGAGAAAGAGGGAAGTGCAAGTAGCCACAGCTGCAGTGTGTGGTAGCTGGCACTATACACATTCATCATCAGTCAACGGTGCCTATGCAACATATTATTCTCTACACGCCTTGTAGGGGAACAATATGACCGCGTAAAAAGAGGAATTACTGTATTTACTGTCCAATATTATCAGCAGGTGAAAAAGAACGAAATAGCAGCAGCCATCACGAAGCTACCATACAGTAAATCACTCAGGGGCAATGTCTTCCCCAGTAAATTAAACAGCATGGGCAAAGAACAAATAATCACCAACCTTTAGAAAATATACAAAGAAGCGTACACCAAAATGCTTTATGACCGCTCTCTAATAAGGCCAGCAGTCCTCCTCAAATTGGAAAAAAAACTTTATACGGTGTGTAAGGAAACAGGCTTTTGTTTGGTTACCCCCACTTTTTGCCCCCATTTTGACTAATGGGTACTAGTGGTATGGCTCTGAAATACCCTGAGCCCTGCTAAACAGCACTCAGTGCATGTACTCGGATCCTTAAAATGGTGTATGCTCGTCCCCAATTGACATAGCCTATCATGCTTGTTAGTCCCAAGTATATGGTAGCAGGGGTACCCAGGGCATGTAAGTTAGTGTCCCCCAGGGGACTACAGCACTTGTGCCACCCTAACTGGGACAGGGTAAAACATGGCTCCCAGTCTGCCACTGTTTATTGGAAGGGCAGTTTTAAACGGCTAACTCGATTTTGCCATTTAAGGTAATGGCAAAGCCAACCCGCCCTGTTTAATTTATATAAGGAACCCCAAAGGTCGGCCTAAAAAGCCCTCCGGCAGGGTGCTGTATGTTACATTTACATTTAAAAAGTGTAGCATGCACTTTTACATATTCCTGCAGTAAAAACCCCAAATTGTGATTTTTTGCTGTGGAAAGACTAGTAGCCTCATTGCCAAGTACAAAGTTACAAACATGTCACCGGCGGGCATAGTGCAACTTTGGAAGTTGGCACTTTAGTTGACCAAGGTTTCTAATGTCTGTTTACTGTTGCACTCAGGGTCTGTCCTGCAGACAGCTTTCTGCCCTCCTGGGGATGCGTGCTAATGACTCCCAGGAAAGATAACAATAGAGGCTTGTTACTGGAGGAGATGTTACCTCCCCTATGCAGGAAGCCACACGGGTGTTGGCCCAATAGGCAAGCTTCAAAGGAGAAGCTGTCTTTGAAGGGTAAATGGATAACACTTGGCCGAGGGGCTGCTCCACTGTTAAGGGAGACAGGCTGACACTAGAGACGGGGGAGGGAGAGGGACCAGTTGACAAACTGTTTTTTCGGAGGCGTGTAGTTTTATTGCTAGCCACACCGCTGTGTTGGGCTTGGGAGCTCCTCGTGCCAGGAGAGGGGTCCTACCATTTTATAAGGGGGCGGAATGGTGCTTCCTGGGATGCCCAAAGGCCACACTTCACAGGAAGTGTTCATCAGGAGGGAGGGCACTTGGTAGTCCATGAACTAACAACCACATCCTACCCTGAAGGCATTTTCTCTTTATAAATAGGGACCCTGGCACCCAAAACTCAGATCTCGACGGGACTGGAAGAAGGACTGTGGCAAAGAGAGGCTGCACCGGCATGGACCGCACATGCTGAACCTGGTGGCTAGCAAGAGTGACTGTGCCTGCCATGTCCTGCTCGAGAAGTCATCTCCGGAGCCCAGCCAAAGCCAAGAGACTCCAAGGATCAATGAGCTGGCTGCCTGTTCACAGCACAGGGACACAACAACAGAGAAGCCTGCTGGGGCAAGTTGGTAGCCAAGCATTGTCAACCTGCTACCCACCACCGCCATGCAGCACCAGACAACAGGACCCGATCCAGAAATTTGCACCGAGTTCTCTGAGCTCAGGAGTGCTGTTGGTGGCAAGCTGGGGCCCCAGGGGACGAGTTATCAATTCAGGAAGGATTGGCCTTTGACCATGATACTGGGCTACTAGAAGTTCAGTAGCAACTGGGCTTTCACCAGCACTAGGAGGATTTTGAGGGACGTTGACCCTGTCATCAGGGCCATTGCACCCCCTCCGTGGGCCGAGGAGTAATTTCAACAAGACCCTTGTTGACCACATCACATCCACGGCATCCTTTGGGCATCTTCAGCGTCCTTCATCCCTTACTTCAGGACTGCTTCCATAGGGAAGCACAGCAAAAGATAAAAGTGCCTGGAAAGGAATGAAGACTGCTTAACCTGCTGAGATACTGAGGACCTTGCTGGTTGCCCTGACTGGCTCCGTACTGGAGTTGGTCACCTAAATTGACACCAAGTGCCAAATTAGTTGAGTTTGCCAATGTCTGTTTGCGGTTGAGTGAAATATCTTGATTTACTATACAATGTAAATTTTATACCTCCGGAACTCTCTGGTGAATCTTTTACATTGTGGTATCTAAAAATACATACAAATACAATCTATTTTTATAAATTGGTGTCAGACTTCTTTGGTGTCTTGTCAATTTCCTTCTTCAATTGTGTTTGTGCTATTTAAATCCTTTACGCTTGTTCCTTTGTATAAGCCTTGCTCCTTAGAGCCACAGCTACTCAGGGCTGAGATGATAATTTGACAAACAAAATTAAGGGTCCTAAACGGGTTGTTAAGTGTATTACATGGTAAGGTCACACAACCACACCATATAATACACACCATATCCTCTCACTGTTCAAGTATAGGGTAAGAGTTCCTTAAGACTTGGCTCTTTGACCAATAACTCCTGCTTACTGTTCTGGTTTTTGCTCTCTGTCCGCTATGGCACCGGGAAACCCTTTTTGGGTAGCTGAACGCCTAACAAATTTAAATAATAATAAAAAAAATAATAATAGACCAATCTCGTATTTTTATATTAATGAAAAAAGACTAGAAAAAATACGTGCTAACTGGTATGTCCTCGTTTAACCGCCTACGGCCCACTAGCTGAAGCAAAACAGCAACAAGTAGATATCAAAGGCATTCACACCGAGGGAGGGGGATACAAGGTTTTTAAGATCTTCCTGTATGTGGATGCTATCTTACTAACTCTAAGAGACCCAGAATAATCCTAACCTCCTCCATGTTTTTAAAAGCAGACTTTTCACAATTCACTGGTTGCAAAATAAACTGGGATAAGAGGGAGCTCCTACAGATGACACCATATGCTACTCAAAGAGCCAATGAGGGATTCTAGATCCAATGGAAACAGTCCAGTCGAAGATCCTTGGGCATTTCATTCAATAGAGTCATATGAACAATGATAAAGGTCAATCTTAATTCCTTAATTAAGAAGACGAAGCAAGACATCCTGTGATTCTGGGCAAATCACTTAATCTCGTCGTGCCTAACAAAAATGAATGTGTGTCCTCATGTAACGTAACTGGTGCTATGTAAAGTACTCTGATACCCGATTCGGATCAAGTTCGCGATATATAAAAATCTGCAAAAAAAATAATAATTCTTTATTAGACAGACCTTTATATGGGGCAGGGTGCAGTCAATAAAAATTGTGGTAGCCCCACAGTTCAATTATCTATTTGCCATCCTGCCTTTACACCTCCTACAGACAACACTACGTGAAATATGTCAAGACATACTAAAATCTGTATGGGTACAAATGAGACACAGACTTACTAGATGAAGGAATACACACATCAGGTGGCTTCCAATTACCACAATTAGAATCCTATCACTAGGCCTACTAGCTATCCCAACTGAGAGGCATCAGGAAAAGTACAGGTCATGCATAATTCTGGGCATTTCTAGAGATAAGGCTTCTCTGTCCTTGAAATAAGGGAGGTCCAGTCTTTGTTTGTAGGTATAAATCCCCTCAGACAATGCAAGATAAGACGATTCTTTACTAAACTATGCCATTATGGATTACGGTACAAAAACACTTAAAGATAAACTCATGGCTACATGACAAAGCCATTTTGTGGCTGTCTGACCGAGTTTTTGCCCCTTTTCTTGAGTGAAGGTGACTGAAGGTGACTTTAGCCTGCTATCATTCTAATAGGAGGACTAGAACCTTAGACCGGGCCTATTTACAAGGCGTTTGATGCAATCCCCTACCCTTTTCTTCATTCTAGGGCTTATAAACCTATGTTAAGGGATAGATTCCTTAGTATTAGCATTAATCCATCCTTTTGTAAGAGTGCTAGTATATTTCTGAAGGAGTTATGCTCATTTCGGGCCCTGTAGGCCTCGAACGGGAGAGACTCCATCTTTCTTTCTGCCTCGGCAGCTTGAGATGCTTTTAGGTCAAATGTAATGTTTTAGTTATGAGGTGTTGTTCGGTTGGAGAGAACCGGCTCAGGCTGGCCCTTATCAAAGAACTGTATTTTTCTTTCTATCGAAGACATAACATCAGGCCGGCCGGCTGAGAACGTGTCCTTGGTACGGGGAGGTACAAGAATTTGGTGGGCGGCAGGTTACTGGCCGTAACTTTCCATGCATGAGCAAGGTTCCATATTAGCGAAGGCATGAGGTAGTGAGAGAGTCAGTTCGTAGGCGGCAGCTAGCCGTTAGCATCATTGCAATTAATCATCTTAAGGCAGACAGTCGCCATTTTGAAGTCAGAGAAAGACCGAGAAGCTAATACTCTCTTAGAAAGATTGAAGTTATTTTAGTTGGAGCAGCTGGCGAGCTTTGACATTAAGATCAGAGCATACAGAGTGAAGCAGTTAATAGAGAGAACGAATACCAGAGTGGTAGAAAGTGATTTATAAGATCAAAGCTGAAAAGTGAAGACAGTCCGTGATTGAGAGGAGAGAGGAGTAGTGCAAAACAGAGAGAGAGAGAGCAGCTGACGAGACAGAGAATAAGAGGAAGGTTCCAGTGACTTGGAGGAAAACGGAGGAGACAGAGCATAGCGGTGCAGACGTGTATCTGTGACTGCAGGGGTGATGCCAAGACACAGACGAGAAGGGAACCCAGATGACTACCGAGTCCAGACTTCATACTCATAAGGTGACGTCGACCCTTTCTTATTAGTGTGCACACATTCTAACCTTTCCTTTTGCTTTTCAGGCTATGTGTAATATTGTAGTGTTATATGGTTGATGTTATTAATGAATAAAGATACCCCAGTTCTTAATGAACTAGTGTGTGATCGTTGCTTCCTTATGATAAAGTTAACCTTTCTTCTAGTCAGATGCTGTTATGTGAACGGATGCAACTCCCGTCCAGGTAAATGGTAACTGAGCAAGGGAGTAGAGGAGCACTCGAAATAGGGAATAACCTTTACACAGTGTAATTTGGCCATTCTTGTGTGGGAGAGGATAGACCTGTCTATCTGTCCCATAATCTATAACATGGTATTATCCCAGTAGAAGAGAGAGAGAGAGAGTTCCCCAATATGGAGAAGGTATTCATAGGAAAGTGATCGTCGTTGTGTAGCGGCGTTATACCCACCAGATTGCGGCTTGCGAGAGCACCAGGAGGACCTGGTGTGTAACGAGAGCACGGATTGTGGTCAGTGTGTATACCCACCAGATTGTGGCTTGCGAGAGCACTGATTGTGGTCAGTGTGTATGCCCACCAGATTGTGGCTTGCGTGAGCACTGATGGTTTTCAGTGTGTAATGGTAGATAATCTGAACTGCCTCAGGGTAGTCTAGTCTGGGCCCCTGTTGCCGCGAGACTATAAGGTATGAGTGTGGTGTTGTAGAAGATCTAAGCTTGTATATTGCTAATTCCCCATCCTTAGGTAGGTACACAGGTGCCTTTTGTAAGTAGGTCCTGAGGAGGGAGATGGTTACGTTTCAGCTGGTTTAGTGGTATTCTAGTCTGATTCGATCTGGTCTGAAAATCCGGTCGTTACAGTGGCAGAAGAAAGAACACAATACTTGCCGGAAAATTTGGCAGGGGTGGTCTTTATACAAGCATACTGCAGTCTTATGCAGCTTTCTTCTTTTGACCTAGTATTAACTTGTAGTACTGAAAACGTGTGCTTCTTACTCTTGGGACACTAGATATAAACCTGTGGTACTACAAGCTTGTGTTGCTCCCTTGCGGGACACCAAGTAACAGCCTGAGGAACTGCAGGTTTGTGCTCCTCACTTTCCATTCACATAGTAACAAACTTTGATAATGCAGTCTTGTCCTTATCAAGTTTTGGACACCTACAATGCACTTTAATATGCTCAATCATGCAAGGACTATTTGTGTATACCTCCTTTTGCAAACACTAGCATTTAGAATATTAAAGTCAAACCTACTAACAGGTGCAGATGAAGTTCCCTGCCTTTTTGAGAGTGGTTTGGAAAAACAAAACTCATAACTTTAATTCAGTACAAGAGGTCGACTCCTTCCTCACCTTGATGCGCGAAAATACATTTGAGGAAGATATATAAGCCGCTGAAAAGCCCCTGGGGTGTAGAGAGCAAAATTAGTTAGATCTTTAGCTTAGAATCTAAGCAACACGGGTTTTAAGGTGATAAATGGTGTGTGTAGGGTCGTTGGGTCTCAGGGTGCGAGTAGATTTCAAAAATAAGGAAATAAATGGTAAAGTAAATCAGGAAGTTGAAAAAGAAGGAAAAAAAGAGGGTTATAAAGTAAAAAAAAAAAAGAGAAAAAAATAAATAAATAAATAAATAAAAAAAAAAATAAAAAAAAAATTCTCTTTCAAGATAAGGGGTGTTCAACTTGGGAATAGTGGGGAAGAGGGGATGATTTGATTAATCTATCTAGCCTTAGTCGTATGTATATAGAAAAATAATCGCATAAGGGTTTCCACCCGGAAGTCTGGTGAGCTCCCGACTGGCGACAAGATCGCCGTAGGAGTAAAGGGGGGGGGTTCCTCAGGGGAGGGGGGGTGGAGGGAGGGGAGCAGGGGAAAAAAGTAAAATAAATCCTCATATTGGTTTGAAAATAATTCATGTCCAGGTAGGGACCTGGCTCAAAATGCTCAAAGGGATTATAGAGAATTATGGCCGATACGATATATAGCATAAAATTTATAAGCTGGAATGTTAACGGGTTAAGGGATAGGTCTAAAGCAAGAAGGGTCATAGATTTTTTGTTCAGATCAGGGGCACATATTTGTTTATTAGAGGAGACGCATGTAGAGAGGGAAGAATGTAGTCAAATATTTGGGAGATGTAGATGGGTCCAGGATATCATTTCCTCGGGACAGAGCGGCAGTACACGGGGGGTGGCTGTGATTATTAGAGCAGGCACAGGGATCAGGTTGATAAAACACGATACGGACATTTCAGGCAGATGGTTGATAGCTTCTCTGATGGTGGGAAGCGCCCCTTTGGTCTGCGCAGTATACTACGGCCCGAATCTAGATGCCCCGGGGGCTTTGATAAAACTTAAAACTAACTTA
The DNA here is from genome assembly GCF_964263255.1 of Lissotriton vulgaris. Taxonomy (NCBI): domain Eukaryota; kingdom Metazoa; phylum Chordata; class Amphibia; order Caudata; family Salamandridae; genus Lissotriton; species Lissotriton vulgaris. The sequence goes on along the minus strand of NC_141694.1, from coordinate 657,319,166 downwards.
ATAGAGACAACAGGCCCGATAATTGTAGGGGGAGATTTTAATCTTATTTTTGATAGAGATCTTGATAGAACATCGAGAGTGAAGTTTTCCCCCCCAAAAAAAACTAGTCTAGAACTTAAGAACATTATGAGGGATTTTAATTTGATGGACATTTGGAGATTCAAAAACCCAGGGGGAAGAGATTATTCTTTCTACAGTAGAAGATATGGGCACCATTCGAGGATAGATTTTTTCCTGGTAGATAAGAACCTCTCATCGGTAGTCGACTCTATATCTTACGTCCCTGCAATTCTGTCAGACCACTCAATGGTGGAAATGGTAGTCAATATGATACAGAAAAAACATCATAGGAGATGGACACTGGATCGGACGCTGCTGCTGGAAGAAGGAGTGCGACAGGATTTAGTTACCCAGTCTGAAGAATTTTTTAGGGTCAATACAGGGTCAGCAAATAAACAAATTGTCTGGGAATCGTATAAAGCTTTCTCCCGTGGCTTGTTAACAACGCTGATGATCAGGAGGAACAGACTGAGGAAAGAGAGAAGGGAAGCATGGATTTCTAGAATCAAGCTTAAGGAACTGGAGTTACAGAGGGCATCGGCAGAGGAGTCGGATAACAGGCAAATACTTCAGAGAGAGCTCGATTGTCTGCGAGCAGAATTTCAAGCAGGGTTGGATAAGGATTTGAAGGAAAAGTGGGACATTAGTAATTTACAGCAGTTTGCTTACGGTGAGAAGTGTGGACGTCTCCTGGCATGGAAGGCCCGAGCCGACAGAACAAGAAACCAGATAGACAGCTTGGTTTTATCAGGTACAGGGGAAAAAACTAACGAGGATGACTGTATCAGAGAAGAAGCAAAGAGATACATGCAGTCTCTTTATGGACCTAACTCCTCTGGGGATAAGCAACAAGCAGAATCCTGGTTTGCAAATGTCCAGCTCCCTAAGTTATCTGAGACTGATTGTTCTTATCTTAGTTCAGAAATCAAAGAAGGGGAAGTCAGGGCTCAGGTGGCGAAAATGGCTAAGGGCAAAGCCGCAGGCCCAGATGGGCTTCCAGTGGAGCTGTTTAAGATCGTTTTAGAGCAGATCATAGGGGTTCTGACCCTATTATTTAACGAAGTCTTACTCAGGGGAGGACAGGTCCCCAGGTCCTGGGCGGAGGCAACGGTCACATTATTGTTGAAGCCAAATAAGGACCCGAGTAGGATAGAGTCCTACAGGTCCATTTCACTTCTGAATGTTGACTATAAAATATTCGCGGGGGTATTGGCTACGAGATTAGCAAAGGTAGTAAAAGCGGTAGTACATTGTGACCAAAGGGGCTTCATTCCGGACAGGCAGCTCAATGAGCTGACCTTTCAAGTGGTGGCTGCCATTGATGTAGCTCAAGAAAAGAAACTGCCTCTAACCATAGTAGCAGTAGACGCCGCGAAGGCATTCGACCAAGTTGACTGGAACTACTTGTGGTTGGCGATGGAAAAATTTGGCTTTCCGACGAACTATATAACAGCCATTAAGCTTTTATACTCAGACCCAACAGCAAAGGTCCTAGTAAATGGTTCTCTGACAGAGCAGTTTCATATCTCCCGAGGCACTCGTCAGGGATGTCCCCTATCCCCCCTTTTGTTTGACTTGTATATAGAGCCCTTCGTTTGTTTATTAAGAGCCGATCCAATAATTAAACCCTTTAAGATTGCGGAAATGGAGTTTAAGTTGGCTTTGTACGCGGATGACTTGTTAATGTATACTATAAATCCAGATGTGGCAATCCCCAGACTATTAGATCTTGCAATGGGGTTTGGTAACATTTCGGGGTACGCAATTAATGCTGAAAAGACGGAAATAATGGAATGGAACCAGCAGTCTAGCTCGTTAGGGAAGAAGAATAAAATGAGGTATCTGGGAATCCATTTGGTTAATGAGATAGATGAAATCCCCAAAACTAATCTAGAAAGGATCATTAAAGATACAATTGCTCTATTGCAACGTTGGTCCTCTCAGCCTCTAAACATATACGGGAGAGTGAATCTCCTGAAAATGATAGTGCTCCCTAAGGTTACTTTTCTATTTAATGCCATCCCATTATCCTTTCCAGCACCCTTAATTAAAAAACTACAAGGAAAACTGGGCTCATTCATTTGGAATGCCAAAGGCCCTCGCATAGCATGGAAGAAATTAAGAAGGGGTCTCAAGACAGGAGGACTCGCCTTTCCAGATTTAATGCTGTATTGCCACGCTTTTCATTTTAAGCATTTTAGAATTATGGCGGGTCATATGGACCAATCATCAATGGGGCTGCTATTCTCTGCGCTATTAAAGGAGGTTCCTCAGGGTTCCAGTTTTTTTCTTTATAAGTTTGGGGACCCAAAATTCTTTAAAAAAGTAAGGTTGAAGATCTTAAGGTCAGCCTTGAAAAATTGGGTATTTGTAAGGATTAAACTAAACATTACCTATTACGCGCCGCAGGCACCCATATGGGACTCACCAGGCCTCCCAGCCTGCCTTAATGATCAACTGTCACTACCTTTGAAACAGGCAGGGCTGCAGAGGTGGGGAGATCTGCAGGGAGATGGCCAACTCTTAAGCTGGGACGCATTGTCCAATCTAACTAGGGGGGCCCTGACGCGGTTTAAATACTACCAATTGTCAGGCTGGTGGACAACGAGATCTGGGATACCTAATGATAATAACCCCCCTAACCCTAAATTTGATGCGGTAGCTAGAAGGGGTAAGTGGAAAAGCCAAATATCTTTTTGGTATTCGGCAATGTTAGAAGGGGAGGATGTGACGGAGGCTGAAATCAGTAAATTGTGGTGTAACGCCCTCACCCCGACTAACGGGCCTCTTTTGGATTCTTGGCGCGACTCCTTCAGGGTGTTGAATGCCGTAATCAAGCCGGCTGCGTTGAAAAGGAATCACCTATAGACTATGTATAGGGTTTATATAACTCCGAAGAAATTGGCAAAATTCTCAAATATTGACTACAATTGCCCAAGGTGTGGCCTCTTGAAGGCTGACGATGTTCATATGTTTATGGATTGTCCTGATTTAGCGGAATATTGGGGGAAGATAAAGAAATTTCTGGAAGAAGTCCTCTTAATGCCTATAGCACTCCCAAGGTTCACAGTCATGTTTGGGCTTGTGATGAACTATCAAGTTAATGACTTTTCCACCAAATTTGTATTTTTTATCATCCTCTTAGCAAGGCGCGAGATTTGTAGGGCATGGAAAGATCCAACTCCCCCAACCTTTGCTAATTGCCTGAGGCAGATTATGTTAACTTGTAAATCAGATGTGGCATGCGATCCCAGAAGCATGACGAATGTGTGGGCAGCCTTGGTGGCATGGCAATCTCGATGATTGGTTTTCCAATGATTTGTCTGGAGCCCTGCTGGTTCCCCGTACTCCTAAGTAGCAAAGGGCGCACACGGATCGGTGAAAGAAAAGGAGTTTGGAGGGGAAGGTAGTGGCTACTTGAGGGTACGGGCAAACCAACTTGCATCAGGCCAAAACCAACGAGGGTCGGTGCAGAACGGCCAGCAGTGCATGGAGGAGCCAGTGTCCCATCAAGAGTTCCATCTGTGATATATGAGGATTACCAAAAAAAAATAAAAAAAAAAAAAAAAAAAAAAACCTACTAACTTTTCAATGCTTGTTTCTCCAGTATTAGGGGTGTCTTTCATAGATTCACATGCTTGAATATTCCCCGTCGTCGAAGTGGGAGTCCCACGGTAAATAAAATAGCAATAATGCTAAATATATATAAATATATATAATATATATGTACACATAATACATGATAAAGAATAGGAAACATAATAGAAACCTCAAAAAACTATTCCTACATAGGAATGCATGGTAAAGATAAAAAACTACTTGTTACACATTAGTGTCATTATGTTAGTCCAAATTACAGCCAATCAGGCGTCAGCACCCTCTAGAACCTTCTCCTCAGAAGCTCAAGCCCTCAGATTTTCTACCGCACGTCTTGTGAAGGGAGTCTCCCTGAGCTCTGCTCAGTTTTCACCTCTACTCATCTAGTTTCCAGTTTTTTTTCACAACATGTCAAGTAAGAAGTCTTTATTTAGACCTTGCTCTTCTTGGGGGAAGCTGCGCCTTTTTGAAAAGGACCCCCACCAGAAGTGTATATACTGTTTATACCCTGATCATGAGGCTAGCAGCTGCAAGTTCTGTAGAACTTTTTCTACAAAGACTCCGAAGGACAGAGAAGGCCGCCTTCTCCTTTGGCTTCAACGTCTAAAAGACAAGGATTCAGCCCTGTCAGACGCAGAAAGTTTTCATTCTGGACTTTCTTCAGCAGCCTCCAAGCGTGGTAGTTTACAGGATGTTCCATCTCCTTTCCTCAAAAAGATGAAGTTGGCCTTGCCTCTAGCTTCTGTGGCGTCTTCAGCCACCCCTACCACCTTTACGCCCACGAGACCTGGCTCTCAGGCGTCTTCTGCTGCCTCTCGAGGTGTTTCCACGCCTCTCAAAGTTCTGACGTTGACGGGAGCGTTGACGAGCGCTCTGACGACGAGAACGGCATTTGCTACATCCTCGACGACGACGCTGACTACTACCTCAGCTTTTTCTTCGTCGACGACGGTCTCGTCGACAGCATCCGCGTCGACGAGGGTTGCCTTGCCGTCCAAGCCAGTTCCGTCGACGATTCCCATTTCCGCGTCAACGAAGAAGAAAGAATCCTCGTCGAGGAAAGTCTCCAAGAAATCCTCGTCGACGGCGACTCCGTCAACCAAGATCTCGTCGACGAAGATACCGTCGACCAAAGACTCGTCGACGAAGACATCGTCGACCAAAGCCTCGTCGACGAAGACTCCGTCTACGGAAGTTCTACTGGCGTCGACGACCGTTCCATCGACGATTGCTTCGTCGACGGCCTCGTCTACAGCTGATCGACCGTCGACAGTGGCCCCGACTACGACTCCGTCGACGGCCGTACCGTCGACGATTTCTCCAAAACTATCTTCGTCGACGAGCAAGTCAGTATCATCGACGCTAACGACGACGGCACCGTCGACGGTGGCACCACTTTCCTTTGCCTAGTTGCCGTTAGTGCCTTTGAAGACTTCAGAATCTTCTCATCATCGCGACAAGGCTCCGTGTCACCAGCTCTCTGATCCAGAGCTGCAACCACCTTCTCCAATGTTTGCCAATACATCTGAGCCTGACACGGACTCAGAACAAGAAGGGTATACCTTTGGAGCGGCACAAAGTCCATCTGACTTAATAATTAAGTGTCAGGACTCGGATTCTGACGAAGGTGACGGTGACCAACAGTCTTAATCTGAGGAATAGCTGGTCCAAGTCCCTATGGCTACCATTCCTTTAACTCTGATCTCAAATCTCCAGCATATGCTGGATGATTACAACCGCCGTTTCCCAGCTACGCCACAGAGTACACCGGCACCATCTCCGGCTACCGTAGCACTGCCTCCACCTTCTCGGCCGCCTGTGTTACCACCTACAACTTCGTCTCAGGTTCAGGCGTCTATTAGGATCCATACAACAGTTTATCCGCAGAATGCAGTTGATGAGGCGGTCCCGGAGGGCGAGGACGGAGAGGTCCCAGACAATTCGGATGAAGCAGGCGACCAGGATATGGCAGAATGGGATGATTATCGGGCACAGACGCCCTCACCTCAGCCAGGGAACTCTGGAGATTCACCTCCTGTAGATATCGCCAGTTTCCATCTTTTAATGGATAAAGCAGCTCTACGCTTTAAATTACCAAGATCACAACGTGAGGAGGACTGTTTCCTTTATGATTTTAAAGACAAACCTTATAAACAGACCCACACAATTCCTGTCATCGATTTTGTTTGGAAGGAAGGAATCAAACTCATGACTGCTCCAAACTCCTTACCTGCACAGATACCGCGCCTTGAGAAAAAGTACAAGGCCCCGATTGGCTCCCCGGCTTGCCTGCTTTCTCACCCCAAGCCGGACTCGGTAGTGACTCAGGCCGCACAGCGTCGAGCCCGGAACCCAGCGGCTCCTATCACAGCCCCTCCAGATAGAGAAGCTCGACGCCTGGAAGCTATTGGCCGCAAGTTCTCAACTATGGCTTCCACATCTGTCCGGGCAGCCAATGCCTTAGCCATCTTGAGACGTTATGACCGACAGATGTGGTCAGACATTTCAGATCTGATAGAACTCATACCGGATGCTTCCAAGGCTGACGCTCTACAGATCCTTCGCGATGGACAGAGAACGTCAGAAGAAATAATCGACTGCGCAGTCGATGTTGCCAACACAGGATTCCGTCTGCTTGTCACATGCGACCCACCCTCCTCCCCTCAGAGGCTCTCTTCTCCTCATGCGCTCTTTGTTACTTGTGATAGGAAAATCTGAGGGCTTGAGCTTCTGAGGAGAAGGTTCTAGAGGGTGCTGACGCCTGATTGGCTGTAATTTGGACTAATATAATGACACTAATGTGTTACAAGTAGTTTTTTCTCTTTACCATGCATTCCTATGTAGGAATAGTTTTTTTGAGGTTTCTATTATGTTTCCTATTCTTTATCATGTATTATGTGAACATATATATTATATATATTTATATATATTTAGCATTATTGCTATTTTATTTACCGTGGGACTCCCACTTCGACGACGGGGAATATTCAAGCATGTGAATCTATGAAAGACACCAATACTGGAGAACCAACTGTTTACAGGTAAGTAACAATTGTTCTTCACTTTGACTAAAACTACTGAAAATGAGCCAAACTTGTATCATAAATGTAGCTCTGTTTGGAGCATTAGGAAAAGCTCCATGAAGTGCAATGTCATCATATGTCCATAATGAAAGTTCAATTAAATTCCTCAGGAATCTTGTACGTAAGCTCCAATCCATCTTTTTTTAAGTTTTTGATCAAACAAATTTCACAGCCAACTTGTTTTGTCCCTTAGGACTTCATCAGGGCTGTATATTAAAAACATACATCAAAGGATATGTCACATATACATAAACAGGTATTGTTTAAAAATTGCACTTCATGGAACGACATTGTACGCTCCTTTTCAGTTGTTTTGGTTAATATTGGATTGTTTGTGGCTTCTAAGCAGTGGGGTCACGAAAAGTTGACCGTAGGCAGGACATACAACAATAGAACAACACACTAGTGCGATATCTTTTGGCCCACACTGTTATTGCATAGTTTCTGTTTCATTTTGACACTGATCACTGTGAGAAATCAGGTTGTTGGTTGACTGAGGTGTGAGCCCTGGTCAAGCAACAGCCACAATCGCTGGTAGGGTGAACTACAAAAAGTCACTAAATTAACCTGGGCTTAACACTGGATAGCTTGGCACAAAAAGCAGTCAGCCTTAATTTAGAGGTAATGTGTAAAGTATCTGTGCGGCACTCAAACTGTAATAAAGTGAAAACACAACACAAGAAAAATCCCACACCAATTTAGAAACATAGAGTACATTTTAATAAATTATTTGATGCCTAAACGACAAAAAGGTATGCATTTTTAAAGTTGTTAGTAAAACCTAGTCCCCAACAAATCAAAGCACCAACTGCAGACATCTAGTTGTGGTAGACTGGGTCAAAGTTGAACAATATGGCTGACCGAGATGGAGAGCAGATTGGGTACAAGAAGTGGATTGGACCTGGCCAGTGCTAACATTTTTTTTTTTTAGAAGGTTAAGTTCAGCATGATTAAGGATGCAGGTGGTGTCAGGGGAGGGAACGCCGTTGGGCAGCCACTGAATGAAGCTGCAATGAATATTTCTACGTTTAGACTGTATGAGACAAGAGGCTGTACCTGCCGAGAGTTCAAGGAGACCGTATACCCCTTTGGCAAACGAACTCTGAACAGGATGTGCTTCTGCAGAGAAGAATGTAGCGGGAGCTACCTTGGCTGGGTCAAAAAGCATGTTGGTCCCAGTCTTCCCTTGGGTAACAGGGCAGTTTTTAGCCAAACATTTATTAAAGTCCCAGGTTTAGGAATATGGCTATCTGGGCACCTTTAGCACCACCACTAAGGGTCCAGGACTGGAGGGGCTCCACTTAGGAGCAGGACTCACTCAGGCTGAGTCCAGGTGCAGGCCCACGATGGTGGGAGCCTGTTATGTTCATATAGCTCAAGACAGGAGATATGCAAACTAGCCCTCGGATCACTCTGGTAGTCCTCGAGTCAGGTGGAGAAGCTCGGCTAAAGCAGCAGGACAGGCCTCTGAGGGTTCAAGGCAAGCTCCAGGTAGCGAAACAGTCCTTCCAGGTGCAGCAAGGGAGTCTTATCAAGTAAACAGCAGGCCACAGCAGCAGGCAGTCCTCTAAGAGTACTTCCGCAGAGTAAATCATAAAAGTACATGTCCAACCTTTTGACAACAATGCACCCTCCCTATGGACTACCTAGGGCCTACCTCAGGGTCACTTGTATGTAATGAAAAGGGAGCTTAAAGCTTGGCAAGGTGGTTATATTGCCAAGTCGAATTGGCAGTTTAAACTGCATTCTGTCCGCAATTGCAGGCTGGGGACATAATTTAAGGGGCTAATTAAGTCGGTGGCACAGTATGTGCTGCAGGCCACACGCAGCATTTATTTTACAGGCTATGGGTTTATGGTATAACACGCTACAAGGGACATAGAAGTAAATTAAATATGACAATCAGGTGTAAACCAATTTAGCCATGTTTAGGGGATTGAGCAACAAGCACTTTAGCACTGGTTAGCAGTGGTTTGCAGTGGTAAAGAGCACAGAGCCCTAAGGCCAACAAAAATGAATTTCAGCGAAAATGGAGAGAAACAGACAAAATGTTTGGGCGAAGACCACCCTAAGGCTGACAGGCCTAACAATCCTGTTTTCTCTGATGCTACAAAAGTGTGCTTTTCTGATGATGAAAGAATTCCTGTTACAAAGAACAATATTTAAAACTTCCTATCTTTTCAGGTTCATACAGGCAAAAATATTGCCATACACCAGGTTGAAATATGAGTAGTTTGCTGCGAGGTAAAGCCATGAATAATCATGAATAATCCTGTTGTGAACGGAGACCAACATGTCCTCCTACATGGGTGTAGTGTGGTAATGTTATGTTATAACGCGCACAGCTACTCCAAGAGTGTTCTGGCACGAACCACATGGGGGAGGTGGAAAGAACAACTAGATGAAAAGAAACGTCTTCAGGCTCTTTCTGAGGTGCTTGTGGTCCTGAGTGCTGCGGAGTTCCAAGGGAAGCGGATTCCAGGCTGAGGCCGCCCTGAAAGCTAGAGAGCTCCCTCCAACTCTCTTAAGGCGAAATCACGGGACATGGGCCAGAAGCTGTCTGGAATTAACATAAAACCTGAAGCTCTTTCTGAGATAAACAGGACGATGTCCATACAGAGCTGAGTTTGCCAGGACAAGGTATTTAAACTTCACTCTTTCTGCCGCAGGTAGCCAGTGGAGATCGGGCAAGTGTTGCCTCACGCTGGCCTTTATAGGAATATTAAGAAGAGTCCTGGCCGCTGCATTCTGAACTACCTGAGGTATGTTCAAGAGGTTCCCTGGCAGGTCCACGTACAAGGCATTAGCATAATCAATGCCTGATAATATCGAAGCACAGGTAACCATTTCCCTTGCTGACCTAGGAAGGAAGGGTAGAAACTTTTTGAGGAAGGGAAGTGTAACTTCTCCTCAAATCAGATCCCTAGGTTTTTGGTGAGCTGGCCCTCAGAAGTTGGCATGGGATATTCATCCGGCCAAAACGATTCCCGAAACTGAGAGGGAAAGCTCCCGTAAAGAAGGATCTCAGTATTCTCCTTGTTGCACTTTAACTGTGCTGAGGAGAGCCAATGGAAGACGGCCATCAGGCAGGTTCTGGCTAGAGAGGTAGAGGAATCGTTTTTCTTCCATGTGAAGAGGAGCTGGGTATCATCGGCATACACAATGATCTTAGCTCCAAACTCCTTGGCCATTTGTATCAGGGGTTTTTTTTTGGTTGTCTGCTGTTAACCATTCCATAATCTCTCACCTAGTTGGGCCCACTTTGCCTTAAATGAAGTGCGGCTAGGTTTGCAGTTGTTTTCATACTTTTGCTCATCATTTGCATACATGTTTATTTTGTGAACTGGGTGCAGGAAAGTTTGAGCCTGATTCTTTAAAATTGTTGCACACTTAAACCCAACTTAGGTGCTCTGAAAAGAAATTTGTAGGGTAAAATAATATTCATAATTCATACACTCAAAAATGGTGGCTGATTTCTATTGTAAATTGGATCCGTCGATATGGAAATTCCACCAGTTAAGTGGACTCCTTTGTGTAGGCCCAGCAGAAAAGGTCGGTGAAGACCCCACTATTTGTTTGTGGGTCTTCTTCTGCAGAATTTGCAAGGAGGGTCCCACCCTGAAAACGAATATTTACTAGTCGCTAGGGATGAAATAATTCTGGTTCCAAGGTGATACAAGGAGCAACCCCAGAAAAGATGAGGTATAGGGAAGAGATTTCTCGACAGAGAAAAAAACATTTTCCTCTTCGAGAAATGCTGCACACAACAACATTATTGATGGAAGGTACAGTCTCATTTAGATAATCGAAGTTGTGCATTAAATTTACATGCTCACTTGATTTATTAGACGACCTGTGCCATGTGTATAGCCTTGTATATTCTTAGTAAAACACAGAAAACTATTTTGGTTCCTAAGGTGGCATCAGAAGGCAACAAAACATGTTTATTTCCACAAGATGCTGTTTCCATTTCAGATGAAAACCTTGAAGCACTGGAATTTTGCAATGTTAAATGATCAATGACAATGTTAATGAGTTTGAGGTTAATGTGACAACTTAGCAAACACAGGCACGCAAAATGATACTTCCATCCACTAGCACATTAAAGCCAGACCCTGTGGCTTTGCCAGGCTTGATAGGAGTAGGTATAGTATTGTGGTTGTTGGTTTTGGCGGTATGGTATTGGTGGTGGAATTGATATTGTGGTTTTGGTGTTTTAGATTTTGGTTGTGGTGGTATTCGTGATGGTAGCATAGGTAATGGTAGAATTGTTGGTAGAGGTATTGGCGGTGATGGTATTGCTGGTGGTAGTATTTTGTACTACTTGAGATAATGGTGGTGGTCATGATGTTGGTGGCACTGTTGGTGTGTGGCGGTATTAAGGATGGTAGTATTGGTGGATGTGGAGGTGGTATTGGTATTACTGGTGTTATTGTGGTGTTAATGGTAGACGTAATGGGCTTTGTGGTAGTATTGGCATTGTAGTAGAGGTATCAATAGTACTGGTATTAGTAACGTGCTGCACTAAAATGTTTTATATACACTATTCATGTAGGATATAAAGCACTGAATGTGGCAAAAAGGTATCATGATTGAGTGTACATTTTAGATGGAAAGAGTCCCTCATACTTTGCACCCCAAGCACTCCAAAGGAGGCAGAATGATACACCCAACAGTCAAAAGAATGAGGCAAGAGAAACGTGCATCTTGCATCCCAAATGTTTGGTGCCTAAGGTTTGCCGCAGACTCGTTTTTACATTTTACAACATCCTATAATGACGACGTTAAAAGATTGACATTACCCACCCAAGTCAACTTGTACATTCAAAAGAAATTAGAAAATAAATATATAGAGAGAGCAAGACAGAAAGTGGGGGGAAAGAGAAGCACTTAAGGGAGACAGCTGAAAAACATATACACTGGGGTGCTTAAGCAAATACAAGTAAAAGTGAGCATTGGTAGGAAGCAAATAAAGAGGTCATGTTTCAGGACAGGCAAGCCACTGAATAAGAAGCAAGTAAATGAGTGACAATAGTGACAACCAATGGTAAGCAGTGAGGGGTGGGTAGTTTACGTCCAATGCAAGTTCTTGGTGAGCTGGCAATAGGTCTTTAGCAACCCTGTCTGGGAGACTTGAAATAAGAGTCCTTTCTAAAAAAACATCTTAAGAATCTAAAAAAAAAGAATTATAACCTGTTACTAAGTTAAAGAGAATTATGCATGATGTACACTTACACTTCAGTTTGAGAAGAGGCATAAACCACTCTATATTGTATCATTACTAGCATCAGATTGGATAAAAACAAAGTCAGAGTCCTTACTCTTTTGTTAATATGATCTATTGAGTAGCAATAGTTGTGTATGAGATTTTAGCTGGGTGCTTCAACAGGAAATACTAAGATTCTCTTAATTGGCGTTATAAAAAGAACTCTCCTAAAATGTTCTACCAACTTTCCTGCAGGGATAAACATAATTGGTGCGGATGGAGATGTTAATAGCCAAAAGCCACCATTTGCTAAGATAGACACCTATCATTAGTAGTAATTACGTTTTACAGCTGCTCCTATAATTGGTAAGTACAAGCTACTTTCTTACGATTCATTAGCAATTGTTATTTCTTTCTGGCTCGCCTCAGTGCAATTATTTACGCCACTTCCTAGCATCATCTTTTTGTAAACAGCATTTCTTTCATTTCTGCATATACAAATTATCATATTTAATTCGCTGGCATGTGTTTTAGAAATTCTGAAACTTGTCACATACATGCTCAACTATAAAACCCCAAAGAACATAAAAAAATAACCATAGTCATGGCTAGCAGGATTACCTGGCAATGGAGGATCAAGGTATGTGGTAGAGTTGGAAAAGCACGTTATTCAGGATTAGTCATCATGCATTATGCAGTATTATTGTCATCCATTTGACCTAAACAAAAAAAGATGAAATCTTAAAATTACGTGGCAAACGTGGTAAATCAATACGTATGTGGTAAATGCTAAAGAATCAGGCTCTTCATTTTACTACCAACAACCAGTATAGTCCAGTATTTTACTTGGTATTTTCAATAATTCTTTCCTTGACTGGAAAACATGTTTTCAAGCTAACTATCCAAATAACACATGTAGTATAATAATGCATAACGGATAACATTTGTAACATGGTCCACTATTAGAATCTCGGGGGAATCTCAGGGTTCTGATGATATTTACAAGCTGCTTAGCCTTCAGCCTCATGGTTTAGAATGTCACCAGATCCCCTTGATGGCAGTATTGGACCATAGTACATCGTCGTCTGTTATGTATTGCCAAAGGCTGTGTACAGCGGGGGTTTGATCATATACATCATAATAAGATATGACTATATATTAAAAAATATATAAAGGGGGCGTGGCCTGCAGGGGAATGGAGAAGGACGTATCCCTCTTGCTCTCTGACGGCACAGGGCTCATCCGCCACCATTCACGACGGAAAAGCATGAATTCTAGCTCCAGGGGCTGAATACAGTCTGCAGGGGCTCGTGTGGTGCCGAATATTCCAGACACTAATTGCCCGAACCACAAAATCTCTACAAGCTTATTAGGAGGGAAAATATCAATTTATTGTGATCCCCCTCGACATCCTACTTAGTGTCAATGTTTATTATCTTTTTCAAGTTATGACAAGCTATATGACAGAAAACAACAATACATTAAATATTTACAAACCTATATATACTTTGTATATACATGAAAAACAGATTCTTTACACAGTACAAAAATAAAATTTCTTGCATCAAACATTACAAAAAACTAAGAATACACCACAAACAACATTAGAACAAACATTACAATCAAAAAATGAGAAATATAGGAAAAACCAATCAAGGGGGAATTATAAGCAAATTAATGGCTCTTAAACAAATCAATACTGGACCAGCCGGTCCTAGTATTGTAGAGATGACATTTTATTCCACCCTATGAAAGTGCTGACGCGTTTCGAGATAAGGCACAGTGTCACTGATCTCTCATCAGGGCTGGTTTATTCTTTGTATCTGTAAGATGCAAAGAAAATATTTTACTCATCACTCTCAAAACCAACCTTCTTTTAAGGCAATGGGCTGAGAAAGAAAATTGCTACATACCAAACTTGGTTGTAAGTAGAGCAGGGCATTAAGGCGTAAAGGATTTCAAACCATGAGAGATCAGCGACACTGTGCCTAATCTCGAAACGCGTTGTCACTTTCAAAGGGTGGAATAAAACGTCATCTCTACGATACTAGGACCGGCTGGTCCAGTATTGATTTGTTTAAGAGCCATTCATTTGCTTATAATTCCCCCTTGATTTGGTTTTTCCTATTTTTTGATTGTAATGTTTGTTCTAATGTTGTTTGTGATGTATTCTTAGTTTTTTGTAATGTTTGATGCAATAAATTTTCTTTTTGTACTGTGTAAAGAATCTGTTTTTCATGTATGTACAAAGTATATATAGGTGTGTAAATATTTAATGTATTGTTGTTTTCTGTTATATAGCTTGTCATAACTTGAAAAAGATAATAAACATTGACACTAAGTAGGATGTCGAGGGGGATCACAATAAATTGATCTTTTCCCTCCTAATAAGCTTGTAGAGATTTTGTGGTTCGGGCATTTTGTGTTATATTGTATATAAAGGATCTAGCCCCCACCACGTGTTTCTGGACCTATCCCCTTTTGTTCTTAGAATATTCCAGACACGGCGCCTTGCCGAGGCCTGGCGCCCATCCGGAGCGTCCTGGGTGCCATCTTGATGGAGGGACCACACTGCGCGGGTGTCCACCAACCGCTGCAGGTCACCCAACAAGCATACCAGTGGGGAAAAATACGGACCGTGTCCTGACTGGGTCCGACTTGTAGAGCCGAGACCAGCATTACAAGAACTTGGGCAGGAGCCTGGGAGACCTGAGGCCCACCGAAAGAAGGTGCAGAGCGGCGGTCTTACCGGTGTGGGTGCTCTTAGCCTGCTTACCCTGCTTCCTGGGACAACTGGAGCAGGCTGGGACCCCGCAGTGAGTCCTTCCGAGCTGGACACCTGCGGTGAGTCAGAGCGGGATCGTGACACCCTGACCGCGGCCCCTCTGGCAGTAAGCAGCACCGCGGACCTCCATAGCCTGAGGCAGCAGTGGCTGAGGCTGGGAGGATGGCACAGCACCCAAGTCCTTCAGGGGTGAGTGGGAGCACGGGCGGGCCTTGGGTCGGGGCGGAGGAGTGCTTGCTGACACTGCCGGCACTCCCATCTGCAGCCCTGCGTGAGGTTCCGCGCCCCCTGGAGGTAGGTTGAGAGGCCCACGGTGCTATTGAACTCTCCCCTGACCATCACTCTTGCAGCCTGCCTATACAATTGAAACACGGCCTAACGCAACACACTGCATTAGGAGTCTGCAGAGCGGCGGCCTGCTGAGTGGAGAGTGGGGAGGCACCAGTCCCTACCAGACTCATCCATCCTGCCTGGGCCCTCTGGGACCTCACTGCCTGGGTTCAAGGGGACGAAGAGGATAGCAAGATGGCCCACCCATCAGAAGCCTCCTGGAACCGCCCCCTGGTCCCGCCCCTGGTCGCTTGCGACTCCCCTGAACTAGAGGGCTGTGCCAGCCAAGGGCAGCCCGGTTTATGAGGGAGTCAACTAAGCTCCACTGAGTGATAACGAACCAGAGCACCTCTCATATCAAGGGGTGAACGAGGTTAGTCATGGTGGTGCATGCTGTGGCCCGGACGGTAACTGTTTCCCCTGTGGAGCGCCTTCTACGACACGGGCCCTGCTCCTAGCTAACTGCATCCACACATCATCGTGCACCCGGGGACAGCTTAAGCTCTCATCACATAACTAACTGAACCGCAGGCTTCCCTCGTCTGGCTGTACAGCGTCTCATCATGGCTGGTCCTCTTCTGCGCGGCCATATGCCATACAGATGGTGGGGTGAGATGCATCTAGATGCCCTGTCAACCCAACTATCAACCGAGTAAGGCAGAGTGGTCAAGCCATGCTTCAAAGCAGCAAAGGTGACCTCCCTCTGGTACAAAAGCGTCTCTTCCCACACCTGACCCATTGACCTCCCCCTGAGCATCGACGATGGAGCCCCAGCCTGCTACCTTCATCCACGCAGGTATTGGTTCCTTCAAGGACGAGTTTAAATCCTGCCTTAAGGACATGTGGAAAGGGATGTATGACGTTACAACGCATGCTTTTACCACGTATGCCTTTACAACGCGGTTTTTACAACGCATGCCTTTACAACGCATAGTGCTTTAGGGCGCTGGATAGTGAATAGTTTAATTTACTATTCCAACTCCAGTCCCCGTGGATAGTAGGGAAGGTGTTGAATAGTAAATTAAACCTATTCCCTATCCTAGAGCGCCCCCCAGCGCAATGAGTTGTAATGGTTTGCGTTGTAAAAGTTGCATCATAAAGGCACTGCCTGGTAAAAGCTGCACTGTAAAGGATGTTCCCCTGTGGAAAGAAGTCAGACATAGGTCAGAGAGTGGATGACCTGGGACACACGGTCGACGCTTGCTCCGAGGACCAAGAAATGCTATGGAGGCGGGCCTAGAGGAACAGAACATAGAGATCCAGTCTAAGCAGGAAGCCTTGCAAATAGAAGCTGCCAAAATAATATACGCATATGGGGTGTCCCTAAAGGAGCGGAAGGCAACAACATCTTGTCTTACACAGCCAACCTGCCCCATGAGATCAGGGAGGATGAAGACACCTCTCCGACGACTCTTGATAGAGCACACCAAGTTGTGGGCCCGGGACAAAAGGACGCAATCAAAACATACGGAGAGGAGGGTCATAGGGAGAATTTTTAAGACCAGAACAGGTTCACTTCCCCAAACACTATATGTTCAACGCTACAAAACCGGGGGTCTAAAGGCCAACAAGTGAAGGCTAGCTCATTACACTCTCTCAAAAGTAGAGTGTTATCTGTATACTACCAGAAGGAGCCATGAAGCCAAGGTACTCAAGAAGCGACAAAAGAGAGACTATTAAATGTGATATGTGGTGGGGAACAGCTTTTTTTGATGTCCGAATAACCATCAACTATTCCAGATGATCAGTATTATCATTTGGTCAAACAGCTCAAAAGGTCAGTGTATCTCTTGATCAATAGAATACACCGTCCCAACAGGTACTCAATTGCAATGGAGCGGAGTTTACCAGTGCTGCTGGGAGACTTACCTTACTCCCAAATTGGTGTCCTGCTCCTGCTGCTCACTACCAATTACAGGGGAACCCTACTCGCAGAGAACCAGGGCTACAATTATATATGGGAAAACAGTGTTCCTGTGGCTCAAATGGAACAATGATTCCGTGGACAAAAAAATCTCTCTGCAGTTCGTTATGCCAACATTTTTTACATGTATATATACACAGTAATAGTATAGATCACTTTCTCAATTTCAAAAAGCAGTATACTTTAAGTGATGTATCCCCAGGTGCAAACATGGAACCTTAAGTGACTATATACAGTGAACAGTGTTTAAAAGAGGTTTCCATAGATACAGGAAGCGACCAAGCAGGTATACATGGTGGTTGCCTAAGTGTATAATGACACTGGCTATGTAGTGGTTCTTCCTGTGAGCTTGTCAACGGTGTTTCAACCCTCTATAGGATGTGGGGTTTCCTCAGGACTGTGATGGGGATATCTACAGAGAATATGGAGAAGCATTAGGCCCAAATTACTGGCACATATCCGAGAGACTCGAAAAGTATTTTTTTTAAAGGGATGGTACCTTGATGTTTGGAAGGGCGCAGCACAAGTGATTGTGAGATGTCCCAGGGGTGGTAAAGGAAAAGGAAAATAACTCATGTGAGGACCCACATCGTGTGTCACAGGGAAAGAAGGGACAAGGTTAAAAAGCCTGTTCGCATGTATACTAATGAGCAAACTAGCGAGATAACTGTTGCTGCATGTCTCTTACCTCACTATGAGATGAGTGTGTAAGGCTGGCTCTTGTAGCGATGATTTGCGGGCTTGCATCTGTAGTATTTAATTCTTTAGAACTGGCTCACGATGTAGACAGTTGCTGTGGGCAGAGAACCGTGTGCTCGTAAGTCTCATTGGATGAGTGCCACACGTGGGGGGGGGGGGAGAGTGGATGCCGCGTGATGACTCGGGTGACTTACTGAATTGGATGCAGATCAGTCTCCATCAGCTTTTGGAGGCAGACTGATGAATCTGCTGTCCTCCCGGTGTGGTGACCCCGAGTGCTGGAAGAGCACTGTCTTTTTTTTAAGTTCAAGTTTATTGAAACCAAAAACATAGCATAAATACAAAATGTAATACAGTCAATCAATGAGAGGCATAAGAGATATACAAATGAAATTTAAGGAGGTATAATAAATCGGAATCAATAAACACCTATGGCTAAATCATGAAAAAGAAATAGCAAGGAAGGGAAAAAGAAAACAAAATAGCACTGTCTTTTAAGTGTTCTCGAGCCTTCCTCCCGCGTGAGCTTCTGTAGCAGGGAGAAAGGCTGAGCGCCGCTACAACGTTTGATCGAACTTTCGGGCTTGGGTTGTCATGGTAACCTGAATGCCGGTCTGCCGGGTGATTTGGGTGCATGCCCTCGTAGCTCCCTTCTTACAGCTGATGTTGGAAATACGTGATATATGTAAGGGGCACCATGGTGGTACTCGTGCTATTGCAGTTGTGTATTTGTGTGTGTCACTCTGAATACATATTGGATTATCCTGTAAGACCGTGCATGCATGGGGGTTATTGAACCACGGCAGTTGGTTGATTACTTTAAGCAATGATAGCTACAGAGCATATATGTAAAAATGATTGATATATCTTGATATAAACCAACTACACAAAAACATATACATATCCATAAAATAAATTCTGTCACGAGCCTTAGTTTCCGGGTCGTGCTCACAGTCTATGCCTCCATGCCTCCATTAGAAGTCTATACCTAATGTCTGTCATGCTTATCTCATGGTGGGGCTGGATATGTCACGGTCTTATGCTGTAGTACGTGATCACATTCTGTAGGTTCATTGATTCAATCTGCCTATTGTGTTTAGTACAAGTAACAGAGGGGTCAGAGTGTTTTGGTGCCCATATGCTGGTACTTAGGGATAATGGCGCGTGGCGCCCTACGTGGTCAGTTGGCGGATAACAGCTAAGGGTAGGGTTACCCAATGTGCTATGGATCAACCTGCTCATGTCTAGGGATTAACGCCGTGAGAGGCCAGGTTGTGGCAACAAGGGGTAGGTTTACCGGGTGTGCTATGAACACTCTCATTGTAGAGTTGTGATATAACCACACCACTCCTCTGCTGTGTTTAATCCTGGGTTCTATCAAATTGACTCTATCAATCCACCTACATTCTGTGCGTTGGAGTAGGTTGGTCAGGACACCCCCTCTCTCTGGAAGGGTGGCTATGGCTATCACTTGCCATCTGAGTTGGTCAGCGGTGTGTTTTTTCTCATTGAAATGAGCGACCAAGGGAGCGTTGGGGACGGATCTGCGTTTGCGGCTTCTGTGTTGGCTGATTCTAGCTTTGACTGGTTGTTGTGTTTGGCCTATGTATGCTAAGTCGCATGGACACCAGATGCAATACACTATGTTGCGCGTGTTGCAGTTAGAGAACCCTTCTAGGGTGTGTTTGATGTTGCCATGTTTGAAGGTAGTGGTATTGAATGTAAATTCACAGCATACGCAGTTACCGCATTTATGACTTCCTTTAATGTCTGGTAGGCCCCATGTACTTGTAATTGTGTTACTCTTCTTTGCCGCTATGTCTGTGGCTGATCTTACAAGGTGGTCTCTGAGGTTTTTACCTCTTTTGTATGCAAAAAGAGGAAGTTCAACAGTTGGGTCAATGCTTTTGATGATGTCCCAATGTTTGGTGATCAGGTTGCGGATTTGGTTGGTGTGGATACAGAAGGTGGCCACGCACACAATTTTGTCAATGCTCTTCTTCTCTTTTGTTTTAAAAGTTCGTCCCTAGGGCCGTACCAGGCTCGCTTTAACGATATTTTTACTAGCATATTACTGGTTACAAGATTTTGTCTAAGTATTTCTGCTTCCCTCATGTAGTCAGCCTTGTGTGTACGATTGCAATGAATTCTGAGAACTGCCCGAAGGGCAGGCCGTCTCTCAGAGCCCGTGGATGGTGGCTGCGATAAGAAAGTAGAGTGTTCCTTTCAGTGGTCTTTCTATTTAAGGACATGTAGAGTGCTCCCTGTTCATGACTGATGTTGAGATCTAAGAATGCTATTGATGATTCATTAGTGGTGGAATTGAGGATCACGGTGTTCAGGTGAGTGACAAAATCCCGAAACTCACTGTTAGTGCCTGTCCAGACGACGAAAATATCGTCGATGTACTGCTTCCAACATTTAATGTTGGGGCGGTACACATTCTCATTGTCAAGAACATATTTATGTTCCATGTAGTCCATGTATATGTTAGCTAAATTTGGGGCAAAAAATGCTCCCATGCTTGTGCCAGAGCATTGTTCATAGTATTTACCCCCTGAGATAAAATAGTTGCATTGTAGGGTGATGCAAAGGCGGGCAATGATAAAGTTTGTGGGCACCTGTATCGGTCTGGGTCATTTTTCTAGGAGGCTTTCTATTGCTTTAATACTGTCCTCCTGTGGTATGTTCGTATAGAGCGAACTGATATCAAGGGTTGCCAATAGATCAGTGCCCAGAGTAAAGGGCATACCATCCACTAGGTTTATCATGCACATTGTGTCCTTTACATATGTGTCCTATATATCACGTATGAAGTAGTCTATATATGCTCCAAGGGGCTGCAAAGCAGATAGTATTGGTCAGCCTAGAGGGTTTGTGGTGCTCTTATGTATTTTGCGTATCGTGTAAAGTACCGGGGGTCCTAGGATTGTCTGTGTTCAGAAATTCAAACTCTTTATGAGAGATGTAGCCCTCTTCTTTAGCATTAGTGGTGATCAATAGAATATCCCCGCGGATTTTGGGCAATGGGTTGGTAGTAAGCTGTCTATAATGTTTTGTTTCATTGATTTGTTTCTGAATTTCTGTTTCATAAGTTGTGCGATCTTGGACTACTATCACTCCACCCTTGTCCGCTGGTTTAAGGATGATGGATTCATCCTTTTTTAAGGCCTGTAAAGCTTGTCGCTCTTGGAATGTGATGTAATAGGGAACATATGCCCTCTTAGTTTTCATATTATCAATGCCTTGTATAATCAGTTTTTCAAATTATAACAGTTCTGGTGGTATCATCCCATTGGTGGGATAGAAAGTGGAAGGCGGTCTCAATCCAGTGCATGAATCTTGTGTAATAGGTTCTTTATCTCTAAAGAAAAGTTTAAGCCTTATTTTTCTAAAAAATTGGAAGATCTCTATTTTCAGGAAAAAGAAGTTGGTCTTCTCTGTAATGACAAAGGAGAGACCTTTGCTAAGCAGCGAGATTTCCGCTGATAACATGACATGTTTGGATAGGTTGAAGATCGGGATAGTGTCTGCTTGGTTGGTGTTATGTGTTGGTATGGTTGGGGGCCCCATTGACAATGTTTCCTGCGGGTATGTCGTTCCCCTGGGTGTTGATACCATGTTTTTGCTTTGGCTTTTCTGCCTCTGTCTAAAAAAGAAGAGGGTTGGCTTGGGTGATTATCTATACGGATGGGACCAGCCTGGACGTCAGAGTCGTCCGAGCCCCCTGAAGATTCTGGAAAGGTAACTGGCTGATTGCGTCGGAATCTGCCCCAGGTGTTTTGTCTATTTTGGTTTCCAAAGGGGGTGTAGTAGTCTTCTCTGAGATAGGGATAGGCCCTTTCCTTTGAATCATTTTTTATGTCTTTGCTGACTTTGTCAACTTTTTTCTTAATTTCAAAGGCGTTAAAGTCTTCTATAGTTTTTTTAAACTTGTCAAGTAATGCCTTGGCGCCAGTTATGGCGTCACTGCTCAAGAGTTCTTTTTCAAGCTCTTCAATTTCCTTTAGCTCTGCTTTTGCGTGTTCTAGAGCTGTTTCTACGCCTATCACCATCCAGTGGTGGGAGCAGGTCGTAGAAATGTTAGAAAATTTTACTTTGAATTTTGGGTCTTCCCTGAAAATTCCAGGAACGTTTCTAATCTGGAGCCCTTGCAGGATTATCCTGGCTTTGAGGTACTCTGTTAGCATCCGAGCATGTAGCTCGGTTCTGACATGTTTCTTTTTGGCCTTCTCAAGTCTTTCTAGCAACTGTTGCCGAGGATTGTTACTTTGTATCGATTTTGCTGTAAAAAGTGAGGGTCCACTTGTTATTTTAGCTATTTAGTATTCTGTGTAGAGAGGAGCTTCAACCTCAGACATTCTATCCCTTACTAGAAGGTAAGACCCTATTTGACATAGGGTGTATAAGGAAATAGATCCAGGTACTCGATGATTCCCTCGCAGTGCAGCCACGGTGCAAAAAGTCACTACTAATTACAGGGGAACCCTACTTGCAGAGAACTAGGGCTACAATTATATACGGGAAAACAGTGGTTTCTGTGGCTCAAATAGAACAATGATTTAGGCAATGTACATGCACAATGGCTATAGGTTTGTAAGGGACCAAGTAATGTCTGTGGACAAAAAAATCTCTCTGCACAGTTCGTTATACCAACATTTTATATATATATATATATATATATATATATATATATATATATATATATATATATATATATATATATATATATATATATATATATATATATATATATATATATATATATATATACACAATAATAGTATAGATCACTTTCTTAATTTCAAAAAGCAGTATACTTTAATTGATGTATCCCCAGGTGAAAACATGGAACCTTAAGTGACTATATACAGTGAACAGTGTTTAAAAGAGCTTTCCATAGATTCAGGAAGCGACCAAGCAGGTATACATGGTGGTTGCCTAAGTGTATAATGACACTGGCTATGTAATGGTTACTTGGTCCCTTACAAACCTATTGCCATTGTGCATGTACATTGCTGAAATCACTGCTCCTGCTGCTATCTCCATTCCGCTTCCGCCCCGCCGGTTCAGCTAACAGGAAGAACTGCAGTGCGCATGGAGTACTGCATGAAGGTAAGCCTATCATGGGATTTCATAGGGTCAGGCATGCTTTCACACAGTACGCCATGCACACTGCAGTTCTTCCTGGTAATTGAACTAGAGCAACGGAAGCCGAGTGGAGCCAGTAGCAGGAGCAGGACAACGATTTGGAAGGAAGGTAAGTCTCTCAGTCAGCAGGCCTCACTACGCCGAGGGGGGCAGGGATTTTAGCGGGAGGGGGTTTGGGGGCCAGGGGTTTAGTGCGAGGGTGTATGGGGCCTGGGGGTTTAGCGGGAGGGGGCTGGGGGTTTAGCAGGGGAGGGGCAGGGGGACAATGAGTGACTCCACCAGGCCACCTGGGTGACAGCAGAGGGAGACCAGCGTCAGAGTTTTTATGAATATTACCAAAAGCTTTACTCATGGGAAGAACCTGCCCCCGAGATAATCGTCTTATTTAGACCCTTGTGTATGGGAGCCGCTGCCACCCTCCCACGCCACCCTTCTTGATGAGCAAATCACTGTTGCGGCACTGAAAACGTCAGTGAGTGCTCTTCCCATAGGTAAGACACCTGGCCCTGATGCCCTCCCCGTCGCTTTTTATCAGCTATTTATGCCCGACTTGCAAGACCACCTGGCCCACTTGTTTAACTAATCTTCCTACGCGTCAGGTCTCATGCCCACAATGGCCTCTGCCCAAACTTCTCTCATCCACAAAGCTGGCAAGGACCCAGCCTGTTGCTCCTCCAACCGCCCCTTTGTTCTGCTCAATGCAGACGCTAACCTGTTCACAAAAATACTGGTGCCGCAGCTGGAGACCCATCGCCCAGGTCTTATTGAGCTGGATCAGGTCAGCTTCATCCGCCACAGGCAGTGAGTGGACAACGTCCTCCAAATATCGCATTTAGTGGAAGAGGCAAATCACCATAATTTTCACGTGTGCCTTCTCTCTCTAGACTGGAAGAAGGCATTTGACAGGATTAATTAGTCCTTCCTACAATCAATCCTTGAAAAGATCTGCTTTGTCCCAGGAATGATCTCGAACATAATGACTTCCTACATGGCTCCAGAGACCAGAATCCGGGTCAACAGGCAGTTAACAGACCCCATCACTATAAGGCGAGGCACGCAGAAGGTGTGCCCTCTGTCCCCCTGCTGTTTGCGCTAGCAGTGGAACCCCTAGCTATAAAGACCGCAATACCGATGCTGTGAAAGACATTCCCTACGGGGGCAGCAGCACAAGATTAGCCTATTCGCGGATGACCTTCTCCTCACATTTACCCAGCCCGAAACCTCCCTCCCTGGGGTGGTGGACTGCCTCCGAGCTTACGAGGAAGCATCAGGGTTTCGGATTAATATAACTAATTTATCTGTGTTTAACTTGACCATACTCCCCCCCCTAAGAACTTTCGGCGATATAGTGCCTAGCCCCCTTTTAACAGTCCCCTGACTCAATCAAATACTTGGGCATCACTATCTCCCCCAAGCTTTCAATCTGGCCACCCGCTAACTGGCCCCCTCTACGCCGCGCAATCTTCTCTGATCTCCAGAGATGAAAACTCCTGCATGTGTTCTGGCTCTGGCGTGTGAACGTCGTTAAAGTGAACATACTGCCGCGAGTCCTCTATCTCTTTTAAACGCTGCCTACACCACTCCCCCAAGACGCGATCTTGTGCTTGCAAACCAAAGTGCATATTTTTATTTGGAACGGCAAACAACCCTGCATATCTAATGCATTGTTCATGCTTCCACGGGAAAAGGGGGGACTAGCATGCCCTAACTTACTACAATACTACTGGGCCACAAACCTGCACTACATTTCGGAGTGGGTGGGTCAAGAAAGTGCCAACACTGGTTCCATAAGAACAGAGAAGTGGCGTGCCGTCCGCTGTGGGACCTAGCATGGCTGCCCAAACACACCTGACCCCGAAGGGTATACATGGCCACCCCTACCCACACAGTACTAGACATTTGGGACAGCATGGCACTCAAGAAGGGCCTGACCTCCTTCCCTCCCCAAACACGCAGATCACCCGCAATCCTGAATTTTCTCCGGTACTCGCTCCTGTGTTGTTCCATAAATGAGGCAATGGGGAATGCTGTACGCTCTGGGGAATGCTGTACGCTCAGTGACTTACTTATGGGAGTCAGCATGAAATCCGTCGCACAGTGCAAGGCAGACTTCCAACTCACAGACGCCTCTCAACTCCAATACATTCCAACTACGGCATTGGGCACTACACTCCTCAGTGTATCTCGTGGCTCTATGACCATATACTCTTTGAGACACATGTCTGCACCTTCGCAAGTTCTAAAGGTCTCCTATCTAATGGCTATCAGGTTCTACAGCGCTCAGAGCCCCCCCGCATACACCCCTACCAGTTGGCATGGCAGACTTCAGTGTATACAGAGATTATGCCTAAACAATTAGAGTCTCTATTGCGGGACACATACAAGACATATCACAGTCTTTCACTCAGGGAAACAGCCTACAAACTGATGTTTTAATGGTATCTCATCCCATCACGTCTCTCTGTTATCTACCCGAGCACATACTCTCACTGTTGGCACTGTGGGGATGAAGGGAGGGGACTTCCAATATACTTGGTGGTCTTGTACAGTTATCGCAACCTAGTGGAAAGAGATCCTGGGCCACATTAACCCCTTGCGTGCGGCGGAAATTCCCCGCCCATGCTGACTCCGCCTTGCGCGGGCGGAGTCATGACGGAACGGTTCCGTCATCAGCACAGCTCACCCGTAGCTGATGACGGAACCGTTCTGTCATCAGCATGCAAGGGGTTAAGAAAGTCGTTGGATTTCCCTTTCCGTTCTCATTCCTCATAGTCATTTGAGGCATTCGGCCCTCAGACATCCGTGCAATGACTCGTGCTGACTGGAAACTTATTAGCTACCTTTTTCTCGCAGTGCAACAGCTCATTGCACTTAGATGGAAACAGAAAACACTATCCCACCATGTCACAATGGTTTTCCCACGTCTAGCACATCCTGGCTATGGAGCAGATCTCGCAAACCTTGACACATACAGACAGGCAGTTCCAGAACATTTAGAAGCCCTTTAACCTATATCTATTGCGCATATTATTAACTTGCTTTAGCCCTGTGCGGCTTCGCCTGCTCCAACTCTTCGACTAGACCACCACTTGTGATCCACTCCATATCTCACATCACTCCTCACCTGTTCTTTTTTCTAAAAGGCAGTCACGCGGTGTCCACCACGCCATTTTCATTGATCTTTTCAGGAGTTTCTTTGGATATCCACGTTGTAACAGATTGTCTGTCAGTTTCCCTGCATGATTTAGATATTTGTCTTTGTATTGGCAATTCCAACGGATTCTAAGAAACTGACCGTACAGTAAATTTTCTTTAAGGCTGCGGGGTGATTGCTTGTAAAATGCAAAGCCTTGTTGCGGTCAGTAGGTTTTTTAAAAAGGGTTGTGACAAGTCCACCTTTTGAGGGATACACCTCCACATCGAAAAATGGCATGCTTTTCTGAGAGTGGCTCAAACTGAATTTAATTGCATATATCCTATTGTTGAGCCATTCATGGAATTGAACTAATTGTTCTTCTGTTCCTGTCCACACGAAGAAAATGGTGTCTATATAACAACTCCAATTTTTTATCCATTGGTCATAGGGATTGTTTTGGTATACAAAGGTCTCTTCGTAGCTGGACATAAATAGTACCCCCAGCTCCGGGGCAAAAGGGCATCCCAAAAGAACAAAGAAAGAACAGGACAGAATGGTATTTGTATCAACATATTGTCCTAATTCAAACATGCTGAACAAGGTCATCAAAAATAATTGGCATCAAGAATTTGAATGAATCTTTAAACAATATATCGCTCTTTACATTTAAGAAAGATTGCAGCATAGCCAATCAGCTAGTCCGTGCCGCATTGCCACAAAAGAAACAGCCCACATTAAGGACAATGATGGGGTTAACACCCATCCAAGGCCCCACAAAAGTGGTACTTGCTCTTGCTGCAACACTACAGTTGAAGGCATTATCTTCAGGCACAATAACATTGTGTGGAAACATGAGGCATTCACTAATTGTAAGTCCTGTTTTGTAATATATGGGATTAAATGCCCGTGTAATCTACTATATATCGGAAAGACAAATCAAGAAGTGCGATTAAGGATCCAGCAACATAAGTCCAGAATTAAGAAAAACGTACAAACAGCCCCTTTGGTTAATCATTGGCGCATAAATAACCATCTAGAAACTGACCTGTCATGGACAGTAATTTCCAAAGTTGAACAGTGCATAAGAGGAGGAGACCTGAAGGCCAAATTATCGAGAAGTGAGGCCATGTTGATCGTTAAATTCAATTCAGCAATACATGGACTAAATGAATTGACAGAAATTTATAAACTCAACTAAAATTGATTTGTAATATTCTGTCCATAAAGGATATACAAGGTAAACCAAGTCCAGCTAAAATGAGATTTCAAGTATGAGGACCGGCTTCTGCGACTATTCATTCAAAGATGGCCCCCGCAATAGACCATTCCATCCACCCCTGTAACAAACTACAGTTCCCATGAGCCAGGGAAACAAGAATCAAACAATATTGCAACTCAGAATTCTCGAAATTTCGAAATTATACTTAAAAATGGATCAGGACATTTAGGCAACGACTTTTCAGTGTTACAAGAGACAAATATTAGGCCGTGTTCACCAACATGAAATTAATGTATATGTTCGACAAATTCCAGCCAACTCGGAAACTATGCATCTATTGATATGTCAAAGAAGATAGAAGCTTGAAAATTCAATCGATTGAACCAGGGTGCTAAAATTACATGTTTGGACACAGTTTTGTAGAACCGGAGAACTGCGTTGTTGATGTCGGGTACTACAACTCCCGACGGTCTTCGCGAACCTGGAAGTTGAGCGCTATTAATTAGACACGGCTCACCAAATGCCACAGACAACACACCGAATGTGATTTTTCCTGTCTGATGCGGACACGACTTTGAACAGGTCAGTACCGGCTACATTCAACGCCTCCACGATAGGTATGATGAGCAAGGCACCTGATTGTGGATTTACCTAGTAATCCATTCCATCTCTTTCAGGTAGTCCAAAATTCAACTCTTCAAGTAAACCCTGTACAAGATGCCGGCATGATTAATTTCAAGTAAGTGGCTTAGATTCCACATGCAAGTAAATGCTGTCAATTGGATAGATAATCCCTGCCTCACCCTGTCCCTCTGCACTTTTTTCTTTAGGGCCAGGCAGTTTCCATAAAATACGAGTGCTGACCGCAGAACATTTGAGTAAGTTGAGTGTTGCAACCAAAAGAATGGTTTGTTATTGTATTGTTGTGATAAAATATGGAAATGAGTTGTTCCAATAGCTTCTACTATTGTTTTAAATAGATGGTTCAGCGTTGGGTTTGAACTAAGCTATCATACTGGCTTGAATTAATAGAGGTAAGCAAAGGAACTTAAAGTCGGCAGAGCTACTAACAGTGGTTTCACTTGTTCGAACACAACTTTAAGAAAGGTTTTTCCTTTTGTTCACAGCTTCTATCCTGATGAGAACTCTCCATTTATTACGAGTTCAAAACGCATAGACTACAATTTGAGCCATAAGACCATCAAATAACTGTGCTCCATTTGCTACAAATTTTTCAAAATAGACAGTCTATGGCATACAGTGAATATTGTATTTCTAGTTTAAATAGTGTGTGATGCTTGTGTAGGTATGGGATTGAATGTTTGATGAATAAGAGTTTTGTGAGTATGTATAAAAATGTTTCAAGGGTAATGTTTTATGACAAATTTGTGTAATGTTGTATATGTTTTGTACAGATGGGTTTTGAAATATAAAATTGTTGAAATCATAACCAAAATAATGAAGTAAACCAAAGGTAAAATAATAAAAGATTTATTCAGAAAAGAAATTGCAATGAAACATAGTGTTTAATTCGTATGTTCCGCTCAATTTAAACAAAAAATAATGATAACAGTATTGGCATTCTTTTGTTAGGTATTGGTCTGTGGCTTGGCCTTGCTGTTCGGAGCCCAACCCAGTGGTGGTTTTCCTTCCCTAAAGTGTACTGTGGCATTGTCAGACCTCCTCTTCTTCTTTCTTTATCCATCTTGTAATGGCTACTATGACCAATCCTGTATGCTAAGATGCACTTCATTAGTGACCTATTGTAGCCGAGAGGCATCAAGAGTATTGGAAGTCGACTGTTTGTTGTCTATGTCTTGCTTGCTAAAAAAAAAATATACAAACTTAAAGTTAAAAAAAAGTATAAATTAACTGGAAAAACAATGGTTAAAGTAGAGTTATACGTGAGGAAGGTAATACGATTTTAACTTATGTTAAAAGGAACCTTAGAAATTCAAAGGAAAAGCACTCCTGTTTACAAACAAAAAAAAACTTGAAATTCGCCAGTTATCAGTAATAGACGTACATATAACTTGCCATGATGTGATGCATTGTTTATGCCCTCACATATCTCATCAGTGATGACATCTGAAATCCATGACAGCGTGTAGCCCCCCCACCTCATATGTTCTCTTTCCTGCGCACGGTATCTCTGTCTTCCATGTGCATCTTCCTTCACCTTCATGTTGTTTTCCCCCTCCACGTGACTCCCTTCACCCTCCTTCTGGCTCCCATCCTCATGTGCTTCTTTTAACCGCGGCCTGCTGCTCCCTACCATGGTCCTATTTCTAGTCCTTGTTTTAATTTTTTTATTTTAGGATATTTTTTGTAGGACCAGGCTGCAAATTGCTGCCGACCCTTCTGTTTTCTAAATAAGAACAATTTCACATTACTTCATGTTCATATTTGTTAGGTCTCGCGACCTATTAATGCGCGCAAGCGCATTGAGCGGAGCGAGAATTCATGTCCTCAAAACGCTCGTGAAACCAAGGGTTTCGTTCGTGCGGTTTTCATTAAGCTCACGTGAATCACGTGACCAAACAAGCACGCGCATTCACGGCCGCACAACACATCAAAGGGCTTCGCCCAGCGTGTGCTGTGCGGCTTCTCCTCCCCTAATTACCAGCTTCCCCCATGTCTCCCTTGTGTGCTTCTCTCGTAGGCTCTCCCGCCCCCATCCGGCTTCCCTCCGGCCATTTGCCACACTCCTTGCCTCTGTCTTGCCTCCCCCTCCATTCTCCTCCCCTCGCTCGCATTCCCGCCCCCCACCAGGCTCTCCCGCCCCCATCCGGCTTCCCTCCGGCCACAGTACTGGGACTTTAATTTTAATCTCATCCCTAACGTGAGATTTACCAGGCTCTCCCGCCCCCATCCGGCTTCCCTCCGGCCACAGTAATGGCACTTTCATTTTAATCTCATCTCTAACACATCACAATATATTTGAATCTTACCAAGATATGGGTGCACGACACCGGTTTCAAAGGGTACAAATTACCATATTCCGACCCCTCTCCAGGTGCACTCTCGCCTGACCTCACGTTTAGAAACAAACGCTTCCGGTTCCGTAGCTTGTGAGGCACTTAGTTTCAGCGATGAAAAGTGGACGAGCATCACAGCTTGTCTAGCATAAGAAAAATTCTGCAGTGCCTTTTCAGGGAAATACTGAGGGCTAGACTTTCGACAAACGCATTCCTACGTAAAAGCCGTAAATAGATAATAAGGTGCTTGGCAAACGGAGCAATAAAATTGCTAACTTTGCAGCAGTATGTGGAGCTTGAAATGCATATTGCTATTACCCAGTGTACTTTTTAGTCGCACATAAAGTTAATAGTTTAAGTTGTAAGTTTAAAAATGTGTCACCAACACCCATTCAAGGTTCTACAGGCGAAATTTCAGCATTTCAAGATGGCCGCCTTTATTACGAAAACTAGATGAATGCTCTTCTGCGCTAACTTGCAGTTCCATCGTTGCTGTCGGCGTCTGACAGAGTTCTCCTATAAAGCCACTCCCAGTAGTAACAATTGTTCTCATGGTTTTGTTCTGATGGTTGTAAAATCAGTTTTATTCTTTTGAACTTTTATACAACACACCTACAGTTCAGAAATTATATGCATAGCTGACACGTTTTTAAGATTGTGTGTTTTGAAAGGGAGCCAGTGATACAAACAAACGTGCAGCCTGCGGCACTGACACCAGGAAAGCGCTTTGATCTATATCTCTTCCCCTCTCCCACTCCCTCCTCCCACTTGCTCCTGCTGAGCCTCACAAGTGGTTGCATCTCAGCTACAGACTTCCTGGCTCGCACGCGTTATGTTAAAATACCAACAGTGTATTTAATGCTGCCAGCTCCCTCAGTTTCCTACCAGGGCACCCATCATGGGGCATTACAGCACCTCATCCCTCTGCATTGATAACTGCGTCACAGCTCACCTTTCGTTCCTAAGCCTCCCGCAACGGCCATAGTAGACGCCGCTTCTCATTCTTGTGCCTCACTCCCTGCCCCAACAGGCTCTCGCTTTTTTATCACAGCATTGCCGTCCCATGCCTCACAGTCTTACAACTGTGTAACATAATCACACCACGGGACACTCCTCCATGAAGCGCTTCGCATCTCAATCACCCGAGAGGCATATTTGGTGCTTTTTTAGCAGCCTGTGCGTTACAGCACAAGTCAACATCTCGACAGGAATAGTAAGGCGCTATGTAAATAAATATATACATCCAGTTCATGCCACCCTGTTAGCCTATTGCAATTGCTTCACATTGCATTGCAATACTGCATCTAGCGCTTTGCATCTCACCAGACACCTCTAACTGCGTCAGAGGTGACCTCAACAGTATATATGGGGCTTCCCAGCCTTGTAAGTGGCACTCAACAGGACACACACACAACCACACACACGCACACAACCCCCCACACACGCAACCCCCACACCCCCACATACAACCCCACACACACATACGCACACACACACACGCACACACACACACACACAAACCACTCACACACAACCCACTCACACACTGCCCCCTCACACACTGCCCCCTAACACACTGCCCCCTCACACACACACAACCCCACACACACACAACCACACACACACAAAACCACACACACAAAACTGCACACACACGCAAAACCCCACACATGCAAAAAACACACACAACCCCACAGACACATACACACAACCCCACATACACTCACAACCCCACACACACACAACCCCCCCACACACACAACCCCCCCAAACACACCCACCCACACACAAACACACACAACTACACTTACACACAGCCCACTCACACATTTCCCACTCACACACTGCCCCCTCACACACTGCCCTCTCACACACTGCCCCCTCACGCACTGCCCAGTCACACAGGGTCCTGAACCCAATTGTCCATGGACTCGATAATTCTCGCTTCGGTGCCCACTCTAAGCACGAGTTCACACTATGCAGCTCTGGGCAACAAGGTTGCTTAATCTCCACAACGGCCCCCCCGCGGCGGGATGCCTGGCTTTCACCTTTGGGATGCCCAGCACGGGTGATCTCACAGGGAAAAACCAGGACGGGTTCCCAAGGCAAGCGCCGAGATGCCCAAGGGTAAAATCGAGCGCTATATAAGAACATACATACATACGCCGCCCCCTCACACACAACCCCCCACTAACAAACACAACCCCCCACACACAAACACACAACCCCACACACACACAACCCCCACACACAACCACACACACAGACACACATAACCACACACACACACACACAAGGATAGCAAAACATAGCATAGCAAAACAAAACATAGCATAGCATAACAAAACATAGTATAGCATAACAAAACACATACACTCCAAATACCACTCAGTGCCACATAATTGCGCGCAACCATTCAAAAACAACTGGTTTAAATATGTTCTCTCAATGTTTCAAGCTTTATTACAAATGTCACAAAAAAATGTTAATATTTCACTTCTGTTCTTGGATTTTCATCACAATAAAA
Source organism: Lissotriton vulgaris (assembly GCF_964263255.1). Classification (NCBI taxonomy): domain Eukaryota; kingdom Metazoa; phylum Chordata; class Amphibia; order Caudata; family Salamandridae; genus Lissotriton; species Lissotriton vulgaris. The sequence continues at coordinate 657,286,471 of NC_141694.1, read as the reverse complement.
TACACTGAACATAATCTTCACAAAAGTTATTTACAAAAGTTTAAGCTATTTCCATTATAAATTAAAATCACTTTTATTTAAGTATTAATTATTTAAAACAATTAAAAGCCATTGTAATTTGTAATATCAATACATCTAAGTCATGTAAATACAAACATGTTGCATTACAAATACTATAGGTGTCACATTTGCGAAAGTTATAACTATTGGCATTGTAAATGACAAAGCTATTAATTTAGCTATTTTCAAAACCAACACATAAATAAAAAAAATTGTCATTTACAAGACCAATAGCTCAAACTTTCCTACTGCGAGACCTATTGGCAACGCCAGTGCTTGTTTTATGTTTCTGATCCATCTTAGAACAGTAAACAAAGAAATGTCCCTCACATTACCTCATGTCACAAGAGTGAGCCTGTAAAGGATGCCGATGCAAATGGCTGGATCATCATGCCTTCTTTTGGTTTTGTTTATGCTGTACAGAATCAGCATTTTTGCCGATGCTGTACAGCACGAACAAAAGACGTTGGCATAGCCAATACATACGCCAAAGATGAGAATTATTTGCTGTGCTAACGTTTGTTTCTTTCTAGTTCCCGCCTACAGCCACCTTTCAGCTATCTGTTTGCAAAAGACATCTTACTTACCTTACCCATAAATATAGTGGGTCATTGATTGGCTTTCTTGTCACTCTCATTTGCTTATTTCCTAAGTGCATTTCCTTCCTCGACTTGTGGTTATCCCTCTCTTGGTGTACAGCTTCTTTACCATCCTTTTGATTAGGTGTCTTGTATCCTTTTTCTGCTCACATTTAGGGCACTGTTTTTCTTTTTCTTTAAGCACTCTGTGAGAATGCATGTATTTCCTAGCTCTCTTACGTGCTACTCTCGCCCTCCCCCCGCAAAACCCTCCTCCACGTGATCTGTGTTGCTTCCTTCTCCACATATTACTCTCTTCCTAGATTGCTGTAGAAAAATCATTACTTCCCCAACCCATAATTTTTATTTTTATTTATTTTCACCACCAGCATAAAGTTTGTTTATGGATTCCCTGATACCCCACCAATTCCCCACTGCTTCGCCCATCTGCTCCCCAAAAATGCACCTTCACTGGTTTCACATCACTCCTGCTCCTTAAAGCCCCAGTCTCCCATTAGATGCCTGGCCACTCTGCTTTCACAAAAGTGCAACAGCATCAGCAGCAAAAAGCAATGGGAAATCAATAGGTCAAAAAGGTGAGGTCTACTGGCTATGCCAATGCGTGTTATAGATAGACAATGCACTAAAATCAAATGTTCTTATTAATGTACAGGGTCCTGACATCATTATTTACTTGTATTAAGAAACTCAGATTGCCTGTAATCATTTAAAAAAGTCTGGAAGTGCCTCTTCATTTACCAGTCTGAGGCCCAGGTTCTTAAAGGTTTAGCGACGGGTTAGCGATACTTTTTCAATGCAATCCCTCGACCCTAAACCTTCTTTGGGATTTACAAACTAACGTTAATTGGTATTAGCGTTGGTTTGTATGTAAAAGTAACACAAAGCAGCACAAAACTCGACGTTGCATTACTTTGCATCAAGAAGGTGTTACATGGGTGGTACATGGGCATTCCCATGCAACCACCCATGCTTTTTGATGCTAAACCTTTTCACTAACATGGATAGAAAGGGTTTAGTGCTAAAAATGAATGCCCCTGAAAAGCAGGCATTAAACTGAGAAATATGTTCATTTCTTTGTGCTTTTCCAACTTTGCATTTGTGCTGCACTGTACTGCACACATACAAAGTAGGAATTGCTTTTAGACTTGTCTAGGCATAGTATTTTGTACAAGAAGTGTAACCGCCTGATTCATCATGCTCCCGTTTTGCGAGGCCCTAATAGCGATTCATAGCGAATCGCTATTAAGGACTCGCAAAACGGGATTCATGTAGGAATATGCAAAAAAAATGCGATTCCTTACAATTCCTTATTTGCGATTAGCTAATTGCTAATCGCAAATAAGGAATAACTCCCCATTCATTCCTATGGGCCAAAAGGCCCATAGGAATGAATGGGGAGTATTCCTTATTTGCGATTAGCAATTTGCTAATCGCAAATAAGATAGCGATTTGAAGGGTGCCAGGGGTGTCCACAGGACACCCTGTAGCACCCCTCAAATGAAATTTTACACATGTGTTGCACACACACATGTCCAAAGTACATGTGTGCGTGTAACATGCAACTCAGAAAAATGCATTTAAATGCATTTTTCTGAGTTTTCGCAATTTACCACGAGGTCTGACCTCGCGGTAAATTGCGCCTAGAAATTGCGAATTCGCAAAATAAAATAGGATGATGAATTGCATTTAAGGAATCTCAAATAGAGATTCCTTAAATGTAATTCCTCGCAAAATTGCGAGATCGCAATTAGCGATTTTTACATTTGGGATGCTGAATCCCAAATGCAAAAATCGCTCTCGCAAAGGGCCAGATTCTCAGAATCTGGCCCTTTGCGAGCGCAAAAAAGCTTGATGAATCAGGCTGTATGCTTCCTGTACAAAACCTATGCTAGGCTCAGGCACACACCCTAGCACTATGGAGCTTAGGTGTGTACCTGGCTCACGGCAGCTGATATCAGTGCCAGCGCTAGGGAGAGGGTAAAAGAGTGCCATATCTCTGTGAATATGGTGCTCCCCTGCACCCTCCCTATCAGGCAACGCAATGGAGCACAGCATCGTTGGGTTCTGCCCTTTGGTGAGTGACACCTTTCAGAATCTGAGGCAATGAATGTGAGAGCAATTCAATGGGTGGATGAGGAAGGATAAATGTATACTTTCCTGAGTGCATGGACTGATGAATCAGTAATGAAGTCACCCATTAATCCATCCATGAGCCATGCACTCACATAGTCCATCAATGTACTCATCCCTCTAGGTAAGCAATCACTTACTCACACATCCATGCACTCATTTCTCCATCCATTCTTCCTTTCATTGGTTTATCCTTGCACTTACTGATTATTTATTTATGGTTATTTATTTAACCATATGTGCAAACTGAACAATGCGTGACGGATCACTTTCACCTATTACGAAAGCAAGAACTTGACTTTATTGATACCTTTTGTAACGGGTGTGACAGAGAGGGGTAGTGGGAAGGCGTCAGGCGTCAAGGAGAAGGTAATGATAGCAGTTATATATAGGTCTGCCTAAAAACAGCCACAGATCTTTGACCAGAGACGCCATGACCAAAATAAATGCACAGAGAGAGGATAAGTTCAGCCCCTGGTATGTTTGTGCCATCCCCTTCAGCCATTGCTTTAAGAAAGTGTCTCTCACATTTTTACTGAGCCCAAATGAGTATTTGTGCTTTATCGTGTTCCAGCTATTTCTGTTGTGCATTAGGTGTATGAATCTGGCATGGTAGTACTTGCCTTGTTTTAGACCAATTGCTGCAGCACCTCCTGAGTCTGCTGAGGGACATGCTGTGATTCTGCCAGGAGGTGATGAGGTCCCCTTTTCTTCCTTCCCGCCATTTGCAATAAGCACAGCCTCTCCTAGAGGTCCTGAATGTGGAGGCCATCTTAAAACAGGAAAATGCCACTTCAAGATGGTCATCACATTCAAAATATCATTCCAGGCAAGAGTAGGAGAGCGCATCCCAGGAATAAACTGAGATGCTAAGTGTGTCATTTTGTAGACACTGGGGCCTAGAATTACTAAACCCTTGAGTTGCCTTTGGAAGGCGACGCAAGGCAACGGCTTATTTGAAAAATACAAAGGTATGCAAAGCATGATTTGCATGGCTTTTTAAAGAAATGTAATGCAACGCAGCTTCTTACGCTGTGATACGTTACATTTCAACTTGGAGATGTTCCATGGTTCGGACATGGACATTTCTATGCACCCAGTCGTGGATTTTGGTGCATTCCCAGATTTACTAAACTAGTAAACCTGAGATTGCACCAAAATGCTATGCCTTCCCAAGTGAGGCATAACTATTAGACATATTTGTATTTCTCCTTGTTAGCTCCTCTTTCCACGTGTGCTTCATTCTACAACACACATAGAAAGAGGAAAATGCCTCTAAGTGGGTGTTTTGGTGCAGGAAGGTATCCCTTCCTTCACAAAAGCAATCCTGCCTGTAACGCATTATTAAAGAGTGCAAGGATGCCTGCATTGGCGCTAGGCAGCACACAGTGTGCCATCACAAGGAGCGAGCAGAAATGCTCAGTATGTTTGTAAATATAGAGCATTTTTGCTCTCTCCCTTTTACACAGCGCATCAACTTTGCTTGCTGTCTGCGTTGTATAAAAGATTAGTAAATATGCCCCTTAATGTAATCAGCTACATAAGGATACTCACAGCCACAGTACAATGCAGAACTGGTCCTTATGACCTAGCTTGTCCAGGAAACAGCCACAAAGTCAGGATGCAAGTGCTCTTGACCGGGGAAGGATGGTAAGATGCGTTTGGTGGCCGGCCTCCCTAGGCACCACCCCATCTCCCAAATCCCTAGTGAAAAATCTAGGAGTTTGGATGGATGCCTCACTTAACTTTCAGGCCCACACTAAAAAAGTGGCTGGCACTTGCTTCGGCCTGCTGAGGAGTCTTAGCCACATACTAGGCTTCTTCAATGCCAAAACTCGCCAACTTATTATTCAAGCCACCATTCTCTCGCGTCTTGACTACGCCAATGTACTCCTTCTTGGCGCTAACAAAAGTGAGGTGTCACGACTCCAACGTGTGCAAAATTCCGCGGCTAGAACTCTAGTCGGCCTCCCCCGCAGATGTTCAGCTAGAGGGACCATCCAAAAACTACACTGGCTACCCGTCGACTCCAGAATCAAATTTAAGACCCTCATCATGACCTTCAAAATCATGAAACTCGATACCCCTCCACTGCTTCGACCTCTTCTTACCCCCTATGCGCCGTTACGTAACCTGCGATCTTCCAACCAAAACCTACTATGCGTCCCACGCATAAAACTTTGCCGCATGGGCGACCGCTCCTTTAGGTTTCTTGGAGCCAAACTTTGGAATGATCTGCCGCAACATATTCGCTCCATAGAAAGCCTACCAGCGTTCCGGAAGGCAATAAAAACGTACCTATTCCCATAACTCCCTTCCCTTCCGCCCAGGCCTAGGTCTTGGTTCTTAGCGCCGGGACGCCTCATTGCTGAGGCAGCTATTTGCGCTCTACCAAAACTATAGAATAGAATTGAATAATCAATACATATATCTGAGGGCAGTTGTCACAAACATGAAGAGGTATGCAATGGTACTTTACAGCTCGTCAAGCACTGGATAAGATGCAGGCTTTCAGAGTGGGAAGCCTGGTACCCTGAGAGAGAAGCAAACATTATAAAGTGATACCCTGTAGGATTCCTACAAATTGTCTTTTTTTTAATTTGAATTTCGGCTTAGGGAGATATTCCTTTCTCCCTACCTCCTTGCTAATTCCACCCCCTTTTCAGATTCTCCTGTATCTCCTTTCAGTCCTCCTTCGGCACCATCACGCCATTAATGAATCACTGATTTTTTATTTTTTCAGGTTGATTCGGGTGTAATCATTTAAATGTCTGGGATGTTAAAAAGGTGTAATGGTAGGAATGTTTGAATATGTCTAATAAGAAATATTGTATGTTTGACCACATTAATCAACAGCTTCTTAATCCGTGGAATACAATTTTGTGGCTGTGTTCAGGAACCTGATGCCTCATTGAGCAGGTTGCAAATAGTGGGTACACATTAAAGACAGACTGTTTTGCGACCTGCCCAGCATTTTGAGATGTGACTGATGTACAATCAATGAACATTTGCTCACAGGCTTCAAGGAGGTATCCCTCCAATAAGCCTGTATGAGCCATGTGGGCCAGATTTATCAAGGGATTGCATTGACCTTGTATCACGGAGGGTGCCGCTAGAGCAACACAATCCCTAAGTCAGATTTATCAAGCAATGCAAGGCCAAATTGCATGGCCCTCTGGTGCTTGGTGAATCTGGAGTAACAAAGGCAACGCACATTGCTTCTTTGCTTTGCACTGCTCTGGGAAGGCGTTCCATGGGTTCAGCGTGGGTGTTGCAACGACAAAAAATATCTTTATTTCTCTTAGTTGCTTCCTCTTTTTGCAATGCACTTAGAAAGAGGAAAAAGGCTCAGACGATTGTTTTTGTGAAGAAGTTGTCCCCTCCTGCACAAATACAATCCTGCCTGCAACTCAGGCACCCTTGCACCGTGGTGCAAGGGGGCCTGTGTTAACGCTAGGCAGCTGATTGTTTGCCAGTGAAGGCTGACTGCAGGTATACACCACATATTGATAAATATGGCACATTCAGGGCCGGACTGAGAACCAAAACCGGCCCTGGCAAAGTGCTCGGCCAGCCCCCTGGAGTGAAACCAAGCTCATTGCCGGGGCCGGTTTTCGGCCGATTTTGTTACAGGGCCGATTTTGCAGCTATGCTGCAAAAACGGCCCTCTAACAAAAAACTGCCCCCACCCTTGCGGCGCACCAGGGGATTGCCCGGTGCCCACAACGGCCAGTCCGGGCCTGGACACATTCCTGCCCTCTCCCTTTCATACAGTGCAGCACAGTACGTTCTTTTACTGCGTTGCATTGTGCGAAAGAACTATACATCTGTCCCTCTGTATGCACAGCTCCCAGTACACCAAGCTCATGGGCAATTCTGCCTCTATGTAATGTTATTGCTCTTTGTCCCTCTGCACCCCAGTATATTTCCATGCCAGCCACTCTTTGTCACTCCCAAGCCTGCTGCCTGCCTCTGTATTTCGACATGTCTTTTCCTGGCTGCTGGCTATGTCTTAAATCCAGCCAAATCTGCTACATTTTATTCCATGCTCTGTTGACTATTTCTATGTGTTTACTCTACCTGCTTCATGTTGCCACCTACTTCAAACTCTCAATCTGCAAGATAGTATGAAGAGTATTCTATACAGTCACCTCAAGGACTGCTGTGGTCATGTTCCATATATGTTGTCACTGCCACCAATTTTTTCCCCAGATAGCTTAATTTTGCTTCATTGTGAGTTTCTAACTTCATCAGGAACAATGGCAAATAATCATGTCAATATTTCCTGTATATACAAAAGCCGAAGGTGCTTTTTCTAGAAGTAGATGTTTAAGGAAATATCCCTGCAGAGAAAAGCTTCCCTTTTTAGGTCTCGCCTAGCGATGCAGCACGAAGCGCTGTCGCTAGCAAGATCTTTTATTGTCGATTTGAGTTTGGAATGGGGACAGGAGATGTGCACTTTCCTCCGGACAGGCGATGTGCACGCTCACAGCGTCTGTTTGCGCTTTGGCCTAGACAGCCGATGTGCACACGTAAGGCTTGCAGTGTTACCACAACGCGCGGCGATGTGCACGTTCATGGCGTCTCTTCAGCGCAAGCTGAGATCGCCTGCAGACAGCAGATGTGCACGCTCACGGAGTCTCTCGTCTCCTCTCTGTCGATCATCTCACGGTAATCACTGCAACAACACGGGCATGGCAGCAGCGCAGGGGAGCCCCATCATGGAGCACATCAGGATCACCATGCTACCGAAGCAGCAACCACGGGCATCAGGGGAATGGGGCTTTCCAAGCTTACAGCTTCAGGGCAGGGGATATTTTCAAATGTCATCCATATTTCTGCTGAACAACTCCTGTATCTGGTTATGATAAACGTGATTTGCCAACCACGCACACATTCCATTAATGTGCGGGCTGTGTGTATCTCGCATTGCAGGCCCTCAGCGAGCTCTGCAAGCTGTGTGTGCCCCTAGGAGTATGCGTGCCATGTCATGGTCCCACTGTTAACCTGCCAGTAGGCCCCACTAACGCGCCCACGTCACACCCAGGCCATACCTCGTTCCAAAGTCAATCAGCCCAAGATCACAGGATGTCAAGCAACGCCAATATCAAACCCATTCCCGCTCCACAATAGGCAGACCCCAGCTAAGGACCCCCTTGCTTTCCCCCCTCCTCCACACCCAACACTCCAACTGTGCACCACTCCCCCCTCGCAAATTCCCCCAACCTCTGCAGCGCAGCACCAAAATGCCCACCATACTCCTCCACGCTCCTGCGGACTCATCTAAAATGTCCCACGTCGAGTCGCGAAAGTCAGCGCACAAATGTCCACCACTTCCCGAGGAGCCCCCATCCACTCAATTGCACCATGGCCCACACTGCAATCCCCGTGCGCTCCCACCCCCACCGTCCCTTCAGCATATCCAACTAGCTGCCCCCTCATCCCTCCCATCCGTTGTCCCTGCTCAGCTGCCCCTCACTCCTCCAGAGACCCAGTGCTTCCCAACCCAACTCACTCCTCCACCCTCACCTCACACAGTGCGGCAGCAGCACATACCATAAATATTAAATTAATTTTTTCATTAGGCCGTATAAACCGATCTGGCCATCAGAACAGGTGCACCACAATTCCCAAGATGCATACAAATCAGGGGCTACAGCATGCCGCAGGGCATGAATAATCGGATTTAATACAATATCAATTGTCTTCATCCAAATATTAATTCATATTCGAGCCTCTACCGTGTATTCTCCTGTTTCATAATCTTAATGGAATTGTTATATCTTTTAAAAGGGGGGGCGCGCTGCCACCCTGTCTACCTCCCGTACTACCGGCCCCCTCAACATACCCTGCCAGCTGCCCCACACATCTCTCCACTGCCTCCTGAGCCCCCTCAACTTACCTCTGTAACTGGAGCACCTTCTTCTCTTCTCTAGTAAAATTCCCAAGAGAAAGAGGGCCCTGCTTTTTTTATGTGTTGTCTCTTTTGCCTAGTTCGCAATGACAAATCTTTTGTTTGCCAACTACGTACTCCCATTGTTCTGTCATCTATGTGTGCATTTTCTGCCATGGTGGCATAGTTGGGTCTCGCATTACAAACAATTACAGCTATTAGTGTTGAATTATTATTTGCAACTTCAAAAGCTCTAACTCTAACTGATGCGAGACCTATTGCATTCCAAATGCTTGTTTTATATGGAGGCAAGTAGACTTACAACTTAAAGTGCTCCTGAATTGAAATGAGAGGGAGAGAGAAGGTAAGGGAGAAGGAGAGCGTGAGAAATTGGGTTGTTGGTTGAGTGGGGTGTTAACCAAGTCCAGCAACTGCCACCAACCCTTTCAGGGTGAACCTCTAAAGTCACCAAATTAACCTGTGCTTAATCCTCTTGTAACCTAGCACAAAAGCAAAGTGGTACAAAAGGGGGTGGTGATGGACGGAGCATCCAAAACAAACACTGACACCCAGTCAACAGATCTGGGTTTAATCCATCACCGTTCTTTAGCCCACTCTGCCACCCCAGTTCAGACATGGCCATATGCCGGCTGTTCTGCGTGTTCTTACACGCCGGAGTGTGGGGGTAGGTTCAGAATGGTGCTGACCTCGCGCATTTAAGGTAATTACCGCTAAGCGCAGGTCCCACAAGAACAAGCCGCGTGGACTTACACAGGGTTTTCAACGGTCTGACGGTGTCGCAGGACTACCAGCTTGCTCTAGTCATAGACCTACCAGGTTGTATACTGTATACACCATAGCCCACTTCCGGGCCCCTGATCAGTTTATGAGCACAATCCGGTCCTGAAGAATTGCCTTTGGGCATGAAACATGTTGACCACATATGAGGGTTGAAATGAGGCCATACTAATGTAACCTTGGTTCTCGATACCCCTCATTGCACTTTTTAATAAGGTGGCTAACCACACGAATAAAGGATACCTAGTGGACTAACCAACCTTTTTTAAATCACACTTTGCTTACTACTCCACTTCTCTAGGTCCCTCACACGCTATCAAACCACGGCAAGGAACAAAAGATCTCCACAAAAGTGTAACACTCGTTGTTACCCGTCAGGCATTGCAGCGCCAGCTTGACGTTGGAGCAGGAAGCCGATGATGAGACAACACCACAAGGGCTGAACGAAACATGTCATTCAGCCTATTAGTTTTGTGAGGTTTCTTAGTTCCGACAAGGGACCTGCCTAGTTCCCTGACTGTCGACTTCACTAGTTAATTCAGAGAGAGAGACTCTATTACAAGATTATTCCCAGGGGAACTTTGTACAACTCTTTGGTTACATATGCAAATCAGTCTGACCCTGTGCCTCATGGGAACAGTCCAGCCCGAACTGCCAAGCCTTGCCTTCCCTGGACCGGAAACAAGTTTCCGAGGACCGGTTTCTGGCATTTCAGCCGTCTTCAACACGGCTTGCTTGAATCCAGTGGCAAAGTGAGCAAGGGACTCACGTCTGAGCATACCCTGCCAACTTATGGCGAACAAAGTGGTACAAAAGGGGGTGGTGATGGACGGAGCATCCGAAACAATCAAACACTCACACCCAGTCAACAGATCTGGGTTTAATCCATCACCGTTCTTTAGCCCACTCTGCCACCCCAGTTCAGACATGGCCATATGCAAATTAGTCTGACCCTGTGCCTCATGGGAACAGTTCAGCCCGAACTGCCAAGCCATGCCTTTCCTGGACCGGAAACAAGCCTCCGAGGACCGGTTTCTGGCATTTCAGCCGTCTTCAGCCCGGCTTGCTTGAATCCAGTGGCAAAGTGAGCAAGGCACTCACGTCTGAGCATACTCTGCCAACTTATGGCGAACAAAGTGGTACAAAAGGGGGTGGTGATGGACAGAGCATCCGAAACAATCAAACACTCACACCAAGTCAACAGATCTGGGTTTAATCCATCACCGTTCTTTAGCCCACTCTGCCACCCCAGTTCAGACATGGCCATATGCAAATCAGTCTAACCCAGTGCCTCATGGGACAAGTCCAGCCCGAACTGCCAAGCCATACCTTCCCTGGACCGGAAACAAGCTTCCGAGGACCGGTTTCTGGCATTTCAGCCGTCTTCAGCCCGGCTGATGGATTAAACCCAGATCAGTTGACTGGGGTGAGTGTTTGATTGGCTCAAACGCTCTGTCCATCACCCCCTTTTGTATCGCCTAGCACAAAAGCAGCCAGACTGAACTTAAAAGCAATGTGTAAAGTATTTATGCAGCACCCAAACAGTAATAATGTGAAAACACAACGCAAGAAAAATCCCACACCAATTTAGAAAAAGAGTGCATTTTAATCAGCAGAGCAAGTTACGAATTTGAAAAGTCTAAGGCAAAAATTAGCACCTAAAAGATCAATGCCTCAACCGTGGAAACCTCATCGCACGAGACTTGGTGTAAGTAGAAAAATATAGCCGACCTCGATGGAGCGCGAGTCAGATACAAGAAGTGGATTGGGCCCGGTCGCACTTACCTTCGAATGTAAAAGACATTTCAAGAAAAATGTCCTGCGAAGGTAAAAGTCCATCAGGACAAGGCTGCAGGCAGTGTCCGAGGAGGAGGTGTTGTTGACTGGGAGCCACTGGAGAATATCAAGGTGAAGATTTCCATGTTCGGGCCTAATCTCTTTTCTGAAAGTTGAAAATCGCCAGCGGAAGAAGGCTAGAGGCTGTAACCAAAATGAGCTCCACAAGGCTGGATACCCCTTCTGGGTATGACCTCTGAACAGGATTTGCTGCTGCATATAAAATAGTGGAACCTGCTGCAAAGTCAGGCCTACAGGTGATGTACCTTGGACGCATGGACAAGCGGGTTGGTCCTAGTCTCCTCTTGATTCTCAGAGCAGTTTTTAGCCAAAAAAGGTCCAGGGCCCAAGTTTTGGATTTTGGCTATTTGGGCACCTTTAGCACTACTTCCAAGGGTCCAGGACTGAGGAAGACCCACTTGCAGGGTCAGGACTCCCTCAGGCTGGGTCCAGGTGCGGGTTCTATATGGTGGAAGCTTTTTCTGTCCGAGGCTCTGGTCAAAAGACCAGTCAACTAGCCCTTTGAGTCACTCTAGTATTTCTGGGCTCAAGACGTGGAACAGGGCTCAAGCACCAGAGCAGGCCTCTGAGGATTCAAGGCAGGCTTCAGGCAGCAGACAGGTGCAGCAAGGCAGTCTTCTGAAAAGAAACTGTATATTGCAGCAGACAGGCATCTGAAAGTCCTTCCACAGGTCCAGAAAGTGAACTGAAGAGTGGGTCTGAGGGTCCTATGTTTATATCCTGTGCCTTCCTTGAAGTAGGAAAACTTTCTAGAGAAACCCATTAGAAGTGCTTGGAGTTTCCTGCCTCCACTGCCCTGGTTCCAGACTGGCTGCAAGAACAATAAAGTTCCTAGTTTTGTATTTTGACTATCTGGGCACCTTTAGCAACACTCAGAAGGGTCCAGAACTGAGGAGGCACTACTTGGAGGATTGAGACTCAATCAGGTTGGGTCCAGTTCCAGTTCAAGATGTTGGAGCCATTTCATTTCCTGAGGATCTGATCGGGAGGCTAACTAGCCCTTGGAATCATTTTGGTAGTTCTGAGTTCAAGCAGTGGTACAGGGCTCAAGCACCAGGGCAGGCCTCTTGGGGTTCAGGGCAGTATTCAGGTAGCAGAGCAGTACTTCAATGTGCAGCAAAGCAGTCCTTTGAAGTACACAGCAGGCCACAGAAGCTGACAGTCCTCTGAGAGGCCTTCAGCAGGTCCATAAAGTGAAATTTAGAGTGGGTCTGAGGGTCCGATTTTTATAGCTGGTGCCTTTCTTGAAGTTTGAGATGTTTCTAGAGAATTCCTTTTGATGCACTTGAAATTTCCTGCCTCCATTGCTCTGGCTCCAAGCTGGCTGCATGAACAATGCAGTGGTAACACGTCTGTTGTGTGAAGGTAGGGACCAGCCTATTGATTTGTAAGAGGGCTGTCGCCAGCTCCTCCCCCCTTAATGGCCAATCTAGGAACACCTAATCCTTCTATTGTGTGGCTGTCTGGGAGGAATAAACAAAGTCCAACTGACAAGTACACCCACTCATGTGGTCCAGGAACAGGCTGGAGACCCCAAATAATTAGGGAAGGAAAACTGCAACTTTCTAAAAGTGGCATTCTCAAGATTTTCTAAAAGTTGCATCTTCAAAATTGTGACTTAAAATACAACTTTCGCATCAAAGGGGATTTTAAATTACAAATTCTCAGACACCAAACATGAAATCTTTACCTATTTGCCTATTTCCCAATCACACGTTAGCACTCTGTAATAAGGAAACTCAATGTTATCCTATAGGACAGGTAGGCTTCACAGTAGTGAAAAATGTGATTTATGAAGCCACTCAAGGCCACTTTGCGTGTCCCAGAGTTGCTTCATAAATCAGGAGTAAGTTAACAGTGAAAATCGCTGCGTTGAGTTACTCTCCATTGGGAAGGCGTTCCATGGGTGTTCCCAAGCACCTCCCACAGATTTTGACACAGCAGATTTTCCATCCCTGGTAGACCTGGGAATGCGACTAAAAGATATGCCTTCCCAGGGGCGGCGTACAATGAGATATCTTTATTAATATTCCTCTTAGGATTGTTTTTGCCCCTTCCTGCACAAAAAACATTCCCCATGCAACGCAGGCACCATTACACCATGATGCATGGGTGCCTGCATTGGTGCTAGGCAGCCCATTGTGTGGCAGCGCTGTGGAAATAACAGGAATGCACCGTATTGTGATAAATACATTGCACTCCTGCCCTTTCCCTGTAACGCAACACAGCATAGCACAGCATAGCAAGGTGACATGCTGTGCTGCGCTGCATTAAAATTATATAAATATGCCCCTTAATTCTGGGTTTAAGAATGAGAAATCCTACAGCTGCATTGACTTACAAGTAACATTTAATTATATTGGTAGTATGAGGCAATCTCTGGGTGTAAATGAGTTTACCTCTTACTCGCTGTAATTTATATTCTGATTCCTAAATTATACTCCACACAGTGAAACACAGAAAACTGATTTGCCACAAGGCATTTTGTTCTCACTATTGATCACAGTATTAAGACTGAATATCTAAAAAAAATATCCCCATACCAAAATATCAACTCTAAAGTATCATAATATGGAAATATTATCAGCAAGAATATCGAAGTCAAGAATGTCGATTTTAAGGTAATTAATATAAATTTTCAAATATAGAAGTCATTAATATCGTTTGTGTAAATGAAGGGGCCAATTACTATGTCGTTCGGAAAGGCTCAGAATGACAGTTGGATACCCTAGACCGTGTTGGAACCCTTCCGAACGATTCGTCGGTTTACAATCCGGCCGACCGATTACGACGGCTCTCGGAGCCTCTCTGTCGATCGGAACCACATCTTACAGCTCTACGGACAGCGTTTACAACCGCACGATTAAGAAGTTGGTTTCCAACAGCCTTCCAAGTCGGCCTGTCCAACCCGAAAAGGCTGTTAGAAACTGACTTTGGGGGCCCCTGACCGGCCCCTCTTCATCCTGCGGCCTCCGGTTGGGGGCCAAGGGGGTATCTAAGGGGCCCCCCTGAGGAACCCTGGACTGATTGGCTGGCACAATGGGGTGTCTGCGACAGGGTGGAGAGTTTCCGCACAGCCCGCATTTCCCCTACCGAGCCTGTATTACGGCTGGTTATCGAGAGGAATACGTTGTGAGAAGTTGGCGTGATATGCAGTGCTCACTATTCTAGTGATCACTATGTATCAGTCCAAACAACCCTTATGGTGATTGGTTGTAAGTCAACCTTAGACCAGCTATCCTAGTAGCGTGGATACGAGCAGTCTTCGGGCTAAACTCTAGAGGGCGTGTTAAGCCAGCTGTTAAACCATCACATATACCCCTTGAACACCAAGTGAAAGGACACCACACAAGTGTTATGAAAATAAACAGTGTATTTATTAGAATCACAACAGCCCTGTACTCTTTATGAGGACAGGGTACTAAGCACACAACAAAACTCTTACGAAAATACTTCAAGTTGCACAATTTACACAAATGCCCGAGGGGCACGAAAAACCATATACTCTAAAAGTGGAATGCGAAATTACTAGCAGGTAAGTACTGTACTAATAGGCTTTGGAATCGCTAGGACTTGACTACTGAACCTTCAGATTACTAATAGGAGGCCTAGGGGACTCGGGTGCAGAGTGTGCACTCTCACGCGGGATGCGGGACAAAGTCTATGGGAGCTAGTAAAGACAAAGTTAGTGTTCTATGGCGAACCCGACCTGGTAGGTCGAAAACGACAGTGGATCCTGACCCTTGGATAGTGAGGCTATGCTGGGGCACCGAAATGCCGAGTTTACCTAGCCCAGGGGCTGCAGCTGCATATGTCTCAAAAGACGTCGGGAATCCTCGTGGACGAACCAGGAGCCTGAAGAAAGAAGTTGCTGGCAGGCGACCAGTGAAGATAGTTCGAGTTGATCCAAGCCTGGATCGAAGATAGATGACACCTGAAAGCAGAGGGGACCAAGTTCGTGACTACTAGCCAGTAGTCAGGTGGCACTAGGAGGGCACCGGATGGTAGTCACTTCGACTAGGTGAGTGGGCGACGCTGGGCTCTGCAGATCTCACAGACCAGGAGGCGTTGTCGGCGACCAGGATGGAGGTGCGAGCTGTCCCACGATGGTTGATGCTGTCGACGTTGCTGGACCCAGGATTGGGGCAACAAGTCTTGGCAAATTCAAGCCCACGCGGTGGACTCAAAATGGCGTCTGGAGTGGACCAGGAGGGTCCGGGGTGCTCCTCTTTTGGAAGGGAGCAAGGGCCAGTCTGGAGCAACCAGACCAGTAGCAGTGATGTCGTCGGGCATCGTTCAGAAGGCCACAAGCCAGCGGGCTAGTGGCCAAACAACGCGGTGAGCAGCAAAAAGCAGAAGGGCCCCACGCAGATCGTGGAGATACTGGGAGGCTGGGCTTCGGTGCTGGAGCTGCTCAGGGTCGGGGCTTCTCGGACCCCAAAGCACTCACCAGAGGATCCCTCGGCGGTCGTGCTGGATAAGAGTCGTGCAGTTCAGATGATAGCCGGTCTCTCGAGGTCTTGTCGCACCTACGGTTCCCAGCTTAGCTGTAGAGGTAGGTAGAGGTCAGAGGTGCCAGGGAAGCCGGGTCTCGTCGTGCTGGTCGGTCGGATTCCTGAGGAAGGACGTACAGCAAACCGCAGAGTTCTTAGATGGTGCCTGCGGATGCAGGGTGACTACTCCTTAGCCACAAGGGAGAAATCTTGAGAAGAGTCTTGAGTTTCCTTTCGTAGAAAGTAGTTCTTGATTCAAAGATGATCTAATTTGGAAGGGTCCCCGCTCCTGCCTTTATCCTAAAGAAAGGGGTGGGTACGCGACTAGGTCCTGCCCTAGGGGTGGGACCAGGAAGGGGGGTGGTTACACCCCTCTCCCATGCCGGACTATCCCCAGGCCAGGGGCTGGTGTGCCCCTGGAACTGGTTCTAGTCGGCAGATGCGTAGTGAGCACCGGGGTGCCACTCAGCAGTCACCTTCCTGTAAAGCCCTGCCTACCCAGGATACACAAAACCCTGTCTGGGATGGTGCTAGCACCGCCCCTGACAGGAAACCCTTTGTCCAAGCTCTCCTCGCTGGAAGGACTCCCAGCAGCAGGAGGTCAGACTTGTGTCTGTGGTGGCAGCATCCATTTTGTGGAGCTGAGGCTTCGTTTAACTTTAACCGGGGTTCACAGTTACATTCATGTCGTGTCCCTCTAGAAGGGTGGAATGCTAACCCCGTCGCCAGAATTGGTGAGGGGTTAGTATTCCAATTCGTATGACACCTTACTCGACATGTTTTGATAAAGCAATACCAAAGATAGCATTTGACCGCGAGGATTATAATGCACTTAAGAGTATATGGTATGCGTTATCATGGAACAGCTATTAGGACCTGGTTCCGCAAGCTGCAAACGGGCTCAGCTCATGCCAGAGCACCATTTCACACGATTCCAAGCACTCTGCCTTCAGGATTGTCAAGGCCTGCCATAGGAGTGACTGATAGGAATCTGTGTGTCCATTTTTAGGGTTAGATATAGGTATACTATACCTAAAGCAAAGGGTGATTACACCACCTTGCCCCAGCTGTCGTGCAGCCAGTTGTGTCAGATTTAGATGGCCATCCAGGGGTGGCATAATACATGCTTCAGCCCCTGGTAGGCCCTGGGTACACCTATGCCCTGAGTTACAGGGTCTGATAAGGTGGTCCAGTTCCAATTGGGTAATGCACCTAAGGTACACATGTCAATTTAGTGAGAGAACAGCTAGGCTGTGGGTCTGATTGGCAGGCCCACAGCCAGGGAAAGTCGTAAACCAGTGAAACAAAAGCAAAAAATCTGGGTGATCATAGGATTGCAGACCCTACTCTCCTACATGACCCCCCCCCCAAAACTTTGGGACAATAAACTAACCTTGACCAGGTGAGTCTTCTTGCTCTAAGTGGAAATACCTGGAGAGCCCATCTGCATTGCCATGATCAGTGCCAGGTCTATGCTCCACTGTAAAATCCATCCCCTGTAGGGAAATGGACCACCTAAGCAGTTTGGGCTTTTCACCCTTCATCTGATTTAGCCACAAGAGAGGCTTATGGTCGGTCTGAATCTTGAAATGAGTGCCAAACAAGTATGGCCTCAGTTTCTTCAGGGCCCAAACCACAGCAAAGGCCTCCCTCTCAATAGCTGACCAATTTTTCTCTCTGGGGGTCAGCCTTCTGCTTATAAAAGCAATGGGCTGGTCTTGACCATCAAAATTCAGTTGAGATAGAACAGCTCCCACACCCAACTCAGAAGCATCTGTGTGGACAATGAATGGTTTGGAGTAGTCTGGACTCTTGAGGATAGGTGCTGTGCACATGGCCTGCTTTAGGTCATTGAATGCTTTTTGACAGCCTGCTGTCCACTGAACCTTTTTTGGCATTTTCTTACTTGTCAGTTCATTAAGTGGAGTCACAATTGATCCATAATTTCTGACAAACTTTCTGTAGTAACCAGTCAGGCCCAAGAAAGCTCGAACCTGAGTCTGGGTGGTTGGAGGAGCCCAGTCCCTGATTGACTGTATTTTGCTCTCCAGTGGTTGAACTTGGCCTCCACCTACAAGGTGGCCCAAGTACACAACCTGTGTCTGCCCTATCTGGCACTTTGTGGCCTTGATAGTGAGACCTGCTGCTTGCAGTGCCTCTAACACTTTCCTCAGGTGGACCAGGTGATCCTCCCAGGTGGAGCTAAAGACAGCAATATCATCAAGATATGCTGCACATAAGTCATCCAGCCCAGTGAGAACATGATTCACCAACCTTTGGAAGGTGGCAGGTGCATTTTTCAGACCAAAGGGCATTACCACAAACTGATAATGCCCACCAGGGGTTGAAAATGCTGTCTTGGGCTTGGCATCCTCAGCTAATCTGATTTGCCAATACCCAGCTGTCAGGTCAAATGTACTTAAGTAGTTGGCAGAAGCCAATCTATCTATAAGTTCATCTGCCCTTGGTATTGGGTGGGCATCAGTCTTAGTGACTGCATTGAGACCCCTGTAGTCTACGCAGAACCTCATCTCTTTCTTACCACCCTGGGTGTGAGGTTTTGGCACTAGAACTACTGGACTAGCCCAAGGGCTATCTGAGGGTTCAATGACTCCCAACTCCAACATTTTCTGCACTTCTGTTTTGATGCAGTCTCTAACATGATCAGGCTGCCTGTAGATTTTACTCTTAACTGGCAAGCTGTCACCAGTGTCAACCTCATGGGTACACCAATTGGTCTGACTGGGTGTTAGAGAGAACATATGTCTGAAGGATTGAAGAACCTGTTTACAATCCTTCTGTTGATGTTCAGAGAGGCTGCCACAAAAGACAACACCATCTAATGACCCATCATCAGGATTCTGAGTGAGTAGGTCTGGGAGAGGGTCACTCTCTTCCTCCTGTCGCTCATGTCCTTCCTGTCAACATATGCTTTGAGCCTGTTAACATGGAGCACCCTGTGGGGGCTCCTGGGAGTTCCAAGCTCCACCAGGTAGGTGACATCTCCCTTTTGCTCAAGAATTGTGTGGGGCCCAGACCATTTGTCTTTGAGTGCTGCTGGGGCCACTGGCTCCAACACCCACACCTTCTGTCCAGGCTGATAAACAGTCAGGACAGCCTTTTGGTCATGCCAAGCTTTTTGGAGTTCTTGGCTGGCCTTAAGGTTTTCAGATGCCTTCTCCATATACTCAGCCATCCTGGAGCGGAGACCAAGTACATAGTCCACTATGTTGGTTGCAGGCTTTTTGAGAGGTCTCTCCCATCCTTCCTTCACCAAACACAGGGGGCCTCTTACAGGATGCCCATACAAAAGTTCAAAAGGGCTGTAGCCAACCCCCTTTTGTGGGACCTCTCTGTAAGCAAACAGAAGGCAGGGTATCAGGACATCCCATCTACGCCTGAGCTTTTCAGGTAGTCCATGAATCATCCCTTTTAGGGTCCTGTTGAACCTTTCAACAAGCCCATTGCATTGTGGATGATAGGGTGCAGTGAACTTGTAGTTGACACCACATTCCTTCCACATAGCAGTTAAGTAGCTTGACATGAAGTTTGCACCTCTGTCAGAGACAACCTCCTTAGGGAAGCCCACTCTGGAGAACACTCCAACTAGGGCTCTTGCCACAACAGGTGCTGTAGTGGTCCTAAGGGGAATAGCTTCAGGATACCTGATGGCATGATCCACTACCACCAGTATAAACTTGTGCCCTGATGTTGTCTGGGCTTCCATTGGACCAACAATGTCAATCCCCACTCTTTCAAAGGGCACCCCCACCACAGGCATTGGTATAAGGGGGGCCTTTGTTGTGCCACCTGACTTACCACTGGCTTGGCAAGTGACACAGGAGCGACAAAACTCCTTGGTATCCTCATTCATGTGAGGCCAGTGAAAGTGTGAGACAAGTCGGTCCCAAGTCTTTGTCTGGCCTAAGTGTCCTGCTAAGGGAATCTCATGGGCCAAGGTAAGAAGGAAACCTCTCTGAGACAAGGGGATAACCAGCCTCCTGGTCATGCCAGGCTTGGGGTCTCTTGCCTCAGTGTACAGGAGTCCATCCTCCCAGTATACCTTGTGGGTACCTGTGGCGTTCCCAGCAGCCTCAGCAGCAGCCTGCTGTCTGAGGGGTTCAAGGGAAGGGCAGTCTAATTGTTCCTTCCCCAGGTCTTCTCTTGAGGGTCCCCCTGAGCCCAGGAATTCAACTTGATCAAGTTCAAACTCTTTAGGCTCAGTTTCCCTCAGTTCCTGTAGGTCAGCCTCCTCTGAGACTTGATCCTCAACCTGGGGCAAGGGGGAAGGCAATGCCTTAACCCTACTGCTCTTCTTCTTGGAAGGTGGCTGGTCCATTGTTCCAGGATCCAGCACCTGTTCAGTGGGGCATCTTCTGGCCTGTGACCTAGTCACAGCAAGCACATGTGCTGGCAAGCCTAACATCTCCATGTGAGTCCTATGCTCCACTTCTGACCATTGTGATGACTCCAAATCATTGCCCAACAAACAATCCACTGGGAGGTCTGAACTAACTACAACCTTCTTTTGGCCAGTTAACCCTCCCCAGGAGAAAGCTACAATTGCCATACTATGACTGGTAGTGACATTGTTTGCATTGGTCACCAGGAAATCTGTACCTGGCATGATCTGTCCAGGGTCCACAAAGTTAGGTGTCACCGTTGTGACACTGGCACAAGTGTCCCTATAGGCCTGAGCCATTTTTCCATTGATAAAAGGTGTCTGTCTGTATTTGCCCAAAGTATTGGGACTGACATCAGGGGATATATCCACATCCCCTGTACAGACAAGGACAGCCTGAGTGAGTGTGCCAACTAAGTTGTCATACCCCTCAGAACCCAAGGTTAACCCAACTAGTCCCTTGGGAGGTGCACTACTACTGCTGGCTGTACTAGGGGGCACAGGTGCCTTAGGGGCTGCAGTAGTAGGAGTCTGCCCTCCTTTCTTGGTGCACTCACTAAACCAGTGAGTTTTACTTTTACAGTATTGGCACCACCTTTTAGATTGGCCTTCTTGATTCTTCTTTTTCTGGGAAGCCTGACCCCCACCCTCTTTGGGTTGTTGGGGACCTGTTGAAGACTTCTGGTCATTTTGTTCACCTTTAGAATCTTTACCCTTCTGGTCTGCTTTCTTCTGACCACCCTGGTTCTGGCCCTGGTTTTGCTTAACTCTTGTTCTGACCCATCTGTCTGCCTTCTTTCCCAATTCTTGGGGAGAGGTCAGATCTGAGTCAACAAGATGCTGATGCAACAACTGGTTCTGACAATTGTTTAAAATTTGTTCTCTCATGATCAAATTATACAATCCTGTGTAATCAGTAGCCTTACTGCCCAGCAACCAGCCCTCCAAAGCCTTAGTGGCACAATCTACAAAATTAGACCAATCCTGAGACTGAGTTTTCTGGGTATCCCTGAACAGTAACCTGTACTGCTCAGTGGTTAGGCCAAACCCATCAATCAGTGTATTCTTCAGGACTTGGTAATTGTTAGCATCCTCCACTCTAGTAGTGAGGAGCTTATCTCTACCTTTACCTTCAAAGGAGAGCCACAAGATAGCTGCCCACTGACTCTGGGGGACACACTGTACAGTGCAGGCCCTCTCCAAAGCAGTAATCCATTTGTGGATATCATCCCCTTGTTTAAAGGGGGGCACTATCTTACTCAGGTGCCTAGTGTCTAAACTCCTGTTTTCCCTTGGGGGAATGCTGCCACCAGTGGGATTTGTCCCACTCAATTCTTGCTCTCTAGCAAAGGCAAGTCTCTCTTTGGCCAGGGCAAGTTCTTCCCTTTCAATCCTCAGATTGACTTCCCTTTCCTTGGCTTCATATACTCTCCTCTGAGGGGATGTCATCCTCCTTTGAGAAGAGGCCTGAGAGCCATTGGTTCGAATGGATCTGTTAGAGCCTCTTGATAGAGACCTAACTCGTCCATTCCCAATGTTAAGCTGGCCTGAGAGGGGCCCCAGGGGTCTCCTAGTACCATTCTCATGCCTGCTTAAGTTGTCCCTGGTTAGTTGGCTAACTACTTCTGGACCTTTGTCTGCCTCATCCTCAGATGGCTCTAGATCCTCATCCTCTTCACCTTCTGCAGAGAGATGGATAAGGTCAGGGTCACCTAGGGTTCCCTCTAAGGGAGGCATGTTCCCATCTGGATGAGAAGGTTCTGTGTTACCAGCCCTCCTGGCATCATAAGTCTCTAAGAGACCAATCAGGAATGGGATTGTGGGGTTAGACCCCTGTTTTAGTTTCCTGGAGGTACACACTTGTCTCATCTCCTGGAAGCTAAGAGCAGCATATCTGGAAGTGACCTGTGGAGGGTCCACTGACACAAGGGGAGACTCAGAGTTTCCTGCTTTGTCTGACATGCTGATTCTAGTGTGGTGTAAGTGATGCACCTACCTACACTATATGTTTGCCTACTGATCCCTTGCTAAGAGTTGTAGCCAAGGTGTGCTAAGCCTTGAGGAGCTACAACAGCTGGTTCAGTAGAACTCAGAGTATTCTAAGCTAAGTTATATGTACCTGAAGTACTTATGTGATCTTTCACAAGATATTCTTAGGATACGTGTGGTAAAACAACAGCAAGCTCAAATCCCAACCGCTGCTCACCAATGTGAGAAGTTGGCCTGATATGCAGTGCTCACTATTCTAGTGATCACTATGTATCAGTCCAAACGACCCTTATGGTGATTGGTTGTAAGTCAACCTTAGACCAGCTATCCTAGTAGCGTGGATACGAGCAGTCTTCGGGCTAAACTCTAGAGGGCGTGTTAAGCCAGCTGTTATACCATCACATATACCCCTTGAACACAAAGTGAAAGGACACCACACAAGTGTTATGAAAATAAACAGTGTATTTATTAGAATCACAACAGCCCTGTACTCTTTATGAGGACAGGGTACTAAGCACACAACAAAACTCTTACGAAAATACTTCAAGTTGCACAATTTACACAAATGCCCGAGGGGCACGAAAAACCATATACTCTAAAAGTGGAATGCGAAATTACTAGCAGGTAAGTACTGTACTAATAGGCTTTGGAATCGCTAGGACTTGACTACTGAACCTTCAGATTACTAATAGGAGGCCTAGGGGACTCGGGTGCAGAGTGTGCACTCTCACGCGGGATGCGGGACAAAGTCTATGGGAGCTAGTAAAGACAAAGTTAGTGTTCTCGGGCGAACCCGACCTGGTAGGTCGAAAACGACAGTGGATCCTGACCCTTGGATAGTGAGGCTATGCTGGGGCACCGAAATGCCGAGATTACCTAGCCCAGGGGCTGCAGCTGCATATGTCTCAAAAGACGTCGGGAATCCTCGTGGACGAACCAGGAGCCTGAAGAAAGAAGTTGCTGGCAGGCAACCAGTGAAGATAGTTCGAGTTGATCCAAGCCTGGATCGAAGATGGATGACACCTGAAAGCAGAGGGGACCAAGTTCGTGACTACTAGGCAGTAGTCAGGTGGCACCAGGAGGGCACCGGATGGTAGTCACTTCGACTAGGTGAGTGGGCGACGCTGGGCTCTGCAGATCTCACGGACCAGGAGGCGTTGTCGGCGACCAGGATGGAGGTGCGAGCTGTCCCATGATGGATGATGCTGTCGACGTCGCTGGACCCAGGATTGGGGCAACAAGTCTTGGCAAATTCAAGCCCACGCGGTGGACTCAAAATGGCGTCTGGAGTGGACCAGGAGGGTCCGGGGTGCTCCTCTTTTGGAATGGAGCAAGGGCCAGTCTGGAGCAACCAGATCAGCAGCAGTGATGTCGTCGGGCATCGTTCAGAAGGCCACAAGCCAGCGGGCTAGTAGCCAAACAACGCGGTGAGCAGCAAAAAGCAGAAGGGCCCCACGCAGATCGTGGAGATACTGGGAGGCTGGGCTTCGGTGCTGGAGCTGCTCAGGGTCGGGGCTTCTCGGACCCCAAAGCACTCACCAGAGGATCCCTCGGCGATCGTGCTGGATAAGAGTCATGCAGTTCAGATGATGGCCGGTCCCTCGAGGTCTCGTCGCACCTACGGTTCTCAGCTTAGCTGCAGAGGTAGGTAGAGGTCAGAGGTGCCAGGGAAGCCGGGTCTCGTTGTGCTGGTCGGTCGGATTCCTGAGGAAGGACATACAGCAAACCGCAGAGTTCTTAGATGGTGCCTGCGGATGCAGGGTGACTACTCCTTAGCCACAAGGGAGAAATCTTGAGAAGAGTCTTGAGTTTCCTTTCGTAGAAAGTAGTTCTTGATTCAAAGATGATCTAATTTGGAAGGGTCCCCGCTCCTGCCTTTATCCTAAAGAAAGGGGTGGGTACGCGACTAGGTCCTGCCCTAGGGGTGGGACCAGGAAGGGGGGTGGTTACACCCCTCTCCCATGCCGGACTTTCCCCAGGCCAGGGGCTGGTGTGCCCCCGGAACTGGTTCTAGCCGGCAGATGCGTAGTGAGCACCGGGGTGCCACTCAGCAGTCACCTTCCTGTAAAGCCCTGCCTACCCAGGATACACAAAACCCTGTCTGGGATGGTTCTAGCACCGCCCCTGACAGGAAACCCTTTGTCCAAGCTCTCCTCGCTGGAAGGACTCCCAGCAGCAGGAGGTCAGACTCGTGTCTGTGGTGGCAGCATCCATTTTGTGGAGCTGAGGCTTCGTTTAACTTTAACCGGGGTTCACAGTTACATACATGTCGTGTCCCTCTAGAAGGGTGGAATTCTAACCCCGTCGCCAGAATTGGCGAGGGGTTAGTATTCCAATTCGTATGACACCTTACTCGACATGTTTTGATAAAGCAATACCAAAGATAGCATTTAACCGCGAGGATTATAATGCACTTAAGAGTATATGGTATGCGTTATCATGGAACAGCTATTAGGACTTGGTTCCGCAAGCTGCAAACGGGCTCAGCTCATGCCAGAGCACCATTTCACACGATTCCAAGCACTCTGCCTTCAGGATTGTCAAGGCCTGCCATAGGAGTGACTGATAGGAATCTGTGTGTCCATTTTTAGGGTTAGATATAGGTATACTATATCTAAAGCAAAGGGTGATTACACCACCTTGCCCCAGTTGTCGTGCAGCCAGTTGTGTCAGATTTAGATGGCCATCCAGGGGTGGCATAATACATGCTTCAGCCCCTGGTAGGCCCTGGGTACACCTATGCCCTGAGTTACAGGGTCTGATAAGGTGGTCCAGTTCCAATTGGGTAATGCACCTAAGGTACACATGTCAATTTAGTGAGAGAACAGCTAGGCTGTGGGTCTGATTGGCAGGCCCACAGCCAGGGAAAGTCGTAAACCAGTGAAACAAAAGCAAAAAATCTGGGTGATCATAGGATTGCAGACCCTACTCTCCTACACACGTGCTCCCATTGCAATCAATGGGACTCCGACCAAACAGTGTTTGGTCGCATTGTAATCGGTTGGGCGGTCCCGATTCCGAGACAGTGTTGGGCTGAAAGTTTCCGCACAACATCGTAATCGGCCCCATAGTTGTTTAAAATATCATTTTTTAATTAGTGTTATTTATTTTAGTGTATATTTTAAATATATATGATGTAATTTTTTTGTATAAGTATTGTTTATTTTTGTAATATATCTGTTAAATTTTTAGTAGTTATTAAATTAAATTTGCTTACAATTTGTGTTTTTTAGTACTGTAGCGGGTTGTGGGTTTATAAAGGTATAGGGTGAGAAGTAATTTAATTTTAATAAATGATTATTTGTATTTAATATTATTTATTTAAATGATATTAAGGGGCTCATTACGATGTTGGTCAGAAAGGCTCTGACCTGCATTCTGTTTTTCCTAACCTGTGTCGGAACCCATGTTTCCGACCAACTCTGAAACATTTCCGACCACCTAATTAAGAGGGCAGGTAATCTTTCTGTCTTTCCAACTCTGTTCCGAGCGGCATTCGTAGAAACTGAGTCGGTCGAGGCGACTTGTACAGCTCTACGTACCGCGTTTCTGATCGTTGCATCACTCTGTCGGATTCAGACAGACTTTCCGACTCAGGGCTCGATATCAATGTCGGACGTACCTGAGTCCGTCTGACATTGATTCGGTGCTGGGACTGACCAAACTCCTGTCGGCGGTCCCAACCCAGCAATTAGGATGCGACCGAACACGGATCAGTCGCAATCCTATTCTTTACAATGGGAACATGCATTCCAACTGGAATGCAAACATGCATTCCAACTGGAATGCATGTTCTCATTGTAAAGAGAAGAGGTGCAGGGATCAACGTGCCCCCTCGACCTCCAACCCGAGGCTGTGAACCCATGCGGGCCTTGCTAGTGGGCCACTAATTTTTTTTGTTTCTTTTTTAGTACATTTTAGCAAATACAAAACTGCGACATGATTCCCCGTATGGGGGATATTGAAGATTCATATAAAGGTAAGTCAGCATATGTATATATTCAACTGTACAGTTAGCAAGTTACACTAGCTGGTAGTTCAGCCATACATGCAAAGTTCTGTTGTGGCACATATTCTTGCCAGTTTGTGCATCAGTTCGGAAGGCAGCAGTTGCCGGTCAACCAAAAGAAAAAAGAGAAGAAGATAGAATGGAAAAGGGGATCAGAAGTATAGATCAGCATGGGGGGACAAGAGAGGGGAGAGGGATAGGGAAAAAAGGGGGGAAGGGGTGTCTCTCTGGTCAAATTAGGCAAAGGGGCCCTCCGACGTGTGGAGCGGTCCCTCGATAGTGACGCATGCAGCTTGGTCATTTACACCCTGGGGCACCAGGGGGCTTTGCACAGTCAACTGAGTGAATTTGTAAAACATCTTTGCAGGGGTTGCCTTATATTATGAGGTTGTGCCTGTGTCGGCATGAGTTCCCACAATTCTGACATTTGGTTATGGCTGAAAGCAGCGTCCCAAAGACAGTCATCCCTACAAAGTTTACGCTTCCAGCCCCAGCAGATAGTCACCCGCCTCTTGGCCAATAGCAGCATCATGGCAGCCAGTCTCCTAATGTCTGCCGGGAGGTCCCTGACATATCCTAGCAAAGCAATAAGTGGAGAGCGCTCCAGCCTGTATTCCAACATTTCATCCAGCGCTTCAGAAACGCAGGTCCAATAATTAGCTACGTCCAAGCATTTCCAAGCCAGGTGCATGAAGGAGGCCTCACGCATTTCTCAGCGCACACATCTCGCATCCGCACTCAATCCCGATTTACGCAGCCAACAGGGGTCCTATGTAGGTGACATATCTCTTGAATGTGTGCAGCAGAAGGCCCATACCCCTTCCCCAAACGGAGTTCCCAAGCTTGCCTCCCTTTCACGCTTGGCAGGGTGTACGCAGACTGGAGATTCGTGCTGCATGCCTGAGTAAATACGTGAAATAAGTTTGCGGAAGAGGGATTCGTTAAAAATGCTTCCAGAACTTG
Organism: Lissotriton vulgaris; assembly: GCF_964263255.1. NCBI lineage: Eukaryota > Metazoa > Chordata > Amphibia > Caudata > Salamandridae > Lissotriton > Lissotriton vulgaris. The sequence continues at coordinate 657,259,278 of NC_141694.1, read as the reverse complement.
GAAAGTTGTGAGCACAATCGGGAATGAGGGATATTGAGCTCAAATCGCCGAACGCAATTGGAAGTAGGTCATCCTGTCAAGGAGGCCAGTATGATCCTCTCCTAGATCAATGAAAACGCCTTCCAGGAAAGCATGCCCCAGTGTATGTAACTGGAGCTCTCGCAGTTGCTGGCAAACCCCGTCTCAGCCGTGAAAAGCAATGCTGGGTGTCTAGTGAGCGACACAGATGATGCGAAAATGGTTTCCAGACGTGCTCGGCAGTGAAGTTGCTGCCATGCCCAGACCGTTCATTCTAAGTGTCAATCCGAAGCCGCGGACAACACTGGGGGGGTAACAGTGCCATGTGTAGCAGAACTGGGTCCGCTTGGTCACTTTCCAGGGGCAGTGTGTGCCATGAAAAGAGTCTGGTATCTCCAATGAAACCTGAATTGGGCCTGCGCTCAGCTGTGGTACAATTCCATGTCAGGCGCTCCCAAGCTCCCCTGCTCGAACAGGAGCATAAGGGCTTCCCAGGTTACACAAGTTTGTCCACCTGCCCATGCAAGAGAAATCGGGAAACGTAGCCTCCTATTGAATTCGGCGGTCAGGGGGAGTGGGAGATTCACAAACACATAGAGGAATTTTGGTAGCACCATCATTTTAGCAATGGCGATCCGACCAGCCAGGGAGAGAGGGAGCGCTCTCCAATGGGGTAATCTACTCTCCAACCACTCCATGAGCTTGCCGTCATTGAATCTCCACAGCTCCTTATGGTCCCTACTAATTTAGATGCCGAGGTACTTTACTGGGGAGGCCACCAAATTAAGAAGTAATTCGGGCTGAAACATGACCGTAGCTAGTGAGTGTAAAAATTATAGGCTTCCCCAATTAAAATTGATGCCTGAAAGTCCACTGAATCTACATACAGTGACTCCAAGAATACCCTAGGCGTGAAATCGAGCCCCGTCAGAGCATGATGCAGCCACAGTCTGGCTGCCAGAGGCTCCATGGATATGGCAAAATGGAGGGATGATAGCGGACACCCCTGTCTCGGACCTCAAGCCACAGGAATCTGGGAGGATATCACACCGTTAAACAGGAGCCTGGCAGTTGGGGAAGTGTATAATAATGCAATCTTTTGGCAAAAAGCAGGGCTCACTCCGATACAGGCCGGGAGTGAAGACAAATGGGGCCATTCTAGCGTGTCAAACGCCTTGGTTGCGTCCAGAAATACGACGTTGTGGGGAGGGAGGGATCTGTGTTGGAAAGGCTAGCACAGAAAGGCTGTTGGAATGCAACATTGTAATCCCTCAGGCGGAAAGAGCCACCCTTGGGATTATTGAAGGCTTTTCAAATGGCAGACTGGCTCTCCAAGCCAGTCATAAGCTATTCGGAAATCCAGTTCAGATTCCTTTCTGACTGACTCCATCTGAATGGGTCGGTCAGAAATGAATTCGAACAGCTGATTACGATGCTGTAGGAACGGCTCTGACCAAGGGTCAGAGCCGTTTACTATGGCATCGTAATCGGCCCCTCCGTTTGTCCGACACTGAATGGGTGTCGGAAACCAGCTTTGGGGGCACGTAGCAAATGTAAAAAATTTAAATTGATACTTGTATAGCGCACGACTCACCCTCAAGGGTCTCAAGGCGCTTGTACGAATACGGCTGTGGAACTCATCCTGGCTTTCCCTGTGAGACGTACACTCCTGGGCACCCCCAAGGTGGAGGTCAGGCATCCTTAGCGTTGTGGGGGCCGTTGTGGAGATTAAGCAAGCTATTGCCCAGAGTTGCAGAGTGGGACTCCATGATTGGAATAGGCACCGAGGCGAGAATTATCAGGTCCGTGGAATTTTAAGCCCAAGACCCGCCGAGGCGGGGAATTGAACCCTGGTCCCGGGCTAGACCTCTGCATCAGGGTCTGCCACTCTAATCATTAGGCCACACTTCTCCACAGGCTCCTTCATCTGGAGGCCTCTGGTTGGGCCCGGTGGGGGTACTCATGGGTCCCCTCTTTACAACCATGCACATTTTGGCTGGCACCATGGGGTACCAGCCGCAAGGTGCAAGGTTTTCCGCAACCACCCTTGTTTTCAAGGGGAGCTTGTGTTGTCAGTGGGAACACAGGCTCCCACTGAAGTCAATGGAATTCTGACTAAACAGTGTTCGGAACCATCGTAATCGGTTGGTCGGACTCCCTGAATCTGAGTTGGTCGAAAAAGATTCCAACATGAAGTTGGTCAGAATGCTTTCTGACCAACATCGTAATGAGGTCATTAATTGTGTTAATTGTGCTTTTAAAGTTTTTGGGATACCATTGTGGGATTTATAGGGGGTAAAGAGTGGGTAGTCATTTATTTGTAATTAATAAGTAGTTGATAATTAATATTAATTAATTTCTTGATAATTAATTGTTATTTGTGTAAAAAAAATAGGTACGGGTAGTGGGGTTTATAGGGGTAAAGGGTGGGAAGTAATTTATTTTTAAATAATTAATTAGTTGATGATTATTATTAATTAATTAATTGATAATTATATTAATATTGCAATTTAAAAAAATTGTTGGGGGTTTTGGGTTTATAGGGGTAAAGGGTGAGGAGTAAATGAATTTTAATTGATGTATAATTTGTTATTAAATACTATTAGTTATTTATTTGAAAATGTATTTTAATTGTGCAATTCATTTTTTCATGTTTAATTTTAGGTGTGGGGATTATAGGGATAAAGGGTGGGAAGTTAATTAAATGTAATGAAGCATGGGGGGCGTGGCTTGCAGCCGTGGGAAATGGCTGCTGCCTAGACAAGCTCCTTCCCTTCCGCAGAGGTTTTGCATTATCCTACGCCATCCTGATTGTGTGCTTCAGTGAGATGGTGGGGGGTTTGACTCCCGACCCCCCCGTGCTGTCTTTTGAACCCCCCCTGTTCTGGCGTCTTCCTCCGGGGAAGTGTCCGGACTGTGAGGCGCTCCGGCGTGGAAATGGCGGACCCGAGGTGCGGCTGGTGAGAAGTGGCGGCCCTGGAACGCGACGGTGATCCTGCCCCGAGGGATATGCTGCCTGCTGTGGGGTGCGGTGATTGACGGCGGCTGTGCGAGACCTGAACTGGTGGGTCCGGAACGCCTTCCTTCGCACAGAAGGAAAGAGTGTGCTGCTCAGGCGGACGCCCTGGAGATCAAGGCCGCGGCTTTGCGGCCTATGTGGTGAGGAGGGCTCGGCGTCGGCCGGCGGACTGGTGGGGGAGCTCTGCGGTGGCCCAGGGAGCTGAAAGAGGCTCAAGAGTGGTGACAATGGAGGGCCTCGGCCGACGCATTGGCCCGATTGCTTCCGTGGGTGGGGAGGAGTGGACCCGAGAGCGCAGGACATAGTGGCTATACGGAGGCCAGAAGATGAGCTGATCTGCGACTGCTGAGGCCATTGGATTGCGACCCTCCGTAACGTGTGCACAGGGGTGGTGGCACTTGTGCTCTCTGCAGAGGCTCGATACGTTACTTGTAGTGGGGAGCTCCCTGGCTGCAGGTGGTGGGATGGAGGAGCGCTGGCTGTTGCCCATTCCGTGGAAGGGGTGCAGCCTGTCCATAAGACTGTGCGGGGCTCCGGCGAAGGAGGAGTGCAGAGAGCAGCGCGATGATGGTTGCATCGGGAGGCAGGATGGGCGACTGTGATCGGCCTGGTTGGGTCCCCTCTTGCTAACTAGTAGTACGTGGACCACTGCAGACAGGAGCCTGATGGGACGGATGTGAGGGTGCTGTCCTGCTTAAATATACTGCTGGTGACTACAGCGGAGACCAGGCGTGCGGACCTCTGGTGTGAACGGCACGCTGAGATTGTGCCATGGCTCTTGAGGACCCCTATCCTCGTGCCTGAACTGCCATAGTGAGTGTCAGCCCTCCCTGATGAGCCCTGAGGAGCGGAAGCACTGGTACTGACGAGCACTGCGGAGACTGTTTGCCTGTGATCTGTGACATGGAGGTGAGGGAATCCTTACCTAGTCGAGGGGGCAGCTAGCCCCTGACTCCTGAGGTCAGCCATTGAGAGTGAAGGCCTCCTTGGAGTGTCGGACCCCGGGAAGAGGTACTGCCCCAGTGCTGAAGTTCTGTCTTGGTTGTTTCCTTCACCTGGCTGCGGTTGTGTCTGCTGGCTGTCCTCTGCATTTGTCTGAAGATTCGGGGCTCTGCAATCATGGCTACAGGAGGGAAGGGTCCTAAGGCTAACGCCCAGAAACAGCTGGCGAAGTTCACATTGACTAAAATGGGGGGAAATGGTGATTCACGGTGATCGGAGAGAGATGGGGCAGCGGTGGCCCCTGTACCGGGATCGGAGTCGACTCTTCATGATGTCAAGACGACAATAGGTGGGGTACGTACCTCAGTTGGCTCAGTTACTGTTGAGTTCTCGCTGCTTAGAGCGGACTTTAAGAAAATGGATGAGAATATTAAGGAACTTAAGATAGTGAAAAGCACCCTGCAGACTGACACATCGGAACTCCAGAGACAGATGCTCGACTTGCAGCAAAAGCAGGCAAGAATGTCGCAACAGCTGGATGACTATGAAGATCGAGCCCTCCGTAATAACATTAGAATTTTAGGGGTGCCGGAACGGACGGAAGTGGCTGTGGATCTGTATGTGGAAGAGCTAATTACGAAACACCTAAAGCCCAAGACGTTGTCCAGCTACTTCTCTGTAGAAAGAGCCCACAGGGTACCAGGTGGTAGACCTAAGCTGGGCGCACCTCTGAGACCCCTGATTGCCCAGGTGTTCAACTACCGTGATAGGGACATAATACTGCAGACTTCACAGTCCAACCCGCCCTTGAAGATAGATAACTATGAGGTGGTGTTATTTCTGGATTTCACTGCCAAGGTTCAAGCGCAGCACAGAAGCTTTCAAGTGGTAAAGAAGGAGCTGAGAGATCGAGAGGTGAAATATGCGGTGTTCTTCCCGTCACGGCTTCGGGTGGAGTTGGATGGCAAGTCGTGGTTCTTTGGCTCACCAGAGGCGGTCTGGGACTGGATGGAGGGCTGGAGCAGGGTGGGGGCTGCAGGAGAGACTGCCCTAGTAGATCTGGCACACAAAGAGGAGTCCGGCTGGAGGTAGGCGAGCACTGATCCCACTGCAGAGACTAGTCGGTTGGAGGAGCAGGACTGATAACTCTGGCGCTGATCTGAGGAGTCTGGAACTGGCAGTATACGCAAGTAGAGGGGCATGGGTGGTTGGGGGTGGAAAAACTCATTGATGACAGACTGTTTATGTACTCGGTGATCTATGACATGGTGCTATTTTCTGGTTATATTGATGTGATATGACGTTGCTTTGTTACTGTTAGTAGAGGATGGCTGCGAAATGCGATAACTGTGATGTGCATCTGTGAGAGGGGGGGGGGGTTGGTTCCCTCTGCATTTCTAGCATTTCAGGGGGGGTGAGAGGCACTCTGCCGTGTTTGGGGGTAGGTAGTTCTAAATCCACAGGCAGGGAGGCAGGGAGGGGGGTGGAATTGGGGGTAAGGGGTGGAGGGGGGTGTCTTTCAGCTGTTTGCTGTTTTGTGGAGAACTGCTATGCTACAGATTGGATAGCTTTCTCAACATGTGTTTCGGGGACGAGTTCCAAAATGACTGTATTGTGTTGCAATGTTCTGTTTTCTTTGTTCTTATTCAATGCGACAGACTTAGCTGTGATGGTGCTGCCTTTATTTGCAAGTTGCGTACAGAAGTGAGTGCTGTATTATTGACCTCTTGGGCTATGAATATCGCCGTACTGGGGAATGGGGGATGAGCGCTACTCAGTGCTCTCTGTATTTTCCTGGAATATAAATGGCTTAGGTGATAAAATAAAGAGAGGTGTCGTCCAGCAGTACCTGAAGAGACAATCCCCAGATCTTGTCCTCCTGCAGGAGACCCACTTGGTTGGCAATAAAATGAAGGCTCTTAATAGATGGGGGTACATGCTCCTAGTACATGCTGACTATACCACCGGATCTAGAGGCACATGTATCCTGGTTAGGAAAAACACACCATTGATCGTACATAACAGGTGGGCGGATCGGGCGGTTTGCGGTAGCTGAGGCCCAGTGGGAGGGAAGGGCCCTGAATGTAGTTTCTGTTTATCTGCCAGCAGCGTTGGGTAGAGATGCCTTAATAGAACTAGGCCGAGTATTGACCAAACTTCCTGACGGTACTTTGCTAATGGGCGGGGACTATAATATGACAATGGACGATACAGTTGATAGGTACCCGCAGAGACAGGGGGCAAGGCTGAACGACCTTACAGCGGAATTTACCACGGCATTGGGCCTCTCAGATGTGGGACGGGAACTGCAGACCATAGACTCTAACTTTACATATTTTTCTAGTGTGCATGGCAGTCTCTCCCAAATAGACTACTTTTTAATGTACACGGCCTCAGTGGGTAATTTTAGACATCCCCGGATGTATCCCCGAGGTATTTCAGAGCACTTCCCAGTGGGAGTGGATTTCACTCATGGGGAAAGTCAGCAGCGCTGTGCCATTGTCATCAACCCGTGGCTGTTAAAAATTCCGGATATTAGGGAGGATTTCGGGGTCCAAACTGGATACTTCCTTGGTCGGTGGAATCGGCGCAAACGCTATGGGAGGCTTATAAAGTGGTTCTGAAGGGATATGCCATGTTGAATATATTGCAAAAAGGCGGGAGATCCTGGTACAGCTGGAGGAAGCCCTTCGAGGGCTTGAGGCGGCTCACGTGTTAAATCCTACAGTGGAGGCACTGCATTGCTTGACATTAAAGCAGGAGGAGTAGAAGCTCAAAGCACTTGAACACATGTTGGATAAACAGGCAGCTACCCAATACAGGCTCTGAGTTTGGCGACAGGGCAGGAAAGACGTTAGCGTGCCTGGAGAGGAAGGAACAGGGTACGCAGTGGGTGCCCCCATTAACGCTGCCTGCGAGGTTCTGCTTCGTCCCGGCGATATAGCGGAGGCGTTTGCAGACTACTTTGAGAAGGTGTATTCTCCCTCTACGACATATACAACAGAAGACTCACGTCAGCTGCTGGCGGATAGCAACGTGCCGACTCTTTCGGATATGGATAGGAATCTTTTGGATGCCGATCTATCAAATGATGGGACCCAAAAGGCTATTGGCAAAAATAAGTCTGGGAAGGCAATGGGGCCAAACGGTACCCCATTGGAGTTCCTTAAGGCTGTGGCCTCTCAAGTGGTCCCGCACTTGCGGGCAATGTATCAGGAAAGCTGGGAGAAGGGACTTTTGCCGCCTGACCAGCGTCCAGCCAGTATAGTTGTTATCCATAAGGCCGGTAAGCCCCGTGGACGATAGTCGCTCAAATAGGCCGATCTCACTGATCAACATTGAGGCTAAAGTCTTGGCAAAAGTCCTCGCCACGCAGCTGGAAACGGTAATCTCCTCTCTGGTGCACACGGACCAGTCCGGCTTCATGCCTGGGAGAAACACTGCTCTTAACATCCGCAGGCTCCATAATGTGATGGCACATCTGGAGTATCTGGAGGAGGATGCAGTCATACTGTCACTTGATGCATCCATGGCATTCAAGTCTATCGAATGGCTGTATCTTTTTGAGGTTCTGGTGAGAGCTGGGTTAGGACCTAAGTTTATACGGTGGGTGCGGCTGTTGTATACCGACATCCAGGGGCAGGTTAGAGTTAACAACTATACTTCCCGAAAGTTCACCCAAAGGAGGAGCACCAGGTAAGGGTACCCTCTGTCACCGTTGCTATTTTCCCTCATGCTGGAGCCCTTGGCGGCCCGGATTTGTCGTGACGTAATGGTATGGGGTCTAAGATGGTCACTAGAGTGCGAAGATAGAATATCTCTCTATGCCGACGACGTATTGCTATATCTTGCTTTTCCGTACAAATCAATCCATACTGTTCTTAACATCTTCACGAACTTCGGGAAGTATTCGGGGTACGCAATTAACTGGAGTAAGTCTGTGATGTATGTGCTCCATGGGCGGACCCCTCGTTTCCCTAAAGACTGTGAGCTGGTGGTCTCAATGGATGGATTTAAGTACCTTGGATTCTTCGTCACACCGGATCCGGCTCTCTTTTATAGCCGCAATTTAGCACTCCCGTTGGCCAGGCTGCACTCTGATGTTAAGAAGAGGGGTCCCAGCAATCACATGGGAAAGTTTAAAAACAGTTAGCAATCAATAAGAAAAAACTTTGTGAGCCTGCATTGTTATTTATTCACAATGTAGGTATAAACTGATTTTCATTCATTTCAAATACAAAATCACACAATAATTCATAGTGCCCCTGGTAGGGAGGGAAGTGATAGTGCAGGGTGGTGTAGGTAAGGAATAGTGACAATAAAAAAGACAGCCACGAAGGGCCTCAGTGTACTATGTATCCAAGTTTAAACATAGACAAAACAAAAGACCACTGGTTCAATCAATCATTCTATGATAATCATGCTCCACATGTCACATTAAATGAGGAATTTTTGGGAGTGAAGCTGAATAAGTACAAAAAGCTGTCAACGTTTCGACCCTCTAGAATTAGCAGGCATTAATTATATCCTTGTGTCGGGGTCTTCATCAGGACGGGGGCGTGGCAGACAACCTATTTGGTAAACAATGTAGATGCATTTAGCATATAGTTTGCGTAAGTCAAAGAGCATTTAATTAATTGGGCACACATAGATGGTAGACAAGACATACCAGCGGTTGCTTGTCTCCAGGATGAATGACGAGGAGGGCGCTCTCAGGGAGGATGGTTTTCAAATTCTACAATTGAGGGGATTATGATTAGCAGCCTGACCTTAAAATTATGTCCATATTCATAAAATGGGAGGGAAATCACACTTACATAAAATGACGATATTGGGCAGCCATCCGGTCTGCAAAGAGAACGAGAGGTGAAAATACCGTAAATAATGGGCTGTCACCAGGCATGAAATTAATTCGTAATTAGAGGGCCCAAGGGCGTTAAAGAAAAGGGAAACAACTTACAGAGATTGGAGCATGTATCTGTCTCTCAGTTGCAAAGTTGGTCCGAAGATCCCGTAATACGTTTTCAACAGTCGGGTATTTCCGCAGTACGTTTTTCAAGTGTCGGGGAAATAAAATCGCCGTCTATGATTTAAAGACGGGAGTTAGAAACAAAGTTCTTAAAAATGTGGTCGGATGTCAATAAGGTATAAACAAAATTAGCCTGAACATACCGATATGTAGATTAAATCCGCATCCAAGACGCCTCGCGCTCGTTAATGGCGATCGGCTGGTTGGCTTTGGAAAGGTAACCAAGGTAACCCGGGCATGTGACCAGTGACGGTCCGTGTGGGCATAGAGAAAAGACTTATGAACGAGCTTTAACATAGTTTTACATCAATGAAGAATTATTAGTTCTGCATAGGAGATATTTAAATAATTATAAATATCGTTTTAGAAGCGGGCTTAAATACAGTTTGATATAGAAGGATAATTGTTGAGTGATGTAAGTATCGTATTATAAAAGGATTATGGCAAGACAAGATAAGTCGCAGGTATCATGTGATCTATTATATTAGAATAGATGCAATTGCCATAGATTTTGCAGACCGGTCATCTCTCCCGGATGGATAACGAAGAGGGCTCTGTATGATGTTGGGGCGGGGGAGGTAGTTGATTGTAACCCAGACGGTGACATTGGATATGTCATCTCATACATTATGGCGTACCTATCATATTGCGATATAGACCACGTCAAAGGGAAACATTTGGCAAAACACAAATAGGCCACTTCAATTACAGATTGCACTGTCGTAATTACCATCTTACGACAGGTACACCACAACGGGTTGTGCACATGTATCAAGGTTTATATTGAAATATGCTTTAAGGTCAATGTGGCCTTTACCATCTTATGACAGGTACGCCACAATGGGGTCTGCACATGTACCAAGGTGTATATTAAAATATGCTTTAGGGTCAATACTATACATGGTTATATGTCGTTTTCTCATCAGTGAGATATGTTAAATTCACTAATCAGGCCATTACAATTATTTGTGTCCTTACCTACACCACCCTGCACTATCACTTCCCTCCCTACCAGGGGCACTATGAATTATTGTGTGATTTTGTATTTGAAATGAATGAAAATCAGTTTATACCTACATTGTGAATAAATAACAATGCAGGCTCACAAAGTGTTTTCTTATTGATTGCTAACTGTTTTTAAACTTTCCCATGTGATTGCTGGGACCCCTCTTCCTAGTACTTAGAATACCCAGGTCCCAGTGACTTTATGTGGGTGAACCCTTCTCTTTAACGCGCTCCGATGTTAAGCATTGGAGGTCGCTGCCTCTGTCACTGGTGGGCCGCGCTGCACTTTTAAAGATTTTTGTACTTTCTCCAGAACTGCCTGTACAGGATTCCAGATACATATCTTGTTGCAGTGGAGGGGGAGATACGCACATTGCAATGGGATGGTAAAGCCCCAAGGATTGCGCTTCAGAAATTGATGAAAGGATTGTATGATGGGGGCATTGCGCTGCCTGATGTAAGGTTGTATTACTGGGCCTCCCAATTGGTGGCTGTGAATCGATGGTGATACGCCCCGCCGGATGACCCAGCGTGTGCCCTGGACAGGTATCAGATGGATCGTTCAGACTATCTCGGGGCTCTGTATTCCCACATTAGAAAGCAACAATATATTGGCCCCACTCAACATACGGAACAGATCTGGCGGTTAGCTTACTCATGTCTGGGCTGGGCAGGGGTGCTCACTAAGGCGACGTCATTGTGGTCTTCACAGAAACTCGGCATGCATTGCTATCACCCGGGGTTTGATAGGTGGGATGTCTTCGGTATCTCGACAGTTAAAGACCTGGTAAAAAGGGTAGCGATTCTCAGATTTGAGAAGTTACAAAAGGCCTAACGACTGGCCCGGGTGAGGTATTTAGGTATCTTCAAATCAGTCATGCTTTGCAGGCGGCCTTTCCCAGTTTCCAAGACATACCGGAATCATCACCCCTTAAGGATCGCCTGCTAGATGGGCTTTTGCAGTCCAAGGCAATCTCCTTGACCATTAAAAGACGTAGTAGTAATAATCTGCCTGATTCCTTTGGAAAGCTTAAGGAGCGCTGGGAGGGAGACCTTGGGACGATTGATGAGGAAGATTGGCGACAGGCGCTGATGTCACCTAGAGAGTCTGCTATCACACTCAGATTTAGGCTAATCCAACTACGTATCCTACACCGCTCCTATTTGACGGGCACTAGCAAAAATTTGGCCTCGACAGGATGACCTGTGTTTGAAGGGTTGCCGACAGCCGGCTACCTTTTATCGCATGGTGTGGGACTGCCTGTTAGTGAGGAAATTATGGGACAGGGTTACAATTCATGTGCAATCTGCACTGGGGAAGACGATGACTGTGACGCCCCACCTGGGCCTGCTTAACCCTTTAACCGCGGCGGAAATTCTGCCGCGGTGCGGGCGAAATAAAAGATGGGCGTGGCTCGGACAGCCCCCGGCCATCCTCCACACACGCCCACCGTAACGTCGGACGGCCCCCAGCCGTCCGACGCATCCAAGGGGTTAATATATGGGAGGATACAGACCTCACTGAGACGGAGCAGCAGTTGGCAACCCTGCTTCACGCTAATCAAGAGGGAGATAGCGAGAGGATGGGGCGGAGAGGCGCCGCCGGCAGTGACAGTATGGCTGAAAGAACTTGACAGATGTATGGTAGCTGAGAAAGAAATGTTAATATCTAGGGGGTGCCCGAAGAAGTAGGATAGGAAATGGTCAAAGTGGAATTCCTATAGGGAGGAGATATGTGTATCACCAGAGATGGAATTGAAAATTTGGAGACGTAGAGACGGGGAAGCAACTGTTTAATACATTTGTTATTTCGGCCTTGGTCCCAAGTGCGGTGCTGAATGTAACTTGCAAGTATTGTATGTAATTACTGCCTATTGTCTGTCATGCAATTTTTCAATAAAAATATTTTAATTAAAAAAAATTATTAATGCAGCATAATTTGGTTTGTAATTAGGGCTCCCGGTTTTCCGTTTTTACGGATTTATACATATAAATACAGACGGAAATCTATATTTCCTATGTCTGTATTTATATTTATAAACGGTAAAATACTAGTAAATTTGGCACACTGGCGTTGGGTATTGCAAGGATGGGGCACTTCGAATGGAAGATAAGGCGCGATTAGATAAGATAAGGCAAGGGCTTTAGAGAGCAGCAGGGCGCCGTAGAAACAAAGGGACACTGACAGATGGTAGCAAAGTTTTGCTAATGGACTTGGGCACGTAGCACCTGTGTAAAAGGCAGCTCTCACAGGGGGTAGACACTGCCTGCAGTCTGGTTAGAAGGGGAGAAATAAACAACAAAGCCTCGTTAACAGTCTTTTTAAAAGAAATTCCCCCCTGCCTTCTGTGATTAACAGGGCCATTAGCGCGCGAAAGCGCTACCCAATGGCCCTGCACGTGCCGTGTGACTTGTCTCCAGTTACCTGTCATCAGGCTGCACGCCGATCACAGGGCTCAATGGAATGCAACACCCCTTCACCCCCTCCCCCCCATCCCCCTCCGTCCTGTGTCAGAGCCCGGGCTGCTGCTGCTGCAGCTTGAGCTGTTGTTTCTGGCGCACGTTTTTCACAGGTCTTCAAAGGAGCATTTACATTACTTAGAGAGGTTTTGTTGACTGATTCCAGTATCCCATGTGTTCCCAATCTGCCTATCGCTATTTCTTACTTTTTTATTTTATTTTTACTGCCACAGTGGGGAAATGCATGTAGTGAAATAGTGAAAAAGCATCTCACAAGTAGGGACCACACATCCCCCCCCCCCAAAAAAAAACCTGACCATTTTTTTTCTGTTTACAGAGTCTGCAAGAGAACATTGTGATAAGAATATATTATTACTTAATTTTAATTTTTGTTTAATTTAGTCATTAATGTTGGTTTTCCAGAGCTATGACATACTGCTTGGTTGGAATCTTTTAAACCTGATAACTATTTTCCTATGAGGGCATTAATTTTTAAGCGTTGAATGCAAGTTTAACTGTTTTACAAATGTGCACGCTTTTGTTGCAATTGCATACTGTAACTATTATTGCGTAGCCTCAAAATCAGTGCTCAGCTGTTAAAGCACCTATTCTTCCACATGCAAACTGGTGCCACATGAACCTTAACAAGCATTGGCATAGCCAATAGGTCTCGCCTTTGGGACGTTATAAGTCTTTTTCCATGTAATAGTTGATATTGTTGCACCAAGGATATTGTGCTGCATAACTAAATACTTATAAAGCCCCAAAGGCTAGACTTATTGGCTATGTCAATGCTTGTTATTTGTTTTCTAGTACAATATAGACTATATTGAACAAGAAAACGAATAAAATTGTCAATTTAAATAAATGTGGAAAAATACTAGCTCTAGCGTCGTCTTTTGTTTGTGCTAAAAATAAATGTGGATAAATACAGAAAAAATGCCCAAAAAATAAATATGGATAAATACAGACGGAAATGGCAAAAAAATAAATACCATAAAACCGGGAGCCCTATTTGTAATTAATAACATTTGTTTAATTGATGATGTTAATTGTGCAATATTTCTTTTTTTTAGATTTTCGATGTGGGTTGTGAGTTGTACAGGGGCATGGGGTGGGAAGTAAATTAATTTTAAGGAATTAAAATTATTTTTAATTAATAATAATTATTAATTTAATAATTATGTTGTGTAAATAATTTTTTGTTACATTTTACGAGTGTGTTGTGTGTTTTTTGGGGGTTTATTATGGGAGTACATTAATTATAGATAATTCATATTTAATAAATGAAAATTAGTTTGAATATTTATATTACTAGTGTAAATAATTTATTAGGTACTGGCAGTGAGTTTTGTGGTGTTATAGGGTGGGAAGTAACCAAACTAAATGTATGTAATGAATACTGTTTTTGTTAATAAATACATTTTAAATAAAGATATTTGTTTGTATGAAACACATTTTTGTATTTTATTTATAATAGTATTTGTAGTTATTTATGATATGTATTTAACATTGTAATATGTTTTTTTTACATTTTTAATATGAAATATATTTATATTTTATTCATTTAAAATTTTGTTTTATTTAATTTGTTGTTAAAAAAATGTATTTTGTTGAATATATCTTGTTTGTTTTTAATACTGAACTGACTGGAGTATGAGTAGTAAATGTTACCCCTCCACTATCCAACACTTTCCCTACTGTTGTACTGACTGGAGTGGGAATAGTAAGTTTTACCCCTTTGCAATCCAACACTTTCCCTACTGTTACACTCATTGGGGTGGGAATAGTAAATTTCACATGCCCGCTATCTAACACTTACCCTACTGTTGTAGTAATTGGAGTAGGAATAGTAGATTTTAGCCCTTCACACTCCAACAGTTGTACTGGCTGGAATAGATACAGTAAATAATACTGATCTGCAATCCAGCGCTTTTACTATTGTTGTGTTGGGAGATTTGTTAATTTTACACAGTATTATTATTTTTGCATTGTGTGACGTGGGAGTAGTTCTTTTTATATATTGATTTTAAAAGTTTGCGTAGTTTTGTATAAATTGTCGTGGGAATAGTATATGTATTAGATTTTATAATTTATTTTATGCTGTTATAATTTATATTATGTTTTTGTTTATTTACAATTATATTATTTTTCATTATTAATACTTTTAATGTGTCAAATATATTTTGCTACATTTAAATAATCTTAAGTCGTTTCTTTTTTTATTTAATTAGAATGGTTTGTTTTTTAAAGATGTTATGTTAATGGTATGTGTGTGTGTATATATATATATATATATATATATATATATATATATGTATTTTTTTTATATTATTTTTAAATTATAATATACATTAAAATGATTAGTTTAATAACTTTTTGTAAGTAGAAATATGTACATCTATATATTAATTATTATACGAGCTTAACTTTTTAAATTAAGTTTGGTATATTTGTTAAGATATATATATTTAGGGCCGATTACGATCTCCAACAGACTCGGGATGGTTGTGCCACACGACCGATTACGATGTTTCCGAACACCATTCAGTCGTACTCCTATTGACTTCTATGGGAGCCCGTGTTCCAAATGACAGCACTGGCTCCTTTTGGAAAAATTAGTGTTTGCTGAAAAGCTTGCGCCCTGTCTTGGGCACCACATGGTGCCTTGCACACAGTGCATTGTTTTTCAGAGGGGTTTCTTGGGTACCCCAACCGGAAGCCTCAGAATGAAGGGGGGCCTGCTAGGAGCCCCCAAAGTCGCTTTCCGACATCCTTTTCGTGTCTGACAGACCGAGTCAGAAAGGCTGTTGGAATTCGACATCCTTATCGGTTGGGCGGAAATGCTGTCCGTAGAGCTGTACGATTCGGCTCTGACCGACATGGGTAAGAGCTGGTCGGAACCGTTACGGAATGTCAAAAGGGTTTGCCTTCTGACCGTGAACATCGTAATCGGTCGGTAGGATTGCATTCCGACCAAGTCGGGCAGATGGGTTCCGACACCCTCTAGCAGAATCTGTCTGTCGGTCAGAGGGTTTTCTGCCCGATTTGTAATCGGCCCCTAAATATTTTTTACTTTTTTTAATTAAGGTTATTATTTAATCTTTATTATTTTACTTTATATATATTTAAAAATCGATATTTAATACAACTATATTGATGACATTTATATTTTTCCCCAATATAGAAGTATAGGATGACAATATTTTTTACATTGATATTTTGGTATGGGGAGATTTTGGGGGTCGATATTTTGTCTGGGAACCATTTACCACTTTTCTGTACAATTCGTTTTTAAATGACCCTGTAGATAAAATATATGAGGTACAGACAGGTGTACCTTTGATGCTCAGTAATAACCTGATGCTTGGTCACGTATGCACAATAACACAATACCATGTAATGAAGGTCATTGTGCAAAAGTTTAAAAAAAAATAATAATCCGAATAACTAGCTTCCACCAGCATTTTCTTTTTAGTCAACTTGCTCTAATCACATTCCTTCTACTGATAGTTCTTAAAATGTTTCAGTCTATTTACTTAGCATCTTAGCCAAATCATAAGTAAATATGCACATCAATATACTGATCAGGTTTCATGCACTGTCCCTCAAAAGTAATTCGGAATAGGGCGGGTTGTGTACCACACATCGTAAATACCATTACCACATGGTGTAGTATTTGTGCTATATACTGACTTTCAGAGTCTTCAACAAGAAAATGAAGGGCAAAATTCAGAATTGTATTTTAACCCCTTCAGTGCTGCACGAATTCCGCTGCGGTGCTGAAGGTTCTAAAGAACCTATGGACTCATGACGGAACGGTTCCGTCATGAGCACAGGCCAACCAACGCTCATGAAGGAACCTTTCCGTCATGAGCACTGAAGGGGTTAATAAATCAAAGTCTGCTTGGTTTTTTTCTGGGCCTCGGTTTCTGGGTTTTGCCTGCCATCATTTATTTATCAGGGGAATCTTTGAAAGTGTGACAATTATCGGAAAACTTGTAATTCGAGCCCTGGATAATTCCTTGTTACCAATGGAACACAAATTTGCCCTTGGCTTGCAATGAGATCTATGGTGACTTAAAGATAGCCTTTTCTATGTCTCTCCTGGACCAGCTCAAAGCTAAGCACTTTTAAGTTTACCCAACCTATTGCAATAAAATATCTAACTAGCCTGCCAATCAGTATGAAAATGCTGCATGCCAACTGGCTGCTGGTCCGCAGATACATACTACTTCAACAAGCGTATTGCAAAGTGGTAGGGTGGAGAAGAGGGGGAACATAAACAAAAAAATATGAATTATGAATAGAGAAAATAGCACTTACTGGCTCTGACGGCCGCCGCCATGCTCCCGATCCTCTTGTGCCGTACAGGAACTGCTGCACACTGTGCAGGCTCTCAGCTCCGAACCGCAGCACTTCTCTCATGCTGGGAATAGTATTCCCAGCATGAGGGAAGTGCTGGGATTGGTCTGTGCGCCCAGGTTTGGCTCTTAGACATGGCCTGGAAGCCTATGTTGGTTTTCCACCCAGGCTGTACAGCGCAGCTCGAGTAGGAGAAAGGCTAAGGGGCTCATTACGATGTCGGTCGTAAAGCCTTCGCCCAAAAGTCAGAAGCTTTCCAACTGCGTTGGCGCCCTGCTGATCGACTCAGTTGGTTTGAGGCCTGACCGCCCGATTATGATGTCCGCAGTCGGAACATAAGCCGGCCGATCATTCCAACTCATTCTGACCGGCTTTCAAAGTATTACTGTCGGTCGGAACCACACCGTAAGCCCCTATGCACGGTGATCCTCCCGTTGGGACTATGATGCCAAATTCCGACAACCTTTCTGTGCCGGCCTTCCCGACATGAAAAGGCTGACGGAAAGCGACTTCCCCTTTTATGGGTGGCCTTCGGTTGGTGGCCGAGGGGGACCTAACGAACCTCACTGTAAAATCCTGCACGGTGTGGCAGGCACCATGGGATGCCTTCGACCGGATGCAGGGTTTTACACACACACCCAATTTCTCCATAGGAGCTTCTGGTACGGGCAGTTTACGGCCATAACACAAGCTCCCATAGAGAACAATGGGAATCAGTGTTCGGTTGCATCATAATTCGGCGGTCAGACTTGCCGACCATCTGTCGGTCGGTCCTGAGTCCTAGACGGTGTCACTCAGAGGCTGTCCGACCGACATCATAATGATCCCCTTAGTGCACATGACAGTTTGAACGGCCCCAGTGGGCCAGCCAAACCAGCATGCGCACTTGGCAGTGCCCAGTGGCGTAACAAAAGTTTAAGGTTCCCCCTGCAATGTACACGGAGGGGCCCGGCTCCTGATTTAATACGGAGCGCTCAGGCCTAAGTACTGTGCTGCAGGGCCCCCAGCACCATTGGGGATGCTGGGGCCTGTGTTATGCCCCTGACAGGGCCCTCCACTCCCCCCCCCCCCTCCCATGCCTCCCTAGTGCTGCAGTAAACTATGGATGGCTACGTCCCACCCTTGGCTCGCACCCTTTAGGGCGAAAAATAAAATGATAAAATAAAATGATAACATTGTTTTGTTATCATTTTAGTTTTGTCCTTTGCCTCTGCTGGTTTTCAGCGGGGGCGAGTGCTCTTCTGCCATAACGCAGGAGCCGCCCCTGTCAAGACACACCATGATCATGACATAAAACTCTTTTCATTACTTCTGCACTATGCCTCAAAGCGAAGTTTAGCTAACAGTTTTCTATCAGAAAGATATTCACTGTCGTGTGACAGAAATATTTTGCTGTCAGAATGACAAACGATTTCAGCATTTTCAACAGCGTCGTAGTCACAGCCTCTGAACATCGCCGAGGCAGTCTCGAAGTGTCCATGTGCTGAAGCTACTGAACATGACACCCTGGGTGTAAAGATTAATCGCGACGAACAACGGAAGTTAATAGAGATGTTCAGTATTTATTGGTTTTGCTATAAATATTAGGCATACGGATGATTACTCTGCTACCAATGTCAGGAACAATCCTTATAATCAACTTAGAGCAACTGGAAACCAATTCCGACTCTTCCAACAGTAATCTTCCACCAGACATTACGTCAAGAAACCTCCTCCAACAATTATTCTCAGCAGTGTCACCAAGAGGCCACTGTTTTTGTAACTGTGCTCAATAAAGTTCTGTAACACAATACTACCAACAATATTGTTGTTATCAGAAAATCAAACGTCATGCCAGCGATCGAAGATGTTGT
The DNA here is from genome assembly GCF_964263255.1 of Lissotriton vulgaris. NCBI lineage: Eukaryota > Metazoa > Chordata > Amphibia > Caudata > Salamandridae > Lissotriton > Lissotriton vulgaris. Next base: position 657,240,587 of record NC_141694.1, on the reverse strand, counting down.
AAAACATGTAAAGCCCTTCAGTAATGAAGAATCATGAAAGTTTAAAACTAACTGGGTAAGTAAAGGATCGCTGGTCCCAACAAATAGAATGAAAAAACGGGACGGCGATCCTTTTTCACAAGCCTATTACTGCTACAGTTAATGCAGCTCAGAAAGATGATATCGAACAATACATTAAATCAGCATTAAAATACCAGACTTGGAGACTACATTCCTTTTATCTACTCATTTCCACTGAATGGTCACGATTTCAGGAAACAGATCGATGAGGTAATTGCCAAATATACCCAAAAATAGAATAATTTTTGGAAAGGAAATCTTTGGTGTGCGATCTGCTTTCAAATGGTCAGATGTCTTTCTTTAGGACTACTGAACACCAGACACTGTTTGAATCCATTGGGCATTGGCAACGTGGAGTTCAGTAAAAATACTTTCTATTCACAACAGTTATGCCAACATAGGTCCCTTTTATAAACTAAAATCATGCACCAGTCTCTAATCTCTACCCCCCTCCACTAGAGCTCTTCAAAACAGGCCTACGTCGAGATTTAAACTTCCCAAAATATATATTGATATTTTTTTAAATATTCTTTACCTTAAATATCTCGTGTCACACACTTTTCAACAGCAAAGAAAATAATTTACCTTGTGTCAGCCACACAGAAATTACTGAAAAAGAGTATAAAACTGTATTATTCAAGATGAAGACATTTGAGAACTGAAACCAACTGATACACTATACTGTACATGCACTACTGAATTTCAGGATTGATTCACTAAAAGATACACCTTTGCCATGGAGCATTATATCTTCTAGGAAAAAGTATTGCCAATTATCTAAGTCAAGAAAACCCACTATCAAGAACAAACAAGGAAATATATCCCTGACGTGACAAGACATTCTAGCGGCCTTTATCGAATTTTGTGCAAAGATATGTAATTAGTCACCTATCTAGAGGCTCCCAGATGCCCATGATAAGGGGCAATGGCCAGGCCCGCCTTTTAATCCCAGTGTAGTGCTCTTGGGTATTGCAGGACTATATGACTGCAGTGCTTCTTAGTCTACACACTGATATTTCCACCACCTTGTCACCTAAGGTACTATTCACGAAATGCATGATTTCCCTAATTCTAAAAAATATGAATAGCACCAACAATCATTGTATGGCCAGAATTACTAACCTTTCAAGCTAACGCAATGCAGCAAGACAGCTTAAGGTGCTGCATTGCGTGAAAGGGAAAGAGCAGATATGCACCATATGTACTAAGATATGGAGCACTTCTGCTCTTTCTGAGCGCTGGCCCACTTCAGGTAGCCTAGTGCCAACATAGGCAGCCTTGCTGGAAGAGTTTCTGCATTATGAGCAGGATTGTTTTTGTGCAGGAAAGCACAATCCTTACTGGAATATTAATGCATATTCCACAAAGAAAGAGGAAGTAGCAAGGCAAAATTAACATATTTCTCCTCGTTATGCCAAACTCAGGTAGGCACACTATTCTGGCGCTAACCTGGGTTTACTGCCTTTAGTAAATATGAGTTTACGTCAAAATCCATAGGTAGATGCATGGGAACGTCATGCACCACCCATCTAATGCCTACCCTTTGCAAAGCAACGCAAAGCAGTGGTATGCACTGCCTTGCGTTACTGTGTTTTTACTAAATCACAGAAAGCCATACAAATCGGGTTTTTGCATGACTTAGTAAATCTCGAAATATATCCTGTGGGACCCAGAAAAAAAAATTTCAACACAGCCTTCGGAGCTGTGCAAAGACTATGAACCCCCATTACATGAGCAAGCTCCCTACTATGCACAGTCAGCGCTCAGTGCGTGGACTGTGCGCAGAGCCTGCACCCTCTAGAGACTAAAGCCTCAGGTGGGCAGCCCGCTACTACACTCAGTCTGCCCTCACTGTACTGACTGGGTCTACAGGTTGCCTGGACAAAATAGTGAGTTGTAAATATCAGGAGACACATATCAGAAAAAAAACAATATTGTAGAACAAATAAAATGTGATGCAAAAATATAAATGTCAAGAAGATCGTGTTTTTAGGTAAGTAACATTGTTTTTATTATCGTTTTCAACAATATCATTGTGAAAAATATTATTTTTTGATTATTTCAATGTGTTATAGCTCAGATATACATTTTATGTTAGAATTGTTTGTGTAATTGTTATTGCGGATTGTTAGGTATTTAGGGGTGTAGGTTGGAAAGTTAATAAAGTAATAATTAATGAACAAATAAATATTGTTTCATTAATAATTGATTATTAATTATATTAAATAATTTTATTTGTGTTATATTTTAGGTGTAGGCTGCTGGTTTTTTTGTATATGGGGGAAATTAGGTGAAAATTAACAATTAAATATTAATTGGTAAATAATTATTTATTTGATAATTAATTATGTTAATTGTGATATACTTATCTATCGCCACTGTAGCGAGCGCATCCTAATGGCCCCCACGGGCCCCCGGTCCCATTTCACGATAGGATGGCAGACAAACCGCCATCCTAATGACCCACTAAGTATTTTATTTATTTTAAATATGTAAGTTCCGGAATAGTTATTTTGATAGTTATTTTCAAGGTGCAGACTGTTAGGTTTGTAGGGGTACACTGTGGGAAGTTAATGAATATTTGAATAAAACATACTTAATATTGATCATTTGTTTTAATAGAATACCAACCTAAAAAGTAGCAATGGGTCAGAACAAGGGGGTGTGTGTGTATCTAAACCATAAATGATGATCACTGGATGGCAAAATCTATAGCTGGGTCTCACAAAGTGCTTCCAGAGATCCCATCAGACTTCCACCCTGTACCGCCCTACATCATTTGGGAACTATTAGGATGCACCTGGGAGATCAAGTGCCCAGTGCCAGATCTGGCTAAACTCCACCAAATCTGCATTTGTTCCAAACAAGCAGTGATGTAATCAATACTGGATATCAGGGGGATGTATGAAAAAGCAGCGCTCAATATATTAAACCAAAAGTGAATAAAGTGCTCAATATAAAATCAAGTGAAAAGGAGGAAAATATGTTTAATGAACACCTCCTTTTTCTCAATGTTAAACCCAGTGCAAGAGTGTAGCCTTAACAAATAACTACACAGATGGTAAGACGGTCGACATGTTTCTGCAGACTATTTACGTGCCCATGGGTCACCTTGCTGCTTCTTCAGGACCTGTTATACTACTGCTGAGTATAATGACGTGAATCAAATTATAAAGACAGTGTGATAGATGAAGTGACTATCACCTGAAAATCTCCTGTATTCAAGTTTCCGGAATTCATCAGATGGAAGGATACACATCCACATTAATAAAGAAAGAAATGTACATACCATTAGTGTAAATGTCATTTCAAAAAGCAACTGCTGGATTTATGTGTCCAGTCAGAACATAAAACTGCAAAACATCATGAGACCTAATGTTAGTCTTATATGAGAGCTAAATGAGCTGCATGTCTCATCATGATATGGACTATGTGAACATATATATTTTTTATAATTTATTGACACTCACCCAATTTGCAGGAGAATGTTGCCCCCCCTCACCTGGTCACAACCCAGGTAATTCGGAGCACCGCTCTGTGTTTAAGCCAAACAAATGAAAATCATCAGCGGAAGCACTTCGCTATTAAGAAACAAAAATACAAATACACTCCCCGCCTAACCTAGGCTCATAGGGCCAGATGTAGGTAAGTAACATTTACCGAATCTTAATTACCGAAAATTACCGAATTTTACCGATTCGGTAATTAAGATTCGGTAAATGTGAGGGGTTGGTATGTAGGGAATCCAGATGTTCCCTTTTACCGAATCGGTAAAATTCGGTATTTACCGATTCGGTAAATACCGAATCGGTAAAGCCTATTGATTCCTATGGGCTTCAAAGCCCATAGAAATCAATAGGCTTTACCGATTCGGTATTTACCGAATCGGTAAATACCGAATTTCACAAGGGTGCAGGGGGTGTCACTTTGACACCCCCTGGCACCCCCTAAACAGGCACAGGTGCCATGTGGCAGGCATACCTGCCCTAAGGGCAGGTCTGCCTGTCACATGACATAGGTGTGCATGCACACATGTGCATGCACACCGGAATCGGTATTTTACCATGGATTTGTATTCCATGGTAAAATACCGATTCTGCAAGCCATGTGCACAAGGTACATTGCCTACCTACATTGCATTTTCGGTAATTTTACCGAATCGGTAAATATTACCGAATCGGTAATTATTTTACCGATTCGGTACATATTACCGAATCGGTAAATTTACCGATTCGGTAATGATACCGATTCGGTAAAATTACCGAAAATGTGCCCCTACATCTCAATAGCCCTTTACCGATCGGAAACGGCCGAAAATCGGTATTTTCGGCCGATTCCGATCGGTAAAGGGCTACCTACATCTGGCCCATAGTGTTTAGTAAACTCCTTTACTTTTTCTATTTTAATATTTATTAGTCACTTTGTGAGAAAACCCCTGATGTAGTGGGGAATTTAAGACCCACAGACCTCACAGGACAATGTCCTCTTTGTAGAGGTGTGTCAGTGACTAATTCAATCTTAAGGGAACGTCAATCTGACATGAGGACAATGTACCTCAATGTACATTGTCCTCATGTCAGATTGACGTTCCCTTAAGATTGAATTAGTCACTGACATAAATGCTGATAGCAAGGTTTTTTACAAAATATTAGCCACCCGTATGTCAACAGTGATATCCTCTATCGTTTCACGATGGCAACATGGGTTTATCCCTAACAGAGATACTGCGGATCATGTTCGAAGAATAATTGCTCTGATGGACTGGGCCCAAACTGTTAACGTACCTACGGGAATCACCCTGTTGGATGCTGAGAAGGCATTCGACAGGGTGGCTTGGCCATACCTATGGGATATATTGGCTTTGAAAGGATTTGGTCCAAAAATGATTAAGGCTCTGAAAACTTTATATTTAACACCATCTTCACATATCAAAATTGGGTCCTATAAGTCTAGTCCATTTTCCATTTTCGCGGTACCCATCAAGGGTGCCCATCATCTCCATTATTGTTTTCTATCTATATTGATATATATCTTAATAAACTTAATCAAGAGGTAGATATAAAACCTGTGGAGGTGGCAGGGATCTCCTACAGAGCTCTAGCATATGCTGATGATGTGGTAGTGACTACCACCGATATCGTAAAGGCAATCCCAAAAATTGAAGAGATAGCGGAAGAGTTCGGTACCTTTTCAGGCTATAAATTAAACTCTTCAAAAACCCAAATTCTATTCGTAGGCCAAAACCCACCGACAAACCTTAACATATTACCCACCGCAACATATCTAGGAATTAAAATTACAACTCCAATTTCTGACATACCCAAGCTTAATTTTATCCCTATTATTAAAAAGGCAAACACTACTCTGGAACGGATAAATCACTTACATCTATCATTACATGGCAGAAACAATGTACTAAAAATGTTAATAGTTCCGCGATTTTTATATCTCTTTCGAACCATACCTCTTGAGTTTCCTATAGAATTCTTTAAACAGTTGGAGAGAATGGCGGGAAGATTCCTATGGGGATACAAACGCCATTGTAGAGCTTTTAAAAAGCTTACTCTTTCTAAGGACAGAGGAGGATGGAGTACACCACATTTTTTATTTTATTACTTAGCTTCAATTTTGCAGTTCATCAATCCCTTAATTATTGGTATCAAAGCTCCAATTCATGAAGCACATTTCCCCTCCATTCATGAATTTTCTTTAGGGTCAGAAGCTCGTGGTTGCTTTTGAAAAAATATTGAACCTAGTTATTTCAAGAAAATTAAATTTAAGATTGTAATAGCAGCATATCGGGCATGGAAGATTATCAAGCGACATCTAGGGATCCTGAAAATCTTAAGATATACCCCCCTGTCTTCTAAACATCTATTGCCTGATATATTTAGAGATCAAATTATGCTAAAATGGAGTAAACAAGGAATCAACTCTATTAGCGATCTTTGGCATAATGATGGAATGATCTCTTTTTCGATGCTTCAGGCCAAGTTTAATATTCTGCCCCTAGATTACTTCAAATACTTTCAACTACACAGCTATTTCAATACTATATCTCCAGAGCTACGATCAGGGCTTCAGAAAATACCCTTGATTGAATCCCTATACATAAAAAGAAAGATAGGATTCCTTTATAACTTATTGATTACATCATATTCAGATGACTTAACTGTAGTTCAAGACCGATGGGCGGAAAAACTGGGGGTGACAAATGTATTGATAGAAGAATCCATTATGTTGGCTAACTCTATTTTACTTACGGGTAGATCCCGCAATCAGCATTATATGGTTCGCTATGATTTATATTATACCCCTGAAAAAAATTTCAAATGGGGAGCATCCACAGGTACTGCATGTAAGAGATGCTCATTAGAAGCAGCGGATGCAATACACATGTTTTTTCTCTGCCCGAGGCTCACATCAGTACTAAACCAGATACAGATCTTTATGTCTTTAATTTTTAAAGTCTTACAGCTGAGATTGTTATGCTAGGTACCTCTTCTATCAACATTCCTGAAGATCAAAAGAAACTCTTATTTATTTGCATGTCAATATATCGTGCCTGTATTACTCAGGAATGGACCAGTCCAGAACCGTTACAATTTCACATCTGGAGGGCTCGGCTTCTAGCGAAATATAACATAGAACAGGCAATCTATGCTGTGAAAGGTTGTATTAAAAGACTAATGGGGGGAAAATTTGGGATCCAATTTATCAATGGATACAGGAAGAATTGCGAAATTAGTAACCTTTTTTATTATATTAACAAAACAGATCTTTCCTTTTTGTTTTTCTTAGATGTGAGCACATGATGAATAGTAACTTAATTTGTATCTTTCGCTTTTGCTCTATGCCATGTTTATCTATTCCTTTGCATTGTGAATTTTGTATCTGTCTTTGCTTGCAATAAAATTAAAAAAATTAAAATATATATATATATATTTATATATATACATATATTTCATAAACTATACAAAATTAATATAATGTAAATTAAAGTTGTAGTAAGGATGTTATCCAGTATTATGGGTGTCTTTCATAGATCCACATGCCTGAATCTTTCCCCGTTGTCGAGACGGGAGTCTCCGGTACATAGAAAAGTAATGTCCTATAGACATACATAGAGAAAAGTAGGCCTAAGGGCCTTGCCTTAGTAGCCTATCTATGTCCTTTTGTAAAAAGGACCAAACTCCAGAAGGTAGCCAATCAGCTACCACCTCCCTCTAGAACCTTCCTGTCAGGAGCCTCAGTCTCTCAGATTTTCTACCGCACGTTGTGCTAGGGAGTCTCCACCTGAGTTCTTCTCAGGTTTCCTAGTTTTATCTCTTTTCTTCTCAGAAATTGGATATTTCCTTCATTTATTCACCATGGCTTACCAACAGAAGAAGGGTCTCTTCAGAGCTTGCTCTTCTTGTGGTAAGAAGAGGCTCCACGTCGACAATAAGCATGAAACCTGCTTATACTGTCTTTATCCGGACCATTCTCCTAAAGAGTGTAGAATTTGTAGAACATTCTCTCCAGAAAAACACTAAAGGACAGAGAAGGCCGGCTGCTCCTATGGTTGAACAGGCTGAAAACCAGAGAGGACCTGGAATCTTCTGATGACGGTGAGATGGCTTCAGTTTCTTCTAAATTATCCTTGAAGAGGCCAAGGGTTACTTCCCCTAGCCCTACAGACGTTCCTCCTAGCAAGACTAATAAAAAGTCTTCTGAGGCAAGATCTACAACGTCTGACAAGGAGGTTCCTGCCTTCAGGAAGCCTGCGCCGTCGTCGACGACGATTTCGTCGACAATTACCTCAGCGCTGAAGAAGACTGTGTCTACGGTCTATGTTTCTACATCGACGACGACGGTGTCGACGACGATGGCGTCGTCAGCATTCTCTTCGACGACGATGACAACTCCATCGTTGACGGCGGGTAAGCCTGTGCCGTCGATTGTCCTCATTTCAAGGCCCTCAACGAAGATCCCGTCGACGACGTCGAAGACAACATCAGCGTCGACAACGAAGCTAAAACCGACGACGCAGTAGACGAAGACGCTCTCGTCGACAGGCGTACCGTCGTCGAAGCCTCCGACGACGGTGAAGACATCCTCGACGACGAAGACATCGTCGACGAGCGCGCCATCTACGACTGGACCGTCGACGAAGGTACCATCGACGAGGATACCGTCGACGAGAACTCCATCGACGATGACTAAGACCTCGTTGACGAGCGCGCCATCGACGACGGAACCGTCGACGAAGGTACCGTCGATGAAACCATCATCGTCTACGAAACCATCATCGTCTACGATTAATACTCAGTCGTCCACGACACCGTCATGGAAACAATCGGATTTGATTTCTCTGTTGCCAGCGGCCAGCCAGCCGCCTACTAAAAAGAGCACGAACCAACCTATAACCCCTGATTTAACATCTCCAAGTAGGGTGCAAAAGCTACCCCCATCACATATATTACAGAGGAAACAGATGACAGGCCAACAGTCCTTCGGATCTCATAGTAAAGTGCAAAGCACTGATGAAGAGGGAGATGAGATGGTTTATACAGAAGAGACTGAACATTTGCATGTCCAGACGGAGGTTACACCTATGGTATGCCTTCCGGTGTCTACAGTCTCAGACTTACGGTTCTTGATCCAAGACTATAAGCAGCTCTTTCCTGAACCAACCACTGCCTTTCACCGTAAGCAAATTCAGTTCCATCTGGACCGACACCATCCTCACGTCCTAGACTATCACCTTTGGTGATCCGTCAGGAAAGAGAGCCAGTGCACAATGTTCCGTCTTCTGAAGAAGAAGTCGAAGAACCAGAAGAGGGAGAGGTTCGGGACGACCAGTCCGACCATAGGGATGATGAGGACTACATCGCTTCATCTCCGGGCACTCCTGAACCCAATACCTCGGACTCACCCCCAGTGGACATTGGCGGATTTCACAATTTGGTGGAGAGAGCGGCCACGAGATTCCATATGAAAATGGAATCCCATGAAACAGACTGCTTCCTATATGATTTTAAAGACCCTGTTAGGAAAACAACAAGATCAATTCCTATCATTGAGCACATTTGGGAGCAGGGAAAACAGCTGATGCAGACACCAGCCTCGGTCTCTGCAGTAGTTTCACGGCTGGACAAAAAGTATAAGGCACCATCAACAGCAGCAGCCTGCCTTACTGGGCATCCCAAGCCAGAATCAGTTGTTACCCAGGCAGCAAAAAAGAACTCGAGGAATCCGGCATCCTCATTGTCAGCTCCACGGAAAAAAAGAGGGCAGGAAGCTTGACAGTATTGGCAAACGCTTTTCCACCACGTCGGCCATGACTGTGAAAGTGGCTAATTCCATTGCGTTACTAGGCCGCTACAATAGGCAATTGTGGGAGGATATTGCCCCGTATCTGGCGGAACTACCAGATAACTTGAAAGAGGAAGTACAATCGCTCCTTAAGGAAGGCCAAACATCGGCATCAGAAATTATCGATTGTGCCGTAGATGTGGCTATGACCGGCTTCAGACAGCTAGCAGGGGCCGCGGTCTTGCGAAGGCAGGGGTGGCTTAAGGCTACATCCTTTCGCCAAGAGGTCCAAACCAAGGTACTGGACATGCCCTACGACGGCCAACACCTTTTTGGGGAAAAAATAGATGAGGCCCTGCAAACGATCAAAAAAGATACGGACACGGCACGAGCACTGGGCATATTGCAGTTTAAGAACCAGTCCTTTCGAGGGAGCAGAGGCAGAGGTCAATCCTCTTACAGAGGTTCTTACCAGAGCAAATCCTCATATTCCTATAACCAAGGCAGATCGCAATATCAACAGCGACAACAGCAACAAGGTCGTCAGACCTCGTATGGAAGGTTTAACTACAGAGGAAAAAGTCAAAGGAAAACCACTGGCGGACGCCAATGACCTTTCCCATGTGGTTCTGAAAATTTCGGACCCTGCCATAATGGTGCAACCACGGCCTAAACACTCGTGCAGAAAATATCATCATACCACGACGAATTTGGTATCAATAGACCGGTAATGATCAGGACATTATGCCTGTGTATTTGCGTCACGATCGAGTGATGCTATCACCCTTAAATCACTGTTCTTGTCCTGAGCCCACGGCATCCATCTTGTGTCTTGCCCTCATATAGTCAATTGATTAAAGGCTGAATTTGATCCAAAGGACACGTCCACCTTTCTCTGACTTCTCCATGACCTGAACAGGCTGAATCTGCCTACGTGATGCTGGCCTCACCAAACCAGTCCATGCCCTCTAGTCAATCTATATTAAAGATCTGAGCAACTTGTTGTGTACATTGGCCTGAGCAAGATTAGAAGGTCGAATACAGTAGCCATGCCTGTTTATGACCCACAAGCATCCCTTATCCTACATTTCTATCTTCCACACCTGGCTCTGTTTCTCTGCTTCTGGGCTTTTACAATGGGGAGGTGACTGTTTATATGATGGGGAGGAAACCAGTTCTATTGTGAGCTTCTCCGGACTGCACAGGAAAATATGTGAAGTTTGACATATGTTCATGATGGAAGATGGGTTGGTCAGTTCGGGCAAGTAGAATGGAATTCATAATTATAGCCTGCTTTGTTATGGTACCATGGGAGCGACCTACAATGATGTGTGACACAGCTAGAATGTGAGCCTAGGGGCAAACTTTTTGTATAAAAAGCCTGCCTGAGAAAGCTCAGGCAGGCTCCCTCTTTCAATTGTAAAACTACGGTTGGACGACGAAGCCTCATAATTAATTATAATAAAGATGTCTTTTAATTTTACAGATTGTTTGTCAACTCCTTTGCTGCTTTATTATGCAAACTGCTGGATAGATCCCTGGTGGGAAGAGTGAGTCATTTTCCACTTTTCCTCAGTTGGCTGCCCAACTCGGGGCCTTATCATGGAGTGGTTATCTGCAGGAGTGTTTTGTCAAAGGATGGAAAAACTGCTGGGGAAGACAAGACAGAATTCTACCAAAAAGAGGTACTCTGGGCACAGGGTTTTCTGGGGGATTATCTGTCTCTGTGGCCCAGTATGTTTTTTGATTTTTCTGACTTAAAACTCTCCTAAAGATGTCACTCCTGACTAAGGAACCCATTCTTTTTTTTTGCTGTAAGTATTTTTTTTAACAGACTGTTAGTGCAGTGGAGAATTGACAGTTACAATTTGAACAAATATTTGTGTATATGCAAATTGCAATTTGTATAGGCAGTTGAAGAGATATTTTCTCCATCTGTTTTAGTTGAAGAATAAAAATGGGTCGCTCCCAGTATTTATTGGTCACGGAAATGTGACGCAGTCCTTGGTTATTTATTGGTCGCAGAAATGTGACGCAGTCCTTAGTTATTTATTGGTCGCAGAAATGTGACGCTTTGGTTTGGGTACCGGTACATTTGGTTCATTTGGTAGGCCTTTGGTTGCTGTGGTTCAGATTATCGTTGGATAATCTTCCTCAGTATTGGTTCCTTAGTTTTATTTGAACACTGCAGTATTCAAAAACCGTGGGTCACGTACATTTGCGTGTATATCGTTGGAGATAGCCCCATGAAGTTTGAAACCCGACTAGTGAGCGCAGATGCCTGGTCGCGGTATTTTGTATTAGTATTGACTAGGTTGCAACAAAGGATTCCCGGTTGGAGGATTCGCGTCTGATACCTCCGGTTGGAACTCCAATTTATGAGCTCTCTCTAAAAGGTCTGTGAGGCTGTCCCTTTTGCAGCCTTCTGGAAATCTGTTGAAGAATTTAAAAAAAACAAGAAAAATAGGAACTAAAACGTTTTTGTTGTAAATATGGTTTACAACTAGTATTGGCAGGTTATTTTTTAACACAGTCTGTAGGCTGTTCCTTGTTCCTGTCCTAAGTGTTGACCTATGGGTTAAAATGTGTGTTTAAATGTCTATGTTGTTTGTGGGTTTTGTTGTAAATTGCGACGGCGCAATTTACAAGAAATGGTTAGAGCGCGCTGTTTTGTGTGTCCTGAGTGTTTGACCCCCCCTTCTGTTTTGTGTCTGGAATGAGCTCAATGTATGTATGTGTATGGGTCACGTTCAATAGATGTAAATAAGGCTCCAAAGAAAAAAAATGATGAAAAAACGAAATTGTCTGTTCTTTAGACGCACGGTGTTAGATGTTCACAGCCAAGTCTTTTCAGCTGCAGTATATCTAATAGGAATGATTCATTCAGCCAGCACCTCTCTAGTTAAACACGGGTGGTGGAATTTTGCAAACAGTCCTTTTTTAAATATGTGGCGCAGTAATCTCACGCATTCCCAGTTAGGCAGCTGCGCCTAGGCTTGTGTGTTAATATGTATCTAAATAATAGGCAAGGGATGTAGTGAGCGTTTTATATGTAGAACAGTCACAAATAGCAATAATTAGGCTTCATTAGGAGAAAATAATTATTAATTATGAAAAATAATTATTAAAAACAAAGTGCTACAAAAATCGTTTTTTAATATTTGTGAAGCTTAACACTCATACTATGACCCCCTAGTATTAAAATGTTTGATTTAAGTTATGTTGTACCACGAAAATGACCAAAAACGTCTGTGCGCAATTTCCCTTACCCTAGGCGCAAACAAGCTCATTTCTATGAGGTATAACTTAGTATTTTCAAAAGTATGACTCATAAATCAGGTATTAGACATTCTAGTAATACCCATTATGCAATAAAATTATAGAATATTTTTTCTTAGTATCCAGAATACAAAAGTCGATTTTCACATAAATAGACTGTTTTAAATGGTTTCAGGGCCCCCTTTTAAAAGTGTCTCTTCAGTAAAATACATACATTTAGATCTTAATATATATATTTGCAGGTTGTGCCTTCTTAGGATTCAGCGAGGCAATGTGTCATAGAAATTGTTTTAAATATAGTGAAATATTGCAGGTTATGTGGAAGTGGTTAAACCTACTGGCCTTGTCAGCTTCAGTTACCAGGAGCAGGGGACTGGCAGAACCTGTATAAGTGTTCCAGCAGTAGCGGCCGAGATGTTATCTTGTAAGGCTGTCTTGTTGACATTTGTGACCTTTTAATTAGGGCCTCGCCTGTGGAATGCAGCATGACATGGTTAAACATGCATCTGATGCTAACTTCAGCTGCGTCTTTGTATTTAAATCCCTGCCCCTGCCACGGTCCTGACCTGAGGTCACTTGAATAGCCTGACTTGCTCCGATAAATTTAATTCCTGCTCATGTTTATAATTTAAAAGTATCTTCTTAGAGCGTTACAAATATGACATTAGCTGGGATGGGATTTTCGTTTTTGGGAACTAAAAAGAGCAAAGGATGCAGGGCACATGTACAGCAAATGATGATTGCATTTTAGCCAAAGAATAAATAATAGCTCCAGCATGTTCCCACAAAACGCTTGTTGTTCGGTAAATTATGTCATCAACACATTTATCTCAAATTAGAAATACGGCAGAGCTGACACAGCATTGCATCCCGCTGATAATAATAAAAGGAACACTATTTAATTTGTAAAACTGCAGCCTCATTTGTCAATACCCTGAAGGATTGCAGAGCCCACACGTGGTTTGCATAGCTCCCAGTTGCTTTCAAAATGCTGCACACAAGCGCTTTATATGAGATGTAGTTGATTGTATATGATTTAAATCTGTAACCTTCATTCATTGCAGGCTGGCTTGTTCTCATTTGCCGCATTCACATTACATCTGCGTTAAAAGCGCACATCTGAGATAATAAACAAATAGGAAAGGTATTCCTCATGCAAAATTGTAGCACCTGCACTTCATGTCTTACAAATTAAGCACTGTGTAAAATGAGGGAACATGATTTCAAAAGGGCAAATGCAAAAGTGATTTCTTTGAAAAAAATCAAACATTCTGCTAAATGATCTGTAGAACTGGTATATGTGTGTCTCCATGCTAGGAACGAATTTTTTTTAGTTAAGTTTATTTGACAAAAAGAAAAACGAAGTGTTACATTGAGTTTTAGATAAGCAATAAGTAGAAACTCTTCCCCAAAATTCTGCAACTTAAAGGTCTTAGGCCTGAGTGAGAATGGGCGTTTTTGCAAGGTACATGAAAAAAAAGGTTACAGGTAAGTAATGAAAAGTTTTTGTATGTCACGTTGTGTCATGTTTTGTAGTCTGATAAAAAGGGTTATAATTGATGTTGTATTATGAGAAATGTGTGTGTTGTGTATCTTTTCTGCTTCTTCCTACAGATAATTCATGGATTAATTCACAAGACACGTGAGTTGGCTGGTTGAAGAGGAATGTTTTTTTTTGCGTAATTTCTTTAAGAAAAAATGTGTGTGTTTATGTTTCATTTATACATTTGGTCCACTGAAACGCGTATTTTACAGCAGAGTATCAATTACCTGATACTCTTCTGTCAAAAGCAGGGTATAGGATTTTAGACTTGACAATTGAGATTGGGCTGCAGGTTTATAGTGTAAAGTACATATGCCATAATATTATGGAGGGCTGTTTTTCCTTGTGCTTGATATACAGCAAGTATATCTTATGGCTTGAGATGGCTTGATATGTGTATTTTTTTTAATTTTTGTGTGTATGTTCTGTTCTATGGTGTTACTTTGAATTACAAGTTCCCCTGTGTTGTGAAGGAACGCATATGACGATATGCATTGTTTCACAATAAATTGGATGAATATTGTATTAAGATAAATTTCACAGATATGGACCTCATACTGTGAGCGAGTAAGGCAGCAGTTTTTTTCCAGTGCATGCCTAAATTTGGCTGTAATGATTTTTTTAAGAAAACTAAAATGATATACTGGATTAAAGTGTGCTATCCGTTCTTAGTCACTTACTGCCTTTTTCATTAAGGACAGGCAGCTCTGCATTTATGTATCCTTGATTGGGCCTAAGGATGGAATTATAGATCCGTGACTAAAGGTGGCCTAATTTAGATATCGCATTTTTTTGATCGCACTTTTTGATTCCTGAATAAGCCTATGGATTCATTTTTTCCCTGAAGAGACAACTGAACATTAGTTAGAATTACCGTGTAGGGTATAGATTGTCAGCGGTAGAGTTAAATTGGTGTAACATTGGTCTTTCATGTATCCCTGTGCTCTTGGTGCTGTGTCACATGCCTTAGGCCACCCAAGCAAACTCTTGTCCTTCCTGTAGATTTTTCTTTTTGCTTCTTACCTGACCAATGTTGCATCATGTTTAGTTATTGAAGATTTTTGTTGTGTTCTACTTCCATTTTCCCTTCTTCATCTTCCTTTCACCAGTCAGCCCATTTATTATTATGGGTGTATTGTTCATGTTCACACTTTTAGACTGCAGTGATGTATTAGGAACCCCCCTTATGCTACATACCATTCCCTTTTGTGTGACCAGACTAGTTTTCGAGAATTTTCTTTAGGCCCACTTCAAATGTCTTTTTCAGACTGACTGTCAGGATAGTGATAGCCTGGTTAATTGACCCAATACAAGTTTTCCATCTCAATAGGAGATTTTCCATCTCAATAGGAGATATCTCAAGTTTACATTCTTTTTAGTACGGCATATTTTTATGTCTATTTTTAATTTTTCAGTTCCCTTCTGTTTCTGCTGTTTCAATTTTTTTAATAAGATGTGTTCTAATCATGCAGATACCAGGACTCCCTAGTTCTTGTCCTCTTGTCTGCACAGTTGATCATTAGCCTTTGTATTACATAGCGCACTTGATGCACATTGTTTTAAAAAGGGATTTTTCTTCATGTCCTTGATAATGTGTATTATGCCATTGCTCTATTTGAGATGTTCTAGATAAGGAGTTTAGGAACACCTAGGCTTCATCATTAAGGAGAATATGTATTTACCCCATTAAATAATGTATCCTATTAGATAATGCCACTGTATGAGGGCATCCATTTAGGTTCCCATGACGAATTGCCACTCCTTTGCAGATTGCAGGCCACTTGCTTGCAGCCCTCTTGTCAAAAAGCCAACCCATGAACTGTTTTTATATCTGACTTGAAGGAAACTAACAATTGTGTTACACTTCCTATATCACTAGGTTCTGCGGGAATCTTCCAGAGTCAAAAAGGAAGAATGTTACCCTGCAGACCGGTGATCAAAAAAGCCTGGTCCCCATCAGTAAACATGGCAGACGACTACAGACTTCTTGGCCTTGCAATTCCTGACAGCAATCAGCAGCATGAACAGCAATCAGCAGCGTGACAGCAATCAGCAGCGTGAACAGCAATCAGCAGCGTGAACAGCAATCAGCAGCGTGGGCAGCGGTCATCAGCATGGACAGCGATCATCAGCGTGCCTCCAGTGGTACCTCCTAAGCAAGCCATTTGTTTCATCAGAAGGCGTTGTAAAAAGAAAAGAAAAAAGGAGCTGATTTTCTGTTTTGCCTCAGAAGTTCAGTGCAAAGATGCGAAGGATCCCTGCTTTTGATGGCAGGACTGTCATCCACTTTGTGCAATTTGTTCAAACTGTCATGTGCTTGAACCTCTGGCAGCGCGCGGTCCCCTGACCCCCTTGGCCTGAGTTTTTGGCCTTTCCCCACACACACCTCTTTTCCCTTTGCTCCAGCAGAAAGGCAGTGCACCTGAGAATCCAAGTTTGGAAAAGGCACTACATTCCGGTGCCCATGAAAAGAGCAGCTTGATCGTCCTCTGACACTAAATGATGAGGTTTGGAGTCTGAAAGGAGCTACTGATCTTGAGAGGTTGATTCTCAGTGGTGCTTGTTTCTGCACAAGATGTTTTGTGCCCTTGATCAATGAAGAGCACATTTCCTGAGGTGTCACAGAGAAGAGACACTGGTGCATTTGTTTTAAAACATTGAGACTTTGAATGAACTGTGGGTGTTCCAGGAGGGCACTCCTACTGAGCATGAAAAGGCCTGGATCAAGAGGCCCAACGCGAAGAAGACACTGGAAGCGGATTTGATGGATAATAGAAGCCTGCCAGGAGAGGCTTTGACGGACTCTGGGTATTTTCTGTGAGCTTGCATAGAATTGGAGTTTGGAAACTAATTTTTGCTGCTTTGCTGGCATTTGTTTTAAAGTACTATTCTGTTTAGTAAAAGCAGAATGAAGTCTCTCTGTGGAAGTGTATCCCTTTTTCATCTGAGAGCATTGATCAGGAATGCCACTGTTTCACTTGAACATATAATAGATTACTGAAATGCATAGGAAGCTATATAGAATGCTATTAGATAATTCTAGGATTTGCCTTCTGTTTAGGATTGTGGAAAATTATGATTTCATTCGTAATAATGGTCACTACGTCCTCCCGTGGTCCATATGTTCTCAACAACGTGTTTTCTAGTGTTATTCTAAAATGACAGTGTCTTTTATGGGTGGGATTGTTTTTGTTGCTACCCAATTGACATCTGTACCCACCTTCCAACCTATGTCTCTTCCTACTATTACTTCTTTGCATTCGACTTTTGCTTTTCCTTTTCTCTTGCTTTTTCTGAAATTGTATTATGGTTTTTTGTTAAATTTTTGATTGGTTACCATTTGCCAGTTGCAGGGTCATGTAGGAGTACCAACGGTTCAGTTTGTGACCTGAGTAGTGGCAGTAGGCCTGCAGGACTTGCAGTGTCCCTATGACCTGCTAATAATCACAGCTGAAGTACTCTATCAAGATTGCGTGAGCGACATTAGAAAATGGAGATTGTATTGAGGAATGACGATAAAAAGCAAGAGATGAAAAACCGAAATTATAGAATGTTGTTCTCTAAGTGTGGTCTATTAGTTATTACGTCTGCACTAACTTCTCAACCTACTCTTTCTTTACTGTTTCTTCACATGAGTTTCATATTTTACCTGAACATACATTGGTTAGGCCGGAGTTTACTGATAGACCCTTCTGTACAGCTTCTACATCATCACTAGAACACCACTAATTGTTGGGTGGGTGATCTTATACCACATACTACAGATAGAGGTGTTCACTATTTGGTCCTGCCATATATGGCCTTTGTACCACTACGTGTGTAAGAAGACTTGTCCCGAGAGAGTTGCTAAGTAGTAAGATAATACTACGGCAACCCCTTGATGATCTGATAAGTATAGACCTAGATTCAGACTGACATGGGTTTAGGTTATTGCCTATATAAGGGCAAAAGGAGCGTCTGTGGTTCTGAAAATTCCGGACCCTGCCATAATGGTGCAACCACGGCCTAAACACTCATGCAGAAAATATCATCATACCACGACGAATTTGGTATCAATAGACCGGTAATGATCAGGACATTATGCCTGTGTATTTGCGTCACGATCGAGTGATGCTATCACTCTTAAATCACTGTTCTTGTCCTGAGCCCACGGCATCCATCTTGTGTCTTGCCCTCATATAGTCAATTGATTAAAGGCTGAATTTGATCCAAAGGACACGTCCACCTTTCTCTGACTTCTCCATGACCTGAACAGGCTGAATCTGCCTACGTGATGCTGGCCTCACCAAACCAGTCCATGCCCTCTAGTCAATCTATATTAAAGATCTGAGCAACTTGTTGTGTACATTGGCCTGAGCAAGATTAGAAGGTCGAATACAGTAGCCATGCCTGTTTATGACCCACAAGCATCCCTTATCCTACATTTCTATCTTCCACACCTGGCTCTGTTTCTCTGCTTCTGGGCTTTTACAATGGGGAGGTGACTGTTTATATGATGGGGAGGAAACCAGTTCTATTGTGAGCTTCTCCGGACTGCACAGGAAAATATGTGAAGTTTGACATATGTTCATGATGGAAGATGGGTTGGTCAGTTCGGGCAAGTAGAATGGAATTCATAATTATAGCCTGCTTTGTTATGGTACCATGGGAGCGACCTACAATGATGTGTGACACAGCTAGAATGTGAGCCTAGGGGCAAACTTTTTGTATAAAAAGCCTGCCTGAGAAAGCTCAGGCAGGCTCCCTCTTTCAATTGTAAAACTACGGTTGGACGACGAAGCCTCATAATTAATTATAATAAAGATGTCTTTTAATTTTACAGATTGTTTGTCAACTCCTTTGCTGCTTTATTATGCAAACTGCTGGATAGATCCCTGGTGGGAAGAGTGAGTCATTTTCCACTTTTCCTCACCCAACAGCCAGCCAGTCCACAATTTCATTTTTTCCAAACTTGGAGGAAAATTAACACACTTCCTCCACAATTGGAGATCAATTACAACGGATCGGTGGGTGCTCCAATTGATCCAATTCGGACATTCGTTAGAATTCAATTCAATTCCCCCGACTACTCCTCCTCGCAAGCTCCAACACAGGCGTCTACGATTACTCCTTCAAAAGGTCTCTTCAATGTTAAAGAAAGGAGCAATAGAGCGAGTACCAGCAGCTCACAGAGGAAAGGGATTCTATTCCCGCTTCTTTCTAATACAAAAGAAAGGGAAGAAATGGAGGCCCGTACTAGACCTCAGGGCACTAACTACATTCTTGAAGAGTCAATCGTTCCGTATGGTGACTATCCAAGAGATCCTGGGGTCACTAGAGGAAGGAGACTTTATGACGTCTTTAGACATGCAAGACGCATACTACCACATTCCTATTCACAAAGGCCACAGGAAATTTCTCAGATTCGCAGTGGCAGGTCAGCACTATCAATTCTGTGTCCTCCCATTCGGCCTCAAGTCGGCACCCAGAATTTTCACCAAGTGCCTCTCCCCAATGGCAGCCTTCCTACGTCAGCAAGGACACCAAGTCTTCCCATACCTGGACGACTGGCTGGTAAAAGCACCATCTTTGAAAGGCGCAGTCAAGTCTTCCAGCGCCTGTCTCAATCTTTTCCAGCAACTGGGTCTGACGCTCAACCACGAGAAGTCAACCTTACAGCCCTCACGAGTTCTTACCTTTCTGGGGGCGACACTGGATACGGAATGTTCAAAAGCGTTTCCATCCCAGGAAAGAAAGCACAAGCTTATCGCTCTGGCCACCACAGTTGCCTCGAGAAAAACTTTGCTGGTCCGTACTTTCAAGTCCCTCCTGGGGATGATGTCTTCCTGTATCCTGATTATTCCACACTGCCTACTCAGAATGCGCCCCCTGCAGGAGGCCTTGACCAGGCAATGGACTCAGAGCACAGGCTCTTTCGAGGATCGCATTGTGATAACACAGCAAATGTCCAAAGCCTTGCTATGGTGGAGGTTGTCCAAGAACCTCTCGCAAGGACTAACATTCTTGCCTCCTGCAGCCCCACACGTGATAACTACGGATGCCTCTCTAGAGGGTTGGGGAGCAGTCCTTCAAGAACTGCATTTCAGCGGGAAGTGGACGGACCAAGAAAAGCAGCTCCATATCAATCTCCTAGAGCTGAGGGCAGTTTTTCTGTCTCTGCAGGCTTTCCTACCGCGCATCCAGAACTCCCCAGTGCTTGTCAGGACCGACAATGCACTACTTGAACAAACAGGGAGGAACGCGTTCGCTCACACTATCTCGCGAATCGCAGAAAATCTGGAACTGGCTTGTGCTCCACAATATCACGCTGTCAGCAGAGTATGTCCCAGGCAAGGACAACATCATAGCAGATTCTCTGAGCAGACAGAGATCGCTGTCCCACGAATGGGAGCTGGAACAAGAAGTGCTGGATCACACCTTTTCGGAATGGGGAAGACCGCAGATCGACCTTTTTGCCACCTGGGAGAACGCCAAATGCCGCAACTTCGCAAGTTGGCATCCCCAACTGCAGTCCCTCGGAAATGCATTTTCCATCGCATGGCGCAACGTGTTTGAGTACGCATTTCCGCCATTTCCACTGATACCACGAGTCCTCCGAAAAATGAAGACAGAGCACTGCACCCTGATTCTGATTGCCCCGTTCTGGCCGAGGCAGCATTGGTTCACGGACCTCCTTCGCCTCTCAGTCCACCCGCCAATCCGTCTGGGCCAACATCCGTCCCTGCTCACGATGTCCAACGGCCAGGTACAGCACCCGAATCTGAAATCTCTCAGATTATCGGCCTGGCTCCTGAGTACCGAGAGTTCTGTCAACTAGACATTCCGCAGGAGTGCAAGGATGTCCTCGCAAAAGCAAGAGCAGAGAGCACAAATAAGACCTATTCATTAAAATGGAAACGCTTTTGCGTTTGGTGTAAGGACAACAATCTACATCCTTTTAAGGCTACTCCGGAGCAGTTACTACCATATCTGCTACACCTGGCACAGGCGGGACATGCGCATGCCTCTATCAGAGTACATTTGGCAGCAATTTCTCGCTTTACAAGAACTTCAAAAGGACCCTCTCTCTGGTCACACAGGTTAATAAAACAATTCCTTAAGGGGCTTTACAGATCTTTTCCTCGCCCACGGAGAGTTCCACCAACATGGCATCTTAATGTGGTCCTCAACCAATTGATGAAGCACCCTTTCGAGCCTATTCACAGAGCAAATGTCAAATACATCTCCTGGAAAACGGCCCTTCTTTTGGCCCTGACCTCAGCAAGAAGGGTTAGCGAACTACAGGCTCTTTCAATACAAAATCCCTTCATGCAGTTCAAGGAAGACAGAGTGGTTTTAAGAACTAACCCTCGATTTATTCCTAAGGTCCCGTCGGACTTTCATTTAAATGAACCTCTAGTCCTCCGATCTTTCTTCCCAAATCCAACCACTGCAGCTGAAAGATCTCTGCACTCTTTGGACCTGAAGAGGTGTCTTAAATTTTATCTCGACAAGACAAAACATTTTAGGAAAACAAACCAGCTTTTCATCGCTTTCAGTAGACCAAGAAAAGGGATGCCGCTTTCCAAGCAAAGTATTTCGCGATGGATATCTTCGGCAATTGCCTTTTGTCACGACAAAGCAGGATGTCTGTTACACTCTAAAGTAAGAGCTCATTCTACAAGAGCTGTGCCCACATCGGCAGTGCTCTTTGCTGGGGTGCCAATATTGGACATTTGCAGGGCAGCGACCTGGAAGTCGCCGCATACCTTCACCAGGCACTACTGGCTGGATATGGAACTGATGCAGGATGCAGCAGTAGGTCAGGCTGTGCTTCGCCATCTATTCCAGTGAGGTGAGCCTTCCTCCTTCCCACCATCCTTTGCTGGTATGCACATTTATTTACTTATTTCTTGTTACTTGTTGATGGCTTTTAGTAGTATGATATGTATTATCTAAGACTACTGTATGCTGTTCCATCAGAAATGTGCATAATGTACTGCTTACTACTCTGATTCAGGCATGTGAATCTATGAAAGACACCCATAATACTGGATAAGAAATGCGTTACTTACCTGTAACTGCAGTTATCCAGTATTGGTGTCTTTCATAGATTCACATGCAACCCTCCCACCTCCCCTGGAAGGACTCACTTCTCTCTCTAACAAGTATTGCGCCTACCTAGCTTGGTGCGTATGAAAATCTGAGAGATTGAGGCTCCTGACAGGAAGGTTCTAGAGGGAGGTGGTAGCTGATTGGCTGCCTTCTGGAGTTTGGTCCTTTTTACAAAAGGACATAGATAGGCTACTAAGACAAGGCCCTTAGGCCTACTTTTCTTTATGTATGTCTATAGGACATTACTTTTCTATGTACCGGAGACTCCCGTCTCGACGACCGGGAATGATTCAGGCATGTGAATCTATGAAAGACACCAATACTGGATAACTGCAGTTACAGGTAAGTAACGCATTTCTTACTCTCACTCTCCTTTTCTTTTTTTCTCTCTCTCTCTCTCTCTCTCTCTCTCTCTCTCTCTCTCTCTCTCTCTCTCTCTTTCTCTCTCTCTCTCGTTCTCTTTCTCTCTCTCTTTCTCTCTCTCTTTCTCTCTCTCTCTCTCTTTCTCTCTCTTTCTCTCTATATATATCTATGTATATATATATATATATATATATATATATATATATATATATATATATATATATATATATATATATATATAGAGATATCAATCTAAAGTGCCCGAAGGAAGAAGGCACCACACACAACTAGATTTCACCTTTTTATTTGAGCAGACTGCAGCATAGCCAGCGAAGCCTTCACAGCCAAGTGTCCTCTCCCAAACACATGTCGGGTTCTAAAGTCCCTTTTTTTCACTAGCCGAAAACATGGAGAAACAGCTGTGCAGACTCAATCACATTCGCGACAGGTGAAGTAAGTCACGCCCTTGTGGGCGCACTGCCTCATGGTATAAGTAGTTCAGGTATGTTTAAAACCATAGTGATTGCTGCTGTACACTCCTTTTGTTTTTCTTAAAATTCCAATGAGTTGCTGCTTCCAGCGAGGTTGAGCTGCTGCCACACTTGCGTCCGATTCACACAGGCACGTTGTTACACGCAAATGCATTTTGTGTGTTGCTGATAAATTTGCCGACTTTTGACAAATCTCCATGGAAACGTTGCAAAAAAAGTGCTATTTTTTTACTACTTTGGGCATGGAAAGTTTTGAGTTGATCCATCAAGTGGGGGGCCACGAAAGAAGTGGAGTCCCAAAATGTGTTCTCCCCATTCACTTTTCCATAGGATCTTTAAACACAGCTACAGCCCAAACTGTTGAATGGATTTACACCAAATTTGATAGAAATTTAGATCTTGGTCTAGAAAGAGTGGTCTTTGTGATTTGGTGTAAATCTGTTCAGCAATTTTTGAACAATTAAAGCTAAAAATCAGTGTATATCTAAGGATGCAAAGCCTCCACGGATCCGACAGATCTCTTGCTGAGATCTGATTGGCTGCCACCACCTTAACTAGGAAGTAGTGGCAGCCATCTTAGGCCTAGGACTCAGACTTCAGTGAAAAAACAAGACATAGGGTGCATGGTAGGGGTACCTAGACCTCGAGGTCTGGTGGTGGTGTCCCAAAGGAACCTCTTCTATGGCCAAAACCTTTTTTTTTTTTTTTTAATTTAGCTGCAAATTCACAAATTCCCAAAGCTGTGGCACAATTAACACAAAAAAACAGGCGCAGACTCCCGGTTTGTTTAATAAAAACACCCCAAGCAGGAGCAGGGCCAGGGCCTAGGGAGATAACATACAATATTTTTATTAGAGAACAGGGTCTGTGGACCCCCGCCCTGAACCTCTGAGAGGCCCGGGCACCCCATCACTGGGACTGAGTCAAAATAATAAGGGAGGGGGCTGTGCAGTCTCCCTCCTGGAACTTAATTTGGATCCAGGGACCCCATCGTCTTCCGCTGAAATGTAAGTTAAACGGGAGGGGGACCCTATCCCTGGGGCAATAACACATTCTTAAAGAGAGGGGAGCCACACAGTCTTCTTCCCCTAGCGATTATAGACCCCAGGGAGCCCACCCAGGGACGTAACACATTTAAAAAAAGGGAGGAGGTCAATGTGGCTCCCCCTTCCTGAGCCAATTATGCCTAGGGAGCCAGCATTGATCCAGCCAGCTGGGAGCAAACCTTTGATCTAGTTCTCTGCCCACACTGATGCGGGCAGGGAACAGATCAACAGATTGCTCTCACCTCGAGGGAGCAGCATAAACAGCTGCTTCCTGTGAGTGGGAGCAATGCTGGCTCCCGCAGCATGAGAGGAGCAGGTTGGGGCCAGAAGGACCTTGGGGCTCTCCATGCAGCCCTCAACGAGTGTATGGCGGGTGCCCTGGGTGAGCACCAGGGCACTCACCTTTAAGTAATGCTGGTCCTGGGGGATGTGGTCCCAGGGGCCAATAATGGCTCAGGGAGGGGGGCTGTTTGTTCCCCCTCACCTTTATGTTAGATGATGGCCCTGGGGGATGGGTGCCAGAGGGCCTAAAAATGCTCAGGCAGAGAGGCCACACAACTCCATTCCCCTTTAATTAAAAAAGTCCATCTGTGTTGGGGATCCCAAGGTCTGATAAGGCTCGCGGAGTAGCCCCCCTCCCGTTTAAAATATATATGGCCCTGGGGAAAGGGGTTAGGTAAAATGTTCAGTAACAAGGTAACATTTTAAAATCTAAATCCCCCCAGTTATAGTTATCTTATGTAACTATAACTGGTACCCTAAGGTAACTGTAACTTGCGCCCTCACCATACACTGCTAATTACCCCACATATTACCTCTTCTGTGACATCATTGATATCACCGCAGCATTTGCAATGAAGTTATTGCTAAGAAACCAGCATGGCATGAGCGCGAGTTATAGTTACCTTATGGCATGAGTTATAGTTACTTGAGATAACTATACCTAGAACTGGTGAATTTCTGTGGTTTTAAAGTTTAAAACCTTACATTGATACTAAACATTTTACCTGACTACAACGTTACTTTGACCTTCGTTTGTTTCAGTGAATATATATATATTTTTTACATATTTGTTATTTATATATATATATATATATATATATATATATATATATATATATATATATATATATATATATATATATATATATATATATATATATATATATATATATATATATATATACCTACTGGCGATAGCCAGTAGGTATATATAGTTAGGATTATTTCTCTATGGGACTTTTGAAAATTCTATGTCTAATAACTTTGGCGTTTGTGGACGGAATCGGCTGAAAGTTTCAGGAAAATGGCACATTTTGTTTCTGAGCAGCCCCTGGAAATTTGGGGGGGGGTTCGTCAAGGGGGGGCCGAGAAAAAAGGGGGGTCCCAAAACTCGTTTTTCCCATGTTAATTTCCATAGGGCGTTTAGCCTCACTTTTAGCTCGAACGGCTGAATGGATTTGTACGAAACTTGGCAAAATTGTAGGGACTGTTAGCCCGATGTGCCTTTGCTGGGTCTCAATATATGTGCTCCAGTGGATTTTGAGAAATTAACGTTTTAAAAAATTTATATATCTGTGACAGCGTCCCAGATAGCACTCCAGATCGCGTACTTTTCGTGTCACGGAGCTTTGCGAAGCGATGCTGATTGGCTCTCCGGTGTCTGTCAACATTCTAAACAGTCCGGTGCGGCCGCCATCTTGTCTCTCGGTAGGATCGAGAGGCAAGAAGAGGTGAAAAACGAAGGGGGAATTTAATGAAAAGGGGCAAGGTAGACCCCTCTTGACCCCCTAGGAATGATGTTGGGGTTATTAAAGGGTCCCGTGGGGAAAATAAAAAAAATTTGATTTTTCACGGTAGAAGCGGTTCTCGGTTCGCGAACCGGGTCGCAAACTAACGGCTGAATGGATTTGCACGAAACTTGGCAAAATTATAGGGACTGTTAGCCCGATGTGCCTTTGCTGGGTCTCAATATATGTGCTCCAGTGGATTTTGAGAAATTAACGTTTAAAAAACATATATCTGTGACAGCGTCCCAGATAGCGCTCCAGATCGCGTACTTTTCGCGTAACGGAGCTTTGCGTAGCGAAGCTGATTGGCTCTCCGGTGTCTGTCAACATTCTAAACAGTCCGGTGCGGCCGCCATCTTGTCTGTCGGTAGGATCGAGAGACAAGAGGAGGAGAAAAACGAAGGGGGAATTTAATGAAAGGGGGCTAGGTAGACCCCTCTTGACCCCCTAGGAATGATGTTGGGGTTATTAAAGGGTCCCGTGGGGCAAATAATAAAAATTTGATTTTTCGCGGTAGAATCGCTTCTTGGCTCGCGAACCGGGTCGCAAACTGGTAGCGAAACGTGAATTCGCCATTTTGTGTTTCGATTTCATTAAATTACTAGGTATAAGGGGATACGGGAGACGTATCCTGACCCCTTTTGTTTTCTGAGGGTGGCTGAGGAGGCTCATATATGTTGATACATGTCTTCCAGCGGCTGTGCGTGAGCGTTTTTTTTTTTGTTGCGTGACGTCTGTTAACGTTCGATTCAATGGAAATCAGGAACTGTTGACCGCCATTTTGTCACTGCGAGTAAATATTTTATTTGTTATAAATAAATCATTATTGATAAACATTGTCTGCGCCATCTTGTCTTTTTTGCAATGCCACACTTTTGTTGAGCACGGCAGCCATTTTAGATGCCTTGACCAGACCCACTCTCTGCACGCCGCCGATCCTCAGCATGGCTCCCCACCCTCGCAAGCATCTCCCCCACGCACTGGTCACCCCTGCTCTCTCTCTCATGCATGGGCCAGAAACCTCCTCCCATGTGCGCAGCTCTTCCCTGAGAATCACACCCTGTGCCCGCCCGACACCACCCTTTCACCCTATTCACTACCGCACACTCTGACACTCCTCTTCCTCTGTGTCCGATTGTTCAGGCCGGTCCCAGGCTATCACCTAGCCCTGCAGATGTAGTTTATGGCCCCAGCTGTAGAGAATCACCCCTCTTCAAAGGAGTTACAGTAGTTCAAGGCCCCCACCCGATGAGATCCGTCACACCACACACGTTCCTACTATCTGATAACCATCCTGTATTGTGCTTGGGAGGGGATTCTCACTGTGAGGGTGTGTGGGACCGAGCCTGAAGCGGAAGATTCCAGGGATGCCTCTTTGTACATCAAAGTTTTTACAATTATGTGTCACATTATAAATATATAGCACTCCAACAAAGTAGGATTATAACACTTTAATAACTTTTAAATATATAGAACGCAACAAAAACAGTAAATACATTTAAACATTTTTTTGAAAAAAGAAGCAACAATGGTCAGTAGCTGTGTTTTGTGCGAATAGTCCCAAGGCAGCACAACGTGCTGAGTTCTGGACGGCACCCAGGTGATGTTACCTGGGTGCCGCACTGGTTTTTGGTATCCTACAATGCAGCTCCGAAAAACGGCGTGGGGCGTCCCGAGGGGTGCGCGGGGAGGCCTCGTCAGTAGCGGTCTGTTGTGCGAATAGTCCCAAGGCAGCAGAACGCGCTGAGATGTGGATGGCACCCAGGTGATGTCCAGTAAGTTGTCGCACTGGTTTTGGCATCCTACAATGCTGCTCCGAAAAACGGCGTGGGGCGCCCCGAGGGGGGGGGGGGAGGCGGCGTGAACGGGTCTCCCCAGGTGGAGGTTCGTCGGCTGTACTGGGGCGCCCCTTTACCGTTTCAGTTGCCATTCCGCCCGCTTTTGCTACACTGTGCCTCTTCCGCCATTCAGCTGTTTATCGCCCGCTGTTGCGGCTACAGCGTCTCGCTCAGCATGTAGTTGAGTTGCGCCCACTCTTGCGGTGCAGCGATAGGCGGCTGCCACAGGACTCTTAAAATGGCGGACGGCTCTTTGGATTTGGGCCTGGTCCACTAAAATGGCCCTGGGACACCTTGGAACTCGGACGTCCCGTGAGCCTTGAAGATTTTACAAAAGTCTTGGGGGCTCCCGACTCCTGCAGGCTTCGGGTGGGGAGCGGCTTCCATGATTGCTCGCGGAATGACCACGACGGAGCCACGAGATGGTGGTGCTCTCAGGCTGACGCCAGCTTCAGTCTGAAACATCTAGAAACAAGGTGGGGCTTTCATCGTTTGGGAAAAAAAAATGTTTTAATCCAATGAAAAGTGTTATTTTTAGGTCATATGATCAAGCCTTCCATCATTAGGAAACCAAAAGTAAAATGAACCAATGAAAAGTTTTATAAAGAAGTCACATGACCTGTTATGCTTACGTTACGCGCTGCTATAAAAAGCGTAGAAAATCCGTTGGCACGTGAGGCGGCGTCAGTAGCGGACCGATGTGCGAATAGGCCGAAGGCAGCACAACGCGCCGAGATCCGGATGGCACCGAGGTGGTGTCCAGCAAGTTGCACTGGTGTGGCCAACCTGCAATGCTGCGCCGAAAGTCGGCGTGGGGTGCCTGGGGGGGGGGGGGGAGGTGGCGCAAACTGGCCTCTCTCGCCTTCCCAGGTGGAGGCACCTGATGTGCAGTGCGGCGCCCCTTATCTTTTCACTCGCCGTCCAGCAGAGTTGCGCCCGCACTTGCTGCTACAGTAGGCCGAAGGCAGCACAACGCGCCAAGATCCGGATGGCACCGAGGTGGTGTCCAGCAAGTTGCCGCACTGGTGTGGCCATCCTACAATGCTGCGCCGAAAGTCGGCGTGGGGCGCCCCGTTGGCCTGTGAGGTTGCGTCAGTCAGTGGGGGCTGTTTGAGAAAGCAATGTGATGCTGTGCGTCGCCCCCAAGATGGAGGCTCCTCGGCTGCAGTGGGGCGCCCCTTGGTGTTTCACTCGCTATCCAGCTGAGTTGCGTCCGCACTTGCGGCTACAGTAGGCCGAAGGAAGCACAACGCGCCGAGATCTGGATGGCACCGAGGTGGTGTCTAGCAAGTTGGCGCACTGGTGTGGCCATCCTACAATGCTGCGCCGAAAGTCCCATGGTCCAGCGGAACTTTTTTCCTTTTCCTTTCTGCATCTTGTCCCACAATTCGTTTGACCTTTAGACACGACCAGGTCCCTGAATGTGTGCAGGGGGACGCTATTGATTGAATCAAAATGGCGGCTTCACACAAAGCTGACTCAAGCGTTACTGGTGATGCTATACAGACAAAAAATGGTTTTCAGTTTGTACATTCTTCAGGATTTTTCCATCCAAGTCTGCTTGAGAGTTTGTAGAACAATGGCTTTAGATCTTGCCCTCCCCTCTTTTGACTGTTGGTCTTGTTGCCTATCTCTTCTGTTGTCATTTAACTGAACCTTTTTTGACTGCCGAAAGGGGTTCTGGTCCGACCGCTGGTTGGTGGAGACATTTTGACTATATCCTGGACCTGCCCGGCCTCGCCCAAAATGGCGCCGGTATAAATGGGACTTGTAACTTCTTGTTGTGTACTGGTTGCACAACCTTGATATCACGAGATACGTATGCAGTTTTGAAGCACATGGCGGGCGGGAATGAGAATTGATCGAATATTTCGACATCCCTATTGATATTAAGTTCTGATGTGTTATTGATTACTGTACTATTGAAAGTTCGAATTAACGTCACCCATGGTACTTGCCCGCAAATGTATATCTAGATAATTTTATTGTAAGTGGCCCTGTCGTATTTTAATTACAAAATGTACGTCCACCGTTTCCGCAACTGTTAGACACCTTAGTTCTTGCAACCTAATGGCCCGCTCGTTGCGTTCCTCTACAGTGTAAATGTCTCCTCATCATATACGATTCCAGTTTGCTCCGTGACCGGCCCACGTGGTTATAGGCCCGTATTCGTATACTGACATTTTCACAATAAAGGTTTTAAAAACAAAACATGGTAGTAGTATTTACATTGGTAAAGTTTTTAATTTTAGTCACTGTTTTCGAATCAGTAAAAGGCAAGTGAAATAAAGCAGTCCAATTACATGACGGATAAAAGGTATAATACGCAGGAATGCAGTAAAGATAAATGGTCAAGGGCTGTTGTGTTTTTTACTCCTGCAACATAAAGTGATCGATAAGAATCTGATATTCAGGCGTATCGGCGACTAAGACAGCAGGCCGAGCATCTTTTGCACAACGGCTCCGTCATGGGACGAAGAAACGCCCTTTTTCTAGAAAAAGGAATATATTTTACTTGCAGGACAGTTGTAAATTTTCCGGGAAAATACATTAGCCTGGAACATTATAATATATATGTTTAAGAAAAAATAATGTTCGAAAGCAATAAAAAGCGTAATTTTTAGGTCATATGACCAAGCCTTTCATCATTAGAATAACAAAAGTAAAATGAACCAATGAAAAGTTTTATTAACAAGTCACATGACCTGTTATGCTTACATTACGCGCTGCGCCCCGGATCCCTTCCGGGAAGCTGCGCTTCGCGCACTGGAGTACTTCCGGGTGCGCTAACGCGGCGTGTCATATAAAGCATTACGCGACAACGTAGGTCCAGAATATAGTCAAAATGTCTCCACCAACCAGCGGTCGGAACACAACCCCTTTCAGCAGTCTAAAAAGTTCTGTTAAATGACACCAGAAGGGACAGGCAACAAGAACCATCAGTCAAAGAGGGGAGGGCAAGTTCTTCCCTACCGGGTCACGTTGGGGCGCTACCGGAACTGATCGAATTGGTAGTCTACAGTGTTTCTGGATGTTTCAGACTGAAGCTGGCGTTAGCATGAGAGCACCACCATCTCGTATCTCAGTCGTGGGCATTCCTCGAGCAATCATGGCAGCCGCTCCCCACCAGAAGCCTGCGGGAGTCGGGGGCCCCCAAGACTTTTGTAGAATCTTCAAGGCTCAGTGGACGCTTTCGAGAATGGGGCCCAAGCCCTAGCAGACAAGCGTCCGAGTTCCAAGGTGTCCCATGGCCATTTTAGTGGACCACGCCCAAATCTGAAGAGGCGGCCGCCATTTTGAGAGTCCTGTGGCAGCCGCCTACAGTTGCATCGCAAGAGCGGGAGCAACTCAACTACATGGTGAGCGAGACGCTGTAGTCGCAAGAGCGGGCGGTAAACAGCTGAATGGCGGAAGAGGCACAGTGTAGCAAAAGCGGGCGGAATGGCAACTGAAACGGTAAAGGGGCGCCCCACTACAGCGTGTCTTCAGGTCAAATGGATTGTGGGATAAGTTCCAGAATGGAAGAGTCATCAAAAGGCAAAAAGTTCCGCCGGACCCCGGGAGCCGGCCGCCTATGTCGGGGGCGATCTTAGGCCACGCCAGGGCAACACGACTTGGGGAGGGGGCAGAAGTCAAGCGCACCCTCCCAGTCCGCGCCACCACACCGTATGTTGAAAATCTGAAGCCATCGTTCTACAAACTCTCAACCAGCCTTGGATGAAAAATCTTGAAGAATGTACAAACTGAAAACCAGTTTTTGTTTGCATAGCATCAGCAGCAACGCTTGCTATCAGAGTGCATGAGTTTCATGCTCGATCGATTGAGCTAGCCGGATCAGGCAACAAAAAGTAAAAAATAGTTATGTAAATAGTTATTTAATAAAATGTTTTACCCTGTTACTTTGCTGGTGTGTTGTATATATTTATAATATTTGCATAGAGTTTATCGTTATTTTGGGCGGGGTGGGTGGCGGAGCCGAGCTGTCTTGCAGCCATCATGGTGTGGAGCTCAGTTCATCTCACTAGTTTCGTATTTCTCATGAAGGGTTGTTCCTAATGTTTCTATTTTAGTGAGGTCAAAAAGAGATCCCATTAGTGGCCTACTGATTTTGCTCGATTTTTTTTTTTTTTTTAACACGATTTTTCACTATCTGCAAAGACTAAACAGAGTATTGCGGCTTTGTGCTTGTTAGTAAATAGAGAATGAACCAAAGAGAATAAATTCTAAAATAGTAAATGCTTGGATAACAATCAATCAAATGGAGAGACAAGCAGGCACGACGGATTACAACGGGGGCAAAGGCCTGCGTTAACTACCCTTCACTATCTGCAAAGAGAGAGTACTTCTAAGAGAAAAGAGGGGGGGGCAGCGTTTAAAGCACATCAGCGCTGGGACGCTCTCGGGCAGCCATGCGCTATATAAATCCCGCTTTCATTTCATTTCATTTCATTTCATTTCATAAACACGAAAATGTTTTTACCTATCACGTACTTGACATTTGACAGCTTTTGATATTTGTTATTAAAAAACCATTGAAATTCAATGAAAAAACCATAGGTTTTAGCCCATATATAGTTAGGGATTAGCATTTACAAAACCTTATTTTACTCGCATAAAACCATTGAAATTCGCATATATAGTTAGTTGCGCTAACTATATATCGCGCACCCGCAATCCACTGCTGATGATGTCACATATTACATCATTCATGACATGGTCAGTGACATCACTGATGACATCACTGATGACATCTCAAATGACATCACTGATGACATCACTGATGACATCTCAAATGACATCACTGATGACATCAATGATGACATCTTAAATGACATCACTGATGACATCTCATTTGACATTACTGATCACATCACTGATGACATCATTCATGTGATTATACGATGAACCTCTTCAGACTCTGATATAACCTTAGATACACTCAGTGTAAACAGACACTCACAGACTGTCACTCATCCATGGAGTTACTCACACACCTAGTCAGTCATGCAAAGAATCAATCACACCTCCATTTCCTCAACTATACAGTTATACACATCTTACTTATTCAAACATATACGAACACATATTTACTCCCTTATACAATCCCTGATACAAGTTCACAATGATCCATACAGCCACTCACACATTCACTGGCTCTTATGCACAGTAATTTATATATGTCAACTCTCACATGTACTGTGTTTTACATATGTACTTACTTTGACATGTAGCACTGAGATATCCATTCACTCACCAATACACTCGTACACAGTCAACCACCCATACAGCTGTTTCCACATGCAGTTTTGAACCCATAGATCTAGTGAATCAACTGTTCACACATGTATGCACAGAGTCACACACCTCCCAGCCACCCCCACACACACACTCACTCTCCCATACAAATACTTGGACAACCAATCAATAACCCATACAGTTACTCATATAACTACTGATCAACACATGCAGCAGTTCATAGAACAACAGATATAATGATGCACAAATTAAGATAGTTTAGTCACTAACCCATGCACTCAGTGAGACACATTTAATCACTCTCTCATACAGTCAGTCATGCACCTACTAAGTCCTTCATCCAGACACTTATACATCCACTCATTCTTCAAAAAGTAAGACATATTTTAACTTTACAGAAACATACAGTCACTGGATAATGTCATCAGTGATGTCATCAGTGATGTCACTGACCATGTCATGAATGATGTAATATGTGACATCATCAGCAGTGGATTGCGGGTGCGCGATATATAGTTAGCGCAACTAACTATATATGCGAATTTCAATGGTTTTATGCGAGTAAAATAAGGTTTTGTAAATACTAATCCCGAACTATATATGGGCTAAAACCTATGGTTTTTTCATTGAATTACCTACTGGCGATAGCCAGTAGGTATATATAGTTAGGATTTTTTTCCTATGGAATTTTTGAAAATTCTATGTCGAATAACTTTGGCTTATGAGGACAGAATTGGCTGAAATTTTCAGGAAAATGGAACATTTTGTTTCTGAGCAGCCCCTGAAATTTTGGGGGGGTTTCGTCAAAGGGGGGGCCGAGAAAAAAGGGGGGTCCCAAAACGTGTTTTTCCCATGCAATTTTCCATAGGGCGGTTGGCCTCACTTTTAGCCTGAACAGCTGAATGGATTTACACCAAACTTGGCAAAATTGTAGGGACTGGTACCCGATGTGCCTTTGCTATGTCTCAAGATATAGGCTCCAGTGGTTTTTACGAAAATTAACTTTGAAAAATATATATTGGGCTACATTGGGCTATATATATGTTGGAGCCCAAATGTAGCCCAATGTAGCCCAATGTAGCCCAATGTAGCCCAAAGATGGCCACCAGAGACAAAAAAAACCAAATGTAGCCCAAATATCAGCCAGATGTAGCCCAACTATAGCCCAATGACAGATTGTCCCAGAGTGTTCTAAAGAACAACTAGAGTGCTAACAGTCCTACTTATTACAAAGGTATGGCACACCTGAAGCCATCTTGATTGGAATAAAGTGGTAACTCTTAAAACATTTAATTTAAAAAGGAACAAAATGAGGGGGTTCATTTTGCCATAGAAAGTATGATTAGCGAATATATGACGAAATCCCGCATACCATCAGTCCGCAAAAAAAATCCCGCATGTACTATTAGGCCGCAAATTAAAATAACGAAAACTTTTAGAACGAATATGCCTTTAGCATACACTAAACAACTAAACTACCCTAAACCCTAAAACACTACCCCCAGCATGACCCTACACTACACAAACACTACAACACTACCCTAAACCCTAAAACACTACCCCCAGCATGACCCTACACTACACAAACACTACAACACTACCCTAAACCCTAAAACACTACCCCCAGCATGACCCTACACTACACAAACACTACAACACTACCCTAAACCCTAAAACACTACCCCCAGCATGACCCTACACTACGCAAACACTACAACACTACCCAAAACCCTAAAACACTACACCCCAGCATGACCCTACACTACGCAAACACTACAACACTACCCTAAACCCTAAAACACTACCCCCAGCATGACCCTACACTACACAAACACTACAACACAACCCTAAACCCTAAAACACTACCCCCAGCATGACCCTACACTACGCACACACTACAACACAACCCTAAACCCTAAAACACTACCCCCAGCATGACCCTACACTACGCAAACACTACAACACTAACCTAAATCCTAAAACACTACCCCCAGCATGACCCTACACTACGCAAACACTACAACACTACCCAAAACCCTAAAACACTACACCCCAGCATGACCCTACACTACGCAAACACTACAACACTACCCTAAACCCTAAAACACTACCCCCAGCATGACCCTACACTACGCAAACACTACAACACTACCCAAAACCCTAAAACACTACACCCCAGCATGACCCTACACTACGCAAACACTACAACACTACCCTAAACCCTAAAACACTACCCCCAGCATGACCCTACACTACGCAAACACTACAACACTACCGTAAACCCTAAAACACTACCCCCAGCATGACCCTACACTACGCAAACACTACAACACTACCCTAAACCCTAAAACACTACCCCCAGCATGACCCTACACTACGCAAACACTACAACACTACCCTAAACCCTAAAACACTACCCCCAGCATGACCCTACACTACGCAAACACTACAACACTACCCTAAACCCTAAAACACTACCCTCAGCATGACCCTACACTACGCAAACACTACAACACTACCCAAAACCCTAAAACACTACCCCCAGCATGACCCTACACTACGCAAACACTACAACACTACCCAAAACCCTAAAACACTACCCCCCAGCATGACCCTACACTACGCAAACACTACAACACTACCCAAAATCCTAAAACACTACCCCCAGCATGACCCTACACTACGCAAACACTACAACACTACCCTAAATCCTAAAACACTACCCCCAGCATGACCCTACACTACGCAAACACTACAACACTACCCAAAACCCTAAAACACTACACCCCAGCATGACCCTACACTACGCAAACACTACAACACTACCCTAAACCCTAAAACACTACCCCCAGCATGACCCTACACTACGCAAACACTACAACACTACCCTAAACCCTAAAACACTACACCCCAGCATGACCCTACACTACGCAAACACTACAACACTACCCTAAACCCTAAAACACTACCCCCAGCATGACCCTACACTACGCAAACACTACAACACTACCCTAAACCCTAAAACACTACCCCCAGCATGACCCTACACTACGCAAACACTACAACACTACCCTAAACCCTAAAACACTACCCCCAGCATGACCCTACACTACGCAAACACTACAACACTACCCTAAACCCTAAAACACTACCCTCAGCATGACCCTACACTACGCAAACACTACAACACTACCCAAAACCCTAAAACGCTACCCCCAGCATGACCCTACACTACGCAAACACTACAACACTACCCAAAACCCTAAAACACTACCCCCCAGCATGACCCTACACTACGCAAACACTACAACACTACCCAAAACCCTAAAACACTACCCCCAGCATGACCCTACACTACGCAAACACTACAACACTACCCAAAACCCTAAAACACTACCCCCAGCATGACCCTACACTACGCAAACACTACAACACTACCCAAAACCCTAAAACACTACACCCCAGCATGACCCAACGCTACGCAAACACTACAACACTACCCAAAACCCTAAAA
The DNA here is from genome assembly GCF_964263255.1 of Lissotriton vulgaris. NCBI lineage: Eukaryota > Metazoa > Chordata > Amphibia > Caudata > Salamandridae > Lissotriton > Lissotriton vulgaris. Next base: position 657,204,016 of record NC_141694.1, on the reverse strand, counting down.
CACTACCCCCAGCATGACCCTACACTACGCAAACACTACAACACTACCCAAAACCCTAAAACACTACCCCCAGCATGACCCTACACTACGCAAACACTACAACACTATCCTAAACCCTAAAACACTACGCCCAGCATGACCCTACACTACGCAAACACTACAACACTACCCTAAACCCTAAAACACTAGCCCCAGCATGACGCTACACTACTCAAACACTACAACACAACCCTAAACCCTAAAACACTACCCCCAGCATGACCCTACACTAAACAACCACCACAACTCTACACTACACTAACACAACACTACACTACACAACACTACACTACACTACACAATCACTAACCCACGAAAAAATTAACACAAACCCACTTACCTCTCTCGTCATCGTGGTTTTCACAACGCAAATGCATTTACCATACATGCCTTTAAAACGTAATTCTTTGTAAAGGCATGCGCGATAAATGCACATGCGTTTTGAAAAAATGCGGGATAATGGTATGCGAGCTCAATGACCTTGCGGGATAATGGTATGCGGACTGAAAGTCTGCGGGATAAAAAATGCGGGAAAACGGCTGCAAACCATGATTAGCAGCAGACTTCCCTGGTGAGCACTAGCTTTACTACAGTGATCTAATGAGCAACTAGAGTGCTAACATTCAGAATTTATGGCAAATGTGTGACACATCTGAATGCCTTCTTGATAGAACCAAAGTAAACAAGCATTGAAAATGCAATAGATCTCGCCCTCGTTTAAGTTAAAGCCATTCTGTTTGTAATGAGGTGGCTTTTTAGCTTTGCTTTTATTAGTGTTTTTAAAACTTTCATGTAAATAACATGCATATGTATGCATATATGTATATGTATGCATGCATTTATATTTATATAGATATGCAGATTACATATGTTTATATATGTATATTACCTACTGGCGATAGCCAGTGGGTATATATAGTTAGGATTTTTTCTCTATGGGATTTCTGAAAATTCTATGTCTAATAACTTTGGCGTTTGTGGACGGAATTGGCTGAAATTTTCAGGAAAATGGCACATTTTTTTCTGAGCAGCCCCTGAAAATTTGGTGGGGTTTCGTCAAGGGGGGGCCGAGAACAAAGGGGGGTCCCAAAACGCGTTTTTCCCATTCATTTTTCCATAGGGCGGTTGGACTCACTTTTAGCTCGAATGGCTGAATAGATTTACATGAAACTTGGCAAAATTGTAGATATGGTTTGCCCGACGTGCCTTTGCTATGTCTCAATATATGTGCTCCAGTGGATTTTGAGAAATTAACGTTTAAAAAAATATATATATCTGTGACAGCGCTCCGGTTAGCGCCCCGGTTCGCGTACCTGACGCGTAACGGAACTTCGCGAAGCGAATCTGATTGACTCTCCGGTGTCTGTCAACATTCTAAACAAACCGGAGCAGCCGCCATCTTGTCTCTCGGTACGATCGAGAGACAAGATGTGGTGAAAAACGAAGGGGGAAATGAAGGAAAGGGGGCAAGGTAGACCACTCCTGACCCCCTAGGATTGATGAGGGGGATATTAAAGTGCCCCGCAGGGCAAAAATTTTTGCGATTTTACGCCGTAGAGGCGCGTCCCGGTACGCGAACCGGGCAGCTCACCGGGCAGCTAACCGGGCAGCTAACCGGCAGCGTAGCTGTCAACATTGTAAACAGTCCGGAGCGGCCGCCATCTTGTCTCTCGGTAGGTTCGAGAGACAAGATGTGGTGAAAAAAGAAGGGGGAAATGAAGGAAAGGGGGCAAGGTAAACCCCTCCTGACCCCCTAGGATTGATGAGGGGGATATTAAAGTCCCCCGCGATTTTTCGCGGTAGAGGCGCTTCCCGGTACGCGAACCGGGCAGCTAACCGGCAGCGTAACGGGAGTCCGCCATCTTGTGTTTTTGGAGCGTCCGGTTCGCGTACCGGGTAGCGTCCCGGTAAGCGTAACAAGGGGAAAACCAAGAGAAACAGTAAAAAAAAAAAAATTAAGGGAATAGATTTCCAGCAAACTTGGCAAAATTGTAGGGACTGTTTGTTTGATGTGCCTTTGCAAGGCCTCAAGATATGTGCACGTGTGGATTTTGTCTAATTAAGGTTAAAAAAAATATATATATCTGTAAGCGTGCTCCGGCACGCTTACGTTACGGGTTTTGTTTGCGCTGCAGAACCGATACGTCACGGTTATGCGACGCGTCATGAGGCGTCTCACGTGGCTACGTGATACGTCACGTAATAAAGAATATATTTTACAGCTATAGATATTAGCTTTTAAAAAACCAATGAAATTCACTGAAAAAACCATAGGTTATAGACCATATATAGTTAGGAATTTGCATTTACAAAACCTTGAAAATTCACTGAAAAAACCATAGGTTAGAGACCATATATAGTTAGCTGGACATTTTATTGACATAAAACCAATGAAATTCCATATATAGTTAGTTGCACTAACTATATATCGCGCACCCGCAATCCACTGCTGATGATGTCACATATTACATCATTCATGACATGGTCAGTGACATCACTGATGACATCACTGATGACATCTCAAATGACATCACTGATGACATCACTGATGACATCTCAAATGACATCAGTGATGACATCATGACACACCAATACCAGTTACTACATACGCACTCACTGATTCCTACGTCTACACACACATTCACTCATTCACCCATACAATCACTCATACATACAGTCACTCATTATTACAACACTATCATATGCACTCATACACCTATGCAGACACTCACACACTGCCACTCATCCATGGAGTTACTCACACACCTAGTCAGTCCTGTAAAGAATCAATCACACTTCCATTTCCTCATCTATACAGTTAAACACAGAACACCATACTTCAGTGACATCACTGATGACATCACTGATGACATCTCAAATGACATCACTGATGACATCTCAAATGACATCACTGATGACATCATGACACACCAATACCAGTTACTACATATGCACTCACTGATTCCTACGTCTACACACACATTCACTCATTCACCCATACAATCACTCATACATACAGTCACTCATTATTACAACACTATCATATGCACTCATACACCTAGTCAGTCCTGTGAAGAATCAATCACACTTCGATTTCCTCATCTATACAGTTAAACACAGAACACCATACTTTTCACACATATACTAACACATACTTACTCTCTTATACAATCACTGATACAAGTACACATTGATATGCACAGAGTCACACACCTCCGAGCCAGCCACACACACACTCAGTCTTCCATACATCCACTCATTCTTCAATATGTAAAACATATTTAAACTTTACAAAAACACACAGACACTAGATGATGTCATCAGTGATGTCATTTGAGATGTCATCAGTGATGTCATCAGTGATGTCATTTGAGATGTCATCAGTGATGTCATCAGTGATGTCACTGACCATGTCATGAATGATGTAATATGTGACATCATCAGCAGTGGATTGCGGGTGCGCGATATATAGTTAGTGCAACTAACTATATATGGAATTTCATTGGTTTTATGTCAATAAAATGTCCAGCTAACTATATATGGTCTCTAACCTATGGTTTTTTCAGTGAATATATATATATATATATATATATATATATGTGTGTGTATATATATATATATACACGTGTTTGTGTGTTAATATTATATAAGTATATATTTATATATGTATTAAGTATTAGTGGAATATATTTAATTTACGTTATGTTACATTGATACATTAAAATATTTAACATTTACTACTTAAAACTGGATTTATATAACAACCAATTTTTTTTCAATTTTTTGACGATATTGGTGTCAAATTATATTTTTTACCAATATGTTTGTGCTTAGCATTACAAGTATAGGGGCACGATATTATGGTAAACGATGTTTTTGACACAATAGTTTTGTCAATATGTTATGTCAGTGATCCGTCTAAAGCCCACTCCATCCAAACATGCAAGGGCTGTTAGGTGGGCAAACCCCTACTATGCACAGTCAGTACTGATTGAGCAGACTATGCATAGATCCTACAACCCCCCAGAGACCCAAGTCCCATTAGGTGGACAAGCCTCTACTACGCACAGTCTGCACTTAGGGGCCGATTACAATGTCCGCGGTCAGAACGTAAACCGCAGGTCATTCCCACTCGGTTTTGAGCAGCTCTTGGAGTATTGCTGTCAGTCGGAACCGCATGATAACCCCCTATGGGCGGCGTTTCCGCCGTCTGGATTACGAAGTCGGATTTAGACAGCCTTTCCGTGCCGGCCTTTCTGACAGGAAAAGGCTGTCAGAAAGCAACTTTGGGGGCCCGTGGCAGGGCACCCTTGCCCCCATGGCCTAAAGTTGGTGGGCAGTTTACGGCGGTAGAACAAGCTCCCCTAGGTAACAATGGTAATGTGACCAAACAGTGTTCAGTCACATCGCAATCTGTCGGTTGGTCCCGAGTCCGAGACGTGTCTGTAGGAGGCATTAGGACCCCTCAAATGTAAATGTAAATGAGCTTGTAAAGCGCACTGCTACCCGTAGGTTTCCTGGCACTGTATAGCGCTGGGGAACACGTCCTGGCTTTCCCTGTGAGATGGCCCCTGTTGGGCACCCCCAAGGTGAAGCAAAGCATCCCCGGCGTTGATGGGGCCGTTTGTGGAGATTAAGCAAGCTATTGCCCAGAGTTGCTGAGTGGGATCCATGGTTAGAGTGGCACCGAAGGCGAGATTTATCGAGCCCGCTGACATTGGCCCCAACACCCTGCCGCATCGGGAATTGAACCCTGGTCCCGGGCTGACCTCTGCTTCTGGGTCTGCCGCCTCTAACCAGTGAGCCACACTACTCCACTACTCCAATCCTTAGTGCGCAGACTTTGTGCTGAACCCTTTCCCTCCATACACACAAATGCTATTAGGTGGGCAAACTCTTATTATGCATAGTCTGTGCTGAGTGAGAAGGCTGTGTGTAGAGACCACTCCCTCCACAGGCCTATGCTTCATTAGATGGTTAAGCCCCTACTATGCTCAGTATGTGCTCAGTGCGCAGACTTTGTGTAGAGCCCATTCCCTTCACAGATTCAAGCCCCATTAGGTGGGAAGCCCCTACTGTGCACAGTCTGTAGTACGTGCGCAGAATGTGCATAGAGCCCACTCCCTCCAAGACATCCTGTCCCCTTAGGTGGTCAAGCCACTATTACGCACAGCCTGTGCTCTGTACGCTGTTCTTCATGGAGACCTCACTCCCTTCAGACACTACTACAGAGAGGCTGCATTCTCAGTTCACTCCCTCCACATACTCAAGCCTCCTTATGTAGCAAAGGGCCTACACCATACAGTTCGGTATATTAGTAATATTTTACTTTCCATCATAAAAACCCTAGACATTTATTGAAAAAACTAAATAAAATAAAAAAGTTAAAGTGACATTATAGTTAGGGGTGGTATTAACTGGTTACTTTACACAAAAACAATTCTTGAAATTCACAGAAAAAACAAAGGTTAAAATTGGGTTATAGTTAGGTGAAAATGTCAGTTAAAAATATAATTTTAAACAAAAACAAGCTCTTAAATTCATCAGATATTGTTTACTGATCTGACTATAACTTGTAATATATTACCTCACTCATGACAAGTCGAAGCCCTGCCAACAAGTCCCCTCTAGAAATGACTTTGAAATGTCATCAGTGATCTTATCAATTACGTCATTTAGCATGTCAAGAGGGAAGCACTAAATGAGGTCATAAGCAGTACATGGTAGGGGCTCATGGCATTGTTATTTCACTAAACTTTAACTGCAATATTTCAGTGTTTTCTGGTTTGTGACTGCGGTACCAGCCAATGCTTTAGAAATGACTGCAAGCTTGGCAGTCATTTCTAAATTTGGCAGGCAGTACCTCAATCAGGGTAACGGAGTAATTTACTGTCTCCCTGATGGAGAAATAGAGCCTGCCATAGAATAAATCCGGACCTTAATTCCTCTGAGTGAGAAAGCAAAAAATGGCATCTCGCTAAGCTCTAACCTTGACATGAGCCCTGCATACGAAACTAAAACATACGATAGGATGACAATCCAGATGGTAATATCCTCGATTCAACCAGTGCTATCTGGAGACTTCCCGAATGCACACTAAGAAAGCAACGTAGATAGAATAGGCAGTCCTTGATTTCCATAGAAGCAGACTATAGCAAATACTACAGACTGTCTGTTACAAAAATTGTCAGTGATCCTTAGGCTCTGATCCAGCAAAGGTTCCTTTTCACAGCCTGTGAACATGTTGAACATGTTGAGTAACTACAGCTGTGAGGCTTAGTAATTCTGGTACCAACAATTATTACAAAATGGCATCAACCGAGGCCTTCAGGCCCACACTGAGCAAATACCAGTTCTGCTCTTCTTCACCTTGCCCCCTTGCAAGCACATCTGGTGTTGGGTAGAAGAAAACCTCTCATTTAGCAGGATTGAAGTGGTAGATGAATGCCCTAAAAGTAGTATACCAACTTCATGTACCCCCCAGAGAGTAGGCACTTTCCATCTTTTACCAAATTCAGAACTCTACTGCTCCCTATCAGTCTCCTGGTGAGCATGATCACGGATGCGCAAGCAAGGTCCAGACTGTTTGGATGCCCAGCACGTGTTGAGCCTGGTATCCTACTATATGCCACCTGACTGTTGAGTAAGACCAATGTCTTCCAATGAATCCTCCCAACCTATGGTAAGCTCTCAGCCTGGTCTACAGTGTGGGTTTTAGGCATACGTTGTGGGATTCATTTCCTGGAATATTAATGCTTGAGTTTATCTTATCTGCCTGATCTGCCAATCGGAGCTCCAAAGCACATTAGGCAATCTGAATTGCAAACACAATGACTGTTTTCAACCTTGAGATATTATGTAAGCAAACTCAAAAAGCACAATGTTGCTTGTGTACATTTTCAGCTGGTAACTCTGATATACTAAATAGAGTCCATCAGTCCAACACAAGCATCTGACACGATTGTAATGTGGGTATTCATTTATGGATCTTTTTGGCCCTGGCATGAATCATTCTAGCTCCGTTGAAGGACATCTCGTCCTAGAGTGAGTTACTAGATGCCAAGGTTAGAAGGATGGGAAAATGCTCTCTTGTGACTTGGGTGTACAGGCATATCCATTCTTCAAGAGCCAAATAATTTCCAGCCCTAAATAAATAGTATACATTGTTTATTGTTCTGCATCTGCACATGAAGACCACGTAACAAGCAATAACCACAGCAGCAATGACATTTTTGCAAGAAGCATGGTGCATAACATAGAACTTCAACATACACACATATTCATACAGGTGCTCCAGCCCAACAGGCTCTCCTTCTAAACTAATATCTGCACTTGGACTTTGAATGTGTACATGCCAGGCATAATCACATCAGGTTACTGTGCCTTGCCTCAACGATTGGTGGTAAAGCTGGCATTCTAGAGTGCCGGCGACAGGCTCCTTAAAAAACTTTTACCCCTCGTTGGCTGCATTTTTTAAAATGTATTAAAAAAAATTAAGGACTGATAACACAGGCTCTAGTTTATACTAAAAAGTAGTAGAGCCGTTGTTTTTTTTATTAACGAAAAATAAATCGGGGGACAGTTTTATAACACTTGACGCTGCGCAAAGCAGCAAGACAACCACTTGCTCTGGATCAAATGGAGAGGGCAGGAATGAGCCATATATACTGAGATATGATGCATTCCTGCTCTCTCTCTGCACTGGCACAGTGTTGCCCACAGTGTTAACTGCCAAGCACCAATGTAGCTGCAATAGTGCCTGCGTTGCTGATATGATTGTTTTTATGCAGAATGGGACACCTTCCTGCACAAAAACAATACTCTGAGGATTGTTCCTTTTTCTATGTGTTCTGAGAAATGCAGCACACATAGAAGGCGAAAAAAATTCAGAGAAATAAACATTTTTTTCCTCTTTACGCCTTTACTGGGAAGGTGTAGTATTTTGACACATTCCTAGGTTTACTATTGTTAGTAAATCTGGGAATGCGACAAAATCCATGATCAGGGCCGTAGCCACGAGGGGGGGGGGGGCATTTGAGGGCAGGCCCAGCCCAAATTAATCTTTGGCCCCCCTAAATATCAGAGCAACTGCCACAGTATATCGTTACAGGAGCTCAGAATGTAATTAAGCAATAAAAATGCCTTTACATTTTCATTTTATCTTATTACATTTGCTGTGTGTTCCAAGATAAATGTCATGCTTTGTCTTCTGACAAACTGCTGTCTTTTATTTTAAGTGAAGATGTTCTTTACTATTGTTTCTTTGACTGCTAATTGAGACGATTTTGTAAAGTGAACAATATGACAATCAAGATGGGATACAGACAGAACCACTGGAATTATACGGTGGGGGGATAAACTATGCTGCAAGGTTGACTAAAGTTAAATTATGCACTTTATTGCAGTACATTTTGCTATAGTATCACTTCAATATTTTGTCACTTGTACATGTTAGCACTGTTGTTCAAAGGTTTCACTTCTTTAGTACCAGTTCAACTTTCAAATAGAGATATAAGTAACTGAAAGGGACCACTCAACCTTTGCAAAGGACCTGCCACTGTACGTCAACATGTGTTGCAGCATTTTTTTTATATATATTTTGGCGTTAGAAACAATTTTTTTTGTTAAAATCTGCACATTATACAACAGATGATTGATTATGTGGCAAACACAGCAACTCCATAGTTATGCTGAAAACTCGACAGAATCACACAATTCCAGTGGATTTGTGTACAGGGAGTTCAAAAGGAAGTACTGCATGATGTCAATTTGTTTCTAATTCACAAAAACATTAAATACCAGTAAAGGAACAAATATATCAACATATAGCAGCAGTTATGAAATCACAAAAGAAGAACATTTTGTTTTATTATTCTGAAGTGTGATGGAACTGAAGATTTTATTAGGCTCAAAGAAAAAGTTTGTGATTCACAAATGATAAATATTGTACTGTATTTGTATAGTGCTTACTACCCCTATCTGTGGCACTGAAGCGCTTACCTACATATGCAGCAAGCAAAGTCCTATAGGGTGGTGTGTGGTTGGAAAAGTGTTGTCTTTGTTTTGTGATCCTATGTGGGAAGTAATTCCATGTCCTGCGGGATGGCCACCGAGGTACGGTCATGATGTTATGGGACACAGCTTGTGGAAGTGTGGTGTATGATGAGACACAGATATGCAGTGTATAGTTTTTCAGTACACTGGCAGCTTTGAACAGCTCTGCGGGTTTCTTTATGGCTACATGATTATAGTCTGCTGTCTAGCTACTGCATTGTGTTGTCCAAACAGAAATTTTGAGGTAGATTTACTTACATCTCACGCAACGCAACACAGCACAGCAAGACAACTTGCTGTGCTGCGTTGCCTGAAAGGGAAGCAGAAGAAATGTGCAACATTAATAAAGATATGGAGAATTTCTGCTGTGTCCTAGTGCTGTTGCACTGTGTGCAACTTTGCTCCAACGCAGGCACTCTTGCACCATTGTTTAAGAGTGTCTCCATTAAGGGCACAACTGATTTTGTGCAGAGAATACTATTAAACTGCACACTGGCAATGTGGGCTCCAAATGGTGCAATGGTATGTAATTAATACAAATTCTGTTCCCTCCAATGCTCTACTTTTGTGATCCCAATGCCATTACAACACACCATCTGGTGGTACAAAATTGTATCTAGGAGGATTTCTGAGATAACAACAGGAGCCAACTCTGGGTGGATGACTACATTTGGATATTGATCAAGCACTGATGCAAAATGGATTGGCATTTTTTGAATAAAATTGGATTCAAAGCAACTCGCAAGTCTCCTGAATAACTTCTATTTGCCACATCATGACTACTTGATCTATTGCTGGATAACAGTTTAACCATCTGTTGATTTTGGACCAGATAATCCAGTATAGTAGGGAGACGCTTCGTGGAGCGGTGGCGGCGGTGTGTTGGGGGCTGCAGTTCTGAACCATCTGTCCCAGGAGCCCGTGGGAGTTACCAGCGCCTGCACCAGCCCTCCCTTCCCGCCCGGAGCATTCTAAAGCAGTTTGCGCCTCCCGCTTCGCGGGAGACGCTTCGTGGAGCGGTGGTGGCGGTGTGTAGGGGGCTACAGTTTGGAACTACCTGTCCCAGGAACTCGTGGGAGTTACCAGCGCCTGCACCAACCCTCCCTTTCCGCCTGGGGTCTCATAAAGGACAAACGTCACTTCCGGCCCGCGGGACACGCGCGGGCTAAGCCCGGGCAAAGGGCGGGCCAACTGTGGCCATCCGGGACCAGAGGAGGCCGGCTGGGTCCCCCATTTCATCTGCTGATCGATGCTGCTGGCCCCCAAAGGTACTGTACTCTAAATTCTGCCATCCGAGGGGGTGCATGGAGTCCCTGTTCATCCCTACTGGACACTTCTTGTTCCACTTTAAGGGACCATTTGTCGGCTCTCATTGACATTGCCTTTGATCCGCTGCAAGCAATCCCTGTTTGTTTCCATTTATTTCTATTTACCTGGTACGGGAAAATGGAAGGATATGGAGGGAGGGGATGTATCCTCCAGTAAAAAGGGAAAAAAGCTAAAAAAAAATGCCCCATGTAGCAATGAATTATATGTTCCAGAATTGAAGACATAGTTAATGATTGCGAAGAGGTTTTAGCCGGAAACAGTACTGAGGTTCTAGATGTTCCTGTGCAAAAGTCTGTTAGGGTTCCACCCAAGCCGCAAAGAAAACAAATTCCTACCATGTTTGCCAAACAGAACCCCCGTAAGCAGAGCTCCAGCGCTTCGCCAAAAGCAGGACCAGACCCAGATCCTACTGTGTATAAGGCACCAGAGTCAGAACCTCGTGAGGGGCCAGACCAGGATCAGGTTATGATGCCTTTGGTCCCATGTACAAATAGGTTTGCTACCCTAGATTTAGATCCTGCAGACACAGTAGATACCTCAGAATCTGCAGCGAGGGGTAATCCTGACAGAGCTACTGGGGGGAGAGATGCTAGTTGTAACCTATGCATGACCACCAAGTTGGAGCTCCTAGATAGGATCCAGATCCTGGAAAATTTAGTGACATCCTTAACCGCGAAGGTGGAGAGTCTAGCACAGGGGAGTGTGGTCAGGTACCTAGACTCTGTTCCACCTACCCCACGGGGGCAACTTAAAGCTGCTAACAAGGCAGGTTATGATCAACTTAGAGAGGTTTCTTCAAATGCCCCCTCTTCAATGGTTAATGATCCAAAGGGTGGTGGGAGGGTAACTAGACAACCTTACATTTCTAGCTCATATGCAGACTCTGTGAGGCGCAGTATGCCAATAGGGCCTTCTGTGGGACAAGCCCCACCCACGTGGCTCAAGCAACCAGTGGTTCGCCCTATTCCAGCTGCGAACAGGTTTCCGTTACACATGGGCGCACAAAACATTCCACCACACCGTCTCTCTGCTAGGCCTATTGTTTACATGACTCATGTTCCTAAATTGGTCACGGAAGGGGGCTACGAAAGTAACGAGTCGATTCACAACAAAACAATTCACTGGCCGAGGCATACAATGGGGTGCAGATCTATCATAAGAGAAGACATGGCTAGAGTGAGGCGGATCACTAGGGCTGACTCCACGACGGATTGTGTGGAGATTGAATTCCTGGACCCTACTATAGCAGAGAATCTATAAACTCTTGATTATAGAACATCTCCTCCCGAACACTCTTCTATCCATATCCGCACGTTTCCTTTCTGGCCGCAGGCCCATGTGCCAGAGGACTCCGGGTTGAGCCAAATTGACTGACTAGACAGTGCACTTACTCTTCCCTTGGGTTTCGATCCACTCTCACTAGGTGGGGAAGCCATGAGAACAAGCTCCCCCTGACCGAGCTGCTGATGTCTCTATGACCAATAGGGAGACCGCACCTGACAATCTTGGTACAGTGGGGAAAGGGTTATCATACGATGCCAATTCCAGCAACAAAACACCGGGGGTTCTTCAGTCAATATCCTGGAATATAGCAGGCCTTCAAAAAAACTTAGCCGATCCCGAATGGAATGAATTCATAGGCAACTATGATATCATTCTGTTCCAGGAGACATGGAGTTTGGACCCTCCTTATAAACCGGGGTTTACCACATATCACCTCCCCGCGACCACCTCGGGTTTGGGGACGCCCATCGGGGGGACTCCCATCTGGGTCAATATCGAGCTGAACTGGCTAGTATCTAACCATGATACCCTATCCCAGGGCATCCTCCATCTATCTACTGGAGGGGATTAAAATAATGCTCACTCGGAAATTTTTAATATCTATGCCAGAGGGTCCCCAGGAGCCCAAGTTAGCTCTACTCTAACAATTCTTGATACGGAATTGTCGGCCATCACCACTGATACAGGGATCATCGTTGCTGCCGACTTCAATTGCACCTTTGAGCCCCTGTGCAGTGACGATATCTTGGCCACTGGTGATGAGGACTCCAAGTGGGCTATTCCTCAACTTAGCTTAGTCCCAATAAAGAGATGGTCCCAAAGAGCCGTACAAATTAACGCTCTGACGTTGGAGCACAACTTACGAGCAGCAAATGGCAGAACCCGATTCGACCCCGTGGGAGCATACACCTATAATAGATCTAGTTTCCCATCACGCATCGATTACATACTACTTGATGTGGGGTTGTGGGCTGACCTTATTGATATGGTGGTGATTCCCGGGTGCGACAGCGACCACAATCCTCTATGTATGCAACTGACGCAAGCTCGAGCCACTACCTCTATTGAGCTGGCCAGTTCCACGAGGCTGTTGACAAGGGAGAAAACGCCCTCTAATTGCAGCCGCCGCTTGAGATGGCACAAGGTTGCTAAGCAGGAATCAATACTGGAAACCATCAGGGAGGTTATGGAACAGAGCATCGTAAAGCTCGATGCTATATCGAGTCCCATCTCAGTGGCCACACAGGATTCGAAGCTCACAGAGGTATACCAGGAGACTCTGGGGAAGGTAGGGGAGTTTTTCCTGATTAAAGAAAAAGGTGGCCGCAAGGCACCCCGTCCAAAGGCCGAAAACCTGTGGTACTCAGAGATATGTGGGGTAAGGAGACAGGAGCTGTCAATGGCCCTAAGAGCAAAAGATCAGCCTAGTATAATTGTAGCGAGAAAGACCTACTACAGGACCATTGACCAAGCCAAGCGTCTGTGGGAAGAAACTCATTGGCAAGAACTAAAATCCGCAGCAAGTTGAAAGACTCATCCAGATTCTGGGAGTTAATCAGCATTAGTACAAGGAAAGGAGTAGACCCTATATCAAATCATATAGCAGGGCGCCAAGGTTTGAGCATTTCTATGGCTTGTACTCCAGCGGGGCCGGGAATGTGCCAACAGAGCAAGAGACTGGGTTGGCTTTTCCCGAGTCCCATAAGCAAGGGGAACAGTTTGGGCTAAGAGAGGTCTTATCGGCATTGGCAACAATCGTGCCGGGTAAGGCTGCCGGTCCTGATGGACTCCATGGTGATCTAATTGTCTATGATAAAAACCTCTGGGCGCTTTTTATTCTCCGGATTCTCAACCTCCTTGTGAGCGGTCACCCAGTGCCAGACTCCTGGAAGGGTGCAGAGGTGGTGACCATCTATAAGAAGGGGGATAGGGAGGATCCTGCCAACTACAGACCGATTAGTTTGATCGACGTAGCTCCGAAAGTGGTTGGCAGGATCCTCCTGACAAGACTGAGGACTTGGATTGATGAGGATGGCATTTTGTCACACTTCCAGGCAGGGTTCAGACAGGTGGTTGGCACAGAGGACCAGGTCTTCAGATTTTTTGCAATTTACTGGAAGTCTTTTACTATCGAAAAAGGCAGCCTCTATTTGGCGTTCATAGATTTAAGAACGGCCTTTGACCTGGTCCCTCGTGCCAAGCTATGGCAGGTACTGTTCGATCTTGGCACCCCCCCCCCGATCTTGGACCTCATCAAACGTCTCCATGAGGGGAACTATGACGGAGTGAGGTGATGTAGCCAGGGCCAACTGACTGAGAGGATAGCGGTTGAGATGGGGGTCCACCAGGGTTGCGTTATGGCCCCGACCCTGTTCTCCCTATTTGTTAATGGGGTGGTGGACCATTTGAGGGAGGACACGGCCGATGCCCCAACCCTGGCAGGGGAAAAAACGCCCACGTTGCTTTTCGTTGACGATACCCTCTTGGTCTCAAAAAGCCCTATGGGCTGCAAAAACTACTCGTCCGCTTCACCCAGTTCTGTGATGCCAGAGGCCTGACTATAAATACATCTAAAACAAAGTTAATGGCACTGGCACCATCGAAAAGTTTTAGAAGCAACATTAGGTTGAATGATTCCCCTCTGGAACTTGTCAAAGCTTTCGACTACCTGGGAGTGCAGATTAACAGCCGGATGAAGTGGTCCTCCCATCTGGCAAAAATGCTGCTTAATCATAAACGCGTGTCAGGGGCCATTGCAAAACATCAGCGCCTTTCCCATAGTCGACCTGTGGCTCCTGCCAGTAAGGTCTACAAGGGAAAAGCCTTGCCCTCATCTCTAAACGGGGCGGAACCGTGGGGTTTTGAGAATGTTACAGACTTAGTAAGATCAGAGAACAAGTTTCTTAGGGATCTGGTCTCGCTCCCTCCATCGACCCCACTAGTCCCGCTCTGTTATGATCTCGGGAGACATCCAATAAATGAGGTGGCAAGGCTGCTCCCCTTTCTGTTTTGGACACGCCTCAGATAGACCCAGGAGCTATGTCACTATGCCTCTGCACTGACTGAACTGATTCAACTGCATTTAGGCCATAAGAAAGTCTGGCTATCCAAATTGAAACAGCTAGTGGGGGATATTGGATTGGGAGAGGCCTGGGTGAGCCAGAACCCACCATCTAAACAAGTTGTAAAGAAGGCCTATTTGGACTGGGTTTCTGTAGCTGCAACAAGAAATCAGAATCACGGTACCCTGACGGAATTTTTTTTAGATGTGAAATCTGTACCTAAACTAGAATCCCTCCTGGATCTTATTGAGTCCCCGAAAGATAGGGCACTATATCTGAAGTTTAGGTTTGGTACCCTCCCACTGAATGATTTTAGAGCAGGCTGGAGGAAGTCAAGTGAGAGTGACACAGGGTGCCCGGGCTGTGCCTCCCCTACGGAATCTGTCGCTCATTTTCTCTTCGCCTGCCCAGTGTATGGTCAGGCGAGGAGAAAATGGCTGAAACCGGTTTGCTCCAACTTGGGATGTAAAAACTATAGGGAGGCACTGCGTATCCTAATATCTGAGACCTCGATCCCCAGTGTGATTTGTGGGACAGCTAAGTACCTGGGCTGTGCCTGGTTGACAAGAGCGAAGCTTTCTAGGGTGAACCAAGTCCAGGCTGTGGAATCTTAGATTGCCACCTTCCATCGATTTGTACTCTGCTTTTTATGACGAACCATTTTTAAATTTATGTCTAGTATTTTTTATATGATCAATTGTATATATTAAATATTGAGGATTGACTACGCTATATATTTTTATATATTGTGTGAATGTAATAACGAAGGGCTGTCTCTCTTCTCTTTCCTCTTTTTAAATAGTTTTTATACTTTTATGATATCTTATATCGAATAAAGTTATATAAAATACGTATAGAATTGAACGCTCTTTTTCATTTGTTATTTCTTGATTTTGTGCAAAGCAAAGCACCTTTCTGCACAAAAAAAAACATTTAGAGGCATATTCCTCTTTCTATGTGTGTTGCAGAATGCAGCACACATAGAAAGATTCAGTAATAAGGAGAATTAAAGATATTTCTTCTTGTTGCACCTCTCAGGGGAAGGTGTAGCATTTTGACACATGCGTAGGATTACTATGGGTGCTATATCTGGGAATACACCAAAATCAATGGGTGGATGCATGGAAATGCCCATGCTCCACCTGTGGAATGCCTTCCAAATGCAAGGTAACTCAAGGCAGCACTATGCGCTGCCTTGCGTTACTTTGTATTTACTAAACCACGTAAATCCATGCAAAGAAGCTTTGCATTACTTAGTAAATACCTAAAATAAGTTTGTGTCATCTCACATCTGAAAGTCCTTGTGACATGAAAAAAGTGGCCATAGTATATAGATATTTTGGACCTGCAGCCATGGACTAGATTAAAGTCCTCCAATTGACCTGCAGTATGTGAAATATCTCTACAGTTAATTGATGCCCGTTCATCCAGTGATGGCTGGTTTATTGGGTGTAATCAAGACATAAACCCAAAGTATCGGGTTCTTAGAACTAGCTTGAAACTGTGGCTCCTGGCCAATATGGTCAGAAAAGAGCCTGAAAGAAAGAAAAAGTTCTTTCTTGAGTTCCTCACTCACCAGGGTTTCCCTAAGGTGACATGCTTCATCATTGGAGCCATCCCAGCTCTCTACCAACTGGGGCGTGCTGCGACTTACAGAGTTACGTAGGAGCACTTTATTGTGGAAGACTGTGTGGTGCAATGTGTGGTGGAGTGGTGTTAGTGATTAAAAATACCGTGCTAGTGGGCCTCAATGACTTTATTCCAGCTTCTAGGTAGGTATGGTCAAAAATGGGGTTGACACTGTGTACCAATCTATAATGAGAAGGGAATCAGTGTGTGTTCTACATGTTTCGAGCTTCCCCTACCTCTTCCTCAGGACCACACAGGGACCAGTCCTGTGTTTGTCACTCCTCTATGAACCTTATTAGGAAATTAGAAATAAGGAAAATATGGTGAACGCTGCTACTAATGAAGGCATGCGTTGAAATAGATACGATTGCTAGTTCTCGTTGTATATCTGAAATGTAAAAAATAAAGAAAAAGCGTTAGAAATAACTCCCCTCCTTTGAGAGGGGGTATACAATTATACTTCCTCGGTGCACTCATATATGGGTGGTTTGCTCCATATCGGTGCGTGCAAACTTCCAAGGCGCGAGTGATTGTGCCTAGAAGAATCTTAAAAACAAGCAAGTGGGATGTGTGGCGTGAATTCACACATAGAAACAACACAGGACTTGTCATGACAGTACAAACACACACACTGTTTCACACACACAAACAAATATGAATAGTGGTTCTTAAATCATTACTTGTTAACGTGCGTAATGGCACAATGGCACATCATGATCTCGGGGGGGGGGGGGCTGTGGCGGTGTCTCCCTTTGAAACAATCCTGTGTTTGAAGGGTAGAAAGACAGGAAAAGAAAAAAGGATGGCTGCTCCAGTTATTTGCAGTTTTTAGAGTAGTGCTAAGTCAAGGTACTTATAGAATAAAAAGGTTCACGGTGATGCCCTCCTTTGCCTTGGGGCCTGTATTGCCGCGTGGTCTGCTGTGAAGGCTAGACCGCGCAAGTGCTTACAAATGGCCGCCATCGGATGTACTATTGTAAATATGGAGACAATATATATAAAAAATATATAAAAATGGGAGAGTTGTTTGGGAATAAAATCCGTCACTCGTGGTTGTCTAGAATACTAGACACCGTTTATTGTCATTACAGGCAGGACTTCCTGGCCCATATTACCGCATGGTCTGCTGTGGAGGCTAGACCGCGCAAGTGCTTACAACTGGCCGCCATCGGATGGCAAGTGTGGCGGCCATGTTGGGTTGGATAGGCGAACTCTGCCGCGGATGTACTGTTCAAACAACTTGTAAATATGGAGAAAATATATACATTTTCAAGTCAATTATGAGAAAATTGTTTGGAAATAAAATCCGCCACTTGTGGTTGTCTAGAGTACTAGACAGCGTTTTTATCATTACAGGCAGTCATTATAGGGGAACGCCGCGACCTCCTGGGTTGACAGTGGGTCAATGGTTGAATCATTTGGGGAATATTACTCTAAACTTTATCAAAGTTTGTTAATAAATCGTTGGTGAAAGTAGTTATGTTCACAATAGAGAATAATACTCTAAACTTTATCAAAAACCAAAGTCTGTTAATAGAAGTTGAAATTAGTTCTATTTACAATAGGTAGGGAAAGTTGGTAGAAAAAAGAAGTTCGCAGATAAAACGGGGATAAGTATCTTTGGGACTGGGAATCTCTCACAGTATGTCTGTTAATCACTACTCAATGGGTAAGTGTACCTAGTCACAAAAGTATGTCAAGCATATTATATAGACAAGTAGAAAGTCTATTTCAGCCCTGATCACTAAATGTGGCCTGTTCATAGGTTGTATCACGGAGGATAGTGCCTAACCCTGAGTAGTTTAAGGACAGAATGCGCCCCAAGGTATATCATCATTAAGGCCATGTGTGTCGGTGCTGAGTTTGAACACCCAGCACTGTTCTCGCTTGTGAAGTTTCCTTTCTAGGTTTTCTTTGTTGTTAATATGTTCTAACACAACCCATCTTAGATCGTTGGGTGTATGTTGTTTTTCAATGAAGTGGCTTGTCATTCTCGTGGTGGCACGTTTGCATCATACCCACATCATGTTCAGCCACAGACGTGGCTTGAATCTGAAGAACCATCTGGTACATACACGGCCCACATCCACAAACACAAAAGAGGATAGCACCCTCAGGCAGCATCCACTACCAGCAGGCCACTACCCCTACAGTAACTGCAGCGTTGGTCATCTAACCACAGCTACAAAGACAGTTTCCCTAAACAACACCACTTGGGAACTACACCAATTTACAAATTGCAACACTACAGGCGTAGTATACCTGATCACCTGTACATGTAACCTACATTACGTAGGAATGACAATGAGAAAAGTAGGCACACGCATAGTAGAACACAGAAGCAACATATGGAATCACTGACAAAATATCGATCTAGAATATATCGACCTACAGAAACATCAATGCTGAAATATCGAAGGCAAGAATATCGACATCCCATCTACAACATGGTAAGTACAAAAATATCAAAATAAAAATATAGATGTTAAAAATATCGATGAAAAAAATATCAATGTAAAATAAAGTAAATAACACTAATAAAAAAATAAACGTAGTTAAAAATATCTAATAATGTTTGAAATTAATAAATAATACATATATAATAATAATAATACATTAATTAAACATATACAGACAATATATAATATATACTTAACAATAAGTTTTAATAATTATTTTAATAATTTATAAATTAATAACAAATATTATAAATTACAAATACATTTACAAACATAAAACAAAAACATAAATAAAAAGTAAATCATTATTATTAATACATTAAAAAAATTATATATACTTTTAATATTTTTAAAATTAATTATATACTACATTATCTAAAATTATACAAAAAACATTAAAAAGCTAAATAAATAAAAATACTATTCAAAACCCATAACTAATAAAAATATAGTAATAAGAGTGTTGAAAAGCATAGAACTTAAATTTACCATTCCCACTCCAGAGAGTGCAACAGTAGAGAAACCATTGCATAGCAAAGAGGTAAACATTACTATTCCAACTTCAGAGAGTGCAAGTGTAGGGAAAGCGTTGGATAGTGTAGGGGTAAAAATTACTATTCCCACTCCAGAGAATGCAACAGTAGGGAAAGCGTTGGATAGCGTAGGGGTAAAAATTACTATTCCAACTCCAGAGAGTGCAACAGTAGCGAAAGCGTTGGATAGTGTAGGGATAAAAATTACTATTCCAACTCCAGAGAGTGCAATAGTAGGGAAAGCGTTGAATAGCATAGGGGTAAAAATTACTATTCGCACTCCAATGAGTGCAACAGTAGGGAAAGCGTTGGATAGCGTAGGGGTAAAAATTACTATTCCAACTCCAGTGAGTGCAACAGTAGTGAAAGCGTTGGATAGCGTAGGGGTAAAAATTACTATTCTAACTCCAGAGAATGCAAAAGTAGGGAAAGCGTTGGATAGCGTAGGGGTAAAAATTACTATTCCCACTCTAGTGAGTGCAACAGTAGGGAAAGCGTTGGATAGCGTAGGGGTAAAAATTACTATTCCAACTCCAGAGAGTTTAACAGTAGGGAGAGTGTTGGATAGCGTAGAAGTTAAATATAACATAGTTATAAATAATTGTTGTAAATAAAATAATTAATAATTTAATTTTTAAATAACTCTACATCATTTGCAAATACCCATTAATAATTATTAAACACATAATTACAATTAATTAATTAACAATAAATTAACAATAAATACCAATAAATATTAATTTATAAATATTAGTTACCAAATAATAAATATTGAACCCTAAAATATTTTTCAAATCTAAAAACATAATTACAATTGAATAATTAATTACCAATAAATTAACAATAAATACCAAAACATATTAATTAATAAATAGTAGTTACAAAATAATAAATAATGAACACTAAAATATTTTTCAAAACACAAAACATATTAATAATTAATAACTAATTAACAATTAAAATATAGTAAACAATACATTTATTTTTAAATCTAAAAATATTTTTAATGAAACAATAATTACCAATTAATAAAAAATAATTTCCAATTAATAAAAAGTAATTAACAAAAATCTGAATTACCAATTAAAAAAAGTAATTACCAATTAAAATAAGTAATTGCCAATTAAAAAATGTATATACCAATTACAAACATTGATTACCAATTAAAATAATTAATTAATAATTAATTAAAAATAAAATAATTATCAATACTAATTAAAAAAAAATTACTTAATTACAATTATATTACTTCCCACCCAATTCCCCTATAAACCCACAATCGGCTACAAAACTTAAACGCAAAAATGTATTAAAATTAATTTACAATTACAAAAAAATAATAATTACCTTACTATAATAAAATTACTTTCCACCCTATTCCCCTATAAACCCACAACCCGCTCCAGTACTAAAACATAAACTTAACTTAAAAATAACATTATTAATATATAAAAAATAGTGCACATATAATTTAAAACAAATAAAATACTTAACAAAAACATATAACAAATACATATAAAATACATAATAAAATACATAACAATAAACAAATATCGATATTAGTAACATCGAAATTAGTAACATCGATATATTTGATATGGATATTACTAACTTCGATATTACTTACATCGATATAAAAAAATTTGATATTACTTACCTTAGGGTCGATATTCTGTCCAACGATATTCTTCACCTCAATATTCTTCACCTTCGATATTTCCAACTTGATATTACTGTAGGTCGAAATTTCGGAATCGATATTTAGACTGTGCACCCAACATACGATGTAAACGTGCCACCACAAGAATGACAAGCCACTTCATTGAAAAACAACATACACCCAATGATCTAAGATCGGTTGTGTTAGAACATATTGACAACAAAGAAAACCTAGAAAGGAAACTACACAAAGGAAAACAGCGCTGGGAGTTCAAACTCCGCACCGACACACATGGCCTTAATGATGATATTCCTTGGGGTGCTTTCTGTCCTTAAACTACTCAGGGTTAGGCACTATGCTCTGTGATACAACCTATGAACAGGCCACATTAAGTGATCTGGGCTGAAATAGACTTTCTACTTGTCAATATAATGTGCTTGACATACTTTTGTGCCGAGGTACAATTCCCCATTGAGTAATGATTAACAAAAAAACTGTAAGATTCCCAGTCCCCAAGATACTGAACCCTGTTTTATCTGCAAACTTCTTTTTTCTACCAACTTTCCCTACCTCTTGTAAATATAACTAATTATTCTATTAACAGACTTTGGTTTTTGATAAAGTTTAGAGTATTATTCTCTATTATGAACATAACTACTTTCACCAACGATTTATTAACACATTTTGATGAAGTTTAGAGTAATATTCCACAAATGATTGACCCATTGACCCACCGTCAACCCAGGAGGTCGCGGCCTTCCCCTATAATGACTGCCTGTAATGATAAAAACGCTGTCTAGTTCTCTAGACAGCCACGAGTGGCGGATTTTATTTCCAAACAATTCTCCCATAATTGACTTGAAAATGTATATACATCCGCTGCAAAGTTCCGCTATCCAACGCAGCATGGCCGCCACACTTGCCACCCAATGGCGGCCAGTTGTAAGCACTCGCACGGTTTAGCCTCCACAGCAGACCACGCGGTAATACGAGCCAGCAAGTCCTGCCTGTAATGACAATAAACGCTGTCTAGTACTCTAGACAACCACAAGTGGTGGATTTTATTCCCAAACAACTCTCCCATTTTTATATATTTTTTTTATATATTTTCTCCATATTTACAATATTACATCTGCAGCAGAGTTCCGCGTTCCAACCCAACATGGCCGCCACACTTGCCATCCGATGGCAGCCATTTGTAAGCACTCGCGCGGTCTAGCCTTCACAGCAGACCACGCGGCAATATGCGCTGGGAAGTCCTTTTATACTCCCATCGTCTGAGACACGCTAAGATGCGGTCCGGCAGGAAAGCGGCATAGGTGTTCTGGCGCGGCGTCCCCGGTCTTTAAGTAAGTGCTCTTCTTCCCTACAGGTCCAGAGGCAAAGGAGGGCATCACCGTGAACATTTTTATGCTATAAGTACCTTGACTTAGCACTACTCCAAAAACTGCAAATAACTGGAGCCGCCATAATTTTTTATTTTCCTTCCTTTCTACCCTTGAATGACAGGATTGATTCAAAGGGAGACACCGCCTCGCCTCCACGCCCCCCCCCCCGAGATCATGATGTGCTATTACGCATGTTAACAAGTAATGATTTAAGAACCACTATTCATATTTGTGTGTGAAACAGTGTGTGTGTTTGTACTGTCTTGACAAGTCCTGTGTTGTTTCTATGTGTGAATTCACGCCACACATCCCACTTGCTTGTTTTTAAGATCCTTCTAGGCACAATCACTCGCGCCTTGGACGTTTGCACGCACCGTTATGGAGCAAACCACCCATATATGAGTGCAGCATGGGAGTATAATTGTGTACCCCCACTCAAAGGAGGGGGGTTATTTCTAACGCTTTTTCTTTATTTTTTACATTTCAGATATACATTTCAGATATACAACGAGAACTAGCAATCATATTTATTTCAACGCATGCCTCTTTTAGAAGCAGCATTCACCATATATTCCTTATTTCTACTTTCGTATTAAGGTTCATACAGGAGTGGCAAACACAGGGCTCGTCCCTGTGTGGTCCTGAGGAAGAGCTAGGAGAAGCTTGAAACATGTCGACCACACACTGATTCCCTTCTCATTATAGATTTATACACAGTGTCAACCCCATATTTAACCATACCTACCTAGGAGCCTGAATAAAGTAGTTTAGGCCCACTAGCACGGTATTTTTAATCACTATCACCCACTCTACCACACATTGCACCACACTTAGGGCCTTACTAGGATGACGGGCGACTTTGCCCGCCCGTCATCCCATCATAAATCGGGACCGCCCGCCATAAGGGTGGGGGTCCCGGGGGTGCTATTAGGATGTGCCCGCCACAGTGGCGGGCACATCCTGTATTTTCAGTATTGTGGCTGGCGGTGCTCTCTGCACCGCCCGCCACAATGCTGAAAATGCACTTTCACATTGTCATTTACAAAGCGGCAGGCACCGCGTGGTGCCTGCCGCTTTGTAAATGACAATGAAGGGGGGGTACCACAGGTACCCCCATGTGCACCCCCCACCTGTACTTCACTCTGGGGGCCCGCAAGGGGCCCCCAGAGTGAAGACCACATGCCTTGCCACGGCGGCATCGCCGCCGCGGAAAGTCACTGACATCCAGACATCATAATATGGCTATCGGTGTCTATTAGACACCGCCGCCATATTATTCTTTTTCCGCCCCGGCCACAAGGCGACCGGGGCGGAAAAGCGGCGGACGGTCTTTCCGTTCGCCGTGGTCCCCCCCGCCATCCTAATATGGCGGGGGGAAATCTGGTTATGATATCGGGCGGAAGCAATCCGCCCAATATAATAATGGACCCCATAGTCTTCCACAATAAAGTGCTCCTACCTAACTCCGCATGTCGCAGCACGCCCCAGTTCGTAGAGAAAAGGGGGTGGTGATGTACAGAGTATCTGAATTAAGCAAAACACTCCTACCCAGTCCAAAGATCAGGGCTTGATCCATCACCGTTTTTTAGCTCACTGCACCATCCCAGCTCAGAACCTGGCTACATGCAAATTAGTCTGTCCCTGGTCCAGTGCATCATGGGAACAGGGCAGACCAAACTACCAAGCCAATTCTTTTACTGGAAAGGAAAACAAGCTTCCGGGGACCGGTTTCTGGCATTACAGCCGTCTTCGGCCCGGCTTGCTTGAATCCTGATGGTGCAGTGAGCAAGGGACTCACATCTGAGTATACCCTTCCACGCTTATGGTGGACAAAACGATTCAGAAAAGGGGGTGGTGATGGACAGAGTATCTGAATTAAGCAGAACACTCCTACCCAGTCCAAAGATCAGGGACAGACTAATTTGCATGGAGCCAGGTTCTGAGCTGGGATGGTGCAGTGAGCTAAAAAACGGTGATTGATCAAGCCCTGATCTGTTGACTGGGTACGGGTGTTCTGCCTAATTCAGATACTCTGTCAATCACCACCCCCTTTTCTGAACCAGTTCGTAGAGAGCTGGGATGGCCCCAATGATGAAGCATGTCACCGTGGGGAAACCCTGGCGAGAGAGGGGACTCAAGAAAGAAATGTTCTTTCTTTCAGGCTCTTTTCTGACTATATTGGCCAGAAGCCACAGTTTCAAGCTAGGTCTAAGAACCCGATACTTTGGGTTTATGTCTTGATTACACGTCTAAGGAGGGCGACCTAGACTGAAATCCTCCTCCTCCCTCTACTTTATGTACTGGTTTATTGGGTGCACAGTACTGGTGATAGACAACCCTCTTAGCAAAAATGCCTTAATTAAATGTAAGAATGTAAGTTACAGTTGGCTGCTGACCACTGGGTGTTATAGCATTATTATTAGTGTGGCCCAGAAATGTTATGCATGATCTTACATAATTATATAATGCCCTGGCAAAGCATAGGTCAACCCTTCTTAACTTACCTGCTTATCAAAAGTAGTTTGCTGATTGGGTTGTTTCCAACTGGTGGATTGTAAGCTCAAGATTGAGCTTGATGGTGCGACTTTCTTTCCAGATTCTGTGGCTTGGAAGTGGGTGGTGTCGTTGTCTAGGAAATATGCATGTTTTTAACTGTCGTCTGAAGGGTTAAAACTCCTGGATGCTTTGAATGCTTGCTGGTAGTGAGTTCCAGAGCTTGGCAGCTTGTACTGAAAAAGCAGTGCCTTTCTTATGGTAAGGTGGTATGATGATAAATGGTGCAAGCCTGGAGCTCAATGTTCTTATTTGTTTGTATTGCTCGAATTTAGCTTCTAGTTATAGCAGTCGTTTTCATTGGAGGCTTTATCAACAATGCAAAGTGCCTTGAACATTGTCCTCCTTGTTATATATAGTCAATTGAGTGATTGTAAGACTGGAGTTATGTTTTTTTGGGTGAAGGCAGAGAAGACGTCTTGCAGCAGCATTTTGGATGAGTTGTATTTAGTATATGATGATGACAGGTGTGCCAAGGTATAAGATTTCGGCATAGTCCGACTTGGAGAGTATGGGAGGATGCAACATAGTGTTTTCATTGCGTAGAAGGCACTCTGTTTTACATTTTTTACATGTGGTATCATATTTAGGTCAGAATCTATGATTACAACTAGGTGTTTTACTTCTCTTGATCATGTTGAAGAAGCCTCATGTTCCTTAGGCTATACAACGGTAGGCTGGTATGTTTGCCCGAAGGACATATGCTCTGTCTATGTGGCATTTAGCATTAGGTGGTTATTCATCATCCATCTGTTTAGGGCCTGGGGGCAGTCATAAAGCTGTAGAGGTCTTCTCGAACGTTTTAAAAAAATTTATAATTTTGTTGTCATATACATGGTTGTAACAGCTGAGGTTGAATGATTTTATTTGAAAAGTTTTATATAGCGCTGGCTAGACCCAGAGGTATCGGAGCGCTTTATATGAAGATCAGCGAGTTACAGGTTACATAGTTACATCAATTAAATCAAAGAATCACAGAGGGAGGGGAGGGGGAGGGAAGAAAACACAACGAAGAAACAAGGAAAACAGTGGCAGATGACCGGCTGGGTAGGTGACGGCCGAGGGGGTGAAACCAAGGACAGACTCCTCTATAACTGCATATGACAGCTCCACCGGGCATCGGCCAAGGTTGCTCGTGCACCGAGGTACGTAGAAACAGTTTTGGTATCCGTCCAGAGTTACAGGTTGCATAGTTGCATCAATTAAATCAAAGAATCATGGAGGGAGGTGGAGGGAGGAAACACCAAGGTGAAACGAGGAAAACAATGTTAGATGACCGGCTAGGTAGGTGACGGCCAAGGGGGGGAAACCAGGGCCAGACTCCTCTAAAGCTGCATATGACAGCTCCACCGGGAATTGGCCAAGGTTGCTTGTGCACCGAGGTAAGTACAAACAGTTTTGGTATCCGCCCAGAGGGAATCGTCAAAGGTCCATCAAAAGTTCCATCAAAGTACCACCGAACATGGGCCATGTTGATGTGCTATGCATAATGTTCAAGGTTTCAGTCCGGGGCATCATCATAGATCAATTGGCAGAACCCATCCTGGAGTTACTGGGAAGCTAAGACTTACTGTAGGGTTGAAATGCACACAATAGCAATGCTTCCAGGGGAGAAGCCAGGACAGCCATCCTAAGGTCTGGCATATAGACTGTGTAGGCCTGGGGTTGTAGGGCACTTGGTAGGAGTATTAGCTTAATAATAGAGGGTATTTATTGGACCCCTGTGGGACACCACTGTGTTATGTGTGAGGAGCTATATGAAAGGTAGTAGCAACACTAGTTCACTGTTAAAGCTGAGAGGCAAAGGAATCAATGGGCATTAGCTGAACTCCCTTCTCACCTTTCACATATGATATGTCAAACAACAATTTGTGGCATGTAGAAATTGCACAACATTGAGTCATGTTGTTCTTAAGCCAGTAACTTTCATAGCACTTCCTATTCCTGACACATAATTATTGTCACTTCTTAAACCTACCAGTCAAAAGCAATTTCTAATCAGGAACCACCAGATTCCAATATGGCACGGTGCTTCAATTAGCTATTGTGCTGGGGCCGAGTTATCACAAGTCAGATACAACTTACATTTGACTGACATTGCTTTAGCCTACACTAGCCTGTTGTGAAATATAGTCTGTCAAGATAATGTATCTGCTCTTGAAATTATTATTTTGTTTGCAGGAACTTAAATAGTTTCTTAGGTTACTGTGCCTGTTGCAGAGGACAGCAAATACTCTTTGACACCGTCCCCCATGAGGATCTCCTCACCAGGCTCCGTGACATCGGGCTAGGGGGGACGGTGCTCAACTGGTTTTCTTCCTTTCTGGCCAGCCGCCGCCAGACGGTCTGGGTCCCACCCGGATCCGCCGAGATGCCGCCATTGGGAGTCGGAGTGCCTCAGGGCTCTATTTTGAGCCCCACTCTATTTAACATCCTTATGACCCCTCTGGCGACATTGGCGGAGTCCTATGGGGCCCGGATCGTCTCTTATGCTGACGACACTCAGCTCCTTTTCACCTGTCGCAAGAGCGAAGAGTTCGATGGAGAAAGGATCCGTGAGTGCCTTGGGGCTGTTTTTAGCTGGTTTTCACACAACAGCCTTAAGTGCAACTCGGACAAATCTGAAATACTATTCTTCGGATGCCCATCAGAACCAGATTGGCAAGGATGGTGGCCTGCCGACATGTTCCCTCCCACACAGTCCTCTAAGTGGGCTAAGAACCTGGGAGTTAAAATTGACAACGAGCTTTCGCTCAAATCCCAGGTTTCCACTCTTACGGGAACATGCTTCGGGATTCTCAGAATGTTGCGCAAGTTTTTTCCCCTTCTTTCGGAGCAACATCGGAGGATCACTGTTCAGGCCCTTATAGGGTCCAGATTGGACTATGCCAATGTCCTTTATCTGGGCTTGCCTGAATATCTCCTCCAACGTCTGCAGGTCACCCAGAATGCTGCTGCGCGTGCCATTTTTGGCCTTCATCGTCGCACCAGCGCCTCTAATCTCCTTGTATCCCTCCACTGGCTTCCGGTGCGGAAGAGGATACTGTTTAAGGCCATGACCCTTGCCCATAAGGCCTTGCATGGCAATGGCGCCAAGTATCTCCAGAGGAGGCTGGACTTCTATCGACCTGCACGATCCCTCAGGTCAGAAGCCTTGGCTTTGGCTCGGGTACCACGCATTAAAAAGGCTCGGCTAGGCGGCCGGTCTTTTAGCTTCCTTGCTCCTCAGCTATGGAACTCGTTACCGTTGTCCCTGCGAAACACCGCAAATCTGCTTGTCTTCAGGAAAGACTTGAAAACCTGGTTGTTTGCTGGATAATTTATCCCCTCCTTTGGGCCCCGTTCTGTTATTGTTATGTTTCTTGCTCTTTTCCTTGGTCTGGAGCTCAAAGCGCCGGGACACTCCTTTGGAGTAGCCGTTGCGCTATAAAAGTCCCATTTTAACATAACATAACATAACATAACTACCAGTAATGGCAATTTGAAATGACCCAATACAGCCTGCCATTTCACAAAGGGCTGCTATGACAAACTATCTTTCAAAAATAGTTTAATATATAGATAACCCTACCTGGCTCAACATGCTGAGGATTCATCTCTTTGAACCAAATATTGTGAGGCTGAAATAATGTGTATTATAATTGAACTCTCTACACATCTCCACAGAACACTGACTAACATTTTGTGAGTTTTGTATATTGTAACATTTAAGAACTGTGTAGTATGAATCTGCTTTTAGAAATGTATTAGAAATAATGTACTAAATGCACAACATTTGTGAACATGTGGGGTGGCATTTTTAATGGGAGAAGTGTAGGGATGCTGGGTAATAGGAATTTAGCCAAATTTTTATGTTTGTAAGGTATTCTGAGTAAGAAAATGTATTGGCATCCATGCAAGCGACTCCTCCCTTGACTGCCCTAGGCACCTTGTATCCAGAAATGTCTGGACCTGGCAGGTTTTCCTGGGTGCTGAATGAGCCCTGGCGTAAAAATCATAGCTACCCACATCACCAAAATTGATCAGTATGCATAAATGTGCTGTTTCCTTGTGTCTTAGGGACCTTTGAGAGCCTCTCCTTTCACAGGTAATAGCTCAGTCACACAAGTGAGGTACTAATTGTATTGAGAAAAGTGTAGGAGCGCTGTGCGGTAGGGCATGTGTGGATCCCCACAGACTCCATTAGTGCGATCTGCTCTCACTTTTGTATTTCTGTGTAACGTTAGTGCGTACGCTATACAGTAAAACCAAAAATCAAACAAGCGACTTTTGGGAAGCATTTACCTTGCATGCTGAATTTAATTTTGGAAAAGAAAGTGTTGCTGGTGTTTTTATAAGAACATTATTTTCCAGTAGTGTGGATGACCCCTTGCAGTCCACCGCTTTGTGTAGGTAGGGTGGTGATCGTCAATGGGTCCTCGTCGGCCCTAAATCAGTTAAAGCCCACCAAATCCATGCAGCCTGATGTCCTGCCTAACAAGAATGGACAATGAGCTGCAGGGATATAAATGCCACATTGCTCTGAATTCTTTATTCCATGATCGTAAGGAACTCCTCCAGTTCTCGGCGGCCCCCAGGATGGCAGGCTTCTAGAATTGGGGAACAGCAAAAAGCACAGTGGTCAAAGAGAGGTGACAGGTGCTGGAAATGGCTATGCAAAGTTTCAGTTACCAGACATTGTCCAGGGGGAAGAGGGCTATAGAGAGAAAAGCAAAGATTGAGAAGTACAAAGATAGTAGAGGAAAAGATAGCACAGGTTCTAGAAAAGGAGAGAAGATTGAGAGAAAGAAAGGAGAGGAAATAGACAAAGCAAGAGAGAGAAGGAAAGATGTGTATGGGAAAATAGATGGAGCAGCAAACAGAATGGGATAGTGGGGAAAAGGCTGAGAGAGGTAAAGGGGACAGAGTTGGGGCAGAATAGGGACGCAGCAGTGCGTAGTAAAAATAGTCCAGATTCCTGGTTTTCGCTCCGACCGCTGGTGGTAGCGGGAGTGTCGGGAAGACGCCGAACTTGTCACTGCTCCTGGTTCTTCGTCAACTTGAACTTCAGCTTCAGCCTCGTATCCGGAGGGGTCCAATAAAATACTATCCAGCCGCGGGTCAGGCAGCCAAGCGCGTTTGAGCTCCGGAGCCTGGTGGACCTCGAGAGACAGCTGAGAGCTAGGACTGAGTGGAGAAGTGGAAGGCAGGAAGGCTGCTGCTGGCTGCCTGCTGTGATCCCGCAGATGGACAAACAGCGGGGGTGGGGGTTCAGCAGTTGCTCAACATTGCAACCTTTGGTCGGGCATAAGAATAACCATAACTATAAGGGGCCGCACCCTCGTAGGCACTGACACCAGCAGCCTCACAGCTAGCTTCACAGCAGCTTATACTTCCCTGAAGGCCAGCAGCCGGAGGTAGCATCAGAAACTGCACCAGCACTAGTAGTTCTGTTCGGCCGCAGCTGTGATTGGTGATTCGGCCACTTACCACTCACTGGCTGCCACGCCATGGCCCGAGGGGGACACCATTTCCCAGCCACTGACGTTACCGGAAAGCGCCAGAAGGCGCGCCGTGGGCTCCTGCCAGTCAGAGCCCAGAAGAGGCCGGGCGGGGCACACCCTCCTACGTCTGGTCCAAGGTACCAGGAGTCTTAACACCAGTGTACGGGGTTTATACTGTTCAAGTCCTACGTGAGTCTATAATATTGGGACAATGGGCAAAATAAAAGAACTATGTGCGCCTCCGGGGGGTGAAGAATTGCGGGGACTTTAGATGCCTTTCTTACAAGGGCAGAGTCGGTCCTAATTAAAGAAATTCAGTTAACAGAAAGGCGTCTCTTGCTGGACTCTATTGCTATGCAGAAACGCTCCTCGTTAGGAGGTATAAGTATGGCCAACTCACCTGTGTCTTCCCAAGTGGTGCACCAGCCTGCCGAATCTACAAGCATGACGAGGGGCAGAGAAGGGGGTTCAACAGATCTTATGCCAGCGCTGATTGGCCTAGATCCCATAATCACAGAGGAAACAACAGGCGCTGACTCAGGCTTGAAGGGACATGATGTTTTACCATTACCGGAAGTACCCCCCTCACAATTGGCTGGTTCTGTGAAAACCCCTGTAATTTTGGTACCCCCTACACCGTTAGTGGTTTGTGATTTAGAGGGTAGCGAGATTTCTACAAGAGCCAAGAAACCTCAGAGAGATGGTTCGTCAAGATTGCCTATCGTAATTAACAACAAACCACCTGCTAAACGGAGTCGGGGAGGCACTCTACAAAAGCATAAAGCCAGGTCGAAGCAGCCAATCACCAAATCAGTGATCTCTGGATTAACGGTTACAGAAAATGATCTAGGACCGTTACTACCAACCAAGTCCAATGGTGATTCCTTTATCACATTGGGCCCCGACAGTGACACTGACCAATGGAAAAGATAGAGACTTTGGTTACCGTTCTGTTGAATCCGCTTTTAAGCAAACTATCAATAATTGAGGAGTGACTGTCCCAGATAGAAAGGCCAGGGTCATACCACTGTAAATGTAAAGGTAAAAACCTAGACCCCAGGCTTGCAGTAGTGTCTGAGGGTTCCGAACCATCAGCGATTAGAGGGCCCCTGTTAGGGGCACAAGTTACAGAGGGTCCTAATCTACCTGGTGATATCTCTGTTGTATTGCCAACACAAGGGAATAAGGGAGGAAACAAGATAATTAATAGAAATCGCAAACCGAACCAGGGACAGAATCCCAAGCCATTGCAGCAGGTATGGTTACTGAAATCGGCCAACCACCGAAGGTGTTGGGAAAAGATATGGGAGCTCCACAGCAAGGTGTGGGCCGATGGCAATCCAACACCCTGTGCCAGTCACTATATTTACCGGAGGCTTCTTCCCCACTTGTATTGATCCTGGGAAATGTCCCACTGTTGAGGGAAGTCTACTACACAATTAAGGAACAAATCTTTGCACTGGCTAACTCATCAAGTAAATGTAAGAGGGATCGGGGGGACTCACTGAGCAATCAAATTATAATTGCTAGAAGATTAGAATGGTTCGGACAAGCCTAAAAAACATTGAGGGGAGATTGTGTGATTTTAAATTTTAATAATTGGGAAACGCCACATTTTCTTACAGATCAAATGTCTTGGATTCCACGTGATTGCTCTGAAATTAGAGCACTGCCTTATGCATTTTTTTTAAGTCTCCACACAGCCAGGGTAGTGGAACTGGTGGGTTTGGTATGCCCACGGGGGTAATGGACCCAAATCCAGTGCTCCAGACAAACCTGGCGGGGGTGGAAGTAAGTACAGAGAATAGATTTGCCCCCTCAGTGGGGTGGATTGCTGCGACTGACTAACGCCAGAATTGCACCCCAATTCTCAAAATAATAAAGGGCTAACAGGTTATCAAACCACACACCAATATAAGGGGAGTAAGATCGATCCACCATGCAACCCATCTAGTGGCTTGGATTTGTCGTCACCATTATGTTCCGTATCGATATCTTAAATTTCCTGGGACATTGCAGGTCTGCAGTCCAAGGTAGAGTCACAGGACTGGCAGGAATTATTAGAGCATTATGACATTTGCATATTCCAGTAGATGTGGTCAACAAAACCTTTATATAGGTTGGGATTTTTAGAAAAATGTAAACCGGCACTCCAGGGGCTGAAGGGTAGACCTACAGGGAGACTAACTATCTGGGTAAAGCAGAATTTGGGTTTTATCATGAGTATAGTCCCTATTGATAGTCCAGATATTATAGCCATACACCTACAGGCTAACCTAAATATGGAGAAGACAATCGAGCACAGTTGGCTGTCTAGAAGATTTTCTGGGAGGAATGGCGGGCACCCCCAAAATAGTTATAGCGGGGGATTTCAATACCATTTTTGAACCCTTTGTTAGTGAGGATTCGAAATTGACAGAAGAAGAAGATGCCCCATGGAGTGTCCCTAGTTTAGAGATAACCCCCATCAAGAGATGGTCAGAGGCAGCCCTCCAACTTAAGGCATTGTGTATGGAGGGGGGGTTTAGAGCAGTTAATGGTCGCTCACCCTCCGATAAGCATGGAACCAAAGCCTTTACTAACTGTGTGAGTACAAGTCGGATCAATTATATACTCTTAAATTTAGAACACTGGTCCGAAATTCTTGATATGGAGGTTTTGGAGCGAGTGGAAAGTGACCATAATCCTCTTTTTTTTAGAGATGGAAATCATGGGTTCTTTACAGCCATTAAATCCACCACCGCTTCCTTCAACTAGCAAAGTCCAGCTTTGTAACAGTATGAGGAGGGTAAATTGGGACATGGTAGTGTCTAATGAACAAACACTCACTGACATAAGGGTAGTAGTCTCCAAGCCTCTGGAAGAGTTACGAGTAATCACACGGCAGTCTGAGATAAATGAGAGAATAACTAAGCTCAATGAGGGTCTGTTTAGTAAAATAAGTACCTTCTTCTTAAAACCAGTTAGTAGCTCAACTAGGCGGAAAAGTAAAAACGTTAATTGGTACAATAAGGACTTTAGGGTAGCCTATAAGTCATTGGCCTCTGCTATTAAGTTGAATGATTATACTGCAGTCAAGCGTACCCGGCAAGAATATAAATCTGTTTTAAATAAAGCTAAAAAGGATTGGGACGAACAGAGGTGGGCAGACCTCTATCAGGCTAGCAAAGATAGTAACTCCTAGTTTTTCTGGCATCAGGTAAAGTGGGGGAGAGGGGGCAAGCGCCTGCGACCCATAATCACGTAGACCCGGAGAAGTGGACTTCCATTTTGCAATGCAATTTGCCTTGGAGGCAGGGGATGAAATCGAGGATGTACATACAACCTTGTTTTCTGGCACAGCATTGGAATTTGATATAGGGGAAGTTGAAATAGCGCTGAGTTTAGTTGCTAATGGTAGAGCACCTGGTACTGATGATGTACCGGCTGATTTGTTTTAAGAAAGACAAAGTAATCTGGCAAGAATATATACTCTTGCTAGTGAATGCTATAACTAGTGGGGCAGCCATCCCAGATTCATGGAAGGGTGCAGAGATTTTGCCAATTTTCCAAAAAAGAGATTGCTCATGCCCCGGTAATTACAGACCAATCAGTCTTATAGATACCATTAAAAAAATTATGGGTAGAATGGTATTAAATAAGATATAAGATTAGATTGCAGACAAAAATATACTAACTCCACTACAGGCAGGATTTCGCACCAACGTGAGTACAATAGATAAGGTCTTTTGGTTTGTTCTGGCGTGTCATTGTGCTGGCTGGTGGTACCATTTATGCAGCCTTTGTGGACTTAAAATCTGCCTTCGACCTGGTTTCGGGTAGTAAACTTTGGAGGGTATGCAAAGATCTGGGTATGCCTGCAGAATTGCTATCTGTTGTTGAGCAACTACATGTAGGAAATGATGCCCAAGTACGATGGAGCAGCCAGGGTAATAAAACCAATCCATTTCCAGTACCTAAAGGGGTGCGTCAAGGGTGCGTCCTGGCGCCGACCCTGTTTTCATTGTTTATTAATGGGGTTGTAGACTTTTTCTTTGCTTTTCCAACAGACTCACTGTTCCTTGCAGGTGTTAAAATTCCCATACCTATGTTTTCAGATTATACTTTGATTCTTTCTAAGACCCAGAGTGGTCTGCAGAGGGTCTTAATAAGATTTGAGGGGTTCTGTAAAGATCGTGGGTTAGTGATAAACACAGATAAAACAAAGGTTATGGTCCTGCATAAGTACAGAGCAATTAAGAGCAGGGTGTTCCTTTCATGGTGTATCATTGGAGCAGACGGATGTTTTTAATTATCTGGGCATTACATTGGGGAATAGACTTAATTGAAATCCCCAGATAGATACCTTGGCCCTAAAGCATAGTCACTTAGCTGGTGCTCTGCTGATGGAATATAAGACTTCCCATACCCAACCCATATACCCTCTACTTAAGAAATACAACACCAAAGTAATAGCTTCTGTTACTTATGGTGCAGAACTCTGGGGTTTTAATGACATAGAGCCATTAGTCTTAGCACAGAATACATTTGTGAGAAGTGTTATTGGCCTGCCACTGAGCACTCCTTTAAAACCAGTCTTCTACGACCTAGGCTGTAGTAGACTGGAAGAGGTTGCTAAGTTTTGTCCAATAGCGTACTGGCGGAGACTATAGACTACCCCAGAGTTGCTTCAGTAGGCAGCTGCTCTAAAAGATGTATGTGTCTTGGATACTTCATGTAAGATCAATTGGCTGTAAAACATAAAAATCACATTGGTTAGTATGGGTCTGCGACACTTGTGGGATGAGCCATAGAGCCATTTATTTCCCCCAAAAAAAGAGATGAAAAGACTCTACTGGTCTATGGTGGCAAATAATAATATAACTACCTCAGAGTCCACATCACTGATGGGCAAATTCTTAGAGTTTAAGTCCTGCCCACAATACGAGCAGTATTGGGATGTCATCACCAAACCCAGGGATAGATGTATATACTTCCAGTTCCAGGTAGGCACATTACCTGTAAATGTATTCACAAGCAAGTGGCACAGTGACAATGTTAGTATATGTAAGTTGTGTCCGGAACACGAGGAAACTTACCCTCATATCTTATTTGTCTATCCGGCATACCAGGCTCCAAGTAAAAAATGGTGACGCCCTTTAAGTAAGAATCTGGCGTTAGGAGCAGTGCTAAGACAACTGCTGACCTACACTGGCGCCCAGTGTGTAGTAGCTGTTGCCAAATTTTTAAGTTGGACGTAGTCAATCCGGGAAAGAAATATGGAAAAAATTGGCATGACCACTAAAGTATATCCAAATTAAAGTTTGTAAAAAAACTCAAAATGATGCATTTATGGATATGCGGGTATTTACAGGGAAGTGGTTGTCATTCCAATACTAGGTGCTATATCCTTTGGCTACTTTAATAACCCACTCTCTGTATGATTTTGTGTAAATGTGATAAACACCATATTCTATCTCTAGTCTATTTTGTCACAAGTGTAACATAGGGTTATGGGTTCCAAGACCATTTGCCTTGCTAAGAAAGGCCAATTGTATTATTGAGTCATTTACGCCTTTTTTATATTAATATGAATTTTAAGGTATTTTATCCAATCAATTAAAACTTTAATGTTTGGATTTTTAACATAATTGCACTTTTTTAAGCAGCCACTATATTAAGATTTGTATCAATTTATGGAGGGAAAAGGGCCTTTTATAGTAAATTGTCTTTTATGATCTTAATTGATCGTAATAAAGATTGATTGATTGAATAGAGAAAGTAAGAGCGAGCTTAAAGGGGCAAATTAGAGCTTGGTACACATAGAGACATGGTGATTGGAGATTGTAAGTGGAATTTATAGTTTATCATTTTTTGGCCAATACACCCGGCCCAATGTAATTTAAATTCTGCATTTTATTTTCTAGAAGGAATCTTAGTGTAAAAACTAAAAATCACCACAGTGGAACCCCCTTCTTATTTGTTACTGATACCCTGACACCTTCTCTTTGAATGAATTTCAGACATGTGTACAGTCGCTGCTATAGTCGCTGGAAAGTACAACGTACTCGCTGAGAAGTTCGGGTTTAAGAGGTAATTTGGCCTTCTAGTGTACATTTAAATATGTCAGTCTCTTAAGTGTTTCATAACATGAAGCTTGACTTTTATCTGCCCCTGTAGTAATGCTGAGCAATGCTTTTGCAAGTAAATGATTTCCATTTCTAGTAGAAATGGCAGGCTTCCATGCTTCCTACATTCGCCACTCAGAAAAGTGCATGCTCGTCCAAGCAGTGTTAGCGTCATACTTGAGGATTCTATGCAAGAAGTCTACTGCATGTGAAAGAGTGGAGAATGGCCATTATTATGGAAGTGAACAACTCTGTAGCAACCAAATGGGAAGCATCATGCAAGCAGCATCAAACAGATATGTTGTTGTAGAGCAGGATCCTAGACTCAAACTGTGAAAGCACTACTAAGAACTTTGGAGGCAGTGCTGCTACCTGCTAATCTATGACTCCTCTAACTGAAGGCAGAATTAGTATCCTCAGCCAGGTCACAGGCCTCAAATGAACCAATCCAGGGCTCTCACAAACTCCTATCATTTACCATGCTTACTTGTCTTGCTGTGCGATGTCTAACAAAGGTCTCCATTTGTACAACACCTTTCGCACAACCTGCCTGTAACTATGACAGGTGTATGCCAATGTCAGAGACTGCTTCAAGTCCATGTAGTTTTGACTAGTGCTTTTTTATCAATTATAATTTAACTATCCATCTTTTGTCACAGCCTTATAGTGAAATTCATTATGAAACCTTCCCAACATTCCCTGTGAAATGACATTTAAATCCATTCATTTTTTTACCATTGTTGCAGACCTAAAATGTTTAGAACACACTGTTTGCCACTATTTTCCCACAATGTTCTTGATGAATATGCTCCAAGCTCTCTGTAAAGTTATTTTAAATTAGTGTCAAGTTAAATTAAGGCTTTACCACAGAATTTGGTGGAATTCAGAAATTCCACACTTTACGAATCAGATGAAATTTCTTAGATTTATGTGAGTTAAGGTTTATCCTTTTCTAGGTATGATGATTACCTGATGTGGAATATCCCTGGTAGGACATCCTCCAGCAAAACATATTTGAGTGTGCAGTCATGACATCTACCTCAAGCGGTGCTGAAAGGAGGGCTCTGAGTTGAGGCCAGCTTTTTCTTTTTTTGTTTCTGAAATAAGAACTTGATAAGCTTTGTATTCCACAAGGCTTGAACAGTTTAGAGAATACACACATTTGCAAAATAGTCTACTTTACAACTTTACACCCTCCTACTTTAGAATTTAGAATTTAAAGCTGGATTGTGTAATGTATATTGAGTGTGCTTTAATATATACCTTACAAAAGCCACATATTCCTTTACAAAGAATCACACAGTGTGCACATGAATATTAAAGGCATAGAACATTGAGGCACAGAACACGGACTCTAAAATGCAGACAGAGGAGTATTTTTTTTTATACCTTATTCCACATATATGTATCTACGCGATACATGCATCTTCAAGATATGTAGAAGTGGATTTAGGAATAGTAAATCTATACTTCCCTATATTTACTTACCTTTCAATATTCTGTCCTCGATAGTCTTGTGCCGCTGTATTCTGGAGGTTGATATTTCGTGGTGCAACCGTATTTGGAAAATAATGCACCTACAGAGCACAGCTTTAATGCTTGGTCACAGCCGAGGGCCGTTCCCCCCCCTAAAAATATACTTCTGGCAATCGGCCTGGGGTGGATGCATGGGAACACCCACGCTCCAACCATGGAATGCCTTTGCAGGGCAGAGAAACGCAAGGCAGCAACTTGTGCTGCCTTACTTTACTCCAGATTTACTATACCACGCTTCGCATAGCAAATCTCACTTAAGGGATGGTGGTGCTCTTGCATCACTTTGTGTGAAGCAAGCCCTTAGTAAATCTTGGGCCAGGTTTCTTTCAAATTCTGAAGAAAGAATTGTGCTTTCTAATGAAATCAAGCTGTCTGTCTCCAGGGCGAGAACTCACCTCAGAGAAGAAAGGACTAGGACTGTGACGAAGCAGACGCTGAAGTAGTAGTGGAACAGCTATGAGAAGCTAATAGGAAATTGAAATTCCAAATAGCAACATAAAAGTCAAGTAGAAATGACTGGTTCAATAATGTAACCTATAAAAACAGAAATTGGCTCGGTAACCAATAAAAGTATTTAAAATAAATACAATCAGGAATGTTTACTTTTGAGAAAATGGGTGACTGTACAACATCAGATTGATGTCGTGGAAAATGCACGGTGGTATATGTTTCATCCTCTGTTTAAATGGGGCTACATTTCTGATCTTAAAATGTTGATTTTCTTTCTGATTTTTACATTTAGAACCCTAACAACGTATACTCCCTTACAGTCCCGAATTTAAATACTCAAATCTGCGGTTAACAGATAAAATGCATTTTATTTGTGAGCGTTTGCCAACGATGTGATGATGCGTGCAGACTTTCCTGGAACTGAGACATTCTCATCTCTGAAAGTAAAACAATTTTAAATGAAGAAGAGATGCCACCAGCAACTACTAAACGACTTAGGATGCATGCTGACTTCTTTTTTTTGGTGGAGCAGTTACCATTTTAATTTACGTCACATTATCCAAGTGTACTAAATTGAGGGGGGAAACGATTTTTGAGAACATATGGAGGCGAGAATGATGCATATCTTTCTTTCTTTCTTTTTCGCAAGCAGAATCTACATTTCCCAAAGTCTCTTCCCGCCTATGATGGTTTAAAGAATAATCCTCCACCCTAAGATGTGCTCGACCCAGAAGATATCTGTCATCAGTGATTAATGTATTTAAGAAACAGTGCCTGTGCCCAAAGTTCTGCTCAGAAACCGGCGGCCAGTACAATAAATCCTAGGTGTGCTGCATAGCAAGGCTGGTAGTCTAATCCACTGCCAGGCACCCCTTTCTCTCGCTCTGCAAGGTCCTGATTTCTCTCTTTGTGGCCGTTTTGCCATCTTTCTCTTCCTGCTATTTTTCCGATCAGTGTGTGTTTCCCTCTCTTGCACTTGAGACATATCTGATGCGGAAACATGAGTGCTGGTTCCCACAAATAACTGCTGTACCCCAAACCAGCAACCACCGCCTCAAATTAGGCACTGTGAAACACTCACAATATTCAAAATGGGTCCAAGAGGATAAGGTGGCCTCCTCCTCAAACATTTAGACAAAGAGGTTCAAAATCCATTGAGAGCCGAAGCCCTATTGCAGCAGATTTGCACTGTGCAGATTTATGCTGCCAACTCCAGTAGGAACTGCACCCAAGTGGATGGCCTTTAGTTCCGGACTGAGGCCTAATATAAGTTGTCAAATGCATTTGAATAGCGTGAAGCACATTTGGCCCCACAAAAATGACAGGCAGTGGTACATATGCAAACTCAAATCACTCAATTGCATTCTAAATCAGTAATCAGTACATGAATGAGTAAGCAATATGATTCAAATCAAGTAGAAATTGCAAATACAAAGGCAAACTGTTTAAAGTTCTCATAGAGTTAATCAAAGCAGGCACAGATGCCTGTGAAGGGAAATGCACTATTTAGCTAAGCTAAAAATTCTGAAAAGATGGGGAGAAGTGAGGCAGAAGGTGTCAGCACAAGTAGCCTCTAGAGGCAGAATCAAACGAATCAAATAAATGTTTGATGAAGCAAGTGGGAGTGCAACACACAAACAGTAATAAAATGAAAATACAACACAAGAAAAATTCCAAATCAATATAATGAACAGAATACATTTTAATAAATAAAATGATACCAAAACGACAAAAATCCAATCAGTAGAACCAGAGATATCAAATTTCAAATGTTTAGGTGATAGTAACTCCAAGAAGCACAAAGCACCAGCTGTGGTTATATGGACGTGCCGGAACAGGACAAGGTCAAACGTTCAGTCTGACTGCGATAAAGTGTGGACCGGATACAGGGACCAGGTTAGTCAAGCAGAGAGTTGTACTTTATGTCCTTGTTGCAGGTCTTTGTGTCGCTCTGTGTCAGTTCGATCAGGAGCTGTGCTGTGCTATGATGCAAAGCCCTGCATCGAGTTGCATCACGTTGCATCAATTCTAGTCAGGAACTGTGAGGGATGCAGGGAATAGTCGTACATCGAGTTGCTTTGTGCTGCATTAGTTCCAGTTAAGTAGCTGCGAGGGCTGTGATGCAAGGTCCTGTGTTGAGGTGTGCCGTGCTGGGTCGGTTCCAATGAATCTGTCAATCAAGAGCTGCGAGGTGCTGCGATACAAGGTCCTGCGTCAGATTTGATGGAACCCACAGGTAGGCAGGTAGGAGTACACTCTGATGCCAGCCAAGGGTCCAGGACCTGGGGAGCACCTCTTGGGGATCAGGATTCACTCCAGGCAGAGGCCATCAGCAGGGCTCAGGCAGGTTGAGGGCAGCAGGTCAGCTGGAAAGTTGCAGGAAGGCCTCTGAAGCTTGGTGTGTTCATGTAGCTCACATAGGAGGTCAATCAACTGGTCCTTGGAGTCACTCTGAATAGCCTGGGGTGCAGGCAAGCAGGCCCCTATCATTGCCAACCAGAACAGACTCCTTCAATTTGAATATATAACACTAGCAGCCCGTCCCGACGTTGTATATATATTTGTATATTTTGTGTATTTATCAAGCGCAAACAATCGCTCCGGAAGGAGCATCCTGGCGCTAGCTACAAAAAGTGCAGAAGAACAGAAACATGGAAGAAGCTATATGAGGGACATAACGTAGTCGTCAGAAAGAGAATAGATCCAAGTTTTGAGTTGTTTTCTGAATTGGTATTCCGGAGTTAGAAATCTGAGATGGCTAGGAATAGAATTCCATGCTTTCCCGGATAGGAAAGACAAGGACTTGCCTCCTTTGGTCTTAAGTTTGAATTTTAATGGCTTGATTAGGTTCTGACCTGAAGATCTTAAAGACCTTACAGGATTGTAGTGGGGAAACCGTTTGATAAGATAACCTGGGCCAATGCCATTGAATGCACGAAATGCTATTATTAGGATTTTAAACAATATTCTTTTGGGGAGTGGTAACCAATGGAGGGTATTGAGAGCGGCCGAGGCAGATGATCTCCTGGGCAGTTTGAGAACAAGTCTGGCCGCTGCATGTTGCACGCCTTGGAGTTTTCGAAGGGTGTTTTTCTTTTTAACACCAGCCATCAAACCGTTACAGTAGTCAAGACGTGCAAGGATTAAGGCTACTGCCACTGCCTTTCTTGAATCTATGGGAAGAAACTCAAAGAACTTTTTCAGTGACTTAATGATGTTAAA
Source organism: Lissotriton vulgaris (assembly GCF_964263255.1). Lineage (NCBI taxonomy): Eukaryota > Metazoa > Chordata > Amphibia > Caudata > Salamandridae > Lissotriton > Lissotriton vulgaris. The sequence goes on along the minus strand of NC_141694.1, from coordinate 657,162,228 downwards.
GCAACTTCCTGCAACATTCCTGACATGTTGGTCAAAGGATAAATCGGCATCGAATAGAACGCCAAGATTCCTCGCTGATGTAACTATTTGTGGTGGCGCAGGGATGTTCTCGGGCCACCATTTAATGGGACAGAATTGGGGATTTTTACCTATGGGCAGTATTTCGGTCTTACTGGTGTTACATTTAAGATGGTTTTGTTCCATCCAGCCGAAGACATCTTTTAAACACATCTTAAAGTTCAACTCAGCATTAGTAGAATTGTTCTCTAAGGGAACAATAAGCTGAGTGTCATCGGCGTATGATGTTACTAGTATGCCATATGACTCAATTAAAGAGATGAGGGGGACCATGTATATATTAAACAATAGAGGGCTCAATATTGAGCCCTGTGGAACTCCGGAATGTACCTTCTTCTCTTTAGAAAGGAAGATGCCCAAGGAGATGGTCTGGGCCCTGTCTGACAGGAAGGAAATTAGCCAGTCTAATGCCGCATCTGTGATTCCTATATCGCTAAGTCTATTTATCAGTATAGAATGGGAGATGGTATCGAACGCCGCCGTGAGATCTAGTAGAATTAGGACGGCGTTCTTTCCCTGATCTTGTAATAGCTTTATTGAATCAGTGAGTTCAATCAGGGCAGATTCCGTGGAGTGGTGAGAACGGAAGCCCGATTGCTGAGGATGGAGAATATGATGTGTCTACATAATTTTTTAGTTCTTTGTAGACCATTTGTTCAGTGATCTTACCCATAACGGGAAGGAGTGAAATCGGGCGCAGATTAGCAAGGTCTGTAGGGGATTTGTTTGCTTTTTTCATGAGGGGTCTCACGACTGCATGCTTCCATTCGCCAGGCACAACGCCTGTGCTCAGGGAAGCATTAACAATCTTGTTTATAATCGGATTGACAACCTCAATTGATTGATGGAGGATTCTGGGAGGACATGAATCCGAGGGGGCACCCGATTTACATGCCATAATTGCTTCCCGGGTCTGGAGGAGCGAGACCGGAGTGAAAGTACTAAGGCAGGCCTTCCGATTCTTACCACAATCCGGTGGAGTGGTATACGGAACATGACAGGGAGCTTGGAAATCCTTTTTTATTAATAAGATTTTTTCTTCGAAGAAGTCCGCAATCTGGTTGCAGAATTCTAAAGAAGGAGGGATTTCTGGTTGTAGAGCTCTAGGATGAGTGAAGGACCTGACGATGGCGAATAACTTTGTTTGCTTTTCTTTGGCTGTATTAATAGCAGTAGTATAAAAGGTCTTTTTAGCAATTTTGATCGCAGAGAGATAGATTTTTCTCTGCTGAATATATAAGCTTATTTCTGTTGGGTCATAGGTTTTTCGCCAGCTACGTTCCTTTTTCCTACACAGTAGATGGATTTTTGCTAGTTCAACTGTGAACCAAGGGGCATTAATCTTCCCTTTTTTCACTTTGCCTTGAGGGCGATTTTGTGGAACTCTGTCCTTGATCTCCTGACGCATCCATGTATGAAAGCGCTTGGAGCCCTGGGCAGCATCATCAGGCAAGGTGGGAATAGGTGCGGTAGCGATAGGATTAATCTTCAAGTTGGCCTCCACTCGTGTCCAGTTAACATAGTTATCTGGGTTATGAGTCAATTTGATTAGAAATTGGGGCTGTGTGAGCCTAATATGAAATGGGACCAAAAAGTGGTCTGACCAAATCTGTGGGGTAGGGGGCTGCGTCTCTAAAAGGGGAAAATTAGTGCATATTCCATCCAAAATATGACCAGCTTGATGGGTGGGCTGTGTGACTATTTGGAGGAGGTCGAAAATATCCAGGGTTTGGAGGAAATTCAGTGCCTGTGAGTCAGATATAGATTCCAAATGTAAATTAAAATCACCCAAAAGTGTGAAGTGTGGATAGTGAATTAAAAATTGTCCTAAGGAGTCACTTAGTGAATCTAAAAAAGCCGAGAAGCTGCCTGGAGGGCGATAGATCAATCCGCCTGAAAAGAAGGATGAATCATTTAGCTTGATAGAAAAGCCCAAACCTTCAATTCGTTTTAGGGGAGCTAAGGTAAAGGTGTGACATTTTATATGGTTTTTAAGTACAATTGCTACTCCTCCTCCTTTACTTTTCATTCTATCCTGACGGAAGATAGTATAGCCAGGTGGAAGGGCAGTTGCTACGTCCGGATTGCTGGGCTCTGTCAGCCACGTCTCTGTTATAAAGAGACAATGTAAGTTTGATTGGATAATGAGGTTGTGTAGATCTTGGCTGTGACAGCCCATGGAACGAGAATTTATTAGGCCCCCTTTAAAATGTGGTATAATTACGGGGGTTTTATTATTTGGCGGGGACTGGGTTTTAATGGGCGCCCAGGGTGAGAACCACTTGCATAATCTACACGAAAACGGTGCTTGGATTTTATGTCCGGGTATGAATTGCTGCCGGCTAGTAGTATATTGTTTTGTAGGATTTCGTTTTGATAGCATTTCTTATCTGTGACAGGCCTGTGAAACGCTCCGATTCACAGTGCACTGATGATGCACTTAAGAGTGCGCGTTCAGTAGTGTGTGAACTCGAGTTTCCCTACTTTATTTTTCCTTGCAATATTATATAGCGCGAACTCGACAACATGGCATGAGCACAATTTACATTACAGAAGAACACATTCATTTGTGGTAGGCACGAGGAGACAACGCGATTTGCCTGGAATCACAGGATGTTGAGCTGATGCCGAGATTCGAACGTAGCTCCCCAGCTCTAAAGTTCTCAATTCTAGAACTTGTGGCGGGAGGTGTGTCTAAAAGTGTATGTCGGGGCTGGCCATCAATGTGAGACCCCTGTGCATTTTTCAAATGGGTGGTGAAAAAATATGAGTATGTTGCTGGAGATGTGGGCCGCCGTGCCACCAATGTACTTACTGTGGGAGGGTAAACACCCATTATTCCGCAACTTTCTTTCCGCATACCATCACTCCGCATACTTTCATTACGAAAGTACCATGACTCCGCAATGCCATTATAACGCATGGCATTACATTTTATATGCTTTTACCACGCATACATTTACAACAAAATTCGTTGTAAATGCATGAATGGTAAAAGCATGTCTTTTTTTTAATGTTTGGATAAGGTAAGTATAGGTATAGGGGTATATGTTTTGGGGGACTGAGGTATATGTTTTGGGATGTTTGGTTATTTTAAGGGTTCAGATATAGTTTTGGGTTATGGGGTACAGGGGTAGTTTTAGGGTTTAGGGATAGGTATGTGTTTTGGGGTACAGGGGTATTTTTAGGGTTTAGGGCTAGAATTGGGTTTTGGGGTATAGGGATATTTTTAGGGTTCAGGGGTAGGTTTGGGTTTTTTGGTACAGGGGTATTTTAAGGGTTCAGGGCTAGGTTTGGGTTTTGGGGTACAGGAGTATTTTTAGGGTTCAGGGCTCCGTTTGGGTTTTGGGGTACAGGGGTATTTTAGGGTTCAGGGGTTGGTTTGGGTTTTGGGGTACAGGGTTATTTTTAGGGTTTAGGACTAGGTTTGGGTTTTGGGGTTCAGGGGTATTTTTAGGGTTCAGGGGTAGGTTTGGGTTTTGGGGTACAGGGGTATTTTAACCCCTTTCCTGCTGGGTACATTCTCCTGCTGTGCTGGGGGGAGGAGGGCGCGCACAGCGCCTCCATGCTCATGACAAGCTCAGCTCGTCATGAGCTACAGTGCTCCTGTGCTCATGACGAGCTGCGCTCGTCACGGCAACACCCGTTTCTTTAGAACGTTCAGGACAGCAGGGGAAGTAGCCCAGCGTGCGAGCGTTCTAAAGGCCATGACGAGCTCAGCTCGTCATGAGCACCGGAGCACTGTAGCTCATGACGAGCTGAGCTCATCATGAGCATGCAAGGAGTTAAGGGTTAAGGGTTCAGGGCTAGGTTTGGGTTTTGGGGTACAGGGGTATTTTAGCGTTCAGGGGTAGGTTTGGGTTTTGGGGTACAGTGGTATTTTTAGGATTCAGGGCTAGGTTTGGGTTTTGGGGTACAGGGGTATTTTTAGGGTTTAGGGGTAGGTTTCGGTTTTGAGGTATAGGGGTATTTATAGGGTTCAGGGCTAGGTTTGGGTTTTGGGGTACAGGGGTATTTTTAGGGTTTAGGGATATGTTTTGGTTTTGGGGTACAGGGTATATTTATAGGGTTAAGATGGGTTAGTGTTTAAGGGTGGAGTGGTATTTTAAGGAGTAGGGGTGGGTTATGATTATGGGGTGCAGTGGTATTTAAATGGAGCAGGGTGGGATTAGCACACAATATGAGACATGGCATGAAGGGCGGAACGTACCACACGCCCCCAGCATTTGTCACTCCCCCAGCACACGCCCACAGCACAACGCAGACACACCCACAAGGGACTACTTTGCTGGCACGGTTCTTTTACCTTAAAAATGTATATGGTGGGCGTCTGCATAGCCTATGTCCTTCTGCTGCAACTGCCCTTTCCAACGCTGTATTGGGTGTTGTGATTGGTGCTGTTGTTCCTGAGATTACCCGCCTCAAAGATTTGGGCTCTCTCTTTATTATATTAGTATGGATGAGAATCTGGCTGCAATAGTTTGAAAACACGTATTTTGAAAGACCCAAGTCAAATGAATTCATTACCTTTTGTCTGTGTATTTATTTCACATTTAATTATACAATTATTCACACATTCATTTATTGTAGTTGGAGATATGTCCTACAGGACAATTTTCCTCTTTTTTAATGAAGACCTTTTAGAGGGAACAAAAATTCTCCAGTATTAGGGTTGTCTTTCATAGATTCACATGCTTGAATATTCCCCGTCGTCGAAGTGGGAGTCCCACGGTACATAAAATAGCAATAAATGCTAAAATATATATCAATGTGAGAACATAACATAAGAAAAAACTAGAAGTAAATACACAACTGAACCTCTAAAACAATTCCTCCATAGGAATGCATGGTAGAGAAAGAAAACACTAGTAACATATCACTGTCATTATGTTAGTCCAAACTACAGCCAATCAGGCGCCATCACCCTCTAGAACCTTCTCCTCAGAAGCTCAAGCCCTCAGATTTTCTACCGCACGTTGTGTGAAGGGAGTCTCCCTGAGCTCTGCTCAGTTTTTTCCTATACTGCTTCTTGTTTCCAGAACTTTCAACATTTCAAGTAAGAAGTCTTTATTCCGACCTTGCTCTTCTTGTGGGAAATTGCGTCTTTTTAAAGAAGACCCCCATAAGAAATGTATTTATTGTCTCTATCCTGAGCATGAAGTTGGCAGCTGCAAGATTTGTAGAACCTTTTCTAACAAGACTCTGAAGGACAGAGTGGGTTGTCTCCTCCTTTGGCTCCAGCGTCTTAAAGACAAGGATTCTGTTCTGTCTGATGCTGAGAGTTTTCAATCTAGACCCTCATCTTCAGCCTCTAAGTGTGGTAGTGTGCAGGATATGCCTTCTCCTTTTCTTAAAAAGAAGAAACTGGCCATACCTTTGGCCTCTGTGCTGTCCACACCAGAAACCTACTACGGCTGCACCCACGAGACCTGGCTCTCAGGCGTCTTCTGCTGCCTCTCAGCATGTTTCCACACCTAAACATGCTTCGTCGTCTACGAGCGTTCCGATGACGAGATCTGCAGTCTATACATCGTTGATGACGACGACACTGACGACGACGTCAGCTTTTAGCTCGTCGGCGACGAGCTCGTCGACGGCCTCTACATCGTCGAGAGTTTCTTTGGCTTTTCTGACTGTCTCGTCGACGATTCCTATCACCTCATCGACGGAGAAACCATCATCATCGACGAAATCCATCAAGAAGTCATTGTCGTCGACGAAGACACCGTCGACGAAGACTCCGTCGACTAAACCATTGTCGACGAGACCTCCGTCTACAGGAGTGACTACTGCGTCGACGACTTCGTCAAGGGTTATGTCAACTAAAAAAGTTCCGTCGACGACAGCACCGTCGACGAAGGCACCGTCAATGACGGCTTTGTCTACGAGCCTACGGTTGATGCTGGATTCATCAAAGTCATTTTCGACGACGTCCATTTCAGCACCGTCAACTATACCGTCTACGGTGGCACGGCCGCCGTAAAGACCGGCAGATGTGGTCGGACATATCTGCCCTGGTCAACCTCATTCCGGACGCTTCAAAGGCTGACGCTCTGCAGCTCATCCAGGACAGACAGAGAGCATCTGAAGAGATGATTGACTGCGCAGTCAATATTGCGGGCACTGGTTTCCGCCAACTTGCTAGTGCGGCTGCCTTACGACGCCAGGGTTGGTTGAAGTCCACCTCTTTCCGACAGGAAGTCCAGTCCAAGATCCTGGATATACCTTATGATGGGGAATCGCTCTTTGGTTCCCACATTGACAACGCTTTGGAGTCCATTAAAAAGGACACTGATACGGCTAAATCACTGGGCACTTTACAGTTTCGAAAACAGTCCTTTCGAGGTGCACGCGGACGCAGCACTTCAACTTTTCGAGGAGGACAATCTCAGTATCGCTCCTACAATCAGAGCAACCAACATTACTCTTCCAATCAACAGCAATCCAATCGACAGCAGTCCTCAAAGCCTTATAGGGGAAAGTCATCCTATCGAGGATCAACCCCCAAACGCCAATGACTTTTGCCATCCCCAAAGTGTTGCAGGTTGAATCTCTCTGTTTTATTCTCAGTGGTCCTCCATCACCACAGACCGCTGGGTTTTGGACATTGTGATGAAAGGTCATACCTTAGAGTTCGTCAAGATTCCTCCTCATACCCCACTGTCTGGCCTGCCTCCTCCCTATCTCGAGGAGCTTTACCATCAAGTCCGTCTTCTTGTTTAGAAGGGTGCAGTCGAAGTGGTTCCAGTGTCTCAGAGAGGGGAGGGTTTTTACTCTCGATTCTTCCTCATACTCAAGAAGACGGGAGATTGGCGCCCAATTCTGGATTTGAGAGCTCTAAACCGATACCTAAAGAGTCAATCTTTCCGCATGCTGACAGTACTGGAGATTCTGCGTCTTCTAGCCAGCGGGGATTTTATGACCACCATAGATCTTCAAGACGCATATTTTCATGTCCCAATTCTCCAACAGCATCGCAGGTACCTGCGCTTCAAGGTGGGGCAGACACATTATCACTTCAAGGTGTTGACTTTCGGACTCCGCTCCGCTCCTTGTGTGTTCATGAAGGTGTTGGCTCCTGTGGTGGCTCACCTACGCCTCCGAGGCGTCCAAATTTTTCCATACTTGGACGATTGCCTCCTCAAGTCTCAATCACGCCATCAATTAAGCCAAGACACTCATCTTTGTCAGGAGGTGTTTTAATCCCTCGGCTTGACCATCAATGTCGACAAGTCACAGTTTGCACCAGCGCAAACCAGGATTTTCTTGGGAGCGATCTTGGACACTATGCTTTCAAAGGCGTTCGTTTCCCACGAACGACAACAGAAAATCCTCCGCCTAGTGTCTCTCATTCAATCAAAGCAGTCCGTTTCTGTCCGGACGTTAAAGTCATTTCTGGGGATGGCATCATCTTGTATTGCACTGATCCCACATTGCAGACTGCGGACCCGTCCCATTCAAGAGGAACTGGACGTACAGTGGCGTCAGGTCTCCGGATCTTTCAACGACCAGGTGGCTGTTACAGCTTGCATGAGAAAGGGCCTGTACTGGTGGGCACAGTCGACCAACCTGGCGACTGGAACATCCTTTCTCGTCAGCGTGCCAGATCTCACGCTCACAACGGACGCCTCTCTGGACCGCTGGGGTGCTCATCTTCATGGTCTTTCCATCAAGGGCAAATGGTCTCCACCCCAACGCTCTTGGCATATCAACAGGCTAGAGCTGATGGCGATCTTTCTGGGACGCAAGTCATTCCTTCCTGCAATTCAAGGGGAGTCAGTGCTTATTCAAACGGACAATACGACCAGCATGCACTACGTGAACAAGCAGGGAGGGACCAAGTCTCAACGCTTGTCTCGGTTGGCCGAGTCGATTTGGGATTGGGTTCTACGTCATCAGATCACCTTGACGGCAGTGCTCCTGCCGGGCATTTCAAACATTCTGGCAGACTCTCTCAGCAGGTCCACATCGTCGACACACGAATGGGAGCTGCATCAGCCGACTCTGGATCTTGTGTTTCATCGATGGGGTCGCCCACCGCTAGACCTCTTTGCGACACCAGAGAATCTGAAATGCCCGTCTTACGCAAGTTGGCATCCCCACCCCGGATCATGCGGGAATGCCCTTTTGATTGACTGGTGCAATCTATTCGCTTACGCCTTTCCGCCGATCCCGTTGGTACCACAGGTGCTCTGGAAGATGCGGAGGCAGCCCTGCCACATTCTATTGATCGCCCTTCGATGGCCCAGACAGGCGTGGTTCTCGGAGTTGCTCCCTCTGTCCCAGTGCGAGCCCATCCCTCTTTGTCTTCGTCCAGACCTCCTGACGATGGACAAGGGCCAGATTTGCCATCCGGATCCTTCCACTCTACAATTGTCGGCATGGAACCTGAGCACCTTGAGTTCGCCAACTTAAATATCTCGCAAGACTGCAGAGAGATCCTTGCTCATGCTAGGGCTCCGTCTACCATCAAAACTTACAAACTAAAGTGGAAAAGGTTTTGTCAATGGTACCTGACAGCAAATAACCATCCAATCGAATCTACTCCGGAGCAGCTTCTTCCATTCTTTTTGAGTCTCGCTCAATCGGGACTCTCGCATGCTACCTTGAGGGTTTTCCTAGCTGCAATCTCTCGCTTCCGGCAGGATGGCTCCTCTTCCCTCTGCTCGTCCAGGATTATCCGCCAGTTTTTCAAAGGGCTTTTCCGGAAGTTCCCGCCTATTTGACGTCCTCCTCCATCGTGGCATCTCAATGTTGTTCTGTCGCAACTTATGAACTCACCATTTGAGCCCATCCATTAAGTTCCTTACCTGGAAGGTTGCTCTTCTTCTTGCTCTGACTTCATCTCGGAGTGTGAGTGACCTCCACGCCTTTACTATCAAACCGCCTTATCTTCAATTCAAACCTGACGGTGTGGTGCTTCGCACCAACCTATCCTTCCTACCCAAGGTGCCTACGGACTTTCATTTAAACTAACCTGTATTCTTGAAAACTTTCTTCGCTGAGCCGAAGTCTCCAGCTGAGCAGCGATTACATTCCTTGGACATCAAACGATGCCTTAAATTTTACATTAGCAGAACTGCCTCCTTCCGCAGATCCGACCAACTATTCATTGCTTATGGACGACTGCGTCAGGGGCACCCAGTCACCAAACCAACGATTGCCCGTTGGATCTCTTCGGCCATTGCTTTCTGCCATCAACAGGCTGGCAAGCCTTTGCAGTCTTCGGTGAGGGCTCATTCTACGAGGGCTATGTCTTCATCCACCGCCCTTTTTGCTGGTGTGCCACTCCATCAGTTCTGCCGTGCAGCGACATGGTCCATCAGGCACACCTTCACCAAGCATTACTGCTTGGACGCCATCAAGGAGGCGGATACCGAAGTGGGACAGGCAGTACTTCGTCATCTTTTCAAATAAGGTGAGCCTCCTCCTTTATATATACATATATATCTATGGTTACTGCTCTCTATTCTATTCAAGCATGTGAACCTATGAAAGACACCCCTAATACTGGAGAAGAACAATTGTTACTTACCTGTAAACAGGTGGTTCTCCAGTATTGGTGTCTTTCATAGATTCACATGCTACCCACCCTCCTCCCCTCAGAGGCTCTCTTCTCCTCATGCACTCTGGGTCTCTTTGGTGCTACGCAAATCTGAGGGCTTGAGCTTCTGAGGAGAAGGTTCTAGAGGGTGCTGGCGCCTGATTGGCTGTAGTTTGGACTAACATAATGACAGTGATATGTTACTAGTGTTTTCTTTCACTACCATGCATTCCTATGGAGGAATTGTTTTAGAGGTTCAGTTGTGTATTTACTTCTAGTTTTTTCTTATGTTATGTTCTCACATTTATATATATTTTAGCATTTATTGCTATTTTATGTACCGTGGGACTCCCACTTCGACGACGGGGAATATTCAAGCATGTGAATCTATGAAAGACAACCCTAATACTGGAGAATTTTTGCTCCCTCTAAAAGGTCTTCATTAAAAAAGAGGAAAATTGTCCTGTAGGACATATCTCCAACTACAATAAATGAATGTGTGAATAATTGTATAGTTAAATGTGAAATAAATACACAGACAAAAGGTAATGAATTCATTTGACTTGGGTCTTTCAAAATAAGTGTTTTCAAACTATTGCAGCCAGATTCTCATCCATACTAATATAATAAAGAGAGAGCCCAAACCTTTGAGGCGGGTAATCTCAGGAACAACAGCACCAATCACAACACCCAATACAGCGTTGGAAAGGGCAGTTGCAGCAGAAGGACATAGGCTATGCAGACGCCCACCATATACATTTACAAGGTAAAAGAACCGTGCCAGCAAAGTAGTCCCTTGTGGGTGTGTCTGCGTTGTGCTGTGGGCGTGTGCTGGGGGAGTGACAAACGCTGGGGGCGTGTGGTACTTTCCGCCCTTCATGCCATGTCTCATATTGTGTGCTAATCCCACCCTGCTCTATTTAAATACCACTGCACCCCATAATCATAACCCACCCTTACTCCTTAAAATACGACGACGGGGAATATTCAAGCATGTGTATCTATGAAAGATCTTGTAACAATTGTTCTTACAAACTAATTTAAAATAGCATGATTAACTGGCCATAGAAACATTTATGGCACTATGGACTAATTGATCATTATTAATAAATTACAAACATTCACAACATAATAGAGATGATTTAAACACAATGACAATAATGAAACGAATTTGAATTGAATTGAATAAAATTTATACCGCGCAAACAATAACCCGAAGGCATCAAGGCGCCTAACAGAACAAATCATAAATGTGAGCACGACACCACTACAAATAAGCCTGCACAAAGAGATGCGTTTTCAGAGCGCTTCTGAATGCCTGAAGAGTGGGTAGGGATCTTATTTCCAGCGGGAGGGCATTCCACCACTTGGGCGCCAAGGTGGAGAAGGCCCTGCCACCCCATTTCGCTCTCCTGAATCGGGGGGTAGATAGAAGAAGTTTGCCAGAGGAGCGCAGATCTCTAGAGGGAATGTAGCGGGACAGAATGGATCCTACACCAGTGGGACTGTTTTTGGCTAAAGCCCTGTATGTCATACATAGGGTCTTGAAGTGGATGCGGTCCTCAACTGGAAGCCAATGCAACAGCTTTCTGGCCGCTGTGGCTGAGGCACGTTTGGGGAGATCCAGGACAAACCTGGCAGCCGCGTTCTGGACTACCTGCAAGCGCTGCAGTAGACTCTTATTCATTCCCGCATACAGCGCATTGTAGTAGTCTAGCCGGGAGCCAATGAGGGCAACAGCAAGCTGTTTCCTTGCCTGCAGAGATAGGTAATGCCTGATCCTCCTCAGGACATAGATGATGCCCCAGCAGGTGGAGATGGTTCTGCTGACCTGGTTACCCATGTTTACCTGATTTGACACTACCAGCCTAACAAGATTTTAAAAACCAGAGGAATTTGTCACAGAAAATAAGGGGCATATTACCAACAACTAGCGGTAATTATCGCTATGTTGGTTTAGCGGCGATATTTTTATCGCCGAGCTGCGGCGATTTTTATCGCTTAGGAGCCTTGCTATTAGCAAGGTTTATCTCCTAAGCGATAAAAATCGGCCGAAACGCATGAATATCGCTGTAAAGTCAGTGATATTCATGCATTACCGAGCTAATGCTCTTAGCCATGTTATCCATCTACCATTGGATAACATGGCTAAGAACTGCTCAGGGGCAGGTGTTAGCTTTTGGAGATATTCGCGCTTAGCCCGAATATCTCCAAAAGTTGGTAATAGGAGATAGCGATGTTAGCGACTGTTTCCAGTCGCTAACATCTTGGCACGCCCACTTTGCATGTCATTAGTGATAAATATCACTGACATGCAAAGTGGGGCCCAAGATGGTCGCTATCTCCTTCTAGCTGTCGCTAACTGGTGTTAGCGACAGCTAGGTAATAGGGAGATAATTTTATCTCCGCTTTCTTGGCTTATAAAGCCAAAAAAGCGGAGATAAACCCCCTTGATAATATGCCCCTAAGATTTTTATGACCCTCTTGGAACTGACTAAGGGATGCATTTATGATCAGAAGTGGAATAGATGCTTTGATTTTATTTTCCGCTAGCCGTCATCAGAAATCTTCTGCTATTGCCCTAGCCTTTGTCTCGCTTTATTAGACTTAAAAGTTTACTATGATGTTAAACCTGAGCTGCCATCAAGTAAAAGTTGTACCTCTATTCATCGTTTCGGTGGAGACTGCTGTTCTCCAATTCTTCTCTCTTCTTGACCAACGTGAATGGAAGAATGCTCTTGATTTGTTTGTATGTAATATGCAAATTATTTTGTTTGTAACTTTGAACTCGCTAGCACTGGTTCACATAAATTCAAGCTGTGTGTTAATGAATTTCCTTTGTCGGTGATAAAAAAAACTGGCTTATTCAAGCTCTTTTAAACATTAATTCGTGCCATTAAGTGAGCGCTCAGCTCGCTCTTGGATGTGTTTGTTCATTATTCGTAGTGATTTCAAACACTGTTGCTACCGCATCCAATGGTGCTGGCGAGTTAACGGGTGAAATAATAATATTTCTACTCAGAGTAACCTTGTTGCAAGGATAAAAACAAGAAAACAGTCTCACTTACTTTCAATCTTCCATGTATAATTATGCAACCAGTTTTCGCAGCAACCATTCTATCTCGAGTCGGACAACTATCTGTTCGTGCTCGGTGTTATTTGAAAAAAATGTTTTCTTTCAAGGCATGGTTAATCACTCAAGATCGAATCTTGGCAAGGCCTCATTGTACTTGAAGTTCTTAATAATGTAAAAATGAAACTTATTAAATCACATTGCATATGTTTTCTTGGCTATGTTAGTCCCACTAGTAGCATTTGATGTACAAGCCTTGGGTACTTGTAGTTCCATTTACTAGGGGCTTACAAGCAAATTAAATGTACCAATAAGGTAGATGCCAATTGTACCATACGTGTAGGGAAAGAGCACAAGCACTTTACCACTGGTCAGCAGGGAAAAGGTGCAGAGTCCTAATGCCAACAAAAATGGGTTTAGCAACAAGAGGCAAAAATCTGAGGGTGACCCTGCAAAAGGGCTAGGTCCATTTCGGTCTCCAAGGAGCATACACAGATAAACATCCACATGAAAACTAAACAAGAAATACACTTGAATGGGAGGCCATGGCCAACAGCCGGAGGAGGTGGCCGCTTTGCTAGCGCGGCTCCGTAGACTCTTGCCCCCAATTTATACGGAACTATATCCGGCTTCAGAAGGCATACTCCGGTGTATGAGTGCCCAGAGGCGGTGAGGAGTCATTTCCTATGACCAACAGCGTGAATGCCAGCCGGCGCACCGCAGACTGTCACTACTTGGCCGCCTTGGACTTGCTGTGTCTAAGTGCCCAGACGAAAGGTGGTGTGACCGGGCACGCAACTCGCCCGCGCTGTCGGCAGAACTAGTGGTCTTTTGCCGAGTAGTGCACCGCCTGATCGACGAATGTGAGTTCCCGCCCTGAAGCACAGGGTATTCAGCGGAGCACACAGACGGAGGGTGCAAATACATTGACTGCGGCGCAAATTCCGCCACAGTGCTGAGATTCTAATTAGTGGGTGGGGTTCAGACGGCCACCGGCCGTCCTCCGCACGCGCCCACCCTCATGTGGGACCGCCGGGGGCTGTCCGCAGCATTGAAGGGGTTAATAACCCCGACGTGCACTAAGTAAGAGGGACACTATACCAGGGACTTACCACACGACTTACAGACGCCACAGTGGCATTGAGTTACACCCCCGCCCTAGCTGGCCAGACACCCACCGTTTACCATGATCTGGCCCTCACCCGGGTATTTCTGCAGAGAGAGTGGCGCAAGGAGGGGCCTGCAGACATTGATTACGCAATACACATTTATATGGGCCAAGGCAACAAGGAAGTGTCACCAAGGGGGATACACATGGCCTGAAGAGACATGTATTGAACAGTCGGAGAGTGCTGCAGAGATAACCAGATAGACATAGAGTCTTGCTGGGAGTCTGTGCTTGCAGAGTCATAACTGCGCTTGGAAGAAAGAGGCAGAGCCCAGAGGGGGGAAGGTAGGGCATTTTTGATGTAATTACCACCAATGCCCCTGTACTACAGTTATTTGTGAGGTCTCCCCTCTGTCTGGCATAGTTGGATGGACACTTGAGAGGTTCAGCCCTTGGCCTCAGCCCAAGAAATTTAATGCTGTAAGGCCGTGATCCGGCGGGGGGTACCCAACAGCCCATGTGGTGTTGGCTGTAGTTGGCGGCGGCGAATACCCCCACGCCATGGTCTTTGAGGCCATACTTCCAAAATGGCGACGGCCAAGGGAGGTTGTTATGCGCACAAGCAAAAAAATGACAAATTAGCACTGCAAAAGCCAGTTTGGGTGCAGCTCACTCTCCACATAGAACATGACACCCAGCAGAAGGTAGATGAGCAAGACCCACCCACTCTCTTGGGCATTCTGGCAGCCATCAACAGCGTTCGCACGTCTCTGGAGGGTCGCATTGATTCAGTTCCCACAGATATATCTGTCCTCAGAGCAGACCTACGTAGAATGGACTCCCGAGTGAAGGATGTGGAGCAGGTAGCACAAGAACTTGTCACCGATGTCTCAACCTTGAAAACTCAAGTCTCTGAATTACAACAAAAGACTAAGTCATTAGTAACCCAGCTTGGCGACTATGAAGGAAGGTTGTGGTGAAATAATGTTCGCATACTTGGGGTCCCAGAGAGGGCCAATGGCCCAGCAGTGGACCTTTTCGTTGGAGATTTTGTGATGAAGCACATGCAGCCCAAACACCTCTCCAACTATTTCCCTATAGAAAGAGCCCACCGTATCCGGGGGTAGAACCAAACCATGTATGCCCCCAAGACCTATATCAAACAGAGTGTTTAGCTTTCTAGATCAGGACATATCCTTCAGACGGTGCAGAGTGCCCCCCTCTCAAACTCAAGAACAGTACAATTACCTTTTTCCCTGATTTCACTGCCAACATTCTGCAACAATGACTTTACTTTTTGGAGGTAAAAATGGCTCTCAGGGAGCAAGAAATTAAATATGCAATGTTGTTCCCTGTAAAGCTGCGGGTGGAGGTGGAGGCAGAGGGCAAGAGCTGGTTTTTCACAGACCCCGCAGGTCTGTGGACTGGCTCGATGGATTGCGGAAGGTAAAAGAGAAAGGCCGACCCGAGCTAAAAGAAAGATGAGAGCGGAGGGCACAGAACTAATGAGAATCCCTTCACAAGTGGGAGAACCTACACATCGAAGGCGGCTCCTGTAATCACCCCTATCAATCAATCAATCAATCAATCACAAGTTTGTTAAAGCGCAACTACTCACCCGTAAGGGTCTCAAGGCGCTAGGGATGGGGGGGTGCAGGTTCCAATCCATCAAGGAGGGGGTCTGTCGAAGAGCCAGGTTTTGAGGTTTCTTGCGAAGATGGGGAGCGATGTTGTCTGTCTGAGGTGGAGCGGAAGGGCGTTCCATGCTTTAGCCGCGAGGAAGGAGAAGGAGCGGCCTCCCGATCTGGTCTTTCTGGTGCGGGGGACCTCGGCGTATGAGAGCTGGGCTGATCGTAGGGTCCTTTGGGGTGCGTGGAATTTGAGCCGGCTGTTCAGGTATGCTGGTCCGGTGCCGTGGAGGGCCTTGTGTGCGTGGGTGAGCATCTTAAAGGTGATTCTCGCCTTTATGGGGAGCCAGTGGAGTGTGTGCAGGTGCTGGGAGATGTGGCAGTGTTTTGGCTGGATGTTCTGTAGCTTGCGGATGAGGTTTTTGTTTATTCGGGCGTAGAGTGCATTGCCGTAGTCGAGTCTGCTGGTGACCAGGGTGTGAGTGACTGTCTTCCGGTGTTAGAGGGGGATCCATTTGAAGGTCTTACGAAGGAGGCTGAGGTTGTTGAAAGCAGGAAGATGAGACAGAGTTGATCTGGCGGTCCATTTTGAGCTCGGAGTTCAGGATGATTCCCAGGTTGCGTGCGTGGTCTATGGGGGTTGGCGGGTTTCTGAGGGCGGTGGGCCACCAGGTGCCGCTCCAGGCGTCGGGGTTTGGGCCCATGATGAGTACTTCTGTTTTGTTTGTGTTTAGTTGTAGGCAGCTGTTTGTCATCCATTTGGCGACAGCTTCCATGCCTTCTCGAAAGTTGCGTCTGGCGGTGTTGGGCTCGTTGGATAGGGAGAGGATGAGCTGGGTGTCGTCTGCGTATGACACGATGTTGAGTCCGTAGGTTCTGACGATGGGGGCAAGTGGAGCCATGTAGACGTTGAAGAGTGTCGGGCTGAGGGAGGAGCCCTGGGGGACTCCGCAGGTGGTAGGTGTGGGGTCTGAGAGGAAAGGGGGGAGTCTGACCCGTTGCGTCCTGCCGGAGAGGAAGGAGCAGATCCAGTCGAGGGCCTTGTCCTGGATTCCTGCGTCGTAGAGTCTGCGTATTAGGGTGCGGTGGGAGACTGTGTCGAACGCCACTGATAAGTCTAGGAGGATGAGGGCTACTGTTTCTCCTTTGTCCAGTAGGGTGCGGATGTCGACTGTTGCGGCGAGGAGGGCGGTTTCCGTACTGTGGTTTTTTCTGAAGCCGGATTGGGAGGAGTCGAGGATGTTGTGTTCTTCAATGAATGTGGCGAGTTGGCTGTTGATGGCTTTCTCGATGACTTTCACTGGGAAAGGGAGCAGGGAGATAGGTCTGTAGTTTTTGAGGTCGGTGGGGTCCGCTGAGGGTTTCTTCAGGAGGGGGTTGACCTCGGCGTGTTTCCAGTCGTCGGGGAACGAGGAGGTCACCAGGGAGCGGTTGATAGTGTAAATAAATTTTGGAAAAGGTGATGGACAGAGTTTCTGAATGATGCAGAATACTCCTACCCAGTCAAGAGATCAGGGCTTGATCCATCACCGTTTTTTAGCTCACTGCACCATCCCAGCTTCAGAACCTGGCTATATGCAAATTAGTCTGTTCCTGTCCCAGTGCATGATGGGAACAGGGCAAACCAAACTACCAAGCCAATTCTTTAACTGGGAAGGAGACAAGCTACCGGGGACCGGTTTCTGGCATTTCAGCCTCGTCGGCCCGGCTTGCTTGAATCCTGATGGTGCAATGAGCTAGGGACTCACGTCTGAGTATACCCTCCCACACATAGTGTGGATAAAATCAATTTTGGAAAAGGTGATGGACAGAGTTTCTGAATGATGCAGAATACTCCTACCCAGTCAAGAGATCAGGGCTTGATCCATCACCGTTTTTTAGCTCACTGCACCATCCCAGCTTCAGAACCTGGCTATATGCAAATTAGTCTGTTCCTGTCCCAGTGCATGATGGGAACAGGGCAAACCAAACTACCAAGCCAATTCTTTAACTGGGAAGGAGACAAGCTACCGGGGACCGGTTTCTGGCATTTCAGCCTCGTCGGCCCGGCTTGCTTGAATCCTGATGGTGCAATGAGCTAGGGACTCACGTCTGAGTATACCCTCCCACACATAGTGTGGATAAAATCAATTTTGGAAAAGGTGATGGACAGAGTTTCTGAATGATGCAGAATACTCCTACCCAGTCAAGAGATCAGGGCTTGATCCATCACCGTTTTTTAGCTCACTGCACCATCCCAGCTTCAGAACCAGGCTATATGCATATATCACCATAAAGCGGTTGATAGTGTGGCAGAGCATGGGTGCGATGGTGTCAGCGTTCTGTTGAAGATGTGGTGGGGGCAGGGGTCCGTGGGGGCCCCTGAGTGGATTGACTTCATTGTCTTCAGTGTGTCTTTGGTGGTGAGGGCTGTCCAGTCATCAATCGCTGGTTTCCGGGTGTCGGGGTGGTTGGTGAGGGTTCAGTGTGTTGGTTGTCTTCGTCGAAGTTGTCGTAGATGCTCTTGATTTTGTGGTGGGAAAAGGTGCTGAGTTTGTTGCAGAGGTCTTGTGAGGGAGGGATGTCGGTAGACTCGCTGGTGGGTTGGGCGAACTCCTTGATGATGCTGAAGAGTTCCTTGCTGTTGTGTGCGTGGGTGGAGATTCTGTCTTCAATCGCTTTTTTCCTCGTTTCTCTGATGAGTTGATGGTGAGCGTTGGTGGCGGCTCTGAAGTTGTTGTGGGCTTCTGTGGATTTGGTGTTTCTCCAGGCCTTTTCGAGGTGGCGGCATGTGCGCCTGGACTCTCGAAGTTCTGTGGTAAACCATCTGGCTTTCTTGGCACGGGTATTGTTGTTTTTCTTGAGGGGGGCTATAGTGTTGGCGCTGTCCGAGATCCATCTATGCAGGGTTCGGGCTGCGGTGTTGGGGTCGTCGTTTTCTGCGATGGTTGGGGTGGAGTTGTTGAGTGAGGAGATGAGCTTGTCATCGGTGATTTTGGTCCAGTTTCTTTGTGGAAGCAGGTGCTGGTGTCTGTGGATGGTGGGTGTTCTGAAGGTGAAGTGGACGCAACGATGGTCGGTCCATGGAAGTTCGGTGGTGTGGCTGAAGGTGATGGAGTTTCCTGTAGTGAAGAGGGGGTCGAGGGTGTGTCCTGCTGAGTGCCTGGGCTCGGTCACGATCTGGCAGAGTCCAATGTTGTAGAGGTTGTCCAGGAGGCATGTGGTGTTGGGGTCCAGTTGATTGCCGAGGTGGAAGATGAGGTCTCCCAGCAGGGTGTAGTTGGTGGATGCGATGGCCTGCGGGGAGATAATGTCCGTGATGGAGTTGGTGAAGGGTCCGCGGGGTCCAGGGGGTCGGTAGATGAGGGTTCCTCGGAGGGCGGCAGTGGGGCTGGCCAGTATCTTGAAGTGAAGGTGTTCCATCAGTTCTGTGGACTCGTCAGGGAGTGTGCTCAGGCGGAGGCTGGATTTGTGGACGATGGCGATTCCTCCTCCTGGGTGGGTGGGGCGGTCCTTCCTGTAGATCTTGTATCCTTGGGGGATGGCGATGGCGATGTCCGGTCCTGAGGTGGCGTTGGTCCAGATTTCGGTGAAGAATGCTATGTGGTGGTGTCGAGGAGGTCCCATATTTCTGTGGAGTGTTTGTGGAGGGATCGGACGTTGAGGAGGATGCATTGCAGGGTCTTCGGTTTGGTTGTGTTCTTGTGGACGGGTTGTGCTGGATCCGTGTTCTTGGCGGTGCTGCAGGTGTGCCGGCAGCGGTGACAGCTGAAGGGTCCATGGGTGTCTGCTGGTGATGCTAGCTTGCAGTTGTTGTTGCAGCCTGGGTTGAGTGCGTGGAGTGCTGCTGGGTCGTAGCGTTGGTGGGGCGGAGGTCCAGGGTTCCTGGTGCTGACCCCTCAAGCATGTACTCAGACTCAACTAATTGACAATCACTTTGCGATTCACAGGATGCTGCATCACTTTTGGGGGGGTATGAAGGGCTGCCAACTTGCAGTGGACCTGCTTGTAAGTTAATGTTCAATATGGCCCGACCACCGGAGGAGATGAACTTGGACTGCATAAGGGACCTGAGAAATTACTGCTTAGGACTGCAATGAGTATACTTTATTGTATAAAATGTTTTCTGTAGCTTACACTTTTGAATACCTGGTGGGGGGAGTAATGGGTTGAGTCTACGTTTCCTTCATTCCAGGGTTGGGAGTGCGACAGGCACTCTGCACTGTTAGGGTAGCGGGTCATTGGATTCCATTTTGCAGGGAGGCAGGGTGGGGGGTGGCAGGAGTTTGGGGAGGGAAGGGAAATGCTTAGTTTGTAGTTTAAGATTAGCACAGCAATGTAAAAAAAAACATAAGATTATAACTGACACCTGGCACTTATACCTGGCAATTAGACAGTCACATAATGGTATCTTGGCAATGTTTTTTCTGTTTGTTTCAGCGCAATATCCTGTGGTTGACCCATTGACAACCACACATCACAAGCCCTCACAAAAGGACTTTCCACTGTAATATTGATGGGATAGACGCTCTGCTATTTATACGCAAGGGTCACATTTCCATCTCCACTAATAGGATCAAGTGCAGGACTTAATTTCCTTACATCGTACGTAAATGGACTTGGGGACAAGCTGAAGCGAGGTATAATCCTCCAATACTTGAAGAGACAGGTGCCTGACCTGGCCCTTTTACAAGAAACCCACTTAATTGGTAATACTTGAAAGGCCCTAAATAGATGGGGTTATCAATTGATAGCACATGCCGGGTTCACCTCCAGCTCACATAGAACAGGGATACTCCTGTGGAGGCATTGCCCCTATATGATTAAGAAAACGTGGACTGATGAGCAGGGCAGATTTGTGGCAGTGTCCGGTTCCTGGGTAGGAAAAACGCTTAACTTGCTCTTGGTCGACGTCCATTCTGCGCTGCATCAGTGCAACCTATGAGACCTTAGCAAATGTATCCTTGACCTTCCAATAGTAACTTTACTGATAGGGGGAGATTTTAACCTCAATTTAAATGGCTCATTGGACCGATTGCCCCGCGAAGGTATCCTGTTGCTGTATCTAGATTAGCTGAATTTTTTGCGGCTTTGTGGCCTGGTAGATATTTGGCGACATCTTAACCCCATGACTGTGCAATTCCCCTTCCACATCGGGGCCCACAATAGTCAGTCACAAATCGATTATATGCTCACACACTCTGAGGACCTGCCCATTTTCGGTGAGGTCCATTGTCTGACCCGGGGTCTATCGGACCACTCTCCTATCTTGACCAAGATGATCGTGGGTGCCCGACCTTAAGTTGGCGTTAAACAAGGATACTGAATTATATTTCAGAGAAAATGTTGGCTCTGTCACCTTAGCCCAAATCCTATGGGGCGCATTCAGGGCAGTAATAAGGAGGAGGGCCCTCGCCCTGATGGTTAGCCGCAAGAGGGAGTTAACAAAATGTATAGATTAACTTGAGGCAGACATCCTACAGGAGGAAACGGCACTGTCACAGTCTCCTGATCATGCCGCGCAGCAGTTATTGGCGGACAAGATACTGGACTACAGAAAACTCATCACAGAGGCGGATAAGGCAAAACAAAAATCTATTTGCCATAAAATCTATGAGCAAAGGTAGAGAACAAGCAAGCTATTAGCCTGGCTGGAAAAAAGAGAGCAAGCATCAAGATGGGTGCACCTACTGCAGAGGTCCAAAGGGGAAGAAATCACTGACCCCCAACAAATAGCTGACACATTTGCTGCCTACTTTTGTCTACACGCGACCCACAACATTTTCTAATCTAGCTGCGCTGGGAGCTTCTCCCGGCTCTCAATGTGGCCTGTCTCGCGTCAGAATATAGGGACTCCTTTGAAGGGCAACCCACAGAAGATGAAATGCAACTGGCCATCTGCGACATCTGCTCGTGTAAGGCCATGGGACCCAATGGACTCCTAATCGAGTTCTTCAAATCGACTGCTTCCAAGTTAACTCCCTATCTTTGCTAGATGTACCTGGAGAGCTATGAAAGGGGGATGCTGCCAGAGGAGATCAGACTAGCCACAATTGTGTCAATCCACAAACAAGGCAAACCAACTAATGAATGCAAGGCATATAGACCTATCTCTCTTCTTACGGTAGAAGCCAAGATACTGGCAAAATTACTCGCCAACAGGCTCACGCCTCTTATCACCGGGCTGGTACACCCGGACCAGTCAGGCTTCATGGCTGGCCATAATACCTCCTTGAATTTACGACGTCTGCATGGGGTGCTGGCAAGACACCACACGATTGGTAAGGATGTGGCCCTGTTAACCCTCAATGCCAAAATGGCCTTTGATACTATTGAATGGAACTACATGTTTGCAGTCCTGGAAAGAATGGGATTCGGGCCCAACTTCATAAATTGGATCAAGTTACTGTATACCAAGCCAATTGCTCAGGTGGTGGTGAATTAACATACTTCTAGACAGTTTCAGTTAGGGAGGGGAACCCGGCAGGGGTGCCCCCTATCATCCTTAATATTCGCCCTAGTTCTAGAACCTCTGACAGTCTGGGTTAGGGAAGACCCTTTGATCCATGGCCTCAAATGGACCGAGACTCACGAAGATAGAATTTCACTTTCCGTGGAAAATATACTGCTGTATATGGCCTCCCCGACATCCACTCTCCATCGTATTCTCGATATCTTTAGTATATTTGGCAATCATTCAGGGTGCATGATAAACTGGTCTAGGTCACAAATATATCCACTGCATGACCCGCCAATGCATACACCAAAGGAATATGAGATTCCTGTTGCCCCGGAGGGCTTCCGCTACTTAGGAATTTATATAACAATGGACTCAGCCCACTTTTTTGAATCAACCCTGCAAGGGCCCCTGATGCGCTTTTGCGCTGATGTCAAACATTCCCGACCCCTTCTCTGTCCCTTCTGGGACGTGCTGCCCTTTTTAAAATGCTGGCGCTGCCCCGTTTTCTTTATGTATTGCAAAACACTCCCGATAGGATCCATGACTTCTATTTCTCCAGCATTGACCGTGCTGTGCGCACCTTGTTATGGGATGGCTGTGCACCATAAAAGCACTGCAAAAACTATCGGCGGGGTGATATGATTGGGGAATTGCATTGCTTGGCCTTAGGTCGTATTACCAGGCATCTCAACTTGTTGTGATCAACCGTTGAGCTGATGGAGACCGGGTGGACCCAAGTTTCCGTACAGATTGGTGGCTTATGGGTCGCAGCAGCTATATTAGATTGCTATATACGAACCCCAAGAAATTAGGCCTTACTGGTCCAACAGCACGTACCATTGAAACCTGGCACATGGTCAACAAAAAATTGAGCTGGCACAATAAAATCCCACTCTGGGAGCCTGAGAGGTTGGGTCACTTGAGTGCTTGCTCCGGGTTTGATAAGTGGTACCTAACAGGTATCTCAATGATGGGAGAGCTATGGAGTTCCAAGGGATTGATTACTTTTGGTGAGCTGCAGAAAGAATATGACCTCGCACAATCTGAAACATTCAGATGTCTCAAGATCAACCACGCACTTAAAACAGCAATACCGGGGATGGAACCACTACCCGAGGCTTCCCCACTGGAAGATAGATTGCTACTGGACCCCATGAATAAGAAAGCTATATCCCTCACCTATAAAAATTGATTAACAAGCGCCCTGATCCCTTAATACATCTGCAGCAGCACTAGGAGGCAGATCTGGGTGTGCTGGAAGAAGATGACTGGTGAGATGCTTTGGCCTCTCCTAGGGAGGTGGCCATCCCAATGAGACTGCCGCTTGTCCAACTCAAAATCCTACCAAGAGTTTATCTTGCTGCTGGAGTTTTTCCTGAGATGGGTAGGAGGGCTGATCCTTCTAGCCAAAGACAGTGTCACCATGTTGGAACTTTTTTCCATACTCTCTGGGAATGTCCAACTGTGCAGTCATACTGGGGAGGCTGTCACCAAACAATTGCAGAGAGATGGGAGAAAGAAATTGACTGTTACTCCAAAACTATGTTTGCTAAATATCTGGGATGCCACTGACCTTAACCAGACCGAGAAGTCATGGGTCTTGCTGGGATGGGCCCTCGCTAAACAAAATATTGCTCAAAAATGGGGTGTAGATGAGGTGTCGCATAGCAGAAAGTGGGTCACAGATATGGATAGAGCTATGGTTGCTGAGAAAGAAGATTTCAAACATAGAGTATGCCCTCAAAATGGGATGGTAAGTGGACGGCATGGAATGCATACAAGGGTGACATATACTTGTCTTCAACTACAGAACTACGTTGTACTGAAGTCAGATTGCAAGACCTTTTAAAGGCTGAGGGAGAGATACAGGAATAATGAGTCATGGTGGTATCACACTATGTAAATTAACATGTGCAATTTTTTGCATTTGATGATACGCTTCAGATAGCTGTGCTGTTTGTTTTGTTGATCAAAAAA
Organism: Lissotriton vulgaris; assembly: GCF_964263255.1. Taxonomy (NCBI): domain Eukaryota; kingdom Metazoa; phylum Chordata; class Amphibia; order Caudata; family Salamandridae; genus Lissotriton; species Lissotriton vulgaris. Next base: position 657,138,381 of record NC_141694.1, on the reverse strand, counting down.
AGAGTTACAAAAAAAATGAAATACACTTAAATAGTGTTGATTGGTACAGCTTGGCTCCTGCAATGACAAAGAGCAAAAGTACACGATAAACAGTAAAGTATTTAAAATAAAATCATAATCTTCACAAACCTTTCAACTTGGGTGTACCATAGGTCAGAACTTTCTCTCAGTTTTGGGAATGTATTTGTGAACCACAATTCTAAGGTACATGAGCATATCCACACCCATGCACCTCTCACAAAGGGTACAGTTAGATTTACTTTTACTATTCCCCCTATCTGGTCCTCCAATATTATTTTTGTTTGTTTTTTCCTTTCCTTCTGGGACCACGGTATTTAATCCTTTGATTGTCACTCCACTTCTGAATGCTACCAATTAGATCCTTGAGATGTAAATACCTGATATCCACAAGTTCTTGATAGTATCCTTGCTTATGACCATCCGGAAATTCTTCTTTAGATTCTGACTTTTAAACAATTCAATCCCAAACTCTGTAGCTAAACCCTTCAATTGCTCATGAGTTTCACAGGCATGTTTAGCAGCCTCTATGCTCATGAACAAATGTCCCTCCTCAGTGTACTCATCTAAAAATCCCAACTCAAGATTTCCTTTAATAATTTCTTTGAATTCTTTATTTAATCTAAAAATATCCAGTCCGCTTGAGGGCAGGGGTCTGTGGCTCTGGACTTTCTTCAAGCTCTACGACAGGCATACTCACAATAGAAGTTCCTTCTTTCTAGGTCATGCGCTCAGATATAGATGTTTTCACAATATTAGGAGGGCAACCTAATTTCCTTGTTCACATTGAACTTTCCAATTCAAATTGCATGTATCTGTAATCACTCTTTTATTTTCAATTACTTTCCATATTTCATTTTTCAATTAATTTTCAGACATTGATGTATTTTTCCATAAAGTTCTTTTTAGTAAGTATCCAATTCCATCATACTTAAAACAGACCCAGCCAACGCATTTCATCCCTTATAGGAACTTCATCAGGGCAATATGATTTATCCTCCTTTTCAAAATTCTTCTTTTCCATTCATTCCCCGTTTAAATGTCTGGGCTCCTTTCGAGCAGCCTTTGGCGAAAACATTTACCATAGATTGAGGTTTGTGTGCAGTCAGAACTCCAGGAGTGAGCATAAGAGAACTATAATCTTGGGATATTTTACCTGTGCCATCAAGAAAAACCACTGCTAGCTGTCTTTTGGAAACTCTCAGATATAAAGTAGTACTAATATTTAATATCCCAGGGCTTCTAATGACTGTGGACATACCTAGGGTGGTAACAATGACATTGGTAGTTGTGGCTCTCAATAAAGGATCTTGGGTAATAAGGGGCAAATCTCCCTCGGGGAGATTCTGATCAATGGGCTGCACTCAGAACAGTGTCTATTGACTGTAGGATTCCTACTGCCTGAGGGACAGTATTATACAGAGGTGGGCAGGAAGTCAACAAACCATCCACAATGTCATCACTTGAGTCATTGCCACTACTCTCATCTCTCTTCTCTTCATTCCCACTCGCTCTCACAATTTCTTTCTCTCTGCTCTCCTTCTTGCTATTGCAGGGTACATCCCTAGTTCTTTTCCTTGGAATCTCAGCTGCACGACCTTCTGCTGGATATTTGTAACAGGGTGATACAATTCAGTCAGGACTTTCCCCTTTCCATGTGCATGCTCATTAATTTATCCTTCAAGCAATACACATAGATAAACATTACCACTGAAATCTAAACCAAAAAATGCATTTATTTAATGTTGGCTGGTGCAGCTTGGCTCCTGCAATGTAAAAAACGGTACACAACAAACAGAGAAATAGGCCAGCTAAACGTGAAACATTTTAAATTGAGGCCTACATTAATTATGGTTAACTTTAAAGTGAATATCACATAGTGAATGTGTATATTTGCTGTGGATTAATATAAAAAGACATGCGACGCAGTTAAAATAAAACCCTCCCCACTCCCTTCTTTCCTTGGAAGGGAAAGTCTTCATAACCCAGAAATTGACACCAAAATGGCTAACTTTCTGGCCAATACAATAAAAATCCTAAAAAGGGCATTGGTCATTCATGGCATTTCGGTCAGGACAAATTACTGCATCTAGTGGGACCCCCTAAATGAGATTTTTGGTGTGCTGAAGAAGTCAAAAAGTAGGGATTCCTTTTATCTCCCAATATCTTGTCTGTCTGGACACACAATCTTTCTAAGAAACGTTAACTTTGCAATTCCTACCGAATTTTGCGGATCCCTACTTATGAAGGTGGACTTTAAGTTTGGGGATTTGGCTTCTTCGGACGCACTGCTGCTGTTACCCTCAAGGGTATCTTCCACAACCCTTTTGTTAAAGAACTGGGTAAATTAATTTCTACCTTCACTTTCCTGGACCAAGGTTTTCCCCGGGGTTGGTTGAGGAAAGAGCCGCTCAGCTGACCATTCCTACAATCAGGCTTCCTAATGTGGAAAATATATTAAGAGAGGGTACTAGCAAGACAAGAGCAGATTTTAGGTGTTTCCCCCTCTAAATGAGCCAAGAGTGAGGAGCAACAGAAGACTACCCCAGGGCTTTCCCGCTACAGGAAACCACACAGATAAGACCCCCACTTCTCCCCATGTAAACATCGTGGGCAGATTGGTGATGTTTTTCCAGAAGTGGCAGATGTTAACATTCTATGCACAGGTCCTCCAAACTAGCCACCCTCCGCAACCCTTCGTCTTTTCAGAAGAGGAATCGGCCTGAATGGATATGGGGTGGTGGAATTGGAAGCAAAAGATGGCATCTCAAGATTCTACATACACCTGAGAGGTTTTGTGAGCAATTTTTAATTGGGGAAACAAAATACAAGGGTTTCTGCCAGGTGATAAACCACAGAGAATTTAACAAATGGGTAGTATATATGCCACAGTGTGTGCCCAGAGGATATCCTCATCATGGATTAGTTACAGGAGAGGAGAGATCAACTGGAAACATTTCCACCCCTGGAGGATCTGGGTTTCGTTATCACAAGGAAACTATCTATGATGATCCCTATTGCAGACAGTGACATTCCTAGGGCTCATTATAGACATAGAGGATAACCTTCAAGCTTCTCACCCACGCACACAGGACACTCCACGACACCGGACCAGCGTACCTCAACAGATGACTCGGCCTCTACATCCCGCCTGCCAGCTCCGCACCGCAGACCACGCCATCGCCACCATCCCCCGCAGCCATAGAATGACCGCCGGCGGCAGATCATTCTCCCACCTCGTCGCCAAGACGTGGAACACCCTCCCCATCCGCCTACGGCAGACCAAAGACTTTCTAACCTTCAGGAGACTCCTCAAGACCTGGCTCTTTGAACAGTAGCAGCCCCCCCACCCCCAGCACCTTGAGACCCTCACGGGTATGTAGTGCGCTTTACAAATGCTATGAATGATTGATTGATTGATTGATTGATGATAGTTGGCCTACTTTCCTCACAATCTACATTAGCAAGGTTACTGTTTTGGATAGTCTATGTCTAGGTCTGTAGATGAGGGTGCCTCTGAGAGTGGTGTTGGGGTTGGTGTGGATCTGGAAGTGCAGGTGTTCGCCGGTGCTGAGTGTGTCGACGGCGTGTGTCGAGATTTTGAGAGGATTTCTGTGGACGATGGCAATCCCTCCTCCTATTCCATTGGTGAGGTCCTTGCGGGTGATCTTGTAGCCTTCCGGGATGGCTATGGTGATGGCAGGTGACAAGGAGGGGTCAGCCAGGTCTCAGTCAGGAAGGCGACGTCTGGGGCCTTGGTGTCGAGTAGGTCCCAATGCAAACAATGTTTCTGGGCCCACACCACTACAGAGCCCTCCAGGGGGTGAAAGCTTCCTTCCTGAAATGGGGCTTCACTTATATGAGATCAGTACTGTTCTTGGAAGAAGCCAAGGAGGAAATTCAATGGTGTTTGGTCCATTCAGAGGTATGGACCGAGAGGGCACTTTTTGGATCTGATCATAGATCCTTAAGCCAGCAGAACAGGCTGGGATGCAAGATATAGAGAATAATCTACAAAAGGAAAATGTGCACATCAGGAATGAAAGTTGAAAATCAACCATGTGCAACTCCAGGTGGAATCCTTCAACAACAAATGCTGGACCAGGGACACAGCAAATTGGTGTGTACTACTAATGGATGGGCAAAATTTGGCCTGTCCAATGCATTAACAACCTGGATGGAAACCAGTCAAAGATCCTGAACCAAAATAGACAAGGATTTCTGGCATTATTGCCTTAAGAATCTTGGCAATCAATGCAGAATACCTTCCCGATAAAAGAAAATATTGGTGTACTGGAACTTGTGACATCTTCAGGACTTAACTCTGTGGAAACTGGACCCAGAAGTATTTTGTGTCATAGACTGAAAATGGAGACCACTTTTGGTCAAACATTTGCATCGCAAATGGATCATCAAATGAACAGGAATTCAGCTGATAGCCAGATCAAAGACAGCAACTTCAGAGCCAAGAGAAGGTGTATGCATTTCCCCCTTTAGCTATGATCGCAAGGACATTAGCTCAAACCAGAAAACAGAAGGCATATGTGGTGATTGCTACCCCAATTTGAGATCTAAAATGTGGTGTACAGTTCTAATGTAATTTTCTTGGGATTCTCCAATCGGTCTACCTCACTATCATCATATACTACGAAATCTTAAGGGATTTCCCCAGCACATGGTGGTGGAAAGAAGTCTGTCTGGTCTGGTGGATCACAAGGTACACTGGAAAATGCTTAGTGAAACATGCTAAGAAGCTCATCCAGAAAGCTTGGGCAAAAAATACAGTCAAGTCTTATAGATCTGCTTGGAAAAGATTATTTTGTTGGTGCGTGCGAAGACACCCATATCCCATGCGATCCGACCTCATACATCTGTTAATTATTTTGCCTGATCTCGCTGTACTAGGAATGGCTTACAGGTCAATAAACACTTTTACCCAGAGTCGATTTAAGACATGGGCAAAGTAGGCAATTGCCCAGGGCCCTCACCTTTCAAGGGGCACCTTCAGAAAGTGAACGTTCTCCCTATTTGATCTGTCTATTCTACTTTTCCATTTAAACTGCTCTCTGCCTACCTCTACCTCTGCCTCTGTCTTTGCAATGATTGCCATCTTAAGGCTTTTTAAAATTCTGCGCGAGACATATTTCAATTGTTTTTTTGGATCCTATTGAAGATTAACAAATAATATAGTACTGCTTGGCATTTTGTGGGTTCAAATGCGCAGGATATGGGTAATAAAATTCAAATTGTTTCTTTATAGAGACCACCAAAATATGTCTTGCCTGGGGCGTCCCAAAATTTTTAAGATGGTACTGCTTTTTGCTCTATGCTTTCAGCAGGGCATTTGCCTATCGGCAATTCACATTTCTCAGGTGAGTCACCATCCAATGTTCAGAATACTTCTTAGAGGTATCAAACTCTTCCCTTCTCCTGAAACATGTCCATATTCCAGACTTTGGGACATAAACAGAGTCCCAAATCTATTCTCTTCTGGTCACAAAAAAGTAGGAAAGAACTCTCAGGCAAGTTGGCAGTGTAAAGCCTTATTTCCTGTAGAACAATGTCAGATGCTAGAGCACTAGATATAGCTGATTGATTATTTACTGTAGAAGTAGGTACTTAGAACTTGCACATGAATTCATTGGGTAATTTCCTACACAGGGTTCAGGGATACTCCCAATTTAGGTGTTGTGGAATGTCTGCAACCATATGAGAGTGGGGCTGAAAAACTCAGTCTTTCGGCGTGATGTAAACTCCTGATATACCTAAAATATTTGTCAAGGCAGTCTTTTTCCTACTATTGCAAGGTGGGTATGCTGCAACATGTAGGAGATAGGCCTTGATATTAACCTATTTGGAGCCTATTCAGAGAGAGGCTACATGGCTTCCAAAGCCTTTTCTTTAGATGCAAGGCTAAAGGAAATCATGAATGCAGCTGGTTGGTCTACTGATTACACTTTCAAACTTGTGGTGGATCTGGCCTCTTTAGTGGTAAGTAAGCTTTGAACTTGCATTATCCTCTCCACTTGTCCTGACGTGGAATGAAAAACTTCCTAGCTAACATGAAGTAAAGTTTCAATTCTATTAAGGAGACAAGAATTCTTTGTCTTTTATCACTAGTGACAGTAGTTGTTTGATTTTGCTAGGAAATGACCAGAAGATGAAGCTGGAGTAAAGATTTCATGGCTGTCTTGTTAAGAAAGAGGGGGCACAGGAAGCACATAGGACTCTCTAGGAGACATGTATCATCAACAGAGCAGTGCACCCTTTTTTCTACCTTTCTTCAATGTCCTTGAGGTTTAAGCCTTGTGTGTCCTGTGGACGACAAATGTATGCCAGGGACCATCACTCAGTTTGCATGTGGTGCCTGGGTGAGCACAATTACTCTAAAGAGTATGACTCCTGTCGCCTGCTCTGACCAAAAGCGGGGAATGTCACATGAAGCTTCTTGTGGTGCAGTTGTCTCAGTCATCAAAGTCATCTGATTGTCCTTGGTCCCCTACAAAACTCTATGGACTGAACGTGCATCCGCGCTAGGAGCACTTCCCGCAGGTGTCATTCTCCTTTGACGTCTGGAGGCAAGTCTCTGCATCGGTGGTCGATGTCACGGCACCTCCTACCTTCATCACCTACTTCTGGTTCACGCCCCTCTGTTGAAGTGTCGGGCATGAGTCTTCCCTGCGTTTCCCACCTTTCCTGGGCTTGGGGTGTCTTTCACCCAGATGAGGCGATATTCTCAGTCTCTTCTTTCTGTTCTTGGTCGTCATCTCCCTCTGGAGCACCCTCGTGCCCCACAGAAGTGCATGAGATCATGCCTAAGAACCCTCTGATGGGTTCTCCCGCTACTTCAGGTCAGCCTCCTGTGTCTGACACCTTAGCAACGCCGGTGCACAGCCCACCGAGGTTCCCACCTTCGGTGCCTGCTTCTAATCTGCCGACTCCAATGTCGGAGTGGGGCTCTTGTCTTCTGACTCCCATAGTGGTGTCATTGATGCTCCTTGCGGTGTCGAGGCGTCACCTTCTCAGCATCGACCAGCTTTGGTTATGGGGTTAGATGCGTCGCCAATGGAACTTACCATCTTACAGGACTCCCTTCCTGTGGTTTTTCCTTCTGTGGACCATGGTTGTAGAAGTACTACAAATGGTGTGGTGTGTCCCCCGCCTATTTCGTACACGGTTCCTCCCCCTATGCAGTCTAGCTGGTTACTTGACTTGGGTGACACCAGTGGCTTAAATCTTCTCCAGCATTCTGGCTCCTCCTGGTTTGGCTACAAAGGCAAGTTCCACCCTGGCGGACATGCTCAATCGAGTTTCGGTCATACTGGATTTACAACTTCCTTCTGTGGAATTGTCAACAGACCCCTTAATTGGCGTTCTAGATTTTGACCAGCCTAATGTTGAGCCTGTACTTCCTTATACTAACTGCCTTTTCAATATCCTGCTGGGTGCTTGTGCTAAATCTGAAACAGGGCTCCCTGTGGATCACTCTATTTCTCATGGGCATTGTTCGGCCCCAGGGGATCCCTCCTGTCTTATTAGATATCCCTCTACTAGGAACTTTCTGGTTCAGGCTGCTTCAGCCACTCAAAATATTGATTTTCTCTCTCCTGTCCCTCCGGAAAGAGAAGCCAGGAAATCTAACGCTTGTGTCCTTGCCTGCTTTTCCCACGCCTTGTGGGACTCAGTTGGGCACCCCTTGCCCTCCCTTCTGGAAGAAGCCTGGAATGTACTTGTTCCTCTGGTATGAGATAGGCAACAAGCTGCCACTCTTAGCATCCTCTGTGGTATGGATACCACCAATTATATTGGTTGGGCTATTGGCTCTTCCATAGCTTTATGCCAGCGTGCATGGTTGCGTACTTCCAGACTTTCGGAGGCAGTCATGGTTGTTGGTACAGTTTGTTTCCCCCTGTTTTGACTCTTGTACGGCTCCATAGGGCGGCTACTCTCTCCCTTCCAGGGTTACACCTGATGTAGTGTTCCTGCTTTCTGCAGGTACTTTTCTTCTCATTTATGCTGTCAGTGACAGGGTTTGTTTCCAGCCATCTGGATCGTATCTTGCTTTGTGGTCTCGTAGGAGTCTGTTCTTATAGCTTATTTTTACTGCTTGATTTTTCCTACCCAAATACTTAGTTTGTGGCAGGTATTTTGTTTGTTATGCAGATGCACTATAGCCATGTTCCCCGTTTTCACGGACCTCATTTTGTATGGCTTGAAGGTATTTTGTGAGCTATCTGTGCATGTAGCATCCCTTATAGGGACTTCAACTTCCATCTTTTCTCTGCCCCCTCCAAATGGGCAACACTGGAACCCCAGGAAGGCACACTCTTGGCCTGGTTTACTTTCGTACAGATCTTCAACCCTCTTCGGTGTGGACCTACTCTTTGTTCTGTTTTACTCTGTGGGACACATGGATTTTATCCTTGTCATATTGTGTTTCTATTAGTTCGGGCCTGGGTTCCACGACTTCACCTCCATAATCCTCTTGTGGTATTGGCATCTTTTTGGCATATTATTTTGAATTGCGACTGGGCACTGCTTTCCTGTGTAGGCCCTTTTCTACTTTATCATGCTCCTGATGCTGTTTATATTCCGCAGTCCAGTGTTCTTGTATGTATTTTTACCCTTTCAGTGTTCTACCTATCTACTTGGGTACAGCAGCTGCTATTGCCTCCTGCAGGGTTTTTTATACATATCTGCTATCACACCATGGGGCAGCTGTTGTGGCTGCTGTTCTTTCAGTTCTCTTCACCTGGGACACCAGTCTCCTTGATTGTCTGGATCCTTGTCTGGTATCCTTCTTTCACAAGAGGCCGGGCTTCTCTTTCTTTCATGTATCTTCCTCCCTCCATTCCCACCTCCAAGGAGTCCATTTTTATATGGGAGATGTTCCATTTAACCGAGCAAAAGAAGAACAACAGAACCCTGTCGACACTAGTTCAGAATAGGTCCCACAAAGGATCCTTTAGTTTTAAAGGGGCAACAATATATAGTTTCAAAGCCAAAACCACACTTAGTACTCTGGGAATTTAATGTTTATTTATCATTTTATTGATAAATAAACATTAAATTCCCAGAGTACGAAGTGTGGTTTTGGCTTTGAAACTATATATTGTTGCCCCTTTAAAACTAAAGGATCCCTTTGTGGGACCTATTCTGAACTAGTGTCGGCAGGGTTCTGTTGTTGTTCTTTTGCTCTGTTTATCCCCCTTACCTGCCGCTATTCCTAGCCCAACGGGGAACCTCCTTCTATATTGATGTTACATTCAACCCCTTTCTTTGGTGGGGGTATCTCATTACTTTTTTATGAGGCATATCCTACCTTTCCTCAAGTTTCCATGATGCGTCGGTCAGGTTTCTTATCTGTTTCTCCTGCTTCCATAAGTTGGACAATGTAATGTAATGTAATGTAAAAAGGATTTGTATAGCGCTGCGTTCACCGGACGGTTTCTTGGCGCTGATCACCAACCCAGGAGGAGGCAAAGAGGGGAGAAAGAAGAACTTTATGTATAGACACCACGGAAAAGGTGAGTTTTTAGGAGAGAGCGAAAGTGAGGATAGGAAGAGGAGAGTCTGAGGTCTAAAGGTAGGGAGTTCCAGAGTGAGGGGGCCAAGAAGGAGAATCTAAGACCTCCGTGCTTTTTACGCCTGTACCTAGGTGTCTGGAGGAGGGCGTGATGGGAGGAACGGAGGTGTCTGGGGGGTGCGTACGGATGAAGAAGAGAGGAGATGAAAGAGGGGCCAATACCGGCCAGGGATTTATGAGTTAGGCAGCCAAGTTTGAACTTGCAGCGCTCCGACACAGGAAGCCAATGAAGGGCTTTAAGGAGGGGACGAACGTGGTGATGTTTTGGCTGACGATGGATAAGACGGGCGGCCTGATTCTGGATTAACTGAAGTCTATTTATCTGATATTGTGGAATGCCTGCGTATAGGGCGTTGGCGTAGTCGATCCGAGAGATGACTAGCGCCAACAGCGCCAGGGTGAGAGCTTCAGTGTTGTAATCAACTATCTGTCACCCCTTCGTTTCCCCTGTTGGTCTTCTTCTTCTTCTCTTTCATGGTGGACTTTCCACATGCTGTTAATTCTTTGCCTCTCCTGCTACATCTGCTGGCATCCTTACTCAGTTGGTGCTGTTGATTCTGGACGGTTGCCCTCAGGGCCGGACTGGCTACCGGGCAGTTTGGAATGCTGCTGAGCTGGAGGCTGATTTCGTTCATGGAGACCTGCGTGTGCTAAACAAAATTTGTTTTGCTTTAATTATTTCGAAGCACACGCAGGTCTCCATGAACGAAATCAGCCCCCGCCACAGTGAAATCTGCCTCCAGCTCGTCTGCATTCCAAACTGCCCGGTAGTCAGTCCGGCCCTGGTTGCCCTTGTTTTCCTGCAGAGGGAGATGTCTTCCACTTCCTACTCTTATGCTGCACTGCGTTGCAGTTTCCCAGGTGTGTTTTTCTGTCTCCACCTCAGTTACTCTCATATCCTCTTCTTTTACGAATTTAGGATGCATTATCTCTCTCCTTCCTTGGTTACCTCTGTTCTTGGGGTGTCCCTCGTTCCTCCACTTCTCATCCTCCCACTCACTGCAGAGGACGTGGGTTACCTTTGGAGCAGTGGATATACTTTTGCGGTGCCCTGTATTACTTGTGCATCTACAGGAATTACTATTTTTTTATAGCCATGTTTATCCTTATATACATTTATCTTTGGATGTCTCTGTATGTATATATGTCTCTAGAATGGATCTATTGTAGATCTCTTTTACTTCAGGTATATATAAGTGTGTGTGCTGTGCACATATGGTCATTTGGAATTCTATAGACGGTGTGCGTCGCTGCTTTTTACCTACACCTTCCTTGGTGACCTGGGTCAGACATCTTGGTTGTACTTACTTGTCTGTTTACTTCCTGTTCTTCAATGACCGTCTTAGTTACATTATTACAGAGGATGCCTTATATATCAATCAAGGTTCTCAGTATAAGACCAGTTTCTTTTTACCTTTCTTTTTTCTAGCGGTGTTCTTCAGCATTCATTGTTCTCTCTTTCCCCCACCATTCTGTGATTGGAGGTCCCTTTTTTCGAAATGTGTTTCTCAGGATAGCTTTCTTGATGATCTGTGGATGCTCTTATTTATTGTATGTGTTCACTGTGGCTAAGCATGCTATCTATGCCCTTTCCATTGGTTTTGAGCCTGGACTCTATGGACTATTGTACTTGGTCCCTTTGCATACCCTGATCGTAGGTTGCATACCTTTTTGTGGTTACCTATTTTACTGGCTCCATACCGTGTTCCTCAAGGTCTTGTAGCTTTCTACTCCCTACAGGCTACCCATACTCCTTCTTAGGGATCAATACTCCGGTGAGCATCTTTGCTTCACCTATTTTTTTTCAAATAGTCTGGTCCCTTCTATTTTTTTGGCCGGTTTCTCCTATTTGAAGATTGTTGATGAGGTCGGATCGCAGCCCCTCCTCCAAGGATGGTATTACTTGGGTATCTAAGATAAGGAATCTGCAGCAGGATGCCTCTATCAGATGGATGTTACTTACCTTCAAGAATGCCTTATCTGGTAGAGACAGTATATAGTCTCAGGTTCCTTATCGACCCACCCATCCTCTGCACACTGCAAACTGAGGGCCATCTGGTCTCCTCTTTGCATTCTACTGCAGTTTGGCATACTGTTTCCTGCGACCGTTTCTCTACATGGCTCCACGTTGTTGGCACGGAAATGGTCACAAAGAAACTGACATGGGGAGGGCTTATATGGACCCCGTTGATGTCACATTCAGGAGACGACATTGCTGCTTAAAAAATTTGAGATCCAGTCTGGCGCCTATGGAGGATTCTAAGATAAGGAATCTGCAGCTAGATCCTGTCTGTACCAGATAAGGCGATACCGATGGTAAATAACGTATCAGTTTGGCTGATTTTAAAGTGCTGCTGGAGAGAAAATAAAGAAGAAAGAAATGCATAATTCTCAACTCCGTGCCGTTTATACCATTTACATTTCCATTCATGGTAGCAAGGACATTTTTCATTGTATAGTAAAGGTCAATAACAATAAAGCAATGCTGCCAACGTCTACATTAACTTGATGAAAATTCGTAATTTAAGGTCTTTGAGGATGTATAAAGGGATAGCAGATTTCAGTTGCCATTTAGTTTTTTGTGCAGTAGCTGCTGTGATTAAACAATATGTTATTTACTGTGGTATTCTGCAATCACGTGCGATGTGATGTAATTGGTTGCACCACATGGACTATTTTATATTTCAACCGATTATTAAAAGAACTTAAACAATTTAGTTTAAGTACAAATTTTATTTGTTAGTTTTATACATATAAATTATGATAATTTGGAAGGTAATGTGGAGTGGATTCAAAAGTGGATGGCTCCACTAGCAAGAAAGTACATCAAAATGAAGCTAAGATTGGTCGAACTTGTAACTGGACGTACGACTGATACTGAACAAATAAATATTAGTCATTCAAATAGTAAAACCGTCCAATAAAAAAACATATATTTGCATGTTCAAACATTCAATGAAAAGATTTTGGTGAACATATACAAGTGATAACATGACAACTCGAAAAACTTGTAGGATTACATTTTTACAGATTTTTGTTGTAGTGACATTGTAAATGATCAAGGCCTGCTCACGCAGATGGCATAAGCAATCGTGGCAGAAGAATGTCAGGGCCGACACAGAACAGCTACCCAGTCCTCCCAAAAGTGGCACGACTAGCACCAGAGAGATGCAAAATCTAAAAGAGGCACTGAGACACAGGAACTACTAGCCAATAGGCTACAGGTGGCCTTGTTAAGGGAGCAATTTAAGGGTATTGCCAGACGCCAATGGTGCCAATGTAAATTCTGGTAAGTAAAGGCGTAAAGATAACCCGACACCCCTCTGTCTTGATGGTGTGTGCACGAGGATCCAGGATGTTGTGACTAAGCAAGCAACGCTGGTGGCAAAAGCCCTCTATTTGTCCAGCATGAATATCGGGCAGTCCCATGATAATGTGCCAGTGCTTTGGGAGCGCCTGTCGAGTACCTTTTTGAGATTTGTGGACTGGAGAAGAAGCCGTGCACCTATGTGCTGCTGTGACGAATCTGGAGGGAGCAGTGTATGGAAGACAAAGCTCCAATCAGAGTAAGAAACTTTAGCATGGACAATTTGAAGTGACATGTAAGTAAAGCAGGGGTGTCTTGCCACAAAATCGAGGCTGTTTATTTCCTTACTGAAGAGACAGGGCGCTTGAGTAGGGAAGAGGCACTGCTCAATTACATACTTTCTGACAAAGTCTTATATAAAAGAAAGCGAGTTTGTAAAATATTGCCCAGCAACCTGTAACAGTCCTTCTCCTAAACCTGTCATCTTCCCTTTTCTCTATATACTGCTTTTTGCTTGATTGCGTTATCATCTCTGCTGTGCTGAGGCGTGACCTACTGGCTTTGCCAATGGTTGTGTCAAAATGCAACAAACACAATGCAACAGCACTTGATGCAACCCTAGATGTGTTTTCAGGTGATTGCACCTGTTTGTGTCTTGAAAGATCCATGTTGCAGTCAGTGTGGCATTATCTAAGTTGCATTGTCTCAGCTCAATCCAGAAAGTCTTAGATCTAGATCTTTCTTTCTCCACTCATCAATTTTTCAAGATCGATAAAAGGGACTACTGCCGCCCAATTACCTCAGCCTTAGTGGTGTAAGGGCACCGTCTTACATTATTTTCATGACTACATGGACAAGCAGGTTTGTGAATTGAGGGAAGGAGGAAGCAAGGTGAATGGGGGAGTATGCAGCTCTGCAAGTCCTGTGGTAAACCCACATGCACACAAACCTGAGCCCTTGGGTGTCCTTTTCAAGGCGTAGGCAGTGGCAGCTGCTACGGGGCAGTAGTGGTGGGGCGGGGGGAGCCGAAGGGGGGTTAAGAAAAAAATAAACATTAACTTACCTGTGCTGCCGGCCACCGGTTCTCATTCGTCCTCCTCGATACCAGCAGGAAGCAGAACTCCCCTAGCCAATCATGATGCTGCTGTCACCATGACAGCAGCGTTGTGATTAGTCTGAACTCCTTGGTTCGATGCTCAGATAGGCAGTGGGAGCCTGTGCATGTTTTCCACTCAGGTTATGCATTACAGCCTGGTGGAGAATATGCAAAGTGCGCATGACTCTTTGGCCGGCCCAAGACATGGCCAAATCGTCACGCACACTTAAAATGTGCTCACCATTCTTTCCCCAGCTCCTTGGGCAGCCTTGCCCCCGCACCTTGAGAGACTTCTGAAAAATGAAATGATAATAACGTGGAGTTATCATTATTTAGTTTTTTGGTGGGATGACGCTCCTCCACTTCAGCGGAAGTGCGGCCAAAGTACACAGAGCTCCATGTTTCAAGTTACCGAGATCCCCCATCTAGTTAATGCGGTAGTGGCCCCTTTAAGGATAATTTTTAAGTGAGGTAAACAAGGAGCCACAGACAAAACTGGTGGTGCGGCCTACTATGGGCAATCATGAAGTGGGTAAGTGTGTGTGTGTGTGTGCGTGTGTGTGTGTGTGTGCGTGTGTGCGTGCGTGTGTGTGTGTGTGTATTAAGATATAGATACATGCACACATACATTTAAGCATTTTAAGCAACTGTGTAGGCTCACGTATTACCTCAAATATTCGCTGCTTCACAGTGACATGTACCAGAACATATTAATGCATGTGGCAAGATATGGAGACCTATTTACTAAGATTTCACTCAGCTCAGAAAGGGAAGTTACTGCACTTAGTTGCACAAAAGGGGACGAGCTAATATGTGGCATATTTATAGCTCTCTCCTAGTGCTGGTTGACACACTTGTGGCTACCTAGCTCCAATGCAGGCATGATTATTTTTGTGCCGGAAGAGCACAAACACAATCTTTTAGAGGCTTATTTCTATTTCTATGAATGCTGCATCGAAAGCGGAAATAAGGAAAAATAAAGATATTTGTTCTCAGTCAGTCAAACAAGCTTTATTCGACAATGTCATAAAAGCATAAAAACCTGAATTACATTTTATGGTTTAAAAGGTTAAAATGGTTGGGTTAAATTCATAAAATACATCCTAAATACAAGTTACAAAAGTGCATGAATTTTTCCTACTGGGTTAGCTAGACATTTAACAAGGTTTCAGTCCCGATTCCAGTTTGCTTCTACTGACCCTTGCCCAGCCTATGAATTTGGCCAGAGCTATACAGATGGTAAGGTTATTGCTGGTACAGATTATTCTAGCTGCTACTAAGCCACTTCTGGTTCCCAGTAACTTAGCAATGGGGCGTAGCCACTTCCGGCGTGGATCTGCATACGCTGGGCATTCAAATAGTATGTGGTTTATCGTTTCCAAAGCAGCAGGACAACCCGGGCAGGCAGCCTTATTTCCCTGGGCCCATTTTGAGGTAAATGCTCTAACTGGTAAGATGCCTATCCTTAGTTGGAAAAACAGCTTACGATCCAGAGGTTTGCTGATGCTGTCCAAAAAAGCTTCGAACATGGGTGTGTCTTTAAAACCCAGAAAAGTCCCTGTAAGTGGAGGGGGGCAGCCTTCCTGTACACTTCTAGGGTCACAGCCTCCCAGTACAAGCCCTTAAGGTCCTTTTTTGACGGGAACCTCGCATTCGCGGGGTCTTCCCAGAGCGCTCTTAGTCCCAGTTCAAGCAAGGTTTTACCAATCCTGGATAACCATACGATTTTGTGGTGGATGTCACTTCTGATTAAATCCTTGAGTCCCTCAGCGTATGTTTTCAGTTCAGGTGTTCTCCATAGGCGCCTCCAATAAAGAACTGGTCGGAGGGCAGCTATGTGGGCAATAGGTCTCATGGCCATATCGAGGTAGAGGGGGCACATAGGAGTGCTCTGGGGTAGGCTTACAAGATTCCTCAAAAATCTATTCTCTGATGCTGTTAATTTCCCTAGGTTTTCAAATCCCCATATCTCTACGCCATATAGGACTGAGCTAATCATCTTGCCATTATAGACAGAAAGGGCAGGAGCAATTGGTTTAGTGTGTGACCTAGCATGTTCCCTGTTTAATGCTCCTGCTAGCTGGCGGTGCTTAAGGGTTCCCAATTCCACCTGCTGTTTCCAGGATAAATCTTTGTTCTCATTACACCTCATTCTGGTAGACGCACAATTTTGGCACAATCACAGGTTTACTGCCTTTAGTAAATCTGGGATTGTGTCAGATTCCGAAGGTGGATGCACGGGAACGCCCAAACTCCACCCATGGAACACCTACCCCAATGAAATGTAATGCAACACAGCGCAAGCCACTGTGTTGCGTTACATTTCTTTACATGTGTGGCTTTGTAAATCCTAATTAAGGACTTGCGTTCCCTTGCGATGATTTGCGCCACACAAGGACAACGCAAGTCTTTCGTAAATCTGGCACATGGGCTCAAGGTATGGCCAAGACCGAATGAGCTGGGGTCAGAATACCAACCCAAAGATACACCAGTGCTGAGCTAAGCCACAATGCCATTCAAAGTATGAGACATGGCTTCAAGACACATGGCCATAGTGGTGATGGAGCAAGGTGAAGAACAAGATTTTGTTCAAACTTGTGAAGTTAATCTCCCATAACAGTAATTAAATTAATAAGCTTGTGGTGAAATTACTAATCAACTTAGTTTAAGAATACATTCATCAATACACGCGGGATAAACTAATGTGCTTTATGCTGCAAACACAAAGAAAAAAATAATAAACTAACCTTGTCTATTGTCTTTGTCAGTATTTATAATGCATGCTTGACTGTGCTTTTTGCTAGGTAACATAATTAACAGGATTATTTAGTAAAGGGGGTGGGTAACAGAATGGGTCTCAATTCTTTAATCAATTGATGTCTTGTGTTTGTTTAATAATAGTTTCCAAAGTGAGGCCTAAAGGTGGTTCAGAAAATATGGCTGGCAGAGCTGCAAACGCAAAAGCTTGTCCAGAGTGAAGTCTTTGCACATGCGTAGCTTTGAAGATTTTTACTGCACTGTCATCGTTAATTGATAAATTAGGGGCATATTATCAAGGGGGTTTATCTCCGCTTTTTTGGCTTTAAAAGCCAAGAAAGCGGAGATAAAAATTATCTCCCTATTACCTAGCTGTCGCTAACACCAGTTAGCGACAGCTAGTAGGAGATAGCGACCATCTTGAGCCCCACTTTGCTTGTCAGTGATATTTATCACTAATGACATGCAAAGTGGGCGTGCCAAGATGTTAGCGACTGGAAACAGTTGCTAACATCGCTATCTCCTCTTACCAACTTTTGGAGATATTCGCGCTAAGCGCGAATATCTCCAAAAGCTAACACCTGCCCTGAGCAGTTCTTAGCCATGTTACCCAATGGGAGGTGGATAACATGGCTAAGAGCATTAGCTCGCTAATGCACGAATATCGCTGACTTTTCAGCGATATTCATGTATTGCGGCCGATTTTTATCGCATTTGCGATAAACTTTGGTAATACCAAGGTTTATCTGCGATAAAAATCTCCGCAGCTCGGCGTTAATTTTTTCACGCTAACCAAGCAATAGCGATAATTATCGCTATTGCTTGGTAATATACCCCTTAGTTTTTTGTTCGTGTTTGAACGTTCTCATGGAGAAAAGGCTCAAGGATAGGAACTTAAAGTGTCTGCCAAGGCTAGGAAGTAAATGTTCGAAACTCGAGGAAAAAGTAACTTTCTTGAGGAAGCTGAAAGATGTGGAAATGAAAGACAATAGGGCTTATTTGAAGCCTGGACTTGGTCAAGAATCGGAGATGACCTAATACATTTTATCATGGACTGACACAGGACAGCCAATGAAAAGTTCGGATTTGCCTAAAAGAATGTAAAATGTAGAAAGTTTAGCTAGAGAAAAAGGTATAAAATCTGACACTATGAGCAGGGAAAAAAGTCTTACTTTCCAATTCCTGAATGACGTGACATGCTGTTGGACCTTTGGTGCATGTAAGGACAGCAGACTATAAATGATTTTTTCTTTTTAGGTGAAGTGAGAAATAGTCAGGGAAATAGATTTAGGGAATGGAAACTGTTATTCTGCTAATATTTCGTTTTTCTGAGCTTGCTTTAAAAAAAAAAAAAATGTCAGTTCAATGCATTTCCTTATTTAAATGCTGCTTTCTTAATTGCTTATAAAATAAAGATTCTAAAACGTAAATGTTTTTTTTTAATGGAAAAATAAAGTTAATAAAATTAGATTTGAAAGGACAAGCTGGTCTTGTTTATTCATGGTCTAGTTTCCATCAGTTGATCCAATCGCCTTAGTGATCTGATTAATAAATAATAAATGTTTAAAACCATGGTAAAGAAAGATAAACTGCAGTTGTATATAATAATGAAAACAATATGTGAGTAGTTTTATTAATCACACCACCTGATTCAGTTGCTCAAAAATTGTCTCATTGGTATTATGGGCCTTTTTATGTGTTTCATGATTAATGGTGAGTATTGAGGTGATAGGTAACGTTTATGAGACAGTTTTTCAATCAGAGCGCTGGATCAGTGGAAACCTCCCTCATACCAACCCAAAGATACACCAGTGCAGAGCTAAGCAACAATGTTATTCACAGTAATGATACATGGGTTCAAGACGCATGGCCATAGTGGCAACCTCCCTCTACTAGCATTCTAGCAACTGGGAGTTCCAGCTGTGCCCTTGCATGCAGAGATCTGTTGGAAAGATGAAAATTATAAAACAATCAGGCAAAGGTTCAAGCCTTAAGGTGTGGACAGTGAACATGTGACCCACAGCCTGTATGCCTGGCATGCTGTTATGCACCCCACTATATTATTATTTCTTGTTCAGAAGGCCAAGTCGTGTCACCCCACCTCCTTGTGGTGAATTTGAATGGTTCTGGTGCATCCAGTCTAATGGCACTGGCATATGGTACTTTCCTACGCTTTTAGTAGCTAACCTCACCATCACCTTTGGCAACAAATAGGGATATTTACTTTTGTGCAATTTGCTGCTGGCTGGGCTGGTCTACCGGTCACTCTCTGTAATTCAGGCACAAATCACTCACGCCTCAAGATGGTGGCCATTTCTGTTCGGGGTGCATGGTGGCAGTGCTCGCTGAGTAATAATTGCACTAAAAGATACATCTCAGGGTAAATCATACTGCATTGCACATTTTGATTGCCACTATTCCAACAAGTTGACATCAGATCACTATGACTCTAGCCACGTGACAATTAGGGAAGGGCGAATTTCCTTTTTATCCATACACAGTAAGCAGATCCAAACCTAAGGACAATTTTGTCGCTTCATCGTCCACCTGCCCAGGACTGGAAAACAGGAGGAATGGAGGAGAAATGCCCTGCAATACAAGAACTACTCATTCCAAGCATTGAGGATTGGAAATAAATTAGGAATTTGTGATGCCACCTAGCACCGTCAGCGGTCGCCATTTTAAATAACATTATGGAGTAGAAAAGTTCATTATAATGGCCAGCTACTGACAGTGCTTGTTTGAGCATATTTTCCCAGGTGAATTCATGTGTGGCACCTGCAAGTCCGGTGAACCATTCAAGCATGTACTGCATACAGGCTTCCCTTAATGTATTGCGGTAAATACATTACCCATACCCTTGCAGTTCTTCAAAAAGCATTATTTCCTGCCCATAGAGAGGCGGATCAGTCCCAATTCCTCTCCCTGGGGTATACAAAACTAGCAAAATTTCTGCATTTCACTTACTGCACAAGAATTTCACATACCTCTTTTTAGAATTTCCAGAATCATTCAGGACAAGCATTTGCAATGTGATAGGTCTCACATTTACGAGTGTTTGATCTATTGGCATTGTAAATAACAATAGCTTAAATTATCGCAAACGAGAGACGTATTGATTTGCATTTTATTTTGCTATTTTCCCCCATGCCGCACTTCCACATTAATAGAGGCAGCACCCCCTTCTTTAGATGAGACGCAACTAAAGAAAGGGGCACGGCCGCCATTAAAGTGAAATTGCGGTATGTGGCGCTTTAACAACAACAAAAAAGCATTTGGTTGCCAAGTTGATTAATTTTGTAAAAGAACCCCATGCCACGGTTTCATTTTTTTAAGCGGTTGATGACCTTTCTTTAGACGCTGCTCATGTAAAGAAAGGGGCGTGGCCTCTATTAACGTGAAAGCACAACATAAGAGCTTGTAAACAAAAACAAAAGGTGAATAAATAGTACAAAACAAAAACATGCGGCTGCGTTCGACACCGCAAATGTGGCGTGCCATGTTATTAAAATAAAGCGTTAGGAGAGAGGTGTCTTGCCTGCAACGCAGGCAGGTGAACACAATTTTAGGAAATAGTACTTGGAGGCTGTAATTAAAGCCTACCAAGTAATAACACACATGAGAGGGCCAGTCCTTATGGGAGGTTACAAGATGAGACAAGGCGGTACTAAGGAGGAACTACTAAGCCTATTAACCAATGAAAAGCTACAGTTTACAAAGGACAATGACACAAGCCAAAGACAAACATTTACAATGCAACTTTCTTGCCTTTGCAAAAGTTAGAGCTATTGGCATTGTAAATGACAGCATTTCTATTTATGTGCTGGTTTTGAAAACAGATAAATAAATGGCATTGTCATTTACAATGCCAATAGCTTAATCTCTCGCAAATGTGAGACCTATTGTATTTGCACCCACACACACACAGAGAGCCACACACAGAGCCACACGCACACAGAGCCACATGTACACACAGAGCTACACACACACAGAGCCACACACACACACAGAGCCACACACAGAGCCACACACACACAGAGCCACACACACAGAGCCACAGCCACACACACACAGAGCCACACACACACAGCCACACACACACTCAGAGCCACACACATACAGGGAATATTCCATTGCCAGACAAAACAGCCTGCAGCCAGACGGTAATAAAAACTGCGAGGAAGGTATCAGCACAAGTTCACCACAGCAGGAGCACGTGAGGACACGGTGGTCTGTCTGCGTTTCATACCGTGGGTGGTGGAGTCAGCCCAGCGGTGGGCAGGGCTGCTGGGCAGAAGGGTCCTGTTACGGATTTCCGGCAGGTGGCTCCACGGGTGGATGACCAGCTGACGGGTGCAGATTTGCACGTGGTACCAAACTCTAGTGCGACCTCAAACCCCAAATCCATATTTCAAGGCCTGTATAGGCAGAGCAGGACCCCCGAGCATAGGGCAGTATTGGCTTATTTCCGAGCAATATGTGCATAGGGTTCCATTGTGTCTCAGTGGCACCTCTCAGAAGGATGGGGGATCGTAGGTAGCCATGTATTATGCAGACCATTAATTTCAGTTTTAGGACCTTCAGGGATTTTCCCACCTCATAGCTCCTTGCTGCTTTTGCATGGTTGCAGGAATGCAGGGGGGGAATGCCTAGCTCCTTGTTTCTTCCTGGGTGGGCAAACCCTTTGTGATGGAGGACTACTGGTATGGGCTAGCTGCAAGAATAAATTGCGGGGAATGTAGGGTGAAGAGGTTAATTCCATGTGTTGTTACTCAGCCCTGCCCTGGAGGTAGGCCCCACCACTTATGGGACAGACGCTTGCTGCGGTGGGTGGGGGTTCGCGGGCATTTTGGGGGGGATGCAGCAGGGGCCTCACCTCACTCGCCAAGACCTAGGCCCCATCCCACCCCAATCCATACTAAAACTTTGGGCGCCGAATACAATGGGGCCTGGACATCAACACACAATGCGCAGAGTGTTCACGGAAGGGGTGGGGGGGCTGGGCGGCTAGCCACTCGCCGTGCTCGATGCCCACCCCACCCCCGATCCACTCAAATTTTTTTGGGAGCTTCTTTGAAAACTGGCCTGACCCGGAGTCAGGCCCCACCACTTACGGGACCAGCGCTGGCGGCGGGGGCAGTGGTTCCCGGGGGGGATGCAGCAGGGGCCTCACTCGCTGAGCCCGAGGCCTCCCCCACCCCAATCCATACCAAAAATTCGGGGGCATAATACAATCAGGATGCCAGACCACACAACATCAAAGTACAATGCTCAGAGCGCTCGCGGTGTGGGGGCTGGAGGCTGGCCACTCGCCGAGCCCGAACTCGGGAGCTTCTTCGAAAACAGGCCTGCCCTGAAGGTAAGTGAAAGGGTAAAGATGCCTTCAAGGGGATTTGTTTTATATGTATTTAGTAACTTAAATTAACTTTAGAAGGATGAATTAATAATCCTTATTGGGAACCAATCAAATGCTGTTTAACTTGTAATTCAATATAAACACTCTATTTTATCAGGACACAACATACAAACAAAGACACAAGGTGTATTAGAAAAATATAGTTTTATCAAAAAATCATTAGGATAAGTGACTTCATATACAGATGAGTGAACAAACAAAAATTAGGCCTGTGGGTACACACATAAGTAAATTAATCCGTGACTCAATAGAACCTAGAAAACACCTATCCCAAAGCACATTGAATAAAACAAGTCAGGGATAAGATGTACGGTCGACGTTTCGGTTTCCTATGAGTTAATTGTAGAAACCATCCTCAGGACTGTTGTCAATTATAATCTGTATAGAGGTATTGCAATCTATTCAGTGTATTCTGCACCTTCGTCGCATTAAATACGTATTGTAGGTTACACTTTGTTAAATGTAGCTTGTTGAAGTATATCTTCGCCTGATTGACTGTGAGTCATTAATATCTTAAGCAAAATCTTGACTCCAAATCAGAACCCAATCTACCAAGGATACATGTAAAGTCGTGTCTGATCTTCACACATATGGAACGTAAATTTCAGGGCAGATATTTAAATGGCCATAGAACGGTAGTCTAGTCAAAACGGCAGTGGCAGAATGCAGTGTACTCTTATACAAACACACTGTAGACGCAGAGCGAAGTCGGAGCTAATCTTAACACGTGAGGGAAATTAATTTCAGGACAGATATTTACCATATCACGTGGCGATAGTCTAGTTACGGCAGCAATGACAGAGTGCAGCGCAGCGTGTAGTCAATTCAGGACAAGTGAGGACCTTGAAGGTAGGCCCCACTGCTATCAGGATACTTGCTTGTGACGAGCATGAGGTCTGGGAATAAAAGGGGTAGGGGCCCCACTAAGCTCTCCGGGCCCAAGGCCCGCCCCCACTCCATTCAAATCGGCTGCCTGATGAAAACCGGCCTAACCTGGGGGCCAGGTTGCACATGATCCAATTAAATGCCTCATATTTGGCTAAGCCGAGCAGCCATTAAACAGTAGGATGGGGGGCTGTATCAGGCAGCGCTGGGGCATGAAAATTCACATGCAAAATCTGTGCAAGGTGAGCTCAAACATTCCTAAGCAACAGTTTAACAAGGAATATATTAACTGCAGGCTGCATCCCCCTGGTGGACCCTCATTGGGATTTTCAGAGTTGGCAGCTGTCTTTCTGCAGTTTTATGCTATTCTGACATATATGTAGAGCCCATACGTAGGAGGATGTCAGGAAAAGGAGAGCAGAAAATCAACTGTAGGAATTAAAAGTAACACGAAGGTGAGCCGTGAGGCATGGTGTGTGTGCTGGTGCAAGCACAGTGTGTATTGAGGCATGAGTGATTATTAGTGCAAGCACAGTGTGCCGTGAGTCAGGAATGAGTGCTGATGCAAGGGCAGTGTTCCGTGAGTCATGGGGTGTGTGCTGGTGCAAGTGCAGTGTGCTTTGAGACATGGGGTGTGTGCTGGTTCAAGCACAGCGTGCCTTGAGACATGGGGTCTGTGTGTTGGTGCAAGCTCAGTGTGCCGTGAGGCATGAGGTGTGTGTTGGTGCAAGTGCAATGTGCTGTGAGCAATGGGGTGTGTGCTGTGGCAAGAACACTGTGCTGTGAGGCATGAGTGACTATTGGTGCAAGCGCAGTGGGCGGTGAGGCATGGTGTGTGTGCATAAGGTAAGTACCAATTCTAATACGTCCTGATTTCAAACAGAGGTGTACTTACAAAACTTGGAAGTCAAGTGTAGTGACTATGAAACTTCACTTGCAGATCCCAGTGAATTGAATGATCCTTCAGGAGTGGACATTGTCGGCTGCCATATCCCCCTACCCTCGTCCTAGAAATAAACGCATGTCATTGATCCTTACAGGTGAGAAAACCATTATGGGTACAGTCTCATCGCATAGTGCATTATAACACACCCATGACGCTAAAAGCCTTCCCTCTTCCCCCACAGGTTGTCCACCTGCAATTTTAGTCCTGATGAAGACCGGAACCAGTTGCGATAAAACAAGCACCATAACATAGGGTCAAAACGTCGACGTAGCATTGTCCATCAGTCCGTACCAAGATTCAACCACTACAAAAGAAAACTGAAATATGGTTGTAACCAATGTATTGTGAATTCTGGACTGATTCTTAATTGTTTTTATGTATGTTTATTTGTGAATCGCAGTTATTGTCACTTTTTCACTATTATTCACCAAATCACGTGTCCGTCATTTGTATGCTTTTGTTAAATCTTGTTTAGGACAACCCCTTTAGTATATGTACATTAGTGTCATTTATATGACTAATGGTCTATAAAATAATGAATATACAGGATTGAATCCAAAAAATGGTGTGTTTATTTGTTTATTTGGTTATTCCATTCATTCAAAGTTAGGAGGTATTTGTATTTCTAAAACAACACCTGAAATATCCTATGAGGTTTATTAGCCTTTAGGACAAACAAAGCAATAGTTTTTTCTTCCCAACAGAACCATTGTTGCACATACAAACTTAGAACTCAGGTTCTGAGGGTCACAGGGCCACTCCACTATAACTAATGGTCATTTAGAGCAGGTGCATACCTGCGAGGGTGCTAATTGCATTCATTGCTTTTCTAACTATTCAAGATTATGTCCCACAAAGAAACTTTATCCTATACTGAAGAGTATATCAATAAATTAATTGAAGAACAGGCAGAATTTGACTATCTGGGAACAGGGATGCCACCTACAGACACCACCTTGAATGTCAAACTTTCACAATTAGAAAGGCTTGAGAAAAAACTATTAAGGACCAGTCTACATGGTCACCTTCTTACGAAATATCTACAATCTAATATAATCCCGAAAGGATTACAAGTCAAAAACGAATCAGGTATCTTTATAGAGATTCCAAAATTTCGTGAAGGATTCAGTTTCGTGGCCAATAACTGCTCCCGGCATTGGATGGTGTTGGGAGCAGAGACAGCGGTCGAATACGTAAAGAAACTGATCCAACAAATTGCAGATTTGAAGGAAGAAATATTGGAAGATGCTGCATTAACCAACGCTAAAGAAGCATTGGAGAGAGCCGAAAAAACCACAACAGAATTTAACACCATCACTCTGAACAAAAAACTTGAGAAACTGGCAAAGGACATTAAATCATATGATAAAAAGCTAACCTACCCATACGTGAGTGACGATTACTACGTACAGGACGCACAAGGGTACTACACCAACCGTAATCGCCAAACTCCTAGGCGCTTCCAGACTTTTTCCAATTCTTCTTTCGGAAGCAGTTCAAGCACTGAACCTGCAATTCAAATCCGAACACAACACCACGCGGATACCAACAACAGGACCACCAATTCCAAACTGGTGCACAATACCCAACTGGAGCACAATACCAAGTTCAATTCGGGCCCTCACCGGCTTTTTTAGGGGATCCCGGATGGACAAACAGAGATCCCAATTGGGGACGACCACCCAGATGGAACCGAGGGAGGGGCAACAACAGAGGGAACAACACCAAAGTACGTTTCCAAGCTCAGCCACAACGTCAGCAGAATCATGGCGAGATAAGCACCAGGCGCTAGACCTACAGATAGTAATAGAAACTGAGATTGAACAACATCACGCTACGTTTCCCAGCCCTACCACCACAACAGCAGAACTAAGACAAGATCAGGCGCCGCTTGCATGGATAGAAACCAATCAAGAGAACAATAACAGTGAAGAGATGATTGTGGTCCATCCATCCTCATCCACTAACCGGGACAAAAGAGATCCGATAGTAAATATCTCAAAGCATCCCCTAACTAAGGATGAACATAGCATCCTATCCAAGGGTCTGTCATTTATACCTACCACCCCTCCAAACTCCTTTACCATCAAATTGGAACTCCAGCAATTTTTTAGAAAGATTAGATTAAAATATTTCTTTTCTAATAGGGAGGAATACAACAGGAGACAGGCAGCCACCTCCTTTCGTCCCTGCTCCACCTTCACTCCGGCTAATCACCTTGTAAATGACAGGTCATCGCCTATGAAAAAGTGGTAATGTCTGAAGTAATGGATTTACTCAACAGCACTAAATACATCAGGTATAATATCTCCAAAGGAGAAAGACAAGCACTCCAAGAACTGAAATCCAACAAATCAATTGTTATTAAGACAGCTGATAAAGGGGGAGCGGTGGTGGTACAAAATCGAGAAGACTACGTAGCAGAGATCCAACAACAACTCAATTGTGAGAACAGCTACACCAAAATCCCTGGAGACCCAAAAAAAGAGGTTGCAAGACTAATAATGACTCTAACGACTAAGGGATTAGAAGAAGGATATCTCTCGGAGCCAGAATTTAGATTCCTCAATAAAACAGACCCAAGGATCCCGACCATATACACCATCCCGAAGATCCACAAAAGCATGAACAAACCCCCAGGAAGACCTATTGTTTCAGGTTGTGGATCCATCCTCGAGCCCATAAATCAATATCTGGATAGCTTCCTGCAACCCTTCTTTTTAAAAACTAAATCATATCTGCAGGACACCATGCACACGATACAAATCTTTGAAGACTTACCCTTTGACTCTGAAATACAATTACTTGTAACTCTCGATGTATGCTAGTTATATACGAGCATACCCCAACAAAAAGTGATAGAGGTAATCAAAAAGACCCTTAATACCCGCTCGGCACCCCACTGGGTACCCACCGAATTCCTTGTGCAATTATTGGAAATTGCTATGTCCAGGAACTATTTTATGTTCCAAAAAAAACTTCTACTATCAATGCCGAGGAGTGGCGATGGGAGCCGGATTTGCGCCAAGCCTGGTGAACATCTATATGGATGACTTTGAGTCCAAACATATTTATGGAGATCAAAACCCATATGGAGAGAGTATAACAAAGTGGAAAAGATATATAGACGACGTTGTCATGATTTGGACTGGTACAAAAGACACGTTAGAGATCTTCCTAACCTGGGTCAATCACTGCTCTACTGACATCCAGTTCACGATGTCTTTCCATAAAGAATCAATACCATTCTTAGATTTAACTTTTGAGATGGAAGATGGAAAGATTTTAATGAACTTGTACAAAAAGCCCACTGACCGTAACACCCTTTTGCAGTACAACTCCCACCATCCCAGAAATCTGCGGGATAACCTGCATACGGACAATTTTTACGTCTACGTAGAAATTATTCTAGACGCAAGGATTACCTCAAAGAAAGTGATGCCCTCATTAACAAATTAAGAGAGAGAGGGTACCCTAGAGGCTTACTCAATAGATCCCGAAAACGGGCATAGTACCGCCCCTGGGAAACACTGCTGGAGGTACAAGAGAAGTGTGCAGAACTAGACAAACTCATCTGCGTTACCACATTTAATACTAGGAGCCACGAAATCTCTAAGGTGATGAAAAAATACTGGAACCTGGTGGGTCCGGAAATTGGAATGCCAGAACCTCCAATGTGTTCATATAAACGGGCAAAAAACTTTAAAGATCATGTTGTATCGTCCTTCTTGGAGACTGCCAAGCCCGATGACATCAGAAGCCAACTGGGCTTACAACCAATTGTGGGACATCAGAGATGTGGCCACTGTAAAGTGTGTAAATACACCAAAACTGGAAATTCTTTTACATATGGGTCAAAACAGTATACTATGACCAGATTTACGAACTGTAATAGCCAAAATCTTATTTATGCTATTAAATGCCCATGTCAACTCATCTATGTGGGACAAACTACTCAACGAGTTAAAAACAGGATCATGCAACATCAGAGTAGAATCCGCTGTAAGACACAAGGGGCGCCACTAGTGGAACACTACAAAATGGCAAACCATACTCATGAAGACCTAGAATGGTGGGTCATAGAGAAAGTGGTCTTACACCAGAGAGGAGGGAACATGTCCTCTACCCTGAATTACAAAGAGTGCCTGTGGATACATATTCTTAATTCAGTCGCTCAGGGAATAAATGAACAAGAAGAGACATACATGCAAAAGAGCAAACTATGAGAGTATTGTAATTTGGGGTAGATTGCAACTAGTTATGTTCAAGAAATGTAAATCTCTAGGTCCACATTTAATACTGTTATATATTATATGTTTTTATCAAAATCATATGAATGTAAGAATACTCCATATGTCTTGCAAAAACCATTTGAATATTACAATGAGAAGTATATAGCTACATCATGTGCTATAAATCTGCAAAGTGTTCATGACTTATATATTTGCTATTATGTATATCTAGACTAGTTTTGTACCCACATAAGTACAACAACAGAGACGTGCTATTGTGAAATCAGGTCTCTAGTGATTGCAATATGTTTTATTTACGTATAATATCTTGGTTTGCTCGAGATCTAATCGTTGATCATAACTCAACTCCAGTCCCGCATTTTACATCTGTGCCTCCATAACGTCGTTTACGTGCACAAGGCCATGTCAATCACGCAGATCTTGGCTCAAAAGAGACTCCGTAACTGCCAGAGCTCAAGTATTTTCGACTTAAACCGTGAAGGAGAGAGACATCCCTCGTACTGCTGAATAGTAAGTAAGATTCAGCCCCGCCGTGCTTGAGACAGTACTTCGTTCGAGACAAATAGTGCGGGAACCACCAACGATAATACATGTTTTTATCGTTTTTTAAATAGTCCACTTTGCCGCTCGGCACTTCATGCAGGCACCGCATATCGATGCGAATTGTTTAATTGCATGCTGTCTTTTCGTATTGCACACCCTTAAATCCTGTTTATGTAAGGCTGTCAGTTAAGTAAATTCCCCTAGCCTTGATAGTACGTGTGCACTTTAATCTCGTTTCACACAGGACTATACAAGCCAGGCTTTCATTAATAGAGCTCGCAACCTCTTTTAATAATTTAGGCTAACTAGGCTGCCCTGAGAAGAATACCACACACAGTGGCACTTTTTAGATAACCACGGCTTCACCACCTCCGAATTAAACATCAGATCGGTTTCTTAAACATCTCTGCAAAGACGTATAAGTCTTCACGAATTCTTCACGTGGCTGCCATTCACGGACACAATTGAATCTAGGCACTCGGCACAATCACCGACACTTATAGCTTTCCTGAGGTTCTGCCTGCACACTACAATTATATCTTGTAACAGCACCGCACAAATATGAGGCACATCTAATAGGGCTCCGCAATATAAATTTCCACTGTGCATGTTGTTTTAACCATATATATGTATCAAACATGAACGCATAGAGAGCCTGATCTGAGCCTTCCTCTCTCTCCCCGCTACCATAGGTGATCGCTTGTAGTGTAGTTCCTAGTTTCCCACTAGGCCCTGCGCATTGGAATAACATAAACAGTAGTATCGACGTGGAAGTGCGGATCTTCCAGGCCTCTACTGACTATGCTAAACTTAATTGGGTTTGTTACCAACTAGCTCAGAGGTCACTGGAAACTTTCTTGACTGAAATAGGAAGTGATCAGCTTCCCTGGCACAGACAAGAAGGGATTCAGTTTTCCAACAACCGTGCAACATGACAACTTTGCTCCTCAGATCAAGAGTCAATCTCTAGGGTCGTGTGAAACAATAGACAGTTATTTTACTCAGTCAGGTTGGTGCAGATTACTTTCACAATATGTAGAGAACAGAGAGACGGGCGTTTGTCAATAAAGGGTTAACATTTATTGAACAGTCTTTCTTCTCGTACAAGAGAAATGTATTGCCACAATTGCAAGACTTGTTATGATAAAAAGTACGTACAGTAAGATAAGTATTGCGAAATAATACTGTAAAAGCATTGATATGGTTTCTTAGCCATACAATGGTTTAAAAGTAATAAAACATATATACAGTCATATATACATTAGGCTAAAATACTCAACTGGTGCTTCTAACTACGCCTACCCCAGTGTACCTGACCTAAGCCTAATACTTGGGAGGGGAGTAAGTAAGTAGCTTTAAGTTAAGTTGGTTTTGCCAAGGTTTGCTTCAAGAATTCTCACTAAGGGTTTAGTCAACACCATACCTCTGAATAGAATGATGGAGGTCTGGTATCTCCTTCAGGGAAACTCGGTATCCCAGTCACCCGCAAGGGTAGACCAGAAATGCTGGAGCTGGATTTCTCGGCTGGAGAAAGGCAGCGTCTCTTCTTCAGCGCGTCGAGGAGGAGAAGGAGGGGGGACAGCGTCCGCGGGCAGCTTGCATCTGCTGGGCTCTTCGCAGAGGGACGGCTGTTCAGCTCCTAGTTTCACCACACCATCGTTCGCCAGTTAGCAGCGATAGCAGTAGCGATAGCAGCTATGATATCTTCAGCATAACAGCAGCTTCAGGCGACGGGCAACAGGGTGCTAGCTTCAGCGAACCACAGCTAACAACGTCAGCAGCAACACAGCATTTGTTTAAGGCAACGTTGGTAATATTTATACCTGAAAGGTACCATGTTTGACGTAAGTTTGCTGGACATAAGACGTCAATTAAAGATGTCACTAGGAAGTGATCGCTATCAGTTGCTCATTAGAGTTCTATTACTAATCAAAACACAGCAAGCGGGGATTTCCAAGTTTGCTGAGTTTTTATCTTGTTGAAGAACTCGGAGTGTTAATCTAGGAATCTCAGATAGTGACTTCTGCTCTGTCATTGCACTAATTGGTTGCAAAGGAAGTGGCAGAGAAAACTATTCTGGAATGTGGCTCTGTTCGTGTGAGGCCAGAGATGAGTTTCTGAATATCGCACTTGAACGGTTATGCCAATATAGGGAATAAATGGATTTATAGCCGAATAGGGGCATAAGGTCACAGTATCGATCAGGATCCTAGATAAGCACGCAACACCCACTCCACGGGTTCATGTCCATCAAATTACTAAAACTAGAGCAATAAGATGCATGTGTAACATTGCCCACCCCAAAATACATAAATGCATTTGAAATAGGCGTATATTGTAATACGTGAAAATTATAGGTACTGTACGTTTTTGAAGCATAGAAATCATTCAAAAAATTATTGCATATGAAATCAATGAACGATTATGCAAAAAGAATTACACATGAAATATCTCTGAAACAGAAGAAGGGCGAGATAAATCATCACATATAAATGCATTGCAATAAAATGTGCTAGAGGCTGGTGTAAGGTTGTTATGTCTCTAGATGTGTTCAGAAATAGAAGTTGA
The DNA here is from genome assembly GCF_964263255.1 of Lissotriton vulgaris. Taxonomy (NCBI): domain Eukaryota; kingdom Metazoa; phylum Chordata; class Amphibia; order Caudata; family Salamandridae; genus Lissotriton; species Lissotriton vulgaris. Next base: position 657,107,006 of record NC_141694.1, on the reverse strand, counting down.
AGCTTCTGTTCTCTAAGAATAGTTTTTACTTTAAGCAAAGAATTGTTCGTGCCAAAAAAGGGTCAATATTAAAAAGTGTTCAATTCAAAAGAATTAATGCTTGAACGGGGAAATAGAGTTCCAACGCTTTTAGCAGTTTTTGTTGTTCAAAACTGAAGGCCGAATTCAGATTTCATGGGAACGCTCTGTGTCGGAAAGCTTCTCCAAAGTTATTATTTCTGTTCGGGTGAGAACATCATATCAGACAGGCTCTCAAAGAATTGGTCTACAAAATCAGGTGATAGTTCAACCAAATTCGATAGTGCTGTAACTTGGCAGGTGTGAGAATGATTGCTGTCATCATAGTCGGGATCAGCAATGCTCACAGAAGGTCGTACCTGGGTGATGTTGCTTTTGTCACTTGCTCCACTGTTACCACCTAGTCGTAGCACAGGAGTCTCAACGAATGCCGTCATCAGGATTGGTAGCCGCTGGGGACAACACAATGCGTGAGCCGTTATCGGACTTAGCAAAGTATCGACGTCCATTGGTACTGCTGATGGAAGTGAAAGACAGATGTCCAACACGCACTCATCTCCGCATAGCATACATCGAAGTACCGGTAAGATACAGTTCTGCCATATAGGTCTGAATGAAAGGAACCAGGTCATGTTTAGATCTCTCAGCCTGGCCAATCCAAGGACGTTAGTTATCCTGTCCCGGTAGCGCATTGCTAGGATTGTCTCTTCCATTCCCATGGGAGCTATGTCTGAGCTTTGGCTTGCCATAACGAAGCAGAAGGGTCAAAAATAAAATCCCTGCTACAAGTCCCAAAAATAAGGGTATGCCGCCAAAAACAGAGTGGACAAAATTAGGAACGATTCCCAAAATTGCTTGAAAAGGTGTTAGCAGTCCCGTAAAAAGTGTCTTAAATATGCCTGGGATGCCTGTGGCACTAGACATGTTAAGGAGTTGGCTAAGCATTTCTACGAAATGCACGGGGCAATTTGTTGATAAAAGTTCATGAACCTCCGTAGCTGTCCTTGCAACTAGAAGATCATACGTCTCTTTTGATGACGTTATGGGCACTGTTGTCTGCAAAAGCACAGACTTAATTTTGCTTAAAGTATCAATTCGTATAGAATAGAGATTCAGACGAGGCCAGATGGGAGTCTCTGTGTCTACAGGCCCGCTTGGAAACAATGCCTGCATACAGCATTTGACCATGGATGTTACTCTTACACGATAACTTTTCTCTGGAACAAGGCCACAACATCTGTGATCCGTTCTAAGAATGTAACTCCCGTTTGCAAGTTGCATAAAGAAGGGCTCTATCTGAGTTGCAGGTGTGACAAGCTGGTGGCATGAAAGGTTGTTAGAATTTCCATCACAAGCTCCGTGTAAATTAATACCCTGGCACAAAAGTATACCGCTTAGTGAATGTTTACAATTTTCACAACTAAGAAATACATTTTTGTCGCTGTCACTATAGCATGAATGTGTGTATGGTAATTTCCATTCAGATTTTACATATCCTTTACCCAATCGTTCATACTGGCCAGTAGGTATGTATTCAAGGCACTTTTTAAATCGGAAAGTTGTTATCGGAATAGTGATAATTCCGTGTATTATCCATTCAATGACAGGACTCTCTGACATTGTCAATGGTAATCTCTCAAGTTTTTCGATGCTCAGGATTGTATAGTCTGCTCCTTTCTGTGCCAAACTGATTTGTTTATCAGTAAGGTTAAAAATGGAAAATAATGACGTTGTGTTTATTAAACGCCAAGGCACATAGCCTGAACGAAGATTTTGCAGCGTCCAGCCCAATTGTACAATAGAACGTAATTGAGATTGGCCATGCTGTAATATTAGCAAGTCTCTGTCTATTATATCAAAGGCAGAAGATACAATATTGTCCAATGAATATATTCTGGAAGACAGAGTCATTAACCCATTGTCCACTACAGAAATCGATTTTTCCAAATTAATACGATCAATTTCTCGTATTTTTTCAGCTGTTTCAATTTGTGTGACTTTCCAAGCCTCGTTGTACGCAGCATACATACTGGTCGCTATGAAACGCTTTTGACGCTGTTTGCCTGGTCCAAGAATGAAATCGCGCAAATCAGCACCATCTTTTAGTAAAGACAAGTGTTGCTTAATTTCAGCCAGTGTGGATGATGTTAGCCATTCGAGGCAGAGTTTCCCTACACTGTATGTTGTTACTATCCCTGGGTGCTGTCTCTGGGAGTATCTAGGGTCTTGTCTGGTCATTTTTAACCCCTGTGTTTTATTCAGGAATCTATATTGACAGCTGTTTGTGTCAGTAGGCCAGATTAACCACTTTTTCCAATCAGGATGTGTTCTGTTAAAATGTAAAATTTGTGAGACGTCTAACTCAATATCTGTAGTTGCATTATCAGGTATCGGCTTTGGAATAGATGGTTTGTTAAGGTCTTTGATCTTAGCTAGGCCAAGACAGGATGTTTGGTGTATTGTGTCATTTAAAAACATCATTTGTTCTGGTATCATGCAGGTTCTGAATAGTGCTTCAAGGCCTTGTACCTGCCAATCTTTTGTACCCCAAATGGTTTTCGTTTCAATGTTATTTTTCCAATAATCAAAACCAAATGTCATCATTTTTTCATAAAATGCTTCTGAATATATCAATTTAGAATTTGTCAGCATTGTTTTCATTCCTGTTTTATCTGACAGTTTGTAATAAAACGTTTCTGCATCACTGGTGTTAAACCCTGAGAAGTACTTGAATTTCTCAAAAAATGCTTTTGAACTGCTTTTAGGTGGTGTAGCACAATGTTCCCATTGATTATACATAAAAACATTTCTAGGCTGTGCAGATTTATGCAAGTAATGATCACCATAATGTGTGTAGCAGAATAATTGCTCATAACTAGATGAACCTTGTAAATAATCATGTTCTGTAAATCTAGCTGACATTACTAAATCAGACATCATGTCATTAATACTGTTAAAGTCCCAATCATCAGAGAATGTACTAGGTTTTACAAAGTCACTTAAGGAAACCTTCAGTTGATGAGGATACTTCAGGATTTCGACCGGACCATAGATCTCATAGTCTGTTTTCTCCCATACTACCCCACCAGGTATTGGAATGGCTGTGACATTTACTGTTGACAGTTCTCTTTTCTTCACGTGGGATGATCTGTGTGGTTTCAGGACTAGGTTGATGTTCTGACTTGCTGTGTCCATTGTACTATATTTTCCCTCAATGAATTTTCCCAAACAAAGTACCATGATGAGCCAAAGCAGGAGGAAAAATACACCTAGACCGAACCAGAACTCTAACCAAGGTGAAATAAGGTAGATTTCCTTCAGTTGATGAAAGAGTTCCGTTGCTTTTTCTTTAAAAGTCTTTTTTGTTTCTGGCATCACTTCGGGGTCGTTTTGATCTTCAGAGAAGTTGTCGAAGTTGATGAAATAACCAGAGGCAGTTCTGTCAATTGTTGGGATTGTTCTTTCAATCTGTCTCTCTGTAGCACTTTCTGATGCCACATTATTGTAGACTGGTGTTTCTTGACGAACTGTTTCAATCTGTGTCTCAAGAGGCACGAGTTCCATGGCATTATTGCATAGTCCTTCTCTGTGCACTGCAGGCTGATCGAATGTGATTAGTCTTTCAGTTTGAACCTCTTGGATTGTTGCAAGTTTGGGTATTCTGTTGTTTCTTGGGAGTCCACTGGGCCTACTGTTGATTATAGGCCACATGCTTGTGGTTTTACCAGGTCGATAGACACGACTCTGTTCTCCTTTTTGCCAGCAAGGGGCGGTAATACAACTGATCTTGTTCCGGTGACTGCCAAGACGGGTACTGCTTTTCTGTAAGAAGGCCCAAATTCCTTCTTCACCGCGATTTTTTCTCTGACCAGATCCCCAATCTTTGGAATCCAGACAGGCCTTGCTGGGGCTGTTGCTTGTGGTGCCTCGTCAGTGGTAGATGGCTGTTGCTTTAACTTTATGTTGCTTAAGGATTTTCTTGTTTCATTCAGTTCCTGTAAAACAGCCAAACGATCTTTGATGTCAAAGTCTGTTGTTTTTTCTTGTACCACTGATATCTGACTATCGAGGTCCTGAATGTTCATTCTGATTCCGAACAATAGTTCGTATGGGCTGAAAACCTTTTAGAGAATTTCTTGGCAAGTTATTAAGACTGGTCTGGACACTTATTAGATGTTTGACCCACCCAGCGCCTGAACCTAATACCTTCGCTGTTATAGATCGCTTTATGTCCCGGTTTTTTCTTTCAACCACACTATTCCCTTCGGGGTGCGACGGACAAGAATACTGCAACCCAATTCCCATGCTGGCCATGGCCTCCCTATAAGCTCGAGAGCTAAAAGCAAGACCCTGGTCAGAATGGAACGTGGTAATTGCGTATGTGCCGATATAGACTCGCAGATCTCTCTTATAACAGTTCTAGCGTCAGCCGAGCGCTGAAGGCCACATTTTTTAAGTGTGTTTAGTCTTAACTGATTAATAGGACGCTGAATGGCTTGCGGACATCATTACCCTTTCTATAAATGGTAACTGTGCAACAGGCAGGACCGGTTCATTACTGCGATCCCTATCACAGTCCGGACAGTTCTTTACATATATCTGATGTTGCACGCTCATCCCCGGCCACCAGTATACTGATTGCAATTCAGTCAGAGATTCCCTCATCTGAATGTGCCTTGGACCTTCACCCATGTGTGCGTCTGCTATTAATAATATTCTCCTGTTCGTGTTTGGAATTACCCTATCCCCCACTCCAGGGATTCGAGCAAAAGGAACGGAGTTTGCATCGATTACGTATGCATAATTGAGTGGATAGTTCACGGGCAGTGCTGCACAGTCGCCTTTTACGGTCGTTTTTACTGCCAGCATGGTTTCCCCGTCTATGTATTTTTTTGTACGCTTTTTTGTGGCTACGGAAGCTGGTTTAGTTGCTTCCGCTGTGGCTGTATTAGCCAATGAATTCCCTGCAACGTGAACGCCATCACGTTGAAGACTCTGTGCGTGAATCACGTGAGTCTTTTGTAGTTCTTTCTGTAAAAGAGCTACCTGTTTCCAGAGCAATTTATGCTTTATTGTGGCACCTGTGTCATCTTTGTAATCGTTTTCAATCCACCTCTGCAATTTATTGTTGTAAGAGTTGACGCAAAAATGAGAATCGCACACGATAAGTGTCGGGAATTCACGTTCTGCATTTTCGAGCGCCATCTTTAAACATCTGATTTCCCCTCTTCGAGCCGAACAGTTTCTCAATGATTCAGTTTTTGTTACTTTCGGTCTGAATTTACCGCACAGCCAACGACCTTTAACAATCGCACAGGCTGCATCGTAGGATTTGCTCTCTACGTTGAAATGCTGTACAAATCTATCTGTATAGATTATACAGGCGTATTGTGGGAGAGGCAGAAGTTCGATTGGCAGAGGATATTCTTCTTCATACTCTAAATCATTCAGTTCTTCGAATTGCGGGGCGAAATAGTATTTCACATCTTCCGCTCCTAGAGAATCTACACACTGTATCCATTTCGGATCCAGTAGGCAGGTTTACTGGGCTGAATAGCGCCTCGAAGGCGGATTCCGCTGTGAGGATATTAATCCTTTTGCCTTGTGCTAGTTCTCGTTCATTTGCTAATGCGATTTGCACTGCTTTCACAGTTCTTTCTGTGAGACTGAATGCTTTTTCTGCTTGTGTGTACAAGTGAGATTTAATTGAAATAGGTACCTTTTCTCCCTCATTAGAGGTTAGGTACGTGAATCCGCATCTTCCTGGGATGACTCAGATTACAAGATTGCGGGTGTTGTCACGTGTATCTAATTTTGTTTTAGCTAACATGTCTGTTTGCAGTGATCTCAAAATTTCTGTGTGTTTTTGAGTCCAATTGATTTGTTTAAAATCAGGTTTAATTAGTTCGTAGAGAGGTTTAACCCTCTCTGCGTAATTTAGAATGTAAGTTCTTCCGAAATTCAGAAAACCTAGTATGGATTGTAAATTCTTCAGCGTTTTTGGAGCTTGGAGTACAGCGCACTTCTCTAAGAAGTTGTCTGCTAGGCTTTTCCCTTCACTTGATAATTCGTACCCTAAAAATAGTACTGTCAGATGGGCAATTCGAGACTTTTTAAAGTTGAATTTGTAACCCTCTGATGCGAACCCAAGTATAATGGTGTTCACTCTTTTCAAGTGAGTATCCAAGTCGTCGTCTGTGAGATAGATATCATCTACGTAAGATAATGCCTCATCATCATATATTTGTAGTAACTCTGTTACCCTAGCTGAGAATAGTCCTGGGCTGTTCTTGAACCCCTGTGGGAGTCGACAGAATTTTTTCTGCGACCCAAATGCTGAGAAAGCGGTCAAATATCAGCTTTCCGGTGCAATGTTTTGACAAAAGAAACCATTAAATATGTCTAATGTTGTTTTATATTTTTTCCTAACTATGTTATTCATTAGGGCTGCACTATGTGAGTTTTGTACTGCAAATGTTTTACAACATGCATTAAGGTGTCTGTAGTCCAAAACTAGACGATATGAATTGTCTGGCTTGGAGACAGGAAACAAAGGATTGTTCATTTGAGAGGTGCATGTTTCAATCACCCCCTGGTATTCAAGTTGATCTAAGATCTCCCTGACTTGTTTTTTAGCTTCTTGCTTAATGGGATACTGCCGTTGGGCAGTTGGTTCACTTTTTAACTGTATTTTGTGGGGAGGTGAGTCCTCAACCCATCCTACATGATTTTTATATAATGCCGGTGCCTGGGCTACTGCCCATTTCCTTGCATATGTATATTTTCTGTGAATCGGAATGCGATTCGAGAAGGCAGGCATAATCATTTCTTCACCACGAGGACACTCCCTGACAAACTCTGGGGGCCAATCTTTTTCAGCTAACAGAATATCATAGCCTTTTGAGAGCTTATCCCAAAATAGACCCTTTATTTTCCTAGTCTTATCACCCTCTATACCCAATGTTATTTCGTATATTTTATGGGGCTCGCTAAGTCTGGTGTCGGCAGTTTCAACCTGAATGTATTCATTCGTGTCCACTGTCTCCAGATGACTCATCAGGATCTTGCGGGCTATACTGATTTCTGCTGCACTGTCCAACATTGTCAATGCCCACTCCCCGTTTTTCAACTGTGTCCTCAGTATTCTCGGCATGGTTGATTACTCTAATACTGGCTACCTTCTTTTTTGGAAATTGAGATTTTTTACTCTGAGCAGGTTCCTTGTCTTTGGACTTGGTGTGCTCTCCTGGGTCTGACCTTCCTCTTCTTTCCGATTTCTGCGAAAAAGATCGAGAGGGACGTGTATCAATACTTTGATATCTATCAGGTTTTTTCAGATTATCCCTATTTCTAAGGTTATATCTTTTCTCAGAGGGCTCCCTCTGGGGAGACTGGTGTTCTCGAGTCGGAGTTCTTTCCCTCCGTCGAGGAGACCTTCCTCTGGACTGGAAAACTTTTTCCTTGGGAGTGGATTGTTTATTTCCATCCCAGCTCTTTTTAGGAGTGTTTGAATTATTTTTAATAAATAATTTTTCAGGATTTTCGAGCAGTTGGGGCTTTACTGGTTTTCCACCCAAGCTGTCTCTACCTAATTCTTCATAGCATTTTTCTATGATTCTGGCAAGCTCAACTGGCTGCTCTGTTATATCTGTTTCCTTCAACTTCTGGCGAATCGCCACAGATGCTGCTTCTCCCTTTATGTTGGCTAATAATATAGCCGAGACCTGCTTGAAGTCTTCCAGTAATTTCATACCAAGATTTAAAGCGGGCTCTGGACCGTATTCATTTTGAATCTGTTTTAGCACTTCTGGTATTACCGCCATAGACGGAACACCATGTGTTTTTGTGTAAATGGAAGCAAAGACTGTACCCCAAGTGTCACAGTCCTCCACGTGTGGTGCGATTCCCATAGGAAGGCAGATTGTCAAGATTCTGTGTTTCTCTATAGGGGTAGTATCAGGAAATACTGCCTCCATTTGAGTGATTTTTTGTGCTAACCAGAAAGGAATTTGTTCCCGTTTTACGGGTGTTTTACCAAGACATGACTGCATGTTCTGTGGTGTGATTTTATTAGTGTTCCCCTGATGAGGGGTCAGCTGGGGTACATTAACAGCTGGTTGGACTGTTGCAGTCCGCATTACATATTGGACTAATTGCCTATGTATTTTTATTAATGTTTTTAGCTGTACTAACAGCTCTTCTCTAGACATTTTTGCAATGTCCGGATGTGGTGTGTAGCTGGCTAGAACCGGCCACGTTGCTCCTGGTCTACCTAGTGGACCGAGCCTGGTAATATGATCATTGTGTTTTAGGGCGCCATTAAACCAGAGCAGGTGCTCTTGGAATTTTAGTGGGATTTCAGTCTCCTCGAAAGGAGCGTACTCTTCCGGAGGTTCCTCTATTTTGTAATAGTGAAACTCTTTTGTTGTAGCGTTTGCCGCTGGAAAATTTATCCATGAATAGAATACCTCTGTCTGACGATATTCGTGTGCCTCTATCACGAAGATTACTGTACCACCTTGTGGTGTCAGTCCGTTCTCTATAAGTTTTAACATTATAGACTTTCTTAAATGGACCGGGATGATAATTGCATCCGGGTCAGTGTGTTCGGGACCCTGCTGAGTCGCATCTGCTGCGGCCCCAGTGGTTCCGTTTTCTCCTGGCATTGTATAAATGCAGGTTTTGCAGAGTAGGTCTCCAAGGAGACAAAGATTAGGTGCACAATATTTTGGAACACTGTATCCTTCAACGTTGAATAAACAAGAGCTTTACATAGGAATCTCTTCCTACTGAGTTCGGGCGGATTTTAACCTTTCACCCACTCCAGACGTCTATTGGAGTATTTATGGGAGAAAGGGGTCTGTGTGAAATATGCACGACTGAGTTACTCTAACGTCTTGCGTTAGTTTATCGCCTTACCAAACGTTGGGCACCATGTAGTGTAGTTCCTAGTTTCCCACTAGGCCCTGCACATTGGAATAACATAAACAGTAGTATCGACGTAGAAGTGCGGATCTTCCAGGCCTCTACTGACTATGCTAAACTTAATTGGGTTTGTTACCAACTAGCTCAGAGGTCACTGGAAACTTTCTTGACTGAAATAGGAAGTGATCAGCTTCCCTGGCACAGACAAGAAGGGATTCAGTTTTCCAACAACCGTGCAACATGACAACTTTGCTCCTCAGATCAAGAGTCAATCTCTAGGGTCGTGTGAAACAATAGACAGTTAATTTACTCAGTCAGGTTGGTGCAGATTACTTTCACAATATGTAGAGAACAGAGAGACGGGCGTTTGTCAATAAAGGGTTAACATTTATTGAACAGTCTTTCTTCTCGTACAAGAGAAATGTATTGCCACAATTGCAAGACTTGTTATGATAAAAAGTACGTACAGTAAGATAAGTATTGCGAAATAATACTGTAAAAGCATTGATATGGTTTCTTAGCCATACAATGGTTTAAAAGTAATAAAACATATATACAGTCATATATACATTAGGCTAAAATACTCAACTGGTGCTTCTAACTACGCCTACTACTTGGGAGGGGAGTAAGTAAGTAGCTTTAAGTTAAGTTGGTTTTGCCAAGGTTTGCTTCAAGAATTCTCACTAAGGGTTTAGTCAACACCATACCTCTGAATAGAATGATGGAGGTCTGGTATCTCCTTCAGGGAAACTCAGTATCCCAGTCACCCGCAAGGGTAGACCAGAAACGCTGGAGCTGGATTTCTCGGCAGGAGAAAGGCAGCGTCTCTTCTTCAGCGCGTCGAGGAGGAGAAGGAGGGGGGACAGCGTCCGCGGGCAGCTTGCATCTGCTGGGCTCTTCGCAGAGGGGCGGCTGTTCAGCTCCTAGTTTCACCACACCATCGTTCGCCAGTTAGCAGCGATAGCAGTAGCGATAGCAGCTATGATATCTTCAGCATAACAGCAGCTTCAGGCGACGGGCAACAGGGTGCTAGCTTCAGCGAACCACAGCTAACAACGTCAGCAGCAACACAGCATTTGTTTAAGGCAACGTTGGTAATATTTATACCTGAAAGGTGCCATGTTTGACGTAAGTTTGCTGGACATAAGACGTCAATTAAAGATGTCACTAGGAAGTGATCGCTATCAGTTGCTCATTAGAGTTCTATTACTAATCAAAACACAGCAAGCGGGGATTTCCAGGTTTGCTGAGTTTTTATCTTGTTGAAGAACTCGGAGTGTTAATCTAGGAATCTCAGATAGTGACTTCTGCTCTGTCATTGCACTAATTGGTTGCAAAGGAAGTGGCAGAGAAAACTATTCTGGAATGTGGCTCTGTTCGTGTGAGGCCAGAGATGAGTTTCTGAATATCGCACTTGAACGGTTATGCCAATATAGGGAATAAATGGATTTATAGCCGAATAGGGGCATAAGGTCACAGTATCGATCAGGATCCTAGATAAGCACGCAACACGCTCTGCGGCACTCTACCAAGTAATTCCCCGATTCTCCTCCGGCTGGTGGATGAATCTCATGCTTATATTGCATAAGGTACGTACCAATGCTAATACGTCCTGATTTCAAACAGAGGTGCACTTACAAAACTTGGAAGTCAAGTGTAGTGACTATGAAACTTCACTTGCAGATCCCTGTGAATTGAATGATGCTTCAGGAGTGGACATTGTCGGCTGACATATCCCCCTGCCCTCGTCCTAGAAATAAACGCAGGTCATTGATCCCTACAGGTGAGAAAACTATAATGGGTACAGTCTCACCGCATAGTGCATTATAACACACCCATGACGCTAAAAGCCTTCCCTCTTCCCCCACAGGTTGTCCACCTGCAATTTTAGCCCAGATGAAGACCCGAACCGGTTGCGATAAAACAAGCACCATAACATAGGGTTGAAACATCGACGTAGCATTGTCCATCAGTCCGTACCAAGTTTCAACCACAACAAAAGAAAACTGAAATATGTTTGTAACTAACGTATTGTGAATTCTGGACGGATTCTTAATTGTTTTTATGTATGTTTATTTGTGAATCGCAGTTAATGTCACTTTTTCACTATTATTCACCAAATCACGTGTCTGTCATTTGTATGCTTTTGTTAAATCTTGTTTAGGACAAACCCTTTAGTATATGTACATTAGTGTCATTTATATGACTAATGGTCTATAAAATAATGAATATACAGGCTTGAATCCAAAAAATTGTGTGTTTATTTGTTTATTTGGTTATTCCCTTCATTCAAAGTTAGGAGGCATTTGTATTTCTAAAACAACACCTAAAATATCCTATGAGGTTTATTAGCCTTTAGGACAAACAAAGCAATTGTTTTTTCTTCCCAACAGAACCATTGTTGCATATACAAACTTAGAACCCAGGTTCTGAGGGTCACAGGGCCACCCCATTATAACTAATGTGTGCTGGTGCAAGCACAGTGTGCCATGTGGCATGAGTGATGATTGGTGCAAGCGCAGTGTGCCGTGAATCACGGGGTGTGTGCTGGTGCAAGCACCGCGTGCCTTGAGACATGGGATCTGTGTGTGCCATGAGGCATGGTGTGTGTGGTGGTGAAAACACAGTGTGCAATGAGGCATCAGTGAATATTGGTGCAAGCACAGTGTGCCGTGAGAAATGGGGAGTGTGTGTTGGTACAAGCGCAGTGAGCTTTGAGGCATGGGGTAAGTGTGTTGGTGGAAGCGCAGTGTGCTGTGCTGTGCTTGCTGCTTTTGCATGGTTGCAGGAATGCAGGGGGGAATGCCTAGCTCCTTGTTTCTTACAGAGTGGATGAGACTGTGGTTCTGAAAAATCTGGACCCTGCTATAATATGGTACCGAGGCCCAACACTCGTGTCACAAAATATCATCGTACCATGACGAATTTGGTATTGGCAGACCGGTAATGATCAGGACATTATCCCTATGCATTTGTGTTGTGATTGAGTGATGCTATCACCCTTAAATCATGGTTTCCGTCTCGAACCCTCTGATGCCATTTTGTGAACGGCATCCATCTTGTGACTTGCCCTCATATAGTCAATTGATTGAGGCCAAGTTTGATCTGAAAGGACACGTCCACCTTAGCTGACTTCCCCATGACCTGGCCGAGCTGACTCCACTGCCTCCAGCCAAACCTGTTCGGGCGTTTCCTCGCCGAGTGAGATAGCATCAAGGCACAACATGCCATAAACCATTCACTACATACAAACCATGCTTTATCATACACACACCTGTCCCTGTTTCTTGTTTATGACTAGTTTTACGATGAGGAGATGCCCGAGTTTATTGGGGTTTCATCGATATCTGATGGTAGTTCTGGGCCGGGCTGGGTCATCTATCACAAACTGGACATCGAAAATGTGGGTTTGCCATCATGACTTTGCTTTTCGTTTTGTTGTGGAAATATGTATATGACCGTGTTATAAACTAAAGAATTCTTGCCTAGAGCATGTATTTTTGTATAAAAGGAGAAGGCTGGCTCTGTAAAAACGAACAGTCTCCTGAAAACTTACATCCCGTGCTGTTGTACTTCTAGGACGCTTGTTACTTGGTTGCAGCCAATAAAACTCGATCCTTGACTTCACCTAGAAGACTCTGTGTTTCTGTGGTCCGGAACAGGGAGAGCTCAGAGGTCTTTGGGTGTGTTCCCCTGGCACCACTGGGTTCCTAAAACCCCGGCACCTCAGTTGGCGCCCAACGTGGGGCGGTATCAAGCGGTATCGGTCCACGCCAGATGTTCGTGAGGAGCTTCGTGTGAAGATTCCAGAGGACGGCCAGCCACTTCAGCGACCCCTGTATGTCGACGTGGTTCTGAAGGTCTTTGCTGCGAGGTTCCCCGCGTCCCGACGGCTACGAAGGACTGCTGCCCTGACTATCGCCCTGTTTTGGACCCAGTGATCCTGTAGTGTAGTTCCTAGTTTCCCACTAGGCCCTGCGCATTGGAATAACATAAACAGTAGTATCGACGTGGAACTGCGGATATTCCAGGCCTCCACTGACTATGCTAAACTTAATTGGGTTGTGTTACCAACTAGCTCAGAGGTCACTGGAAACTTTCTTCTCTGCATAGGAAGTGATCAGCTTCCTTGGCAGAGACAAGAAGGGTTTCAGTTTTCCAACAACCGTGCAACATGACAACTTTGCTCCTCAGATCAAGAGTCGATCTCTAGGGTCGTGTGAAACAATAGACATGTATTTCACTCAGTCAGTCTAGTGCAGTTTACTTTCACGAGATGTAGAGAATAGAGAGACGGGCGTGTATCAATAAAGGTTAACATTTATTGAACAGTCTTTCTTCTCGTACAAGAGAAATGTATTGCCACAATTGCAATAATTGTTATTATAAAAAGTACGTACAGTAAGATAAGTATTGCGAAATAGAACTGTAAAAGCATTGATATGGTTTCTTAGCCATACAATGGTTTAAAAGTAATAAAACATATATACAGTCATATATACATTAGGCTAACATACTCAACTGGTGCTTCTAACTAAGCCTACCCCAGTGTGCCTGACCTAAGCCTAACACGTGAGAAGGGGAGTAAGTAAGTAGCTTTAAGTTAAGTTGGTTTTGCCAAGGTTTGTTTCAAGAATTCTCGTCTAAGGGTTTAGTCAACACCATACCTCTGAATAGAATGATGGAGGATTGGTATCTCCTTCAGGGGTCTCTCTCGATATCCCAGTCACCCGCGAGGGTAAACCGGAAGCGCCGGGACTGGATTTCTCTGCACGAGAAAGGCAGCGGCTTCTCTTCAGCGCGTCGAGGAAGGAGGGGTGACAGCGTCCGCGGGCAGCTGGAATCTGCTGGATGTCTTCGCAGAGGACGGCTGTACAGCTCCTTAAGCGTACTGCACCATAGTTCGCGCTGTAGCGGCGATAATGGTAATCAGCAGCTTCACCACCACAGGATAGCAGGCTGCAGCGACAGAGTGCTAGTTTTTACCAACACAGGGTCATGCAGGCAGCCGGCATCAGCAACAGGCAACGAACTCACAGCTCGTATTTCTCTCAGCTCACATTGCTTAAGGCAACGTTGGTAATATTTATACCTGACAGGTGCCGGGTTTGACGCAAGTTTGCTGGACATAAGACGTCAATTAAAGATGTCACTAGGAAGCAAGCGGGGATTTCCAGGTTTGCTAAGTTTTTATCTTGTTGAAGAACTCGGAGTGTTATCTAGGAATATCAGATAGTGACTGCTGCTCTGTCATTGCACTAATTGGTCGCAAAGGAAGTAGCAGAGAGTCATGCTGGAATGTGGCTCTGTTCGTGTGAGGCCAGAGATGACTTTTCAGAAAATCGCACTTGAACGGTTATGCCAATATAGGGAATAAATGGATTTATAGCCGAATAGGGGCATAAGGTCACAGTATCGATCAGGAACCTAGATAAGCACGCAACACCCACTCCACGTTTTCATGTCCATCAAAATTACTAAAACTAAGCAATTAGATGTATGTGTAACATTGCCCACCCCAAAATACATAAATGCATTCGAAATAGGCGTACTTGTAATACATGGAATTTAGGTACTGTACGTTTTTTAAAGCATAGTAATCATTCAAAATATTATTGCATATGAAATCAATGAACGATTATGCAAAAGGAATTACACATGAAGTATCTCTGACAGAAGAAAGGCGAGATAAATCATCACATAAAAATGCATTGTAATAACATGTGTGCTAGAGGCTGGTGTAACGTTGTTATGTCTCTAGATGTGTTTAGAAATAGAAGTGTGAAGCTTCTGTTCTCTAAGAATAGTTTTTACGTTAAGCAAAGAATTGTTCGTGCCAAAAAAGGTCAATATTAGAAAAATTGTCCAATTCAAAGAAAATAGATTTTCCAAAGCTCCTGGCAGTTTTTGTTGATCAAAACTGAAGGCCGAATTCAGAGTTCATGGGAACGCTGTGTGTCGGAAAGCTTCTCAAAAAGTTATTGTTTCACTGTGGGTGAGAACATCGTATCAGACAGGCTCTCAAAGAATTGGTCTACAAAATCAGGTGATAGTTCAACCAAATTAGATAGCTCTGTAACTTGGCAGGTGTGAGAATGATTGCTGTCATCGAAGGCAGGACCAGCAATGCTCACAGAACGTTGTACCTGGATGATGTTGCTTTTGTCACTCGCTCCACTGATACCACTTGGCCGTAGTACAGGAGTCTCCACAAATGCCGTCATCAGGATTGGTAGCCGCTGGGGACAACACAATGCGTGAGCCGTTATTGGACTGAGCAAAGTATCGACGTCCATTGGTACTGCTGATGGAAGTGAAAGACAGATGTCCAACACGCATTCATCGCCGCAAAGCATACACCGTAGCACAGGTAAAATGCAATTTTGCCATATCGGTCTGAATGAAAGGAACCAGGTCATGTTTAGATCTCTCAGCCTGGCCAATCCGAGGACGTTAGTTATCCTGTCCCTGTAGCGCATTGCTAGGATTGTCTCTTCCATTCCCATGGGAGCTATGTCTGAGCCGAGGTTTGCCATAACGTAGCAGGATGGTCAAAAATAGAATCCCTGCGATGAGTCCCAAAAATAGTGGAATGCCGCCAAAAATGGAGTGCACAAAATTAGGAAAGATTCCCAAAATTGCCTGGAAGGGTGTTAGCAGTCCCGTAAAGACTGTCTTAAATATGCCTGGGATGCTTGTTGCACTAGACATGTTAAGGAGTTGGCTGAACATTTCTACGAAATGCACGGGGCAATTTGTTGATAAAAGGTCATGGACTTCAGTAGCCGTCCTTGCGACTAGAAGATCATACGTCTCTTTAGATGACGTTATAGGCACTGTTGTCTGTAAAAGCACAGATTTCATTTTGCTTAATGTATCAATTCGTATAGAATAGAGATTCAGACGAGGCCAGAGGGGAGTCACTATGTCTGGAGGCCCGCTCAGAAACAATGCTTGCATACAACATTTGACCATGGACGTTACTTGTATTAGATAACTTTTTCCGGGCGTCAGGCCACAACATCTGTGATCCGTTCTAAGAATGTAACTCCCGTTTGCGAGTTGCATAAAGAAGGGCTCTATCTGAGTTGCAGGTGTGACTAGCTGGTGGCATGAAAGGTTGTTTGAATTTCCATCACATGCTCCGTGTAAATTAATACCCTGACACAAAAGTATACCGCTTAGTGAATGTTTACAGTTATTACCACTAAGAAATACATTTTTGTCGCTGTCACTATAGCAAGAATGAGTGTATGGTAATTTCCATTCGGATTTTACATATCCCTTACCCAATTGTTCATACTGGCCAGCAGGTATGTACTCAAGGCATTTATGAAATCGGAAAGTTGTTATCGGAATTGTGATAATTCCGTGTATTATCCATTCAATGACAGGACTCTCTGACATTGTCAATGGTAATCTCTCAAGTTTTTCGATGCTCAGGATTGTATAGTCTGCTCCTTTCTGTGCCAAACTGATCTGTTTATCAGTAAGGTTAAAACTGGAAAATAATGACGTCGTGTTGATTAAACGCCAAGGCACATAGCCTGAACGAAGATTTTGCAGCGTCCAGCCCAGTTCTATAATAGAGCGTAATTGAGACTGGCCATGTTGTAACATAAGCAAATCTCTGTCTATCACATCAAAGGCAGAGGATACAATATTGTCCAAAGAATATATTCTGGAAGACAGAGTCATTAACCCATTGTCTACTACAGAAAGCGATTTCTCCAAAATAATACGATCAATTTCTCGTATTTTTTCAGCAGTTTCAATTTGCTTTACTTTCCAAGCCTCGTTGTAAGCAGCATAGATACTGGTCGCT
Source organism: Lissotriton vulgaris (assembly GCF_964263255.1). NCBI lineage: Eukaryota > Metazoa > Chordata > Amphibia > Caudata > Salamandridae > Lissotriton > Lissotriton vulgaris. Next base: position 657,090,238 of record NC_141694.1, on the reverse strand, counting down.
ATGAAACGCTTTTGACGCTGTTTGCGTGGTCCAAGAATGAAGTCGCGCAAATCAGCACCATCTTTTAATAAAGACAAGTGTTGCTTAATTTCAGCCAGTGTGGATGTAGTTAGCCATTCAAGGCAGAGTTTCCCTACACTGTATGTTGTTATAATCCCTGGATGTTGTCTCTGGGAGTATCTAGGGTCTAATCTGGTCATTTTTAACCCCTGTGTTTTATTCAGGAACCTATCTTGACAGCTATTTGTGTCTGTAGGCCAGATTAACCACTTTTTCCAATCAGGATGTGTTCTGTTGAAATGTAAAATTTGTGACACGTCTAACTCAATATCAGCTGTTGCATTTTCAGGTATTGGCTTTGGTATAGACGGTGTTTTAAGGTCTTTGTTCTTGGCTAGGCCAAGACAAGATGTTTGGTGTACAGTGTCATTTAAAAATAACATTTGTTCAGGTATCATGCAGGTTCTAAATAGTGCTTCAATGCCTTGCACCTGCCAATCTTTTGTACCCCAAATTGTTTTCGTTTCAATATTATTTTTCCAATAATCAAAACCAAATGTCATCATTTTGTCATAAAATGCTTCTGAATATATCAATTTAGAATTTGTCAGCATTGTTTTCATACCTGTTTTATCTAACAGTTTGTAATAAAACGTTTCTGCATCACTGGTGTTAAACCCTGAGAAGTATTTGAATTTCTCAAAAAATGCTTTAGAACTGCTTTTAGGTGGTGTAGCACAATGTTCCCATTGATTATACATAAAAACATTTCTAGGCTGTGCAGATTTATGCAAGTAATGATCCCCATAGTGGGTGTAACAGAATAACTGCTCATAACTAGATGAACCTTGTAAATAATCATGATCTGTGAATCTAGCTGACATTACTAAATCAGACATCATGTCATTAATACTGTTAAAGTCCCAATCATCAGAGAATGTACTTGGTGTCACAAAGTCACTTAAGGAAACCTTTAGTTGATGAGGATACTTCAGGATTTCGACCGGACCATAGATCTCATAGTCTGTTTTCTCCCATACTACCCCACCAGGTATTGGAATTGCTGTGACATTAACTGTTGACAGTTCTCTTTTCTTCACGTGGGATGATCTGTGTGGTTTCAGGACTAGGTTGATGTTCTGACTTGCTGTGTCCATTGTAATATATTTTCCTTCAATGAATTTTCCCAAACATAGGCCACATGCTTGTGGTTTTACCAGATCGATAGACACGACTCTGTTCTCCTTTTTACCAGCAAGGGGCGGTAGCACAACTGATCTTGTTCCGGTGACTGCCAAGACAGGTACTGCTTTTCTGTAAGAAGGCCCAAATTCCTTCTTAACCGCGATCTTTTCCCTGACTAGATCCCCAATCTTTGGAATCCAGACAGGCCTTGCTGGGGCTGTTGCGGGTGGTGCCTCGTCAGTGGTACTTGGCTGTTGCTTTAACTTTATGTTGCTTAATGATTTTCTTGTTTCATTCAGTTCCTGTAAAACAGCCAAACGGTCTTTTACATCAAAGTGCGTTGTTTCTTCTTGTACCACTGACATCTGACTATCGAGGTCCTGAACGTTCATTCTAATTCCGAACAATAGTTCGTATGGGCTGAAACCTTTTAGAGAATTTCTTGGCATGTTGTTAAGACTAGTCTGGACACTTATTAAATGTTTGACCCACCCAGCGCCTGAGCCTAATACCTTCGCTGTTATAGATTGCTTTATGTCACGGTTTTTTCTTTCTACCACACTATTCCCTTCGGGGTGCGACGGACAAGAATACCGCAACCCAATTCCCATGCTAGCCATGGCCTCCTTATAGGCTCGAGAGCTGAAAGCAGGACCCTGGTCAGAATGGAACGTGGTAATTGCGTATGTGCCGATAAAGACTCGCAAATCTTTTATAACCGTTCTAGCGTCAGCCGAGCGCTGGGGGCCTCATTTTTTAAGTGCTTTTCGTCTTAATGGTGTACACTGGGACGCGCTTCTCTTCTTTGATTGCGCAGATAGACCGCCTTATGCTGTCTAGAAGGGATCCTGAAACTACACTGGCCTGTTCATTTCTGCGATCTCGGTTGCAGTTTTCACAATTTTGAGCAAAACATTGAATATCTATACTCATTCCTGGCCACCAGTACTCTGATTGTAATTCTTTCAGAGAGGCTTTGATTGTTTGGTGTCTCAGACCCAACCCCATGTGTGCTTCCAGTAAGAGGAAGCCCCTCCTGCTCCTGTTTGGAATTACTCTGTCCCCCACTCCAGGGATTCGAGCAAAAGGAACGGAGTTTGCATCGATTATGTATGCATAATTGAGTGGATAGTTTACGGGTAGTGCTGCACAGTCGCCTTTTACGGTCGTTTTTACTGCCAGCATGGTTTCCCCGTCTATGTACTTATCTGTACGCTTTTTTGTGGCTACGGAAGCCGGTTTAGTTGCTTCCGCGGTGGCTGTATTAGCCAATGAATTCCCTGCAACGTGAACGCCATCACGTTGAAGACTCTGTGCGTGAATCACGTGAGTCTTTTGTAGTTCTTTGTGTAAAAGAGCTACCTCGTTCCAGAGCAATTTATGCTTTATTGTGGCACCTGCGTCATCTTTGTAGTCGTTTTCGATCCAATTCTGCAGTTTATTGTTGTAAGAGTTGACGCAAAAATGAGAATCGCACACTATAAGTGTTGGGAATTCGCGTTCTGCATTTTCGAGCGCCATCTTTAAAGATCTGATTTCAGTTCTCTGAACCGAACAGTTTCTTACAGATTCAGTTTTTGTTACTTTCGGTCTGAATTTACCGCACAGCCAACGACCTTTAATGATCGCACACGCTGCATTGTAGGATTTGCTCTCTACATTAAAATGCTGTACAAAGCTATCTGTATAGATTATACAGGCATATAGTGGGAGAGGCAGAATTTCGATTGGCAGAGGATATTCTTCTTCATATTCTAAATCATTCAGTTCTTCAAATTGCGGGGCGAAATAGTATTTCACATCTTCCGCTCCTAGAGAATCTATGCACTGTATCCATTTCGGATCCAGTGACACTGTTGGCAGGTTTACTGGGCTGAATAGCGTCTCGAAGGCGGATTCTGCTGTAAGGATATTAATCCGTTTGCCGTGTGCTAATTCTCGTTCATTTGCTAATGCGATTTGCACTGCGTTCACAGTTCTTTCTGTGCGACTGAATGTTTTTTCTGCTTGTGTGTACAAGTGAGTTTTAATTGAAATAGGTACCTTTTCTCCCTCATTAGAGGTTAGGTACGTGAATCCGCATCTTCCTTGGATGACTCGGATTACAAGATCGATCGTGTTGTCACGTGTATCTAATTTTGTTTTTGCTAACATGTCTGTTTGCAGTGATCTCAAAATTTCTGTGTGTTTTTGAGTCCAATTGATTTGTTTTAAATCAGGTTTTATTAGTTCGTAGAGAGGTTTAACCCTCTCTGCGTAATTTAGTATGTAAGTTCTTCCGAAATTCAGAAAACCTAGTATGGATTGTAAATTCTTCAGCGTTTTTGGAGCTTGGAGTACAGCACACTTCTCTAAGAAGTTGTCCGCTAGGCTTTTCCCTTCACTTGATAATTCGTACCCTAAAAATAGTACTGTCAGATGGGCAATTCGGGACTTTTTAAAGTTGAATTTGTAACCCTCTGCTGCGAACCCAAGTATAATGGTGTTCACTCTTTTCAAGTGAGTATCCAAGTCGTCGTCTGTGAGATAAATATCATCTACGTAAGATAATGCTTCATCATCATAGATTTGTAGTAACTCTGTTACCCTAGCTGAGAATAGTCCTGGGCTGTTCTTGAACCCCTGTGGGAGTCGACAGAATTTTTTCTGTGACCCAAATGCGGAGAAAGCGGTCAAATATCTGCTTTCTGGTGCAATGTTTTGACAAAAGAAACCATTAGAAATGTCTAATGTCGTTTTATATTTTTTCCTAACTATATTATTCATTAGGGCTGCACTATGCGAGTTTTGTACTGCAAAAGTTTTGCAACATGTATTAAGGTGTCTGTAGTCCAAAACTAGACGATATGAATTGTCTGGCTTGGAGACAGGAAACAAAGGATTGTTCATTTGAGAGGTGCATGTTTCAATCACCCCCTGGTACTCAAGTTGATCTAAGATCTCCCTGACCTGTTTTTTAGCTTCTTGCTTTATGGGATACTGCCGTTGGGCAGTTGGTTCACTTTTTAATTGGATTTTGTGAGGCGGTGAATCCTCATCCCATCCTACATGATTTTTATATAATGCAGGTGCCTGGGCTACTGCCCATTTCCTTGCATATGTATATTTTTTATGAATCGGTATGTGATTCGAGAAGGCAGGCATAATCACTTCTTCGCCACGAGGGCACTCCCTGACAAACTCCGGGGGCCAATCTTTTTCAGCTAACAGAATATCATAGCCTTTTGAGAGTTTATCCCAAAATAGACCCTTAATTTTCCTAGTCTTATCACCCTCCATACGCAATGTTATTTCGTATATTTTATGGGGCTCGCTAAGTCTGGCGTCGGCAGTTTCAACCTGAATGTATTCATTCGTGTCCACTGTCTCCAGATGACTCATCAAGATCTTGCGCGCTATACTGATCTCTGCTGCACTGTCCAACATTGTCAATGCCCACTCCCCGTTTTTCAACTGTGTCCTCAGTATTCTCGGCATGGTTGATTACTCTAATACTGGCTACCTTCTTTTTCTGAAATTGAGATTTCTTATTTTGAGCAGGTTCCTTGTCTTTGGACTTGGTGTGCTCTCCTGGGTCTGACCGTCCTCTTCTTTCCGAATTCTGTGGAAAAGATCGAGAGGGACGTGTATCAATACTTTGATATCTATCAGGTTTTTTTAGATTATCCCTATTTCTAAGGTTATATCTTTTCTCAGAGGGCTCCCTCTGGGGAGACTGGCGTTCTCGAGTCGGAGTTCTTTCCCTCCGTCGAGGAGACCTTCCTCTGGACTGGAAAACTTTTTCCTTGGGAGTGGATTGTTTATTTCCATCCCAGCTCTTTTTAGGAGTGTTTAAATTATTTTTAATAAATAATTTTTCTGGATTTTCGAGCAGTTGGGGCTTAACTGGTTTCCCACCCAAGCTGTCTCTACCTAATTCTTCATAGCATTTTTCTATGATTTTTGCAAGCTCAACAGGATCTTTTATATCTGTTTCCCTCAACTTCTGGCGAATCGCCACAGATGCTGCTTCTCCCTTTATGTTGGCTAATAATATAGCCGTGACCTGCTTGAAATCTTTCAGTAATTTCATACCTAGATTTAAAGCGGGCTCTGGACCGAATTCATTTTGAATCTGTTTTAGCACTTCTGGTATTACCGCCATAGACGGAACACCGTGTGTTTTTGTGTAAATGGAAGCAAAGACTGTACCCCAAGTGTCGCAGTCCTCCACGTGTGGTGCGATTCCCATAGGAAGGCAGATGGTCAAGATTCTGTGTTTCTCAATAGGGGTAGTATCAGGAAATACTGCCTCTATTTGAGTGATTTTCTGGGCTAACCAGAAAGGAATTTGTTCCCGTTTTACGGGTGTTTTACCAAGACATGACTGTATGTTCTGTGGTGTAATTTTATTTGTGTTCCCCTGATGAGGGGTCAGCTGTGGTGTATTAACAGCTGGCTGGACTGTTGCAGTCCGCATTACATATTGGACTAATTGCCTATGTATTTTTATTAATGTGTTTAGCTGTGCTAACAGCTCTTCTCTAGACATTCTTGCAATGTCAGGATGTGGTGTGTAGCTGGCTAGAACCGGCCACGTGGCTCCTGGTCTACCTAGTGGACCGAGCCTAGATATGTGATCAGTATGTTTTAGGGCGCCATTAAACCAGAGCAGGTGCTCTTGAAATTTAAGTGGGATTTCAATCTCCTCGAAAGGAGCGTACTCTCCCGGAGGTTCCTCTATTTTGTAATAGTGAAACTCCTGTGTTATAGCGTTTACCGCTGGAAAGTTTATCCATGAATAGAATACCTCTGTCTGCCGATACTCGTGAGCCTCTATCACGAAAATTACTGTACCACCTTGAGGTGTCAGTCCGTTTTCTATAAGTTTTAAAGTTATAGATCTTCTTAACTGGACCAGGATGATAATAGCATCCGGGTCTGCCTGTAGGAGACTCGAGTCCTCCTCTATTAGTATGGAAGCCAGCCTAGCTGCTTCTTCATTGTCTGACATTTTAAAAATGAAGTTTTTGCAGAGTAGGTCTCCAAGGAGACAAAGATTAGATGCACAATATTTTGGAACACTGTATCCTTCAACGTTGAATAAACCAGAGCTTTACATAGGAATCTCTTCCTACTAAGGTCGGGCGGATTTTAACCTTTCACCCACTCCAGACGTCTATTGGAGTATTTTACGGGAGAAAGGGGTGTGAAATATGCACGACTGAGTTACTCTAAAAGTCTTGCGTTAGTTTATCGCCTTACCAAACGTTTGGGCGCCATGTAGTGTAGTTCCTAGTTTCCCACTAGGCCCTGCGCATTGGAATAACATAAACAGTAGTATCGACGTGAAACTGCGGATATTCCAGGCCTCCACTGACTATGCTAAACTTAATTGGGTTGTGTTACCAACTAGCTCAGAGGTCACTGGAAACTTTCTTCTCTGCATAGGAAGTGATCAGCTTCCTTGGCACAGACAAGAAGGGATTCAGTTTTCCAACAACCGTGCAACATGACAACTTTGCTCCTCAGATCAAGAGTCGATCTCTAGGGTCGTGTGAAACAATAGACATGTATTTCACTCAGTCAGTCTAGTGCAGTTTACTTTCACGAGATGTAGAGAATAGAGAGACGGGCGTGTATCAATAAAGGTTAACATTTATTGAACAGTCTTTCTTCTCGTACAAGAGAAATGTATTGCCACAATTGCAATAATTGTTATTATAAAAAGTACGTACAGTAAGATAAGTATTGCGAAATAGAACTGTAAAAGCAATGATATGGTTTCTTAGCCATACAATGGTTTAAAAGTAATAAAACATATATACAGTCATATATACATTAGGCTAACATACTCAACTGGTGCTTCTAACTAAGCCTACCCCAGTGTGCCTGACCTAAGCCTAACACGTGAGAAGGGGAGTAAGTAAGTAGCTTTAAGTTAAGTTGGTTTTGCCAAGGTTTGTTTCAAGAATTCTCGTCTAAGGGTTTAGTCAACACCATACCTCTGAATAGAATGATGGAGGATTGGTATCTCCTTCAGGGGTCTCTCTCGATATCCCAGTCACCCGCGAGGGTAAACCGGAAGCGCCGGGACTGGATTTCTCTGCACGAGAAAGGCAGCGGCTTCTCTTCAGCGCGTCGAGGAAGGAGGGGTGACAGCGTCCGCGGGCAGCTGGAATCTGCTGGATGTCTTCGCAGAGGACGGCTGTACAGCTCCTTAAGCGTACTGCACCATAGTTCGCGCTGTAGCGGCGATAATGGTAATCAGCAGCTTCACCACCACAGGATAGCAGGCTGCAGCGACAGAGTGCTAGTTTTTACCAACACAGGGTCATGCAGGCAGCCGGCATCAGCAACAGGCAACGAACTCACAGCTCGTATTTCTCTCAGCTCACATTGCTTAAGGCAACGTTGGTAATATTTATACCTGACAGGTGCCGGGTTTGACGCAAGTTTGCTGGACATAAGACGTCAATTAAAGATGTCACTAGGAAGTGACAGTTATCAGTTGCTCATTAGAGTTCCATTACTAATCAAAACATAGCAAGCGGGGATTTCCAGGTTTGCTAAGTTTTTATCTTGTTGAAGAACTCGGAGTGTTATCTAGGAATATCAGATAGTGACTGCTGCTCTGTCATTGCACTAATTGGTCGCAAAGGAAGTAGCAGAGAGTCATGCTGGAATGTGGCTCTGTTCGTGTGAGGCCAGAGATGACTTTTCAGAAAATCGCACTTGAACGGTTATGCCAATATAGGGAATAAATGGATTTATAGCCGAATAGGGGCATAAGGTCACAGTATCGATCAGGAACCTAGATAAGCACGCAACAATCCTTGATAGAGCGAAACGATAGACGAGTCTTCTAGTGACGTCATCGATCACCAATACTTCAGTTAAGTATAAGTGGAGCGTCTCCCAGTCCTTAGTTTGATTCTTAGTTTTGGTATCCTTGAGATACACCTTGTTTGGAACTTGCAAGCGCCAAAACCAAGGGATTCGTGTATTCACGAAAATATCGTAATCGATAATCCTTTGAAGTTTGAAGCTAGACTAGTGAGCGAAGTTGCCTGGTCTTAGCAGACTTGGAAACTTGTTTTGTCTTGGTTGTAGTAAGGACTCCCGATTAGAGGATTCGTGTCCGGTTCCTCTGATTGGAACTCCAACATATGAGCTTTATATAAAGCATGGAGTAGGCCCTATCACATATAATGAAGTGTGGATAAAATACACCAGAAACGATGGTGTTTTAAAATGGCCCCAATATGGTAGCTTTGACGCAGAAATTTTAGATAACCTCGAGGTCAAACTTTTCAAGAAGAAAGCCCGGCTGGCGATGTTTGACTCTTTTCGCTTGTAGCGCAAAGAAGCCAAACAGAAAGAAATAAAATTAGCAAAGAAAAATAAAAGAGGTATGTCAATGGTGCAAGCTGCCATTGCATACAGGGATAAGGAGGAAGAGCAAGAGAATGAACAAATGCTCAGAAGCAAGAAGTTAGCAGTAGATAAATGCTACCCAATGTTGCCTCATGAAGGACAAGGTCCAAAAGGGACATCTGAGAAAGATCCTTTAATGTCCCACTTACTGAGTTCACCACCTCCATATGCGCTAGATGCTACTGCACCCCCGAAGCGCTTTGTTATACCGCGCCCCGGCACATGAACTCCAGTTCTTGCACAAGCACCAGCTCCTCTTCAGCTGGTTCCTACTTCTCCGGCGCAGCCCTCTCAAGGGCCGCCGCCTTCGCTACATACTCCATCTACTTTTTCAACGACTTTGCCTACTGCTCCAACTGTTTATCTTGATACTACTTCTGCCACTGCCTCGACTTCTTTTGCCACTGCTTCAACTTCTGCTCTCCATCAGCCCGGCTCTTCTGACGTTTCTGCCTTTCAACCTGCTTCTCCTTCTGTTCGGCAGAGAGTGGCAAGTACTGTCACTGGTCTGTTCTCACCTTTCTTTGGGTCACCTAAGACGACCCCTAAAACAGGACGTAGACAGTTGCGTAGTCAACTGCCTGATTATGAGGAAAGAGTAGTGCTGAATGAGTTAGCACGTAAATGGGTTACTGATACTGTAAAGTATGATGTTCAGTCTGTTATGGAAGTCTTCCGTCAGTGAGAAGCACCCACACAGAGATACGTCTTCGAAGAGATGTGTGTATATCTCTGCGAAGATTTGCAAGACAATGATCCAAAACGCAAAATGCAGGAATTATTCTGTATGCGATTCAAGTTTTATGAAGGCATGATTGTAGGTGCCGACGTTGAACGAGCAATAGATTTGTTGTTATCTTATAGGAGTAAGGGAAACGTCTCTAGATCACTGTCTGAGGATGACATGTCAGGTAGGAAAAAGGTGCGACAGTACCCCATGAGAGAAGTTCCTCCAGTTTGGAGGGAAGGTGACGCAAATGCGAATCCAGCAATTCTGCCACATTTCCAGCGTGTATGGGTACATGTCCCCTGGAAAAGATCTGAAGTTTTAGCACTCAAGCAGACATTACCTGATCCCCGTAAAAACCCTGCAGGATATTATAGGGAGTTATCACAGACTGCCAGCTCATGTATAATGAACCTAGCAGATGTAGACATGTTGTTTGGGAATGTTGTTCCACAGCCCTTATGGAGTAAGATTCGTCATGCAGATCATGATCCAGAATTAGGTGACACGTGGGCTAATATCGCTGCTGCTGATGCTAGACAAGTCGATGGCTCTAAGCCCGAGCCTTTGGTAGCAGAGCTTCCTGGTAGAATTATCACATATATGAAGACTTTAATGCCTGAATTACGTGTGAATTGGGACAAGTTGTCTGCGTGCAAGCAGAAGAAAGGAGAGAATGTGTCTGACTTTTTCACGAGGTTTGAAGAGACTTTCGTCGATCATAGTGGTCAGGATATGGCTACCGAGGGTGGCCAAAGATTGTTTGTAGACAAGTTCGTACATAATCTGCTTCCTGAACTATGTAATAAATTAAAAGATTCAGAGAGTGCTTGGGCTGTTTCCACGTCAGCGCAGATTTTAGCCACAGCCCAGTACTACGAAAATAGACGCAAAGACGAGTTAGAGAAGGCAGACAAAAAGACTAAAGATTTAAAAACTAAAGTCCTTCTCCAACAAGCCTATCCACCTTGCACTACTAGTCAGCCTGATTATCAGCAACAACAGCAGTATTCGAGAAACTCACAAAGAAATGAGACTTCTCAACAGCGTTTACCCTATGGTCCCAATCAGTGTGCGTATTGCAAGGAAGAGGGTCATTTCAAGAATAGTTGTCCAGCTTTATTGCGACGTTTAAATGGTGTTTCTGGTACAAGAGGTAGAGGTGTTCAACAGGCTCCTAGGGGTAGGGGCCGTGGAAATTTCCCCCAGAATGCTACTTCTTTTCCGCCTCAGAATTCCATGAACAGCTTTGACCAACAGAATAATGCGTCTTCCAGGTCAGCTCAGTACTATGCTAATGACTACTATGCAGAAAACGAGAATGAGGGTAATGATTGCTAGGACAGCCATGGACAAAGAGAGGGAGTTGTTTCAGTTCCAGTAGATCAGAATGGACCTTATGTTGAGGTGATTACATCAGGTGTGTCAGAACCTTTTCTGCTGGATACTGGTGCTACAAAAAGTTCTATTATGCACTCAAAACTTCCTGGCGCACCTTTGTCTGGCGAAATGAATGTTTCAGTAGGTTTTTATGACGCCCCGGTTAGGAACCCGATTTCTAGTCCTATGCCCCTCTCTGTTGGGCCATGTGAATTAGAAGCACCCCTCATTTTTACAACAGGTTGTGGCAAAAACTTGTTAGGTTTGGATTTGTTAAAGAGATTATATGCGACCTTGTACTGTTCTCCTTCGGGAGTACAACTTACCCTAGGTAAGAAAGTGATCTCTCCAATGTATTTTTCAAGGGAAAATATCCCTACAGAATTGTCATCACTTCCAGACATACTTTGGGCTACTGGTTCTAATGACGTGGGTCTTTTGGAGATAGCGCCATATGTCATAACATTGCGAGCCAATGTTAGGTTGCCACGTGTTCCCCAATACAAGATCTCTAGCGAATGTGAAAAGGCGTTGTTAGCGATCATTTACGATCTGATTGAGAAAGATGTCATTGAAGAGACAACCATCAACATTTCTAACAGCCCTATTTTGCCAGTCTTAAAGCGTACTGATCCGTCGCAGCCACCTGTGTACAGATTTGTGATTGATCTTAGAGAAGTGAACAAGATTGTTGTGCCACAATTTCCAGTTGTTCCCGACATTACTGCCCTATTGACTATGGTTCCAGCTTCAGCCACTTGGTTCTCGGTGATTGATTTGAAGAACGCTTTCTTCAGCATCCCGATTGCTGAGGAGAGCAGAGATATTTTTGGCTTCAATTTAGGAGGACGAAGCTTCCGCTTCAAACGCGCTCCTCAGGGCTACTGTGAAAGTCCATCTATATTCAGTCAGGCTCTGAAATCACAACTTGACACGATTGTTCTACCGAATGGTGTGACTCTCATTCAGTACGTAGACGATTTGCTGGTCGCTGCGGATACTGAAGAGATTTGCAAGGAAGCCACATTGTCGTTGTTGCGTCATTTATGTGACATGAAGCATAAAGTCTCTCTTTCGAAATTGCAATTTTGTCGACAAGAAGTGACCTACTTAGGTCACATCTTATCGAAGGAGGGAAGGAAGCTGACCCCAGAGAGAATACAGGCAATTGCAAGATTGAGTGTCCCAAGGACACAGAGAGAAGTGCATGCTTTCTTGGGCATTACATCATATTGCAGACAATGGTTACCGAACTTCTCATTGTTGGCCAAACCTTTGCTGGCACTAATCTGTAAGGATACACCCAATCCTGTGCCTTGGTCTGAAGATTGTCAGAAAAGTTTTCACGAGTTGCGTGATGCATTGTGTTCGGCTCCTGTGTTGGGCAACCCCGACTACAGTAAGCCTTTCACATTATATGTCCATGAGAAGGAAGGTTGCGCATTATCAGTCCTGACACAATCCTTTGGGGACAAACAGCGTCCATGCGCGTACTTTTCCGCGACTCTAGATCCCGTAGCCAAGGCATTACCAAGCTGTTTGAGGGCCACTGCTGCAGCAGCTGTCTGTATTCGACAGTCTGCTGGATTAGTAATGAATAATACACTGATCGTTAGGGTCCCACATGCAGTAGACATTTTGCTAAACAGAACGAAGACACAGCACTTAACCAGTGCTCGACTGTCAAGTTATGAGCTGACACTGTTAGCGAGTCACATACACATAAAGAGGTGCGATACACTCAACCCAGCCACGTTATTGCCCATTCCAGCAGAGACAGATGAGGTCGAAAAACATGATTGCTGTTTCAGGACAGAAGAAGAAAACAAAAGGGAGAGTAGACTTACAGGACACTCCCCTTCCTGAACGTAATGATACTTTATGGGTTGATGGTTCATGTTTCAAGTTGCCAAACGGTGATACGACTGCAGCATATGCTGTGACAAAATTGCACACGATTGTAGAAACTGCACGTATCCCGCACAATTCTGCGCAAGCAGCAGAGTTGATTGCACTTACAAGAGCATGTGTGTTGGCAAAAGGAAAACGAGTGAATGTGTATACAGACAGCCAGTACGCCTTTGGCGTGGCTCATAGTTTTGGACGATTGTGGCGTGAACGTGGGTTCCTGACGTCGCATGGTGCAAAGATACAGCATGGTCAGCTAGTTAACGAGCTTCTCGAGTCACTTACCTTGCCACTACAAGTTGCGATTGTGAAATGCAGTGCACACAGAAAGATTCAAAATGATGTTGGTCGTGGGAATGCATTTGCAGATGAAGTTGCGAAAGAGACTGCAAGGAATGCAATGAGTCGAATGCATGTTGTAGGTCCTGCGAGATGGATTACTGATGTAGGTATGTGTGAGGACACTATTGAAAGTGTGAAGTCTATACAGTCTGAGGCCACTGAGAAAGAGGTGAATGAATGGAGAGAAAGCAAGGGTAGATTGGATGGGAATGGTTGTTGGGTCGAATTGTCAGAGCATCAAAGATGGCTGTTACCCGACGCATATGTACTTGCAGTGGTGACAATGGCTCATGGGATGGCTCACATCAGTGTGAAAGGAATCTGTAAGTTGTTGGCCCCAGTATGGCAGAATAGTGGCATCCCAAAATGTGCAGAGAACTTGGTCAAGAACTGTATGGTGTGTTTAAAGTACAATCCCGGTAGGGGAACTCCAACTCCAGCTGGTCATTTTGCACCTCGAACGTATCCGTTCGAGGTTTTGCAGCTCGATTTCATCCACATGGAGAGGTGCAACAATCTGAAATACGTGCTTGTTGTTGTTTGCGCCTTCTCCAGGTGGGTGGAAGCGTATCCCCTTAAGGACAATACTGCCTTGTCCACAGCCAAAGCCCTTGTCAAAGAATTCTTCCCTTGGTACGGTATGCCTAGAAATGTCTGGAGTGATAATGGAAGTGAATTCGTAGGACGAGTGATGAAGAGAGTGTGTGAGTGTCTAGGCATACACCAGAAGTTTCACGCTGCAAATCACCCCCAATCAGCTGGATTAGTAGAGTGCTACAACGGCACCCTAAAACTAAAATTGGCCAAGATCCAAGCCAGCACCGGTCTTAAATGGCCTGACGCCCTGCCCCTAGCACTCCTATCTACCAGAATGACTGTCCATTCTAGAATGGGGCTTAGCCCCCACGAGATAGTGTTCGGCCGCCCAGCTAATATATGGGGAGTGCCAAGGCCCAAGAAACTCAGCGAGATAGAGCACCCTGTACTGCTTGACTATTTGCACGAATTGACAACTAAATTGCGTGTTTTACACCAACAACTTCACAGTTCCTCTCCGCCAGCGTCTGATGATCCAGGCCACACGATCGAACCTGGCACCTGGGTACTGGTGCGGAATTTCCAACGCACAAGGAACGAACAGCCCAGGTGGACTGGCCCATACCTCGTCCTTCTTTCCACGAGATCAGCCGTTCGAGTGGAAGGAAAGAAGAATTGGGTGCACGGCGCCCATTGCAAACGGGTCCCGCTGCCCCTTCCATATGACCGGTGGGTCCAGGGGGGAATTGCTGACTCTGAGACCGAGTCCATACCTCGCTTTGTGCCTTTCAGTGATGCACGTTTGAAAGGAACAGCTACCAAAGAAGAGAGTGATAACCTTCTGCAAGGAACTGTGCCACCGTCAATGCAGTTGAACACTACAGAACCTGAAATATTGTTTGAAGACCACACCATACCTGGGAAACAACGGTATAATCTGAGGCCAAGAAAAACGAACTAATAAAAGTAAACTAATCAGATTTTTCTTTCCCCCAAGAACTATTTTTTTGATTGTGCAGCTCTCTCGCCGAGGGAACTTGCTCATTTTTGATTTTCGAACCGCCATCCGGTTCTGTTGCTAGGGTCGCGGTTGTCAGTCCTTGGAAGTGCAGCTGGAGACGTTTAGGTCGACAGTTCTGGTTGGTCTAAGGGAATTACCCTGGACTGAACAGAAGCACTCCTGAGCAGAATCAATCTCCCACCGCGGGCAGCAACATAGAGGATGGAGTTTCCAAGGGTAGAGAGACCTGCTAGATCTACGAACTTTGAAACGAAAATATGCATTGTGATGGCGAGAAAACAATTTTTAATAATATGCATTTTAATGTTGTGTAGCATAATGTTGTTCTTGATTGGCTATACTCTATTCACATTTCGAGTTACCTTTGTACATAACACTCAGCCCACACCTCCTCCTACTGTTTCTCCGCATTCTTTTCACCCTCTACCTGAACACGAGTCTGCCAGAAGATTAGAATTTGTAAATAATTCGTTCGTCCAACTCCTACACCAGCACCAATCCGTAGTGAACACCACGAACTGTTGGGTATGTGGACTTATGCCACACACAACAGATAAGGGTATTCCGTATTTTGTCCTGCCATTTGGCTACCATGGTTCTCTGTGGGCACTTCGAGCGATGTTCCTGTTTGCCCTCGAACCATATGTCCCGGGGAAAAACTCAAACAACAAGGCGCTAGTGGCGGGAATTAGAAATATGAGTAGGGATGTCGAAACGTACAAAACGATTCCCAGAGATGAATTGACGCCTTACAGCAGATGGAATATAACACAATATGGCATTTCCTTGGCTGAGAGTCAGAAAGCAAAGAAATCCTCCCCAATCTGGATAGTACCCCATCGAGGTCACCTATGTCTGCAGGGAAATGGCAAAAACCCTAGAGCTCAGCTAGGGAACAGTGTCTGTACTGAGACTTATGTTTTCTCATCTCAGACCTCCCCTTCATTCTTAGCGGCTAAGGGCACCTACTTCGTCTGCCACAACAGAGCGTATACATGGTTGCCCCCTGACTTCTCGGGCACATGTTTTGTCTCGTTTCTGCTGCCACCCACCTACACGGCCGAGGCAGATTACCATCGGACAAGGACAGTTAGGGGTGTCGTGAGTAAAGACGACACTGCGGAGCAGGAGTTTGGAGACTTCGCAAAGGGTTTTCTGCCGTTTTGGGGGCCTATGGTGAACAGCAGGAACATTCGCCAGTTGACGAGGGTAGTTGAGTCCGCCGAGACCGAAACGGCCGGTGCCCTTAGTAACTTGACTGCTGAGCTCCAGTCGGACCGCCTTATGACTCTTCAAAACAGGGTTGCCCTAGATGTCATACTTGCAGACCGGGGTGGGGTATGTAGAGTGATCCAATCCAGTTGCTGCATTTTCATTCCTGATAATGCTCCGACAGTGTACCAGGCCATCTCAAAACTGCACAAAATCTCTGATTCCATTCACGTGGACAAAGGGGATTGGTCCTTGCTAGGGTGGTTCTGGGAACTGATATCTGCCTGGGGATGGAAAATTCTGATATTCATTGGGATGATCTTAGCCATTCTGTTCCTGTTCTGCCTGTGTGTGCAGTGCGCTCCTGCAATATGTGGCCTCTGTGCTACATCATTTGTAAGGAAGCCTGTGTCAAGGGATCTCCATGACTTCATGAATACAAATTTGGACTCAGATTAGCATGAGTTATTGCCTATATAAGGGCAAAAGGAGGGGCTGTGGTTCTGAAAAATCTGGACCCTGCTATAATATGGTACCGAGGCCCAACACTCGTGTCACAAAATATCATCGTACCATGAAGAATTTGGTATTGGCAGACCGGTAATGATCAGGACATTATCCCTATGCATTTGCGTCGTGATTGAGTGATGCTATCACCCTTAAATCATGGTTTCCGTCTCGAACCCTCGGATGCCATTTTGTGAACGGCATCCATCTTGTGACTTGCCCTCATATAGTCAATTGATTGAGGCCGAGTTTGATCTGAAAGGACACGTCCACCTTAGCTGACTTCCCCATGACCTGGCCGAGCTGACTCCACTGCCTCCAGCCAAACCTGTTCGGGCGGTTCCTCGCCCAGTAGCCGAGTGAGATAGCATCAAGGCACAACATGCCATTAACCATTCACTACATACAAACCATGCTTTATCATACACACACCTGTCCCTGTTTCTTGTTTATGACTAGTTTTACGATGAGGAGGTGCTCGAGTTTATTGGGGTTTCATCGATATCTGATGGTAGTTCTGGGCCGGGCTGGGTCATCTATCACAAACTGGACATCGAAAATGTGGGTTTGCCATCATGACTTTTCTTTTCGTTTTGTTGTGGAAATATGTATATGACCGTGTTATAAACTAAAGAATTCTTGCCTAGAGCATGTATTTTTGTATAAAAGGAGAAGGCTGGCTCTGTAAAAACGAACAGTCTCCTGAGAACTTACATCCCGTGCTGTTGTACTTCTAGGACACTTGTTACTTGGTTGCAGCCAATAAAACTCGATCCTTGACTTCACCTAGAAGACTCTGTGGTCCGGAACAGGGAGAACTCAGAGGTCTTTGGGTGTGTTCCCCTGGCACCACCGGGTTCCTAAAAACCCGGCACCTCAAGACCCCCAAGGGAATGGGAAGTCCTGGGTGGGCAAACCCTTTGTGATGAGAATAAACGAGAATAAATTGCGGGGCATGTAGGGTGAAGAGGTTAATTCTATGTGTTGTTAGTAAGCCCTGCCCTGGAGGTAGGCCCCACCACTTAAGGGACAGATGCTCGCGGGGGTTCGTGGGGGTTTTGGGGGGCGATGCAGCAGGAGCCTCATCTCGCTCGCCTAGCCCGAGGCCCCCTCCCACCCCAATCCATACCGAATATAATCAGGCCTGGCCAGGAGGCCAGAACACAAAATCAACGCACAATGCGCAGTGTTCGCGGAAGGGGTTGGCGGGTTGGGCGTCTAGCCACTATCCGTGCTCGATGCCCTCCCCACCCCCGATCCACTCAAATTCTTTGGGGAGCTGCTTTGAAAACTGTCCTGACCCGGAGTCAGGCCCCACCACTTACGAGACCAGCACTCGCGGCGGGGGCGGGGGCTTCTGGGGGGGTGCAGCAGGGGCCTCGCTCACTGAGCCTGAGGCACCCTCCCACCCCAATCCATACCAAGAATTCGGGGGCATAATACAATCGGGATGCCAGACCACACGGCATCAAAGTACAATGCTCAGAGCGCTCGCGGTGGGGAGGCTGGGAGGCTGGCCACTCACCGAGCCCGAACTCGGGAGCATCTTCAAAAACAGGCCTGCCCTAAAGGTAGGGCCCACCACTATCGGGGACACTTGCTTGCAGCGGGAGCATGGGGTCTGGGGATAAAATGGGTAGGGGCCCCACTGCGCTCTCCATGCCCAAGGCCCGCCCACCACCCCACTACATACAAATCGGTGGCCTGATGAAAACCGGCCTAACCTGGGGGCCAGGTCATACATGATCCAATTAAATGCCTCATATTTGGCTAAGCCGCGCGGCCATTCAACAGTAGGATGGGGGGGCTGTTTCAGGCAGCCCGGTGCTCCAAACTCACCTTGTGGTCCTGGTCCAGCGATGATCGGAAACGGCGTCAGGGTCGGTGACAAAGGGTAAAGAGGCCTTTCGTTTGTGGTAAAAGCTTTCTTATCTTCTTTATGGGGCGAAACAGATGGCCCCATAAAGAAGATATGAAAGCTTTTACCACAAACGTAAGTCAAGTAAGCCAGTCTGAAAAGGACAGGGCTTACAGAGAAAGAAAAACATCACTAGGACCTCTTCTCCAATGGCTGGCCACTGTTTAGGACGCCAGCCAATGGAAAAAAGGTGCGGGGCTTAACCTCGCTAGTGAAAGTTCCTCTATCTCATTAAGTCTCGCCAGCTCGACTGCGCATGTGCGCAGTCTTTTTCGCAGGCCGAGACCTACAAAATATGGGCAATACTGCATGCCTCCAGGGCATGTACTGCCCAGGCTCGACCTAAAACGACACCCAGATATCTGAAAGAGCCATGGGAGCCTTGCAATGCTAAACATGCACTAACCAAATAACATACCATAAGTCCAGAGTGTATTATTAGGCTCTCTTTCACAGCTCATAAGGAACACGTGAACAACACGCACAGTTGCAGTGGACACATTTCTTTATTGAAAGTTAATATCAAATCCAGTGGCCAATCTAAACTGTAATCTTTTATGGCTAATCTGGCAATGCAGTAGTTAACTTTTATGTGTTTCTTCTTGATTTTCCCTATCTTCTATCTTGTTGTCCTTCTTTATTCTATTTTGTAGGACACCCAGTAAACTGCATGATACGTGTCACAAACAACATATGCATCAATACGTTGATAAGTACATGGACCCATAAAATGTTCTCTATATTTTCAGATGCACTAATCTTTTGGGGATTTCTTTCTCTGTGAAGTGGTTCCCCAATATAGTTACAGAAAGCATACTTCGATGGGCAAGGGAATACAAGCATCATCCAAGTGAGCACAGAAATCATAAAATGCACTTGCAAGGCCACCACTTCAATTATGTCCTGCATTTGTTCTTGTTTCTTTCTTAAAATTAGTCTTTTCTACATGGTCAAATATCTGCTGCAAACGTTATCACCACATGTGAAGGAATGCTTAACTCGCAGCTCAAAGAATTCTTTCATACTTTATAGAAAGGGAATTTAAAAGATAAGGAAAAAAGCAACGGGTGCTTCAAAAGAAAGGCCTCAAAAAAGTCTCAAGTCTCAATTTGATCCCAGTCGGATTCTCAAGAGGTGGGTTAGAAAATCAGACCTGGATTTAACACTGCTACGGAATCAAGTACGATATTTGTGTTTTTTATGTGACTGAATTAATTTACTTTAATTGTTGTCATCTCCCATGTGTTCTAGAACACCTACAAATTCAACCCGCACTTCACAATAAATACGTTCAAAAAGAATTATGGGCCCCATTTACGAGCCCATTGCGTCATGGGCCTCATTTACGAACCCATTGCTTCACATTTTTTTTAAGCACCAGTAGCACAATGGGCTTTCCCATATTCACAATTTTACATAAAGTCAACCTGTGTGACTTTTTATGGCCTCCTAAACATGGAGCCCTTTCATGCATTAAACTGGGTAAGAGGAGCATTCCATGGTTGTTTCTCTGGGTGTTCTCAAGCAACATTCCCAGTTTTACAAAGTTTGGTAAAGCTGGGAATGCGTCAGAATCTAATATCTCCCCAGGAGAGGCGTAGGAGTAAGCATGGGCGAATTTTGCGAATCTCGCGTTCGCGAATTTTGCGGATTTGCGAACTCGCAATCCGCAAAATCCGCGAATTCTCGCGAATTTGCGGATTTTTTTTTTTTTGTGTTTGCGCGGGTTTCTGCGAGTTCGCGAGGGTTTTGTACAATGTCGCAAATTGCGAACTTACCTGTCGGGTCGCAAGTTTCGCGAACTTGTTGTTTCTACGTGTCCAGCCTGTTTGGGACACTCTTCTTCATCACTGCCACTCTCTGTCACCACTGCCACTCTCTGACTACTCATGCCACCCTCTGGCCCACCCATGCCACCCTCTGTTTCATCACAGCACCCTCTGGTTGTCCAGTCAGTGTACATTATTGTGGCAACGCAAGCACACCTTCCCTGCCTCAAGTGACCTGAATTAATTTGGGGCTGATTAATGTGTCACAGAATATTTTTTTAGCTGGCACCTGCTTCCTTAGTGCTTCCTGATTAGTGATCTTTTGAACTTGCTAAGTGCTTTCATTGTTGCAAAATTAGTTACAACACCTGCCCTGCCCCAACTGACAATAATGAATTAGGGGCTGATTAATGGATTTGAACCTCCAGCCTGGCTCCTGCTTGTCTCCCTTAGCTGTAATTCAGGACCTTTGTGGCATATGTGTAACTATTCTGAGGTTCAGAGCAGGGTCACATAATAGTTGCAACTGGCAACTGAACTCTGGAGGGGCCCCTCAGGAAGCACTACAGGAAATGGCTACTAATGATGAGCCTGAACTTTTGAACCTGGTAAGTAGTTTCAGTTTTGCTAAAATCGTATTTCTGCAATTTTGCACTTATTCGCGGGGCGCGAAGTTGTACTGGGAAGCCGCGAACTCACGCGAACAGTGCGAGCAGTGCGAGCAAAATCCGCTGCTCGCGGATTTGCGGATTTTGCGGGAGATTCGCGAATCTCGCGGATTGCGAATTTACCGAAAATCCGCAAAATCCGCGAGCGAAACGGATTTTCCGCCCATGCTTACGTAGGAGTAGTGCAACTAGGAGAAATACTTTTTATCTCTCCTCGTTGTTTTCTCTTTCTCTGCGTCCTGCATAGAAAGAGCAAAATGCCATCAATGATTGTTTTATTGCAGGAAAAAACAATCATCCCTGCAATGCAGTCACCATTGCAACATGACACATGGGTTTCTGGGTTGGTGCACGGCTGCTGTTTGTGTGTGAGCGAGAAGGACACGAATGGGCCGTATCTTATAAGTACGGCACATTCCTGCCCTTTTATTTTGTTGCACGGCAGTGCAGCAGAAAGGCTTGCTGCGCTGCTCTGCATCGAAATATAGGAAATGCAGCTCTCATGGCCTAATTTGGCATTTGTTGGACGGACTATTCCGCCTTACCACAGAAGCCAACATATATTCCCTTGTAATCACCATATTATAAGCACCAGAGAATATACATACTTGTAATATACACTTATGAAAAGGTGGATGCGCCTTATTATATGTGCTGCAGAATATATCAATCAATCATAGTACTTGTAGAGCGCGCTACAAACCCATGAGGGTCTCAAGGTGCTGAGGGGAGGGGTGTGCTGCTACTGCTCGAAGAGCCAGGTCTTGAGTAGTCTTATGAAGGTGAGTAGGTCTTGGGTTTGCCATATGTGGGTTGGGAGGGTGTTCCAGGTCTTGGCGGCGAGGTAGGAGAAGGATCTGCCGCCGGAGGTCGTTCGTTGGATGCGGGGGACAGCGGTGAGGCTGGCGGAGTGGAGCTGGTGGGTGGGGGCGTAGAAGCTGAGTCTGCTGTTCAGGTAGGCTGGTCTGGCGTTGTGGAGTGCTTTGTGTGCGTGGGTGAGGAGCTTGAAGGTGATCCTCTTGTCGACAAGGAGCCAGTGTAGGTCCCTCAGGTGGGGAGTGGTGTGGCTGCGGCGGGGGATGTTGACGATCAGTCGGGCGGAGGCGTTTTGGATACGTTGTAGTCGACGTAGGTGTTTGGCTGGGATTCCTGCGTAGAGTATGTTACCATAGTCCAGTCTGCTGCTGACAAGGTCGGTATCCACTTGTAGATCCTGTGGAGCATGCGGAGGGTGTTGTAGCAGGAGGAGGAGGAGACGGCGTTGACCTGTTTAGACATGGGGAGGGAGGAGTCGAGGATGGATCCTAGGTTGCGTGCATGGTCGGTGGGTGTTAGTGCTGCTCCCAGTGTGGTTGGCCACCAGGAGTCGTCCCAGGCTGAGGGGCTCTGTCTGAGGATGAGTACCTCCGTCTTGTCCGAGTTCAGCTTCAGACAGCTGCTCCTCATCCAGTCGGCGATGGCCTTCATTCCCTCGAGGAGTTTGTTTTTGGTGGTGTGTGGGTCCTTGGTGAGGGAGAGGATGAGCTGGGTGTCATCGGCGTAAGAGATGATGTTGAGGTCGTGATGGCGGGCCACTTGTACGAGGGGGGCCATGTACCTGTTGAACAGTGTCGGGCTGAGGGATGAGCCCTGGGGGACGCCGCAGATGTTTTCGTGGCTTTGGATCAGAAGGGTGGGAGGCGGACGCTCTGGGTTCTGCCGGAGAGGACGAATGTGGTCCAGTCAAGGGCCTTCTCTTGGATTCCGGCTTCTAAGAGGAGTGTCTTTAGAGTATGATGGCAGACCGTGTCGAAGGCGGCCGACAGGTCCAGGAGGATGAGGGCTGATAATTCGCCGTTGTCTAGTTGACGCCTGATGACGTCTGTGGCGGCGATGAGGGCTGTCTCGGTGTTGTGGTTTTGTCTGAATCCGGATGGGAAGGGTCCAAGAGGATGTTTTCTTCCAGGTGACGGGCCAACTGTCTGTTGACGATTTTCTCGATAATCTTTGCCAGGAATGGGAGCAGGGAAATGGGCCCGAATGTTCTTGAGGTGCTTGGGGTCCACCTTGGGCTTCTTGAGGACGGCGTTGATTTCCGCGTGTTTCCAGCTTTCCGGGAATGTCGCTGTTTCGAAGGAGATGTTGATGACCTTCCGTAGTTGGGGTGCGATGGCTGTGTCTGCTTTTTTTGAATACGTGGTGTGGGCACTGGTCTGACGGAGATCCTGAGTGGATGGAGTTCATGACCTTGGTGTCTCGTCGGCTTTGACTTTGGAACAGGAGGTCAGGCAGATGGCGCAGTTCACAGGGGAGGTGGAGTCTGGCGTAGTCCAGGCGCTCGAGGTGTTAAAGCTGTTGTGGATGTCAGCGATCTTGCGGTGGAAGAAGGTGGCTAATAAGTCGTACAGTTCTTGAGAGGGCGGGATGTCGTTGGTGTTGGCGCTGGGGTTGGAGAGTTCCTTTACAATGCTAAAGAGCTCTTTGCTGTTGTGTGCATTGTTATCCAGGCGGTCTTTGAAGGAGGATCTCTTGGCTAATCTGATGAGGTTGTGATGTCTTCGGGTGGCGTCCTTGTGGGCTGCATGGTTGTGCAGTGTGCGTTCGTGGAGCCAGTTTCCTCCAGTTTCCGTCCAGTTTCCGGCATGCTCGCTTGGAGGTCTGTAGTTCGTCAGTGAACCAGGTGGCTCTCTTGCTGGTGTGGTTGTTGGAGGGTTCCTTGAGCGGGGCGAGGGTGTTGGCGCAGTCGTCGATCCACTGTCTGAGGTTGCGGGCTGCGGCGTCTGGGTTGGTGGGGTCGGTGGGTGGGTTCTGGGCGAGGGAGGTGATCAGCTGGGCTTCAGTGACTTTGCTCCAGCAGCGGCGAGGCAGCTGTTGGGTGTGGTGGTGCGTGGTTGGTTTCTTGAAGGTGAAATGGATGCAGCGGTGGTCGGTCCAGTGGAGATCGGTGGTGTAGTTGAAGGCGACGTGGGTGCCTGTGGAGAAGACGGGGTCCAGTGTGTGGCCTGCGGCATGGGTGGGTGCAGTGATGAGTTGTCTGAGGCCGAGGTTGGCGAGGTTGGCGATCAGGGTGGGGGAGTTGGCGTCTTTGTTGTTCTCGAGGTGGAAGTTCATGTCCCCGAGGAGGATGTAGTCCGTGGAGGCGAGTGCGTGGGTGCTGGTGAGGTCGGTGGTGGAGTCTCTGAACTGAGCCCGGGGTCCGGGGGGTCTGTAGATGAGTGTTCCTCTGAGGGTGGTGTTAGGGTCGGTGTGGATCCGGAAGTGCAGGTGTTCGGCAGCGTTGAGGGTGTTGTCTGCGTGGGTGGTGACCTTTAGGGTGGACTTGTGGACGATGGCTATTCCTCCTCTAGTTCCATTGGTGTGATCCCTGCTGGTGATCTTGTAGCCGTCCGGGATGGCTATGGCGATGTCGGGCGCCGAGGAGTCGTCCCACCAGGTCAGGAAGGCCACGTCTGGGGTGGAGGTGTCAAGGAGATCCAAGAGCTCGACAGCGTGTTTGCGTGCGGAGCGGGTGTTGAGGAGTATGCAGCGGAGGTAGTTGGGTCCAGTCCTTGGCAGGAATGCACTGTATTTAGCATAATACCGCACATTCCTGTCTTTTCCTACTGCTGGCGCACAATGTGCTGCATAGTGCCAATGCAGGCACCCTTGCAATATGGTGCAAAAGTGCCTGTGTTGTAAGCAGGATTGTTTTTGTGCAGGAAGGAGGACTTTCCTGCACAAAAACAATCCCCTGAGACATTTTACTATTTCTATGTGTCTTGCAGAAAGCAGCACACATAGAAAGAGGAAAACATGAGGAGAAATAAAGACATGTCTGCTTGTTGCGCCTCCCCTGTGAAGGCATAGATTTTTGGAGTATTCTGAGGTCTACTAGTAATGGTAAATCTGGGAATGCATCAAAATTCATGGGACCACCCATGGAACGCCTCCCTGGAGCAGAGTAATGCATTGCAGCGATTGCGTTACTCTAGATTTATCAAGCCACTCAGGGCCATGAAAGAGAGCCTTGCGTGGATTGATAAAGTGCATCTTAAGGGTTGCATCACTTTTGCACCTTGTAGCGTGGTGCTAAAGTGACACAACCGCTTGATAAATATGCCCCTCAGAGCCTACTTTGGAGTTTGTTGGATGGGTTACTCCGCATTACCAATGAAGCCACAGGATATACACTTACTATCACCTTATTATAAGCGCCACAGGATATACACACTTATAATATGGACTTGGCGGATCCGCCTTATTACTTGTGCCCCAGGATCTACACTTGTATTAAACAATTTTGCACTTGTATTATGCACTTGCAATAAGTATATGCACTTTGTATTATGCACTTGTAATAAGGTGAATGGGTGTGCCTTATTACAAGTGCCACAGGATATGCACTTGTATTATGCACTCGTAATAAGGCGAACGCGCCTTATTACAAGTGCCACAGGAAAATCCCTTGTGATATGCACTTGTAATAAGGCAGTAGACAGATCCATCACGCCTGAGAGGAGTAACTCGTCCGCCAACTTCTAAATCAGGCCCTAAGTGCAATGGTGACTGCATGCCTAACACGGTCGATAGTTAGAGCTGTGTTCATAGATTACAGTACAGGGTTCTCCAAAGCCGGTCCTGGAGGTTCGGATCCATGCCAGATTTCTATTAAATCCCCATTTAGATAAATGTAGTTATCTTAAAATCTGGCATGGATCCAGCCCTCCAGGACCGACTATGGAGAACCCTGGGTTACATCATCAAAAATGAAGACATGTTTGACATGTATTCGGCCCATTAGACACGTCAACATATGTTTTAAAGCACGCTCGAGCTTGCTAATAAATGCTATTTCCTCTGTTACCACGAGTAATATTCTCGTGCCAGCCCCAGCCCGACCTTCGCCAGTTTTGTATGTGTTAAATGTCCTGGTATCACACAGAACTGCTGGCACAACACGTTATTCGCTGATGCCCTTGAGAAAGGACCACATAATCACGGCGTGCAGACAACAGAGTGCAGATAATGCATGAGGGGTGAGCGCAGTTCAACGCGCTGGTTACGGATGAGGTAACTACTGCATAGAATACACCGCCTGCTTCAATCCGTCTGCGGAGGCAGGAGATATTAGAAGCCTGCGAGGAAGGGTTATTGGGTGGAAAACGAGTAATTGTTTTTCGAGAGGTCAGTGTGCTCAGCTGTGAAAGGTGAGCCGCCATTTAAAGCACCGAGCTCCCCGTGAACAAGGACAATTCTAAATAGCAGAGAAAACAAACCCAGTGACTTGTCGTTCCATTTATGCTTCCAAGAGAACATGGAACAATTAAAATGAGAAAAATGAGAAAAATGTACGATGATTGTGGGAGTAGACAGCTGTTGTTTGATGTTCTGATGTCTATAGACTTTAGGAATTAATGGGAACAAAATAGGAAGCATTAATACTAACACCAAAGTGTCCCCGTTGTATTTTAGCATGTGTATAGATAGCCCTGCAACCACTGAGGAGGCCTCAAGCTGTTCTGTTTGATAGATACGAGGATACTTCATTTGTGGTGTATGGCTGGTAGAGTTTTGATTTATAGTGTGGTCTATGTAGGAGCCATTGGGTGCTGTGCTTGACGTTTGGTGGGGAGCAGCAGCTGTGATGCTGTAAACTGGTAGCTGCGCATAAGCATGGAGCAAAGAAGAAAGGTGTATGTTAGAGATAGGCTTGCCGATATATACCATGAGCTGTGTGGTTATGTAAGAGTCTATCCTATCTGTTGTGCTTCAGTGGTAGTGTGTGGGATTTGTAGTGTGGAATGTGTGGGAAGTTTTGGGTACAGAGGGAAGGGCCAATCGTGATACGGAGATCTCGGACTTGCGCTTATGCATGGAGAGTGGCAGAGAGATGTAGGGTATGTCTCATTACTCAGGGCCTTCCTCATCATAGTAGTTACTACTTGAGGGGGATTCCTCACTCTGAGACAGCTAATACTATTGCCACCAATCTGCACTATGTAAATAGAGTTTTGGTCTTTCAAAATCCTGGGAATAGACGATTTTCTCTGTTTATGCCATTTAGCTCCTCTCCCTTAGTTATCTAACCTCTTGCTATTCTGCAGTAGGGTCTGGAACCACCAAGCAAATGATGATGATAACAGAAGACTCTGGACAGGGGAAAGCGGGTCGCAGGACTGTTAGGATGACAACCCTTACTTATTTACTTGCAGATTGCTGGTAAGCAATTATGTAGAAAAAGAGGGTGGGAAACCCAATATACCCTTGCGGGCTTGGACAGATTAAATAGCTTTGGAATGTTGCCAGCAAGGGATTTTGCTTAGAAGATTTTATCACAGATTACAGACTGCTTATTCAATGCCTGCACATGTCTGTTTAAACTGAATTAATATCTGAAACAATATATCATAAAGCTACCTATGTGGACAAAAACATGAAAAGAAAGCAACACGGGAAAGTTTTATATAAAAAATATTGTATTTTATATAGATTTTATATGCAAAAATTCATAGGGTACATGTAAACAATGAGAATAAATCATAACTCAATGAAATGAACAAGAAAATTCAAAGTTATTCCTATAATTCATTTGAATAAAAGTCCAAACCAGTGTACATAAAAAACATATGACCCTTATTTCACCAAAATAAAGATCACTTGTGTAATGAAAAGAAGGTAAAGGACTTAGTCGTCGACGTTTCGGTCTTTTATGGCACAACTCTTGCAGACCATCTTCAGGACAAAAATCGTTTATAGCTGTACCCCTTTTTCAAATTGATCCTTTATCACTTCAGGATGTAAAAAGACTTGTCTTATCAAACAATTGTCTTGATCATCTGAATGATCAGTAGATCATAAGTTGGTGGATATTTGGAAAAATTCTTGTCCACTCGAACAGTCTTATTCAACAGAACTATTGGCCTTCGTTATATTAGCCAATTTGTGAGCAAAGCAAATGCACACCAACGTGGAGACGTTCGGATTTGGCCAGAGGAGACCTGCTAATCAGTCCGAGTCACGTGATCCCAGCACTTTATAGCATTACCACCTCTTCGGGCCATCCTCATCACATTCCTAACCTCCTGAGAGTATGCCAAGCACACGGATGTCACTTCAAACCACAGAAACAATGTAACACCCAAATGTATTAGTATAAAACCAACACATCAAATATGCAGTGATAGAAATCAAAATCAGAATGCTGTTTGAGAAGGTACTTGAAATAGTGGACACAACATTTAGGGCTTGATTACATGTCTAGTGGTCCGCTGACCGCCAAACTCGAGGGGGCGTGGCAGTGGCAGTCTCCCGGCCACCCTATTACAATTTGGGTGCTTGGACAGCCATTGCCCCGTTGCAGCCGCCAGAGAACAGCGGTTCCCTGGTGGTGGTGCAGCGGTGGTGTAGAGGAAGTAATATGCTTGGCTGGACCACAGCAGTTCCGCAAAGCATATTACAAGTTTTCTCTCCTCCACTGTATTCATGGTGGTTCTTCCTCCATGAAAACCATGGCGGAGAGGAAACCTGGTGCCTCACACCATGTGGATGCACACAGGGGCACACCATGTGCCCCCCTGTGCCCATGCACACCAGTTCCTGCACGGCATGGACTTACTAGTCCATGCAGTGCAGGAACTCTTTTTGAAGTTCGCATTGCAGTGCCCAATTTTAGAGGAAAACCCCAAAACAGCCTGCCAGACAAGAGGAAACTTCTAATCTGGCGTGCGGCCCGACCATGGCTTTGGCGGTGCACCAGCAGGACGGACCCAGCGCCGCACTGCCAAACTCATAATCAGGCCATGATGAACAAAAATGTGAGGTGAGGCCCACGTTGATGTGTGGAAGATCTCAGACTTTGATGCACCATAAACCTCAACCCAAGGATGTCAATACATTCTGATGTACCTACCAAGGACCCCTACAGTAAAGTGCAACCCAGTAACCCCAGAAGATGCAAAGATGTCCAATTTGTGCTAACAAATTATATGGAGAGCTTCCTACCCCTGCTCAGAGTCAAAAAGGGTCACCAGAAAGTAGAAACCAGCAATGGAGAACTTGGTGGATGTCCGATAGACCAACAAAATCCAACAGACATCCTGGAAGTGCCAAGGAACCTTCTCAGAGGAGATAATATTCAGGCAGAACGCAAGGAGAACAACTCCCGGTGCGAGTGAAAATGGACATGCCCTATTCACAATAAGATGATAAATTCACAGCAACTTAATTTTCCACAGATATTTTGTCTTGGTGTAAGTGGTCATTATCTTGCATTGTTGATGCTTCCATTCGACCCAGGATTAAAGTTTTTCTGCTTTTTTAAACTTTATCCCAGTGTAGGGCGTAAAATCACATGACTAGAAAGAATCATAAGGTAGAGTTCTTCTGTCACAAAATCCACAAGAACCATCTGACGACAAGCCAAAGTAATTGCCAACAAAAAATAGACTTTGTCAGAGAAAAAGAAAAGGACACTAAGGTCAAAGGCACAGAGGGAGCCCTCTGGGAGAGAGGAAGTGATGGTTAATTCATGTGTTTATGTTGTTCGCACTGGGCCAAGCATTGTCACTTGTCTATCCTGGGGGACGAGGGTGCATATTGATGGGGCTGCCCCTCCGGTTTTATGACATCCATGTTTCCACACATAGAAGACCAAACCATCTTGGTCCTAACTTGGAATGTTAACAACCTAAGGGACAGGATTAAACATGGGCTGGTCACCCAATATATAAAACGACTATGCCCAGACGTAGTTCTACTACAAGAAACACAACTTAAGGGCACACAATGTAAGTTCCTTGGGAGGGCACAATATGCGGTTGTGATGCATGCCGGCTTTACATCCGGCTCAAAGGGTGTCACTATTTTGATTAAGAAATCACCCCCCTTTGAAATAACATGCAAATGGATAGACCTGGACGGTAGGTTCGTTGGGGTAACAGGAACATGGGGCAGATGCAATCTCACCATTATCTGTGCATATTCACCGCCTCAATTGCAATCCCCTGTGCTCCTCAATATAGCCAATATCCAGCTAGAGACTCCCATGTCCTTACGCATCATAGGGGGGGATTTTAATGATGTCATCAGTCCTGGGATTGGCCGTTCTGGTAGGTTAGAGGGGAACATTGATACCACTCCCTTGTCCCGCTTTCCAGACACCATGGGGCTTACTGACCTATGGAGATCCCAACTTCCGACCGTCCGACAATACTTTTAATTCTCTGGGGCCCATGGAGTATATTTCAGACTGCATTATGTCTTTGTCCCTAAGGGGGAATTGGGGGTGGTTAGCCAGGCAGAATATCTGGCTAGGGGCCTGTCAGACCATTCACCACTACTGGTTTTGTTGGGGCAGAAGACCCGAACCTCAAATCCCACCTGGAAACTGAATGTGGGGGACCTTCAAAAGGACGCAATCCTAAATGGGCTTCGGACAGACACTGAAATCTTCTTTCAGGAAAACCAGGGCACCGTGGACTCAGTGGTCACACGTGGGAGGCACACAAAACAGTGTTACGGAATAGGGCTCAAAACCGATATCATGGGAGAAGAAAGAATGGGAGCATATAGAACGGATAGAACGTCCACTATTAACCCTAGAGAGGAAAGTCTTAGACAAGCCTGACCCACTGATTTCCCGCAAATAGAAGGTTTAAGGGTTGCATATTGTGAACTGGCTCAAGAAGAAACGAGGAGGCAGAGGCTGGCAACACTACATCGCCTACATGAGGTGGGGGACAAGGCCAGAAAACTATTGGCCTGGCTCAGCAAGAAGCTGATGCCAAATGGGTTGATTCCATTGTAGATGATCATGGGGCGACGCACAACACAGACAAACAGATACGGTCTGCATTTGCCCAACACTACTCAGACTTTTACGACCGGAATACGCTTAGTTCCACCGACGAAATCAACAATTACATCCTAGGCACTACTAACCCTAGGCTAGGCGAAGACGATATCAAGATGCTAGAGGAAGATCTAACATTAATAGAGGTTGGGAATGCAATAAATAGGCTAAGACCTTGTAAAGCTCCCGGTGCAAATGGACTCCCTGATGATTTTTTTTTTAAATGCAACAATCTCCTCCGCCCCATCTCCTGACTCTATATAGGGACCCTACACAGAGGGGATTCTCCCAGCCGATCTCCGCAATGCCACAATAGTGGTCATCTACAAGAAGGGCAAATCTAGGGACAAATGCAACTCATACCGCCCAATCTCCCTCTTGAATATTGAGGTTATAATCCTCGCGACAATACTAGCTGCGCATCTACTGAAAGTCGTAGTGACCCTTATTCACTGCGACCAATTTGGTTTTATGCCGGGCCAGGCGATTCAGTGGAACCTCCGAAGAGCCCACAACTGGTCATAAGGAACCGTACTACCCCGCATGCCTTTCTGGTATTGGACGCCGAGAAGACCTTTGATGCCGTGCGCTGGCCTTTCCTGAAAACCGTCCTCTTTAAGTTCGGCTTGATGTTTAGGAAGTGGGTGGCACTTTTGTACACGGAACCAAGAGCAGCAGTGAGGGTCAATGGTAGGCTTTCACCTACATTCCAAATCTCCTGCGGGACCAGACAGGGATGCCCTCTGTACCCACTGCTATTCCCATTGGTGCTAGAACCCCTAGCCTAAACAATCAGACTCCACCCAATGGTAGAGGGTTTCCGGACTACACCTTACGACCAGGAAGATGAACGAATTTCACTACATGCAGACAAAATGCTTCTGTTTATTACAAACTTTGCACCTGCGATCCCCACTGTGTTCTCCATCCTTAACACCTTGGCTGCTAGAGGCATTTTCCTCCTGTGCTGAGAAATGGAATATCTCATTGTTCATGACGAGCTCAGCTCGTCATGAGCACAGCTCAACCGTGCCTCATGACGAGCTGAGCTTGTCATGAGCAGCGAAGGGGTTAAGGAATATGGCTGGTTCTCTGGGTATAAAATCAATTACCATGAGTCCATACTTTGCAGCCCAAGGCAAGATATTGACTGGCCACCGATACCCGAAGACCTATGTATTGCCACAGAGGGATTTCAGTATCTTGGGATTTTTCTCACCCCTATCCCTATAACATGCCGCACTCATAATATACACTGTGTACTCTCTAACTTCAAACAGGATGCCGACAGATGGAGAGAATTGCCACTCACCACAATGGGCTGAATAGCCATGTGCAAAATGTTCTCATTACCCCAATTTCTATATGCATTACAGAATACATATCACCCCCTCCCTCGATCGATATTCAGGGAAGTTGGCTCCGAGCTTCGTGTACTTCTCTGGTTGAAAGGCCACCCTAGAATTCTACTAAAGTCTCTACAATGTAATCTGTGCAATGGGGACTAGCGCTTCCAGATATAGAGGTATACTACTAGACAGCTCACCTTACCCTGATAAATGACTGTATACATGCTCCTGCCGACCACCCCCCTACAGTCTGCAAAGGGAAACACTCACTCATAAAACATTCACATACTATCTATATGGAGGGGAGGGAATCCACAGACTACTCCCCACAACTAGAGTCACCATAGAGGTGTGGAATAGAGCCAATAAGTGGCTGGGCTGGGCACACAAAATAACCAGGTCCCCCCTGTGTAAGGGAAACTGGTTTAAAGAATTAAATAAGCTCAAGGGATTCGAAACATGGGACCCGCTTGGGAACTCCATGGTGGGAGATATCACGGCCAAAGGCAATCTCAAAACCTTTTCCATCCTCCAGGCGGAATTCCAACTTCATACCTCCCAATTTCTTAAATATGCCCAGCTGCGCCATGCATGGGATGC
The DNA here is from genome assembly GCF_964263255.1 of Lissotriton vulgaris. NCBI lineage: Eukaryota > Metazoa > Chordata > Amphibia > Caudata > Salamandridae > Lissotriton > Lissotriton vulgaris. The sequence goes on along the minus strand of NC_141694.1, from coordinate 657,057,891 downwards.
AGAAAGGATAGAGGCCTCTGAATTCCCAGAGTTCGCACCATTTGAAGGGAGATTACTCCAGGAGGAACTAAGGTTGAAGGCAGTCTCCTTCACATACAAAACTATAAGTAATAATATGCCTGACACCATGGGAAAATTGAGGGACGCATGAGAGAGAGATCTGGCGGAAATGGAGGACATAGACTTGGAGGCAGCCCTGATGTACCCCAGAGAGGACACGATCAAAGCCAGGCTCCGCCTTATCCAATTCAAAATTCTCCACCGCGTCTAGCCTGACAGGGACATATTGCACAAAATTGGACGCTCTGAGTCTCCTCTGTGCATGTGTTGTGGGGCAGGACTAGCTAATTTTCTCCACATGCTTTGAGAGTGTCCACATATAGGGGCCTACTGGCAGACAATAATTGCTGAGTTGAACACAATCCAGGGAATCTCCCTTCCACTAGACCCTAGATTCATCCTCTTGGGGATCCTAGGAGACGTAGATGTTCCCCGACCCCAACTTCTTTTTAGCGCACTGGACCTGGTGGTAGCCAAGCGAAATGTTGCACATCACTGGGGCGCACAAGAAATCCCCACATTACGAGAATGGAATGGGGGCATGGATCTGTATATGTCAGCAGAGAGTGTGACATACAAAAGCAGAGGTTGCCCCAAAAATGTCAAGAAAATCTGGGGTAGTTGGATGAGACACTACGGCCTAAGCCTGAGTGCCAGAGATACCCAATCCTCTACAACTGGGATATCATCCCAATAGGAATCTGCTGAACCCTGGAGAGGGGGCCTGGGAATGAATTGTAGGATACAGCCCCACCATGATGTGTACCTGGGTCATGGATGTAATTATGCCACTACTTTAATTTGTGTAACTCTGATGGTCACTAGAAGTGGGAAATACCAGGTGATTGTGTATGGTCCAAATGCAATTTTGTTGTTGCAGTTATGTCAATGTTGACAGTTGATGCAAGATAAAAATATATATATTTTTTAAAACACATTGTGAGGGAATGGACAAGGGTGGCAAGCGGCACAGGGTCGGCCCCCAGGATGTGGTTAACTGGGCACGCTGAAAACCACAACGCATTTCAAGCCAACAGCTAAGAACTGTCTGTTATTATATGACGGCTTCCATCCACAACATCTACGTGACAACCTCCCCTATGGGCAGTTCCTCCGCCTCGAGAGGAACTGCACCAACCTGACTGACTACAAAACACAAGCCTCAGACTTGAAAACCATGCTCACCTATCGGAATTATCCCGTCCGCTTCATTGACAGAGCAATGAAGAGAGCCCGGAATAATAATAGGGAGGTCTTATTGGAAGATAAGGCACACAAGGATCAAGAGGCCAGACCCATCTGTGTGACCACATATAACACTCATTCAAAACAAATATCGAAAATTGTCAATAAACATTGGAGGATCGTTAACAGCGGCAATCTGAGTCTTGAAAAACCACTGTTTGCTCACAAAAGGGGCAAAAACTTGAAGGACAAGCTTGTTCACACACGACCATGCTCAGATACAGTCACAACCAATGAGAACCCCATTCTTCAACCAATCCAAGGCCATTTCCCGTGTGGGAACTGCAGCACGTGCCATCTCACCAAGAAGAGCAAACAAATTAGATTTAGGAAATGGCAGTGAATGGGAACAAAAGAAATGTACTAACTGTAATAGCTGGAACGTCATTTATATGATCAAATGCTCCTGCGGTTTAGAGTACGTTAGAATGACATCATGACCAGTGAAAATCCGCATTGGGGAACACAAAAGTAATGTCTGGTGTAACAAAAGCACAACAGAAATGGCGACACACTTTCTGACTGAAAGACACACCGTGAATGACCTCCAATGGGCAATCATAGAACAAATACAATCTGAAAGTGGCCTGTTGGAAAAAGAACAACGCTGGGTGTTCCGTCTGGGCACCAACATAACGGGCCTCAACGATAACATACCATGGAGTCATTTCTCTAGAGTTAGGAATGGATATTGATTGCCACCGTGTACACTCATGTACCGAGTGTCGGTGTAAGGATCTTACAACCCTTTGGATATCCGCATTTCCAAGTCCTGGAGTGCTGGATTACCAACTGAGTCAATTATCTTTGGCCCAGTTGAAAAAGAGCCGGATATAGGTTGATATGGGTTTACCTGACTAAACCCTACAAATCCGGATTTCCGTACGCAGAGTATGGGTTTACAATCTTTATCTATTTTATTTTATTACCTTTTTCTAACAGAAGGTAATGGAGACTACGAACTATAGCCCCTCACTGATTGATTTACTACTTCTATGTTGATGTCTTTTTTAAAAAATCTGCAGCTACCAAAAAGGGTTTCTGACAATATATATCCATTGCCCATGAATACGCGAGAATCTCTTCCCTTTTTTCCCCAATTTAAAAAAAAACATTTTAATAGCTCTGTAATATACATTTACTTTTCTCACACTGCGTTTAGTGCCCCCAGACAATTCTTTGGACTTCTAACATGAGCGCAAACTATTACAGCCCTGTCCTATTTAATTCCAAGTGAGCGTTCTAGTTCAAAAACGCAACGCGTCCCTCCACTTCCGAGTGAAGGAACGCGGCACATTTTCCGGGGCAATGGCAGTCCCCGCAACCCTCCCAGTAGCGCAGGGATGAAAGCACTCCCTGAGCAACAAATACACGCCGATAACCAGAACAGCCCTGTCCTATTAAATCCTAAGCAAGCATTCTAGTTCTAAAATGCAGCGGGTCCCACCACTTCCGGGTGAAGGAAAGTAATACAACTTCTGTGGCGATGGCAGTCCCTGCAACCCTCCCAGTAGCGCAGGGATGAAAGCGCTCCCGGAGCACACGTACACGCCGATAGTGGCGGGAACAATATGGGCATTTAAGTACAGTATAAATAAACTGTCCAGTCCGCATGACCGCATCGAAGGAGCCACGAGGGGGACGCTTATGCGAGCTAGCATTTTGGTATATGCGAGTACGGCATAGCCACTTCAGAGAGGCCAGTTTTGTTCCCAACAACTTTGGACACCAACCTAATGCACCAATTCGGATTTTTATTTAGAGAGTGCAATGAGCACAGGGTCCCTTTCGTTCTAAGGCTCATGATGCCATTGGCTTCTAAACAACAAGTATGTGATCATTTTCCTCTCTAGGCTCTTCCTCTGATTTCTGTTTTCAAGAAATCGCTAGTCACTGCAGAAACTACCCTGGGACATAATTCTTTTAGTGTGTGTGTTTTCTGTTACGTGTGTGTTTGTGTAGGTCTTGTGTTTGTTCCCTTTTCTACAGGACAGCGCACTGACACCAATAGTTTATAGTTTGCTCAATTTTTAGGCACAGTATTTGTCACTTATACAGGTCATGAATGCTACATCTGGAATATAACTTATACACCTGATTTTTCCTATATTGTGTTTCTTTTTCAGATTGAATCTAAGGAATTTCCTTTTTGCTAATAATATTGAGACCATTGTGTCCCATTTTTTGTAGCTTTTACCATCTGTATACACATAATACTAGTACAGTTGACATTTTCACACCATTCATGTGAGTAGGGTAGGGATCTGTGTCTCCGTCCTGAAGAAGAAGCACCAGCTTCAAAACATGTTGACACATGCTGGAGGTTTTGTACATCAATACAACACACCTCCACCTCACTCCTTTTTAATAATGACGGCACCAAGGCTTATTAAATTTTTTTTACTCCTATGACGCTAGGTATTTTTTAACATTCACTTACCACTCACTCCTAACCCTACCTCTTCATCACCTCTCTCATATCACACATAGAAATGACATCAGTGCTCCCGCGCAATTGTTGGTTGTAACACGCCGCGTTCCGTAGAGGGATGCAAAGACACCTATGATGAAGCATGACACCAAGGGCCCTTTTGATGCGTGAGAGGTATTTAAGAAAAACGATGTGCTTCCCACCAAAGTAGGAAACACACTTGACCCATGATCAAACTTCATTAATTGTAATCTCCCTTGGGTGGATCTTTTGTTTACTAATAATTGTAAGGGGAGGCTGAATCCACCCCAGGTGTCCGTGTAGAACACAAACTCTCCACTCCCGCCTTCATTTTCTTCTATAACTGGTGTACTAGCCCTCAGAAACCAGATGACCAAGTTTTTAATGAGGTTTCAGAGATCTCCGCTATGACATGTAGGCCACTCTGGTAGAGTTTCAGCCTGACCAGAAAGTGTGGGTCATGAAGTCAGTGGAGCCCAGGGCCCTCCAACACCTTTGACAGGGTCCTATGAGATGATTGAGAGGAAGTGGGAGGTCACCTTCTTGGTGGACCTTAAGACCCCCGAAACCCCTTTATCCTTTTGCTGGTAGGCCTTTTCCCCCTAGAATGCTAAGCCCTTTTTTGGCTATTTGGGGTAGTTTGCTCTTAGGCCTCCTTAACTTTGTTTCCACAATATTTGTCTCCTTTTCTTCCAACATCCTGAGGATTCTAAAGGGCCCATGTGGTTTGTGAGGGGAAACAGGAAAATATCCAAAATCTAGCTAAATGTTGTGTTTTGGGGGGGAAAATAGGAAAAAGTGCTCTGCAAAAAAAATATTTTTATACCTAAAAATTGCATCAACAGAGAGTTTATTGTGATAAAGTCAGTACCATCCCAGCTTTCAGGAACATGCAGAGTTGAATAAAAAATTGTGTCTATTTTTAAACCACAGTTTTGGCATTTTTCAAAGAGGCAGCCCAATTCCTAATTTTTGTGTTTTAAACATACTTCCAGTTTGTGTTGGAAACTGCTGTGAAAGCCATGGGTGATCCCCGAAAGCTATAGATTTTTTTTTACAGTGGACAACATTCTGTATTCAACAAGGGGTTATTTGTGTAGATCCCTCAGTGTTTTTCCTAAGAAACTAACTGTTGAAATAGAACAATAGGGAAAATGAGCAGGAAAAAAGCGGTCAATTGTGACAACGTTTTCATTTGTAACTTCCTGGCACAATGGGCAATTTTCAAAATCCATATACTATTACGTGTGCTAGACCCTTCTGTTGTGGGAAAATATAGGATTTGTAGGTTTTCCTAGAATCCGGGGTACCCAGAACCAACAATTGAACTGCACCTTTCAATGTTTTTAAATTGTCTACCATGTATAGAGCGATTAATTTGGAAAATTGTAAAGAGTGAAAAATGGCTACCAAGGAAACCTATGTATTTCTGAAATGAACACCAGATACGGAGTTTAGGAGCAGTGTACAATAAGCCACACAACTGGGGTAATTTTATATAGGTACAAGTGGGGGAACGCTGGGTGTTAGGAATTTTGTGGATTCCTGAGGTTTCTGGAAGTTTACAAAACAGAAATGCAAGGAAAATATGTCATGCTAATTTGAGAGTTGCATGGCATTGTGGGTAGGAAAGCTTTGTAGGATCGAAGTGAGGTGCACCACCCTGGACTCCTCCAGATGTCTAGTTGTCAGAAATGTATGGGTTTGGTAGATTTCCCTATGTGGCCACCCAGCGTGGGCCCGAACACCATAGCCACCCCTATTGCTGACTTCTCCAATCTGTGTTTTGGTGTTTTTTGTATCATGGGCAGTAGGCCCAGCCACCCTAGTGTTTTTATCAGAACAAAGGCGGGGAATGCGGGGTGGTAGGAATCTTGTTGACGCCAGTAGTTTTTGGAAGTTTACATCACAGAAATTTAAGGAAAATTAGCAATTTTAGTAAAAGTTTGATATTTAAAGTGCATTGTGGGTAAGAAAATGTTATGATATCTACACAAGATGTACCATCTTGGGAGGCACCAGGCATTATGCTGTGCTCTAACCCCAGAATAGGTGCCCGACTCTTACTGCCAAACAAGGGGTGTATTGAGGACCTTTACTCAAAACCTTGCTCCAGGGAGACAGCAAGGCCACTGGACGGCAGGGGAGAAAATATGGCCACAAAATTAAGAAAAGGGGGGGAATCAGTTTACACAGGCATCACACAACACTCGGACACCAGAATGGGTGTATCGGTCGTTTTTTGATTGAAGGTGTTTACCCAAAATCTGCCCCTGGGGGACAGAAACACCACTAGACATTAGGGGAAAAACAGGCCCAACAAATAATACAAAAAGGTGTGAGGTTGGCACACCCAAGAATCACCCTGCATTCCCATCCCAAAACAGATGCATGAGTCTTTCTGCTCCATGCGGATGGATTGAGGGTGTTTACCCAAAATCTGCATCCAGGGGACAGAAAGGTCACTAAACATCAGTGAAAAAATAGGCCCAAATAATTGTGTGGAGCAGTTCACACAGAAATTTAACAGTGATCCCGCCCCAAAACAGGTGCACCAGTCCTCTGCCCCCTGGTGGTGGATTGAGAGTGCTTCCCCAAAATCTGAACCCGGGGGACAGAAACCAGCCAAAAAATAGTCCCAAAAAGGGGTAGACCAGCTCACACAGGCATCACATAGTGTGCCCACCCCAGAAAAGGTGCATCAATCCTTCTGCTTCCTGGTGGTGGATCGTGGGTATTTACAAAATCTGCCCCAGGGGACTGAAAGACCATTAGACTCCAGGAAAAAATAGCCCCCCAAAAATGTATAAAAGTTTGTAGGGGGCGGTTCACCCACGCATCATACACTCCCACCACCCAGAAGAGGCATAACAGTCTTTCTGCCCCCTGGGGGTAAACTGAGGGTGTTCACCAAAATTCTGCGTCCTGGAGGACAGAAAAGCCACTAGACACCAGGGGAAAAATTGGCCATTTTTTTTTAAAGTGTGCCGGGGGTGAAGGGGATTACTTACACAGGCATTGAGGCAGTGGTCCCACCCCAGAATATGTCCATCAGTCTTTCTGCCCTTGAGGATGGATTGCGGGTGTTTACCCAATATCTGTGCCCAGCGGACAGAAACGCCACTAGATGCCAGTGGTAAAATAGGCCTAAAAAAGGGTGTGGGGGTGTGTCACATACACCTTGTGCCATGCCCCAAGCCCAGAATTTTCACAACTTTTTCTAACCCTCTGGGGCAGATTGTGGGTAAACGTCACAAACCCCTTGTTTTACATGACATACAAAATTCTCTGGTGTTTAGCAGGCTTTCTACCCTCCACCACCCTGGTGGCAGATTGAGATCAAATTGCCCACTTTTGTCCTTTGAAGGACAGAAAGACTAGTTTGACCTTTTTGGGCTGAGTGGCTCGGCGTACTTTAATTGAGGACCGGCCCCACCCCTCAATATTTGCCATAAAAAATAATACCTGGGCAGGACAGAAAGACTGTATTGCCATTTGGGGGGGGCTCAGCCTGATGTGTGGGAGGGCAGCCCCCACCCGGTGATATAGCACAAAAATAAATTGCTGGCTTCTACTGGACTTTCTGCCTTCATGGGGCAGATAGTGTGGTAAAACTGTCTGAACCCCCAAGGGGGGCAGAAAGACTGTTGTGGCATTTTTAAGGGTGGGGGCTTGTCCAGAAGTGTCAATGGGCCGTACCAACCCCGAATTTTCTAAAACATAATAGCTTCCATGCTGTCTAATGGGCCTTCTTCCCCTCCTTGTTGCAGATTGGGGAGTAAAGTCTCCCAGATTCATCCCCCCTCCCCCTAGGGCGGCAGAATGGCTGTATTGCCACTATTTTGGGGGTGGGACATCAGTCTGGTATGTCTGGGAAGGCAGGAACCCACTTCTCAATATTGCACAAAAAATCCCTGGGGTCTAGTGGGATTCTGCCCCGGGGGAGTGATTTGGTGGCAAAACAGTCCAAATTTGCCCCCAAGGAGACAGAAAGATTTTTGGGGCATTTTATGGGGTGTGGTCTTGGCCAGAAACGAGGTCTTGAACCTCAATCTGCCACCTACAGATGTGGCAGATTGAGGCTCAAGAACTCCTTACTGCCCTCCATGGGGGCAGGAAGTCTATTGTGCCTGATGGAGAACTGGCTTATTGGCAAGTGGGGCTGCTCTCCCTCTAAAAATATTTCTGGTGCCTAGTGGGTGGATCCCTGCCTGGGGATCACCCTCCTGTGGTGATCCCCGAGCAGGGATCCACTAGAAATATGTACCATTAGAAAGGGGAGTTTAAATTAGGCATTTTTTATTACAGGGAAGGACAAAAATAGCCATGGTTGTTGGGGGAGCGGTTCCTCAGCAGCCAAGGCTGAAAATAGTAAATCCCTCTAGTGCTTGCACCAGAGAGAATTCCTACCTCTGGTGTGAGATGTGCTGGAGCCGTCTCCAGCACCTGAGCACTGGTGCTGATGATGGCTCCAGCACATCGTTAGCATGCTAGAGTTTCAATGTAGTCCATATCAATGGCCTCAAACCCCACTACAAGAGTTCTCATGACATCATGCTGCTGGTGACAGAAGATGGAGTGGAAGAGGAGAGCAAACCTCTACCTGACCTCCTATCAACTACAGAAAAGAATGAGTCGTGGAAGGTGTCAACCTCTCTCCCACCCTGACCCCAGACTGCAGGACGACTGTCTGCAGTTGTTGGGACAGTTTGTCTAGCTGTTTTCCCTCATTCCAGGGCCTATACCCTTGTGTACCTGTGATTTAGATTTTGGGGACTGCCTGCATGTCAAAAATAAAATCTACAAGCTGTCAGACAAAGTGAGAGCCAGCATTAAGGAGAAAGTCTCCAACATTTTGGAATTGGGAGTGATTGAGCACTCCAGAAGTCCCTAGTCCAGCCCAGTGGTTCTGGTACCCAAAGCTGCCCCAGTAGGCACTATCCCAGAACTCAGGTTTTGTGTGGACCAGAGGAGGCTCAATTGAGTCACCAATACTGATGCTCACCCCATCCCCTGAGCTGATGAGCTCATCGACAAATACAGGGCTGCCAGGTTCCTGGGTACTTCTGACCTTACTTCAGGGTATTGGCAGATAGCCCTAACTGAGAGAGCCAAAGAGAGGTCAGCATTCTCTACCCCAGAGTGCCACTTTCAATATAAAGTGATGCCCTTTGGATTGAAGAATGCCCCTGCCACCTTCCAGAAGTTGGTGTACCAGGTCTTAGCTAGAATGTAGGGCTTCAGTGCTGCTTACTTAGAGGGCATAGCTGTCTATAGTAGCAATTAGGAGGACCACCTGTTTCATCTTCTGGAAATACTTTATGTCCTGTGACAAGAAGGTCTGACTGTCATGGCCAGTAAGTACCAGATGGGGCAGGCTTCTGTGGTGTACTTAGGACACCTTGCGGCAGGATTATGATGCAGCCCCTCCAGTCCAAAATAGACACCTGGGAGCTCCCCAAAACCCAAACAGAAGTGAGGGCTTTCCTGGGCGTCGCTGGATACTACAGGGCAACAAGCGGTGTGTTAAGGGAAATGGCACCATTGTTGCCCCCTTAACTGAGGAGGCTTCCAAGACTCTGCCTAAGAAGGTCATCTGGACTGAAGACTATTTGAAAGCCTTTGATTCCCTCAAACAGTCCAAGTATACAGCCATTGTACTCAAGGCCCCTGATATTTCCCAGGAATTCATTGTGAAAACTGATGCCTCAGTGTATGGCATAGGGGAAGTGATCATAGTTGAATGAGGAGGACATGGACCAACCTGTAGCTTTCAGCTAAAAGGGGCTACTTCCCAGGGAACAGAGGTGGAGTGCTATTGAGATGTGGGCCTTTGATGTGGTCTGGGCACTGAATAAGCTTGGGACCATACTTTTTTGGGACTCACTTCCCGGTTCACACAGACCACAGGCCCTTCAAATGGCTCATGCAGAGGAGGGGTGGGAATTCCAAACTTTTGAGGTGGTTCATCTCCCTACAGCGAATGGACTTTACAGTGGAATCCCATCCTGGGTTAGACCATGCTGATGGTGTGTCCAGGTTCTTCAGCCATAGTGATGAAAACTACCAGGAGGTTGGATAGTTCTCCCCACTTTCAGAAATCTCAGATGTCGGGGACACATGTTAGACTTGTCCGCCTTAAGGCCACCCTCAAACATTTTGCCTTCCCCCTCTTATTTTGTTGAATTTGTTCTCGTTGGTCTTAGGTTTGAGTGCATTTACCACTGTTAATCAGTGCTAAAGTGCTGTCTCCCTAAAACATGGTACGATTAGCTTTCACCTTATTGCCATATGCAAGTTATTTATAAGTCCCTAGTAAAGTGGCATACCATATACACAGGGCCTTTTAAGTAAATGTGAATAGTGGGTCTGCAGCACTCATTGTGCCACCCATTTCAGTAGCCCCTTACTACATGTCCCAGGTCTGCCACTGCAGCCTGAATGCAGTTTTAAACTGCCAATTCAACTTGACAAAAAAACCCTGTTGCCAAGCCTTAAACTCCCCTTTTATTTACATACGAGTCATCACTAAGGTAAGCCCTGTACAGTCCAGAGGGCAGGCTGCCAGGGTTCCTAATAGAGGCTCTTGAAGACAGAGTAGTGGCCTGCACAGATTGAAATCAGGCGGCTATAGCTCTACAAGACAGCCTTAATAGAACTGCCAATGAGGTAGCACCTGAAAAAGCCTTTAAAGTGTGTCAAAAAAGGGTGTCTTCACCGTGGTACTCACCAGATTTAAAACTGCTAAAATCAACTGCAGACAGAAAGAGCGGGCTTGGAGAGCACACTATGAAGTAGCACATAAGAAAACATACTGTGCTGCACTTGAGGACTACAAGAATTTAATTATTCATGCTAAAACCATCTACTATTCCAGGAAGATTCAGGACGCTGCCCATTCTGGCAGAGAACTATTCTCTACTGTCAACTCCCTACTGAACTGCCCACGTGACGCTAATTTCCTGCCAGACAAAGCATTCACGGACAAGCTGGCATCTTACTTTCGTAATAAGGTACAATTTGTCTACAATGATCTGTCCAATGCAGCAAACAGCATACAGATTAAGCAAGACAGGCATGATGCTACTAGCAGCACCCAGGGTGGCCTGTCACTGTTCTCCCCACTTGGCAAGAACACGGTGACAGACCTGTTGTTAAAAACTAAGTCAGGCTCCCTATGGACCCATGTCCATCCCATGTACTCCATCTGGCTCCAATAGAGACTAGTGCATTGATATTGCCGGTCCTGAATCAGGTTCTCAGTTCAGGAGTCTGCCCGCTAGTATGGAATAAGGCCTGTATTCGACCTCTGCTAAAAAAGCCAAAATTAGACCCACCGATGAAAAAAAATACCGCCCTATCTCCTGCCTGCCTCTGCCAACCAAATTAGTGGAGAAAGCCATGAATTTGGAGTTATCATCTTATCTTGAGACAAACAACATTCTCGATAATACCCAACATGGCTTCCGTGCAAAACATTCAACGGAAACATCCCTAATTATGGCTGCAGAGGAGATACGAAAGGGCATGGATGAGGGAGGCAGAGTTACCTTGGTCCTGTTGGACCTAACAGCGGCCTTTGATACTGTAAATCACGAGGTACTCATCCAAAGGCTCTGTGACGTGGGGGTCAAGGGTTTAGCATTGGATCTCCTCACCTCCTTTCTATCTAATAGAGAACAAGTCATTTTTTGGAACGGCCATCAATCAGACAAATTCCTCCTTCCAGGAGGAGTCCCCCAGGGCTCTGCTTTGTCGCCCACCTGGTTCAGCATCTATGTCACCCCCCCTGGTGAAACTAATCAAAAATCAAGGCTTCAAGCTAGTGTCATATGCTGATGACACTCAGCTGATTGTCTCAGTGTCCGATTCTGTGGATTCCAAGGCAGCTAATTTCTCTCTCTGTATGTCGGAAGTCATGCAGTGGATGAATCTGAATTTCCTGAAGTTGAACACAGGAAAAACGGAAGTCCTCGAGTTCGGCCAAAAGACATCGATCTGGAACCAGTTGTGGTGGCCCACATCAGCGGGAGCCTGTCCGGTTCCAGTGGCCATAGCGAGGAACCTTGGCATAACGTTCGATAAAGACTTGTCCTGGAGGCCACAGGTTAACCAGGAGGTCTCTGCATGCTTTTTCACGCTTAAAGGGCTGAGAAAGATACTGCTGTTTATTCCTTTCAGTCTTAGGAAAACAGTCATAATTGCTACCATCTTCTCAAGAATAGACTATGGCAATGCCATTTATCTGGGAGCTGGCAGTGCTCAAATGGCCAAGCTACAATCAATACAAAACGCAGCAGCTAGACTACTTCTCAATCTGCCTAAGTATCATTCCACTTCTCGTTCCATCAGGCAGCTACACTGGCTCCTTGTACAAAGGCGGGTGGATTTCAAAGCACTTTGCCTGGTTCATAAGGCACTGTCTAGAGATGGGGTCTCCGACCTTCAACAACTATTCACTCGGTATCAGCCAACCCGCTCTCTGAGGTCTGCCACGCAGGGTCTGGTCACTGTCTCCAAGATCAAAAGACAATGATGGGGAGGCAAGGGCTTCTCCTATCTGGCTTCAAGACTATGGAACTCTATACCACCACAGCTTAGACAGATCTCCAATCGGAGGTTGTTTAGGAAGGAAATTAAGACATGGCTCTTCACCCAATGATACATCGGTTAGCTCCTGTTCAGTTACCTTACATAGCGCCAAGACGCCTCGGCATTAGTACACTTTAGAAATACCATCACTCACTCACTCAATAAAAAGTGAACATGTACCTTTATGTTTTACATGTCCTGGTAATGAAAAACTCGCAAGTTTGTTTTTCACTACTGGGATGCCTACCTCTCTCATAGAACAATATTGGGTTGCCTTATCACAGTTAATAAGTGCTAAGTATTGATTCAGAGCAAGAAGAACTTTCAAGTTTGATGTCTGGGAAATTGTAATTTAAAATTCTCCTTATTGATAAAGTCAGATTTTAAGTCACAATTTTGAAAATGCCACTTTTAAAAAGTTGACATTATCCTACCCTGTTTGGTGCCTGCAGCCTGTTCCTGGTCACATGACTGGGTGTAGTTCGCAATTGAACTTTGTTTATTTCTGTCAGATAGCCACACAGTAGAGGGATTAGGTGTGCCTGTTTGGGCCATCACTGGCAGGATGGTGGGCCGAAGCTGGGCCCACCCCCACTTTTAAATCAATAGGTTGTGACCTGCCTTCACATCAAGGACTTCATATCACTACATTTTTCATGCAGCCAGGCTGGAGCCAGGGTAAGGGAGGCAGGAATCTTCAAGCACTCCACAGGGAATTCTCTAGAAACTTCTCCTACTGCAAACAAGGCAGCAGGTATAAAAATAGGATGCTCAGACCCACTCTTCAGTTCACTTTCTGGCCCTGCAGAAGGACTTTCAGAGGACTGACTGCTGTTGTGGTCCCCTTTGTACTTCATAAGACTGCCATTGGTGCAGCGTCATTTTGGCTCCACCCTTACATGCCACAATCCATAACATAAACATGCATTTAGCACATATTTCTTGTGTGGTCTAACAATTAACGTTAACATTCACATCATTATTAAAGTGCAGTCACTGTAAAGTTAGAGAATGTATTCATATTCTGTGTGTCTTTACCGTATTAAATGATATATTCTTTGGAGACTTGACAAATAAATCTTCCTTACTTATTAAACATGCGCTCACTATAGAAACAACAATTATGTATGTAATGTGTGCATTAATGTTTCATATCTTGCATTTAATGTAGTTCTCTGACATACTTATACATCCAAATTCAAGATTTAACCCTACGCCACATGTAAGATGAATCTAATGTACTGATATTTTATATTAATTTGTGTTTGGAATTGTACATGCTTATTAAATGTGCCTCATTGAGTTAATTCTTTAAAGTTGTACTGACTACCCCTGTTTTCCATTCTGCATAAAATACTGTTTTCCATTTTCTGCTTACATGACTTTCCTTACAGGTGCAATTCACATGGTTTGTTATTTTAAAAATAGATACAACACTGTACTAGCGATTGAGAGAGAGCCTGAGAAGAAGACATTGGCAAAGAACATGGAGTGTCAGTGTTAATTGAAAGGTCCTATTCAGCATTACTGCAACATGGCCTGAGTTAACAAGGACGATGTGGTTCCCATGTTCATTTCGTAAATGTTGCAGCTTACAATCTGAGAATGAGAAAGGACAATTGAACCCCTGATGATGTGTGGTGAAGGGCTTGACTCTTGAAATAACTGTTGTTCACACTGTCTGAGGTCACCACACTTTCCTTTGGACTTTAGAGGTTTTTACCTCTATGATTGTCTTTGATTCTCTGCTAAGTGTGGCTTAGGCTAACACTTATTCCCCTGTCCCTAGAAGACTCTTGACCGAGCTTCTGAAATGCTGACAACTTCCTGCCCTGTCCTATTTTTCTCCTTAATTGAATTTCCTTAGCTTTCGAAATATATTTTAGATAAAACCATCCTCTTTAGGTTGGACTTTAACTTAGAAGACTTTACTCATGTATAGAGAACCATCGATTTTTCTCTGAGCACCAAATCTTTTTACTGATCATTTGTATTGTGGTGACTGAATTGCTTCCTTACATTTTACTGGTATGCTTAAACTTCTTTAGGAGATTGGGTTTCCTGGTTGTTATTCTGTACCTTTACAGCATGGTGCTGAGATGTGTGTACCTCACTTTGACTGCTGACTTGTAATAACCTTTATTAACTACTGTCACTGATACCTGGTCCGTATTGTGTAGCCACATTGATGGCACTGTAAATTGAAATTTGATTGATTTAATGTTATCTCCCATCACCTCTGAGGTGGCAAAGAAAAGGTCCATTAGGAGACAAAAGATAAGAGGGTTGGCCCAGAGTGCTGTAACACCCTGCTGAACGTGGAAGGACTCCTCTGCTGTCTGAACCCTGCCTTGAACCCTAAGAGACCTGCCGTGCTGCTTGTGCCCTGATTCACTTTGTGAACCCAGTACCAGAGAGTGAGAAGCCGGCCTAGTATATGATGTCCACCAATGTAAGTGGGCACCTTGCACCAGTCCAGACAACCCGTAAGGTAATTTAAGAGGTCTCAGACAACCTTAGAAAGCTATCCAAGTGGTAGCTGTGGATAGCAGCCTTCAGGCTTAGTCTTGAAAGAGTGTAAAGCAACTTGTTTTACCAGAATGCAATCTTATAGTATAGATTAAATGAGAAGAGAACCACACGAAGTATTTATAAAAATATGTATTTATTATATAACACTATCAAGTACGTTACAGTATCACCCACACGGAGATAGACACAAAACACACAATACTTTAGCAAAGAAATCACAGTAAATAGCACTAATACACAGTGGCCCCCGGGGGTGGACCAAACCATATACTAAGAAAGTGGTATAAGAACCACAGCTCGAGTCAGGACAATGTCGAGAGGACATAGAATTGCTGGGGACCCACAGAAGCACCCAAGGTAGGTAGATAGGGTCTCCACAGAGAGCGTGTGCAGTGTGTGAACACAAACGCATGCTCCGTACAAGTCTATGTGCAAGTTGCGGTTGGAATTTTAAAGATTAGGGACCCTTCCCAGTGGTCCCTGAAGAAACCCCGTTGAAGAAAGAAGGTTGGAGAGCCACCCCACTCGTGGATACTGTGGTACCCAAGTTACCTATCCCAGGGAAGCCGGGTGCATATGTGTGAAGTGGTGTCGGAAAGCGCAGCCGAACCCAAAGGAGGACTTCAGGAAAGTGCCGCTGCTGGACGAGAAGAAAGTGTCCATGGGAATCCAAACATGGATTCTTAGAGAGGAGTACCTGAAAGCAGAGGGGACAGAGTCTATGTCACTCTGGAGTGACCTGGAGACTTGGAAGATGCATGGCCTCCGATGTCGGGTGCTTTAGGATAAACACGTTGAGCCCGGGAATGCTGTAATCGTAGCCAGATCTGAAATGAACCTTGCAGTGTGGACAGAAAAGGGGTATACCACCTGCGGAAAGAGGTGCCAGTGGAGGCTTCAGTAACAGGGTTATGCTGTACAAAAACTGAGGTTTGCATGAGAATGTTCTTGCTTGAAAGCAACAAGTTTACTTTAGGGAATGCAACTGTTGCTCCTGATCTCTCTTCATTGCAACATGATTGGAATCTCTTTTAGTGCAAAGATTTTACTTTTCCAGAAAGAAATACCACTTTGTTCAGAAGTAACACTAGCTCAGAACAATGGAGAGGGACTCATTGCCCAGTACTGCACCAAAAATAGTGAGCTCAGTTCCACTAGAGACCTAAACTATTGTCATAACATAATATGCGCCAGATTATTATTTTTGGGAAATGCCTTTTCCTGAACTCTCATATTTTCGGTTTACTAGATTCATTTTTAAGTCTGGCTTGACAGTGCAGCAGTCTTTAAGATGTGTTGTTACCAGTTCTCCAAACTATACACATTCTGGGCTTTGCCTCCACCCAAAGGAGTATTGTCTGCCCTCTCCCATCATGTTATTGGCTATTTGATGTATCCATCTACCTTTCAGGAAGTTATCCATTGGAATGCATGAAGGACTATTTTGGATCTGAAAATTACACCACACTTAGAGCCTCATTTATGAAAAGCAGCGCATCGCTGGGCAAAATCAGCGATGCAACGCTTTTCATAGCGCCATCCATGCAGCACTATGGATTCACTGTATTTACACTATGGAGGTCCATTGGCACAAGGACTTAACAGATACATCAGGAATCCTGACATAGCTGGTGGCGCAATAATGACGCATTGCTGGCGTGTGTTGGTTAACTACGCAACTCCAGCAATGTGTCATTGCACATGGGCAAGTTCCTATGAAAAGCCCTGCGTCACTCCAAATACCTGCTTGAAGCAGGTGTAAAGATTGTGATGGAGTCAAGTCGTAGCAGTGGCACAGTAGAATCTCTTAAATTTCACTTCTCCACTTCTTCAAGGCTTTTCTACGGGAGAACGCCCACCCTGCATACAATATACCTGACACAGGTATAATGTAGCGCAGGCCCTTTACCAAGTGACGCATCTGCCTAGATGCGTCTCTTTGTTTATAGGGCACTGTTTGGCGCATTGATTACGCCACTGCAGCGTCACTGAAAAGTGATGCAACAGCAGCGCAAGGCCTTAAAAAATGAGGCCCTTACTGTCTGCCATTTCTTTATTTCTTATATGCAGTCTATACACAAGGCAATTCTTTTTTTCCACTTTTCCCCCAACTTTGTCAAAACCAACAGGTCTGGCTTTAATGTGACAAGCACCAATTTCTCACGCAACACATATAACCAGCTTTTGCGCAGGCCTCTGTTTAGATGTGTTGGCACATTAAGGACAGACCTACTGGTTTTACAAATGCCTATTTTTTTGGGTGTCTGACTCCATTATTTGGTATAACAAATCAAATGAACTCTCTAAAACGGGGTGATGTAACACCTATGTTGTGCTGCCATTTTATAGCGTTTGTAAGAGGGAGTGGGTTCTATCCACTACTTCAATATAAAGGACAACAGAACCCTCTTCAATCAATAGATTATGCACGCTAGCACTAACACGGATTTCTGCTTTTGCATATCTTTATTTCTATTTTTTATCACAAAGCACAGCACAAATACAGGTATATAGCATCAATACATACTATTATATAGTTCCATATACCACTGACTGATCTCATCACAGAAAACACATTAAAATATATGATCTACCAGAGAACATTCTGCACTATTCCTGCTCTAAAATATAATTCACTGCTGTGTGTGCAATCAAAGTGAGAAACGTATAAACCCGCTCCCTGACTTACGCCACAGTGCCGACTGAAGCTTCCGAGCCTATCAAAAAACATTCAAAACAAGACAGTGCCCTCAGTGGGCACGCATCTCAACGACTGCCCATCACTACAGATCTAACGTTTCTGCCTTCAGTTTAAAATTACAGCTTTCCTGGGAGGCAACTAAAAATACCCCCTTTTAACAACACAATCGATGATGTGAAATCAAATCCAATGTGGTACTTACTGTACGTTTCGCAGAACGCTGTTGGAAGGAGAGCATCTTCAATGCCCTACTTGCTTTTACTCTAAGCATTAGCCTTGTGTTTAAGCAGTGTCACCCATGAAATAAGGTGCAAGCTTCTCTTTGAAAGCACACATCCTACCTGCCTAATCTGTTTATAATTTTTGTTGTGCAGATATGTTTGGTAGGAATTCTGGCCTTACAGCAAGAGGAGTCTAAAAAGCAGAATACATCTTGAAAAGACAGATTAGCAAATACAGTACCTGTGTCAACGTATGGGGTAAGCAGAACATGATAGCAGGGTCATTACCTCCCGGTCTTGTCTCCTCGCCAGTCTGTACCATGTGAGAATTCTACATCAGGACCTTCGCAAGGGGTGAGAAGCAAGGCTTATATCCCTGGGCTCCCACTCAGGTGATGAAGAGAACAATAAAATACAATCCAAGCTGTGATATGTGCTTTCAGCCTCAGCTTCAGAAGCAGATGTGCTTTGCGGAGTAAGTCAGGCCAATTTTGTTTGGTTGACTTCTTTCCAAAATCAATACTGAGGTACCTGCAAACTGTTCTATGGGTGTCACTGCATTATATATTTTCCTTTTCCAATTCAATAAATATGGACAAATCCAATGGCTTTATGTAGAAGAAACTTTTCAGCACTCAAAAACACATATAGGTACAAAGGAAGAGGAGGGTGCTTGGGGAAAAGGCAAGAAAGAGAGGGGAGAGGTTATTTTGGGATAGTGGCAAAGATTGCAACACACATTATTTGTAACATGGGAATGACAATTGCTGCAGGCAGGGCCAGACTGTGAACACAAACCAGCCCTGGCAATTCTGCTGGCCCAGCGGTAGGAGGGGGCGGGTACTAGCAAGAAGCAGCAATGCTTCTGCTGTAGCACTGCTGCCGGTTTTGTTACTGGGGGCCGATATTGCAACACTGCTGCAAACCCGGCCTCGTACCAAAACGGGTCCCTGCCACTTGAAAACCGCCCTCCTCCCTTCTGGCCCACTGGGAAAATGCCCGGTGCCCACTATGGCGAGTCCGGCCCTGGCTGCAGGGCAATTTTTAAACTGGATTTAGAGCAATGAAGATTGCTAGTAAGCAATCACGGCATTACCTTCCCCCCGGTCTTCCTAACCCACAGTCCTTACTGTATGAGAGCGAGTTCTCTCTATCTTAAGGACTATGATAAGGAGATCACCTGTAAGTAGTTGTGGCATTTACAGCCAGATTTGAAGTTTGACCGAGGGTATACAGTCCATCAGAGCGGTGAAGGACTTTATGTCCACCACCCTGAAGGACTACTGTCTGCAAAATGTTGAGATCACGGCTGGCCTAGCAGTGATATCTGAATCTTGACAGGAGCTGCTGTCATGGTGGTTTGTTTGAAGGTGCAAAAAGTCAGCTTTGATGGCTGTGCACCAAAATTGAACAAAGATTTTGTTTTATCAAAAATAAATTCCCAAAGTGGGAAATTGTTATTGAAAAACAAAAAACTAATGACCCGGGTGTGGGGGTTATTTGTTTTTTTTCTGTCCCTTACCACCAGAAGGGACAGAAAAGGATATCACAACATCCATACTAAATGAGCTGCTGGTGTAATGCCATTCTTCTGACGCCTTTTTCTGTCTGGCTGTTGAAGGAAGCTTTCCCCATTGGCTCTGTTGACAAAAAGCTTGAGGTCTTCCAAACCCTAAATAGGGAGATGGAACATCAGACTAGCAGACTGGATACTACGTGGTATTTCCGCCATGACACCCTGTCCACCAAACTCTAAATCAGCCATTTAGTCTTATGTTAAAGGAAAATAGAGCAGGTATTTTTTCAGCTTATTGGCATTTCAATATTGAGGGGCCACTGGTGGTGTGAGAAACCCTAACTAGAGAACTTTAGTCTGTTTTTTGCTTTCTATGATTACTAGCAGCACTGTGTTACTAGCTCATAAGTTTTGCCTGTTATTGGAAACCCCCAGGTTCAGGTACAGTGCTTTGTTTATGATGGTCAGGTTTTTAGAAAGGAGGCAGGGATCTGTATAAAGTCACAATGGAGTTCTCTTAGCATCTGTGAGATGTTTTGAAGCTGCAGATAACAAAAAGATTCTGGAAGGGTGCTCTACTAACCTTGTAGTGTGTGTCAAACCCGACATGTGGTAAGTGTGGGAAATAATAACAAGCATTTGCACCATTTCTGAAAGTCAGCACATCGTAGGAAGAGTTTTAGTATTCTTAATAAGATCAGTGGGCATTCTGCACACTTTGAGGAGAAATGTGGCCTCATGGTGAATGCTCCAACTTCCCATCATGGCACGAAGAGCGCTGGCAAAGATGATTATTCTACCCAGAGTCCTGTATTACTTTGCTAATCTTCCAATCTGGATACAGTGGGTTTAGTTCAGAGTCCTCAACTTCCTGTTCAGAGATCTAATTGGAGATGGGCAGCGTAACCGCGTGTCATTACTAATGCTTCAATGACCCATGCATGGCGGGGGCCTAAGAACCCCTTATTATGAGAACTACTACCTAGCAGCGCTGCTGTATTGGATGGCCCATTGGTTGGCTGTCTTCGGCCTTACCAAAATTGGGGAATTTGGCTAAGTTGGACAGGGAGGGGACGCAAATGGCACTACTCCTGGGAGTGAAGCTGATGCCTGCTCTGAAACAAAAACTCCTCGCCATCGGTCTTAGATGCTGGAGAGGTGCTCTTCGACAAACAGGGAGTGATGCAAGTTATCACCCAGCGTTGCCACTAGCGGGCTGAGCAATGGCCAAAACAGGATACCTTGCGGCCCATTGGATGAGGGCGTGGACAGACACCGATGTTGTGACATTGGGAGACTACTACTTGGAGAGCTTCTTCAAAACCTTGGAGGAATTGGTGACCAAGTGTAATCTATCAGACACTCAATTCTTAAGCTATGGGGCAGTGATATCTGTGGTCAACACACTTATTAGTGCGTTGGTCCTGGAGCACCTATCACAGGACCTCCTGTAAATCCTATTAATGTTTGGACAGGGCCATCAATTGATTTCATTGCTCGGCAAAACTGTTCTCGCCATGAAGTCTACTGATCTCCAGACTGATCTCCAGACACTGCGCATCAGATGTGAAACTTTTATAGGCAGATCCGATAGGGGGAAGGAAATGGAACAAATCCTAGAATATACCTATACCTACATGCGCAACATCAGTTTAAATTCACACCGTTCAACTAAATGCACATCGCATACCGTACGCCTCATAGGCTGAACATCATGCTGCACACTACCGATCGGAGTTGTCCACGGTGGGCCTTAGATGATGCAGGTTTTCAACAGATGATACAGAGCTGCCCAATCATAAACCGGTTCTGATTCCTAGTGACAGCAGACCTAGACAGGAACCTAGAAAGACAACAGCTGCACATAATCAAGATTTGCTTTTTGGGCATATATACAAGAGGAATCTTGAGAAGAAAGCGGGCAACAGATTTCGAGACCTCGCCCTTGGAGTCTCCGACAGGGACTTTGCTCTACAATGGAAATCACCAGCGGGCCCACCACACATCAGGAGGAAGGTGGAAGTGTTGACGTGGTGACTAGCTGAAGGGAAGACACTGCGCTTTGAGGAAGCCAGTAGGGCAGATGGAAAGGAAGGCTTGGTTGAAGGGTTTGAATTGTCTAGATGGCTTAGACCATGGAACAGAAAACAGCTTGGAGCAGGGTCATCATGCAGAAAATGTGCAAACATGTTAATATATGTAATGCCATTATCATAATTTCTGTAATAATACACAAGAGTGAGTATTTTGGAAATTTTGGATATAACCATGTTATGAATGACAATGGCGTAGCAAGGGGTTGCAGTCCGCTCGGGGCAGCACGAGTTTTGGGGGTGGCAGCATCCCCCCCGTTCTTACCTGTGGCAGTCATGGGACAGCAAACACAGGAATTGCACCGCCCCTGTGGATAAAACAAACATGTCAGAGAGAAAAACTGAGATCCCTGAGAATTTCTTCCAAAATAAAAGCGTCTCCAATACAGAGGTAGTGCCTAGCTAAGTTTACAAAAAGAGAACTCAGCTGCTCTTAAAGGGACAAATGACAAGCACAAAAGACTGGTGATAGGAAACATGCAACTTCCATTGTTAACATGTAAAATACAAGAACTTTGAAAGCGATCATGTTCATTTTTATCATGTGGTTTAACTTATAGTAGGTACACTTCTGCTGATAGGCTTATACCCATGAATAATTTAGAAATAGTTCTGATAGACAATAAGGGGCAGATATATAATTATTTCACGCAGTGCAGCAAGCCAGAACTTCATGCCAGAGACTCGAGACAGAGGCCATATAGAACTCCTTCACCTTCCTTTCCTGAGGACTACCAGGAGGCACATTTAGCCTTCACGCTGTGGGCTTATCAGTCTGCCTGCAGAGGCAGACAAGAATAGCAGATACTGCTATTTTGCGTAACATTGGTCTAGCACCTTGAGACCCTCTTGGGTGAGTAGCTGTGCTTAAACCCTTGATTGATTGATTGATTGATTATTGTTCAGAAGAGATTGGCGGGTGTGAACCATCTTTGAAACTCAAATTAGGCCCCTTTTCATGTTGTGCTAAGTCTAAGTGAGTTAGCTGAAGAGATAAGGCTGGGGAATGAGATATTAATATAGAGAAAGATTTATATTACCAATATGTTACAATATTATTTGCTGTTCACTCTTTTGGTAAATAGTGTTGCTACTATTTTGTTGATTTTTATGATAGTTACTATTAATATTCCATGCACTAGAATATAATTTGAATATTATAAACAAATATAAATCTTTAAAATATATTCCTGGTTTCATAGTGTTCGGAAGTGTGCTTTTCCGTAATGAAAGAGAGGCTGAGTTCCACTAATTTTCTTTGTAATATTTCTGAGAACTTCTTACCTGAAACGCATCTGACTGAACTAGTGCGTAGTGGGTTGTGGGGGGTTACATTCTAACTGGCTTTCTGTCTCATTGGCACATTGATAATGTCCTTAGTGCCAGGGAGTCTAGAAAGCCCATTACTAGGCTGTGTTCTGGAAAAGAAATCCAGAAAATATCACAATGTTTTTTCAAGGTCTGTGCAAACCTTGGAAAAAAATGTCTATTTCCTGTGTGCAGACACACTAGCAGTGAAGGGGGTAATATTAGGTGATCATAGATGACCATTTAATCTCTTAGAAGTGAAATATTACTTAACCCTTTGCCATTTCCACAAAAAAAGTTGCAGGTCTCTTTTAATATTCCCAGCCACAGAAGGGGGGGATGAGGAGCAACAATACTGGCAAAGTAGCCATGAAAGGGCAGCAGACCTAGAGTAACAGTAACTAAAATGAGCGACACATCCAGTACTGATTTATAATAATTTCCATTGAGCATGAACGTTTCACAAATATTGACCATATCTTATTGTTTCGCCAGCTCTTCATATTA
Organism: Lissotriton vulgaris; assembly: GCF_964263255.1. Lineage (NCBI taxonomy): Eukaryota > Metazoa > Chordata > Amphibia > Caudata > Salamandridae > Lissotriton > Lissotriton vulgaris. The sequence continues at coordinate 657,034,664 of NC_141694.1, read as the reverse complement.
TAGAACACTAAGGTAGTTTACACTTCATCCCCTCTACTATCTGCTATCAGAAAGGAAATAGAACAGACTTCGTGCAAAGCACACTGCGAACTTTTGGGTCTCAAAAGCAATAAATATTGCATATTGTGCCTGCCTCTGTTTTGAACGTATCTAGGACCCTAATTAAATATTCCCGATTTATGCCCTTATGTGGTTATAACAAATCATATCCTTATAAAGGCATAAGAATCATATCCATATTTAGTAATAGCCAATGCAGTCCAAATACAGCAAGGCTACTTCCTTAAGACTCCTAGAAAGTACAACGCGTTCTTTAAACAAACCAAACCTCCAGCAGCCCGGGAATTCCCCTTCCTTTTGTTTTGATTTGTCCTAGAACTTCTGCGAGTACTGAAAGAACTGCCAGTTCTTAGTGACAGTTCTTAGTGACGTCTTATGTCCAACCTTACGTCAAACTCGGCACCTTCCAGGTATAAATATACCAGCATTTGCCTTAAGCAACACACGGTGGTTTGGAGCAGAGCGGCTATCTACTTACCCGAAGCCCAGCCGATGCGAGTGCCGAAGGAAGCCGTCCCTCCCATTTGACGCGCTGAGAAAGACGCTGTCTTTACTCCTGCCGAGAGAATCCAGCTCCAGTGTTTCCAGTCACCCTTGCGGGTTACTGGGAGATCGAGTCCGGAGAACGAGATACAAGACCTCCTTCATTCTAAAACCAAGGTACGGAGCTGATTAAATCCTAAGAGAATTCTTGATTCAGAATCTTGGCAAAACTAACTTAACCAGCAGCTCACTTACTTCTTCCCACGTACTAGGCTTAGGTTAGGTACACCGGGGAAGGCGTATTTAGAAGCACCAGTTGAGTACGTTTAGTCAACTTTTATCATTGTGTGTAACTGTATATATTTTATCCGTTTTAAGTATCATATGGCTCAGAAACCATATAAATGCTTTTACAGTATTATTTCATAATACTCCTTTTACTGTACGCACTTTACTTCATAACAAGTATCGCAATTGTGGCAATTCATTTCTCTTGCATGAGAAAGAAGACTGCTGAATAAATAACAACTTTTATTGAAAACGCCCGTCTCTCTATTTCTCTGCACTCTGTTGAAACTAAGCATGCATGATTGACTGAGTGAAATAGCTATCTATTGTTTTCACACGACTCTGGAGATATACTCCTTATTCTGGAGGGAGCAAAGTTGTCATGTTTATGCGGTTGTCAGAAGCTAATCCCTTCTTGTCTAATCAGGGAAGTTAACTCCTCCCTGATCATTCGAGAAAGTTTCTAGTGACCTCTGAGCTAGCTGGCATACCTAATTAAGTCTAACATATTCAGTAGAGACCTAGTCGACCTCAGTCCTACGTCTAAACTGCCGTTTATGTTATTCCAATGCGCAGCGCCTATTGGGAATATAGGAACTACACTACATGGCGCCCAACGTTTGGTAAGGCGATAATCTAACGCAAGATACTAGAGTAACTCAGTCGTGCTTTTTCACACAGACCCCTTTTTCCCGTAAAAACTCCAATAAACGTCTGGAGTGGGTGAAAGGTTAATATCCGCCGAAACTTAGTAGGAAGAGATTGCTATGTATTAGTTTTCGGTTTATTCAACGTTGAAGAATATAGTGTTCCAAAATATTGTGCACCTAATCTTTGTTTCCTCAAAACTTGCTCTGCAAACTTTCTGTCAGTAAAAATGTCAGACAGTGAGGACGAAAACGAGAGAGTTAGACTAGCAGCTGAACTCTTAGCGGATGACACAACTGTTCAAAATAACGACCCGGATACAATAATCATCCCGGTCAATATGAGGAAAACCATAACTATAAAACTTATAGAAAATGGAGTAACATCAAGAGGTGGTACAGTCGTATTTGTGGTAGAGGCACATGAGTTTTGGCAGACAGAGGTATTCTATTCCTGGATAAATTTTTCAGCAGCACATACTCTAACACATGAGTTCCACTACTACAAAATAGCGGAAGCTCCAGAGGAATACTCTCCTTTCGAGGAAGTTGAAATTCCACTAACATACCAAGAGTACCTGCTCTGGTTTAATGGCGCCCTAAAACATCAAAATCACATTACCAGGCCAGGTCCACTAGGTAGACCAGGAGCCACATGGCCGGTTCTAGCCAGTTACACACCACACCCCGACATTGAAACAATGTCAGACAAAGAACTTTTAGTTCAGTTAAAACAAGTAATTAAAATACATAGACAATTAGTCCAATATGTCATGCGGACTTCAACAGCCCAACCTGCAATTAAAATTCCATAAAATATCCCTCAACAGGGGAACACAAATAAAATTACACCACAGAATATACAATCATGTCTTGGTAAAACACCCGCAAAACGGGAACAAATTCCATTCTGGTTAGCTCAAAAAATCACTCAAATAGAGGCAGTATTTCCAGATACTACCCCTCACGAAAAACACAGAATTCTGACTATCTGTCTCCAACTGGGATCGCACCGCATGTGGAGGACTGTGACACTTGGGGCACAGTCTTTGCTTCTATCTACACAAAAACACATGGTGTTCCGTCTATGGCGGTTATACTAGATGTACTAAGACAGATTCAAAATGAATACGGTCCAGAACCTGCTTTAATTCTGGGTATGAAATTACTGAAAGATTTTATGCAGGTCTCGGCTATATTATTAGCCAACATAAAAGGAGAAGCAGCATGTGTGGCGATCCGCCAAAAATTGAAAGAGATAGATATAGCAGACCAACCTTTTGAACTTGCTAAAATAATTGAAAAATAGTACGAAGAATTAGGTAGAGATAGCTTGGGTGGTAAACCAGTAAAACCCCAACTCATTGAAAATCCTGAAAAGACTTTTATTAAAAATAATCTCAATTCTCAAAAGAAGAAGTGGGAGGGTAATAAACAAACCTCTCCCAGAGAAAAACAGTTTCAGTCCAGAGGAAGGTCTCCCCAACGAAGAAATAGATCTCCAGAAGGTGGGGGCAAGTCTCCACAACGGGAGCCCTCTGAAAAAAGATACAACCTTAGAAATAGGGACAATTTGAAAAAACCTGACAGATATCAAGATATTGATACACGTCCCTCTCGATCTTTTCAGACTTCCTCAAAGAAATCGGATAGAAGAGGACGGTCAGAACATAAAGAAGAGCACCTCAAGTCCAAAGACAAGGAACCTGCTCATCAAAGTAAAAAAAAGAAAAAATTCCCAGAAAGAAGGTAACCAGTATTAAAATAAAACATGCCCAGAATCCTGAGGACACAACTGAAAAACGGAGAGTGGGCCCAGACAATGCTAGACAGCGCAGCAGAAGTGACCATAGCTCGCAAGATCCTGATGAATCTTCTGGAGACAGTGGACACGAATGAATACATTCAAGTGGAAACTGCAGACACTCGAGTGAGCGTGCCCCATAAACTATATGAAATAACATTAGGTATAGAGGGAGATAAAACTAGGAAAATAAAAGGTCTTTTTTGGGAGAATCTACCTAAAGGCTATGATATCCTTCTAGCAGAAAGGGACTGGCCACCAGAGTTTGTCAGGGAGTGCTCACATGGCGAAGAAATGATTATGCCTGCCTTCTCAAATCACATTCCAATTCATAAAAAATACACATTTGCTAGAAAATGGGCAGTGGCCCAAGCCCCTGCATTATATAAAAATCATGTAGGATGGGATGAGGATTCCCTTCACCATAGAATCCAGTTAAAAAATCAACCCACTGCACAGAGGCAGTATCCTGTTAAGCAAGAAGCTAAAAACAAGTAAGAGAAATTTTAGATCAACTTGAATATCAGGGGGTGATTGAAACATGCACCTCACAAATGAACAATCCTTTGTTTCCTGTCTCCAAGCCAGATGATTCATATCGTCTAGTTTTGGACTACAGACACCTAAACTCCTGCTGTAAAACATTTGCGGTACAAAACTCACACAGTGCAGCACTAATGAATAACATCGTGCGCAAGAAATATAAAACAACATTAGATACCTCAAATGGTTTCTTCTGTCAAAACATAGCACCTGAAAGCAGATATTTAACCTCTTTCTCCAGCATGGGGACTCAGAAACAATTTTGTCGTCTCCCACAGGGATTCAAGAATAGCCCAGGATTATTTTCAGCCAGGGTAACAGAGTTATTACAAATATATGATGATGAGGCATTATCTTATGTCGATGACATCTATCTTACAGACGATGACCTGGAGACTCACTTGAAAAGAGTGAACACTATAATACTTGGGTTCGCAGCTGAAGGGTACAAATTCAACTTTAAAAAATCACGAATTGCCTATCTAACTGTCCTATTTTTAGGATATGAATTATCAAGTGAAGGCAAAAGCCTAGCAGACAACTTCTTAGAGAAGTGTGCTGTACTCCAAGCTCCAAAAACGCTGAAAAACTTACAATCAATACTAGGTTTCCTGAATTTCGGAAGAACATACATCTAAATTATGCAGAGAGTGTTAAACCTCTCTACGAACTAATAAAACCGGATTTCAAACCAATTAATTGGAATCAAAAACATACAGAAATTTTAAGATCATTACAGACAGACATGTTAACTAAAACAAAACTGCAAACACGCGCAAACGAACGCAACCTTGTAATCCAAGTCATCCCAGGAAGATGCGGATTCACATACCAGACCTCTAATGAGGGAGAAATGGTACCAATAGCTTACAAAACACATTTGTACACACATGCTGAAATGAAAACCAGTTCTACCTACTGTAGCAAAAGAAAGAGCCTTAGCCCAAGGGAAAAGGATATCTGTTTTAACAGTAGTATCAGCCCTTGAGGCAGTAACAAGACCAGGCATTCCAAATGCTATAGCTCTAGATCTAAAATGGATACAACGGGAAAATTCTCTTGCTACAGAAGACGTGAAACACGCTTTTGATCCGAAGATGAAAAAACTAGAAAATCTCGAATACGAACATGAATGCCCTCTGGCAATCGAAATTCTGCCTCTAGAACAGTACACCTGTGTAATCTACACGGACAGATTTGCACAACACTATGTTGTGGAAAAACAAATTTACAATGCTGCGTGCGCCATTGTTAAAGGTCGCTGGTGCTTAGGTAAATTCAGACCGATGGTCACTAAAACAGAATCACTCAGAAACTGTACAGCTCAGCGAGCTGAAATAAGATCTTTAAAGATGGCGCTTGAAAATGACGATCGCGAATTCCCGACACTAATAGTGTGCGATTCGCATTACTGCGTCCGGTCTTACAATAATTCCATGCAGACCTGGATAAAAAACGGTTACAAAGATGAGACAGGTGCCACAATAAAGCATAAAAAACTTTTGGAATAAGTAGTTCTTTTGCAGAAAGAACTACAAAAGACTCACGTGATACATACGCAGAGTCTTCATCGTGATGGCGTTCACGTTGCAGGGAATTCATTGGCTGACAGAGCCACAGCGGCAGCTGATCACTCGGCTTCCGTAGCTACAAAAAAGCGTACGAAAAAACAAATAGATGGCGAAACACTGCATGCAGTAAAAGCCTCAATGGAAGGCAATTATGCGGCGTTACCTCTAAACTATCCACTCGGAAATACATACATAATTGATGCGAACTCCGTTCCGTTTGCTCATATCCCTGGAGTGGGGAATAGAGTAATTTCAAACATGAACCAGAGAGTCTTCTTTATACAAGAAGCACACATGGGATTGGGTCTGAGGCACCAAGAGATCCTGAAATCGCTAATAGAATTACAATCAAAATACTGGTGGCCGGGGATGAGCGTGCAAATTTATAACTTTGCAATGAATTGTCAGGACTGCAACAGAGATCGCAGTTGTGAACCGGACGAGACACCTGCCCAGACACCACTATTAGGCAGCATCAGGCTATCTATGCGCAGACATCCAGACGGAAAAATGCGATCCCATAATTATTAAGACAAGATTCATTTGGATGTGGCCCCAGCGCTCGGCTTGCGCCAGAACTGTTATAAAAGATTTGCGAGTCTTTATCGGAACATACGCAATTGGCGTGCTACATTCTGACCAGGGTCCTGCGTTTAGCTCTCGGGCTTACAAGGAGGCCATGGCCAGCATGGGTATTGCATTGCGGTATTCTAGTCCATTCCATCCCGAGGGAAATGCGGTAGTGGAGAGAAAAAACTGTGACATAAAGCAATCTATAACAGCGAGGGTATTAGGTTCTGGTGACGGGTTGGTCAAACATCTAATAAGTGTCCAACGTAGTCTTAATAACATGCCAAGAAATTCTCTAGGAGGTATCAGTCCGTACAAACTTTTATTTGGTACTAGAATGATCATCCAGGATTTGGATTGTCAGACTTCAGTGGTGAAACAAAAAACCTTTGATATCAACACCACCACCCTACTGGACAACCTCGCCTACCTCGGTCTCAAGCAACTGGTGACCACCCCCACCCACCTCGCTCGACACACACTCGACGCCGTCTTTACATCCAGCAAGGACATCATCTTCAGCCACGCCACCGGACTCCACTGGACTGACCACAGCTGCATCCACTTCAGCTTCAGCAGAACCACGATCCACCACCACCAACAACAGGTTGCACGAAGAAGCTGGAACAAGATCACAGCCGACCAGCTTGCCGCATCCCTGAGCCAGCACCCTCCCGCCAGCTCAGCGAACCCCAGCCAGGCCGCCGACAACCTCACGAAGTGGATCAGCAGCTGCGCGGACGACCTCGCCCCTCTGAGGACCCCGCCCAGCAGACCCGGCAGCAAGAAGGCCCCATGGTTCACCGAAGAACTTAAAAGCTCCAAGAAAAACTGCCGAACCCTCGAGAAAGCGTGGAGAAGAGACCCTACACCAGACAACATGTCCACCCTCAAGCTCGCCACCCGAAAGCACCATCAACTGATCCACGCCACCAAGAAAACAGCATTCAAGGAGCGGCTGGACAACAACGCACACAACAGCAAGGAACTCTTCAACATCGTGAAAGAGCTCTCCAACCCTAACGCCGGAAACAACGACATCACACCATCACAAGACCTCTGCAACTCCCTCGCCTCCTACTTCCACAACAAGATCGTGGACAAACACAACAGCTTCAGCACACAACCAACGCTCCCCACGACCGCACCAACGCCCCCACCACCACCCTCAGCGCCTGGACCCCAATCAGCACCGAAGACACCATCCACACGATGAACTCCATCCACTCCGGATCTCCGACCGACCCCTGCCCTCACCACGTCTTCAACAAGGCCGACGCCGTCATCGCACCCCACCTACGGGACATCATCAACACCTCCTTCGACACCGCCACCTTCCCTGAGAGCTGGAAGCACGCCGAACTCAGCGCTCTACTAAAGAAACCAACAGCGGACCCCACCGAACTCAAAAACTACCGCCCCATCTCGCTCCTCCTGTTTCCAGCCAAAGTCATCGAGAAGACAGTCAACAAGCAACTGGCCACCTTCCTCGAGACGAATGGATCCCTCGACCCTTCACAGTCGGGCTTCAGGGCCAACCACAGCACCGAGACCGCCCTCATCGCTGCCACCGATGACATCCGAGCCCTGCTCGACAACGGAGAAACAGCGGCCCTCATCCTCCTAGACCTCTCCGCAGCATTCGACACTGTCTGCCACCGCACCCTTGTGCAGCGCCTCAGCAACGTCGGAATCCAGGAGAAGGCACTAGAGTGGATCATCTCCTTCCTCGCAGGAAGGACACAGAGAGTCCGCCTACCCCCGTTCAGGTCAGAAGCCACCGAAGTCATCTGCGGCGTTCCCCAGGGCTCCTCGCTCAGCCCCACCCTCTTCAATGTCTACATGAGCCCCCTCGCGGCCATCGCATGCCAAAACAACCTCAACATCATCTCCTACGCCGACGACACACAGCTGATCCTCTCCCTCACCAACGACCCCGCCACCGCCAGAGCCAACCTACACGAAGGGATGAAAGACGTAGCCGAGTGGATGACGACCAGCCGCCTGAAACTGAACTCTGACAAGACGGAAGTCCTCATCCTGGGCTCCTCACCCTCCGCCTGGGACGACTCCTGGTGGCCCCCCGCCCTGGGCACCGCACCCAAACCGACAGACCACGCACGCAACCTGGGCTTCATCCTGGACTCCTCCCTCTCCATGACCAGACAAGTCAATGCCGTCTCCTCGTCCTGTTTCAACATCCTGCGCATGCTACGTAAGATCTTCCGGTGGATCCCCACCGAGACCAGGAAGACGGTCACCCAGGCCCTCGTCACCAGCCGGCTGGACTACGGCAACGCCCTCTACGCCGGAACAACCGCCAAGCTCCAGAAGAGACTCCAGCGAATCCAGAACGCCTCAGCGAGACTCATCCTCGACCTCCCCCGACACAGCCACATCTCCGGACACCTGAGAGACCTGCACTGGCTCCCGGTCAACAAGAGAATCACCTTCCGCCTCCTCACCCACGCACTCAAAGCCCTTCACGACCAAGGCCCGAGTTACCTCAACAGCCGCCTCAACTTCTACGCTCCCACAAGCCAGCTTCCATCGACCAGCCACGCCCTCGCCGCCGTCCCCCGCATCCGAAGAGCCACAACAGGAGGAAGGTCCTTCTCCCACCTGGCCGCCAAGACCTGGAACTCCCTCCCGACCCACCTCCGCCTGACCCAAGACCACCCCGCCTTCAGGAAGCAGCTCAAGACCTGGCTGTTCGAGCAGTAACGGACCCCCCCCCCAAGCGCCTTGAGACCCTCCGGGTGAGTAGTGCGCGATATAAATGTCTTTGATTGATTGATTGATTGATTGAAAGATCGTTTGGCTGTTTTACAGGACTTACATGAAACAAAAAAAAGTCTAAGTAACGAAAAGCTAAAGCCAACGACCACTGAAGAAAAACCACCTGTCCCAGCAAGACCTGTCTGGATTCCAAAGATTGGGGATCTGGTCAGAGAAAAGATCGCAGTTAAGAAGGAATTTGGGCCTTCTTACAGAACAGCAGTACCTGTCTTAGCTGTCAGCGGAACAAGATCAGTAGTACTACCGCCCCTTGCTGGAAAAAAGGAGAACCGAGTTGTATCAATCAACTTGGTGAAACCATGTGGCCGATAATAAGTAGTAGGCCCAGGTGACTCCCAAGAAATAGCAGAAGACCAAATCTTGCTACAACCCAAGAGGTTCAAACTCAGAGACTAATCACATTTGATAAACCTTCAGTGAATAATAAAGGACTATGCAACAAAGCCATGGAACTTGTACCTCTTGATACCCAAATCACAACAGTTCGTCAAGAAACACCTGTCTAAAACGACGTAGCCTCGGACTATACAAATGTAACAAAAGAAAATCCAAAGATCAATGGAAATCCGGAAGCAATTCCACCAATTGAAAGAACTGCATCTGGCTACTTTATCAACTTTGATGACTTTTCTGATGATCCAAGTGAACATGAAGACAAGCCAGCAAACAAAACTTTCAAAAGGAAAATTACAGAGCTCTTTCATCAACTCAGAGAAACATATCTAACTTCACCATGTATTAAATTATGGATTGTGTTAGGTGTACGTTTCATACTTCTGTGGCTCATCTTGATTTTAAGTTTGGGTAGATTTATTGATGGAAAATATAGTACAATGGACACAGCAAGTCAGAACATCAACTTGGTCCTGAAACCAAACAGATCCTCTCACATCGAAAAAAGAGAACTATCATCAGTGAACATCACAGCCATCCCTATACCTGGTGGTATAGCATAAGACAAAACATGACTATGAAATCTATGGCCCGGTTGAGCTCTTGAAATATCCACACCAATTTAAGATCTCCTTAAGTGACTTTGTATCACCTGGTACTTTCTCTGATGATTGGGACTTTGAAAATATTAATAATATGATGTCAGATATAGAAATGGCAGCAAAATTTACAGAACATGAATATTTACAGGGTTCGTCGAATTATGAGGAAATGTATTGTTACAATCACTTTGGGCATCAATATCTGCATACATCTGCAAATCCTAGAAATGTTTTCAGTTATAATCAATGGGAACATTGTCCAACTCCGCCAAAAGGCAGTTTAAAAACATTTTATGAGAAATTTCCATACTTCTCAGGGTTTAATTACACTAATCCAGACACGTTTTATTTCAAAATGTTTAATAAGACAGGAGTGAAAAACATGTTGGCAAATACTAAACTGATTTATTCTGAAAAATTTTATGAAAAAATGTCTACATTTGGTTTTGAATTTTTGGAAACACAACATTGAGACAAAAAACATCTGGGGTACAAAAGAGTGGCAGGTACAAGGTGGTACAAGGTCTAAAATCATTGTTTAGAACCTGCATGATCCCAGAACAAATAATGTTCCTGAATGACACCATTCAACAGACAACCTGTCTTGGTCTAGCCAAGATAAAAGATTTAAACAACTCGTCTATACAAAAGCCTATGCCTGATAGAAACACCACTACAGATGAGGGGTTAGACGTGTCCTATATTTTAAAACAAAACAGAACAATTCCTGATTGGAACAAATGGTTGATCTGGCCCACAGCCACTAATAACTGTCAAGATAGATTCCTGAACAAAATACAGGGGTTCAAACAGAACAGGCCAGACCCGAGATATTCCCAGAGACAACATCCAGGGATAGTTACAAATTACAGTGTAGGAAAACTATGCCTTGATTGGCTACAAAGATCCACACTTCCCAAAATTAGGCAAAACTTAACTTTACTTAAAGAAGGTGCTGACTTGCGAGATTTCATAATGGGACCTCACAAACAGCGTCAAAAACGTTTCATATACGCCGGTATATACGCAGCTTACAATGAAGCTTGGAAAGTAACACAAATTGAAACTGCAGAAAAAATACGAGAAATTGATCGTATTAATTTAGAAAAATCACTTTCTGTAGTGGACAATGGGTTAAAGACTCTGTCCTCCAGAATGTATTCACTGGACAGCATTGTATCATCTGCTATTGATATAATAGAACAGGATATGCTAATGTTACAACATGGTCAATCTCAATTACGTTCTATTGCACAGCTAGGCTGGACGTTACAAAACCTCCGTTCAGGCTACGTGCCATGGCGTTTAATCAACATAACGTCATTATTTTCTATCTTTAACCTTACTGATAGACAAATCTCGTTGGCACAAAAAGGAGCAGACTATACGGTGCTGAGCATTGAAAGACTAGAAAGATTACCATTCACAATGTCAGAAAGACCTGTCATTGAACGGATAATACATGGCACCATTACAATCCCGATAACAACTTTTCAGTTTCAATACTGCCAAAAATATATACCGGCAGGCCTGTATGAAAGGATGGGTAAAGGATACATCAAATCAACCTGGAATTTACCTTTTACACATTGATGTTATAGTGAAGGGAAAAAAGAGGTATTTCTTAGTGGTAACAATTGTAAAAAATCACTAAGTGGTACACTTCTGTGTCAAGGTATTAACTTGCATGGAGCCTGCAAAGGTTCATCAAACAACCTTTCATGTCATCTGCACGGCACCCCTGCTACACAGATAGAGCCCTTTTTCAGACAACTTTCCAACGGTAGCTACGTTATATTAAGTGACCACAGCTGTTGAGGTATGATGTCAGGAAAAGCCTATCTCGTGAGCGTTACTTCCAGGGTCATTTGTTGTATGCAAGTATTGTATCCAAACAGCAATCCAGACATGGAGGCAGCAATATGGCCTTCTGTGAATATCTCTTCTATTCGAATTGATACTTTAAGCAGAATGAAGTCTATTCTTTTACAAAAAACTGTGCCTTTAACCTCGTCCAAAGAAACGTATGACCTGCAAGTTGCAAGGACAGCGGCAGAGATACATACCATATTATCAACAAATTGCCCTGTGCATTTCGTAGAAATGTTAAGCCAAATCTTAAACATGTCAGATACCAGTGGCATCGCACATGTATTTAAAACAATTTTTTCGGGACTGTTAGCACCCTTTGAAACAGTTCTGGGCATCTTCCCGAATTTTGTGCATTCTCTTTTCGGCGGCCTGCCTCTTATTTTGGGACTTGTAGCAGGAATTTTATGTTTGTTCCTTCTGCTCCGATATGGCAAGCCAAGTCACAGACAAAACTCAGGCTACGATGGAAGAAACGATCCTAGCAATACGATACCAAGACCGTATCACTAAGGTCCTCGGATTGGCCCGGCTAAGAGATCTGAATACTACCTGGTTTCTTTAGTTCAGACCAATTTGGCAAAATTGCATCTTACCTGTGCTTCGATGTCTGCTATGCGGAGAAGAATGTGTGTTGGACGTCTGTCTTACACTACCATCAGCAGTACCGATGGATATCGATGCTTTGCTTTGTCCGGTAACGACTCATGCAACGTGTTGTCCCCAGCGGCTACCAATTCTGATGACGGCATTCGTTGAGACTTCACCATTACGATTAGGTGGCGGTGAAGTACGAGATGAAAGCGGCACCACACAGGTACAACCTTCTGTGAACATTGCTGATCTAGACACCGACGATGGCAATGCATCGCATATATGCACTATTTCTGATTTTTCAGCGTTGGCCCAACTTTCACCTACTGTTGTAGACGAATTCTTTGATGGCCTATCTGAGGTAATGTTCTCTCCTAACAACTAGAAAAATATGTGAAATAGCGAGCACACAGCGAACCCTGAACTCTGAATTCGGCCTTCAGTTTTTATAAACAACACTACTGAAAACATTTGGAACAATTTTTTCCCATGAAAGCAGAATTATTTTTTCCCAATTTCCAAAATATTTACTTTTTTTGGCACATGATACTCTGCTTAAAGTAGAACTATTCTTAGAGAACAGAACTTCTATTTTTAGAGACAATATTTTGAATCAGCCTTTAGCACATGTACAATCTTGTATGAATATGTGATGAAATGGTCTCAACCTCTTTTTTTCTGTATTAAGAGCCATTTCATGAATGTAATTTTCGTGATTCATTCAGTCAACATTTGAAATGTACAAAAAATCTTATCTGAATGATACCACTGCTTGAAAGCGTACAGTATAATACTCATTTTTGTGTATCTATACCATTTCAAATGCAATTTAATGTATTTTGGGGTGGGCTGGAAAACACATGCATACCTATAAGTTTATATATTGCTTAGTATTTAGTAATGATGGACATTATACGTGGAGTGGGTGATATGAATGTATCTAGGACCCTAATTAAATATTCCCGATGTATGCCCTTATGTGGTTATAACAAATCATATCTTTATAAAGGCATAAGAATCATATCCATATTAAGTAATTGCCAATGCAGTCCAAATACGGCAAGGCTACTTCCTTAAGACTCCTAGAAAGTACAACGCGTTCTTTAAACAAACCAAACCTCCAGCAGCCCGGGAATTCCCCTTGCTTTTGTTTTGATTTGTCCTAGAACTCCTGCGAGTCCTGAAAGAACTGCCAGTTCTTAGTGACAGTTCTTAGTGATGTCTTATGTCCAACCTTACGTCAAACTCGGCACCTTCCAGGTATAAATATACCAGCATTTGCCTTAAGCAACACACGGTTGTTTGGAGCAGAGCGGCTATCTACTTACCCGAAGCCCAGCCGATGCGAGTGCCGAAGGAAGCCGTCCCTCCCATTTGACGCACTGAGAAAGACGCTATATTTTCTCCTGCCGAGAAAATCCAGCTCCAGTGTTTCCAGTCACCCTTGCGGGTTACTGGGAGATCGAGTCCTGAGAACGAGATACAAGACCTCCTTCATTCTAAAACCAAGGTACGGAGCTGATTAGATCCTTAGAGAATTCTTGGTTCAGAATCTTGGCAAAACTAACTTAACTTAAACAGCAGCTCATGTACTTCTTCCCATGTACTAGGCTTAGGTTAGGTACACCGGGGTAGGCGTATTTAGAAGCACCAGTTGAGTATGTTTAGTCAACTTTTATCATTGTATGTAACTGTATATATTTTATCCGTTTTAAGTATCATATGGCTCAGAAACCATATAAATGCTTTTACAGTATTATTACATAATATTCCTTTTACTGTACGCACTTTACTTTATGATAAGTATTGCAATTGTGGCAATTCATTTCTCTTGCATGAGAAAGAAGACTGCTCAATAAATAACAACTTTTGTTGAAAACGCCCGTCTCTCTATTTCTCTGCACTCTGGTGAAACTAAGCATGCACGATTGACTGAGTGAAATAGCTATTTATTGTTTTCACACGACTTCGGAGATATACTTCTTATTCTGGAGGGAGCAAAGTTGTCATGTTTATGCGGTTGTCAGAAGCTAATCCCTTCTTGTCTAATCAGGGAAGTTAACTTCTCCCTGTTCATTCGATAAAGATTCTAGTGACCTCTGAGCTAGCTGGCATACCTAATTAAGTCTAACATATTCAGTAGAGACCTAGTCGACCTCAGTCCTACGTCTAAACTGCTGTTTATGTTATTCCAATGCGCAGAGCCTATTGGGAATATAGGAACTAAACTACACCTCAGCTATGTAGCAGTTTACTTTATTTTATTTTGGAGTGGTTTTCATGAAGCTCTATTTGTTTAGGCCCACTGAGTCATCACAATTTGGAAAATACACCCATTTATGCCAGATTCTCTTTTCCCAATAAAATGCTTAATCATCTGTGTCAGTGTCTATATAGCCTGTGACAGGTCAATTTACAGTAAATGTGAAACACTACTGATAACCAATTCATCGTCAATGAATCTCAGATTAACAAACTGGTTCGCAAAGAAAATAGTTTCACAAATATATCAAATCATGCTCCAAGGTGGATCTGATTTAAGTAACCTGGCTAAAATAAGGATTTGACTATGTGGTGGAGCCATTTAACTCAAAATGACAGCTAGAGACATAAGCCTTTATGTGTCAGTGCTATTCCTTATAGACGAAGAACGAGTAAAACCCTCTGATACATCAGGCTCACAATGCCCTTTAGGGATCTTCGTACAAAAAATGCATGCCATGTGCCTTTGCTCTTTACAAGGTCCTTCTCAAATGTCCAGTCGTCCTCTGGTTCATAGCGCCTTGTGAACAATCACTAATGGCTGCATCCAGTTGAGCGTTTAGAGCCTCCAAACTTACTAGTGAAGATTTATTTCCATAAAATTGATTGGCTTGGGTTCATCACCTGTTTTGGCCCTCGAGGACTGTCATCCAGCACTGAGTCTTGTTGAACAAGTTCTCTGGGAAGCATTTGACTCGTACTGTAAAACATCATCCTG
The DNA here is from genome assembly GCF_964263255.1 of Lissotriton vulgaris. Lineage (NCBI taxonomy): Eukaryota > Metazoa > Chordata > Amphibia > Caudata > Salamandridae > Lissotriton > Lissotriton vulgaris. The sequence continues at coordinate 657,019,461 of NC_141694.1, read as the reverse complement.
TGTTTTATAATCATCATAGTGTTCATGAGTACCACTCAAAAAACCGAGGGCCTTATTTATGAGAAGTGTTGCATCGCTGCGACAAAGCTGCGACTCAACACTTCTCAGTGCACTCTCCTTGTGACACCATTGATGCGTCATATTTACTGTATGATACATCATGTCGCAAGGAATGAGGGATACGTCAGTATTACTGACGTATCTGTCTGTGCAAAACTGACGCATTGCTGGAATTGAGTTGGAAGCGTGATGCAACTCCAACAATGCAGGGGGAGGGCTATGATTATAGCACTGCGTCACCCTTATGCCTGCTATGAGGTAGGCGAAAGGATTTGATGCCGTGGCCTCCTAGAAGTGGTGCACTGAAATCTTATTGATTTCAATGCGCTACTTCTATGAGGTTTTGATGCGGGGGATCGCCCACCCTGCATACATTATACCTGATGCAGGAAAAATGTAGCTCAGGGCTTTATGAAGTGACACATCTGCCGAGATGCGTCACTTCATTAACATGGAGCAACATAGTGCATTATTTATGTTGTGCAGCATCACAAAAGTGATGCAACTATGGCCCTGAAATCAACAGACTTGCGATCTATTCGCCACACCACGCTGCTATCTTCCTCTTGCCTGAACTGATTTTAAAATTGAGAAACATTTAAAAATGGAAGTTCTTAATTCATCTTTGTGCCTAATTTTGAGGGAATTTTTATTTGGGTGTGTGTTCACTGGAGCGGAAGGGGAAATGGAACCCTGATCCATAGCGCAGACTCGACCGCCACCGCCATTTTTGGTAAACGGTGCGGTCTAGTTGTTCTCACGTCGTCCTCACGCTGCCCTACTTAACAGGGATGCTGCGTGAGCGCGCTAGTCCCTGAAATCAACAGACTTGCGATCTATTCGCCACTCCACGCTGCTATCTTTCTCTTGCCTGAACTGATTTTAAAATTGAGGGACATTTAAAAATTGAAGTTCTTAATTTATCTTTGTGCCTAATTTTGTGGAAATTTTTATTTGGGTGTGTGTTCACTGGAGCAGGAGGGGAAATCGAACCCTGATCCATAGCACAGTTTCGACCGCCACCGCCATTTTTGGTAGACGGTGCGGTCTGGTTGTTCTTACGTCGCCCTCACGCTGCCCTACTTAACTGGGACGCTGCGCGAGCGCGCTAGACCGTGAAATCAACAAACTTGCGATCTATTCGCCACACCACGCTGCTATCTTCCTCTTTCCTGAACTGATTTTAAAATTGAGAGACATTTAAAAATGGAAGTTCTTAATTTATCTTTGTGCCTAATTTTGTGGGAATTTTTATTTGGGTGTGTGTTCATCACTGGAGCAGGAGGGGAAATCGAACCCTGATCCATAATGCAGTTTCAGCTGCCACCGCCATTTTTGGTAGACGGTGCGGTCTAGTTGTTCTTACGTCACCCTCACGCTGCCCTACTTAACGGGGACGCTGCGCGAGCGCGCTAGACCCTGAAACTTATCATTTAGAGCCCCCTCAAAGCAGTTCTTTCCCGCCTAGTGGGCGGTGCTGGGGGTGGGGCTTCAGATTTAAATGCAACACGTCATGCGGGAGCGCAGCGGACAGGCGCAGCGGGTGCGCCAGCGGCACGCCGAAGCGGCGCCAAAGGCAAGCCCGTCTGCGCCCGTCCGCTCCCGGACGTGCCTAGGGGCCAGCCATACTGCCTGGATTTCCACCTATTCCGCGGCAACTCTCAAAGGCATGCACTCGATCTGTCTGATCCCTAGTAGTGATACGCTATCTCCATTGGTTAAACATGAAATATTTATAAAAAGGACCATCTTCCCTGAAATATCGACCTATACAGCACCTGCATGTATCCCACAGAACCAGGACATGTCAGGAATCAGGCCAGGCCTAACGGTCTACTATTTGAATACCCGCTCTCTTGTTAAGCATCAATTAGACATTCTTTCCCTGCTGCTCTCAGATAATCCCAATATTCTCCTGCTGACTGAGACATGGCTTACGGACGATTCAGGCCCTGATATGTTTGGCGGCCATTCCTAATAACTATTATATTATACATGCAGACTGCCCTTCTGACAAAGCAGGGGGTGTGTGGCAGCGATCATTCATAATGATTATAGGTTTTGCTCCCTGCCTAGCCTTTCTCTAAAGACACCGAAAAGATGGTAATAAAATTGGACTCCTCCCATGACTCCTTTGTCTGTGTACTCCTTTATAGGCCCCCTAATAAGTCACCCACTTTTCCTCTGGAACTTAGCGATCAGATAGCAAAACTTGCTACTGATCATGCCAAGGTACTACTTGTGGGAGACTTTAATTATTGGTACAAAGATTCCGATGAGGGACCACATTCGGCTGAAATGACGGATCTGCTCACGAACCTGAATTTTACTCAGCAAGTTTTGTGTCTACCCATCAGAAGGGACATATTCTAGACCAAGTCTGGATTAATGGAATGGTTACTGTACTCCAATCATTATACCCTGCACTTGGTCTGACCATCATTTTCTGAAATTTACTCTAATGTTCCTGTCAACTGAAAAACCTAGCACCATTGAAGGTGGTTCTGCTAGGAAATGGAATACCGCGAACAAGGAAGACTTTTTTCGCACCTTAGCCGACACTGCTCCTTGTGTTGGGACGAATATGGAGACGACAGAAACTAACATCTCAAACTGGTTAATGAATGCTAGTGATAAACATGCCCCCATTCCAAGACTAAAAACAGCTCGGCGTACCGATGCAATGAGATGGTTCTCTATTGAACTGAAAAATCAGAAACTGCAGGGGGCGTGTCCAAGATGGCGGCGTGATCGGACGCAGGTCTCCGAGGCTCCCTGCCCGATCCCACCTAAAAGCACTCATATGCATTGCCTGATCTCCCTAAAACACGGGAAAACATTAAGGGCGATAACGGAACGCAGCTGCGACTCCAAAATCCAATCGCCCGGTCTGCGCGCCTCGTGAGAGGCTTTAGATGCCAAGGATACCTGATCGCAGCCCTGTAATGGCGGCCGCTCCGAAGCAGTGATCGGCCCACACATCCACTGCCTCGACCTCCCTAGCAGCGGGACTGGTCGGTCGACTACGGAGCCTGACGGGTTGAGGCACATTCCTGTCTCCGCGACCCGGCCGGTGGTGTGGTGCGGACCGGCGGGAGTCGCAAAAATCGAGCCCCGGCTTTAGGCCTTCTACCCCAGCATTCATGGCCTATGGCGCTGCCCTGCCGGCGCGCCCCTGTAGAGTAGGAGCGGACCTCGTCGGCTACGGACTTTATAACCTCCCGCAGCGGACTGGACCTGAGAGGGTGCCCCGGACCGACCTGGCACGACCAAGGCTACCTGATCGTGGCCCTGTGATGGCGGCCGCTCCGGAGCAGTGATCGGCCCAAACACCCACCGCCCGACCTCCCTAGTGGCGGGACTGGTCGGTCGGCTGCGAAGCCTGGCAGGTTGAGCCTCCGCCGCTGACACCGGAGCTGTGGTCCAGATTGAAGCACATTCCTGTCTCCGCGACCCGGCCGGTGGTGAGGTGCGGACCGGCCGGGAGTCGCATAAATTGAGGCCCCGGCTTTGGGCCTTCTAACCCAGCGTTCACGGCCTTTGGCATGGCCCTGCCAGCGCACCCCTACAACGCAGGAGCGGACGTCACCGGCTACGGACCATGCGGCAACACCCTCACACAGCGGACCGGACCTGAGAGGGTGCCCCGGACCGACCTGGCACGACCCTGAGGCCGACGGGGAGGACGGTGTTGCGGTGACCCCCGTGGTCTCCCCGGGATCGGAGAACAATCGGAGGGGGTGCTGAGCAGAGCCGGAGGGCCGGAGCCACAGCGGAGAGCCACCCTCAAGCCAGCTAAACACAGAAGGTGAGGAGAGTGGAGGTGGGCACCACAGCAAAGGCTCGGGGGGCACAATCGAGCTCCCGGTGGGGTGGCTGACCGGAGGGGCCTGCGGGCGGGGCTGCACTTGCGCCTGAGAAGCGGGACTGTGCACATTCCTGTTGGAACTATTGAAGTCTGAGCTCACTTGCCTTTGCCGAGCTGCGCTTGCCGAGGACTCGACGGGGGAGAATTGCGGCCGCTTAGAGTGGGGGGCCGTTCTCGCTTCACACCTGGCCGGCTGTGGCTGCTGCCCTCTTTGGATGCCAGTGCGGCCCCTGGGGAATCGACCTCTGTATGCCCGCCCCCGGTGCAGCTGACCCTGCTACCACACCGCTGGCCACTAAGCGGTACCTGCTCTGTAGACATTGACCTCGGCAAAGCCAAAAGAAGCGAGGTGAGACCTGACGGCTGCGCGGCGGCGGTCCGCCCTTGTCCGCTGCTGCGACCCTGGGCGGAGTGGAGGGTGAGCAGACCCCGTGAGCACGATTCACCCTTAACCTTAACACACCGGACTTGAACATTTGCCTCCGGCCCCTGAGGCTCATCACCCATCAGGCGGGGCTAGTCACAACATAGCGGGACAGAGAGGAAAGAAGGGGCCCCAGACACTCCCCGAACTGCTGGCCAAGACTCAGCCCAAGCCCGGTAAAGACCCACCCTCCCCGGTGGCCACGAAATCTTCGCCAGCGCCGGTAGATGACCAGATACCCATCATCAGGTCGTTCCTGGAGACGTTGTTTAATTCCCTCAGGGACGGCTTCAAGTCCTTAAAGCAGGAAGTAGCGGGTGAGGTCCGAGAGCTTCGGAGGGACGTGGAGGGCCTAGGGGAAAGGGTGGTTGCCATTGAAGAGGCGGACCAAACCAGAAGCAATGAAATCGTACAGCTCCAACAGGAAGTCCTGCGACTCACAGACCAGCAGCTGGACCTTCAGGCCCACGCAGAAGACCTTGAAAACCGTTCTCGTCGTAACAACATACGAGTCCGGGGGGTCCCTCAGAAAGTAGAGGGGACTGATGTCACGGGGTACCTGCAAGCCCTGTTCAGGACCATTTTGGGGGAGCCGGCAGACTTTGACATCCATATCGACAGAGCGCATAGGGTTGGGCTACCTCGGCGCGCCTCTGCTCCGCCACCGGACATCTTGGCCTTCCTCCCTGATTTCTCGCTAAAGGAACGGATTCTCCGGGAGGCCCGGCGAGCACAGCCCCTTCAATTTCAGGGTAACCCCATAGCCTTATATCAAGACCTGTCGACCATTACCCTGCAAAAGCATAAGGAATTTAAGAGGGCGACGGACTTCCTACGGCAATAAGAAATCCCCTACGCCTGGGGCCACCCGTTCAACTAATATTTAAATGGAACGGAAAGTTACACCTACTGCGATCACTTGAAGACGCTTGAATCCCCCTGGGACTTGACCAGGAGGATGATGAACCCACGCCGAGAGCATCACAAGGGCCATCCGGGGGGGTTTGCAGACGGTGGGCCGCAGGCGGTCCCCTTCGCACTGCTTGAAACCAGACGCCTCTGTCATCACACAGGAACGAGCAATAGATGTGGCGGTGGTGGCCAAAGAGACCTCTTCCTCTGAATGATCGATACTCTTGTTAGGGAGATCACTTACAGCACACACTTTACCTGTGTGATGGGGGGGGGTCGGGTGGGGGGCCGAAGTGGCCGCCACTGGATATGACCCGTGTAGGAAACATTACCACAGCCCTGTCTGGACCAACAGGACTGGGACTATACCTTCTCTTGGTTTGGGGATGGGGCGGCGGGAGTTGGGAGGGGGGATGTTCACTCAGATCTGAAACAATGGAGTTTGCAGTTGAATAAAGAGTTTGACAGTTGGGGTATTTTGGGTGGGGGCTGGGGCGGGATGGTGGGTGGGAACCAGTGTGCCAAAAGGGGATTGTTACCAGGGGAATTGCTATGTCTTGTATTCATCCTTCATTGCTTTGCCTAGCACTCTGCACGCTTTCGAATGTGCACATGCTCGCACGAAACATTTCACATACACTTTCCATGCAGTCCGGGATATCAGAGACTCGTCTCATACTGATTAGTTTGTCCCCCATTTGTCTGTCATGGGCATACTCCTCTACTCTGCGCTGCCCAGCTCACTTCTCTTCTCATGGCTGACCCCACTTTGAAGGTACTGACTCTTAATGTGAAAGGGCTAAATAATCCAATCAACAGGAGAGCAATAATTTCCTATTTAGAGAACTCCGGGGCCGACATTTGTTTATTACAGGAAACCCACCTTTTGCCCAAGGACTGGCACAGAATGCGCTTGCGCGCCTTCCCCCAACAATTCTTCTCCTCCCTTCCAACAAAAAAGGCAGGGTGGCCATCTTAGTATCCAAACAATTCCGGGGGAAAGTGAGGGATAAAGCGGGAGAAGTCATGTGTCGCCTTTTGGCCTACAACTTCCAGATAGGAGATAAGTGTCTTACAATAGGATCCATTTATGCCCCGAACACAGGACAAGAACCTTTTTCTGAAAAACGCGATCTCAGAGTCCCTTCAGTCATCCAACACGCTCCTACTCATCGGGGGGGACCTCAACTTAGTCATGGACACAAACAAGGACAGATCAGGGCATCGTTATGGGGATGCGGGCGCTATCACAACGGCAGGCGCAGAATGGTTGCGAGAGAGAGGCCTAGTGGATCTCTGGAGGGCCACACACCCTATTGCAACACAGTTCCCCTTCTACTCCCACGTACACCGTACCTACGCCAGGCTAGATCACTTCTTAGGATCATCCGAACTGCTCCCTACCCTCGACGAGGTCAGCATAGTACCTGCGGCACTCTCAAATCATGATGCAGTGGAGCTAACGCTTGTCATCCCTGCGTCCTCCCGTCCTCGGGGCTCATGGCGCCTCCCCGAAACCCTACTACAACGACCGGAAGTTAGCAAATGACTCCACAAATGCATCGTTGACTATTTGGCTATTAATGATACGCCGGAGATATCGCTGTCGGCCCTATGGGGGGCCCTGAAATCAGTCGTCCGCGGGGAACTCATAGCAGTCGCCGCTGCGGAGGCTTAAGACCGGAGAAAGAAAAGAGATGTACTCACCGCTCAGGTTGCTGAACTAGAGAGGGTACACAGCCGCACCGGGTCTGGACACAATTGAAAACCGCCAGGGCTCAACTGGCTAGCTTGGACACTGACAGAGCAGAATTTGCTGCACTTCGCCTTCGACACACATACTATGTCGGGGGTAACAGAACTGGCCGCCTGCTAGCCAGCGCCTTAAAAGCTAAAACCCAGGGCACGAAAATCTCTGGCCTTACAGATGATTCTGGAAACACCCTCGTTGAGGAGACCCAGATCGCGGAAGCATTTCGAACATATTATGCCTCACTATACAGTGCGGAAGCAGCACCTCTCGGGGACGCTGACACCTATTTGAACACGGCGGCTATAACCGAACTATCCCGGGATGGCGAGGACACTTTAGACGCCCCCATCCATTTGGAGGAAGTGATGGCGGCTATCTCCCGCCTCCGCCCGCTTAAATCTCCGGGGCCTGACGGCTTCTCTGCTGGTTTTTATAAAACTTTCAGCCACCTGCTCGCTCCTGTCCTTACCCGGCTCTTTAATTCCTTTGAGGGCCCGGGCTCCATCCCCCCTGATATGTTAGCGACTGAAGTGGTCGTGCTGCCTAAGCCGGCAAGAAACTCACACACTGCTCGGTGTTCCGACCAATCTCATTACTGAACCTAGATCTAAAACTTACTGGGGTCCTAGCAGCGTGCTTGGGCCCGCTCCTACATGGGATTTTGGAGCCTGACCAATCGGGCTTTGTGCCCAATCGCCAATGCAGTGATAACACCAAAAAGATGCTCCACTTGATAGATAAGGCAAACTTCCAGAACTCAAATGCTACATGGGTGGCTATCGACGCTGAGAAAGCGTTCGATCGTGTCGATTGGACATACCTACAACGGGTCCTGATACGCTTTATATTGGGCAATCGTTTCCCAGGCTCGGGTCCGTCTGGGCGGTCTTCGCTCGGACCCATTCGATATCCAGCGGGGCACGAGACAGGGTTGCCCCCTGTCCCCCCTTTTGTTTGCCCTCTATATAGAGCCCTTGGCACAAAAGATCCGGGATAACCCTGACATCAGAGGTATCACTTTCGGCCGGGAACCACACACAATCACCCTCTACGCGGATGACATCATAGTCGCTCTTGACCGTCCAGACCGTTCGGTACCCGCCTTTTTGAGGGAGATAGACTCCTTCGGGACCATCTCGGGCTTCCGAATCAACAGAGGGAAATCCCTGATATTACCAGTGGGCGAGAACGCCCACCCCAATAAGCTTGTTTCTACGTATGGGAGTGATCTTCAGCTAGCCACGCAGCTTCCATATTTGGGGATCACCCTCACTTCCTCGACGGAGTCGACGGTAGCTCTCAACTATAAGTCCCTTGCCACTCAGATTCGTGCGGATTTCACACTTTGGTCTAAACAACCCCTGTCCCTCTTGGGGAGAGTTGCTGCAGTGAAGATGTCGATCCTACCAAAAATTTTGTACGTCTTCCAGACCCTCCCGGTGGCGCCCCCGACAGGCACCATTGCAGAACTACAAGCAGCACTCCATCATTTCATCTGGGAGGGGAAACAAGCGTGCTTACATAAACAGATGGTACACAGGAGCATGGATGAGGGGGGCCTGGTAGTTCCTAATCTATTGCAATACTTCCAAGCTGCTCAACTCCGATATTTAGTGGAATGGTACAGGCCTGAATCAGAAAAGAGATGGCTCTTTCAGGACAGAGCTATGGCCCAGACGCCCCTCTGGAGAATCCCTTTCTTACCCCGAAAACACCGCCCGACCTATATCACTAATTCACCTATCACTCGCACCGTCATGAGGGTCTGGGATGCGGTAGCTGTCAGGAGGGGCCTTACTACCTTTCCCTCCCCATTCACTCCCATTCTAGACAACCCAGACTTCCCGCCGGGCAACGACCCCCGTGCCTTCTTGCAATGGCGTGGCACTGCATGTAAATGCTCTGGAGACCTCTTTGACACACGAGGCTTCCTCACCCTCTCAGACATCAAATTAGGATACGAGATCCCAGAACCTCACCTTTTTCAATATTTCCAACTCCGACACTGGCTCACCGACCCAGCCATCACTGCCCTGGTGGGTCGTCCACTGACCACTTTTGAGAAATGGCTGCTAACAAAAGAGACTGATCGGCATCTTATATCAGACATATATAAAATGGGGGCCTGGTAGTTCCTAATCTATTGCAATACTTCCAAGCTGCTCAACTCTGATATTTAGTGGAATGGTACAGGCCTGAATCAGAAAAGAGATGGCTCTTTCAGGACAGAGCTATGGCCCAGACGCCCCTCTGGAGAATCCCTTTCTTACCCCGAAAACACCGCCCGACCTATATCACTAATTCACCTATCACTCGCACCGTCATGAGGGTCTGGGATGCGGTAGCTGTCAGGAGGGGCCTTACTACCTTTCGCTCCCCATTCACTCCCATTCTAGACAACCCAGACTTCCCGCCGGGCAACGACCCCCGTGCCTTCTTGCAATGGCGTGGCACTGCATGTAAATGCGCTGGAGACCTCTTTGACACACGAGGCTTCCTCACCCTCTCAGACATCAAATTAGGATACGAGATCCCAGAACCTCACCTTTTTCAATATTTCCAACTCCGACACTGGCTCACCGACCCAGCCATCACTGCCCTGGTGGGTCGTCCACTGACCACTTTTGAGAAATGGCTGCTAACAAAAGAGACTGATCGGCATCTTATATCAGACATATATAAAATGCTTACACTCCCACCTGCTCTAGGCAAAACAGCGAGTCAGAAACGCTGGGAAGCTGAGTTGGGTAGAACACTGACACCTACAGAATGGAACCACATATATTACAGGGCCTCACACACCACACGTAACACAATGGGTAGAGAAGCAGCTATGAAATTAGCAATATATTGGCACCTTACGCCGGTCCGGCTCCATAGAGGAAACCTGGCCCGCAGCGACTTATGTTGGAGAGGATGCGGGGAACGTGGCACACTTACTCATATTCTTTGGGACTGCCGCGAGGTCCGGGGTTACTGGGACATGGTCCTGAATGACATAGACTCCACCTTCGACACCGAAATCCCGAGATTTCCTGCCTACACTATCCTAGGCCTGCCCAATGCACTCACTTTTCCCCTGAAATCTATTCGAGGTCGCCAAATGGGCATTGCCATGCAAGCGGCTACACAACACATCTTATCACTCTGGGGATCGATCAACAAGCCCACGCACGTGGGATGGCTACACAAAATCTGGTTCACCCTGGGGATGGAACGTATACAGGCCACCCTCACACACACCACGGATACATTCCAGAAAGTTTGGTGTCCGTTGATATCCCTTTTGTTCAAGGAGTTTAATGAAATAACTTGCCCCAAATACCTTCGACTACTGCGCCATACCGGAACTGCAATTGAAACTCAAGAGTCTCATGACTGACCGCACTATTCCCTATCTGACTATCAATGGAAGTGTTTCCCACACACGGCACACTGGTGGGGAGGGGGGGGGGAGGGGAAGGGATGGGAGGGTGGGGGGTTTTCTGTGTTTTGTTCTTCCAGTTTTGTTTTCCTACATTGCCTTTCATTCGCGTTTTTGGTATCGAAACGCTACTGCGGTATGTCCACCTCATTTTTTTCTTTGCAAGTCACAGAGAAGACGTGCCTGTCTGTCTCGCTCGCTTGGTTTACCTGATACAATTACATTGTAATATGATGCCTATCTCTGCTTTCAAAATCAATAAAATACATTTGAAATTAAAAATCAGAAGCTGCGGCTCCGTAAACTGGAGAGACATTGGCGATCGAAGTATTGCCCGGAAAGCAAAATCATATATTTAGCTGCCAGGAAAGAATATAAAAAAAATATCCTCACAGCTAAAGCTGCTTATTTTTCCACACGCATCATTAATTCTAATAATAACTCCAAAGAGATATTCAATATTGTCAATGAACTTTCTAATCCGGAGAGAATACTATTGAAGGCTTCTCCATCTCAGGAACTGTGTAATTCCCTTAATGATTATTTCATCGACAAAATTACTACTATTAAAAACAACATTCCCAAGCTTCCTCACATGTCTAGTCCCCCTGATCACTTTAAAAACAACAATACTTTAAGTCAATTCCCTAGTATTGACATTGAAACCTTTCAAAAGCTGTTAGTGAAGGTCGAATCAGGTGCTCCGTCCGATTGTTGCCCACCTCATATACTTAAAGATTGTCTTGTTGTCCTTCCTGGCCCGGTACTTGCTCTTTTGAATGAGTCCCTTACCTTGGGCAAAGTTCCTACGGCCTTTAAAAAGGATATAGTTGTTCCCCTATTAAAGAAACTCGGAGCCGATCCTACACTTCTATCTAACTATCGCCCAATCTCTTTGCTTCCTTTTTTTGCAAAGTTACTGGAGACCCATGTAGCCAATAGCCTCTCCAACTTTTTGGAGGACTCTAAATATCTTGAAGCCCATCAGGCAGGATTTCGGCCGGCCCATTCTACAGAACCTGTGATTGTGGCAGTGCTGGATACTCTCCGAGACCATGCTGATAAGGATTCCCCCGGGCATTAGTGCTTTTAGATCTATCTGCCGCTTTTGACACGGTCGACCATGCAACTCTGGTCGACCGCGTCGAACTGCGGGCGTCTGGGGCGTTGTAGCCTGTTGGCTTTCTTCTTTTTTGGAGGATGGGTCTCAGGCGCTCCGACAAGGGCCCTTCCTGGCTACCCCCATAAAATCACATGTGGAGTTCCGCAGGGATCAGCACTGTCCCCCCATTGATTTAATATCTATATTTCCCCTCTGATTCGATCTTTGAAGGAAAGAAATGTGACAGTTTTTAATTATTCAGATGACCTACAGCTGGTCTTCAAGATAGATCGCTCCAACCGCTCTGTGGCAGACTTTCAGGGAACAATGTTACACATACAACAGTGGATGGACTATAACCACTTGAAACTGAACCCGGGTAAGCCAGAGCTTGTTCTGACAGAGCTTGTTCTCACCGGGGACAGCCATAAATTCTGGGGTCCACATTACTGGCCTGCTGAGCTGGGCCTACCACCTTCCCACTCCAGCTCGGCAAAAACATTGGGAGTTTCCCTTAATAATGAACTCTAATTGAAGACCCAGGTAGGCACTGTGATCTCGAAGTGTTTTTTCCAGATGCGCAAAATTAGGAAAATCCATTGTTTCTTCACCCATGATGCTCTAAGCTAGATAATAACCGCTACTGTTACATCTCATCTAGATTATGCTAACTTGGTGTACCTGGGAATGCCACTCTATTTGTTCAAGCGTCTGCAGTTGGTACAAAATCAGGCAGCTCGGCTGATCATTCGACAACCAAGATGGCAACCAGTCACTCCCGCGCTCAAAAAATTACATTGGCTCCCCATTTCTCAGCGCTGTGCTTTCAAAACAGGCTGCCTTGTGTTGAAGGCCCTGTATGACAAAAGTCCTGTATTTATTAACAACTTGTTATCTAGGTATGCCCCAATCCGAAGCCTCCGCTCTGCCCATCTTTCTTTGCTATCTATTCCAAAGTTTAAGCGAGTCTGTCAAGGTGGCTGCAGATTTGCGGTCCTGGCTCCAAAATTCTGGAACTCCTTCCCTTTGGCAATCCGGTCTTGTACTGATACTATGCAGTTCAGGAAGCTTCTTAAGACCTGGTTGTTCCGGCAAGCATACAATATGGTATAGTGGAAAGCATTGCTGTCTGTTTAGTCTGCCTTGTAGCATATTATGTTTTCTGGTCAGCGCCATGAAGCCACCCGGTGTAAGTGCGCTTTATAAATACCCACTAACATTAACATTAACATTAACATGGCGTAAATGTGACGCAAGGGCTCATAAATAAGCCCCTAAGTATGCTCCTTTTTTCTGGTTTCGCCCACTCTATATATTTAAACATGAATTGCTAATGCCTGCTATGTAGCGTACATGAGAACTCTTTATTGTACTTTAGTTAAAATGACAGTTTGCCTTTGGTATCCGCCTCTTTTTTTAAGAAACTAGAACACTGCTTTGATTTTCAAGTTTACATTAGGAATAAGGCAATGCTTTTGGAAGAGCATCCTGGCACGTTCTACAATAGGAATCATAGTCTATGCATCTGGTGCAGAAGACCTTGGCGGGATTTCAGAAGTGCCAGGAGGCAGAATGTATAAGAGTGGCGTAACAAAACGTAAGGGAGCCCCTCTGCAAGATATGCTGAAGGGGCCCCTCACACTCACATCAGTAGGGGCTGAGGGGAGGCCCCTCTAGTATGAGTAAGCATGGGGGGCCCTCAAGCACGGCGGGGGCCTTTGTTACGCCCCTGATATGGAAGTGGGGTTAGCAGACAGACACCCAAGCAATGCCTAACACACTGAAGGGAGCTGACCCAAAGCCAACTTTCCTTGTATACTTATTTATTTTTAGCCGAATTATTGACATGAGCTCTGGCAACAGACAATTAAAGCTGTCTAAAACCAGACCTAAAGATGATTCCCAGTAGAAACAACATGTGATGAAATAGTGCGCTTTGGCCTAATATCATCAGTGCAACACTTCTGATGCTCCCTAAGGTGAAAAAACTGGGCATTATAGTTGATCAGAACTTCGCTATGAATGAGCAAATCAGTTCAGTGTGTAATACTAGTTTCTATATCTTGTGCTTTCTCAGAAGAGCTTGCCCTTACCTTGCTGAAGAACTACATACTATTGTCATATCAAAGTGCATTTTTTCTTGGCTAGATTATTTTAATTATCTGTTGTTGGGCCTGTCAGTCTACAATTAAACAAGACTCCCGTGTGTACAGAATGAAGCAGTCCTTCAGGATTCCATCTGAGAAGGTTTTACCATGTACCCAAGTGTGCAGAGACCTGCACTGGTTGTCAATACAGCACAAGTGGGGCGTGGCTAGCCGAGCTGCGAGATGGCCGCTCAGTGAGTGTGCTCCGCCGGCTACATTTCAAAATCCTACCGTAATCCTTCTTCGGACTCTTGCGGACCCCCGTCTCGCCTGGGGTTCGACCGCAGTCACCCAGCGATCCTGCAGCCGGAGTCTGGGGCGCGGAGACCACCGGACGGCGGAGAAATCGCCATCCTGAACCCGGCCGACCTGACCGCCGCCGACGCACCGGGGCCGAGGAGCTGAAGCCTGGCTGAGGAGGGCTACTGTGGGCCGCGGCTTCGGAGGCCTGGGGAGATCCTGGCAACGAGGCGGCGAGATCCGGCAGCGGCGAGACCACCTGGACGGCACACGCTGGCGAGCCCCTGCTACATCGGGGAGGGGACCGGTACGCTGTTGAGCAGAATACAGTGGCGGCGAGGGGTCCATCCCGGCGGGGACGAGACCGGCTGCGACCCTGACGAAGTGCCGCCATTTCCCTACGACCGACGCTAGATAAGCGCTAGAAGCTGGGGCTGGCCTCGCACAGCGGCAATCCATAACTAAACAAGGTGGGACGGAGACTTCGGAACGGAGGTGCAGAGAGACCGCCTTTAATTACGCGTGCACTGCCCTGCCGGGGGGGTGCCCTGTGCCCACCGAACCGAGACCTGCCAGCCACTCACACGCAAACAGCCCGAGGGAATCGGGGAAACGGGGGCCACCAACTGCGACCCCGACCCCGTGTAGTGGAAATATCCTGAGCTGGATTTGGCGCTCAAAAATAAACTGAAACACTGGGGTCGGCGCTGCTGCCATTTTGTTGCCGGAAAACACCCGGAGCTGCATTCAATTGGAGGAGGGGGACTGGTGGAGATATGTGCTTGTGGCCTGCGTGACTGCACGTTAAACTGCGCTCTTTATTGCTGGCGTGCACTACTCCGGATGCCGCACAAACTGGTGTACAAGACCTGCATATTTACGAGAATTGCCGAAGAGGATCGCTTGCTGCCCGGGAACTGCCATCACCATGGGTAAAAATGAAACCAGGCAGCCCAAAATCAGCTTCGATAATAAGAGACCACCCAAGACCCCTACACCTGACGGGACTGGAGGAGAGTTGCCATCACAAGGAGCACCAATGGAAATAGATTTTGGGGCACTTATGATGGAAGTCAGGTCAAGCTTGAAGAGTATAGATACCAAACTGGATGCCATGTCAGAACAGCTGGAATCAGTCAAATCCAAAGTGGGCGCACACGAGACCAGGCTAGATTGTTTGGAAAACAGACAGACGGAATGCTGCGAATTTCAACAACAGGCCAAGCAACATATCACGAACTTGGAGAAAGAACTAGACAACCTGCGCGCTAAGTCAGATGATTTGGAAGCGCGTTCCCGAAGGTCTAACGTGCGCATCACGGGTATTCCAGAGACGGCGAACACTGGCAAGATGGAGGTATTTGTGACCGACCTACTCCACGAACTCTTCGACCCGGCCCTGTCGCCAGTTTTTACGGTTGAGAGGGCTCACAGGTCGCTTGGGAAGAAGCCGCCGACGGGTGCGCCGCCGCGTCCCATACTAGCCAAACTGTTAAATTACCAGGACAGAGATCTAATACTGAGGCTGGCGAGGGAGAAGGGGAAGATAACGCACAAAGGGAATAACATCTCCTTTTACCCGGATTTCACCCCTCTAGTACAAGCGGCCCGCAAGGAATTTCTACCAGCCAAGAAAGTATTGCTGCAGACTGGTGTGCAATACTCCCTGTTATATCCAGCGAAGCTAAAGGTGCTCCACGACAACGAAACGCACTTCTTCACAGATGTAAAGTCCGCGCTCAAGTTTGCGAAATACATTGATGGACCGGGAGCCAGACGGAAATCCCCCAGACTGGAAGAAACGGCTGAGCAACTCAGTGACAATGACTAGATGACCTGTTCCCGTATGTTATGCTACACTGCAAGCCCTGCTGCCCTCACGTCTTGGACTGGTGACCGGAGACATCCCTGCACCTTTTGCTGGTGCATTTGAACTGAAAAACAGGTGGGGTAAGACACTGTTATATCACAAGCTGTCTATTTGTGCCTGCCCGGAACTTGGACCTTAAGTGGCAGTAACTGAAGTGAGGTTGGTCGACCCTGAGGCGGGGGCAACAATGGGGCCACGGAGACTTAATACTTAAATGTAGCCACCCCGCTAACACGGGGGTGTAAGCTGGGTGCACCTCGTCCCCATGGGGTGCATCCCACTGTTTTTTGAGTTGGTTATATATCACGCTATGCGTGTTTTGTTAAGGGGTTTGTCACAACCTGATTGGGGGGTTGGTGAGGGAGGAGGGAGGTGGGGGGAGTTGAAGAAGTTGTTGTTTGTAATTTTACATTGGTGCACTGAGAACTGCTTTATAACTACATTTTCGAACACAGGGGCACGAAGTGTGCGGCGGGCTGGATCTGGTGAAACCGGGAGGATGGTACTGTTGGGTAAACTACAGACCTGTTTGTACTTCTGTAATGGGGGGGATTAGGCTATGGACCTGGAACATTAGAGGCCTTGGAGACTACAAGAAAGCCCGGTTAATGCACAGTACACTAGCCCGGCATAATGTGGACATTTGCTTGTTGCAAGAAACTCACCTCAATACTGTCCCTTCACCTAGGCTTAGAAATGCTAGATGGTCAATGGTGTATTCTGCTATATACTCTAATTATGCAAGAGGGGTGGCAATACTTGTGCGCAGAGGGCTGGACTGGCGAGAACAAACTTGTGTGCAGGATACAGATGGGCGGTATGTTATCTTACAGGGAACCTTACAGGGACGCCCGGTGGTGATGGCTGCCATATACGGTCCGAATGTGGATGATCCAGACTTCTTTCGAACTTTATGGGCACGTATTGCATTGCTTAATTGCCAGTCGGTGATTATTGGGGGAGATTTTAATGTTGTGCTGAATGATATCATGGATCGGAGAGGTGTGGGTAGGCCTACGCATACCAGAGCTAGACAGGCTGTCCTAGATATAATGGGAGAAGGGAGGCTGGCGGATGTGTGGAGAATTCGACACCCTGGGGAAAAAGTGGGGACTTGCTTTGCCTGTCATCAATCTGCTTGGTCACGGTTAGATTTCTGGCTGGTGTCGCCTGAGGTGGCAACGTGGGTGAGAACAGTCGAAGTCCAAGCTAGATCCCTATCAGATCATGCCCCATGCATGATGGAGCTGTGTCTACCTGTTGCCATACATAGGGAGTTCACATGGTGTCTGCCCCCGCATGCTCTAACAGATCCAGTATTCGTTGAAGAGATCAGGGGAGACATAATTAAATATTTTGCTGAAAATGCGGGATCAGTTTCATCAGAGGCCATTGAATGGGACGCTTTTAAGGCGGTGATACGGGGACAGTGCATAGCAAGGCAGGCGGGGGTGTTAAAATCTATCCGTAGGACACTAGCCCAACTAGAACGGGAGCTGAGGGACCTGGATGCGGCCTTTTGCCGTGACCAATCCTTGCGAACTGCAGGCGATTTCAAGACCAAA
Organism: Lissotriton vulgaris; assembly: GCF_964263255.1. Lineage (NCBI taxonomy): Eukaryota > Metazoa > Chordata > Amphibia > Caudata > Salamandridae > Lissotriton > Lissotriton vulgaris. The sequence continues at coordinate 657,002,096 of NC_141694.1, read as the reverse complement.
CTACTTGCCTTTAATGAGGAGGCGGAGCGTGAGGTGCGATTCCTAGGAAAACAAGCCGAAGCTCGGAGATATGGAGAAGGGGATAGGCCCAGCAGGACCCTAGCTAGATTGATAGCCCCCCGTACACAATCGCATTACATACACGCTATCCACGACACTGGAGGATCCCTGGTTCTTGGCCAGGAAGCTGTTCTGCACGCCTTCACAGACTTTTACACGTCCCTATACACCACCAGACAACCCGAGATCCCAGCTTCCCTGGAGAGCTTTTTAGATTCCATCGCCCTAGTTTGGTTCAATAATAACCATAGACAATATATGGACCTCCCAGTAACTGTTCAGGATATCATTCAGGTGATAAAAAGCATGCCGGCCAACAAAGCCCCTGGCCCTGACGGTCTGACAACGACCTTTTATAAAACGTACGCGGAAGAACTGGCGCCGAAATTGCATTCGGTGTTTTTTGAGGCCCTTGAATTGAACTCCCTTCCAGACTCCATGCATGAAGCCTTAATCATTACGCTACTGAAGCCTGACAAAGATGAACTGTTTCTGGATTCCTACAGGCCCCTCTCCCTGATTAATGTGGACGCTAAGATCTATGCCAAAATCATTGCGGATAAACTACAGCCAATGTTGCCGATCATCGCACTCCCCGACCAATCCGGGTTCATCCCCGGCCGAGCCACATCACATAATCTAAGAACCATATTCTCAGTCCTACACTACTTGCACCCCTCTGTTCATGCGGCAGTGGTGTTCCTCGACGCCACTAAGGTGTTTGACTCCTTGGAGTGGCCTTATTTATTCAGGGTCCTGGAACGGATGGGATTCAGTCGTAATTTCATAACCCTAATCAAACTCCTGTACAGTGCGCCTAGGGCCAGAGTGAGTGTAAATGGCCTCGTTTCCAAACCCTTTGCGATCTCTAGAGGGACAAGACAGGGATGCCCACTGTCCCCTCTCCTGTTTGCCATTGCAATGGAGCCGCTTGCGGCCAGGATACGACAACACCACACTGCGAGGGGAATTGGGTTCAGCTCACGGAGTTTACTAATTTCGCTATATGCGGACGATGTCACCATGTATATCGTCAATCCCAAAGACAATATGAACCCGCTGCTCCGTGAATTTGTGCGGTTCGAAGGCCTTGCAGGAGTGTCCATAAATTGGACGAAATCTGTTGCATTCCCCCTCACTGACGAGACAAGTAAGCCGTCACCGGACTACCCCCTGCGTTGGGAAACTGACGCGGTTAAATACTTGGGAATCTGGATCAGTCGGAATACACAGGAATTGTGGTCTCTTAACTTTAGCAGGGCGGTGGACTGGCTTGAGAGGAAAACTGAGGTCCGGAACAAACTGCCCCTGTCCCTGGTGGCGCGTATAGCATTGGTGAAAATGGTGGTACTCCCCAAATTCCTATATCTGTTCGTGAATATTCCGCTGCCCATGACTGCGCACTTCCATGCGAAGGTCCGCTCCCTGCTGCTCCAACTGGTTTGGGCCGGGAGACAGGTGAGGGTATCCTGGAACCTGCTCACACTCCCGCTGAGGCAGGGAGGTCTCGGAGCTCCCGACTTCAAGCTCTACGCCCTATGCGCTCAGGCGCAGTTTCTACATTTCTGGGCCTTCCCCACCCCTTACCAACCACACGTGGCAGTGGAACTAGCCGTTGCTGCCCCGCTGCCACTCCGCGTGGCGCTTTATGGCAAAGTCAAGCGACCCTCAAGTGATGTGGACACTGTGGAGATGATACGCTGGTCTTGGCGAGAATTACAAACCAGAGCGGGCCTCTCCTTGCTTTATGCGCCAGCTATCCCCCTACGGGGCAACCCGATGTTGCCCTGCCTGAGTACTAGAGGAGGCACACTCACGATCCGAGGGCAAAGGCTGCATACATTTGCGGACATCTACCCCGAGGGCACTTTTATGACATTGACTGCAAATAGAGACGACGAACCTGATTCCTTTGCGGATACACTGCTGTACCACTCCCTTCGAGAATCCTGTAAGAAATTGGGGCCCCAATTCCCTGAGGAGCCGCCGGCACTGGAAGCCCTTCATAATCTACTTTCCAGACCTTCCCCCAAAAAGCTAGTGTCAAGACTGTACAATTGCATGCAGGAACAGGCCCCAATAGCGACATCCACGGCTAGACAGGCTTGGGATGCAGACCTGGGTGACCCTCTGACGGACAACATATAGGAATACTGCTGTAAGCAACTCACGGCCCTGTCTCCGAACTACCGGTTGAGGCTCATCCACTTCAAGTTTCTGCACCGGTACTATCGCACACCGGCTCTGCTGCACCGCATGGGCATCCGAGAGGATGCAAACTGCTGGAAGTGTGGAGGAGCAGATGCGTCCTTCCTTCATGTGGCGTGGAGCTGTCCTAAGCTGGACGAATACTGGTCAGACGTCTTCACTGCCATTAACCAGATTCTACATAGAGCAGATGCACCGTCACCGCTCCTAGGCTTGTTAGGATATGTCAAGGACACAGACCCTTGTGATAGAAAGTTACATGCATTGCTCCTCCTATATGCCAAAAGACAAATATAACTACATTGGGGCAGGAGAGTCCTTCCATTATACACAGACTGGGTAAAAGATGTCACGTACGGACATACACAATTAACTAATTATTGGGAAACAATGCCAACTGCTTCCAGACCTAATGATATATGGGAACCCTTCTTATGTTGGACTAGGGAGCGGGCGGGCTCGGACGCGTCTGATGGTGCAGAGGATGTGGGTGTGTCAGATGACATGGGATGAGAGAGGTGAGGAGTAAATGTGGACCTGATGCCCCTGTGTCCGGTGCCGGTGCAGTCTCCACTGTGAGAAGAGACAAGCCCCGATCCTACAGTCCAAACCGCTTTCCACACCCAGCGGTTACTGTAACCCCCTACCTCCCCTAAGGCCGCATGATCCTATAGCTCCCCCCCCCCCGCCCTATGTCCCCGTGCTGGGGACCTAGCACGTGAGAAATCAAAATTCCCACGGTTTCTAGACATTCGTAAGCAGCTGCCCGGCGCATGAGCGCACTGCCCCACATGTGAGTAGGTATCGAGTGAATGGTATTTCTCAACTGCACCGTTGTTTGTTGTTCAAGCTTTACTTTTGTCTGTTTGGACTAGTTGGGAGAAAACAGTGCTGTTAGCCGCATCCTTTTGATCTGCCGTTTTTACAGGCTGTGTTCTGGTACCAGCTTTGTAACGGCCTCAGAACATTCAAATTCACTTGTTCGGCTACAGTACTGAAAAAATGTAAGACCACTAATCATGCTAATGTTACACTGCTCGAGTGAGTGTCATTCTCTATGTGTATGCTTCCTTTGAGGATCACACGACCAGTTGCGTTGGTTCCCCCCAGACTGCTACACTGTTGATTATAAGATGTACATTTCATAGCGGCCTGCCTCCGGGTTGTTGGCGTGACGCAGTGTATCTCTAATCCTTTTATCTGTACAATAAATGTCTTACACAAAAAAAAAAAATATAGCACAAGTCATTTGTCTGATGCATGCAGCGCTTCACTGATGAGAACTATTCTGTTTGAATCACCTCTTTTGCCTATGTGATCCCACGTGCTCTTCAATTCCTGAAACCAGTTCTTGTTACATGTCCCCATGTTTGATCAGGCAGTCTACTCCATCTTACATAGCCCGAAAACAGGTCCTCTAAACTCCCTTCTTTTGATGCTGTTTCCCCACTGGTACGGCCTTTACCTGCACTTTCTTTTACTTTTGTATTTCTAGTGACAAGAAACCATAACTGGCATGTTTTGCAATTTAGAAGGAATAAAATAAATTCCAATTCAAATCAAATCCTCATCTCCCGAGGTCTTTCCCCTTATCTGCTATTTAGTGAGAACTTCAAAATGGGTTCAGTACAGGAAATGATCTACATAGACATGTTTTCTTGGGGTGTGGATGGACGCACAGCGTTTTGTGGGTAGTTTCTAAAGCTGTAGAAACTACCCACAAAACGCTGTGCGTCCATCCACACCCCAAGATATTTTGCAATTCTCTGACACCGTTTGGACGGCACGCCTACGAACATGAATGATATAATACGGCTCACGGACTCAAGAGCAGAAACATTTGCTTACACCAGCGAAGAAGCAGAAAGAATTTACGCACTCATCAATGAAGAATCCACAGAACTGTCCACCAATCGCACAAAGGAACAAAACATAAGACAATTGCTCTATCTTTCCAAAAAGGAAATAAATCAACGCCTGCATGCAAGCACACTGGTTAAGTACCACAGGGCTCAAAGAATTCCAAGGGGTCTCAGGATACCTCTCAAACCTTCACTGTGTAAGAATGTTCAGAAATTCAAAGACAGATGGTACGCAATCCTTAATAAATGCAGCTTGGATTTGATCCTGTTGATAATTGAGGAATTATCCAACATACTGGAAGAAGTATCTAAGGAAATATCTTTAGTAAAAGCTGAATTGGAAAATAGCTATACCACCGAGGAATTAGCTAAGATCATCGAAGATATTAACCAAAAATTAGCTAGACATACAACCGAGGTGAGCGAACGAAAAGTAAGAAAACTGAGGAGAGACACCATCGATTATAAGATGGGAGAAGTATACACGTGGGCAAAGATCTACGCGAAAAGACGTCAGAACAAACCATACTCGGCCAACACGGAAACTTCATCATCAGAAGACGACTCGCTTAATTCCCAAGGTAGAAGACCACGTTTTCCCCTACAGAAGCCCGCAACCAACATCCAGACCACCCCAGCAAGTGCTGATACTCCTTCGACATCTACGGAGCCTTTTTTAGAGATAGGCCAAGAACAAGACGACCCAGGAGGGCAAAAAGAAAAAGCCAAAGAACCTCCACAAACTCGCACAGTAACCAGCAAGAAGGACAAAGCGAAGGGGAAACAACAGACAACTTAGTCATCAACATTTCTGATTACCAGTTCAACACCATTCAAATCAATACCTTGCAAAAAGGCACCTCTTTCATCCCAACGTCCAATACCAACAGATTAGAACTGGAAGTTTCCTTTTTCAAATTGATGCGTAAACTTTGTCTCAAACACTTTTTTCAAAACATCGTTCAAGCACCAGACGACACAGAACCAGACCAGCTCATGGGCCTTCGTCCAAAAAGCACCTTCATGGCACCCGTCTCGCATAAATCTTTAGACACCTTTGAGACACTCGTCAAAAACGACCTAACCAAATTCAACTGTCAATCCAAATCCAAACACAAGAACCTCACCGTTAAAGAAATCAACATTCTTAAATCCATTGCAGCTGACGAACCTATTACCTGTGTCAAAGCCGACAAGGGTGGTGCCATCGTCATCTTAAACACCACTTGCTATGAAGAACAGGCATCCCTCCACCTCTTGGATTCTAACACATATCACAAATTACCCAATGATCCAACCACAGAAAACAAACAACTACTTGATTCAATTATCAGCAAAGCACAAGAAAACGAGGCTATAACAACAAAAACTTCTAGATACCTCACAACCCAACACCCTAAAAGCCCCAAATTCTTTTTGGTCCCAAAAATCCACAGAAATCTACAAAAGTCTCCTTTCAGGGCCATAGTTTCTACTTGTGGAAGCATCCATGATCCAGTGGGTAAATTTTTGGATAAATATTTTCAACCCATTGTAACTGCAACACCGACCTTTCTGAGAGACACAACTGACTTCCTCAATAAACTCAAAGTCGTGAAAATTGAAGATTTCAGCAATGTAATCCTCTGCACAATTGATGTAACATCTTTATATACATCTATTCCCCATTCCATGGGAATAGAGGCAGCAGAACACTGCCTATTGAGGACAGAATTACGTCAAGACATGAAACTCTTGTTAATTGAATTACTGGAATTTTCTCTGCTTCATAGCTATTTCACTTGGAAGGATGAATGGTTTCAACAATTAACTGGAACGTCAATGGGCAATTCGGCAGCTCCTGCCTATGCGAATATGTTCATGCATAGATTTGAACAAGATCACATTTTGTGCAAAACTACATGGAAAAATCATCTGAAAATGTTCGTCAGATTTATAGACGACATCTTTCTCATGTGGCAAGGCCCTAAAGACATTTTGTTGAATGAACTTAACCAACTCAACTCCATTGATCCACGGTTACAATTCACCTATGAAATTCACCCACATTCCATCAATTACCTGGATGTTAAGATCTCCAACACCAACACTGGATTTGAAACAAGTTTGTTCCGAAAAGAAACTGATAGGAACAATACGGTACACTATTCCAGCTTCCACCCACAACTTCTTAAAAACCATCTACCCTACAGTCAACTCATTCGTGCCAAAAGAATCACCTCCGAACCTAACAGATTTGACAATGAAGCCAATACCATCACATCACGCTTCAAAGCCCGGGGGTACCCGGACCAGATACTTGACCAGGCGAAACAAAAATGTGCAACCAAATCCAGAGACGATTTATTGAACCTTTCCACCCCCACGAAAAAGGATGTCATTACCCTGGTTTCCAAATATTCCACATCTAGCCACAAATTCAAGCAAATCATTAAAAAGCATTGGGACATACTCAAAGTGGAACCCGATTTCAATAAAATTTTCGAGACTGAACCGATCTTTGCTTACTCTCGAGCCAAAAACGTGGGGGAACTCATTAAACACTCCAAAATTTCTACCCACACCTTCAAAGGTACAAATCCCTGTTGGAACTGTAACCACTGCAACAGCGTGATCAAAGGTACTACAGTGAGTCACCCTATGAAAGGGCATCAAATCAAGATCAGAGCTACAGCCACCTGCGATTCTTCGAACTTAATTTATATGTTGAATTGCCCATGCGGCAAAATTCACGTTGGACAGACGGAAAGAAAACTCAAAATCAGACTAATAGAACACAAGTCCAACATAAGAACTAAACAAATCAAATCATCGATTGCTCAGCACTTCCTCGAAGCAGGACACGGGATTAGCCAATTATGTTTTTGTTCACTGGAAACTGTTTCCAAGGAACCAGGCAAAGACAACCACAACGAACTCCTAAAACGGGAAAACTATTGGATTTTCACTTTATCTAGCATGAAACCCAATGGACTTAATGACCGAGTGGAATTCTCGTGTTACTTATGAACTATCATTGTAAATTTTCTCTGTTTTTTTCCTAAATGCGACTTGTTAGACAGTTCTGTGTATACTAGTTTAGTATTTCCATTATTGTTTTATCTTTTTCATATATATATATATTTTTTGATTATGTCCATTTTCATCCTACTACGAGTTGACTCATCACCGTTCACTTTAGTGTCATTTCGTGACTCTCATTTGATAACACATGTACCAGCCCTTACGTTTGTATCATGTCAAATCACAACTATTACCACCCGCTCTCTTTTTCCTTCCTTGTTTACCTTTTTATTACGCAGTACTATTTCTTTGTTTGATAACTTTTCCTGTCACGTCACACTAACGTCACGAGTAACCTAGCAACCGCCTATCCTTAAAAGTTTCCGGGATTTAACTAACAATTCGGACCCGGCAAACGAACGTGTTACCGATATTCTACCTTTCCGTGCACGCCATGGTAAGCAAACTAGCTATTGATGTTTGACGTTTCACTTTTGATTAAACGTTTATCCCATCACCTTTTAATCTCACATTCGTATGTCTTTTATCTGTAGTGCACGGGTGCTCCCGCTATCTTCGGTTGTAGTTCGTTTTCCATAAGTTTCGTGACTGATGCATTCTCACTTGGTACTCCACTTTTACACACCGTTTTAGATATCCCTAGTCTAAAACCATCAGGCCCACTAACCACACCCTTAACTTACTTTATTAGAATCACGTTCTTACACGCATTTTGTTTCTCTTTTCTTCATTGACAGATATTTATCCCCTGGAAGAAGGCTCCCTTGTAATGCCGAAATGCATTGGGATTTATATGAGTGCAATTTTGATTGTTGAAAAGACTTTTCTTGAATTAACCATGACCTTGTGAACATAACAAGACTCGAAGAAATAATAAACAAGTATTGTAAAAACTTCCGATTCTTTTCGTGGATTTTGATGAAACCTTTATACAAGGACTAGAAAGGAGCCCGGGGGACACTCCTCACTTCTGAGCAGTGCTACCTTCTACATAGACATGTTCCCATGACAGACAGGTTCTTGAATTATGCATGATTATGATTTAGTCATATTCCAATGGCTAAATGGAGGATACTAGGCATGTAATGTATCCGCTTTAGGATGGTCACCTTTTGGGAGTCATGCTGTTTCGCTGCTTGTTCAGGACCTCCTACTTCAGGTGCTCACATTCTTGTGTATTCATTAGTAAAGCAGCATTTGCAGGACACCTACTGTGCTGCTGCTGCTTCCAACCATTTGCCAGTTAACTATATACCTGTCCTTACAGTGTCTGAACTGGGACATCCTGCTTGGCCGCTCCAGGCTTCGCAACCTGCCGGCTCTTTGCGAGTCACTTATCACTTATGACTTATGAGCAAAGATTGGGACATTTTGCTTCCAGCACTAGCTTAGTGTGAGTCTTGGGACAAAAACCTAAATTGCAAGAGTTCAAGCAGCCATCAGGAAGGTTGATTGCCCTAGGAGAGATTGCCATCAAAATGGCGGACCCTCCTTTTTTTAACACTAGAGGCTTTCAGGAGAGATACATGAATGTTCACTGCAGAATCACTGAAATTCAAATACAACAGTTATTTTACAGATATGCATTTAAGGCCAAAGTGTGGTTGCGTCGTCAGTGCACGTGGGGCCTACGGTGGCCGGCAGATAGGCAGAAAAGCAAGCCATGGTGGCTGATCCGTACAAAAAAGACGTGGTTTCTGCCCAGAGCAGCTTCTTACTTTTTTATGCAAGATTAATATTGCCTCAAGGTGGCAAGATGCGATATATCTTTCCCGAAGAAGGTCATCCGGCAAGAATTTTCTGTAATCGTACAACATGCTGCCTCAGCTTCAGAAAGTTCCTCTCTCCTGCAGCGTTGTAGGTCAGAAAACAGCCTGCTTTGATGGAGGGTTGTCTAATGTGTTAGGTGCATTCAACTGCATGGATGTTACAGAATCCCGTGGCTGCTTTTTACAAGAACAAATGCTTTCAGATTGAAGAGCTCGCATAAATAAAAGGAAAAGGAACAGCATGCCGACAGATGAGTCACGCTCTTCCGAGGATTCCTCCTCAGAAAACACTACATTTTCGAGAGGAAGTAATTGTGGCATGGTCAAGAGAATAACAAGAGCGTCATTCCGCCATTATGCAGAGCACCGTGGAAGTTCTTTTCGGAGGTACTACCGGGTCATCTAAAGCACAGCTACAGACCGCCTTTCACAGACTGCAGGAGCCGCACAGAATCATTAGAGCAGAGACGGCACTGCGCCTGGAAAGTATTTCTGCTTCATCAAAAAGCCCTCTCATCGCCAAGACCCGCGGCTTCAAGCAGTAACACAAAAATATATCTATCAAACGCCACATTAGGGGCCTTTTAATCTTCTAGTTGCTAAAGAAACTTTTAAGGTTTGCTCATTTATGTCACAATAGACTCAACAGGCGGTCCCTCGGCGCCATCTTGATCTAAGACACACGGATCATTGTGCCCCGGGCGAGATAAAGCTGTGCCACGCATGTTTTGGAGCTGCGCGCGTGCCGCGGCCTTGAGAGCGCGCGCATGCTCGTCGATAATGAGGTTTAGCACGCAGCGCAAAGATGTCCCCTTTGGTCATTAAAGCTCATGAGTAACACGGATTTCTAATATCATTAAGTGCGGCACGGCCGCTTTGGTCTAGAGATCCTAATGACTATGCTACATGCGGTTACTGTAAGACAATTAATGCGCTCTGCTCTCAATTACAGTTCGCCTGGGGCAGGGAGCCTAGTTGGCTTGAACTTTAAACTCAATTATCAAAGCGAAAAGATAATCAACTATGTAAGATTAAACACCAGTTGGTTACCAGAGGCTTTCCAAGAAACTTTCTAGAATTCCAAGAAACTTTGCTTTTCGCAGCTGTTGACATGGAGAATAATTACATTGCATGGACTTCAGAATGCCTTCACTACCATACCAACTCTAAATACGTGCCAACCATCAAAATCCAGTGGTTCATATTGGTAAATGATGGCGCTATTTAGAGGAACACAGTGCCATCTCATATGACATCCTTTAGGATTTGGCTGTCCAGCCTCCGAACTGGACCGTCTCCTCAACATTAGCCATGTCTGGACCTTTCTGCTGTTCACGCAGGCCTGTTTTTCCCTCTGAAAAAATAATAAAGTTTTGCAATGCAATGACAGGAGTTTTGCCGCCTACTTTGGTCCTGGAGATGGACCCGCAAACCAGCAGTCCATCTTCAAGTCTCGTTTAACTAACATCTCCCTGCACTGGGAGTTGTCTTCTAACGTCAAGGAGAAATATAATGAGATTTTCTGTATGGAACAGTCATTATTGTAAAAGCTTTCCCATCCGGGCCCAGACCACCACAAGGGTTGTCTCCATTGATTCAACCAGCAGCAGTTTCACATCTGGAAACTGTTTGCACGCTCACTCTAAGTGTGGTGGAGACGCAATGGTGGACAAGCAAGACATCTCACAATTTTGACTGCATCTTCATTACCGCCAACCTATGAATGAGGCCCTTAGAATGCTCTTACACCTGCCTCCACAACCATTGCTGTTGAGAGATTCAATGAACGAAAGAAGCTAGACTTTATAAGAGGCACACTCTGCAATGGCCTCCTAGCTCTGCTGATTTATTCAACTGGAACAGTCTTTAGAGCTTTACTGAAGCTTGTACACTTTTTGGGCATAGAGGTCCAGTGCAAGAAAGCAGGCTCCCTCTGATTTCAAGCTTGTCCCACATAATAACTAGTAGTTTATGATTCGGTTGCCATAGATCTCTGGATGGTAAAATCGTTTTTTTTCCTGAAGGCAGATTGGTCTAAGATTATTAATGCATTTCAACATGATAAATCAAAGTTTAAAAGCGATCCCAGCCCTGATTTAGAGTTTGGTTGACAGGGTAGCCCAAAACACATGTGGTAGAGTACCATTTCTGCCAAACTTGCCATCAATCTGCTTGATTGACCCCTAGCTATGCTTTTGGAAATCCTACACTGATGGCCCAACAGAATTAGGGCTGTAAGGTGTAGGAACGTCCAACTATACGCCCATTTTAGGGCAGAGAGTGTCATGTATATTTTTTCTATTCAGGACCACCAAGGAACTCCTGGTGGCTCAATCCTGGCAGTTCTTACACTTACACTTACACTCTATCAGTGTGTTCTTCGAAAACAAAAAGGTTTGATAAGGGGCCACCTGAAACATGGGGGACTCACTGAACTGTCAGTGCCTTCAGAGGAGCTTCCATGACGGTGGCTTCTCTGAAGGCACAGAGATCTCCACAAGTCCAGCAGAGATCTCAAAAGATGGTTTGTGATAGTCCAGCCAGGATGGTAAAGGATATGACCTCCACCACGCGGATAACAGTGGGCTGTGCACCATAGTCTAAATGAGGCTACGTATCTTGAATGGACAGTCAATTGAAATCATGCCTAGTCTGAAAGATACGCCCCTTTTCCAAAAACCTGGAATCAAACTACAGCAATTTGAACTCATCAACCCACCGTTTATGATGTTGCAGACATCTGTGCAAGAGTTTATTTCAGCTGCTATGGCCATGGCTCTAATAGTTGGGTGATGAAAATGGAAGGATAGATCGTAGTTAGCAAAGGTGGTGGAATAAACTCCCTCACAATGTAGAGCTTCTTATTAGAAAGCAGCATATATACATCGAGGTTCAAGAGGTGGAAAGAGAAAAGGAATGGCCAAGTATTTCCAGAATGGAAAATGAAGCTAAGGCAGGTCACCCCCTCGGTCCCAAACAGGATGAATTCTGTTTTAGTACTGTTTTATAATCCGAAGTGGTCGGTATTGTGGACGAGTGGCCGGGCGGTGAGGCGGGTGGGGGGGTCACGGGCAAAGGCGAAAATGCATGAGAGCAGCTTCAGGATTATCCTGAGTACCCTCAATTTGCAGTCACAGACAGACTCTGAGCCTGTGCCTGCTCCCTCCAACCCAGCCACGCTGCTGGGTTGGCAAGCGCTTTCACTGCGCATGACAGTTTGGCCAGCCTGAGACTGGCGGCCAAAACGCCATGCGCAGTGAAGGCAGTGCACATACCCCTCCCTGCAGTGCCTGTCGCTCCCAGCCCCTCCCCCTGCCAAGACTCTGCAGGAAAGGACAAATAAAACAAGTGTTTAATATCGTTTTATTTTTCCTTTCCTGCCGTTTTTGGGGGGCGACGCTCCTCCGCCATAGTAGAGGAGCCGCCGCTGTTTATTTTAGAGTGCAGTTCTGCATCCATTTAAGCATAGACCTTGGCACACATAAATAAAGTGTAACAATATGTTAATGTGAACACATGTGGTACAAAATGCAAGCCAACATATACGGAAATCGTCTCTTTTAGAGTTTGCAAAAAGTTCAGTCTTTAATTCTCAAACGAACCAGCCGACATGTGTTTCGTCGTATGTGGAACAATCTTTCAGCAACTTCCTCAGGGCTGTGTCAGACGATATTAAATTATTGGGTTGTCGCTCAGCCGGTGATAAATCCGACCCGGCCGGGCCCAAGACAAAATGGTCTGCTGTGATGGTTTAAAACAAAGGAATCAGAAGTATTGTGTCAATTATTATACTGCTCTTTTGCAACCCGGATTCCGAATGAGAACCCATATGGTGTCTTATGAACTGAACCGGAAAACACTTGAGTATAGCAGAAACAGTGTGAAGCAGTTAGACACAATGGGCTTCGTGGGAGAAAAGCAGAACCGAGGAACGGATAACTCCTCGTGTGTCGGTGATCTCTAAGGTGTGTTCCTCAATACCTTCCCCACAGGTCACTGTGTTCCTAGTTGAGGACACGTGTCCTCAACTAGAAACACAGCAGACCATTTTGTCTTGGGCCCGGCCGGGTCGGAATTATCACCGGCTGAGTGACAACTGTATTTGTTGGATTGCATTTTGTACCACATGTGTTCACATTAACATACTGTTACACTTTATTTATGTGTGCCTAGGTCTATGCTTAAAAGCTGTATTGTGAGGGTTGTTCACACACTCAATTGGGGGTTATAGGGCTTATCCCCCTCACCTAGTTGCACCATTAGCAACATCTTCTTCTTTTAAAACTACTGCGTGTACTGGAGCTGAGCGCCTAGAAAGTTCCCTGATGACTTAAAAACAGTTCTACATCCATGCCTCCACGTCTGTCAGAAGTTGCTGTAAGTCAATTATAGGGGCTCTATATTGTTGCCACTTAATGACACTTGGTGTTGTTGGCAAATGATTTGCCGAAGACAATTCATCACAAATGCCAAAAGAAGGGCACATGATATACTTGGAAAAGGTCAAAAAAGATTGGGAACCCTCTGCTCTCCAAAAGATGGGTGAATTTCATAGGAGAGGAAAGGGCCCAAGATGACTTGATGCACCAGATCCTCCCAAAATGTCTCACCTATTTTATAGTGGTGAGATCCACATGGGCCACTGAAGCTAATCTTAATAAGAGTGGATATTGGACTGTATCAAAGCCCATGTGCCAATCCAGGATGACCAGGAGGTGGAACAACGGTTTGTCTTCAAACCACATGGCATTGCAGTGGACACCTAGTGCAGCTCTTTGTGGTTTAACATGTGCTTAACACCTGAATGGAGAGGAAACACATTCTTGGTCATATCCAGGTAGCTCTGCAGCTGAACAAGCACAGTTTTTCAGAAGAAGCTTGGCTAGGTCCAGTAGATTATTAATAAGTATTGGTAGCCAAGATAGTTTGATTTAGACTAGATGTTTTACAAAATGCAATCCTATAACCATTTTAGATGATCTGAGACGAAACCTTACCGCATAGAAATATTAAGCTGGAGGGAGCTAGGGTAAGCAGTGATAGGAGTGAAATTGGTCGACCTCGAAGCTGGGGAACCGGGTTCGAGTCTCAGCAAGGACGCTCAACATCCTGTGATTGTGGGCAAACCACTTAATCTGAGCCTAACAAAAATGAATGTGTCCATCTGTAACGAAACTGGTGCTCATGTAAAGGGCTTTGATACTCGATGTCTCGAGTCTAGTTTGCGCTATATAAAACTCTAAAAAAAAGAACTGTTCAACAGCCATGCGGTGCAGGTCAGCTGAATTACTGGAGAACTTAATTGAGGAGTTGATAGCTTCCACTTCTTTCATGGATGTTGGTAATAAGGACAAAGAAGAGGCGCAGCTATCCTGTTCCCTATTTTCTTAATTTTATCAAAGAAAACAAAGTAAAGATCTTCTCATAACTACAATGACAGCTCAAATCCTGGATAGCAGCGATATATAGAAGCAGGAGCAGGGTCTACTTAAAAGAGCCTCCTGCTGTGGTAATCCGCGGCGACAATAATTACATCCCAGTGGTACTTTTCTCTTGGCCAAATTGTACTCTCTAATCAGACATAAGTATGCCTCTCTACTGGAGTGAATGAAAAAATAGCCATTTAAAATTATGGTGTGAATATCATGTAAAAAATATTGTGACTACCAAAGTAACATTGAATCATTGAACAGAATATCTACGGCAAGATTGTTGTATTTGGGTGTATAATATCATTAATAAGAATACTGTTATATTTAACATCTTTTACTTTAATATGGTTGCAATAAAAATTGTTTGGTTTATTAACATAATATATATTAGTATATTCAGTTCAATTGATAGTGGTATTAGTATAATTGTTATTAATTTTTTAAAATATAGTTTGCAATGTGTATTTTTTTTATTTAATTAGTAATTTATAATTAGGGCTCCAGGTTTTATGTATTTTGTTTTTAACTTTTCCATCTGTATTTATCCAAAGATATTTTTGCCTATATTATTGCTATTCATCCATATTTATTCTGTGTTTTGAGAATAAATGGAGTCATAAAATTGTATATTTTCACATTTATTGTATTGATAAACATGCACTCATACAATGATGCCTGTTACGTTTAAGCAAATTAAGCAGCTAAATATAACAAAACACCTCACCCAAAGGTAAATATTAACATTGCATGCAAATATGTGTTAACATAAGCCTTATAAGAGGAAATCTCATCCTGTTTTTTAACTCCTCATACTGTCTATCTGTTCAGCTGCTGGCCTAAGATTCATGAAAGATAGCATGAAGAGTTGCTCACAAGAAACACAATTTTCTGTATATTTCCGTTAAAAAATTAAATACAGACAAGAAACACATTGTTTTCTGTCTGCATTTATCTGTAAAAATCAGAAAAAAATGAAAACTGGGAGCCTTCTTTATAGTGTATTATCGGTTTGTTGGGTTTGTAGAAGAATAGGCTGGAAAGATTGTTTACATTAAAATTAATTTAATTTTAATGTTGCCTGTTTTTTATTATTTCATAACTATTTTATTGATTCTTAATTATTTAAATTGGTTTATTGTCATTTTATTTGTTTACATAGAATTTTGTAATTTTAATTGTAATTTCAGTTTTAAAATGTATGTTAGTAATTTTAATTTTGATAGCGGGTTGTTGGGTTTGTATGGAATCACGGTGGAAAGTTAATAAAATGATTTGTTTCTTTCAAAACCATTTTTATTGATTTTTACACAGTAGGTAAAAAGTATGGTAGTGATATATTCTACTGACAAGTACATATCAATGGCTATATCATAAAACATGCTGGCAATACGGTTTTAACAACAGTAGTAAAACATCAAACAGTAACAATAACAACTCCGCGGGGGAAGGGGGTCATGTTTATCTTAGAATAACAATATACAATAAAAAGAACGGTGGAATGACAATGCCTGATGGAGAGCCTCAGATTGGAAGGTGGGCAATGGGCCATCGGCTGATGGGCCTGTGGCTGGGGCCAGTTGGTGGGCTGTTTTTTTTCAGTCCATTAAGCAGTGCAAAGCGCTTGGGCCATCTCGGAAGCCACTGCAAGTGCACAATTTCAAAGATTGTACTACAGCCTTTGGTACATATCCTGAGCCCGTCCCCATGCACATGAAATCAGGCCAGTAGGCTAATTGTCAGAGGCAGAAAGAAAAGGGCCTGCTCCAGCTGTCACAGCATGAGATGTCCCTGCCCCCTAGCTCTCTCCAGGTGTAACAGAGACCTCAAGGAGCTGCTGATTGGAATCCATTAGCACTTACTTTGCATAGGGCTGGAGCAGGTAGAGAACTAAAGATTTGGGTGTTGGGGTGTTGGTGAGAGGTAGGGAGGGAACGCCTCAGTTTATTTTTGGCTCCCCCCACCATGGAAATAGGATGATAAATTAGTCTGCTGTTCCTCTTTGCCTACCCCATATCAACTCCTGCAGTCAACTGGGAGAGGTTGTGGCCTAAGTCCACTTTGAAACTGGGAAACCAGGCTTGAATCCCAGCATTAGCTTAACATCCTATGATTCCTGGCAAATTCACGCAATCTAATTGAGCCTAAGAAGATATGAATAGGACCCTCTGTAATGTTAGCTGATGCTCATGTAAAGCACTCCAATACCTCTGTACCAAGTTTGTGCTATATAAAACCGCATGTGAGGAAAGTCACACAATGTTTCTTTATTTTTGCATTTACACGCTAGCATTATTCCATTTGTTGGAACCTACACATGATGCTAGCAGTAAGAAAAACAAAAACAACGATGCACCTTTCATCAGTCTTGGAACACTGGAGAACCTCTCTTAGGTACTGTAAAAATACTGTGGATATCTAGAAAAATAGGGTGTGTGTAAAAAGCATAAGGATGAAGAGGGCTATCTTAGGGTGAGAAATATATTCTAAGGGCATCCGAGAGAGCAGTAACCTCTGGGGACCTATCTGTGGGCAAGAGCCTTATGAATCCGAGTGTGAGTAAGAGCCTGATTGGACCCACCAGTGGAAAAAAGTTGAAGGATTCTATGTGTAACTGTATTCTTTTGGAACTAACTGATGACGAGCTAGAGTCTTGTGGTGTTAGTGAGTGACCGCATTTATACGTCACCCACTACCCCAAAGGGTCTCTTGCTGCTGATTTAGTGTAAGCAGGGGTCAATGGTCCCTGAGGGTGCAGAGAAGTCACAAGTCCTAAGAGTGAGTGTGATCCTCTGGAGACGTGCTGATCACTGGGAAGTAAGGATCCTTAAGAATGGACAGAAACTTTACAGACTGGTGGCAGATAGAATATTCAGGGAACTAGAATGGAGCACGAGCTATGGAATTTAATGTTGCGATGCAAATTCATGGATCCCAGGGTGATAATGAAATTCATAGCATTAAGATGAGCGCCAGAAAACCTCTGACTGTGTTGCAGTGAAATAATTTTGTTTCCAGTCTTGACAAAAGTTACTGGCCCAATAAGCTTTAAAATACTTTATTACCACAAATGTTTACCAACATTAGCTCAATGATCCTAACCAAACAGAGTTTTGTGAAAGGTTATAATCTGCAAATGTGGGCCACTGTTTTTTGGCTACCCAGGTCTAGTTGTTGCCCCAGTCCAACTATGCTGATGGATATTGTTCAGGGGGAGGGGCTTTAATGCAACAGCATACAGTGTTATATAGTGGTCTAAAGAGGGGGCTAAAAAACCAGGAACAGGTATAGGTTGTACAGTAGGGATGGGAAGGGAGGAACACAAGTGCATTATCCAGCATCCGTCAGTAAGTGTGCAGCATTTCAGGCAGGAGATCATCATAAGTAATCATTTGTGTGTGTACATGTAGCAAGGCACTCCATAGTTCAGCGATTAGGATTGGACGAAGCCCCCGATGTTACTCTCTTCGTATGAAGGTGCCTGAGCCCAGTGCTGGAGATCATTATGCCACAACATGCCATCTATCAGGAGAGCAAGGATGGGTGGTCGCTCCTTTTGTTTTCTGACAGCTCAGCACTGAAAAAACTCCCCCTGGGGCTCTGGTTGGAGGTTTCGGAGACTAGCTTCCGAAAGGAGTTAAAAACTTGGCTCTTTCACTCTGTTAGCCCGTCTGTCTAATCCGGTCTCTGCTCTCTCTGCCCTGTCCTGATTATGTGCTTCATTGTACCGCAGCGCGGGGACACACTAGTTCAGTGTAACTATATGCTTTATAAATGTGTTTATTATTATTATTATTAAAGAGGGAAAAAGGGTAGGATATCCAATGCTGAGTGATAGCTCGACACACCAGAATGAGGGAAAGGTCAAGGAACCCTGTGGTAAGGTTAGCTTTTTCAGGTCTGGGGTACACACCCAGTAGGATATCTCCCATGGAGAATTGGAGTGGCCCTCCATAAACTGGGTGAGTGTGGAGGGCACTCCAGACCAGAAGGGCCTACATTTTTCAAAACAAAGAGCATGTAAGCCAGGTGTGCTGGCATCGTCTGGCATCAGCGATAGTTTGGGGAGGCTGTTGGAAACAGTGCCTGTAACTTCATTTGAGAAGGATACACTCCATGGAGAATGCAAGTTTGGATAAACGTAAAGGGTGAATTTTGGTATATGTGAGAGGGATATTGCAATATTGCCTTCCATTCTGTGTCACACATTCTGAAGCTCCTCTTCTCAGCTACATTTAAGGGTCGGTAATGAAAACCCCACATGGGTCCGGATGCCCCTATATAGTCAGGTTATGATCCTCCTCCCATGGTCAATGGTATGGAGTGCCTGCAGCGCCGTGTGAGTAGGGGGTTCATGATGAAGGGTTTGCCAGGCATGGTTTATTGCCATTCGTACCCTGCCATAGATAATGAAGCCACCCACAGGGAGTCCACCCCAAACACTCACAATTAGGAAGTCCGGCAGGAGCCCATTTTCGAATAGTTTTCCAACAGAGGACAAACCAACAGACTCCCATGGTGCAAGGTCACTGGAAGAGAGTGGTGTGGGCTGAGTTGTGAATTTTAGTAGTGTAACTGCTGGAGCATAAGTGGGTACAGCCTTGCTGTATTATAAGTAATTACGCAAACATGTACATGCCACCACTAAGAGCAGTGTGCAGGGGGGTGTCCTTGGGTAAACGGAAAAAGTACAGAATGCAGAACTCCGTTTTTATCTGGTCTGCTGTAAGTCCCATCTCAGCCAAAGGGTATCTCGCTATCCAGTAGGGTGGCCATTGCAGTTGCGCCACGTGATAGTAGGCCTGAAAGTCTGGTGCCCCAAAACCACCAAGGTTGGTAGGAAGGAAAAGGCAGTGATTTTACTGGTGCCAGGTGCAATGCATATGATTCTGAAATGTGTTGGCACATCTTGACCCAGGCAGAGGGGAGAAGTATAATAATTGCATCCACTGCAGTATTCTAGGGCCAAGGCCATATTGTTTCAATACTGCTATCATATAATCCCAACTAAGCTTGTCAAACACTTGTTCCAGATCAATAGAGATACAGGCCAACTCCAGCCATGTTCGTAAAGCCCCTTGTATGATGTGGAATAAGAGCCTTATATTAAGGGAAGTATTACGGTGGGGAGGCAAATCCATTTTGGTCATGATGAATAAGTGACATATTATATAATCCGTATTAAGGATAGACAACGTTGATAAGAGGCAACTTTTTATGGGTTGCAATTGGGCCTAGGTATGGGGGTAACAATCGCTTCATGTGCGGTGGGAGAAGGCATCCCAATTGCGGTGCTTCCCAAACAGAGTTTCTAGACGTGCGAGAAGGGACTCGAATGTGGCATAAAACTCTATCAGAAGGCTGTCTAGGCCAGGAGACACCTGGTGTATATCTTCTACAGTGATTGTGGATTATAGAATTTTAATGGCTTCAGAAGGGATTCCAGAAATCGTTAGACTCTCTAGGAACTGGTGTTGGTGGGTGTAGTGGAGGGCCACCGAGTATAAGACCTTGTAGTGATGGACAAACTTTGCCTTGATGTCGTGTTCTATGAACACAAGAGAACCAGAAATTTCTCAGACAGGGTGTTAAGGGGATGTTATGTCATGAGGAAGGATAAGGTGGGCTAACAATCTGCCTGGCCATCAGTCTCTGCATAGGTTCTAGCTAGAGAGGCCACTCTATATAGGCCTCGCAGTCTTTCCATAAGTTCGGCATGCTTGTCTCCCTTGCATGCAAGCTGATCAGAGAGGTTGGAGATAGTGACCAGTTTATTTTTTAGATCTTGCATTGATGCCCCAATCCGTTGCAACTAGTCCCCAAAACCCCTGGCATCTAACAGAGTGCGGGTGGCATCATCTGCCTCTTGTTGGGGGGAAGGCTTTTAGCCCCACGTGGCCTCCATGGTTTTATTCTGACCTGTGCCATCCATTGACTGCAGGATAGCACCATCGCCAAGTGAACGAGACCCCTCCACCTCCCTTCACTGCCCCTGCTTGCTGTTCCAAAGGGTGTGGTCTAGGGGAGGGAGGCTGGGGAGGAAGGTCGTGCAGGCTGTAGGGCAGCGATGGTGGTTGGTAGTAGGTCAGTGAGTGGGGGCCCAGATACCGAAAAAAGGGAGGGCCCAGCCCACCGGCAGAGTCATGGATTGAAAGCGTTCAAGTCAGAGATGGGATGGGGCTCATGTTTCCTGGCAGCGCAGGTCGCATGTCTTGCTTCAGGCAGCAGGTCGAACCTGGGTGCAGCTGAGAACAGGGCTCCTCTTCACACAACGTACCCCCAAGAATATGTCTGTACTCACCGTGAGCATTGGGAAGATCAGCAGAGTCCATTGCTGCTGTTTGGCCAGGGAGCTCCCTCACCACGTTGCAGGTACAGCCCCCCCTATGTCGCAGTCCATGGCCTGGTTTGGCCCGATGGGTAGTCACAGTGTCCGCCAAGCAGATAAGGTCGGAACTGCCTCCTCTGACGCCGAGCATCTCCACGCACCAAAGCACTTTCTGAAGCCCGCTGCAGCAGCCGCCACGCCTCGCCGACTGCAGCAGCCATCAAGTGACAGCAAGGGGTTTGTTTGGAACTGACCGGCAGGGCTGCGAGCACGCGCGGAGGACTCCAAGGACCAGGTGTCCCCGCGAGCCCTTGTCCAGCTGGGCTGCTCTCCCTGCCGGCCCCACCCCCTCCTCCACGGGATAAAGCGGCTTCCTTCCTGATCCTCTGTGAACTGCCTCCTCTGACGCCGAGCATCTCCACGCACCAAAGCACTTTCTGAAGCCCGCTGCAGCAGCCGCCACGCCTCGCCGACTGCAGCAGCCATCAAGTGACAGCAAGGGGTTTGTTTGGAACTGACCGGCAGGGCTGCGAGCACGCGCGGAGGACTCCAAGGACCAGGAGTCCCCGCGAGCCCTTGTCCAGCTGGGCTGCTCTCCCTGCCGGCCCCACCCCCTCCTCCACGGGATAAAGCGGCTTCCTTCCTGATCCTCTGTGAACTGCCTCCTCTGACGCCGAGCATCTCCACGCACCAAAGCACTTTCTGAAGCCCGCTGCAGCAGCCGCCACGCCTCGCCGACTGCAGCAGCCATCAAGTGACAGCAAGGGGTTTGTTTGGAACTGACCGGCAGGGCTGCGAGCACGCGCGGAGGACTCCAAGGACCAGGAGTCCCCGCGAGCCCTTGTCCAGCTGGGCTGCTCTCCCTGCCGGCCCCACCCCCTCCTCCACGGGATAAAGCAGCTTCCTTCCTGATCCTCTGTGAACTGCCTCCTCTGACGCCGAGCATCTCCACGCACCAAAGCACTTTCTGAAGCCCGCTGCAGCAGCCGCCACGCCTCGCCTGACTGCAGCAGCCATCAAGTGACAGCAAGGGGTTTGTTTGGAACTGACCGGCAGGTCTGCGAGCACGCGCGGAGGACTCCAAGGACCAGGAGTCCCCGCGAGCCCTTGTCCAGCTGGGCTGCTCTCCCTGCCGGCCCCACCCCCTCCTCCACGGGATAAAGCGGCTTCCTTCCTGATCCTCTGTGAACTGCCTCCTCTGACGCCGAGCATCTCCACGCACCAAAGCACTTTCTGAAGCCCGCTGCAGCAGCCGCCACGCCTCGCCGGACCCGCTTCGCGGGTCCCGCTTCGCGGACTGCAGCAGCCATCAAGTGACAGCAAGGGGTTTGTTTGGAACTGACCGGCAGGGCTGCGAGCACGCGCGGAGGACTCCAAGGACCAGGAGTCCCCGCGAGCCCTTGTCCAGCTGGGCTGCTCTCCCTGCCGGCCCCACCCCCCTTGCTGACCAATTGAATTGAATAGCTATTTATTTTATTTTATTTGGAAAGTTTTATATAGCGCGGACAAGATCCTTGCGGATATCAGAGCGCTTTACAAGAGAAGTGCCTGGGGGAGCATAGACAGACAGATGAAACAATAGGTCACATAGTATGAGACAGCATTCGATGTCCAGTGCCCTCCTCCGCCGTGTAGCGGGGGACCTCTTCCAGCCCTCCGAAGTCGTCGAGCTGTCGGGACTAGGCTCCTGGAATTTCAGCTGCCCCTGGGGGAGCATAGACAGACAGATGGAACAATAGGTCACATAGTATGAGACAGCATTCGATGTCCAGTGCCCTCCTCCGCCGTGTAGCGGGGGACCACTTCCAGCCCTCCGAGGTCGTCGAGCTGTCGGGACTAGGCTCCCGGAATTTCAGCTGCCCCTGTGATGTGCAGTTAATAACAGTACTGAAAGGTTGAGTGAAAGAGATCGGGCGGGGAGATTCTTAGCGAGGGCCCACTCTCTTTGCTCTTCCTGTTATTGCATCCTATTCATTAAGTGTTCCTTTCTCGCTTCTTGCTTTACACGCCCTTTTTTGCCCCTAGTGATGTCTACTCTGGAGTCAACTCAGGCACAGGCCATTCAAGGGTCTCTTTTGTTAGGACCCTTGGACAAATTTTTCGCCAAAATTAAGACTGATGTAGACCGGGAACTCTTATTGGCTGAGAAACGGGCGGGTCGACGTTTATCTATTGACAAACTGAAATCAAGACCCTTCCAACTTTTGGACACAACCATAACATCCCTTTCAACTTCATTGGACCTAACCTCACCAGTAGAACATGTCAATACTCTACCTCCCATAGAAGATATCCCCCTTATCTTTCAGACTAATCCCCCTGCACAGAATGACATTATCAATATCTCAGACTCCATTCACTCCCAAGTATCTGATACTCAGACAATAGATTTAAGCACTCCCTTTGCAGAACCACCTCTTCTTTATGATCCAGCCATTCCATCCCCCGTGTTCACACCAAGCTTATCCGATAACCACACTAAGTGCATTACTGAGGACCAGCCTCCATTGTCGCCATTTAGGGTTACTACTAAAAGTCTTAAAACCCCTTCCAGCAAAATTCCTTCAGGCTCCCCACCAAGGAAGCGAAGAAAGAAGCTGACAATTAAAAAGAGAGCCGTACCCCCTAATAAAGTGCCACATAATATATTTACTATTCCAAATAAAGCTGGGGCGGTAGACCCCGCAAAAGAGATGACTCCCAGTTCTATCTCAGTACCTAGTTATGCTGGACTATTGGGTGACATCGATTGTTTAATAAAGGCATTGATCCTTCCCCTGACCGAAAGGATCAAAAGATTAGGGGAGAGTGTGGAAAAAATTTTGCAAGGACAAATGGGGACACCCTGCCTGAAACCGAACTCCCCTGGAGTTTCAATACAGCCCATCAATGAACCTAAATCATCTAAGGTAGTGACTGGTATTCCTAAGGCAACCGCACCACCTACAGCTGGGCCACCAAAATCGTCCCAGATTTCCATACTACAAGTTGAAAAAAGTAATAATAGCCATAATAGAACTATTGCTTTGGAAAAACCCACGATTACAGAAAAATCCCATACTTCTATACGCCCTCATAGTACGCACCCAAACAATGGTACTAATTCAAATCTCCCTCCTATTCCCCCACATCAATCCATTAGCAAAACAAAGAACACCGCAGATTTGCCACCCGAATGTTTAAATTATGTTATAGCCCTTACAGGAGTGCCACCCCCCCCCCAGAGGGTAATCGCGAACATCATACCAATCTAAAAAACAAGGTTATCTACTGGTTGAGGAGAAACAGACCACTCCCGCCTCACCTGAACGGTGATATCGTTTCGGCCAGGCGTTGCCATTGGGTCGGTACTAGACCCAAGGATATCGAAGGAGATGTGATCTTAGTTAACTTCAAGGATCACAGATTGGTAACCCATATTAGCGATTGGTACCCTGGAACAGGGGAGGGGGGAATTTCAACTCATAACCTAAGCTATTTTTACCCTGAGACAATGCTCAAAAAACCGTCAGCCCAGCCTAGACTCTACCATCCCGATAGCTATGGTCGCCAAAAAACCCCCGGTGGCTCTAATACACCCATATTACACAAACAACACATGGGCTATAACACTTTTTCCCCATATCATTCGAACTCCCCTGCCCCATTGACGTATAGATCTTTTGCCTCAGATAGCCTAGCTCATGCGAGGACATCAAGGGATCAGAATCCCCTTGATTATACTAATGATTTCCGTTTGCGTTCCAGTCAGGTATTTTTACCACAGAGAAATCCGCACGACCTTAATGCTCATTGGGGTGCATCACGGCTTCAAAATCCTAAAGACTTGTGGAATATACCCTTGTCTAATTTTTATTATCCGCTCTCAGGCTTAGATGACAATGAATGACTGCACAAGTCAATCATCACTGGAAAATCCCATGTGGGCCCGCGGACCATTCACCGCACCATCGCCCACTTTTTGTCATCCAGCCCATCTAAAAACCATCATAACAGCCAATATGGAGGGACACTGGCGGATATGGATTCTCTGAGTGAACCGCGGCTATCTGGTCATTTACAGCCTCAACAGCCTCAACAGTCCATGAAAAACGGTTCTATTTTCAATCCCTTGAGCCCTTCCCATATCCTTACCAGTATAACACAACAACTAGACTTACCATGTGCGAATCTAGGCCGCACTTGTGGAGAAACAAGCTACGTTCCTGTTAAAAAAATCACTTCTTTCTTGGAACGTGGCTGGTCTAGCTAGTAAGGCATCCAATAAAGCTTGGCTAAATGCCATACATACGCACGACATCTTATGTTTCCAAGAAACTTGGTGTTGTGAAGAAGTACATCTTTTGGGGTACCAAACTTTCCACTCCCCTGCCACACCATCAGTCCATGGTCACAACAAGGGGGGGCTCTGTGTCTATGTCTCAACAGTAGCAAAAGTTAAGATCCATACATTTTTCTCTTATACTCACTTTCAAATTCTATTCTTTAAGTGGGGTTCATTAGAGAACATAGCACTGTTGAATTTTTACAACAATATGGCTGACATTGAATTGGAGTCCACTATGTCTGATATATCGCGCTTGTTGTCACATACTGTGAATCATCTTAAGGGGGCAATAATAATGTGGGTTGGGGATTTTAACTGCACGATTTGCCCACACTCTGATTCCCCCTTGTGTGGTATTGCAGGTCTTGGCGAGGATAATTCAACTCACTTTGTGCACACGAAGAGGGGAATGTTGTTAAATACTTTTCTTTTTAAATTCGACCTTTGTTTTGCCAACCAGTTTTGTCCCACACCAGTGCAGTTTGAGCCAACCTTTTTTGGCAGAGATTGCAATTCAACCATTGATTTTATCCTGATATCGACTGCCAATTCTGGAATTTTGAGCTCATGTGTGGTTGGCAAGGAGGTATTTAGTGACCATTATCCCCTTTCCATTAGCGTAAAAGTAGAGGAGCGTAATGCCAAAAAAGCTACCATTCCCATGTACCCCTATAGGACTGAACTATCTAAAACCAATGGCTATGTTGTGAAGTGGGAGAGGATTGTACCTGATGTGTTCTTGAAAAACTTACTCTCTAACTCTGCAAATGATGTTAACCTTTGTTTAGAGGTTCAGGCGGACCCCCCCCCTCCGTTATGACCGCATTTGCCAATATCCAACAGCG
This sequence comes from Lissotriton vulgaris, assembly GCF_964263255.1. Taxonomy (NCBI): domain Eukaryota; kingdom Metazoa; phylum Chordata; class Amphibia; order Caudata; family Salamandridae; genus Lissotriton; species Lissotriton vulgaris. The sequence continues at coordinate 656,976,244 of NC_141694.1, read as the reverse complement.
GATAAAAACCTTACTGACCCGGGTAGCAAACAATAACCCTTCAACTAGAGAAGGGTGGTTCGATGGGAAATGCACAAAAGCTCTAAAAGCTCTTAAAAAAGTTTTGGCCCTCAAACCTAGGGACCCTGACATAATTCGTAGCGCTAGGCGAGCATATAAATGCGCATTAAAAGAAAGAACACAGTCTTTAAAAAATCAAGCTTGGGTAACATTAAGAGAAGCATCTGCCCAGAAAAATACCACCAAGTTCTGGAGACTGGTCAAGTCTCTGTATCAACCGAATAATAGCGGTAATAAAATAGAATTGGCTATAACAGGTGACAGATGGTTGAAACACTTTAGGCAGTTATATAGGGACATAAAGCCAGCAGAAACTATTACATCGACAGGGCTGGTCCCAAATGCCCCACGACCTAAAGATAGTAGAAGTGAGATCCTTCCCCGTGTCTGTCCTTTCCCGATTGACATGACATTTACCATAGGGGAAATGCAGGATGCAATCAGGGACAGTGCATCAGGCAAAGCACCAGGGCCAGACTGTACCCCAGTAGATGTCTACAAGGCTGAACCAGATTTCTGGGCCCCTTTGCTCACAAATGTGTTGAATAAGAGCAACCAAACTGGGTTCATAGAAAGTTGGTCGGATGCAATAGTGGTCCCCATTTTTAAAAAGGGCAGGCGAGACGATCCAACCTGCTATAGGCCAATATCCCTTTTAGATGGCCTTATGAAATTAGCAAGGAGGATTATTTTAAAGAGACTACAGGAGTGGGAGGAGGAACACAATGTAGTCTCACATCTCCAATATGGTTTTAGGAAGGGTATAGGGACTGCTGAGCAGTGTTTAAACTTGGCCCTTTTAAGTGCTAAATACACGCAGGCTAGAGGTGGGTCACTTTTTATAACTTTTGTTGATTTGAGTTGTGCTTTTGATTGCGTGGATCATTCTTTGTTATGGTCGACATTGGCCGAGATGGGAATTGATGCACGCCTAATCACTTTCATTAGAGAACTGTATCACAACTGTGGGGCAAGAGTGAGATTTGGTAAGCAGGGCGAATGCACTGACAAATTCGCCCTGTTAAGGGGGGTTAGGCAAGGATGCATCCTAGCCCCCAGGCTATTTACCTACTACATAAACTCAGTGGGCCAATACCTCTCTCTCTTCCAAAATGATTACCCCACCGTGAAAGGTTTACCAGTGCCAATCCTCTTGTACGCCGATGACGCGGCCATAATGTCTCAGACTCAGGTGGGTCTGCAGAGGGCAGTGACTAAATTTGCAGGTTTTATGGAAAATAAAGGGCTGAAAGTAAATATCTCGAAGACTTTTACCATGCCGTGTACTAACAAGCGCAGTAGGGTGCCATGTAACGTGTTCCTGAACAAGCAGAATATAGCCATCGTTGATAAGTTCTGCTACCTTGGCATACTCTTTGACAGGAAATGTCGTTGGAAACAGGCGATTGAAGCAAGGAAGCTGGCCTTTATCCGTACTATAGGTGCCCTGCGCGCTTTTTCCAACAGAGTGGGTGGTAAACCAATTAAAGAACTTGCACAAATATACCAGGCGAAGTGTGTGTCCACAGCCACCTACGGGGCGGGACTTTGGGGCATTGAGAAGGATCAAACTTTGCAGAGCTGTGAGAATCAATTCATCAGCTACCTTCTGGGTGTCCCAAAGTCCACATCCTCATTTATGACACACATAGAGGCTGGAGTTAAGCATATGGGGGACACAATTAGGATGGCCCCAATTCTCCTATGGCACAAGGTATGGACAACCAGGGAGGCCAGTTTTAACAGGGACCTCCTGGAGGATTGCTTGGCCCTAGATGGGGTTGCAAATCTCCGCTGGCTGTCGTACGTAAGATCTGTACTCAGCGAGATGGGCCTCCTAGATTATTATGTAAATCCTGGTACCTTGGAGGGCGTATCCAGATTAGTTCTTAAAAAAACACTAACCTCCCATCTGGAAACTTTGAGATGGAATGTTGAAAAGAACAAACAAACCATCTTAAATTTTCAAGAAATCACCCCCAAGGAAGGCATGCAAATGTATCTAAAAGTGGACCCCAGCCCTTATCATAGAATGCTTCTGACTCGTCTCCGTCTTGGGATTTTCTTTCGTATGGTTTCTGTACCAAAGATCAACAACTGGTCTCCACTGAATCTAACATGTCAGTGTGATAATACTGCATTCCAATCCAATTTGCATTTAATGTTCTTTTGCTCCTTCTATACTACCCCCAGAAAACTTTATTTAAAACCTCTGTTAAAGCGTTGGGGTGTAAGAAATTGCAGACCCGCTTTTTCAAGACTGTTAAAACTCGAAGATGAGCACGTGATTTTTGCGGTATCCTGTTTTTTAAGATCTGTCATGTTGTTGCGGAAAACCATGTTGTAAAACAATCCCGCTTGGGTCTCCCTATTGTGTTGGTCAGCACTAATTTCAATCCACTCTGTACTGTATTTTGAATGTTTTTCTTAAGATTGAGTATTACAACTGTCGTTTTTAATTGCTAAATTTTATACTCAAATATATCATTTGTGATGTTTTTATATGTATGTATTGTGCTTTTATGATTTCGAAGAAAATCGAATAAAGCTTATATTACTATATATTACTTACTTTCCCTTGTCGGGGCATAGAGGCAGTTGTTGCAGCTGCTGGTACAGATGCAAAAAGAACAATTGATGGACAGAATGCAGTACAAGGTCATACATTAACCCCAGTACAGAGATCTGGGCCTAAATGCATTGTTTTTTTGCTCACCATGCCATTCCAGTTTGGACCCAGCCATATGCAAATCAGTCTTGACCCTGGGCCCAATGGGAACAGTCCAGCCCGAACTGCCAGGCAGGTCCTCTCTGCACTGGAAGCAAGCATCCTAGGCCCAGATTCGGGGGTTCACCTGTCATCAGCCAGATACAGATGAAGGTGATTGAGCTGGCTGAGTACAGAGCAATGCTAGTTTGTATTTGCCATCTTCGGCTGCAATGCCCCCTCAAAATAAATTATAATTAATTACATTTATATGTTAATTTTTTTATTGTAAATTAAATATTTACCTGAAAAAAATAATTCTATTGTTCAAATATTTGTTTATTTATTTATTTGAATTTAATATGTAAAATATAATTTATATTATATCAACTAACATGAACATTTGTATACTTTGGTAGTAGTTTATATTGTAGTAATGGGTTGGTGAGTTTGTGGGGTAATATAGCAGGAAGGTACTGAACTTACATATTTTTTTAATTATTTGTTAATCTTAATTATTTTTTGCTTGATTCATAATGAATTGTGTATATTTTTGACGGTTTATTGTTTATTTGTTTATTTTAATGACTCATTTGATTTGAGATATGTATTAATTTATAGGTATGTTTTATACTATTGTTTGTAAAAAAATTATGTTTTTTGTTGAATTTTAGTACATTTTTCATGAAAAAGTTTGATTTCATTTTTTGCGTTTTTGTTCTTATGGCTGTAGGGAAGGAATTGAATGTAATTTTAATTATATACATTTTTTACTGATTTTGTATTTTATTTTAGGTTTACATTTTATGCATTTTTATATAAATTATTATTTAAAATGTATTGTTGTTCGGTATTTCAATGATATATGTAATCCTTATATAATGTAACACTTACCTTGATGCACTGGAGTAAGATTAGTACAACTGCTTAGTCTTGAGGTGGAACAGTAAAGCTAATGCCTCTGAAGTTCATTACTTTCCCTGTTGTTGCTCAGACTGAAGTGAAAATGGTAAATCTACTCTTCCGAAGTACGAAACTTTCCCTACTGTTGCTTGGACTGGATTGGGAATAGCAAACTGAACCCCTTCAAAGATAAACACTTTCTCTACTGTTGCTTAGACTGGAGTGGATAATTGTAAATATTTACTCCTCCCTCCACCCCGCCAAAGTCCAATACTTTCTGTACTGTTGCATACATTGGAGTGGGAATAGTAAATGTACACCCTTCAAAGTCCAATACTTTCTCTAATGTTGGTTAGACTGCAGTGGGAATAGTAAATCTAACCCATTTTAATTGCAACACTTTCCCTACGATTGCTCAGACTGTTATGAGAATAATAAATCTAACCCCTCCAAAAAGACTTTTCTCGATATGCAGGCGCGATGAAATGATAACTATTGTGACAACATGGCAGTAGTATGAACAAAATAACAGAGCATATTGTAAGCAAAGAGATTTATAACTGATTGCAGTGAATTGGAGAAATGAACAGAAAAGGTGAAATGGCATTGTGTTGTGTTTTACTTGTTAACCCTTGTCCTATTGTCCATCACTGTGTTCACCTCTCGCCGCTGTCATTGTCACGAGCCATGCCCTGGGTTATATGACGTCCCAGTGTTCTACGGTAGAACCCTGCAGGGATGACCGTTGACAGTGGCAGTTGCGGCGAGGAGCTACTACATTGAAGACTTACCTTTGGTGTCAGGGATTTAACTTAATAAACTACTTGGAACTTACCCTTGGCTCTGTTTCATCTGTACAATTTGGCGATGTTGGGAGCCCTGACACCATCATGAACCTTGGCGTGCTCCTGATCCTTCAACTGCTCATCTTCTTGTGAGAGTCGTCTTCATTGAACCTTTTCGAGGGTTCCCTCGCCATTCTGCTGTTTCCTGCCGGCGTTTGAGGGTGAGCTGCAGTCCCAGGATCTGGTTGAGAGCGAAACTGCCGTCCTGCTGTCCATGCTGGGTGCTTGCGTTCGTGCGAAGTGCAGTCCGACTGATGATTTCTGGCCGTCATGCTGTCCCTGCTGAGCATTCGCGTGTGAGCTGGTTGGAGATTCCATGACCCTCGCCTGGGACATTGAGGCTGCTGCAGCTACCTTTTCACACTACCGGTGAGATCGATTCCTTCTGCCTGCCTTCACATCCGCTTGCGACCTGTGGTGGATGATTAATTCTGTGAGAGGAATTCTCCTCAAGTAATTTCCCTGTGCAGTTCCCGCCTTTTGCATACTCCTCAGGGCTTCTTCCCTGCGGGATAACGTCACTGGAACACACACGCTAAGCAACGCTAAGCAGCCATTTTAACATTGCAATTGGCAGATACTACGTGAGTCATATTTGCAAGTGACACGCACACCTTTCACCAATCATCTTTCATGGGAAACACCTCAGCGTGTTACTACTCAGTGAGACGCACACCTTATACATATATATACATATTTTCAAATTTTATTCTCTTCACTACCAGCCTTCAGAAGATTACACGCGTGCCTTGCCTACCGGTGACACGCACACCAGATCGCTACAGTTGCGATCAAACTGATCTGTGGCCTAATTATTCTTCGCGTTTGACCGTACGGTGACACGCACACCGGAAATAATATATATATATATATATATATATATATATATATATATATATATATTAAGAAAACCGTTCTGCATACGAAGTTAGCGGGGAAACAGTTGGTTCTGCCTGAGTCTACACAGCGGAGCATTGTGTGTTATTTACTGGTGGCACACACACCTGACTATTCTATGATTGGTTTTAAAATGTGTGTCCTTCATTGCGGTGACACACGCACCTGTTAGTTTCTGTTAAAGCCCATCCTTTTTCATACGATAACCCAATTTAAAGTAGGTTGGTTTTCTAGTGTTTTTAGTATTCATCCTTACTCCCTGGCCTCTTCCACAGTATTATATTATTCCAGTCCATCTTTCTATATTTTTTTTTGTCAATTCTCCATGGCTTCGGGCACTATATTGAACCTTTCACATCCACAGCCTTTCATTCCATCTACAAGTGATGATGCTATCAAATGGGAAGATTGGCGAGAGTATTTTGAAAATTATATTACAACTATTGAGGAGGAAGAAGAACTCACCCCGAAAGGAAAAAAAAAATACTTCTCCATTGCTTAGGTGCTAAAGCAATGAAAATATACAATCGCATCAATAAAAAACCCAGAGCAGGAAAGTTATACACAATTGCATTGGAAGATTTAACTATGTACTTCAAACCTACAATTTCAATTTCAGTTAACAGATACAAATTCTTCCACCGCAAACAAGTTCCTGAAGAATCAGTAGAGGATTTTGTTGCTGCGTTAAAGAATTTGGCACTCACTTGCAGGTTTGGCACATTGCATGATGAATTTATTTGTGACCAAATTGTTATGAGATCTTCGAATAAAAATATAGAAGAGAAATTGTGGGCGAAGGGAGAATTACCACTAGAAGAGGTAATTGAGATTGTCAAATGTACAGAATTAACTGGTAGATGTGCTAAAGCAGTTTTGCAAGAAGAGAAATTCATCACTGATGACAAATCCACCAATGCCAAAATCATTCCTTCTAAAAATTCTTCCAATAAACCTCGTTCTAGTATTGTACAAAAGAAAGATACTGGCTTTAAGGCTAAACTGTAGGACAATAGGAAATGTTTCAGATCCGGTAGTAGATACCATTTATCGAATGATAAATTGTGTCCGGCATTGAAACAAAAATGTTCGAGATGTGGGTTGATTGGGCATTTTTCAACAATGTGTAATAAGATACAGAAAGGAGGGAGGAATGTAAAGATGGTGATACCAGAGGAACATGATGATGCAGGTTCTTCGGACGACGAAGATATGAATTTATTTGTATTGAACATTGATGATATGTCAAACAAAAAGAAGAAACCAATATGTCACTTAAATATTGGAAGTGTGGATATCTCGATGATCGTTGCTGATTCGGGGTCGCCTTATACCATTGTAAATGAGAAGGGGTGGTTGAAAAAATGTGTTCCTGTTATTGGCAGTGAGTTACTGAGTCCTGATATATCTCCTAAAACATTCACAGGGGAACCTTTTAAAATGCTAGATTTCAGGGAGTTGCAGTTTCAATTTAAATCACCCCAAATGTTAGGAAAATTGTATGTCTCTAGGGTTGGTCCTTCTGTTTTAGGGTGGATCGACCAAGGAGAGCTAGGTATAATTCTAGACCCTAACAGCCCTGATCCTGTACTGGTGTTGCAAACTGAAGAAGATTATAACAGCTTCATAGTCAAAAGGTATCCCATAGTATTCTCTGAAGAAATAGGAAAACTTAAAGGATTTGTTCATGAGATTAAGCTCAAAGAAAATGCTGACTCTTGCATACATAAATCTAGGAACATTCCTTTTTCTATCATTGGTGAAGTAGAAGAAGAACTTATGAGATTACAAAAGACTGGTATCATCGAGCCTGTAGAGTCTGCCGAGTGGGTTTCCCCTTTGGTTATTGCCAAGAAATCCAATGGAAACTCCGCCTATGTGTGGACCTTCGTGACCTAAATAAAAACATCTTGGTAGAACAATTTTCCTTGCCAAGAATTAGTGAAATGCTGTCCTACACTAATGGTACCAAGTGGTTCTCCACAATTAATTTAAGCTCGGCCTACCACCAGGTGGTGCTTCATCCTAAGTGCAGAAGTCTCACCACTTTCGTAATGCCTTTGGGCTGTTTTAGATTTAAGAGAGTACCATTTGGACTGGTCTCGGCTGTGGCCATGTTCCAAAGATTGATGTGCACACTCTTTAAAGAAGAAAAGAATCTCTTCATTTTTCAGGATGATGTTATGGTAACGGGCACCAACAGGAAGGAACATGATGAAAAATTAAACAGAGTATTGGGCATACTTGACCACCATGGTCTTACTGCTGATTTTCGAAAATGTAAATTTGCCACTAATGAGGTCACATACTTGGGGCATGAGATTAACGGTAGTGGCATAAAACCCAAAAAAGAGCTCCTATCTGCTGTTAGAGGAGCCCCTTCACCCAAAAACGAGGAGGAAGTCAGAGCCTTCCTAGGCCTTTATGAATTGTATGCTAAGTTCGTACAAAACTTCTCTTCAAAAACTTTTCCATTAAGAGAACTTATTAAACAAAACAACAAATTTGAGTGGAGTACTTCATGTGAGAAGTCTTTTGAAAGAATTAAAAATGACATCTGCAAAGCCCTACCTCTCCAAGGATTCAATCCTTCACTCCACAGCATTGTAACCACTGATGCGAGTGGAACTGGTTTAGTGGCAGTGCTTAACCAAATTACAGAGGAAGGCAAAGAAGTGACTGTAGCTTTTGCCTCTCGATCGCTCATACCATACTCTGTGATCGAGCGTGAGGCACTTGCATGCGCCTGGGGTTTAGAGCACTTTAGGCAGTATATATGTGGCTATCAAATTACCCTTAGGAGTGACCATAAACATTTGATCAATATGCATTCCACCAAAGGTCCACAAGGTGCTTCTCCTCGACTTGCACACATCTCAATGAGATTGCTGGATTTTAATTACAATGTTGAGTACCTCCCTGGTATAAAGAATCGGGTAGCAGACTGTTTGAGTTGGTTACCTTTACCCAACACTAATGATCAGACATCAGACATAGAATCATTTTGCATTGCTAACATCATTGATGAGGTACCCTGCATATCACATTCGGATTGGACCTCTGCCATGGAGGGAGATGCTACCGTTCTTGAAGTAAAGAAATATATAAGAGCGGGCTGGCCTGTAAAAAGAAGTATTCCTAAACATCTGTACACTTTTTGGGAACTCAAGGATAAATTATCCATTGAAGGAGAATTGATACTTAGTAATGGTAAGGTCATTCCCCCCACCTGTTTACGTACTAAACTCCTAGAGATATGTCATGAAGGCCACCTTGGCATAGGGAAAACCAAAAGTAGAGTTAGGAACTCGTATTGGTGGCCTGGGTTTGATATCGAAATCGAAAGGACTGTCAGGAACTGTGTGGCATGTGAGAAGTCTGACAAATCTCAACACACACTGAGACCACCCCTTCAGCCACTTTCTTGTCCTTCCATGCCATGGGTCAGACTTGGCATTGATGTTTGTGATCCTATTTGGGAACATAGGGAACAATTGTATCTCATTGTCCTAGTGGACCACTTTTCTAAATGGCCTGAAGTGGAAGTTGTTCAGAACGCGGACGCTAAGACTATTGTCCGCTTCATACGGAAATTGTTCCTCAGCGAAGCTCTCCCAAATTGTTTAGTTTCAGACAATGGCCCACAATTTGTATCCACTATTTTCAAGACATTCCTCAAAGAAAATGGCATCTCTCATAAGACTACTTCTGTATACCATCCTACTGGGAATGGGTCCGTTAAGAGATTTAATCGGTGATTAAAGGAGTAGTTCAATTAGCCAACCAAAATGACCTCTCATGGAGAAAACAACGTATCCACAAATTTTGGGCTTTTCGTGTGACTCCCTGTGAGTCCACAGGTACGAGTCCTTTTGTACTTTTAAGAGGAAGAACCCCCATCACAAAAGATAGCGTTGGTTGGGCCACTCCAAAAATAATTTGTTGGTCCCCGGTTAAAGTGAAAAATAATATACTCCATTCACAAATGATCAGCAAGAAATACTATGACTCTAAACATGCATGCAAAGAAGTTCACATTCAAGTGGGAGACAGAGTCAGAGTAAAGAAATCCAAGTTCACTAGCAAAGGGCATAGTCGTTATTCACAACCCATGGAGGTTAGGAAAGTTTTCTGTAACTCGGCCCTCTTAAGTGACGGCAAAACTTGGCATTTTTCATCATTATCGTTGTGTAAGGATGGTGTTGTTGTTTCACCTCCTCATTGCATTTCTGGTAACCAAGATCTTTCCTCTTCCCCAAACTACGATTGGATTCTGGATGGTGATGCTGGTAGGGGTTCTTACCCACAGGGGACAAGTAATGCGCCTCCTGATGGTGAGAGTGATCCTGGTGGTACACCCATTCGGGGGTACAGTCGTAGTTGATCGAGTGAGGAATTATCGGGAGTTGATAAAGATAATCAGAGTACTGGTAATACCAATGATGAACCTGATTGTCCTATTGAAGATGATGCTATGTATCAAAACAGCATGTTTCGCAGTGAACCCATGGTGAGCAGGTATGGGAGGGTTGTGAAGCCACCAGCTAAATCAAAGGTTGGAGTGTGATTAGTTCCTTGGCTCTGCCCGCCTTCTTATCTGCCTCTTTTGGTACATTCCTATGGTTCTTTTAATTATTATTGAGAAGGAGATGTGTTGTGTTTTACTTGTGAACCCTTGTCCTATTGTCCATCACTGTGTTCACCTCGCGCCGCTGTCATTGTCACAAGCCATGCCCTGGGTTCTGTGACGTTCCAGTGTTCTACGGTAGAACCCTGCAGGGATGACCGTTGACAGTGGCAGTTGCGGCGAGGAGCTCCTGCATTGAAGACGAACCTTTGGTTTCAGGGATTTCACTTAATAAACTATGTGGAACTTACCCCTGGCTCCGTTTCATCTTTACACATTGCAATTGGAAAGGAAACCCTTTCAAGATGCTTTTCAATGTGCATTCTGGAATTGTAAGACTTTAAGACTCCGTAATAAGAGTCTTTTGACTGGTGACGCCACAATCAGTGGAACAGCTCGCCTTTGATCACAGATCAGCACGAGCCGAAACACGTTAGGATTTAAGGAAGCTGCCACAAATGTCTGATATTGATTAAAGTACCTGGCATCTTCAAAGTCTGGTGTACGACATCCTTTCTTTGTGATAAGGAAGGTTGTTTGTGGATATATACAGGGTGCTCCGTTCCCGCTAAGCTGAGGTCCCCAAGCCTGGGTCTGGGGCTCTTTTTGGAGAAAATGTCTGTTGGAGTTAAATTCACGAGAGCCTGACCCACCTGCACTACACAGTATATAAAAGGTACGGAAATTAATCCAACCATAATTTTGTGAGGCAGGCAGGAGAGTGAAAACAAACTTGTGCTCTTTCACGCACAGACTTTTCTTGATATGCGGGCACAATGAAATGGTAACTATTGTGGCAGCATGGCAGTATTATAAGCAACATACCAGAGCTTATTGTAAGGAAAGATATTTATAACTGATTGCAGTGATTTGGATAAAATAAACAGAAAAGGTGAAATGACACTGCAATTGGAAAGGAAACATTTGGAGATGCTTTTCAATGTGCATTGTGGGATTGTAGGACTTTAAGACTACGTAATAAACGGGTAGCCTTTGAATGGTGTATAAAATCCCGAGGTTACACCGCAATCAGTGGGACAGCTTAGCAGTAATCAAAGCTCATCACGAGCCGAAACGTGTCTTGACTTAAGCAAGCTGCCACAAATGTCTGATTTTGATTAAAGTGCATGTCATCTTCAAAGTCTAGTGTGCTGTGTCTTTTCTTTCCGATAAGGAAAGTTGTTTGTGGTGATATATATATATATATATATATGTATATATATATATATATATATATATATATATATATATATATATATATATATATATATATAAATTTTCTTCTAGTAATATTTTTGTACATTTTTAAATTGTTAAAATATTGTTATGTTTTCTAAAAATACATGTGTATATTATTTCTTTAGTTAGTGTACAGTATTTAAAAAAAATATTTTGTATATGTTGATTTCAATATTTAAATTGTTACATATTTTGTTACTTATATATATGTTTGCTAATTTTCACTTTATTTTAATGTTAATATTCCAAAATAAATGTATTGTATGTAGGTGCGGATCGATAAGAAAGTATTGGATAAATGGAAAGCTTGTAAGCTCCAACATTTCGCCTATGGAGAAAAATGTAGCTCCCTATTAGCCTGGAAGGCTAAGGCAAATAGAGCCAGATAGAGCCAGGAATACAATTTGGGAGCTAACTAGTAGCAGATCAGGGGATGTATTGCATACTAATGCTGACATATGCAGAGAGGCCTGTAGTTTTATGAGAGGTTTATACAGTGAAGTTATTCAACCAAGCCAAGAGCTCATTACTGAGTGGAGAGGATTAACGACACTCCCACAGCTAACCATTGAACAACAGAAGGCTCTAGAAGGAGAGATCACGGACGGAGAGATAAGAGCTCAGTGTAAGAAAATGGTAAAGGGAAAAGCTGCTGGGCCGGATGGTCTTCCTGCCGAGGTCTTTCTCTGTATTATAGATACAATAATTCCAGTTTTAAAGGTTCAAGTTAATACGATGTATATGAGCGGGGGAAAAGCCCCCAGTTCTTGGTCAGAGGCCACTGTAACCTTGATCTCAAAACCCAACAAAGACCCGCGGAGAGTTGACTCATACAGACCGATTTCCCTACTGAATACGGATCACAAGATTTTTTCTGGTATTATAGCATCTCAGGTAGCCAAGGTAATAAAGCAGGTTATTCACCCGAATCAAAGAGGTTTTTTATCCAGGAGACAACTCAACAAATTAACATTTCAGTTGTTGGGGGTGATAGATATGGCTGAGGCTCGGAATTTACCCCTTACTGTATTAGCTGTTGATGCAGCAATAGCTTTTGACCAGGTTCATTGGGCGTACTTATGGGAGTCCCTACGTTGTTTTGGCTTGCCGCAGAATATGGTTAGGGCGGTGCAAAATTTGTAACATAGTCCTAAGCCAGGGTCTCGGTAAATGGGGAGTTGTCAGATTAGTTTGATATCTTTAGGGGGACAAGACAAGGTTGTCCCCTGTCCCGCTTCTTTTTAATTTGTATGTAGAGCCACTAGCCAACTTGATAAGAGCAGATACCACTATTCTTCCTTTTAAATCAATTGATTTTGAAGATAAATTGGCATTATACGCAGACAATCTGATGTTGTATACAAGTAACCCGCAAGATGCAATCCCCAACCTGATGAGGAAGGTGGAGTCATTTGGTCATGTCTATGGGTATAAAGTAAATATAGATAAAACTGAGATAATGGAATCAGGATTCACAGAGTTATGGGGTAAAAGCACAAATACGATACCTTGGGATTTTAATAACACCGAAGATGGAGGATATTACAAAAACGAACTGGGAAAAAACTAGTCAGGAAGTGGCAGGGTTGATGTTAAAATAGGCCAACCTCCCTCTAAATATTTATGGTTGGGTAAATTTAATAAAAATATTTATCCTTCTATAAATCGCTTTGACCCGCCTACCAGTTCGTGTCCCCGTCACCCTACCCCTCCTCTTTCCATGCTGTTGTCTCTCACCCTTCCCTCCTCTTGCCCTCCTCCATTCTCTGTCTTCTTGCCCTACTCCTACCCCCCCTCCCCTAAATCTCTCCCCTTGCCTGCTTTTTCCCTTACGTATATGGCCTTCCTGTTTGTCTCGACCTTACATGTAACTATGTTGTCATGCTCTAATAGCTGTGTAACCTTTGTAACGATGTAACCTGCAACTATGGTCTGATACTCATGTAAAGTGCTCTGATACCTCCGGGTCTAGCCAGCGGTATATATAACACTTTAAAATAAATAAATACTATACCGCTAACCTTTAAGAAAGAAGATAGAGCTAAACTCCAGGGGAAAATAGGAAGCTTTTTTTGGGCATCAAAAGGTCCCAGGATAGCCTGAAAGAAATTGTGGAGAAGATTGGAGTTGGGGGTATTGGCACTTCCAGACTTACTTGCGTATTGTCACGTCTTTCATTTTAAAATGTGCGTATGCTGGCAAATAAGACAGAAAAGTAATCGATTGGCTCACTTTTTGAGGCTTTGCTAAAGGATATTCCGCAAGGTCAATAGCACTTTCTTTTTAAATATGGAGATCCTACGTTTTTTTTAAAGTGCGGTTAAAGATCTTGAAGGCTGCATTGAGTATGTGGATGTATGTGAGAAAAACACAGAGAGTTCCATATTTTTCGATTTGGGCACCAATTTGGGATTTCCCATGGACCCCAGAATGTCTGAGGGATCAACCCAGTCAGCCCTTGAAATTAAGGGGCATCTACTATTGGCTGATCTCAAGGAGGGCACAAACATGATGACCTGGTAAGCTATGAATAACTTGGGCAGTAAATGAGGTTTAAATATTACCAATTGAGTTCCTGGTGAGTTACACAAGACTGGGTGGAGGTAGAAGAGACAAAATTCAGTCAGGTGACGAGAAAAGACCAGTGGAAAAAAGAAACGTCATTTTGGTATTGGGCTTTCTTGGAAACGGATACGGAGTTTGAAACCGAAATTATGAAACTATGGGGTCAGGAGATTGGTGAGGGTGATCTGAAGCAAATGTGGTGTGATTCTTATGATATTTTACAAACAGTAGTAAAACCAGCATCATTCAAGTGCAACCACCTATTCGCCACCATAGAGTATATTGGTCACCTGCCAAGCTGTCTAAGATTTCCAGTAATGTATATAAGTGCCCAAGATGTATGTTGACAGAGGCAGATGACATGCATCTATTCATTCTATGTACAAAAATATCATCTTATTGGAACTCAGACTGTGATTTCATAGGGGAAATTATCGGGACACAGATCATAGTAAGCCTGCGCCTAGTTTTCTTTGACCTAAATTTGGAAGAAGAAGTGCAGCTCTCAGCGGTTAACTCAAAGTTTTTGGTTCAGGCGATTCTCTTGGCATGACAGGACATTTGTAGATTATGGAAATCGGAAAATCCACCGTGTTTTACTGAGTGCCTTAGAAATATCATATATACCAGTGAGTCTGATATGGCATGCGATCCAACAAGTAAGAAGAAAATGTGGGCTCCGTTGGTAAGGTGGAGATAAATGATAATGTGAGTGCTATGATTAAGCCAATCCCGCTGTCGGCTACGGTATCTCCTCTTTCCTTTTTGGTGGTTCAGTGTGTTAAGGAGATGGAAGTGGACACAGCAGCTCACTTGTGGATCACTAATGTTGGCAGAATGAGGACACACAAAAACATTTTTTTTATGTATTTAAAAATTATTTTTCTATTGTTGTTAAAGTTTTTAAGTATATATATTTGTATATGAATTATATACCTTCGAAAGATATTATGGTAAACTATATTTTTGACTACATTTTCTCAATATTTGGGTTCACAATATTTGGTCAGGGAACCCTCTACTGACTGCCTAACAATGCATTATATTCTGTGCTTGGCCTGGCATTTTCTTAAGTTAAACACTGACTCAAGGGACCATATGAAATTGGATTCATGAGTTATTGACACCGGTGGAAGATGTTTCATTGGCGTTTATATAGATAGGAGACAAGTCAACAGCTTTGTTACATGAGCCATCAAAGTTTGCTACGGTGGCTTCTAGTGGGGATAGGTGTTGACTCAACACTACTCTCCTTCTTCATACTCACCGTCCTTCTTCTTAGATAACCCCTACATTGTATGCATGCATACTCGCAAGACGTGCAACGTAGGGGTTATCAGTGAAGAAGGACGGCAAGGAGGAGGAAGGAGAGTGGCCATGGCAAGGAGGAGGCAGCCACGGCACATAAGTGCCTTTTTAAATACTTTATAATTAATTTGGGCGGGTGAAGGGGCCGGCTAACAATTCTCCGCCACTGTGTTGTAGTTTTGCCTAAACTGAGCATTCACAATGGAATGCGGAGTAGGCAAAACTACGCAAACTACGCTAGCAGAGCTTAGTTACTCACCTGGGCTTAAAAATAACCCGAGAAGTGGTCAGACCAAATTTAGGGGTAGATATTATGGAAGCAAACATCTGTAAGTATTCAAAAAACTGCATTCAGCTTGCTCCCTTTACAATGAATTGGGGGTGATTTCTCCGTTGTCAGAACCCCATTTTCTTCAAAGTGGAAAAGAAAGCGAACAAGTCACCATTAGTAATCTCTTGCCGAAGATTAAAGTCACCTAGTATGGTACCAGGAGTGTATCAAATACCACAAGAGTTAGGCCATACATTAAAAGATTTGCAGGCCTCGAAATCTCAGACCATACACAGTAGAAGTATGCGGAGTTTGCACTCAGATTACATACGTAGGACTCAGGGAGCATTTATCTATTGATAAAGAAGCACTGATAAAATCTTAAAGGGTCAGCCGTCAACCAACATGTATATGCGATGAAGAAAATGCATTCAAAAGCTTTTGAATAACCTCCAAGTGAGTTATGAAAAAACATCAAAGCAGCAAGCAACTGCCCTCTAGCATCAATTAGTTTATACCATGGGATAAGCAAGAAGTGCTATCCCCTTGAAATAGCTGGGAAAAGCATCAACTTCCTTCCAAAATATCAGATAGCAATTTAAATGTATAAAGTAAATGAGCCTTCAACTATTAGCTTGTGATTTTCCGGAAATACTATATACCCAGTAGCTCAGCACAATCATGCATTTACATTCACACATGTAGTGTATCTCTCTCCCAATCACTCACCCTCTCTCCTTACTTACTTATTTCTCCTTCACAGCTCCATCCTTGGCTCTTCATGATGGTGACACCTTCAAGCCTAGGCAAGGTTGGGGGTGGCCAAGGAGACCTTCAAACATGACTATGCATCCGGGAGTAAGAAGCATGAGCAGCAATGGTTTCTCTCTTCTAGAACCTACTAGCTTAGGAAAACATGGCCCTCCAACGGGAGACGATTACAAATTATTAGTGCGTCATGAATAGGACGCTACAAGCACTGACAAACCTCTGATCCTAGGAGCTGTCTTATCCCATAACCCTGGACTTAAAATGGAAAATGTTTTTTGTCTGGAAAGACACAGGCCTTGCCCATGAGCCAAAGCCGCTCAGAATAATAAATCCTGTGGAAATACTTGAATTGAACCAAGAGGAGACACTTGGATATTGCAGGTATTCCCAAGGCCATTTTCGCCTCGGCCCATCTGTCATCCTCAAGGATCTCAATAACCTCCTCCTATCTAGACCTTAGTGTCCCAGGGCGTCAGAACCGTTTATAACCAGGGATTTATAGAGCCTAGCTATGTCAAGTAACTTAGCTTCAAGCGGGTAATATTCTGGGAGCACCGTCAGCCTATTTTTGCAGTGTTCTATGGCATGCCACAGTTGCAGATAATGGTGGAATCGGGAGGGGTTAAGGCTATAGTCACCTGCTAACAGTTAGAAGTAATGCATGTGTCCATCCCTCCAGACATCCCCCAGTGTGGAGATGCGGATAAAAATCCACAATCAAAATCCAGCCAAACTTGTTGTCTCTGCCAACCATGTCCCATGCTAAAGGGGGGGGGGGGCATAGCGACTGTGAGAGTATTGTGACATTTCATGTGGCGGAGCACCGAGTACCAACAGCTGATAGGGACCTGAATTAAAGGTGGTAGAAAGTACAGGGCCCTCTACCATACAACAAGGAGACTAAACCACAGGGCTGAAGAAGCGCAAGTTCCATCCTATGAGCCGGGTCACACCTATCCGCCCGGAATCAGTCATAAATAGTGATCAATTGTAAGGCCCAATATTATAGGTTGATGTCTGTCCATCCGAGGCCAGTGTCAAAAAGGGATTAGCGACCCTTCACAAAAGACGTCCTGCGAGTCTTCCCTGCCCAAAGGAACATGAAAATATGCATGAATAAACTATTTTTAATCACTCAATGAGTATGTAATTCTTAGTACACCGGACAGGTTTGCCTTAATTCTTCCATTATGGTACAACTTGCTAATGTACAGTTGCGGTTGGAAGTATGTGGATTAGGAAATAATAGCGCCAAATCACGTTTTTTTCTCAAAAAGTTATTTATTTTATTCCCTTCTTTTTTCTGTTAACAAATTTCACATACTTTCATGTATATAGAAAAATATAGTCACACAGTCCTTTTGTTTTTTTTCAGGATTCCTGGGACCATTTCCATCGGCTAGACTTCTTTCTCCACAAGGAATTTGTTTTTTAAAGAGAATACAGATAAGTAGTAAAGAACATTAATAAAATAAAGACAATTTAATTTGGATCTCTTTTTTCTATGAAACACTTTTTCTTTTAGTCTTCTCTTCCTGCGAACTTTAAACTTATTTCTGCCTCACTCCAGTCCTTTCATTCTGATTTTTTCGATTGGTCGGTCTTTATTTATGTTTGCAAGGCATGATAGACTGTACTTATATTCAGGAGATTCTGTAACAGTCCAATATATCACCTCAGTAGTTTGCTTTTGATTTGACCCTCTTTAACTATCCGCCTACCACCCGACCTTCACTCCCTATGGACTTGTTCGGGCCATGACTTGCCTTTGAGCCGGTAGGGAACTTGTCGTCTGTTTTGGTGGAGAGAAAGGGTGCCCCAGTTGTCTTGTTCTGGCTCCTCCTCAGTGTTCGAGTCTTCTTTGAACTTGCCTCCTCTTGCAGCTATCTCTTGAAGGCTTTGTGGGGTGAGGTTTCTACCTCATAGATCTCGTGGAGGCATGCTGAGAACTTCAGGATCTTTGATGCATGTTGCTTCTCCATTGGATCTGCGCAGTGTCCTTTCGTTTGCCTTCTCATGACCATAGGGTTCTTTATTCCTCAAACTCATCTGCGGAGTCTGTATCCTTTTAGTGTTTTGGGCACCCTTTCCTCCCTGGCCCAGCAAATGTTTCTTTACATTCATCTTATTAAATTCTCTCTTCCTGTTTCTGTCGGTTTTCCCCATTGTCCCTTCTGTTTGCAATGTCTTCCCTTTCTATTATTTCACACCCTCGAGTGTCCTGTTGCAGTTCCTTGTCCTGGTTGCCTGGATCCTTGCTCCTGGTTCTGCCTCTGTGTCCTGGTCCAGGTAAGTCTTTTCTTTATGTCACCATGAGACAGTGGTGTTGCCGTATAGATATAGAATGACTTTATAACCCACTTTTTTAGACCCTGCCTTCAATACATTTTAAACTAGGCTCATCTCAGGCTATTTTATGAGAGATAAACCTAATAATTCAGTCCGAATTATACCGATTTCAAGTAACTCCATAAATCTTTTTTGCAGATCAGGTTTTATAAGCATCATGAATATTATGAGGACAGTGCTTAAAGGTCA
Source organism: Lissotriton vulgaris (assembly GCF_964263255.1). NCBI lineage: Eukaryota > Metazoa > Chordata > Amphibia > Caudata > Salamandridae > Lissotriton > Lissotriton vulgaris. The sequence goes on along the minus strand of NC_141694.1, from coordinate 656,957,513 downwards.
GTATACAAAATTGAAAGGATGAAAAGAGGGCCCCTTAACAGTTTATATGCCGGGGGCATATCCAAAATTATATTTTTTTAGACTATGTTATGTAATAAGTATTGTACACAAAAGTAGAATTGCCTGAATAAAAAGGAAATATGTTGATAGAAAAAACAATGAACAAAAAGAGGATAACAGATATATTAAGTGTATGTATGTTACATATTGGCCTCAACATATATGTTTTAAACAAATACCTATCATTCGACGTATGCAGCTGTAAGTACATGGGGTAGGCAATTATTGTTTTTGTTTCAGTATACAAAATTGAGCATACCTTTATACTTATAGAAAGAGTACATATATTACTTAGTTGCAAATAGTGGAGAGCAAATTGTAAAGATGGTAGCACCGTATAATTGAATTTCTTTGTATAGTTGTCCTGAAGAGGCACAAGAAAATAAGAAGTAAGCGAACATAAAAAGAGGCAAACATCCTAAAAGAAAAAAGTGACAGCTTAGTATTTTAATAAGAGAATACCATATGTTAATTTTTCTCTTCGTAAAAATGACTCCACTTTTTATTTTTTGGAAACTTACTTTGAGTTTTTACAGCAGCAGTACATCATGCACAGGAACACACTTCCATTCTCTTCATCCTCACACCTGGTCCACAGTGTTTTGGCTTAGCGAGTCTAATAACTATGACTCCACTTGGCTTTTAGGATTCACTAATAACCATGTTTGGAACTATGACAATTGGACAGTTCTTGATCTTTGAGTAACTATGATATTAATACCTAGATGAGAAAGACTTTCCACTATTAAAAGGTCTGCATTTCCCCAGTTCTCATAGGGGTACAAGCACATTCAACTAATAATTCACTTAAAAAAGGGTGGGCGGGATATCCAATTTGTGGTGGGTTTTCTGCATTCGCCAAACTCTAAATAAACCCCCTACGTTTATTCCTGATCCATAAAATAAGTAAAGCAGCATTTGCTGCATATAGCTCATCACAAATAATGTATTTGCATAGGCACATTTCTTCAGGCCACCCTTGCACCATGACGCAAAGGTGCCTGCATTGACGCAAGGCAGCTCATTGTGCGCCAGTGCAATGAGAGGACAGGAATGCACCATATTCTGTTAAATATGGCGCATTCCTGCCCTCTCTCTCTTTCATGCAGCACAGTGCAGGAAGGGGTCTTGCTGTGCTGCGTTGCATGAAAGTTTGATAAATGTGGCACTAGCGTTTTGAAGAGGGCACATAGGACAGGTTGCACCCGGACTTGCCTACTACTACGGTCTGGAAAGGATGAGGCTCCCAAAGGAAGGACCTCACCCACATATTACACAAAATGTTAAACACAAAGTAGAGAGAGTATGAAGGAAGATTGGGACTAAGCTTGGAATCATATTTATAGAAAGATGGCAAATATAAAGAAAGGAAGTCTGAAGAGGAGGGAGACGGGTGCTAATCTAAGTTCATAGATTGGTGTATTTTCTAGATAGAATGGATGGACTGGTCATCTAGTTTCACATTAGAGGTGGTTGTATTGGAAAGGATGGGTGAAGGGATTAAAAACAAGCATTTGCAATGCAATCGGTCTCGCCTTTGGGACCTTGTATGTTTTTAGCAATGCAGCACATTAGCCTGGGCGCTGAAACATCTACTGTTCTTTAACATGGAGGTAAAGTAAGCACTAAACTGCGTGACATGCCAGGTATGGGAACACATGAAGGGAAATGGTATAATCCAAAGCTCTGTTTTTAATCTAAAATCAGGACCTTCAGAAGTCATATCACTGAAAATACAAGATTTGAAAAAAATATTGTCTACGGGTGCTCGTGGAAGACAATTTCTATGGATTGGAATCTAGAGAATTCTAAAGCGATTCTGGTATTTTACTGACCTCTGCTGGTCGTTTCCTATCAAGAAAGTTAAATAGAGGCAGTTACCAGAAAAAGAAACAAAAGGAAAGTCTCTCAGTTGAAAGCAATTCAAGTATTTTAGTGACCTCTGCTGGTAGTTTTCAATCAAGACCGTTACATAGAGGCAGTTGAACAGAAAACAAAGTCCCTAAGTGGAAGCACACAAGTCCTATGACTGATCGCCAGAGATACAAAGTACATCCGCATATAAGTATATAATAAGTATATACTTAAGTATATACAAGAGGTCTCAAATGCTCGACCTAAAAAGGAGAAACGGTCAGGAAAAGGAATTAATGTAAATAAGACAGAAACAAGTGAGTGCAGCGGAGGGGCAATGTACTCCACAAGATGCAACAAATGGAACACACTAGAGCAGGACCAAAATTCATCACAATACAATGGTGGCGCAATCATAGGCGTCCCCAGGGAGGGGCAAGGGAGGGCACTTGCCCCCTCCCCCCCCGGATCGCCAGTGGTGTGGGCCCAGTCAGGGCCAGCCCTAGTCCATCATGCTTTTGAAATGGTGCCATTGTTCCAGGTGGCAGCCCCCTCCATTGGGTGGGAAGGGTGCAAGTGGGTGGCCGAGAAGGGTGCAAGGAAGAGAGCGAGAAGGGTGCAAGGCAGTGGGCGGGGAGGGTAGAAGGGAGAAGGGTTCAAGGCGGAGGGCGAGAAGGGTGCAAGGTAAAGGGCGCGAAGGGTGCAAGGCAGAGGGGAGAAGAATGCAAGGCGGAGGGGAGAAGGGTGCAAGGTGGAGGGGGAGAAGGGTGCGAGGGTGAGAAGGGTACAAGGCAGAGGGGAGAAGGGTGCAAGGCAGAGGGTAGAATGGTGCAAGGTAGAAAAGGGTGCAAGGTGGATGTGGATGTGGAGAAGGGCACAAGGGGGAGGGGGAGAAGGGTGCAAGGCAGAGAGGAGAAGGGTGCAAGGCAGAGGGGAGAAGGGTGCAAGGCAGAGGGGAGAAGGGTGCAAGGCAGAGGGGAGAAGGGTGCAAGGCAGAGGGGAGAATGGTGCAAGGTAGAAAAGGGTGCAAGGTCGAGGTGGAGAAGGGTACAACGGGGAGAAGGGTGCAAGAGGCGGGTTAGAAGGGTGCAAGGCAGGGTGGAGAAGGGTGCAAGGCAGTGGGGAGAAGGGTGCAAGGCAGTGGGGAGAAGGGTGCAAGGCAGAGGGGAGAAGGGTGCAAGGCAGAGGGGAGAAGGATGAAGGGGGAGGGTGAGAAGGGTGCAAGGCAGAGGGGAGAAGGGTGCAAGGCAGAGGGGAGAATATTGCAAGGCAGAGGGGAGAATGGTGCAAGGCAGAGGGGAGAATGGTGCAAGGTAGAAAAGGGTACAAGGCGGAGGTGGAGTAGGGTACAAGGGGTAGGGGGAGAAGGGTGCAAGGCAGAGAAAGGTGCAATGCAAAGGGGGATATGGGTTCAAGGTGGAGAAGGGTGCAAGGCGGAGGGGGAGAAGGGTGCAAGGTGGAGGGGTAGAAGGGTGCAAGGCGGAGGGGGAGAAGGGTGCAAGGCAGAGAGGAGAAGGGTGCAAGGCAGAAAGGAGAAGGGTGCAAGGCAGAAAGGAGAAGGGTGCAAGGCAGAGGGGAAAATGGTGCCCAGCAGAGGGGAGAAGGGTGCATGGTAGAAAAGGGTGCAAGGCGGAGGTGGAGTAGGGTAAAAGGGGAGGGGGAGAAGGGTGCAAGGGGGATGGGGAGAAGGGGACAAAGGGGAGGGCGAGAAGGGTGCAAGGCAGAGGGGAGAAGGGTGCAAGGGAGAGAGGAGAAGGGTGCAAGGCAGAGGGGAGAAGGATGCAAGGCAGAGGGGAGAAGGGTGCAAGGCAGAGGGGATATTGGTGCAAGGCAGAGGGGAGAATGGTGCAAGGTAGAAAAGGGTGCAATGCGGAGGTGGAGAAGGGTGCCAGGGGGAGGGCGAGAAGGGTGCAAGGGGAGGGCGAGAAGGGTGCAAGGCAGAGGGGAGAAGGGTGCAAGGGGGATGGTGATGAAGTAAAAAGTGAGTGTATGTTTAGGTGAGAACAAGTGTGTGTTTGTGTAAATCTGTGTGAATGTGTAAACATGCATGTGTGAGTGAAAGTAAAGGTTAAATGGCGCGTCATGTCACCTCCGCTATCCCTGGCATTTTGGTGAATTGACGTTCGTGCTAGAACACCTTACATAGTTGTTCCCATGTTGTGGGCAAGAGACTGGGATTGTCTGCTAGAGAGTCAATTAAAGAAACATCACAAAGTAGGGGACAAAGCTGGGAATGCGAGGGGCTCTGAAAAACAGCCAGAATGGGCCTGTTGCATATCTGCAGGGTAAGTAACTTTTGTTATTTGGCAACCAAGGACACATATAGTAATTTACATTATGTGCTGATCACAGAGGGGGAACAACATGACATTGTAATCACCAACCATCATGATTGATAATTTCAGATCACCCACCGATGCAAGCGGATTTCATTGAGTACCTGACCAGGACGCATGCTCGAATCTGGTGATTAAATGCTGACAAGATGCAAGGAGGGACGAGGCATTTAAGAGGCACATGGGAGATTTTACTGATCAGTATTTTGAGAATAGCTGGGGCTTGGTGACAAGCCGTTTGGATGCATTCAAAGTGGTATTTAGTGGAGAATGTATGACAAAAATATACAGCATTAGATTGCTTCTTAAAAGCCAACTCACCATACTAGAAAAATATCTTAAATGAATGGAAGACACCTTTCACCTGAAAAGGGTAAGAACCAGTCTAGACAAGTACAATGAAAACTCATATCAACAAATAGTATACAAGGAAGGGGATAACATGACCTGGCTCCTATCTAATCAGGAAGGAGCAACCACATTCTATGATTCTAGGATTGTTAGGAGAAAAGGAAGCGATAGTTCCCAACCTAGAGTGATCTTGTGGGATACCGCTGATGGAGTTATATAGGTAAATAAGTAATGTAGACATGGGGGATCTTGCTAAAATGCCAGAATTGACTGAAGTGAACAGTTTGACACTCCACTCCACTCCACTCCACTAACCAAAGCGGAGACAAATCTGGCAATTTCAGATCTTAAAAAAGGGGAAGCCTGCAGGCAGAGATGGCCTCTCTGCTGACATATATCATTTGTTATAACAGGATGGAGGTATAAAAAGAAGCATATGAAGCAAAAACGTCACCACCATCAACGAGAGAGTTAGTTATGGTGATAGTCCCAAAGCCAGGCAAGGGACCTCAGGATAGTAGCTTGTACTTCCATTTGCCTACGATTAATGGAGACATGAAAGTGCTGAGAAAAGCAATAGCAAATAGACTACTTTAGGTTGTAGAATCATTGGTACTCACTGCCCTCTGCGATTTTATACTGCACAACAGGACTGGACTGGCCGTACTGGACACCAGGCATTTCCCCAGTAGGCTTGAGGGGTGGGGGCTGGTTTTGTCACTGGGGTCCCGTTTTGCAGTAGTGCTGCAATATCGGCCACCTGTAACAAAATAAAAGCTGCAGCAGTGCTCGCAAATGGAGCTTCTCAGTGCCACAACCCCCGCCCCCAGTCCGACTGTGCTGCACAGAAAAACAATTTGCAATATTAGACAGCTAATATACATACTACAGGGTATGGTTTGATTCTAGCAGGATTTTTAAAGCAGGAAACTCCCTGACATGTTTTCCATCAGCTAGTCTCTCGCGGAGAGGGTGCCATTTAGTTGGCCCTTCCTACTCCCTACTGTATCCCATACCTATGTATTGTGTGTCTTAGTGGCTTTGGAATGGGATGTTTTTCTCACCTTTGAGGTTCATCTACCTACTGTTTCTCCTTACATTCTCTTTATTTTCTTTATTTGTATTTACAGGAGTTGCTGCATATCCCTTTCTTTCTTCTATTTATGGGGTTGTGCCTCCCCATATGCCACAACCGCGGATGTTTGTCCTCTACTTTATTCCATAAGGCATTTTCCCACCTACTACTACTGCACTGTTTTGTTCTGCGAGGTAAAGTAGGCGGCAAAATACCTTGAAATGAAAGATATGTGGTAGCAATGCTGTATATTCTCTGAGTTGGCGGAGGCGTCATACTGTAACCAAGACATAGGGACAGACATGAAGGTGGTTTGCTATCTCTGGACCAGGGCTACACTTACCTTAGGGGCTTGCTGGGTCTTGGCTATGTCTCAAAGACACGCTAAACTCTCTTCTGAAATCAGAATTAGACTAGACTACTTTTGCAATATGGCCAGATATTTAATATAAAGCGGTACAAAAGGGGGTGGTGATGGACGGAGTATCTGAACCAATCAAACACTCACACCCAGTCAACAGATCTGGGTTTAATCCTTCACGGTTCTTTAGCCCACTCTGCCACCCCAGTTCAGACATGGCCATATGCAAATCAGTCTGACCCTGTGCCTCATGGGAACAGTCTAGTCCGAACTGCCAAGCCATGCCTTCCCTGGACCACCCCTTTTGTGCCGCTTTGTTCTCCATAAGTTGGCAGGGTATGCTCAGACGTGAGTCCCTTGCTCAATTTGCCACTGGATTCAAGCTAGCCGGGCTGAAGACGGCTGAAATGTCAGTAACCGGTCCTCGGAAGCTTGTTTCCGGTCCAGGGAAGGCATGGCTTGGCAGTTCGGGCTGGACTGTTCCCATGAGGCACAGGGTCAGACTGATTTGCATATGGCCATGTCTGAACTGGGGTGGTGGAGTGGGCTAAAGAACGGTGATGGATTAAACCCAGATCTGTTGACTGGGTGTGAGTGTTTGATTGGTTCAGATGCTCCGTCTTTCACCACCCCTTTTGTACAGATATTTATATAAGACACACAAAAGTTGATGGGAGGATGCCTTCAATAAGTCTAAAGGCTAGCAATCGCTCGGGATAGCACTCCAACCCATTGTTATTTTGCCCACCATGCCACCTCAGATCCGACCTAGCCATATGCAAATAAGTCTTGGTTGTGCTCCAATGGGAACAGTCCAGCCCAAACTGCCAAGCCAGGTCCTCTCTGAACCGGAACACAAGCAACCCAAGACCGCTTTCACCCTGACTGGGGCTCTTCAGTCAATTGTAGCTTGGTTTCAGTGGCACGGTGAACAAGGAATGCCACATCTGGGCATACCTATGGCTACTTAGGACGTACATCAAACACACAAATAGTAATGGGAGGACTGCTTGCAATAAGCCTAACCACTGGCAATCGCTCAAGGTACCATTCCAACCCATCATTCTTTTCCCCATCGTTCCACCTGTTATTAGACCCAGTCATATGCAAATCAGGTTTGACTCTGCTCCAATAGAAACAGTACAGCCTGAACTGCCAAGCTAGGTCCTCTTCAAACCAGAACACAAGCAACCCAAGACCGGTTTTGCCCTAAGTCACTTCTAAGTCGGTGTAGCTTGGTTCGAGTGGCATAGTGTGCAAGTGACCCACATTTGGACATACCCTTGGCCACTTTTGAGTCTCTTATGATTGTCCTATTCATCCTGTTCAAATGAAGTTTCTCTTGCCCTTTGTTTTACTATGTTTTTCCAACATAGCTTTGAAATGTCCCCAACTTTTGGTATCTCGTCCATCGTTAATTGCTTTAATACAATTTGCAAAATATTTTGCCAGAACGATGCTGTGGATTCCTTCATGTGAGGTGTACATTATATGCCTTAATGTACCCGGGGTACCTCCTACAATGTGGTCATTGCAGTTTTCTAACCTCTGGTAATACTTAAATAGTATGCTAATTTGCCCCAGGTCCAACCGCATAAAACTGTTTAGTGATTCTTTTGGCAAACCTATCCAGGATTCCAGATACTCAGTTGCACCTTCTGCATCTTCTGTATTCGTTTCTCTTCCAATATTTCACATTCATAAATCAGGAGGCTTACTACTTTCAGATTAAAGGCCTCTTTCATTACTTACACTGATGTGTATCCTACTTCACTGTCCAGTTTGGAAAGACCACTCACTGCTGCTTTTGCCATTTTGAATACTTTCTCCACATAACCATTAAAATGTAGGTTGTTTTTAAACATCATTCCCAGGTACTTATACTCTGAGATTGTCTCAAGTTGCCTCCCGGCCCACCACCATTCAGACCCTGCTTCGCTTTACCTGGTTTTGCAAAAATCATGATTCTTGTTTTCTCTGTATTCACCATTATGCCATACTGGGCACAATGTTTTTTTTCTAATTCTTTAAATTGGTGCTGTAGTCCTACAGGTGTCAAATCTAACAATACAGTGTCATCTGCATAAAACAAGTGAGGAATAGTCGCCTAGGCCAGTCTAGGTGGAAATGCAAGATCTGTACCCAGTGCCTCAGGAATATTTAATATATATATTTTGAGAACTGGAGCGACGGCAAGATGCAGCCCTTCCACAGACCGTTTGGTGTTAAAAAGTTCCAGGATAATGCTCCATCACTCCCTAGCTTGACCTGCAGCCAGGCTCCTTCATGCAATTGAAGGATCACCTTCAGTAGGTTTACCGGGAAGTTCCTATCTGTCAATTTTTTTCCACAGTTTCCCCCTGTTTATCCTATCAAATGCTTGAGTTAAATCTATGTAGACCCCATAAACTGGTTGGTTCCTCTTAAGGTACATATTTTTCAGTTATTCGTTTCAAGACCGGACAGCCATCTAGTGTGAGTGCCCTGACCTAAACCCAGTTGGATCATTGGCAGGATCATTTCTGCTTCAGCTCATTGTTCCAGGCTCTTTAATAGGTGCTTTGCATAGATTTTGCTCGGTATGTCCAGGAGAGTAATCATTCTATAATTATCTGGTGGATCTCTAAGGCCTATTATAGATATTGGGAACCTTACATTCCCCCTTCAGGATTCCGGTATTATATTATCCTGTTTCATACCATGTATACAGGACCGGGGATATGGAAACACCAATTGGTGTCAAGCTTCAAGACCATCAAGCCCTTGTGATCATGACAACTTCAACTTTTTGATTATCTCTTCGATTTCCCTAATTGTGGGTGGCATCAAGTTTTTTCCATTAATTCAGCTTGTTGTTGTGATCCATTTATCCCACCTCCTTGAAATGCTGTATTAGCCTTTATCCTATAAAGATTCCCAATATGTAGGACCTAAGCCTCTTCCTTCACTGGACGAGCCACTGCTTTTTCCACAACACCTGTTGATTTTGCTATCAGGTCCCAGAATAATTTTATTCTCCCACTCCATAAAGCAGTTATTAATTGACTCCATCTTTAGCTAAATTCCTAGAAGCAAGCTGGCCTATTCGTGTCAGGATACTCACAAAAATGTCAAAAGCTAAACAATTAGCATAGGCATTGACTATAGGCATGACAGTTGCTACTGTTGATCTGTGTCCATCTGACTAGTAAACAGAATCTGCTAAAGGAATCGTGAGTCTTATAACAAAATAATGTTTTCATGAAGCTTTGTTTTTAAATAAGTGTTTTATTCCTAAAACTGACCTTATGCACAGATTCTATCCAATCTAAAAACATTTAACGCTGTGGTTGTTTTATCAGAAGATTTTAGCTTGTATCTACTTCACTAACATCACAATGTGTTTTCTACTCTGTGTTGCTTTTATAGTCTCCGAATAGCAAATCAGACAGCAAAAATAGTGGCCCACAGTTGCAATTCGGGCAGTTTTGAACTTGGGAAGACAAGCAGGGCCGGACTGGCCGTAGCAGGCACCGGGCAATTCCCTGGTGCGCCGTAAGGGTGGGGGGCCGGTTTTGGGCCCATGGGGGCGTTTTTTTAGGTCTCGTAGAACCAACGAACATGCGTTGTTCTTCGAGAGTATTGTAGGCAAAACAACTCTTGAAACCAGCGAGGATTGTCCTCAATGCATGTGAGGCAATCAACCGTGACGCTTTGCCAGCGCGCACCTCACTTCTCAAACTCGCTCGCACATCAAAGGCTGCTGGTAATCAACCGTGACGCTTCGCCAGCGCGCGCCTCAGTTCTCAAACTCGCTTGCACATCAAAGGCTGCTGCTTCCCCGCCAATGCGCTCCCGCCCTGCCCCCCCCCCAAAGCTATGCCAAGAGCTTGTTAGGCTTGCTTTCTTCCATCGGTGCTTTCCTGTCTGAATTCTCCTACCTCCCAGTGCCTGTTTCCGTATCTTCCTTCTACCCTCCACCACGTTTCCCACTCTTTCTGTTCCTTCTTTGCACTCCCTTTTTTGCCCTTCATTCTTTTGCTCCGGGTTTGATAATGACGCTGCGCCAGCGCGCGCCTCACTTCTCAAACTCGCTCGCACATCAAAGGCTGCTGCTCCCCCGCCAATGCGCTCCCGCCCCGCCCCCCCACAGCAATGCCAAGAGCTTGTTAGGCTTGTTTTATTTGCTGCTAAACACCTCAGTGTGCCTTTCTCAATGCTTTGTCCCGCTACGCCTGTGTCTTGCCACATGTTCTGGCGCTCTGCCCACATCCCTAGCTGCACCTTTCAAGAACAGAGATTTCATCTTGCTCATTCCTAGTCGCTCCTTGTTCACCCTCGTAATTATTCAAATCTCCCTCTGCAGGGCTCTAAGTGCCCTCTGCAGTTATCCGGGTTCCTACAGACTTCAGAAATGCTCTTCTGCCTTCATCTGTGCTTATCATAACCCAGAGGCGGGCTGTGCGTGCGCTCAACTGCTCTCTACAGTGCCTCTGCCATGGGGTCCATGCCCTCCCTTCTCGATGCTCCGTCATCCATGCCTCGCTCACACTCACCCAACTGCCACCTCACCCGAGCCTGGCTCTTCATACCCTCAGCTGTACATGTAGCCACGCTGTGCACTCATTTTACTTAATTCCCTCATTGGTACTCTGCATCACCTCAGGTGAGTTCTGCGCTCATTTCATGTCTGCTGCTGTCAATCACCGCAGGCGAGAGGAGGGCTGCACGTCTACAGTTCGCCCACGTAGCCGCGTGCTGCATGCCTGGTGCATGCTCTCTGGGACCCGGGGTCACTCACCTGCGCTCTCCAAGCCTCTCCCTCCTTACGGCACACGGTCATCGAAGCCCTGCATGCCCACATTTTCCAGTGAGCACCCCATCTGTCCTCTCTTGCACCCATACAGTTGCACCTCACAATTCCTCCCTGGCCGTTTTATACACAGACACATGAACACACACCCATGATGTGTGCAGACACAAACACATGCTCTGCACTACCACAGCTGGGTTCTGTACAGGCCCGGACTGGCCGTTGCGGGCACCGGGCAATCCCCCGGTCGGCCGCATGGGTGGGGGCCGGTTTTGGGCCCCAGGGGGCCGTTTTTGTTACAGGGCCGTTTTTTGCAGCATAGCTGCAAAAACGGCCCTGTAACAAAATCGGCCGAAAACCGGCCCTGGCAATGAGTGCGGTCGCACCCTCCCCCCCCCCCCCCCCCCCCCCCACACCCCCCTCCCTCCCTGGGGGAAGGGGGGGCCGGCCGAGCACTTTGCCAGGGCCGGTTTCAGTTCCCAGTCCGGCCCTGGTTCTGTACGACCTAAAGTGCATCATCAGTCGTAAAAAAAAGTTCCTGAGGGCTGTGAACGATTGTACAAAAAGAAAACAGTTGTCGATTTTATTTTGCCACTCCCAGACTCTGTCTTTGAGCTGCTGGGCGGTTACAGGTGTCTTGACCCATCTTCCTGTGTACACAAATGCTTAAAACCTGCTACGCCATACAATCGACTACTTCTACTTTTGAATCCCTGGTTCTCGAATCAGAACTAAACTATCTTGATGGGCCCTTATATTTTTAATGTTCTTGCAATATATACTTAAAATTGTTTGCAAAGCTGAATATTCTGTAAACACATGACAAGAACGTTCTTAAAATATATTCTAACAGAAAATGTATTGCTTGTTCGCCCCATTAGCATACATCTCTTAACATGAAAACATCTCACGATGTTGGCGATCATTGTACAATGAAAATTATCGGCCCACCGGGCCCAGATGCAAAATATCACACTGTAAGCTACTATAAGGGCACAAAAGCAGTTCTCCATTATTCCTTAATTGAGGTTATTCAGGAAACTAAACAATGAATCAGTCATGCACAAGACGCTCCACCCTCTAACTCCACCCTCCAAATCCACCTTTCAACTCCACCCTCCAACTCCACCCTCCAACTCCACCCTCCAAATCCACCTTCCAAGTCCACCTTCCAAGTCCACCCTCCAAGTCCACCCTCCAAGTCTACTCTCCAAGTCCACCGTGCACCCTCCAAGTCCACCCTCCACCCTCCAACTCCACCCTCCAAGTCCACCCTCCAAGTCCACCCTCCACCCTCCAAGTCCACCCTCCACCCTCCAAGTCCACCCTCCAAGTCCACCCTCCAAGTCCACCCTCCACCCTCCAAGTTCACCCTCCAAGTCCAGCCTCCACCCTCCAAGTCCACCCTCCAAATCCACCCTCCACCCTCCAAGTCCACCCTCCACCCTCCAAGTCCACCCTCCACCCTCCAAGTCTACCCTCCAAGTCCAACCACCTCCTTATTTAACTCCATGTTCTCTTCTCCTGTGCTGATCTGCTGCTCTCTTCCACCGCCTCCTTCTTTAACTCCATGTTCTCTTCTCCTGTGCTGATCTGCTATTCTCTAAAACCCGCCTCCTTCTTTAACTCCATGTTCTCTTCTCCTGTTCTGATCTGCTGCTCTCTTCCACCCGCTTCCTTATTTAACTCCATGTTCTCTTCACCTGAGCTGATCTGCTGCTCTCAAACACCACGCCTCCTTCTTTAACTCTGTTATTTTCTCTTGTGCTAATCTGCTGTTCTCTTCCACCCGGCTCCTTCTTTAACTCCCTGTTCTGTTCTCCCATTCTGATCTGCTGCTCTCTTCCACCCCGCTCTCTTCTCCAAAACCCTGTTCTCTTCTCCTGGGCTGATCTGCTGTTCCCTTCCACCGCCTACTTCTCTAACTCCCTGTTCTCTTTTCTGCTCCCGTGCTGATCTGATGCTCTCTTCCACCCGCCTCCTTCTTTAACTCCCTCTTCTGTTCTCCCATCCTGATCTGCTCCTCTCTTCCACCCCACCCCCTTCTCCAAAACCCTGTTCTCTTCTCCTGTGCTGATCTGCTGTTCCCTTCCACCGCCAACTTCTCTAACTCCCTGTTCTCTTATAATATGCTGATCTGCTGCTCTCTTCCACATACATCCTTCTGTAACCGCACACTCACATACATACATCCATGCACGCACACACCTACAACACACATACAACCACACACACACAACAACACACATCTATCTATCGCCCTCACTCTATCGCCCCCACTCTATCGCCCCCAATCTATCTATCGCCCCCACTCTATCTATTGCCCTCACTCTATCTATCGCCCTCACTCCATCTATCTATCGCCCTCACTCCATCCATCTATCGCCCTCACTCCTTCTATCTATCACCCTCACTCCTTCTATCTATCACCCTCACTCCATCTATCTATCGCCCTCACTCTATCTATCGCACAACAACAGCATCACTCAGGGGCACCACAACATCACTATGCACTACCACAGCATCACTAATCGCCACAGCATCACTTGTCGCCACCACAGTATCAATCTGTGCAAACATTCAACAACAACTGGTTCAAATATGTTCTCTCAATGTTTCAAGCTTTATTACAAACGTCACGAAAAAATGTTGATATTTCACTTCTGTTCTTATATTTTAGTCACGATAAAATACACTGAACATAATCTTCACAAAAGTTATTTACAAAAGTATAAGCTATTGCCATTATAAATTACAATAACTTTTATTTAAGTATTAATTTTTTTTTATAAAAAACGTTGTTATTTGTAAAATCAATACTTCTAAGTCACGTAAATACAAATCATGTTGCATTAAAAATGCTATAGGTGTCACATTTTCAAAAATAAAAGTATTACCATTGTAAATGACAAAGCTATTAATTTCACAATTTTCAAAAATAACACATCAATAACAAATTTGTCATGTACAGGACAAATAACTCAAACTTTCCTAATGCGAGACCTATTGCATTGCAAAGGCTTGTTTACAGGGCCGGTTTTGCAGCATAGCTGCAAAATCGGCCCTGTGACAAAATCAACCGAAAACCGGCCCCGGGAAACGGCTCGGTCGCACCCCCAACCTCCCCCCCCCCCCCCCCGCCCCCCCGGCCAAGCACTTTGCAAGGGCCGGTTTTGGTTCTGAAGACAAGCTTTGCAATAACTATTTTGTGAGGTATGGAAGACTGCCTGCATTTGTTCTTGCTGCAAGCAATGTTTGTGGTTAAAAAAGGGAAATTTACAGTACAAACCGACCCACCAAACCATGAAAGGGCCCACAAACAGCCAAAAAACAGGCCACAAACCAGTGTTTAATTTGAGCAAGCAGTTTCCAGTGCTCGGCACTGCCACCTTATTGGCAACAACGATGCTTGTTACAGTCTGCCACAAGGTGGAGCTGTCTGGCTAATTTAGAGATGATGACCACAACAACAGTTAATTAATAATTATATATACATGTGTGGTGCAAGCTGCAGTGGCCTCCTGACGAGGGCCCTAGCACTTTTGTTTTTTACAAATTAAGCACTGCGGCACAAACTGACCTGTCAGACAAGCCCTTCTGGAACTGTCAGATTGCCCTACAGGCCATTTTGACACTGGTTGCAGGCATGAGACATGCGCTGTCTTCACAAACGCAGATTCGCACTCACAGCCTTCTACCTCCAGCACGGCAAGAATACAACCTTGAACCTGTTCCTGGAAGAAAATTGAAAAATATTTCAGTGCTGCCAAGATGGATTCTGAAAGAAAGAAATGAATAGCGACTCTAAAGCATTGGAGCACTTTGTAAGGATATCTTAGTAGCAAATCCTTGAAGGCATATTCAAATTCGAAACATTTGTATGGAGAACACGAATAACATCGAGGTTTCAAGGATGTCCCATTCAAACCAGCAAGAAATGAAACGAATACATTCTATTGTTGCTTATTTTCCACGATTTTAGGAAGATTGAACGATTTATTATAAAGCTTTTTCTCTATGTTACTGCTGGAAACCCACTTTACTAGCGGACATCACCAACCCTGGAACCGATAACAATGATTGGGAGAAATGTTCATGCGCAGAGTGTGTGTGCGAAGGCAAACCTTTTTTGCCGTTGAGCTGGAATCTCCATTTTCACAAATTTGGTGGCAGAGGCTGGTTTGTGAACATTTAGTAAAACATCCAAAAAACTGGTAATCCTTCCAAGACTTCTCTGTTAACTTCATATCCCAGACATCCAGATGGACTCCTGTGAAAGGTTGTGAGAACAAGGAGGGAACTCCATCAAAATAATGCAGCTAATAGGCATAGAGATCTCTCTACTGACTAGAAAACGTGCAAATGCATATTGGTGCTACATTTCCATCTTGCCTGTGCAAGTATTCCTGTATGGCTACCAGTAGAATTTTTTTGAGTGTCAAAAATATCAGTAATTACACTGAACACTTTCACAAATCACTGCATGATTAATGACGTACACCTCCATACTTTTTTGTTTCCGGCTCACTCCTGGGCTTATGGTGGGCCAGCAGTTTTTTTTAAAGCACTCTACAAATAAATATATATTGTGTTTTTCCTTAGTTTACTACATTTGGTTTAGACCCTTATTCCATCAATCCATTGTGCTGGGTTTGCAGCAAGATGCATAACGCTTCCTGGGACACTAACAGTACTACCCTCTCACCTGGAAAAGGGGAGTGTTTGTATAGGGGAGAAGTGAGAGACAGAGTGTGTGGGGTGTGGTTAGGTGTGGGCATGTGCATGAATGTGGCCAATACATGGAATTTTAAGCTTTTGATGTCCAAGGCAGCCATCATATCCATTTTTCTTTCCAAATTCCCTGCGTCAAGTGACAGCACAAGAATACTGAAAATGTGATAGTCCTTTTGGTCCCATTTGTGCAGCCGTAGACAAGGTGCAACCTATCCTTTCTATCTCCTGGTTCCCTTAAGTAAATGCTGACCATGATTGGACTAAGTCTCCAGGGTCGAAAATCCCATCTCCTCTCTGTATCTTTTATCCCAGAGCTATAAGGCCCTCTCAAGATCCTTAAACCAACAGAAACTCTAACAGGGTGATATTAGTGGATGTGTTGTTCTCTGGAATGACTGTAAAAACAACAGTCACTTGTGACACCTTTTGAAGAAGGACCAGCAGTCACCTGTAATGGGCGTTTTTGAAGAGTGTGAGCCTCTTCCACATAGATTCCCCTGTGCGTCCTGACTCCGAGAACTCGAGCTTGTTTAAAAGATCCCAGCAAATGGTTAGGGTATATGCCTTAGTTTCTTGATTCAAGATATCAGCCAATTGGTGAGGATGCCTTCAAATTATCAGTAGAAGACCAGGGTTGAGGGAAATTCGAAGCATAGTGCCATCCTTTCCAACACTGTCATCCTCGACTTTCACCAGGCCACAGAATTGGTTAACCAGAGCTTGTTATAGCAAAGTCTACTTAGCATGTCATGGATTGTGGAATTATGACCCTAATAAATTCTATTTGTCTCTATTACATTGGCAAAATGGTTAAGAAGGTGGGATTTTCAACGATCCCTGTTAATGAGATGTAAAGAGGGCTAATTTGTCAATCAGTCGATTTCTAGAGTGCTGCGCATCACCAAGAGGGTATTCAGGCACTTGCAGGATCTGAGGAGCACAGTTGCATAACCAGGTCTTGAGTGCTTTCCGGAATTCTGGTAGAGAAGTAGAGGTCTGGAGTTGCAAGAAGACGTCAGTCCATGTCTTTTCTGCGAGGCAGGGTAAGAACCATCTCCAGTTCTGGTTCTGTGAATGCGGGGCGTGTGGTTGAGGGACGCTGAGCGGAGCTCCCTAGATGGTTGGTGGAAGCTCTGGCGGTGGTTGATGTAGGCAGGGCCATGGCTGTGTAGGGCCTTTTATGTGTAGGTCATCAGCTTGAATTGGCATTTCTTCTGTATTGGAAGCCAGTAGAGTTCTCTGAAGTGAGAGGTGATGTGGGTCCGTCGAGGATGATTCGGGCTGCAGAGTTCTGTATGGTCTGAAGTCTCTGTAGTAGGTGAATGGCAGTCCCTGAGTAGAGCGTGTTGCCATAGTCCAGTTGGCTGGTGATGAGGACCTGTGTGACAGTGCATCTTGTGTCCTGGGGAAGCCATTTGAAGACTTTTAGTAGCATGTACAGGGTGAATAAGCAGGCAGCGGAGACGATGTTGATCTGGGACTTCATGGTCAGCTTGCTGTCCAGGATGGTGCTGAGGTTTCTGGTATGGTCGGTCGGTCAGGGTCTATTGCCCATATTTTTTTTTAAGAAACTTTATAGATTGTCGTTAATATGAATAAATATAAAAATCCAAAGCGTTGCAATGAAATTTCATTCATTAAGATAAAACAGGGGAAATGATTCATATGGATTTGTAGCACGATAGTTAATAAATTGTTGAAGAGAGCACATTGGATTGAAAACATACATTGTACGAATGATTTTAAGATAGCTCCTTGTGGATATACGATGTAACAATGCAGGGAAATACGTTGCAAGCCTTAACTATTTTTTTTGTATCACACATTTATTTTACAATGTGTATGTTTTTACAACAGATGCTATTACCACGCATTAGTTATTTATTTTTAAAAATGTATTTGTAGGGGGAGAGCCCCACACCCCCTAACTTACCTTTGAATGCGTGGTAAAGGCATCCGTAGTAAAAACATACACATTGTTAAAAAATGCATACTTAAAAATGCGTGGTTAAGTCACAACTTGGTAAAAACATTGTTGTAAAGGCTGTTTCCCGTCCTTTGGGACATGTACCCAACTAAGAATTTCCTCCCATTCGAAGAGGGACGCCTCGCCTTCTCCCTTGGGCTTGGTCAATTTTTACAACATGCAGGGATTGACGAATATAGTCAGGGAAGCCTGGCTGCTCTTCTCTGCAGTTCCATCAACTTCACAGACTCTGGGGGTCCCTCGCAGACTCTGGGGGTCCTACTAATCTGCAGCGCAGGTCACCACCTAATTAAGTTGTTCTATAAGGCCATGTGCTCTGATGTGGTGAGCCTTTCCTTACGCTCACAGCCTGCCTGGTACATAGACTTGGACACTCCGCTTGCTGAGGCAGACTGGGCGAGAATTAGCAGCCTCACCCGGACTGTGTCCCGCAACGCCAGATTTAAGTTAGTGCACTTAATTTTCTGTACGGGACATACCTCACCCCTAAAGATTTACAACGTATATTCTCCTCCTGTGAAAACCCTTGGCCCAGGTGTTAGAGGGGCTGATTTCATGCACTTAGCCTTGTAATCTGGACATTTCAGGGATTCTGGACCTGGGCAGTAGCAGAGATACAGAGAACTGTACATATACCATTTGACCACACACACAGCAGTGCTGTCTATTGGGCAATATTAGACGACCGAAAGGCAAATAAATGTAATATTGATTTTTGCATCTGGCATTAGTCCTGGCCAGGTGCCGGATAGCAATTACCTGGATGGGACAGAAGGCACCTGATTTTAATCGTTGGCACAGTGATGTCTTGGAATGGTCTGAAGCAGAAGAGTCTCATATGAGGCTGAGTAGACATGATGACAAAGTAGTAGAAGCCCTTGCTATCTGGAGCGATCTATGTGATGTCTTTCTAGATCCAGAGGCAACAGGGACTTCCTCTGCCAGTGAGAATGTTGAAATTGAAGAGAGTGATGGGGATGGAGCAATTAGAGTCAGTGAGCCCATTTTGGGCAATGCGAAGATGTGATGAATGTAGGTACAACTGCGAAGGATTGCGTATTTGGAGCCACACTGAATATGTGGGGCCATACTGACCATTGTCTTCTTGTTTGTCTTCATCATTGTCGCAGTCCTGTTTTTGCTAAAACTGACAAATACAACTTTTTTTAAAAAAGGCAGATTGGCCCCTGCTAGTGACTTGTAGGCAGTGGGATTCAAGCATAAAAGAACTTGATATGACTAGACTTAGTCTTTGAAAGACTAAAAAAAGATCGTTTAGAAACATAGTGAGATCAAAAATGATGGCAGCTCCCCGGTGATCAGGGCACACAGGGAGGGAGATATTATATCGGTGAAGACTGAGACAGGCATGGGGAGCTACAGAGAGATGGGCTTAGAAGCTCTGACACCCCGTATAGTGGTAGATGAAATGAGCTCTCAAAGAAACAGCGCAGGAGACCGTAGTACTGCAACACAGGTCTCAATGCGGGAGTTGGGGCTGGCTGGATGAGGAAATATACCAGAGCTATGATCCACTGAGCTGGAAATGGCGAAGAGAAGCAGCAGGGCCAGGAGGAATTTAAATGAAGGTTGGACCAACCCATTGCTGATTATCTTTGACCTTGAAGCAGGGACGGCCCACTGGGTAGTGCTTGGGACAGCTATGAGGATTATGCATCTCTTTGAGAGGAGTTGAGGTATGACCTGCATAGGGGAAGAAACACTTGAATGACGTACATAATAGGGTCTTTAAAGTGGAAGAAACTAGGGGCAACATGGAGGAAGATAAGAAATTTCCTCACAAAGAAATCATTACCCTAAACGAACAAAATATAATCTTGTACAGACATGTGGAAGACCTGAAAAATTATTCTAGGCAAATTTATATCAGGGAAAGCCCACAAGGAGAAGGCCTCAACATGACAAGAGGGTCTTTGGGGTCCTAGTGCACCCAGCAGAACCAAAAGACACCCTGCTGGACAAAATGCACCAGCTGGTGGCCTTTCCCCTCACAGTCATCTTGGCCCATGGATATCCTCATGAGGGTGCACTACTTTCATCAAAGAGAGAATTGTTTAGGCCGCAAGAAAAAATGGAGATTTTACATTCGAGGGGCTCTCAGTTCTCCTCTTCCAGGACCGGTTGATAGTCACCCGACAAAAACTGAAAGCATTTGTAAAGAAACCCGTTTTTTGCAGGGTTACCCTTATTTTTTGCCCCCATTTGGACTACTAGCTGCCTATTTTCTGACTCCGAGAGTGCACTGAGGCCTCCTAACAAGACCCCAGGGCCAGTGTTCTCACCCATTACAAAGTGTATGTTGTATTGGCTATACCCAAATGGCAAGCACTAATTGCTTTTAAGTCCCTAGTATATGGTACCCTGGGTATGTAAGGCAGAGTGTCCACCCAGGGCTGCAGCATTATTTGTGCCACCGGAGTGCAACAAAGGAATAAATGGGCCCCAGCCTGCCACTGCAGACTGAAAGGTCAGTGTTTGCACTGCTTGTTCGACTTTGCCATTTAAACTAATGGTAAAGCCACCAGTCCCTTAATAATATATGTAAGTATCCCCTAAGGAAGGCCTACAGAGCCTTATGGCAGGGAGCTGTATATTATTAAGCAATGGATGTAGGTTTATATATGTCTTAGTAGCAAAAGCTGTTGTTTTGCTGAGGAAAAATTAGAAGCCCCATTGGCTAACACAGGGCCACCAAATTGGGTACTGTATGGTATCAAATTGTGGCATTAAAACAGACTTGATGCCCAAGTCGAAGCTAATCTTACTATTGAAGTTAGACGACTTTTAGAAAGTTGCCACTCTGTGCCCCAGTTAATCCAGTGGTCTCACAAAGGCTCTAGCACACCTACAACTTTCTAACCACCTGGGGAGATGTGTGAACAACACCCAGGCTTAGGACCCAAGGCAGCTTCCGCAGAGTGAGGTGTGACCTTCTCTCCCAGGAAGGACATTCGGGGTGCTAGCTCAAAAGGCAAGCCTCAAAGGGGAAGCAGCCTTTGAAGGGCCACCTGTGGCAACACTCCCAAGCAGGATGTCTTTTGTTCCTGTAGACAAGTTGGAGATAGAGACAGAGAGGGAAAACCTGCCCCAAGCTGATTTTCTTCCAGGCGTGTAGCCCTTAGCTAGCCAAACTCATGGGGGTGGGCTACAAGCTCTTCACAGTTGACCGAAGATCTTGAAAGTGGCATGAATATTGCACTCTAGTTCACCAGATGCCACACATAACCGGAACTCTGCCACAGAAGAGGAGGCAATCTACTAGCCCATTGGCTAGTGACCACCTGGTCCCCTCAGGTCACTTTCCCAGGATAAAATTGGCACCCCTGCCACCCTGAACCTGAGTCCACATTAGATTTGGAGAGAGGACTGAAGAATGACTGCCCTGATGCCTTTGAAACTGCACAAAGAAAGGCTGCACTGTCATAAGGACTGCACCTGCTGCACTTTGGGCTAGTAAAGTTTGGACAGTGCCTGTGGCTCCTGGCTTGGGGAAAAGTTGATTCCAGCCCCAACTCAAAGCAGTGACTGTAAGGATCAGTCGTCTGATCTTCTGGAACTAGCTCCACAGACAAAAGATCTCAAGAATCCCAAACTGGCAAGTTGGTAGACAATGCAGAAGATTGCCACTAACTGCAGACGGGCGCCCAAAGTGACCAATCCTCAAAAGCCAAAAGTTGCTATCAAGTCTGCTAGACCCGAGAGTGCCATTAGAGACCAGATTTGTCAACCAAGAGAGATATTAGCCTCCACCAAGGATTTTCACGCTGACTGCTGTGTTGCGAGATCGGTCGCACAGCCGCAGGTGGTCTTTTACTGTCCCAGGGAGGATATCCTTGGACCCCGTGTTCCGTGGCCAAATTCGCCTCACCTCACCCATGGACCGAGGACTCAACCTCAAATCACCCTCATTGACTGCACAGCACCAGGAGCATCTTTGAGTATCTTTTCCTCCTGCATCCCCAGCATGAGGCCCACTCCATTGTCCACTATGGCGGTAGTTTCCTAAAGGCTGGAACTGTTCTGGAAAAAGCTCTTGCGGACAGGTAGTTGTCCAAAGTAACCTTACTGGCCTCCGAGCACTCCATCCTGTCAGTTTTGGTCGCCCAAGGGCCCAATTTCGATCCTGTTCGGAAAGCATTCCTACTGAATCGGTTCCGGAATGCTTTCTATACGACTCTGATCAGGAGAGTCCGACCAAACGAGTACGATGCATTTGGATGCATCCGTATTCAATTCGGTCAGGCTCCCTTTGTCTTCAATGGGAGCCGAACGAGAACACAGGCTCTCATTGACAAAGGGGGTGGTTGGGGATAATCGTGCACCCAGTGATGGGCACCCCATGGTCCCTGCCAAACTGTGCATCTTTGGGAAGAGGGGACCCATGAGTACCCTCACAGGCCCGATTCGGAGGAACCCGGGTAAAGAGGGGCCTGCTACAGGCCCCCAAAGACCGATTTTGGGAGTCTTTTTGTACCGGGCAAACCAAATCGGAAAGGCTGTCCGAATCGTTCATAGTACTTGCCTGCTTGGAAACCAAGTCCATAGAGTTGTACGAATCGGCTCCAGAAAGGCTCTATCTCTCGGGATGCCTTTCGGAACCGATTCCGTCAGCGGTAAGGGTTTTCCAGGCATCGTACTTTCCGCTCGGAATTAGGAACGAGTCGGTCAGAAACAAGGGCTCCAAATCAGTTAGGGAAAGCCAAATCCTATTCGGAGCTCTTCCGACCGAGATCGGAATCGACCCCTAAGTCGGGCCAGAGTTGCTAAACAAAGTCTTTCAAATTCTTCATACGTTTACAAACCTTTTGTTGATCAATGCTTGTTTGCAGTTGGATTAAAAGCTATTTAATGCTTTAAAAATCTGTATCTCTGGAACCCATTGGTGGATTTCGATGATCAAGGTTTCT
Organism: Lissotriton vulgaris; assembly: GCF_964263255.1. Lineage (NCBI taxonomy): Eukaryota > Metazoa > Chordata > Amphibia > Caudata > Salamandridae > Lissotriton > Lissotriton vulgaris. Next base: position 656,935,035 of record NC_141694.1, on the reverse strand, counting down.
AAAAATGTATGGAAATACACGCTAGTTTTATAAGTTATTGTTGTGTCTCTTTCTTGTTGTGTGACTTTTTTATTTTGTTTTTCTTTTGCAGTTAAATGCTTTACAATAAGTTTCTTTGTCAAGACTTGCTGCACCAAGCCACAGCTACCCAGGGTTGAGAAAAGGTGATACAAGCAAGCCTAACTGGACCCAAGGCAGTTTTTGCAAGTGTATTGCATATACTGCATATGGAGGGGTAACAGAGGTCATCAGAGAACAATCAAGTGCTACAACAAATGCACCTTGCCAAAAAGAGCAGAGAGTGATTAATGGTATGGTGTGGAGATGTACTGAGTGCATGAAAGCACGCATCTGCGTTCTGGTTTTGATTTTACCCTCGCTTCACACTAATTTAGGGTGTGTATTGGAGCCTAGTCAGGCTCCTTGATGTCAGTGATTCCCTGGAACTATCCTTTGACCTGGAGGGGCACAACAGGTGTGCTCTCGTTGTACTAACAGTGGATTACTGCCCTTGCCATGGGGTCAACACCTGGAACACCAATGGCAGCATATTGTGTTTTGTGAAGTCATAGTTATAGCAAGCCCTTGTTATCTTGGTGACTGAAGTGGTGGCATACTGATCCACTTGTGTAAAGTTCCACTTCTGTGCACTAACCCAGATTGTGCAGCTAGCATCCCAAGTGTATGTTGTGCTTTTTGACTGTGTCATTCATGCATGGTGTGCACAAGAGTAATGGAGGCCTGGCCTATGGGATCTGTTTTGGATGCCCCCATTCATGGTACTAAGTGGCAAATGGAGCTGAGACTATTTTCCCAGATACTGGAAATGTATTGCTGACATTCCGAATCTGCAGAGGGGAGACAAAGTCACTGAAGATGGGAAAAAAGTAGACAGGTTCCTTAAGAAATTCTATTCGGCCTTTTGCTGAGAGGAGATAGTGATTGGGTTCCCTGGAGAACTGCCATTTATAAATGGAGGGGGTGAAGAGTGGTTTGTAGTCTCTGTTGTTCAAGGTGAAAGGGATCCCTCAGGCGAGGCAAGCCTTTTGTCTTTCAACTCATCACTCTTCAATGTCTCTGATGACACACAGGTGCAGAAAGCTCATACCGCTTTGGGGTTCTGTTGTAGATGCACCAGGTTGGAAAGTACCCTGTTTAGCATCACTGTACAAAGGACACTTAAAAGGAAAACCACCCCAAACTACTTCTGAAATTGCAGACAGTGGATCCATATCTCTTGTCTCTTTTAACTGCATAAAAGTGTGACCTCACTTGTTATTTCAATTCTAAGCTCTATATGACCAAGGAATAGAGTGCTCTTCAGAGTGCTTAGATGACTACTGTGCAACCAGAGCTGGGCCCTGGTAGACAGCCAGCTTCTTCGTGGTGATTGGACATCACCTGAGTGTGTCCCTTGGTGCAAGAGCTGATTAGCTGTCTTGAAGTGTCTAGAAGACACCCTACCTGATGAGTGAAAGAAGGAGCCTGCCATCCTGCAGGAGGAGTGACTGTCTAGGAGGAATGAGGTTCAGCATGATCCCGATGTGGTGGATCAGGGATGAGGAGGACGGAAGAAAGTGATCCACATGACCTGCTATCAAAGAGCCCCAGACTTTTCTGTTCTTTGCTGGTGGAAATCCTGAGGATTGAGGCTTGTCCTGAGCTCCTATGCCCAATCCGAGAATTGTGTTGTGATCTGAACCACTGTGCCTAATGAGAGAAATGCAGCATGGCCTGTGCTGCTGATCTGAATTGGTAGAGATTTACAGCTATCACCTGAGATGCTGTACCTGAGCTATGAAGAATGTGGGAAATCATGAGGCACTGGGCTGATATTGTGAGTCCATAACGTAGAACTGCTGTGCAACCAAGACCACAAAGTTCCGAAAGCCGTAGCTCAACACCTCATGTGAGATGCCTGTCTGAGGCCTTGACCTCTGCTCAAGTCCAGCTATGTTAGGCTGCACCATTCCAACCTTGAACAGCCCAAGTGGGGCTGTCATGAGCACCTGCCGGACCAGCTGTGAAAAAAGGATCCAGCTCTATCCTACAGAATTGTCGCTGGTAACAGCTGCATCACTCAACTAGACCACTGAGGAAGCAGAAGAAGACTTTAGATTCTATCTCAGCCCAGAAGCATGTGAACGAGGGAGCACCAGCATTGCTGGGAGGCCACCGAAGAAGCCCTGGCCCCTATCATGCATGGGCGAGAACCAAGAAAGAACTATGTAAGACTCGGCACTTACACTAGAGTATGGGGTTAATGTGCACCTGGCTCTAAACATCCTAAGTACTCGACCCAGTGCCTGAACCCCCTGGACCATAGGGGGAGAGCTGGAATCAATAGCAGGAGGAGGCACTAACCCTCTCTAAGTGCCAGAACAATAAATGTATTTATGTGCACATCTTTATGTGTAGTATTAAGTTCTAGTGTGCATTAAAAGTACTTTTCTTCTTGACAGTCAAGCACTGGTTTGGACAACCATTTGTAAAATGAATGATGAATGTCTTTGCTCAGTGTTGAACTCGAAAACCCCCACATTTCCTCCCTCAAAGCCTGTGACTCCTCGTCACTGTTACCAGAGTCAAATGCTAGAGGAGATGTATGTAGCTCAGTTTGCAGAGGCAAAGTAGAACAGATCCCAGGACACCAGTGGCAAACGACCTCAACCCCGATGGTTGAGGCCAAGTAGCCCCTAGTTTACCCTTAGCATACCAAACAACGTCGGACAATTAGTGCCAGCCCACATTCCAATTGACTGCAAATTGTGATGGGACGATAGCCAAACTCTAAAGTGCTCTAATTGGTGCTTTAACAAAAGCTTCCTAAAGAACATGGAAGTCAAAGAAGCCATGCTTAAGCAGATTGCAGATTTTCAGAAATTCATTAATGTAGGAGCCTGCAATGTCTGCATAGTGGAAAGGTCTAGGCTGCAGAAACTCAGAGATCCATTAAGACTGGCCCTCCAGGACGAGCAAGGAGCCGTGGCAGTCCCACAAAAATGAACACAATCCTAGAAAATCTGGCACTGGGTTACGGGACAGGTGAAAAGAAAATTAACCAGAAGGTGACAGAATGAGGGTGGCAAAATACTGGGCATCTGTTGGGAACAAAGTTCAGCTGGGGCATCAGTTCAATGTTTTTTCAGGAACTGATGCTCCAGCTTGTCCACCTAAACCAGGCGGGATTCATATCAAAATGTTATGTCAGAGATAAAGTAGTTCATCTCATTGATATTGCAAGTGAACAAGAGAAAGTTATTATGGTTCTATCACTAAATGCAGAGAAAGCATTCAATAGGGTACATTGTGGCTTTCTCAAGAAGTCACTGAAAGTGAGGGGGTTCGGACCCAGGTATTCAAACATAGCACTGGCGTGGAAATTAAAGTAAACAGACAAACGATTGCCAAAAGGTATAAGGAGGATGCAGAGTGCTCCAAGGATGTGTCCACTGTCATCAATGCATTCTACATTGTATTTCGAACCCCTTGTCGCTATCATCAGAAATGCATTAGTTATAGCAGGGATTAAGCTGTAAACTGATTAATTCTAGCTTTCCCAGTTCTCTGGCAATATCCACGTCTCCATATTGGACTCACAAACTTCCCTAGATCCGCTGTTAAGGGAATGGCAAAGCTTCAGTGGAGTCTCAAGGCTGAAACTCAATTAGTATACGTCTGAGGCCCTGGAGATCCATATATCTGGAAATGAATTAGCCTGGCTTGGTGAGCACCAGCATTGCAGGTAAGGTGAATCCTCGATCTGGGGATGCAGTTGGTAGCAAGAATACTAGCAATCTCATTGGCCAAGGTCCCTCCTATTCTGCTTGACATACAAAAGGATGTCCATTAATGGTACATGCAATCGCTTTCTTGGCTGGGGAATGTTGCTAGTGCCAAGAAGAGTGAACTCCCAAGGGATCTGTGTCTGTTTCAAGCACTGGTCCTCTGGATAACCAGAAGACACTATTGTTTAATAAGGAGTAGAAACAAGCCTTATCTCAGCAATGGTTTATGGGCTAAAGGCCTTTTGCAGACTTTCATGTTACCCCTGGCATGACCATATAAATTCCAGATCATCAACACAGTGAAGGTTGGATACACAGAGCTTGTCGAGAAACATCGAAGAACAACAAAGGAATGAGCACAACTTTGTTGGAGTTTTCTGTCCATAGATAGCATATAAATTGCTGATACACACCATGAAAATAATATCATGAACCTACCATTGAACAGACCACTAAACAAAAAATAGAACATATGTATTCCATAACAGTGACTGATTGCAGAAGAGGACAGTCCAATATATGGCAATGGGCGCTGCTCGCAATACAAATTAAAAATTAAAAATGCTGCTCGCCTCACGTTAGCTGAATATTTCTATACTGTAGACCATCTCCCTAAATGTAGTTACATGACTTGGAGCGGCAGGGTACACACTTGCCCTACGTCGTCTGGGTACTCATGCTGTACCATTGTTCAGGGCTCCTGATTTCAATAAATAATTATTTTCTCCAGTATTAGGGGTGTCTTCCATAGATTCACATGCTTTAAATAATTCCCAGTCGTCGAAGTGGGATTCCCACGGTACATAACATAGTAGTAAGAAGTATATATACATAAATATATACATAATATATACATATATACACATAAAATAATATTCCATAATATGTATAGTCTTTTCAAAAAATAAAGTCTTAAAGTACCATAGAACAAAATAGGCCCATAGAAAGCATTGAGGGAGAGCTCACTTTAGTAACATATCAATGTCATTATAATAGTCCACTTTCCAGCCAATCAGGCTGTAGCACCCTCTAGAACCTCCTCCTCAGAAGCTCAAGCCCTCAGATTTTCTACCGCACGTCGTGTGAAGGGAGTCTCCCTGAGCTCTGCTCAGTTTTCTTCAAACTTCAAACTTTCAGCTATGTCTACACCAAAGAAGTCTTTATTAAGAGCCTGTTCCTCATGTGGAAAACTGCGTCTTTTCAAGGAGGACCCTCATAAAAAATGCATTTATTGCTTATACCCGGATCATGAGGTGAGGAGTTGTAAAATTTGCAGGACCTTTTCAAATAAGACTTTGAAAGATAGAAAGGCCCGTCTCCTTCTGTGGCTACAGAAGTTGAAGACTTCAGACAACACTGTGTCTGATTTGGAGAGTGTTTCTTCTCGTCAAACTGCAATCTCTCTGAAGCGTTGGTCTGAGTCTGACATTCCTTCGCCCTTTTTGAAGAAAAAGAAGCTCGTGGACGCTTCTAAGTCAGTCTCCCCACGGGATCTGCCAGCCTCTACGCCTGCGGGACCTAGTTCTCTGGCGTCGCAGATTCCCCCTGTGCCCTCGTCCTCTAAAACGAGAGCCAGCTCGTCGACGAGACCGTCGACGATGACGAAATCCATCGACATTATGACGACGACGACTACTTCCCTGTCGACGACGACCACTTCGTCGACACTGATTCATGAGGTCAGGCCTATTTCTTCTATAATCAAGATATCGTCGACGACGAAGAAGCCAATCTCGTCGACAACAGAGTGCAAACGCCATTGGTCGACCAAGGTTTCGTCGACGCCTGCCTCTTTGTCGATGGCTGCCTCGTCGACGGTCACTGCCCCGTCGACGACCAGCTCCTCGTCGGCGGCTACTTCATCGACGACATCTTCGACGTTACAAGCCTCGTCGACGACAACAAAGCCAACGTCGACGAAAAAGACCTCGTCGACGGCTACAGTTCCTTTGTCGTCGGAAGCCCTCCAATCCTCGTCGACGTCAGGAAAGTCTTCAGCTAAGATCTCGACGGCGACATCGTCGATGTCATCGTCAATGGCTCCTTTTTCATTTGCCACTGCTACCAGCTTCACAGTGGTTACGGCTGCTTCTGTCAAATGCCCAGCTCCTCTGGATTTAAGCCCTTTGCCTCATCGATCCAGTCCTGCACCTCAATTGTTTGCCTCTGGAGAAGAGAGTGAGTCAGAGGGCTCCTATGTGGACAATAACATTCGGGCTGCCAGTAGCCCTTCGGAGTTGCACATTAAATATCAGGACTATGATGATGGTGCTGACAACCAGGAGTTGCATGTCTCTGCTCCAGAAACCTTACATACTGGTGAACATGAGGTTCCTATGGCACAGTTGCCTATGTCCTTGATCTCCAACCTGCAGTACATGCTCGATGACTACAACAGTCGATTTTCACCATCCACGCCGGCATCTACATTGTCACTAACTACACAGCCTCCTGTGCCTGCTCCAAGAGACGCCTCTCCTACTCCACAACTTCCTGTTCATGTGGATACTGATAATAATACGGATACTGACCCGGATGATGACGCTGCAATGGCAGATTGGGATGCTTATCAGGCACAAACTCTGTCTCCTCCTCCGACTTCCCCTTTGGCGTTGCCTCCAGTTGACATTAGGGGTTTCCATCTGTTGATGTCAAGAGCTGCCAAAAGATTTCACTTGCCTATGGTTGTCAGTCAAGAAGACTGCTTTCTATATGATTTCAAAGATCAGCCTTTGAGGCAGGTGCATTCTATTCCGATCATAGACTTCATATGGAAAGAAGGCCTCAAACTTATGGAACGGCCTAATTCTGTCCCTGCTGTGCTTCCGCGTATTGACAAAAAGTACTGGGCACCGGAGGATTCGCCTGCTTGTTTAGTCTCTCAGCCGAAACCCGACTCTGTCATAACACAGGCTGCACAAAAGAGGTCCTGTAATCCATCTTCCGGTTTAGACATCGCCTCCGGATCAGGATGACGGCCGACTGGACACCATCAGCAAAACGTTTTCCACGATGGCTGCAACCACTGTTCGGGCGGCAAATTCTTTAGCCATCCTCGGCCGTTATGACCGACAGATTTGGTCCGAAATTGCTGCCTTAGTAGACCTCATACCTGAAACGTCTAGAGCTGAAGCACAAAAGATCGTGCAGGAGGGTGAGAAGATTTCCTCTAAAATCATTGACTGTTCTATTGACATTTCCTCGACTGGTTTCCGACAGCTAGCTGGCGCTGCAGTTTTACCGAGACAAGGTTGGCTCAAGTCTACGTCCTTTCGGCCGGAGGTGCAGGCTAAAAACCTTGATTTGCCTTTCGATGGCGGGTCCCTCTCCGGAAAACATGTGGACGACGCCCTGGAGTCTATTAAAAAGGACACTGATACTGCTCGCGCCCTAGGTTCTCTGCAATACTGGAAGAGGCCTTTTCGTGGAGCACGTGGTCGGGGCACAACCTCTAACTTTCATGGCTCCTCCCAATACCGCTCTTACAATGACAACAGACAGCGTTACTCCAACCAATCGCAGTCTCGACAGAACGACTACAGGCCATACAGGCGTAAAACCACTTACAGAGGTGGTAACTCCTCCAATAAAAAATGACTTTCACAATTTCAAGTTTTTTCCCACTGTACAGATTGGAGGTCGAATCTCCCAAAGATTTTTCAATTGGTCACAAATAAGTTCGGACCGTTGGGTTTCTGAGGTTATCCAAAAAGGCCATGCTCTGGAGTTCAGAAAAATTCCCACCCAATCGCCCACCATCTGGTCCCCCTCCAAAACATCTAAAGGAACTGTTTGCCCAAGTTGCAGTAATGATCCAAAAGGGTGCAGTGGAAGTGGTTCCTCGAAAACAACAAGGGAAGGGCTATTTTCCTGATAAGAAAAAAGTCGGGAGGGTGGCACCCTTTTTTAGATCTCCGAGCCCTCAACAAATTTGCCACGTCCAAGACATTTTGAATGCTGACCTTGCTGGAGATTTTGCAGTTCCTGAATCCGGAAGAGTTCCTCTTGACAGTCGACCTCCAAGATGCATACTTTCATGTGCCAATCCATCAAAGACACAGAAGGTATCTCCGTTTCAAAGTGGGATCAAAGCACTACCAATTCAAGGTTCTACCTTTTGGCCTTCGTTCCACAACGAGGGTCTTCACAAAAAAAAATCATGGCTCCGGTGGCGGCTTATCTGCGCCTCCTAGGCATACAAATCTACCCTTATTTGGATGACTGCTTAATAAAGGCACCAACCTTTCTAACAGCAACTCACCACACTTAGACTTGCCTTTCCCTCTTCCGCAAACTGGGTCTCTCTTTCAACCAAGAAAAGTCACATGTCCGTCCATCACAACAGAGAGTCTTTCTGGAAGCGTTGATAGATATGCGTTTCGCGAAAGTGTTTCTTTCGCAGGAACGTCTAGATCGTATCATCAAACTAGTGACTTTTCTGCGCTCCAAAAGGTCAGTTTCTGTCCGGATGTTCAAATCCTTTATGGGCATGACCTTGTCCTGCATACTACTGAATCCCAACTGCAGGCTGCATATGCGAGTCCTTCAATGAGAATTGGACAAACAATGGCAGCAAGTCTCGGGGTCGTTCAACGGCAAGGTCTTCCTGACCCCCCGCATCCAGGGCGCATTGGAATAGTGGGCTCACCTTCCAAACATCACAACAGGGCGTCTGTTTCAAGAGCCGGCCACCACGCTTACTCTTATGATGGACGCTTCCTTAGAGGGTTGGGGTGCACACCTCGGGGAGATGTCAATAAAGGGCAAGTGGACAGTCGATCAGCGCAAGTGGCATATCAATCGGCTGGAGCTTCTGGCAATCTTCCTCGCCCTGAAATCGTTTCGTCTTCTGGTGGAAGGGGAGTCTCTGTTGGTTAGTACAGACAACACCACCAGTATGCACTACCTCAACAAGCAAGGGGGTACAAGATCTCTCCCGCTCTCCAAACAGACACAACAGATCTGGAAGTGGGCAATACAACATCGTGTTCACTTGACCGCTGTTCATGTCCCGGGCATTTCCAACGCCCTTGCAGACTCTCTCAGCAGATCGACCACAGACAACCACGAATGGGAACTTCATCAGTCAACTCTGGAGTCCGTATTTCGCAGGTGGGGCCGCCCGGATATGGATCTGTTTGCGACTTCAGTCAACCGCAAATGCCCACGCTACGCAAGTTGGCATCCCCACAAAGGATCGAGCGGGAATGCATTTTCGATCAACTGGTCGAACGAATTCATGTACGCTTTTCCGCCGATCCCTCTTGTACCTCGCCTTCTGCGCAGAATGAGGTTTCAACCCTGTGACATCCTGCTGATTGCACCCAGGTGGCCACGTCGACCGTGGTTCACGGATCTACTTCTTCTTTCTCAGTGCGATCCGATCCCTCTTCATCCGCTGCCTCACCTTCTCACCATGACTCAGGGTCATATTTGCCATCCAGACCCGGCATCTCTCCAGCTTCACGCTTGGAACCTGAACACCATGAGTTCGCCCATCTGAGTCTTGATCCGGACTGTAGAAAGGTACTTGCTCAAGCACGTGCTCCTTCAACCATTAAGACCTATAAATTAAAGTGGAAACGGTTTTGTGTCTGGTGCTATTCGGAAAAAAATTATCCTATGCTTGCTACTCCTGAGCAGATCTTGCCTTTCTTCCTCCATTTGGCAAAATCGGGACTTTCACATTCCTCCCTCAAGGTTTTCCTGGCGGCACTTTCCCATTTTCGACATGATGGACCTATGTTTCTGTACTCCTCTCTGATCATTTGCCAGTTCTTTAAAGGTCTGTTTCGGATGTTTCTACCTATCCGGCTTCCTCCACCAGCTTGGCGTCTGAATCTGGTCCTAGCCCAACTTCTCAAACCTCCTTTTGAACCTATTCACTCAGCGGAATTGAAATTCCTTACTTGGAAGGATTCCCTCCTCCTCACACTTACGTCATCTAGGAGAGTGAGTGACATCCACGCTTTTACCATACAGCCGCCCTTTCTCCAATTCTCTAAGGAAGCTGTTACTCTTCGTACAAACCCTAAGCCTATTCCGAAGGTTCCATCGGACTTCCACCTTAATGAACCGATCATTCTGAAGACTTTTTTCCCTAATCTTCAGTCCCCAGCTGAGCGCACTCTTCATTCCCTTGACCTGAACCGGTGCCTCAAATTCTACATCCAACGCACTGCTGCATTTCAAAAGTCTGACCAACTCTTCGTAGCCTATGGAAGGATGCGTAAGGGTCATCCGGTCACTAAGCAAACACTCACTCATTGGATTTCTTCTGCCATCTCCTTCTGCCATCCACGAGCTGGCAAGCCTCTTTTAGCTCCTGTGCGAGCACACTCGACAAGAGCAGTTGCTTCCTCTACTGCCTTGTTCGCTGGAGTGCCTCTGCATCAGATCTGCAGGGCGGAAACGTGGTCCAGTAGGCACACGTTTACGAGGCACTACTGTCTGGAGACAGTCAACGCTGCGCACACTGCTGTGGGTCAAGCGGTGCTTCGAAACCTCTTCAAATAAGGTGAGCCTCTGTTGCTTCCCGCCTCCTATCATAAAAGGTTTTTCTTATGGATATGCAATGTTGCCTGTATATGTCTATGCAATACAACTTTCTTTATTGCCTTTTATGATTCTTATTGTGGCGTACTGCTTTCTACTCTTATTCAAGCATGTGAATCTATGAAAGACACCCCAAATACTGGAGAAGAACAGAAGTTACTTACCTGTAAACTGTGGTTCTCCAGTATTGGTGTCTTTCATAGATTCACATGCGACCCACCCATCCTCCCCTCAGAGGCTCTCTTCTCCTCATGCACTCTTGGTCACTCCTGTGCTACGAAAATCTGAGGGCTTGAGCTTCTGAGGAGAAGGTTCTAGAGGGTGCTACAGCCTGATTGGCTGGAAAGTGGACTATTATAATGACATTGAGATGTTACTAAAGTGAGCTCTCCCTCAATGCTTTCTATGGGCCTATTTTGTTCTATGGTACTTCAAGACTTTATTTTTTAAAAGAATATACATATTATGGGATATTATTTTATGTGTACATATGTATATATTATGTATATATTTATGTATATATGCTTCTTAGTACTATGTTATGTACCGTGGGACTCCCACTTCGACGACGGGGAATTATTCAAGCATGTGAATTTATGAAAGACACCAATACTGGAGAACCACAGTTTACAGGTAAGTAACTTCTGTTCTTTCTTTTTTATACCTGGATGCTTAGGGATTTTAATACGTTTTGAGTGCTACCTGCACTCGTTCCAGCATCCACTAATGCGTGCAGGTTTAGTCTGGCTACAGCACCAAGAGGGAGAAGTCCATTACAACGCGGGCATTACATCGTACTGCATTTTACAACGCAACTTTTACAACGCAGGTGACATTACATCGCATGACTTTACAAAGCATGTGCCATTACAACACATGTCATTACAAAGCATGCTATTACAACGCATTATAAGGTAAGTAATTGTTTTAATTGAGGTAGATGTTTAAGTTGTTAATTGGTATTAGTGTTAACCTGGGAAGGTATGTATGGGAAGTAAGGGTTTGAGGGCGGGGGGGGAGTTAATGGCCAGGTAATAATTTTAATACTCGAGTATTCGATGATAATTAGTTTCACTCATAATTAGGAAAAAAATGAAAATTATTGCAAAAATATATGAGAAATAGGGGTTTTGGTTGGGTGCGTGTTTTAATACTCTGGTCATTTTTATACAAAAATGTATATTTCAAAATTATAAATTTATAATGAAAAAACAAACATATTTTCAGGTATTATTATTAGTATTTGAGCATTCATAGAAATTTTGTTTTAATGTTAGTTAAAAATTATTTACATTTTAAAGAAAATTAATGAAAAAGTATTTTTAATAAAAAGTATTTTTCATGAATAGTCAGAGGAAATGGTGTTATGGGCGGAGGAGAGTAATAATAATCATATTAATAAAATGTTTTAAATAAAATATATATATATATATGGGGAGCATATTAATACTGTGGAATTAAAGTATTAATACTCATGTATTTATTTTAATGAATTAGGATTTTTAAATGAATATATATATATAAAAAAATCAAAAGACATTAAAAGGTTTGTAAATATTGTTATTGTATTTATAATAAATATAAGACAGAATAAATAAATATGCAAGAAATGTTGGGAACATTTTTATTAGCAACATAATTTTAAAAAATTATAGATTTTTGTATGCATTATAACATATATATTTTAATTTCCTTGTAGGTTTTCTCACGGTTTCCCATTTTAGTCAATGGATAAAATTGTCCTTTTTACGGAAAGAGATGACGTTGCCGCGGATACGTAACTTTCGTCATTGCGAGGATCGTCGCCCTCCAGATCAGATGCAAGACAGAGCTGCATCTAGGTAAGGCAAATTTTAAATATTAAAAATAGATTAATAGTGGTAACGTTTATTGTAAGGAGAGAGGAGAGTGGTAGTAAGAAATAGGAAATGTGTATTTTGTTTATATTGTGTGTTTTAACTTAAAAATTAATTCCGAAATAGTTAGAAGTTGTGGGCCCAAGTCGGGTTGATTGCTTTCATTACACTTTTTGTTTAATAGAATTAATTAAAAAAAGAGATTATTTATTCAATTAAACAAAAGTGTCACAAAAGTAATCTTTTTTGGTAATATTTTTGTAGCGACGGGTTTTATAAAAAAGTAAGTAATTGCGTCATCGCGGTTTTCGGGATAGGTAGTAGGAACATGGAGAAAGACTTTGTGGTTTGGATAAAACATCTTTGGCCAATTTTGAACCATTGCCATATGGATTTTGAGACTTCGAATGGACTTTGGTCCAGAGAGAATTGCCACAATGGATTTTAGAGTGGCGATTTCTTTCAAAACTTGACTATTTTTTCATGTTTTTTTAATAAATGGATTTCGAACGAGATTGATTGCCTCGATGGAATTTTGTTGCGTTTTTTACCAAACAAGATTTCATTTTCGGGTTTTTTTTTGGGTGCGGTTTTTGTAGGTATTATTATTATTATTATTATATTTATTTTTATAGAGCGCACAGCTACCCGGATGTTTCCCGGCGCTAAAGACATTTTGAGCGAAAATACAGTAGGGGAACAAGAGGGTTTGTAGGAGTATTATTCATTCGAACATCCATGTTTTTAGGTTCCTACGGAATTGGAGGTAGCATTTGTCCGTGCGGAGCTGGATTGGGAGAGAATTCCAAAGAGAAGGGGCAAGGTATGAGAAGGAGCGTCCACCCATTCTTGCTCGAATAATCCTGGGTACCTGAAATTTATGTTGGCTTGAGGAGCGTAGGGTTCTTGGGGGGCAATATTGATGAACAAGGGTGCTCAGGTAGGATGGTGCTTTGCCTGCCTTAATTCTGTGCATGAAACACAAGGCTTTTATTTTTTGTGCGGCTTTCGATTCGAAGCCAGTGAAGACTACGTAGACCAGAGGAGGTAGAAGATTTTTTGGGTAGTTTACAGAGCAGCCTGACCGCTTCGTTTTGTATTGTTTGAAGTTTCCTTGTGACTTCTTTACAGGCTCCCAGGTACAAGATGTTGCCGTAGTCCAGCCTAGATGTAATTAGGGCCTGGACTACGGTTTTTTGTGTGTCCTGGGGGAGCATCCACATGATTTTACTGAGCCACTTGAGAATGGTAAAACAAGTGGCTGCAACTCTGACCTCTTGTTGTTTCATAGACATTTGGTCATCAAAAATGATGCCAAGATTGCAAGCGGTTTTGGAGGGAGAGGGTGTAGGTCCCATCTGAGGAGGCCAATGTTGGGGGCCCCACAAGGCAGTGTGTTTACCAAACAGAAGCAGTTCGGTCTTTCCTCCATTGAGTTTTAGTTTATTATCATGCATCCATTTGGCAATGTTGTTAAGGCCGGAGCAGAGGGAAGACGGGTTAGAATGTGCATTAGCGGAGAGTGAATAAATGAGCTGAGTGTCGTCAGCATATGAGTATATAGTCAACACAGATTGTTCCGCTAAAGTAGCAAGGGGACTGACATACAAATTAAATAAAATGGGGCTGAGAATCGAGCCTTGGGGAACCCCAAATTGTGAGTCATGAGGTTTTGAGTAGGATGTAGAAGAAAAGACTTGGAAGGTTCTGTCAGTAAGAAAACTTTTGAGCCATGCCAGGGCAGATCCAGTTATGCCACAAGTTTGCAAGGTGTTGAGGAGGATGGTGTGGGAAACCGTGTCAACTGCAGCACTGAGGTCGAGTAAGATGAGTGCCACGGTTTCCCCATTGCCGGCGTATGGTCTCGGAGACCCCTAGAAGGGTCGATTCGGTTAAGAAACCTGCCCTAAATCCCGACTGGGATGTGTGAAGGAGGTTGTTTGTTTCTGTAAAGTAAGTAAGTTGGGTGACAATATGTTTTTCCAAGATTTTAGAGAATAGGGGTAGGAGTGAGATTGGGCGTAAATTAGAAGGGTCATCTGGATCCGCAGTAGCTTTCTTCAATAAGAGTGATACCATGGCATGTTTCCATGCCTTGGGGACTTTGGCTTCCCTTAGGGAGGAGTTAAGGAGCTCCAGAATGAGCGTAAGGGAAGGGGTGTCGAGTGTCAGAAGGATTTGGGGGGGAAAGGGGTCCAGGGGGGGAACCAGATTTGATAGTTTTGATGATTTCACGTAATGATATCAGGTTGAGCAAATCCCAGTTGGCTAAATGCTGAGGGGTGCCACCTAAAGATGAATTCGGTCTAGCTTCGTCAGAGTGAGAGATCATTTTGGGAGATACAAGTACTATTGGAGAAGAAGTTGAATCTTTAAAGTCTGCATAGAATTTAGCTATTTTGTTTATAAAGAATTCTGCAAGAACATTGCACTGTGAGGAGTCCAGACAGGGGGCTTTCGGTTGACAGGTAGAACCAGAGAGTTCTTGCACAATTTTTAAAAGTGCTTTGGGACGGTTTTGAGCATTCTCAATAGTTGATTTAGTATATTCAACTCTGGCTACTTTACATTTAGCATGATATTTCAATAGGGCAGCTTTATATAATAGCTTTATTGAGGGGTCGTAATGAGCACGCCATCGACGCTCTAAATTTTTACAAGCAGTTTTTTCAAGTTTAATTGAGTCTGTAAACCATGGGGCAGGTGGATGATGTAAGTTCTGCTTTTTATTTCTTTGTGGAAAGTATGCACAGTATATTTTACAGTTTATTTTTTTACTGCAAAAATATGGCTTTGCTGAACTGTGTCCTTTTTGTTAGTTTAATTCAGGACATGGATTAAAGCACAGATTATGGACTAATTGCCCTGGTTTGAATGACTGCTCAAGACTCTTGGTGAAAAGCTGGATTGTACTTAAGCCCAAGAGTTGAAAAAAGAAAACAACTGAAGGTAAAAAACCCAACTTATTTTTATAATGTAAACATTTTTAGAAAATTGAATTAGGGGGAATGTTTGTCAAAACAGGCAAGTAAGGAGTTATAGGAGATAGGGTCGATTAGAAATGGAGGATGTGGGAAATATTATCTAGGTAGTCTAGAGCCATCCTCAACGAAAATTGTTGAATTGCACCTAATAGTTGCTCGGAAATTTCCTTTGTTCTTTTAGAAATTCGTAGGTTCAGACTACCAGTTAATGATTGCGTAATTCTCATTTACTCCTTCCTCAAAATTTCCCAAAAATGATAGAAGTTAGGATATGGTTTACCAATAGATTTGTTGAAGGAGTTGTGCCATCACTCTATGGCATTATTTGTTTTCGATCCTCCCTCTAAGCAGGTCGAGTAGCAGTTCCACCACTTCACATGGATATGTGGCTTCCTCTTTCGACCTGACCTGCTTCGATGGCCAATCCATGTGTCTTCAAAGTAATTAAGAAGGGGTGCCAATGTGTCTTCGTTTGCAGTAAAGTATTCAGATTCAGTAATAGATGTGTAGTATTCATCTACAATGTGAGGCGGAACAAAACATAGTGCAGTTCGGTTTTTTAATTGAAATTGCAGTTTGCTGTCTGATATATGATCCTCAACTAAGGATGTTTTTTAGATTTTTCACCGATATACCTATGAAAAGTGAACAAATATCCTTGAATTTGGATATGCGTGTACTTTTTGGTAGAATTTGGATATGCGTGTACTTTTTGGTAATTGTGTTAATCATAGTCAATTAACACTTTTCTAGGACTTATTCATGGTTTTAGCTTTTATCACTGACAGAAATTCTGTATATGTTGAGGACTGTTTATCAAGGAGTAAAATATACATTGTTTGATTAATGAAGGCATGAATAGCGTATATTTTGGTGAATGGATGGAGTGTGGATTTAAATGTCTCATCCATCATCCAGATATCACTACTCTCCAACTTAACAAGATTATGGGGTGTGCTAAAGATCAGTATTCTTTTAAGAGAGCTTTTGTTGTCATGTAAGAGAAAGGATTGATTAGTAACAGTTGCAGAAAGTTCAGGTGGAATGTTAATGTCAGAAGAGGTTTTGGGTGTAACACGTAGGTGGTTACTTGTCAGTTTTTTACGCTGAATAATTCTGCTCAGGTTAGGGATTGTGGACATACAACTTGCTACATCTGATGGAATGGTTTGTGAAACAACCCTCAAAATTGAGCCACAGGGTTCATTGAAGGTGGATGCTAGTGCTTTAATTTCATTGATATTTTCATGCACCTCTATCTCCATGGCAGAGGTAGAGTGGTTATGATCTGTGGTCCTTTTACCAGATTTACCAAGAGTAACCGCTCTGCCTGTGCAATAGGATGAGTAATATTGCACACACCTCCAATGGCACCTGGGCTCAGTTTTATTTATTTTATTTAGCGACTTGTAAAGCGCCTGGTGACCCGAGGGCATCCCCGCGCTATGAGAGATTTGTATCCTGCTGAGAGGGAGAAGGGCAGAGGGCTTACTTGGGAAATAAAAGGGTTTTAAGCTTTTTTCTGAAAATCAGATAGCTGGGCTCCAGTCTGAGGGAGCGAGGGAGGGAGTTCCATCCAGTGGACGCTTTTACAGAAAAGCGTCGGCCTCCGGTACGTGTCCTCTTAAATTTGGGGATGTTGGCTAGATGCTCGTTCTCAGACCGTAGAGCTCTGGGTGCTTTGTATGGAGTAACCAGGCCGCTGAGAATCGCAGGTCCCGAACCGTTGATCAGTTTATAGGCCGTGCACATGGCTTTAAATTCCACCCTTTGGCGAACTGGGAGCCAGTGCAGGGCCTTGATAGCCGGCTTGGCAGACACTCTAGAGGGAGTGTTCATGAGTAGACGGGCTGCTGCATTCTGGGTTCGTTGCAGTCTCGCCAGGGTAGTCTCCGGCGCTCCCAGATAGACCATATTACTATAGTCCAGCCGTGACAGTATGAGCCCTTGGATTAGTAATTTCCTGGACGCGGGGGGAAGTAAGGGAAGGATTCTGCGGGTGGTCCGCATGAGCCCAAAACAGGTACCTGCAGTTTTGGCCGCTTGTGTCTTCATTGAGAGGTCGGGTTCTAGCCAGACTCCGAGGGTCTTGATTTCGTGTTTCGGGGTGGGGATTTCCCCGAACTCGTCTGGCCAGACTGCTGGGGGGATGGTCACCCATTGTTTACCCATGAGCATCACTTCGGTTTTTGATCCGTTTAGTTTTAATGATGATTCACACATCCAACCGTGAATTTCGGTGAGACAGTTTGTCAGGTTGTCTGGGTGGTCGTCTAGTTGGGAAAGGGAGACGACCAGTTGTGTGTCATCGGCGTAGCTCACTATTTTTATACCGAAGGGTGTCACTACGTCTTCAAGGGGGGCCATATACGCGTTAAACAGCGTAGGGCTCAGGGAGGATCCCTGAGGGACCCCGCTCGTGAGAGGGAGGGTGGACGAGTGGTAGATTCCGTCCCACACCTGGAACGTGCGTCCGGTAAGGAAGGACTCTATCCAGCTGAGTGCCGTCCCGGTGAGCCCTGCTGTCGCCAGCCGATGGAGGAGGACACGGTGGTTGACTGTGTCGAAGGCTGCGCTGAGATCCAGGAGGATCACTGCCACTGACCCTCCTGAATCTAGAATGCGCCTTGCCTCCTCGATGACGGCAAGAAGGGCGGTATCTCTGCCGTGTCCCGGGCGGAACCCGGTTTGGGATTGCCGCAGGATGTTGTTAGTCTCGAGGAATTGGGACAGTTGACCATTGACCAATTTCTCGGTTACCTTGCTGATCCCAGGGAGGAGAGATATTGGCCGGTAGTTTGCCATATCTGTTGGATCAAGCTGGGGCTTTTTAAGGAGTGCTTTCACCACCGCGCTTTTCCAGCTGTCGGGGACCGATCCCTGTACGAGTGAGCTGTTAATAAGCTCCGTGAGCGTGGGGGTGATAACGGGGGCTACGTTTTTGAGGAATCTCATGGGTGCAGGGTCCAGAGGAGACCCGCTTTTCATTTTATTCAAGGTTACTTCTACCTCGTTAGGCGTTACTGGCCTAAATGTCGCAAGTTGGGGACGTATTCCAGTCTGGCAGGGGGGAGAGTTATTGTTCCTGTGACTGGAGGGACATGGAGGGGGAAGGGATGTAAGGATGCGGGCAATTTTGTCATTGAAATAGGTGGCTAATCTCTCCTTACAATAAACTTACCCACTGTGACTTAATAGTCGGTTTCCTCTGCTGGACTTGATGTAATTGGCTTGTTTACTGGATGCCATTATCTGAAAAAAATCAAGAAAGAGAAACATATGGTTTAAATGATTTGAAGTGTTTTCCTATTAAAAAAATTACATGAAAAGCTAATTCACAATATTTTGCAGCACAAATATTAGGCAGCATGAACCTTGATTTTATTGTATCTGCATGTTGAAGTTGGTTTTGAATTGTTTGCTTTTTTTTCCTTATAAATGAATGAAGGTTTGAATACAGTTGAGTTATTTGCAAAGCTTAACTTTTTGAGGGTTTTCTTTTGTTAATTCTGAAAGTTATGTTGTCCTTGGTGGTTGGATTTTATTTCCTAGGCTGTTGTTCAATTTGGGCATTTTCCTTGTTTTAATGGTTCTGAAAAAAGTGATTACTAATTAAGAATTATTTTATGGATTTTTAAAGAATTAATATTACCCTGCAATGTAAGTGATTAGTGGTTTTCAATGCTTGTGCACTGTAAAGCTGCAAATTATCCCCAAAAATATTTTGGATATATTTGTAATTAGTCTGGCTTGATTTTTGTTTGACATTTTGCTTTGGTTTGTGAGTTTTATTTTTTGGAGCACTTCAAACTTTATTTAGCAATAAATATGGCTAAAACGTTACCTTGCAACAATGGTTTACTTCTGAGGGGCTGTCCTTTGTTTAATTTGTGGCTTTAGGGTGTTTCCTGTAATATCCTGCAAAAAAATAGATTTTCCTTTTTAAATATGATTAAAAGACATTTTTGTTTTGTAAGTGATTTTCATAGTTGTGATGCAAAGTTACATATACACCACATATAAATGCGTGTGCACTTCTAACCTGCAAATGATTAAAAAAAAATAGAATATGGTTACCTTGCTTTCTTGTTTGTTTTCTTTGAAAATCATGGTGTGTTGTTATTTTGGGCTGGAGGGTGTGTCCTCCTCTGTAGGAGTTGTTTATCCTTTATTCTGTGGAGAAGATTTACTGTAAAAAATGTTTTGTTGTTTGCATTTTACATATTTGACATAAATATGCTAATATTATTGTTTTAGTAATTACCAGCTTTAATTTGCGTACTACAACTTTGCCCCCACCCCCATCCAACACTTTCCCTGAGGCCAGCACCGGTCCGAGTAGGGATAGTAAATTCGCCCCATCCTGCACTTTCCCTAAGCCAAGCACCTGTCGGAGTAGGAATGGTAAATTTGCCCCAACCACCATCCAAAACTTTCCCTGAGGCAAGCACCTTTCAGAGTAGGAATACAAATTTTGCTCCCACCACTATCCAGCTCTTTCCCTGAGAAAACACAGGTTGGAGTAGAAATAGTAAATTTGTCCCCCACCACCAACCAGCTCTTTCCCTGAGGCAAACACCTGTCGGAGTTGGAATAGTAAATTTGCCCCCACCACCACCCAAGACATTCTCTAAGGCCAGCACAGGTCAGAGTTGGAATAGTAAGTTTGCCCCCCACCATCATCCAGCTCTTTCTCAGAGGCAAACACCTGTCAGAGTTGGAATAGTAAATTTGTCCCCCACCAACATCTAGCTCTTTCCCTGAGGGAAACACAGGTCGGAGTATGAATAGTAAATTTGCTTCATCCAACACTTTACCAGAGGCAAGCACATGTCGGAATAGGAATAGTAAATTTGCCCCCACCACCATCCAGCTCTTTCCCTGAGGAAAACAGGTCAGAGTAGGAATATTAAACACTTTCCAGGAGGCAAGAACAGGTCGGAGTAGGAATAGTAAATTTGCCACCACCACCATCCAACACTTTCCCTGAGGCCAGGACAGATCGGAGTAGGAATAGGAAATTTGCCACCAACACTATCCTGCTCTTTCCCAGAGGCAAACACACAAAATTAAATAATTTATTCCCAGCTGTTCTGTAACATAACATTTTTTATTTAAATTGAATTATATATACTATTTTGAAAAAGCCTACTTTAATTTATTTCTCTCAAAATTAATAATTTTTTGTCACTTACTAATTAAGGGTTTTATTTGCTGGGTAGTATCTCTGTATACTGTCTTGCTGGTTTTGAAATTCTTTTTACAACAAGGGGTGGTGAGGGACAGAGTCTCTGAATTAAGCAGAAAGCTCTCACCCAGTCAAGAGATCAGGGCTAGATCCAACACCGTTTTTTAGCTCACTGCACCATCCCAGTTTCAGAACCTGGCTGTATGCAAATTAGTCTGTTCCTGTCCCAGTGCATGATGGGAACAGGGCAAACCAAACTACAAAAGCCAATTCTTACACTGGGAAGGAAACAAGCTCCCGGGGACCGGTTTCTGGCATTACAGCCGTCTTCGGCCCGGTTTGCTTGAATCCTGATGGTGCAATGAGCAAGGGTCTCACATCTGAGAATACCCTTCCACGCTTAGGGTGGACAAAAATATTTACAACAAGGGGTGGTGAGGGACAGAGTCTCTGAATTAAGCAGAACCCGGTCCCCGGTAGCTTGTCTCCTTTCTGGTGAAGAATTGGCTTGGTAGTTTAGTCTGCCCTGTTCCCATGATGCACTGGGCCAGGGACAGACTGATTTGCATATAGCCAGGTTCTGAGCTGGGATGGGGCAGTGAGATAAATAACGGTGATTGATCAAGCCCTGATCTTTGGACTGGGTAAGAGTGGTCTGTTTAACTCAGACACTCTGTTCATCACCACCCCCTTTTTGTAAATCGGTTTTGAAATTCAGCAAATGCTGTAAAACATTTTTAATAAATAGTATATCTGAATTATGTGTTAATCTTGTGTTCCTTAAATACTAAAATTGTACTCTTAGGGCTCTATTATGATTGCGGCGGATCGACCCCGCTGGCCCGGCGGTAGCCACCGCTTGCCCGGTGGGGGCGATCCACCCGTCATCTATGCCTGATTGACCCCACGCCATATTAGTATGGCTGGGGGGTCCGCGGCGGATGGAAAGACTGCCGCTTTCCGCGGGTCGACTCGTCAACTGGGCGGAAATGGGGCATAACAGGGTGGCGGTGTCTGCAAGAGGTCACCCTTTCCATGGGGCAACGCCGCCTTAGAAATGCTTGCAGTCTTTGCTTTTGTGGGCCTGTTGCAGGCCCCCAGTGTGTGGGAGGGGCACATGGGGGGTACCTATGGTCCCCCCTGCATTTGCATGCACAAGGTGGCAGGCACCACACGGTACCTGTCACGTTGTGCATGCAAATGCACAACATGCATTTACATTGCGGCGGGTGCTGCTTACAGCACCGCCCGCCACAATGTAAACATTTGTTTTTTACTAACAGCTTGACCGTTGAATCTCTTGTATGTTTTTTGCATGATACGTCTCCAAAGGCTGCTTTCAATGTTGTTGCTGATGATCAATGTCATTTTCATTATCATTTTATGTTTTAGGACGGTCTGACAATAAGGTACCTCAGTGTTAGGGCATTCTGTGTGGTTAGTTAACACTGTATACTAACTATGGAACCAACCATTGTATAGATAGTTATTCCTTACATTAGATCCTGAAGAATTGCCATGTGATCATCCTGACACACGAGGCAAATAACATTTTGGCCCACACATTGTAGCCACCACTGTACATTACCTCAGTGGTGACACACCTTTCATTTTAACTGAGACCAGTGGACTCGCTGATTAAAATTGATTTGGAGCACCACTGCACCCCCTTTTAGATTCCCTCTCACATTTCACTCACATTCCCCACTCACGTCTACTCTACAAGGCCCCTTACCCACACTGCCTCTTACGGCTTGGGAATAAAAGATCTCAGCAAAAGAGCCCCTCATAGGGTGCCCGTCGGGCATTGCAGCGCAGGCCTGATGAGGAGCATGCCCTATGATGAAGCATGACAACCAGCTGGGGGTGTGAAGGCCCTAATTCCCAAAGGGGGAGACACCTTATCTCCACCCCTGAGAAATTTCGCAATACCGACCAGGCCTCTACCTCTACTTTTCCTCAAGGAACTGCATACTGAGATTGATAGTCTGATTATTCTGGGGCGTGCGTCCTGGACATACAAGTGCCCCTAGTCCCCCCCTTTTTGATATACATCAAAACAACTACCATACTTCCACATATGCAACATCATATGGCTAGTCACCCACCATCATATGCCAACACACCAATCATCAATCAGACAAACAGCATTGAATTCTACAGTGTCAGTCCACGATTTTAGTCACCCAATCATGCATATGCAAAAGTCACTAACTGGATGAAAGCCCACTGTCTGAAGCTCAACACTGACAAGCTCAACAATGACAAGACAGAAATAGTGATTTGTGGCAAGAACAGCTCACCATGAGACTTCAACTGGAGGCCATCCGAATTCGCAGCCACACCCAGAACACATGTCAGAACTTCTGAATAACCATAAACAGCAAACTCGACATGCCTGAACAAGTCAACGTCTTCACTGCATCCTGCTTCCACACCATGAAGATTCTGAGGAAGACCTTCAAATGGCTCCCATGCAACACTAGAAAAACTGTCACTTACACCCTAGTCACCAACAAGTTGGGCTATAGGAACACCCTCTGTGTCAGGATCACCAGGCCGCTCACTAGAAAACTAAAGCCAATCAGAACTCGGCTACCAAACTCATCCTCAAACTCCCACACAGAACACAGATCACACCACACCTCAGGAAACTACACTGGCTCCTGATACACAAACACACTCAATTCAGACTCCTCACACACACATTCAAGTCATTACATAAATCAGGCCCGACCAACCCGAACTGTCGTGTCTCCTTAACCAACCATCCAGACACCTCTGTACTGCAGGACTCCTAATAGTACACATCCCAAGTATATACAGAACCATATCAAGGGGAAAGTTGTTTATCTTACATTGCTCTTAATGCATGGAACTACCTCCTAGTACATATCAGAGCCTCCTCCTATCTTCTTTAAATCCACAAGCTGAAGACCTGGCTTTTCAATTAACCAACCTATCAAAGGCAGGGCAAGGCACATGCTTAGCTCCAGGATACCCTCGCGGATGATAGTGCGCTTTGCAAATACACGCAACATGCATCCTTTTAGAAACACATAAACATAATCAGTGATTCTCTCAAACACAAGGGCACAAGTTCACATCATTTTAGTTCATAAAGGACTTTGTGGGCAAAGTAAGGGCCTTAAATTGCACTCTCTGTCCAACTAGTGATCAGAGAAGGCCCTTACGGGCCTCTGAGACATGGTCAAACTTCCACAACTTCCAGGTAATTCTCCTAAGATAGGATCTGGAAATGCACAGTTTGATAAGAAGATAACTGGCAAATCCTAAGTATTAGGTGTTACAGAAGACCAGCTGAGACAGAACAAGTAAGTAAGTAAGTAAAAAATGTTATTGTATGTAGTTAATTAAAACCTTTACAATATTGATGACATGAAAAAGAAAAAAACACGTGATTTAAAACTGTAATGAACAAGGGAACAAATCGTTAAAAAAGAAAACTTTCTGTAATGTCTGTGTGCATAATGTACTTGCGGATGTAACTGATTAATTGCACATTCACACAGTCAAATTCAGACCTTTAGAATCCTTGTTCTCAGTGTTCACTATTAACTGAAGTGCCTTTTGACAAAATTTAGCGGCCCTGCAGGCTATCTGTAGTTGGTAACTGTTCAGGGCTAGCATAACAGCCGGGCGGCATGATCTAATTTTGGAAAGCCGGAATACGTGGAGTAAATAATAACGTCTCAAGTTTATCAAAGCCGGACAAATGCACAGTATGTGCATCATAGTTTCTTCCATTTGCCCACATAGTCTGCAAACAGGTGTCGGCCATGTTTGTTTCCATGCCGGTGTCTGATCTTTTAATATGGAGGTTCCCAGCCGTAATTTTAGAAGTATTTTTTGGGCTGCTGGGGATATATGATTAACTAAATATGGTTGCGGCTCCAATTTCCCGTACGTTGCCAGCACAGTCCAGCCGCGTTTTTCTTCGCTGTAGCAGCTTTGTCTGTTGCCCATGATCTTCGCTTTGCTGCCGCGTTAGTCTCTTCTTTGAAGGCCGCAAATGATTGATTTGTATTCCATGCCTTTTCCAACTTGAGGTTTGACACGGCGCTCTCCCATACCATTTTCCATGAGTTTTTTTTACTTTTTCAGGTTGTTCATCTCAGACCAACAGAGGCCCATGAGCGTGTTCTCTTCAGCAGATCTTAGTTTCCAACATGTTTTTAATATGGCTGCTTGTCTGCTTTGGTGCTGATTTAATAAACCAAATTCCAAGCGGATCTGTGGTTGGGAAACAAACTTTGGAATCTGGAAAATATATTTGAACAGCTCTGATTGTTGTGTGTTCAAAAAGTTGGCGTCTTTTCCCTTGTACAGTTCCAACCCATATGTAAGAGATGGAAGAAATTTTGCAGCTATTACCTTCAACAAATGCAAGTTAGATGGACAATTCAGTTTCGTTTTTAATAGGTTTAATGCAAAGCGTAGTTTAATTGCCTGAGCCTTTATGTATGACTGATGGTCTTTCAGCGACCACCTGGCATCGACTTCTACTCCCAAGTATTTGTAAGTAGAGGTATGCTCTATTGTGTTGCCTGCGATTTAAAGGATTTCCTCCCTGGCCGAGAGACAAAACAGACTATCTTTGTTTTTTTGTAATTGATTTGCAGACCTTGTGCACTGATGTAATCGTTGAGCTTCGTGATGGAGCGTTGTAGACCCAGCGGGGTCTGACTGCATAGTACGATGTCATCTGCATACTGTATGCTCTTGATTTTGTAATTGGCTAACTTTGGTGGATCGCTTTCTATTTCCGCAATGCTCTTGTCCAGGTCCACTGTAAAAATGTTGAAAAGAGCTGGTGCTAAAACGCAGCCCTGCTTGAGGCCAACATGGGTGGGGATTTTTTTCTGTTGTTCTATCGCCATTGGCTAGTTTTATTCTAACCCAGGTGTACGAGTATAGGTTTATAAGGGCCCGCAACAGTTTTGATGGTATTCCCCAATTAGCCATCTTTCGCCATAAAGCCTCCCTCGGGACTGTGTCAAACGCTGCCTTGAGGTCTACAAAGCACGTGTACAGCTTGGCTGATTTTTCCCTTCCTTTATCCACCATAAGATTTAGCGCCAGCAGGTTGCATGATGTATTCGTACCAGGCCTGAAACCTGTTTGCGTGATTGGCAGAATCTTATTCGCACAGACCCAATCTTCCAGGTCCCTCAGAAGATTTGAGGCATAGATTTTGGCCTCGACATCTATAAGTGCGATGAGGCGGTAATTGCCTGGATCGGACCTTGTACCAGCTTTGAAGATAGGATGTAAGATGCTGCCTCTCCATGACTCAGGTATAGTTCCGTTTTGAAATACATTATTATAGAGTGGTGTGAAATATTCTGCCCAAAACTGTTGGTCTTGTTTGAACAGACCATTCGGTAGGCCGTTTGGGCCTGGGGCGACTTTGGACCTCAAGTTTTTGAGTACCATTACTACCTGAGATGGCGTTATCCAATTTCCATCAAGTTGTGTCTCTGCTTCTTGGTTAAGTATCAGTTGCGTTGTCTGCTGGTCTTGGCGCCATGCTGGAGTGTTGTTGCATTGAGCTTGCTCTATATGCCGTATCCAGTCTCCCTCCAGTATGTTGGAATTGAAGACCTGTTCCGCTCCGTTTGCCACTTTATTTATTTCAGCCCAGAATTTCCCGTTGTTGTTTGATTTGCTGGCTACTAGTAGTGCTTCTAATTCAAAAAAACCTAGACTATATAGGCACTTATAAAATGTTCCTTTGTTTTAGATATATCATTTGTTGCATTACTTTTGCAGACTTGACTCCCCTTTCAATTATTAATGGGGTAGTTGGTATATCTAGGGATTGTGCCTCCTTTAAACATTCCACTGGTTTCCCAATAGCTAAAAGGCAGTTGTGAGATCACTCATACAACACACACTTTCATGTCAAAATGTGATGTGCAAAAACAAAAAAAGTGTGTGAGAGCAAGATGGCACCTCACGGGCGCACCACCAACGGGAACCTGGCTGGTACTCGCCAGGATAGCCCTGTTCTCATCATTGGCACCATCAGGCTCGGAAAGAAAAAAGACTAGTGTCCAAGAACTCAACAAGAAGAGTTTTATGAAAATATGCAGTGAAAGCAGACAAAAAGAAGTGACCAAAATAGTGTCAAACAACATATAAAACACATACAACAACACAGATATATAATTTTATTCTGTCTCTTGTGTTGGGTATGGGGTATAAAAAAGAAAAAGTAGTTCTGGTTGTCACCTATATAACCAATACTACTTCACTTGCCAACATGTTTCATTGCCAAACAAATTTTAGGCAATTTCTTCAGGGCGTCATGTATATTAAAGCCACTGCATACGGACCGTTAAATCTTCACAACCTCATCTGGCCATAGGTGCTCCTACCAGCCAAGGAGGTGCAGATCTCATAAAAAGGAACACCGCCAGAAGTCGATTATTCCATCTTCCCCTTCAAAATTCGTAATGGTGGAAGGTACCGGGCCGTAACTCAGCCCGTGCGTAGTAGTGCTTGCCAGATATCTTTTTGGTATTTAGATTTTTCTAACCATACTTCTTTTTTGTAGTTTTGTCTTAAACTGTAAATGTATTTGCCAGTATCTTCGCCTTTTGTCTTGGCTGTTGCGTGTAGCTTTCTGATTTCTTGGTTTAAGGACCTTTTCTTACGCACTATTGGTCCTAAGGACACCTGGGGTGGTTTTCCCATCTTCCTTTTGATAATATGAGTTTGGTTCGCGAATCTCTCCATTATTTTTATAATCAAACTTTCCCAGTTGTCCCGGGGGGTGGATGCATCTTCACCGATCGTTTCTGAGTGTACATTTTTCACATACGTCATTATCTCTTTGATGTTATTGCCATTCCATACTAGTCTCTTGAGATTATAGAGACTTGGAGGTTCAATCAGGGCTTTGCATGGGGTGGCCCTTTTGTGTTGGACGCTAAATTCAATGGCTTGGAGGCTGTGGTCACTCTCCAGTTTGGGGATGATTTTGTAACTCACAATGGTTTGCAAGGTCTCTAAGTCCACAATGGTATAGTCCAATACAGATTGAAAGGAAGAAGGTGTGGGTCACGCACTCCTCGGTGAAGGTAAGTTGGTGATTTGTGGTGTGCTGCAGAGATATCACCCCCTGACAAGAAGGTGTGGAAATCACTGAATGGTTGGTGGCACCTAGGGTAGATGCCAACTCTCAGCGCACAACCTCAGTTGAAACAAATAAGTTTCTTCAATGAATAGTTCCAAATTATATCCAAAAAATTAAACCAAGTTCATCGTTGTATTCTCCATGTTTAATTTCACATGTATTATTCTTTCAGGATCAATGAAATTTTCATGTCATAGATGTATCCAATATCAAAGAGTAAGGGTGCACATCATTTCCCAATGCATTTCGGATACTAGATCCTTCATCAGGGGAATCCTAAAACATAATGAAGTAAACTAAGTATGATCCACGAAGGCAGAAAAGTATTTACATGAGTTAACCACTGTGATACATGTCCATATTAAATAAAGTGCTCGAAATATAAAATAACGTGGATGCACCCAAGTAAAACGTGCTAGTCCATGATGAAGTGAAAGAACCACGTTGTGAAAAGAAAACAGAATATAAAATGGTGCTAGGTGAATCAAGCGTTCAAGAAAAGTGGCTGCTTTCATGCTTATCGGTGTATCGTGTGAACACACATAAGGTCCGTTATTTCCCCAAATACAAAACATCAATCACACAACGAAAGTCTTAAGCGTTAAACGCGATTAGGAGCGCACTTACGATAGATTAAAGGCAGGAACACGCGTCCTGCTGCTTGCGCCCTTCGCCGTTAGTTTGGAAACAAGGTGTTCCGTGAAAGCGGAAGTATAACGATAGTAGCGAGAAAATAGAAAAAGGACTATGAGTATAGCGGCCATGTTTGAATGGTAAAAAGAAAGCGTGTAAAGGGGTGAATAATGTAAACCGGGTGAAAACAAAAGCTGCCTGTGATTAAAGTTACACAGAATATTGATAAAAATGTAGATAAAACTATAACATCTCAAATAAATGCACAAAATAAATCACATGTGTTCACAGGTAAATACATGGTGAATGACACGTCAGTAAAAGTGGTTGCACTAAAGGTAGCATTGAAACTCCATCCGATCATTGAGACCAGATGGTTTCATGGTTTGAAGGAATTTAATCCAGTGGTTTTCTCGTTGCAGTAAAAAATTGTTGTTGTCTCTGTCGTCTCGCTTGTTAACCACTTCTACAGCAGCGAACCTGAGCTGGCTGATGTTGTGTCTGCTTTCCTTGAAATGTAGTGCCAGGTTCGATTTGATGTTTGCTGTTCTTATATTGCTCTTATGTTCATTTATTCTCACTTTGAGTTTGCGTGTGGTTTTGCCTGTGTACATCAGTCCACAAGGGCATTTGATGACATATATGACATTTTCAGTGTCGCAAGTGGCATTCAGTTTTAGTTTCACATCAGTGCCCTTCATTGGGTGTTTTAATATAGAGCCTTTGATCATATTGTTGCAGTTCTGACAATTCAAACACGGTTGATTCCCTTTGTAGTTGACATTTATTGTGGTTTTTGGGTTCTTAATGAGTTCTTTGAGGTTGTTTCCCCTTTTGTATGCGAACAGAGGTTGTTCGCTGAAAATTCCATTGAAGTCCTGTTCTCGGCTAATGATTGGCCAATGTTTCAAGATGGAGGTTTTGTAAGCCCTGGAGGCCTCAGAGAATTTGGATACGATTACAGGCCTTGTCTTTTGACTTTTTTGTTGAGTTGCTAATGCTTCCTCTCGTTTGATTCTGTCGCACCGTTCTTTGGCGTGAGTCAAGATGGTTTGAGGATATCCCCTTTTGGCAAAAAGTGTCAACATGTTGGATGCTTGTTCTTCGTATTTGTGACTGTCAGATGCAATCCGTTTAACCCGTAGGAGTTGTGAAAATGGGAGATGATTTTTGAGTGATCTTTGATGGTAAGAATTGTAGTGAAGGGTGTTATTCTTGTCGGTGTGTTTCCTGTATAGGTCAGTCTCCAGATGATCCAGCACCCTTGTCACTCGCACATCAAGGAATGTGATGGTATTTTGACTGATTTCATGAGTGAATTGTATACGATCATTGACGTGATTCAAATCAGTTAATGCTTTGTACAGAGATTCATGATCTCCATTCCATAATACGAAAATGTCATCAATGTATCGCAAGAATGACATGGCATGTTTGGTCCAAGGTGTCTGATTCAAGATGTGGTTCTCCTCAAAGTAAATCATAAATGCATTGGCATAGACAGGAGCAGCACAATTGCCCATGGAAGTCCCGGACAATTGGGCATAGCATTGGTCGTTCCAAGAGAAATAACTCTGATAGAGAGTGAAATGCACCAGTTGCATCAGAAAAATTTGGAAACTATTAGAAAGATCAGATTGTAGTAAGATGTTCTCCACTGCTTCCATGCCGAGATCATGAGGGATGCTCGTGTATAAAGATTTGACATCAATGGAACACAGGTAAATGGTAGCGTCTTCGTCAAATCGGATGTCCATAATCTTCTGTAGGAAATGTGTGGTGTCCCTTATGTAGGTTCTAGATTGCTGAATAAGAGGTTGGAGATAACGGTCAATGAATTTGCCTGTATTCTCATGAATACTGCCACGTGTAGACACAATGGGTCTAAACGGGGGTTGAGTAATGTTCTTGTGAACCTTCGGCAGCATGTACATGCTTGGAGTGCTGGAGTTGGCAGGTGTTAGAAACTTCTTAGTTTTGGCGTCTATGGTTCCATGCTCCTCAGCCATGGTGAGTATGTTGATCAGAACTTCTCCATATTGTTTCGTTGGGTTGAAGTGAATAAGGCCATATGTATTCATATCTGACAGATGTTGACGAACTTGTTCATTGTAAAATGTGGTGTCCATGAGTACTAGTGCACCCCCCTTGTCAGCAGTTTGGTATGTAATCTCTTTCCTGTTAGCCAAATTGTTCAACAGTGAATATTCCTTTTTGGTCAAATTTGTGTGTTTGGTCCTTTTGGAAAAATTGATGCTGCTGATGTCGTTTTTAACCAGGCTTTCAAAGATGTCGAATGATTTATGGCTGATGGGTGCCATAAAAGAACTTCTCGCCCGTAATCCTCTTAGTTGATCATCACGATTGGTGTCCTGTGGAGGTAGAACATTTTCAAAGAAGTGTCTTAAGCGTAAACTACGCATGAATTTGAATAAGCTAACCTCAAGTTCTAACTCATTGGTGTGGCTGGTGGGAATAAATGAGGTACCCTTCTGCAGTACGTTTAATTCTTGGTCAGACAAAGTGTATGAGGATATGTTAATCACTAGATTGTCTTCTTCTTTGGTTTGTCCACCCTCTGGTTCAGCGTGGTGCTTCTCAATTCTCTCTCCCTCTCCTTCTCTCTTTCTTTTGACCTGGCTCCTCCTGGGTCGTCTCTTTCTCCCGGGCCTTCCCCTAAAAAAGGAACCGTAGAGAGGGTGGAAGATTCAGTACTGGTTGAAGGTGTTTGTAAGTTGGTACGTCGTTGTTCAGGTCGTGTGTCTTCCTCTGAGGATGAAGTCTCAGTGGCAGTGTTGGTATTAGACCTTTGGGGTTTGTTTTGACGTCTCCTGGCGTAGACCTCAGCCCAAGAGTATACCTCACCTAGCTTATAGTCTATAGTATCTCTGCGATACTTGCGTATTTTCCGTTCGTTGATTTCCCTCGTGTGTTTGTCTAGTTGGACAGTTATGTCCTCCAATATCTTGGACCATTCTTCCTTGGGCAACATGTCACTTAGTTCTTGCTTGCATTGTTGTATGTCTTTATTAAGTTCTTCCAACGCTCTGGATAGTTCATCAACTATTAGCAAGATTAAGTCCAACGAGCATTTATTAAGAATGGCGTACCATCTCTCCACAAATTTCGAGCTGTTCCTGCATAAGAGTGGTTTTAGCGGGACTCGGAGCCCCCTTGGGATTCATCATGGACTAGCACGTTTTACTTGGGTGCATCCACGTTATTTTATATTTCGAGCACTTTATTTAATATGGACATGTATCACAGTGGTTAACTCATGTAAATACTTTTCTGCCTTCGTGGATCATACTTAGTTTACTTCATTATGTTTTAGGATTCCCCTGATGAAGGATCTAGTATCCGAAATGCATTGGGAAATGATGTGCACCCATACTCTTTGATATTGGATACATCTATGACATGAAAATTTCATTGATCCTGAAAGAATAATACATGTGAAATTAAACATGGAGAATACAACGATGAACTTGGTTTAATTTTTTGGATATAATTTGGAACTATTCATTGAAGAAACTTATTTGTTTCAACTGAGGTTGTGCGCTGAGAGTTGGCATCTACCCTAGGTGCCACCAACCATCCAATACAGATTGAGCCTGTTTGGCTATTCTAGTCGGGGCCGCTGGTTGATCTTGTGGAAACCGACTGTTCAGAGCAACCATTCCAACCTCAGAGAGCATTAGTGCACACTGTTGACCGTACCTATCCTTTTTTCTGT
This sequence comes from Lissotriton vulgaris, assembly GCF_964263255.1. Taxonomy (NCBI): domain Eukaryota; kingdom Metazoa; phylum Chordata; class Amphibia; order Caudata; family Salamandridae; genus Lissotriton; species Lissotriton vulgaris. The sequence goes on along the minus strand of NC_141694.1, from coordinate 656,903,133 downwards.
GATTTGTGATGATGCTTGGGATGGCTCTGCCATTCCATTTGTTTTGGGTCATGGTTTGGGCCTGATCCTTTTCAAGCAAGAACATGTTCAGGTCACCTGACACAACCAGCCCGGCCTGCGGATAAATCGATTGCATTGATTTAATATAGGCTTTGAGAGTCCGGATCTTCTCCACTTTCTTCTTGGAGTCTGGGTGTAGGTATATGTTACAGATTATCATTGACAAGGGGTTTTGCGCCTTCTGTGTGCCTTTGCCGAGATCTATCTTTGAATCGAGTTTGATACACTGAATCCAATCTTGTCCTGTGTCAATGGTAAGGAAGGTCCAGATGATACCAGTGTTGAGGTAGATGGATAGGCCTCCGGCAGCCCTTCCCGAAGGGCCTCATTTGATGGCTTGTAGTTGGATTTCCTTAAAACCATCTATGGGCTGGGAAGTCGTTAGCCAGGTTTCTTGGAGTAGAATAATGTCAAAGTCTTTTAAAAATGATATTAATTCTACATCGTTTGATTTGCCCCCCAGACCGTTGATATTCCACGAGCAGGCTTTCAGAATCGGTTTTCACGCTTTCACCTTCCTTGTCTCTAGTGTGTTTCGTGTTGGAGCTAGGATTGTCCGGCCTTCATTGGACCCCCCTGTCTGGCTTTGATGTATGATGCGGAGGTTGGTCAATTCCCCCTTGATTGTGTCTGTGCCACCGACGGGCCCCCTGAGCAAACCGCTTTCTGGGATTGGTCTTTCTCCCGCCAATATTGATAACGGGCCCGGATATCTTTCTGGCGACACTGGCCTTATTTCAATTCCCCAGTTGGCAAACTCTTCTCTATATCGCCAAACTTCTTTGGCTATTTCGGGGTCATTCCATGTAGCCACTGTCATTTCTTTCCCGTTTGTATTAGGAATTGTTTTGAATTTGATGCTTTCTATGTGATTTGTTTTCACATGTTTTAGAGTCTCGAACAAATTGATGAGTTTTAATATGGCACTCCGATTTAAGATATCATGGTTCCCCCTTGAGTTATAATGCGGAATTATTTCATGCATAATTGCGCCCGCCGGATAGATTGAGTCTTGCATCTCATGGTGATTTGAAAGGCAGATTTGATTGTTGGATTTTACTTGTCTTGCTCTAGTTCCCTGCTTTGGGTCGATCGACTGAGTTTCTGGCATAATTTCAAAGACCGCCTGCTGTAAACTTGGGCCCACCGGGACCTGTAAAGTGTGTCTCTGTTGTTGCTCAATTATTGGAGGATTGTTTTTAAAAGCCGGCTCAGGGTCAGTAGCCGTCTGCTGCGATCTTAGGGCCATCGAGGCTTGTGAAGTGAGTCTCTGTTGTTGCTCGGTTGCTGGGGGGTGGTCTTTAGGTGCCTTTGCCAATTTCGGAAAGTAGTGTGAAATGTTTTTCTGTACTATGTGCGGCTTCTGCGTGGAAGTACCTGCCACTGATTGCCTGACTGTTGGAGCTTTAGTTGAATTTGGGAAGCTTTGGGTCTTTGTTTCGATTGTTGATTTGGCTTCCAGGGGCGGAATCACTATAGTCCATCTCAGCCCTTTCAGTAATTCGTTAGGCGGGAGTTTTGATGTCTTTGCTTACATTCTAACTATTGTTTGTAAGGAGAGTACCTGTCTGGATGATAACACTTCAGGAACATTCAGGGGAAGATTTAATAAGATTTTGCGCCATGTTTGTGCCACAAAAGTGATGCAGATCGGCACAAAATCTTATTTTTCCTATTTACTTTCCAGCATTAAACTTGTTTAGCACTGGAAATAACAGAAAAGTAATGTGATTACTTTGCACCATGGCGGCATACCAAGGGTGAAGCATATGCGTTCCCATGCAACCACCCTAGGTTTCTCACATTTACTTATTAAAGTAGGTTGAGTTTTGATTGAGAAAACTGTGATTCTTTCAAGTAGGTGCAAGGAATGAGAAATGCTTTCATTTCTCCTTCCTTTTCTGACTTTGCTTCTGTACTGCACTGTACAGCACGCATACAAAGAGGCAAAAGGTTTGAAGTGAGTCTCAGCATAGTATTTTGTGCTGGAAGGGTTCCTTTCAGTACAAAACCTATGCTAGACTCACAGAAACACCCTTGCACCATGACGCTAAAGGTGTCTCCGTGGCGCATGGCAGCTGATTTCAGTGTCGGCGGTAGTGAGAGGGGAGGAGAGTGCAATATTTTAGTCAATCGGGCGCTCTCCTCCTCTCTCCTTTTTACGTGCGCAGCATTTGCAGTTGCTGTAGTGCGCTACGTGAAAAGATGGTAAATCTCCCCTCCATTTTGTTGGCCACACTTCAGTCACCATACCGTTGCGAACAGCCCTATGGGGCAGCAAATTATCTTCTAGGTTTCTTAGACAGCACAAGTGCTTAGTTGGAGTTGGTGGTAGGCGTTGAGGGGCCATTTCACCACCAGAGGAGAGCTTCATGCACCGGCACTCGTTCTTTTACAAATCAAGCACTGGACAGTATTACCTCAAGCCCCTCAAGTAAAATCTGTTCTTTACCACGAGGCACAAGGGCAGTCTAAACCATAGCCTATCCATGCGTTTTTTTCTTTTGAAGTTTATATGTACTATTCGATTTGCTTCTTGTACCACGTGTAAAAGAAAAACATGTCTTTTTCTGATTTGTTTAGCCACACTTCTGAAAATTTGTTTTGTACTTTGTTCTAAACACTGTTTTATTACTTTTTTCTCAAGTTGCACTGGTCTTAAGAAGTATTTCATACGAAAGTAACAGGCAATATTCTCCATTTGAACAATATTATCTGTAAGAAATGCATTATTTACATTTTGTAGATGCAGGGCTGATTTTTAGTGTGCCATATTATTCCAACCAAATGAATAGACAACAGTCTGATGTGATGGAAATGGCTGTCATTTACCTTCACTGATAAACATGCAACTGAGTGTCCCTAGAGGTTTCCTCGCTTCAAATGGATCTAACTTTTGTACATTTTTTTTCTGCTTTTCACTGATAAATGTGTACTTCTTCTGAAATATTCTTAGCGTCTGAATGGTTTTCCATCTTTTATTCATGATGTAGTGTCTGAGACAATGTAGGCAGAACTTCAATAACATTTCTTTACGAAAAAATAGAGCTTACTTTTCTACAGCTTTGCTAATACCATTGATGGCATTTTTAGATCGTATTCAGTCTGCAAATCTCTGTTCTGCAAAGTAAGCCTCTCTATTAGATGGAATGTACTAATTTTGCCCAAAATACCTTTCGAACTATTCACTGATCTTTTTTTAAAAGGCCTTCATTATTCTCTTTTTTCAGTCCTTCAGCAGGTTACTCACACACCTTTTATCCCATACAAAACTAATATGAATAGCTTTTTTCTTATTGTAAAAGCGTGCTGTATTGCTCCTACAAAATATTGCTTATGCTCCAGTCGCGTACCTCATTGCTTCATCTTCTTCTCTTTTTAAGCACGTTTTCCATTACACTAGGCTTAAAAGCTTACATATTTTCTGTGTTTTTATATTTTGACATTCCTTGCTTCAGCAGCTTGCACACTTTCTTGTTTTGCTGTTTCCAAGTCTTTTGTGTTTCTATCTTTTCATTTGTAGTATTTTCCCCATGTCTTTTCCTTTTACTGTGACCCACTTCTCCCTCTTCGATTACTTTCCCCAATGTATTTCCTGCTTCATTTCCTTCAGATTTAAATGTTGAAATGTTCTGTCTTGTAAACGCACACCCTGCAGAACATCTGTTTTGACATTATCCTCTTCTTTTTTGCCTTTTTTTCTCTTTTGTTGATCAGCCTGCACTATTTTAGTACAAGCACCACGGTACCTGTTACAAAATCCGTGTTATCATTACAAACATCGTAATCAATTTCTATGGGATTATTTTATCTAATCCTTTGCTGTTAATACCTCGTTCCCTAATCTGTATTCTCATACATTTAACTGAAGTTGCCTGTCATTCAAACTAATTTTAATGTATTCATCTGGCTTTTCTTCTCCTGGTTGTACCTTGGAAATGTTCGCATCCCTTCTGCTTCTGCTTAGAATTCTTTTTACAAATCAATACTCAAATCACATCTTCTTTTATACTTTTCTGTAGACCTGTTGTCTATTTTCTTCTTCTTCTAAAATCAAATTGGCAACTTCATTAGCAAATACAAACACTCCTTTTAGACTTTCCCTCCTAAGTATTTGCTACATTGTCACATTCTCCAATATTACATAAACATTCTGAAGTAACAAACTTAGGGGGTCATTAGGATGACGGGACCGCCCACCATAAGGGCGGGGGTCCCATGGGGGGAATTAGGATGCGCCTGTGTAGTGACCTCAATATGATGTGGAAACAGGAAACAGAGAGTAGTTGTAGGCAGGAACAAGTATTTAATCTAGAGAGAGAAGATATGCGTGCAGCTCCAGTAAAGGTACATCAAGAAAGACACAAGATCAACCAGTTACTGTTGCCCAGCACCCAAACGTTCCAATTACAAATATAACATTCCAATTAAAGGAACATGCCATTACTACACATCCTCCTTCTTAACAAAAGAACAAAAAGAACATAAAAATAACAACATAAAAATCATTATTAAACTATAAAGAATTCATAACACTCTGAACCCAACAATTTACACACTAAAAATTAATTTAGTAAAATCTGCATCTTCCTAAGTGAGCAGAACAGAACATGTGAGAACAAAACACGTGAAGTCACCCCAAACCATCCCCCCTTTCCAAAATGCAAAATGCAAGAGAGAAAATAAAAAAAAACACCAAATCATCAACAAATACGTCACCAACATATGATCATTAAAAATTAAATCTCAATGTTCCGAACACAATTAACTTGAGCATCACTATCATCAGACTCAGAAACAGATGCATCACCTTCATACTGAACATAAGAAACTTTTTTCTTAGAAAACTTCTTATTTTTTCGGTTGCAAACCCTTGAGAAATGACCCACCAATCCGCACTCTATACACTTTGGATGCTTAGCAGGGCACCTCTCAAAAGTAGCGGCATGTGAGTAACTTCCACACCTAAAACACACCACATCACTAAATTTCTTTCTTTCACCACCCTCACTTAATTTCTTCCTTTCACTACCCTCCCACTCCTTCCTATCACGAAAATCACTTATCTTTATACCCTGCTTTTTTCTCAAGTACCTTGGCCACTAATTCCTTCTCTACCATGTTATCCTGCGACAAAGTGACTTTTGCACATCGGTCTGACAGTTCCGCCTTTTTAACCAAAGCCACTATATCTTTAAGACACTTGTCTCCCTCTACCCACAACTTATCCTGTAATACCTTATTCTTAGTATACATCACTACCTGGTCACGTATAAAGTCATCATGTAACTGAGAAAACTCACACTTTCTTGCCAATTTTTTCAAGGCCGAAACAAATTCTTCTACCGTTTCATTCTTCCCTTGCTTCCTGTGGAAAAATGCATGTCTGGTCACAGCAATTGATACTGAGGGAGAGAAATGATCACCCAAATCCATCAAAGCACATTCAAAAACATCAGAGTCACCTTCCACTCTTTTATGTGAGTGCATATCCTGAAAAATACGCAAACCCTCCGGACCAAGCGAATATAACAACATCCTCTTCTTTCTTTCCGGCGAGAACGTACCATTTACGTCCTCTAAATTCGCTATATAGTTCAAAAAATATGCCTTCCAATCCAACCAAGCAATCAATGGTTCTCCAGGAATAGCTAGAAATTCTTTGGGGGAATTGATTTGTAAATGTGAAGTCAAACGTACACCTGACAAACCCTCGTCCCCAGTACCTGCATTCCCGGCTACCACAGACATACTCAAAAATTCACACACCAGAAAAGATTCACAAAAAAAAAACCACACCCAAATCAAACTCACCTAACCACAACGTGAAAGGTAAGTTAGTGAATAAAACCACTTAGTGAATGATAAACCAGCAAATATAACTACTTCGTGAATGAACTAATCCCTCTTGAAATTAAAACACCTCATGAAATTAAGATACTCATACATCTTGAAATTAAAACACCTCATGAGCTTCGTGAAATTTCTATTGCTAGTATGACTCTTGTACAATTAAAGCAATTAAAGAAAATGAAACCACAAAAATGAGCAATTGGTACCCTCCTGTTACTCTGGTAATATTGCCAAGTTAATAAAGATATAATAAGAACACATTCCCTTGGACATTAACTTTCAGCATACCAGCACATCAGTACTACCAGAGAAAATTGTAACTTGAATGCTGTGCGCACCAGCGGTGAGCACTTTCCAGCTTGAAGATTGTGCGTACCAGCGCAAAGTACTTCACAAATAAATAGTAAATAAAACCCACTACATGAAAAACAAAAGAATCCTTCCCTTTCTTCCAGTAATGTGCACTGTACTGCTTGAAGTTTGTGCGCACCAGCGCAAAGTACTTCACCTCCGTAGACAATCCCAATGAAAACGATGGAAAAACGAGCTTTGAAATGCTCGGTAATGGTTACTATGGTAACCGAAATGAAAACAAAATTAAGATGGCCGCCCTGCGTGAAGCTAAAGTGGTGATGTCACCACGCTACACAGCATGCCTTGCGCACTGGTGATGACGTTAGCTTTGTATACGACTAGAATCCGAAGGCTTAGGAGACTCCAGAAGCTATGGATCCGGCGCTCTATGGCTCGAGGCAAGTGTCCACGGGGAAAAGCAGTTGGGCGGTTGAACTTCAAAGGTAAACACTTCGTACCACTGCTTTACAATACCGTCAAAAAGCCCCCAAATGTTGCCAGAATTAGCCTCAGTCCAAAACTGTCCACAAACCCTTCCTATTCAAGTAGCAAATCCAAGACGTATCCACTGCTTTTTCCGATCCCAGAATGAAATTTCCTTTCTTTTCTCCTTTCTCAAAGTCTTCTCCACTCTCAAGTATCGTAAACACACTCCTTTTTTCAGTGAGGTGTCGAAATCACAATCGGGCTTCCATAGTTTCCATGAAAAACACGGACAAGGTCACACTTCCGTTTTCTTAGGTACTTCTGTACTTCCCAAACAGGTTCTCTTTCCTTTTTTTTTTAAAGACCATCCATGTCGCCAAAATTGTAGTGACCTCAATATGATGTGGAAACAGGAAACAGAGAGTAGTTGTAGGCAGGAACAAGTATTTAATCTAGAGAGAGAAGATATGCGTGCAGCTCGAGTAAAGGTACATCAACAAAGACACAAGATCAACCAGTTACTGTTGCCCAGCACCCAAACGTTCCAATTACAAATATAACATTCCAATTAAAGGAGCATGCCATTACTACAGCCTGCCACAGTGGCGGGCGCATTCTGTATTTTTAACATTGCGGCGGGCGGTGCTGAATGCATCGCCCGCCGCAATGTCAAAAATACATGTTGTGCATTTCAAAGCACAACGTGACAGGCAACGAGCGGTGCCTGCCACGTTGTCCTTTGAAATGATGGTACACCCATGTGCACCCCCCACACGCCCCCCCAGAGTCCTTGGGCGCCTGCAACGGGCATTGGAAAATGCCCATGGTAATATGGCGGGCGGTGTCCGATAGACACAGCCAACATATATAAACCCTTTTCCGCCTGGGGAGGAAAAGCAGCAGACGGTCTTTCCGTCCGCCGCGGACCCCCCAGCCATACTAATGGCGGGGGGTCATTCCGGCAAGGATGGCGGGCGGATCGCTCCCGCCAGGCCGGCAGTGGCTACCGCCGGCCTGGCGGGGGCGATCCGCCCACCATCCTAATGGGCCCTCTAGTATTTAGACATCAGCTGGGTTTACACTCATTTTACTTTTTAAATGAAGTCTTATACGCATAAGGATTCATGCATAATTCTGGACAACCTGTGCCTCATTTGCACTTTAAGCCTCAAAGTTAGTATTCCATGACAGAGAATGGTAAACTAAAAATCATGTTTCTGCTCACTTGGTTATAGAGTATTGTCTGTTACGTGATATTTTTATCTTTTGAAATCACCTTATTACTGGTGTTAAGTGCCAGGTCTCTTTATCCCTTGCAAATATTCAAACTGAACGAAGTGGTAAGTTCCAATATCTTAACTGTAATATTTAAAAAGTGGTTGTCAAATCAAAGATCAAGCTCAAGTCAAAATGTCACCTCTGGGGCTCACGCTTAAACAACAACTTTAGTTGAACCCTAGTTGGCAGCCTTTACAATAATCCTAACAACAAAAAGAACCGGGGGTCTATAACGGAGCTTCAAGTACTCCGAGCTGCTGCAAAACTCCTACATAAGTGAGTTAGGCGCTAATAGAGCTATATAAGTCTCTATATCAGAATGTGTGCCAGGACAAACCTGTCGAAGGACCTACTGAGATTGTTGGTAAGACCCGTACAGAGATGTGTTGGATTCCCATCAAATAGGTATGTAGATCAAGTGTTCTCATTTGGTCATCCAAAAATGGGGTGGTATGTCTCACCGTTTGGTACAGAGGAACACGATTTTGGACTATTTATGTATATCCTTTACAGATTGTCATTACGTTCACTTTATGTATGCAGTAGCTAATGCTTAGAACTCTGGCCCTGAAGAAAGCCATGGGATCTTGTCCCTACCGGCAGTTAGGGGGATACGAACTGGGCAGGTCTTTAAATTTCCCTCAGACCCTTCTTCAATTGTTTGTGTTTTAGCCTTTACAATAAACCTGGCCAATCCTTCCCTTGTTCCCAAGCAATACCTTTTTCTGGCACTCCACTATTCTTCCTCAGTGAATTGTATGAATTCAGTTAGAAGTCTCGTCTTTTAATCCTACATTGTCCACCAATTAAATATTGATTTTCTACCTTTTTCAGGCTGCCCTTTTAACTCTTTTTGACTTGTATCCTTTGTTGGAGGCTCTCTGCTGCATTTCAATGATATGCTATGTAGTTTTTTTGCAGCAGGCTAATCACCTGTGAGGGTATCCAGGAGCTTGTTGGTGGGTAGGCAGGAGCTCGTCTGGAGTTAATTAAAGAGCCGGGTCTTCAGCTTTTTGCAGAATTCGAGGAGCGACAGAGAGGACCTGGTGTGGTGGGGAAGGTCTTTCCAAGCCTTGGGGGTGATGTATGAGATCCAGGCTTTTGGGGCACTGTTTTGATCCAAAACAGACCCTGATTTGGCCCTTGGGATACAGCTGGATATATTGTTTAAGGGTGTTAACACAGATGAATGATACTTGCTTTGTTGCCCAAATTAGGATGTTACTTATACAAGCATGAGAAAGATTATGTGGTCAGCTTTCTTGAAATGGTTCAAGGAATGTCAATGTGTCAGCAGCAACATGTTTTCCTCATTAACTGTGGAGGGAATGCCTTGGGTGCCTGTACTAGTGTTGCACTGACACTTGATATGAAATACGCACTGAATGAAATCATGTCTCTCAACCCCTTGTCAATTGTGTTTTCCCATGTTATATACAGACAGACGTGGTTAGGGGCTACTAATTTTTCTACTCATTTTGAGAAGCACACAAGTATAGCAATAACTTTTTCCCATGTAAAACGATGGAATGGCAATATTATGACATAAGAACATTCATTTTGATGGGGCAGAGTCTTCAGGGAAGATGGTGTTCTGCTTACTTATTTTGTGAACAGCTTCTTTCTGTTGAGCTTTAAAAAATGTCTTCATCACATAAAACTAGAAGTTCAGAAAACTCTTTTTTCTATTAAAGTGCTCTGCTCTGTAATAGTTTTTCTATTATCCATTTACCCTTTGACTGATTAAACAAAAAATCATATCATGATTTTCATTCCACTGTACCTATTTGTTTTTGTTTTGCAGTTTGTCAGAAATAGCAATTATCAAATCACAGTCTTATTCTGAATCACAATTTTCTAAAAATTAAAATAGCACTTCATGCTAGCCACACGGCGCCACACTTGTGCAATATGTTTCTTGAGGCACGGGAGACGGGGCGGCTCCCGAGGGACCTACGGGCAGCAACGATTGTTGTGATTCATAAGACGGAAAAACCACAGGAGGACTGCAGCTCCTACAGACCTATTTCCCTCCTTAACTATGAAACAAAGGTCCTGGGGAAGATCCTGGCCACGCGCCTAGGGACGGTGGTACAATCGCTAGTCCACCCGGACCAGTCGGGCTTTATGCCCCACAGGAGCACACGACTCAATTTGCGACGCCTTTTCGGTGTCCTACAGACTGTAGCCACACGCCGGGAAGTGCCGGTGGCTCTGCTGTCGCTCGATGCCCATATGGCCTTCGACATCATCAAATGGCGTTACATCTACGCAGTTCTGGAGAAATTGGGCTTTGGGGCCAACTTCTGCGCATGGGTGAAATTACTGTATACAGAACCACTGGCAAGGGTCCGGGTCAATGGGGCTATGTCGCGAGAGTTCCGGTTCAGGCGCGGCACAAGACAAGGATGCCCCCTCTCCCCAACTCTCTTTGCCCTAGCGCTGGAGCCACTGGCACATTGGGTTCGGACGGACCCTGAGGTGCGGGGCATAGACCTGGGGGGCGGATGGGAGGAGCGCATATCTCTAAATGCCGATGACATCTTGCTGTATACCCAGTGACCGTCTGAATCCATACAGAGGCTGATGGTCATGTTGCGCACGTTCGGGGACTGTTCCCGGTATCGCATCAACTGGAGCAAATCCTTGGGCTAGGTCCTGGCGGGACCCCAGCCTCACACCGTGGACGGCTGCGGGGCCTAGTCTGGGGCACCACGTTTCGATATCTGGGCATATGGATCACACCGTCTGACTCTGAATTCCTCCAGCTGAATATACAGGCGCAATTGGACCGCCTTCACAGTGATGTGATGCACCTGAGGACCCTTCCGGTCTCACTAATGGGCAGGGCCATGCTATTCAAAATGATGGCCTTGCCGCGTTTGCTCTATGTATTGCAGAGCTCGCCCTTTCCGATCCCAGAGCATGTTTTTAAAACGGTGGAATCTGAACAACGCTCCCTATTGTGGAGTGGAAGGTGTCCGAGAATTGCTCTCCGGAAACTGCAGCGGGGTCCTTTTGAGGGGGGGCTGACACTACCTGACATCCGCCTATACTATTGGGCGACACAGTTGGGTAACGTAAATGGTTGGGTGTTTGCCCCACAGGAGGAACCTGCTTACCGGGTTGACCGTATGGCCCTGGGTCCGGGCTCGTATTTGGCAGCTTTATACTCTAAGACCAAGCACAGCCAGTCCTTGCCTCCCCAGATGGCGGTGGTGGTAGGGGTGTGAAAACGGGCAACGAAATTGCTTGGGTGGGAGGCGAAGCTGACGGCCCAAACGCCTTTATGGAAAGGTGACTTCCTAAGGGAGGTAGCGAAACTTCATGACCTGCGTCAGTGGAGCCTGATAGGCATAGATACGCTGGGGGATGTATGGAAGAGGGGGCACTTGTTGGACTTCGGGACCCTACAGACAGAATTCCAAATGGGTGATGGCGAATTTCTACATTATCAACAATTTAAACATGCCCTGCACACACATATAACACCAGGGGACCAACTGCCTGATAATGCTCCACTTGAGGACAGACTGTTATTAGACCCTATGATAGATAAAGCTATCTCACTTACCTAAAAAAAGCTCATAAATAACATTCTGGACATACTAGGACCACTGAGGGAAAAGTGGGAATCAGACCTTGGCTTGCTGGAGGACGATGACTGGACTGAGGCCTTGCAGTGTCCTAGGGAGGTGGCAGTCCGAGCTCGATTCACATTGGTTCAGCTGCGCATCCTCCACAGGTCGTACACCCCACGAACGGTTCAATACAAGATGGGGTATGCGATAATACAATTCTGTCTGAGGGGCTGTGGAGAGGAGGCCACCTTCTTCCACATTTTGTGGGACTGCCCTAGAATCCGTGCATACTGAGTCAGACTGAAAGACATCATGGAGGAGGTGGTTCGGGCAGAGGTGCTGTTGGAGGCCCGATGGCACGTCCTGGGAGTGACGGGGAATGTTGCTTGGCCCAAATGGAACAAAACATGGTTGGCCTTCGCAAGTATGGTGGCCAAAAGGAGCATAGCTAGACTCTGGGGGAGCGACCTGTCACCAACGGTAGAGGAATGGGAATGTGATCTTGACTGGTGTCAGAAGGCAGAGAATGTTATTTATCATAGCCGGGGCTGCCCCAAGAAGTGGGAAAAGATATGGCAGGCATGGAGAAGGTATAGGGGGGAATGGCCGGATACCCCGGAGGCTTCCCCGATGGATTATGGGGACTTTCTATGGGACCTCCCCCACTGAGCACTGTGTATTATGTACAGTCAGAAGCCCCATTTGCTGGAAGGCCACTAGTCAACGAATGTGTGAGGTATTGACTTTGAAGAGGGAAGGGTTGATGAGAGAGGGAGGGCGGGGTGGGATTTAGACTGGGGAGGGGGAATAGACAGGGTGTTAAGGATGTTTTGGTGTAAATATTGGATTTCGTTGGGGCCTGATCAGGGGATGGACCATTAGCATGTACGTTGAAAGGGACTTTTCATTTCTGTATTCATATACTGTGATCCTGCCAAAGCACTCCCACTGCCGATTTGAAGTGTATCTCGATGGAGCTGTTATGTTTCAATAAAAAGATTTTAAAAAAAAGTAGCACTTCATTGCTTTTTATTGATTGCTGCAATGAAAAATAAAAAAGGTGATAGGAGGAATGCTTGCGATTTGTCTAACCACTGGCAATCACTCAGGTTAGCATCCCACTCCATTGTTCTTTTGCTCACCATGCCCCCTCAGTTAGAACCAACCCATAGGCAAATCAGTCTCAGCCCTGCTCCTCATGGAACAGTTCAGCCCGAACTGTCAGGTCAGGTACTCCCTGAACCAGAACACAAGCAACCCAGTACCAGTTTCACCGTAGTTACAGGCTCATCAGCCGTGTACAGCTTGGTCATGACCATGCCACTTAGGGTGGCACATGTAAAACACAAAACGTGATGGGAGGAATGCTTACAATTTGTTTAACCACTGGGAATTACTCCGGTAGCATCCCAACCCATTGTTCTTTTACTCACCATGCCACCTCAGTTTGGACCCAGCCATATGCAAACCAGTCTCGACCTGCTCCTCCTGCGAACAGTTCGGCCCAAGCTGCTATATCAGGTCCTCCCTACACCGGAACACAAGCAACCCAGGACTGGTTTCGCCATTGTTACAGGCTCATCAGTCAGATACAGCTTGGTTCCATTGACACAGTGAGCGCGGGACACACATCTGGGCAAACCAATGCCAGTTAGGGCGTTACATGAAAAACAAAAAAGGTGATGGAGGAATGCTTGCAATTTGTCTAACCACTGGGAATCGTTTGGGGTAGGATCCCAATCCATTGTTCTTTTGCTCACAATGCCACTTTACTTTGGACCCAGCCATATACAAATCAGTCTCGACCTGCTCCTCCTGAGAACAGTCCAGCTGGAGCTGGCAGGCCAGGTCACCATGAACAGGAATACATGAAATCCAGAAAAGGCTTCGCCCTAGTTATAGGCTCATCAGCCAGGTACAGCTTGGTTCTAGTGACAGTGATCACGGGACCCACATCTGGGCAAACCAATGCCACTTAGGGCAGTATATGGAAAGCACAAAAGGTGATGGAGGAATGCTTGCAATTTGTCTAACCACTGGGAAACGCTTGGGGTAGGATCCCAATCCATTGTTCTTTTGCTCACAATGCCACTTTAGTTTGGACCCAGCCATATGCAAATCAGTCTCGACCTGCTTCTCCTAGAAACAGTCCAGCCGGAGCTGCCAGGCCAGGTCCCCATGAAAAGGAACACAGGAAATCCAGGAAAGGCTTCGCCCTAATTATATACTCATCAGCCAGGTACAGCTTGGGTCTAGTGACACAGTGATCACGGGACCCACATCTGGGCAAACCAATGCCACTTAGGGCAGTATATGGAAAACACAAAAGGTGATGGGAGGAATACTTGCAATTAGTTTAACCACTGGCAATTGCTCGGGGTAGCATCCAACCCATCGTTTTTTTGCTCACCATGCCACCTCAGTTTGAACCCAGTCATATGCAAATCAGTCTTGACCCTGCTCCTCATGGGAACAGTTCAGCCCGGACTGCCAGGCCGGGTATGTGTAGGCTGTACCAGCAAATGTGGCGGCCATTCCGGATCAAGGCACACAGCATAGCAAGTTACATGATCAAATGTATGATTTACAAGTTTTTATTGTTAGAAAGTTATTATATAGGAATATGCAAAAACAACATTCTTCCTCTCCGTTACTTGCTTTTGCTTATTTAATTTTTATCATGATTTTCGTTGTACTAGATGTACGTAATTTTTGTTTTAGTCTATTTAAAGGTAAAACTCTTTTTCGCTGGTTTTGCATTTCCTTGACTTTTTAAAACATTAAAGTATTGCATAATACTGTTTAATCCTTGAAATCCCATACTGCTTTAACCATGTTTTCTAGCACTGAACTCCCTGATCTCAATTTTTGACACTTTCATTGGCTGTGCTGCTCATCCATCAGCAGTCCCTTCTTTAATTACCCTCTTTCTTCTTCTCAGAAGCTCATGTTATCCAGGCTGCTTTGGGGCGAGGAGAATTATCCTAACTGTTTTGTAAGACTGGATGTAGCACCACAAACTAATGGTTCTGAAATTCAGCTAAAATGTTTTCCCACTTCACCCTCTTTTTTCCTTCGTTACCTGTCCCTACTTTCTTCTTTTGTTATATTTTCTTTTAGTTCCATTAATACAACTTTTCTTCTTTCCTGTGTCTTCCATGCTGGTTCTCTTTAGTCTTAAAGTGCTTATATTGTCTCCTATCCATTTTAATTCCCTCATTTTTACTTTTTACCATTTTCATCAACTTTCTCAGATTTTCTTATTTTTTCCCTATGATTTTTACTCTTTCTTGTATGTGCTCCCTTTCTCTTCTGCCTCACATTTATTTTGATACCAGCTTTATTCTACTTACAATCTCTTCTTTCTTTTTCCATTTTGCTTTACAACACATTTTCAGATATCAGCTCTGGCGGCATCCTGGCAATTCAAGCTCTTCCACAGAAACGTTTTCCTAGACCACTGGTTCCCGTTACTCCTACACACGCTACTGGACAATCTGTTCCTTCCTGTGAGATCTTTCAGTTGGAAGAGGGGTTTAGAACCTTGGTTTTGTTCTGCTCCTCCAACCAATGATCATCGCTGGCCCTATTTCAGTATGTGAGTGGCCCATTTTCTTTTACCCCACACACACCAAAAATCCCATGCATGGATTGTGAAGTGCATGCACGGGCATGTCTTTTAGTCAATGGGGAATGAACAGGAAATACTTCTTCCTGACATCCAGACTGGCCAAACACCTGGTGAAAATCCACCACCTAAATCATCTGCAGCCAGCAAGCCGGACTGCAACCTTCTCAATCGTGCCACCAGTGGCACTGCCTCCTCCACCGGCAATGTCTCTGTAACCTACAGCCACAGACCGCTCCAGTGACAGGATACCAGGGATCAAGTACTATATGTCTTAATGCCTTAAATATGAAAACACAAAGATGTGGTGAGAACTTTCATTCATGCATGTTTTGCTACAGTGTGTGGCCATATACGTACTCATCATTCCGAATTTTTCTTTTTCCATTCTTTCCACTTGTTTTTGTCATGCAGTAGGGTTTTTGTGCAATTGTTGACATATCTTGTAGACGAAGGTCCACAGCCTTCCATTCAGGCATCCTTATCTTAACGAATTATTTTCATGGCAGTGGAGGCCTACTGAAATGTCCTATCACTGTCCACACAATATCAGGGCCTTTCCTAACTAGGTACTGTCTTGAACTTTCTTGTCCCAAAAGCCTCTGAGGTATTTCCACTCCTTGTCCAGTTCATCTTTCAAAGCATTATCTGCAGGTGTCCGAAAGGGATTTAGGGGATGAACTAAGACATCACCCCAGGAATCACTTGTTGGTGTTTACTGTGCACTAAGACAGCACTTGAAATAATTTGATGCTTGCAATGATTTTCTAAATACACTGTTTGGAAGGGTAAGCTTTCCCCAAAGACATGCCACGAATGGCATTCAGGGCTGCTGGCACATGGAGGCGAGAAGCACTGACTTTTCCTTTATGAGCATGATCGCTCGGTTGTTAAAAAGGCAGAGGAGTGCTTGGCTTGTCAATTAGGTTGGTCTTTGATAAGCCATTTGTCCTAGTAAGGGAAAACACTGGTATGAGACACTTTGTGAATATATTTGTAGCAGACTTGAGGCCGAAACCCCCCCATCAAACTCGTAATGGTGACCAGCCACTTCAAATCGCACAATTTCTCTACAATTGGGATAGATGGGCTGTGAAAGAATGTATCAAGCTAATGGTGTAATGAATTCTCCGTCTAGAAGCAACTGAAGGATGTCTTGTAGGGTCACAGTGTGAAAGTATTGTTTTTTTGAGGACTTAATTTATCTGGCATAAGTCAACGAGGGCAGGCAGGGCTGTCTACTGACTTCTATATGAGGCACAACCTTCAATAAAATCATTTGTTTCACTATGCTCCTGAGACGGCCCCTTTCACTGCCCCTTTCAGCAGCATAGAAACAATTACGGACTTCGCATCACAAGCCCCTCGCAAATGGCATCTTTGACAAGGATTCAGGACGTCACATCACAGCCTCGCAGTTTCCTTTCCTAGAACGGCCGGTCTGCAATGCATCTCCACAGGTATACACTCTAAATATCGAGTTTTAGATACCAAGTTACATTAATATCGGATTCAAACTATAGAATGGACAGAATATCGAATGGACAGAATATAGGCTACAAAAATATCGAATAGAATAGCATTAATATCGAATCCAAAATATAGAATTGACACAATATCGAATGGACAGAATACAGACAATAAAAATATAGAATGGACAGAATATAGACAACAAAACTATAGAATTGGCAGAATATAGACAACCAAAATATCGAATTTAAGGTAAGTAAGTTAATATCAATTTTTTAAAGTGTTTTTTATGTTACTATATGTGTGAAAAGTGTATATTTATTTTATAATTTATTTTAATTAATTAATTTTATGGTATTTAATTTTTGCGTAGTATAATTCTGCAGCGGGTTGTGGGTTTATAGGGGAATAGGGTGGGAAGTAATTTAATTATAATTAATTAAATATGTTTATTTATTTATTGGTATTTATTTTGAATTAATTGTTAATTAATTATTAATTGGTATATAATTAAAATATAATTGGTAATTACTTTTAATTAATTGATTAATTGATAATTATGTTAAATATATTAATGTATTTTCTGTAGGGGGTTGTGGGTTTATAGGGGAATAGGGTGGGAAGTAATTTAATTATAATTAATTAAATGTTAATTTATTTATTGGTATTCATTTTGAGTTAATTGTTAATTATGTTATGTTATGTTATGTTATGTTATGTTATGTTAGTGCTATTTGTTTTGCGCACGGCTGCTCCAGCGAAGGAGCGTCCCGGCGCACCGACAAGGTGGCGAACACAACACAACTGGGGAACAGAAATAATTATTAAGAAATTGGGGAGTGAAGGATTTAACAAAGCTCAGAAAATAAATGAGTTTTAGCGGCCTTGCGGAAGGAGAGTAGGTCACCAAAGGTCCGGAGTTTCAAAGGGAGAGCGTTCCAGAGTGCGGCTGCCCGCACCTTAAAAGAGCGGCCCCCCACCCGAATGAGTTTGAACCGAGGGGCTACCGCTAATTCTTGGTCTAGCGAGCGCAGAGTGCGGCCCGGGATGTAAGGGCGCAAAAGTTGGTGCAGTAAGGGAGGTGATAGGCCCTTCAGAATTTTGAAGGAAAGGCACAAAACTTTAAAGTGGATCCGCTGCCTAACGGGTAACCAATGCAAGGCTCGCAAAGATGGACCGGCCGAGCAAAACCTAGGAAGACCTACGATCGCTCTGGCCGCAGCGTTCTGCACTCTTTGAAGTCAGGTTAACTCAGCCTGGTTTAATCCTATAAAAAGGGAGCTGGCATAGTCCAACCGCGCCAAAACCGTTGCTTGCACCACCAATTGACGAGTTGCGGCATCGAAGTATTTAAGGGCAGGGCGCAGATTGCGCAGGATGCCGAAGCAGCAAGCCGCCGTCCTTTTGGTGTGGCCAACGAAGTTGAGGGAAGGGTCCATCCAAACACCAAGGTTTTTGATCTCCGCAACCGCTAATTATATTGCTAATTATTTAAAATATAATTGGTAATTAATTTTAACTAATTGATTAATTGATAATTGTTAATTTTTGTAATTTATTTTCTGTAGCGGGTTGTGGGTTTATAGGGGAATAGGGTGGGAAGTAATTTAATTATAATTAATAAATATGTTTATTGGTATTTATTTTGAATTAATTGTTAATTAAATATTAATTGGTAATTATTTAACATATAATTGGTAATTATTTGTATTTAATTGATTAATTGATAAATATGTTAATTTTATTAATTTCTTTTCATTAGTGGGTTGTGGGTTTATAGGGGAATAGGGTGGGAAGTAATTGAATTATAAATAATTACATTTTTAAATTTATTTATTGGTTATTTTTGTTGTAATTTTTTATTATTTTTTAATTGTTAATTATTGTATTGTTAATTGGAAAATCATTTGTATTAGTGGGTAATTTTTTTTAATAATTAATTTTCATTTGTAGTTTTAATTGAATAATTAATATATTATATACAATTGTTACTTATTTTATATTATTCGTAATTGGTATTAATATTTATTTTAATTTATTTTATTTATATATGAAGTATTTACTTTCCCTACTGTTGCACTCTCTGGAGTGGGAATAGTCATTTTTACCCCTACGCTATCCAACGCTTTCCCTACTGTTGCACTCACTGGAGTGGGAATAGTAATGTGTACCTCTATGCTATCCAACGCTTTCCCTACTGTTGCACTCTCTGTAGTGGGAATAGTAATTTTTACCCTCCCGCTATCCAATGCTTTCCCTACTGTTGCACTCACTGGAGTGGGAATAGTACATTTTATGCCTACGCTATCCAACGCTTTCCTTACTGTTGCACTCTCTGAAGTGGGGAAAGTAATGTTTACACCTACGCTATCCAACGCTTTCCCTACTGTTGCACTCACTGGAGTAGGAATAGTAATTATTACTCTCCCGCTATCCAACGCTTTCCCTACTGTTGCACTCTCTGGAGTGGGAAAAGTAATTTTTGCCCCTACGCTATCCAACGCTTTCCCTACTATGTCACTCACTGGAGTGGGAATAGTAATTTTTACCCCTACGCTATCCAACGCTTTCCCTACTGTTGCACTCACTGGAGTGGGAATAGTAATTTTTACCCCTAAGCTATCCAACGTTTTCTCTACTGTTGCACTCACTGGAGTAGGAATAGTAATTTTTACCCCTACGCTATCTAATGCTTTCCCTACTGTTGCACTCTCTGGAGTGGGAATAGTAATTTTTACTCTCCCGCTATCCAACGCTGTCCCTACTGTTGCACTCTTTGGAGTGGGAATAGTAATTTTTACCCCTTCGCTATCCAATGCTTTCCCTACTGTTGCACTCACTGGAGTGGGAATAGTAATTTGTACCTCTATGCTATCCAACGCTTTCCCTACTCTTGTACTCTCTGGAGTGGGAATAGTAATGTTTACCCTCCCGCTATCCAACGCTTTCGCTACTGTTGCACTCACTGGAGTAAGAATAGTGAATTTTACGCCTACGCTATCCAACGCTTTCCCTACTGTTGCACTCTCTGGATTGGGAATAGTAATTTTTACCCCTACGCTATCCAATGTTTTCCCTGCTGTTGCACTCACTGGAGTGGGAATAATAATTCTTACCCCTACGCTATCCAATGCTTTCCCTACTGTGGCACTCTCTGGAGTGGGAATAGTAATTTCTACTCTCCCACTATCCAATGCTTTCCCTACTGTTGCACTCACTGGAGTGGGAATAGTACATTTTATCTGTACGCTATCCAACACTTTCTCTACTGTTGGACTCTCTGGAGTGGGAATAGTAATTTTTACCCCTACGCTATCCAACGCTTTTCCTACCGTTGCACTCACTGGAGTGGGAATAGTAATTTTTACCCCTACTCTATCTAACGCTTTCCCTACTGTTGCCCTCTCTGGAGTGGGAATAGTAATTTTTACCTCTTCGCTATCCAATGATTTCCCTACTTTCCCTACTGTTGCACTCTCATAAACAAACACGAACCGACCCGTGATCTTCGTTCTGCCCATCTGTCCCTCCTCTCGGCACCGACATTTAAAAAGCAATGACTCGGCGGATCCAGCTTCGCATACCTCACCCCAAAAACCTGGAACACACTGCCCTTGTCTATCCGGAACTGCACCAAGCTGACTGAGTTCAGGAGAGCGTTGAAGACCTGGCTATTTAAACAAGCGTACGGTTAGAGCACTACTCCATCTGCCCCTTCACTTACCATCTACCATCTGTTTCTTTCAGCGCCATGAAACCCCTGGGTGACCGCGCGCTTAACAAATTCCGCATAAGATAAGTAGTGGGAATAGTAATTTTTACCCTCCCTCTATCCAATGCTTTCCCTACTGTTGCACTCACTGGAGTGGGAATAGTAAATTTTATGTGTACGCTAATCAACACTTTCCCTACTGTTGTACTCTCTGGATTGGGAATAGTAATTTTTACCCCTACGCTATCCAACACTTTCTCTACTGTTGTACTCTCTGGAGTGGGAATAGTAGTTTTTACGCCTACGCTATCCAACGCTTTCTCTACTGTTGCACTCTCTGGAGTGGCAATAGTAATTTTTACCCCTACGCTGTCCAATGTTTTCTCTACTGTTGCACTCACTGGAGTGGTAATAGTAAATGTAACTCTCTCGCTATCCTACGGTAAAAATATTGTATATTTTTTGTTAATATTAGTTATATATATATATATATATATCGAAGCTCCAATTACACCAGACAAACGAGTCACTCTCGAAAGCGGGTGCTGTGACGCGATGGTGTCCGCGTGTAAAATACCAGCTCCAATTTCCTAACAATACCCAGCCGGGTTTAGGAAAAACAGCACTCTCGGGTACAGCAGTATATCAGCAAAGGGTTTTATTTAGAACAAACGCGTTTCGGGAGTAAAATCCCTTCGTCAGTATTCACATCGGAAAACAGTCTGCGGCACCATTATCTATGTTTGTAAAAGTAATGAAAACAAACAATCGACTTCGCCACAAACGCAATATTGCGCGCCATCTTTAAGTGTGTTATACTAACATTAGCCATAGGAAATTGCCAGTAGGTCGGTTACACCATCGATAACGCCGTGTAATGGCACAAATACATTCTCATATTTAAACCACACATGATGACATATCGGACAAATATAAATCCAAGCATAATGGTCATGAGAAAATAAAACGCTGTAAAACACAACGTAATAACCTTACAATGGTCACATTCTCATATGATCATATCGGGCAAGATCTTGCCGTGGATCGGCAATTGCAGCCTTACAATGGCTGCTAGAGTCTCAGATAGTGGACATGGAGTAAACAAAGTACAAGCAATTCCTAAGTACAAAAGTGGATTATTATCTAGGCGCAGCTTCAGTCATAAACCCGTCTTTACCAAATAGTCACATATGAATCAAAATTTCATACTGTACAGTTTCACATTCTTAATACTGATATCCTCATCTCAACCCAGATGAGATGCCAGTTCTTCTCCCATATTTAAACCCCTTGGCGCCTTTGTCTCTAAGTCGATGATATATCGGGATTCTAATCTCCTGAGTGTTAGTAATCTGTTACCTCCTCCTGGGCTCTCACCAACATAGTCCAAGCAAAAGTATCTCAGAAGATTCCAGTCGCTATTGTGCTTAATGGCAAAATGACGGGCCACCGGGTATGAGAAATCTTTATTCACGATGGCCCGCATGTGCTCTAGCACCCTTAGTTTGACAGGATTAATGGTGCTTCCAATATACCTTAGCATGCAAGGGCACACCAGACAGTAGACCGCATGGTCAGTGTGGCATGACATAAATTTGTTGATTTTCTTGCCACCTCTGCAGCCTGTTACCTCATATGTTAATGTTCTCCTACTGGCTGAACAGGCCTTGCATTTTCCGCAAGGGAAAAAGCCTTTAGCGTCCTTCAAAGTGCCTAGTTGTTTTTCCAGCGGTTGTAGGTAACTGTGAACTATCTGGTCACGTAGTGATCTCGCCTTCCTGAACGTTATTAATGGCACATTGGGGATATCAGGCCCTACGATTTGGTCAGATTTTAAAATGTGCCAATGTTTAGACATAATGGATCTTAATTTGAAAGAATCCGCAGAGTAGGGTGTTATCATGCGAAATCTTCCGTCTGTGATTGGACTTGTCTTTACTCAAAGTGTCCTGAAGGAGATTTAAATTATATCCTCTCATCAGGAATCTCTCAACACTGTCGGTGGCTGCTTGCTCAAAGTCCTCGGTTCGACTACAGTTACGCTTAAGTCGTAAAAATTCCCCGTAAGGGATGTTGTTAATAAGTTTACGGGGATGACTGCTTGAGGCGTGCAATACGCTATTTCCGGCAGTCGGTTTACGATAGAGTTGTGTACAGATGTGTCCCTCTCTTACACTCACTTGTAGGTCCAGATAATTGACCCTTTCACTGTTTACTTCGCCAGTGAATCTTAAGTGATACTCATTGTCATTAAGCATTTGTATGTATTGATTAGCTTCGTCAATGGAC
Organism: Lissotriton vulgaris; assembly: GCF_964263255.1. NCBI lineage: Eukaryota > Metazoa > Chordata > Amphibia > Caudata > Salamandridae > Lissotriton > Lissotriton vulgaris. The sequence goes on along the minus strand of NC_141694.1, from coordinate 656,880,482 downwards.
CCGTCCCACACCAGGAACAGATCGTCTATATATCTGCTCTATGCCACCACTTTGTTGTTCCATGTGGCATTTCTGTGGGCCCAGGCTACCTGCTCTTCCCACCACCCTACGAATAAATTCGCGTAGCTGGGGGAGAAGCAGGAGCCCATGGCCGTACCAGAGAGTTGACGATATATAGTGTCCTGAAAGAGAAAAATATTATTATGTAAGCAGAATGCAATTAGTTCCAATAACATCTTATTGTGCGTTGCATATTTTAGTTCTCTTTTGTTTAAGAAGTACTCCACTGCACGGAGGCCTTGTTCATGGTCTATGCAAGTATATAAACTTGTAATGTCCAGAGTGATCAATACATACGACGGTTGCCAAACTAGGACTTCCACCTTCTCAATAAAGTCTGTAGTATCTCTGATGTAAGACCTCAAAGATAATACAAAACTAAACAAATGATGATCCAGAAATTTTGAGAGATTCTCGGTAAGTCCTCCCATGGAAGAGATGATGGGTCTCCCTGGGGGATCGTCAATGTTCTTGTGGACCTTGGGTAGGTGATAGAAACAATGAAAAATAGGGTTACAGGTCTTTAGAAAAAGGTATTCCTCAAGGTCTAACATTTGCTTATCGTGCCATTTTTTAAGCAAAGCGTGTAGATCGTTAATGCTTGCTAAATAGTCTTGTTTCATTATTGGAACATAGCAAGATATGTCCTGTAATTAGCGCATGGCTTCTGCAACATATTTGGGCCTTGACATGATGACAATGTTGCCTCCCTTATCGGAGGGTTTACATACAATGGTTTTGTCCTCCATTAGATCTTTGATGGACAATTTTTGTTCCTTAGTGGTATTGAAATGTTTCTTCTGATGACTCTGTTCTGTCCTCATGGCCATCAGGTCCCTGGTGACCGCATCAGAAAAAATGTCAATTGAATCCACAGCAATCTGGGGGACGAATTTCAATGCTAGTTTGAATTCACTCTTAGGTGCCTCTTGGTCGATGTTAACATTGATCAGTCTTTGTGTAAGAGAGTTACCCGTTACATTAGTTTCCATGTCTCCTTCTCGCCTCAAATTTTGCAGAACCTCACACGCTGTCACGTCATTAACAGTTAAGAGGTCAGTATCCTTTTTATTCTGTCTTAGTTGTTTGACTTCTTTGACAGTAGGTTTAGTCTTATAAAATTTGTGTAATTTGACCTTCCGAATGAATTTGTACAAATCAATTTGTGTCTGAGTGTACTTCATATTACTATTCGGACAAAATGTGAGTCCTAGCTTAAGAACGGACTCTTCCACTGATGTTAATTTTCTTTGGGACAGATTCACAATGGTCAGTTGGTCGGAGGCCCTCACCATCTGCCTCTCCTCTGGCTTCTGGTTACCCTTGAGGTTGTTCTTGTTTGACCGCTGCCTCTTCCCTTTCCAGCCGCCACGCCTGGTTTGCCTCCCACTTCTGGGGGTTTGTTCTTGCCATCTCTGAGCCAACTATCTTGAATGACCTTGAACTCCTGCTGAAAAGGAGTTTCAGTAGTCGGTACTGTGGGCGTAGTTACTGTGCCCGTGGTTTCATCTCCGGATATTTCACTAGCAGTGAGATCATAATCCGAGGTTTCTACTCTTGTTTCCACTGCAGTTTTTGGCATTTGGCTTTTTCTTGCAACTTCTTTTTGTGGCTGGTCATATTTCTTAGAGAACGTCAGGACCCTCCCCATTGCGTAGTCCTGTTCGTCCCGGTCAAATTTTTCTTGTTTTCTTTGTTTGATTTTAGTTTCATATTTCTGTAATCTTTTCATCATATTGGCTCTAAGTTGCTCTTGTTCCTCTTTATCAGTATTTTGTGAAATTAAATCTTCCAACTCCTCAATCTCTTTCACAACTTTGTCGCGATCACTCCACGCAAATTGGATTAGAATTTCCAACATGCCTTTACACGAATTGGCTATGTGGGCAGCCCATGTTTCTAGCAGAAGGGGGTCTGGGTTCTCAGCGCAGGAACGGTAAAAATCCGTAAACCTCGGGGTACCCTCTGTACTTCGATGTATCCTTGCAACGATGTTCCCTCCCACCATTTGCGTAGTTCGCGTTCATAAAGTTTTTCCAATTTTTGAAATTGGGATGTTAGAGTGTTAGAAGCTGCCACATTGATTGTAGGTGGCGGTTTCGATATATCCGGGTTTTTATTCCTGAAGATGCCGCCAGCCGCATCTCTGCGCTTTGACATGTTAAACATGTTCTGTGTATTGTAATTCTTATTGGTACCCCGATCCCGGGAACCAACCAACAACCAATGCTTGCTTACTGCTGACTATATATATATGTATTCATTTTTTTAAGTTACATTAATTATTTATTAATGTTAAGGTTAATTAAGTATTTTAAGTATGTTTAAGTTAATTATATTTATTATTATATTAATTTTAAATTACTTTTAAGACATTTTAAAAATTCAATATTTTGACTATCGATATTTTTTACAACAAGATTTTTGATTTGATATTTTTGTACTTACCTGTTTGGAGATAGAGATTCCATATTTTTGTATTCTATATTTTTAGGTTTAAAGCATTTTATTAAGCATTCACAAAGAAAAAGGACAAACAGTTGACACATGGGAGCAAGCGTCTGTTAGTCATATAATAGCGCACCAGTGCATTAGGGTCCTGTTAAGTCAATGTACATTCAGATGCAATAGCTGGGGCGTATGCTACCACAAGGTGCTCCAAAGTGACCAAACCCCTCAACTCCCCACCACCTCAAACCCAACCATGCCCCCACCACCCACCCCCGTCCAGTGCTCCAATGCAACACCCGCCCGCCCCTCCAAAGACCGTTCCCCTCTGTCCCGTGCCCTCACATCTAGGCTCGCAGGCCTTCCAAGTCTGCCAATGTAGTCAGCCTCAACAGGCGGAGGTATCTGGGGCACGTAAGCTCTGTAAATTCCCCCACAAGCAATGAGTGAAACGGTTGCCATAGTTCATTAAATTGTTCCACCTCTCCCGCCACCATGAGCGACAATTTTTCCATTCCCAGGACATGCCATAGTCTATGCAACCATCCCGTGGTGGAGGGAAGTGTGGCAGTGCGCCAGTGAATAAGTATATTTTGAACAGCAGAACCCAGTGCTATCGCAATTTGCCTCCCTCTACGCGACTTCAGAGGATACATCAACCCGTTGGGCAAGCCCAGCAGAACATACGCTGGAAAACGAGGCAATTCAATCTCAAAGTTGGAGTCAATCAAGTCTAAAACCTCTTTCCAGTAGGGAGCTAGTATCGGGCATTCCCATAAAACATGAGTGAGGGTACCCAGTTGTCCACATGCTCGCCAACAGGTGGCGTCTATGTTGTGATTCATCTCGTGTAGCCTTTGGGGTGTGTAATACCAGTATGTGGATACTTTTGTGAATGTCTCCGTTAGCCCAGTGTGATATGCAGAGTGTCGGGCCCTATATGCAATGCTGTCCCATTCCTTACGGCTCAAGGATCTCCCTAATTTCCTTTCCCATTGTTCTCTACCTGGGTTATAGATGTCAAAGGGGGAGGGCTGCAGGAATTTATACAAGTCCGAAATGAGTTTTTTGTCTGAGGTGCGTGTTACAAGCCATTTCTCATATGGCAAAAGCTGCCGGTCTGCCGACTCTCGAATCTGTGGTTGCAGTGCCCAATGACGCACCTGCATATAGCGCAACCGTTCCCCCTCCGGCAACTGATATTCTTTCCTGAGTTCCGGGAACGGGATGATGCCCTCCGGGCCATACAGATGAAAAAGAGCCCTGCACCCGGCCATCCTCCAACGTGCAAAGGCCCCTGGTTCTATGCCGGGGCTAAATTCTGGGTTATCGATCAGGGGCGTGAACGGAGAGGGGAAGGTGGTAAGTGAGTGAGTCATATTTGTGGCGTCCCACACCCTCAAGAGGGCCCGTGTGATACAAGATGCATATAGATTGGAAGGGCGATGTATTTGTCGCAGAAAGGGCACTTCTTGCAAGGTCCGACCCGCAACCGCCTGGTCCTGAAAGAGTCAGTGTTTCTTGGACTCCCATTTGCTCTACTCTACCAGATACCGTAGTTGGGCTGCTTGAAAATATTTGCGAAGGTCCGGTATTCCGAGCCCCCCTGCCTCGGGTGCCAGAGTGGCCAGGGTCCTCTTGAGTCTGGGTTTACGGCCCTGCCATATAAAGCGCGCAATGTCCGCCTGAATCTTAAGCAGCCATCCCTTTGGGGGTTGCAGTGGCAGGGCGCGGAATAGGTAAAGCGCCTGCGGCAAGATGGTCATTTTCACCGCGGCAATCCTACCCAGCCAGGATAATGTGCCCTTGCCCCAGCGGCCCAGTTCCTCCTTGATTTTAGAGCCTAAAGCGGTGTAGTTCGCAGCCATCATTGCAGGTAGTGTAGGCGCTAGAAGAATGCCCAGGTAAGGTACCAGATCTTTCGACCAATGCATGGGAAATCGCCTCTGCAAGTCGGTTCTAGTGGCCATGGTGAGTGAGACGTCAAGGGCCGCCGATTTCCCCATATTCATCTTAAAGCCCGCAATGGCAGCAAAAGCTTCCATCTCATGGATGCAAGCAGGGAGCGACCTCCCCGGATGCTCCAACGTCAGAATGACATCGTCTGCATACAGACTGATAGTGTGGGTGTACTCCCCCATCTTAACTCCCAGGGCATTCGGATTCTGACGAATTCTTTGGGCCAAAGGTTCCATGTAAAGCGCGAATAAGAGGGGGGACAATGGGCACCCTTGTCTGGTACCCCTTTCGATCGCAAAGTGATGAGAACTGCAACCGTTAACCCGTACCACTGCTGATGGAGACTTATAGCAGTTAAACACCAGAGTACGGAATTTCTCGCCAATGCCGACTTTTGCCAGAACTCTCTCTAGATATGGCCAGTGTACTCTGTCAAAGGCTTTCTCTGCGTCGACTGCTAGTAACATCCTTTCTCCGGGTATTCTGGAGGCCTTCTCCAGAACATGAATTACCCTCTTGGTGTTATCCACCGTCTGCCTCCCCGGAACGAATCCAGCCTGATCCCAGTCCACCAAACCCGGGAGATGAAGCGCTAAACGAGCCGCCAAGATCCCAGTGTACAACTTAAGGTCGACATTTAAGAGGGAGATAGGCCTGTAAGAGCCACATTGAGTCCGGTCTTTCCCCGGCTTGGGGATAACCGAAACCGTTGCTCTAAGCAGATCCGGGGGAATAGCTCCAGGCTCAGAAAAGGAGTTAAATAGGCGTGTGAGAATCGGGGCCAGTGTGGGGTATAACCGTCGGGGCCCGGGGCTTTCCCGTGTTTAAGCCTGGAAATGGCTGAGATTACTTCCTCCTAAGCATGGGCGAATTTTGCGAATCTCGCGTTCGCGAATTTTGCGGATTTGCGAATTCGCAATCCGCAAAATCCGCGAATTCCCGCGGATTTTTTTTTTGTGTTCGCCCGTGTTTCTGCCAGTTCGCGAGGGTTTTTACAATTTCGCAATTTGCGAACTTACCTGTCGGGTCGCAAGTTTTGCGAACTTGTTGTTTCTACGTGTCCAGCCTGTTTGGGACACTCTTCTTCATCACTGCCACTCTCTGTCACCACTGCCACTCTCTGACTACTCATGCCACCCTCTGGCCCACCCATGCCACCCTCTGTTTCATCACCACACCCTCTGGTTGTCCAGTGTACATTATTTTCGGCAAAGCAAAGCACACCTTCCCTGCCTCAAGTGACCTGAATTAATTTGGGGCTGATTAATGTGTCACAGAATATTTTTTGAAGCTGGCACCTGCTTCCTTAGTGCGCCCTGATTAGTGATCTTTTGCACTTGCTAAGTGCTTTCATTGTTGCAAAATTAGTTACAACACCTGCCCTGCCCCAACTGACAATAATGAATTAGGGGCTGATTAATGGATTTTAACTTCCAGCCTGGCTCCTGCTTGTCTCCCTTAGCTGTAATTCAGGACCTTTGTGGCATATGTGTAACTATTCTGAGGTTCAGAGCAGGGTCACATAATAGTTGCAACTGGCAACTGAACTCTGGAGGGGCCCCTCAGGAAGCACTACAGGAAATGGCTACTAATGATGAGCCTGAACTTTTGAACCTGGTAAGTAGTTTCAGTTTTGCTAAGATCGTATTTCTGCAATTTAGCACTTATTCGCGGGGCGCGAAGTTGTACTGGGAAGCCGCGAACTCACGCGAACAGTGCGAGCAGTGCGAGCAAAATCCGCTGCTCGCGGATTTGCGGATTTTGCGGGAGATTCGCGAATCTCGCGGATTGCGAATTTCCCGAAAATCCGCAAAATCCGCGAGCGAAACGGATTTTCCGCCCACACCTACTTCCTCCACTCGGATATCCATCTCAAGATATTCTGCCTGCTCCGGAGCAAGGGAGGGAAGGTCAACCGAGGACAGGTAGGTCTCCTCTGCCTGTGCTGACGGGGGTTCGCCCCTATAGAGGTTGGCATAAAATCGACGGAAGCCGTCAGCTATTTGATCATCTTCCGTCACCGACTCCCCAGAGGGCGTCGCTAGCTCCTTCACCAAGTGTCTCTGATGCTTTTCTCTAAGTTTATGTGCCAGGAGTTTCCCACATCTGTCCCCACCAGTATAATACGCATGTTTCAAGCGCAGTGCAGCGTACTCCGCCCTGTCCGTATCCAAGGCCGCTAAAAGCTTCCTCGCCGCCTTAAGCTGCTTTCAGATTCTGGGTGCCCCCGTCCTCTGGTGAACCTGTTCCAGTTCTCGCACCTTGCCTGTGAGTTCCTCACGTTTCTGCTGACGCTCCCGATTCTCAGCTGAGGAGATGGCAATAAATTCCCCTCGGAGCACCACCTTCAGCGCCGCCCATTGCGTTGCTAAAGAAGTGTCACCATTATCATTGTGCTCCTGGAATTCCCGAATCGAATCCTGAATCTGTTTTACCACTGTCTGTCTATGCAACAAGGTGTCCCTGAGGCGCCATACCCCACGACTCGGCGATATTGGTGGCAATTGAAACTCTGCCGTAACAGGGGCGTGGTCTGATAGAGAAAGAACCCCTATCGTTGATGCTATGGCTAAATCGTGGAACGGCTTGGAGAACAGGAGATGATCGAGGCGAGCGTAGGTCTTATGAGCGTGTGAGTAATAGGAATAATCCCGGGTGGTGGGATGCAAGGAGCGCCAGAGGTCATGGAGATCCGAGTCCTCCAGCTGGCGTTTGCCTATCTGTGAGATCTCCCCAGTCTGCGGTCGTCGTTGTACGGATCTATCCAGGGAGGAGTCGAAGTCCATATTCAGATCCCCCCCTATGATGATGTGCCTATCTGGTGTGGCGGTGATATCCACCACCACCGAATGTAGGAAGTGTTCCTGGTGTTCATTGGGGCTATACATCGATCCTACCGTGAAAGTCAGTCCCCCGTACTTTACCCTATAAGCCAGGAGCCTGCCCTTCTGCTCAGCAAACTTATGTAGAACCTCCCCCTTGAACTTGTGGGATATCAAAATTGCGACCCCAGCCGTCTTAGTGGTATTGCAGGAGAAGAATTGAGTGGGAAACTTATGGGAGCGCATCCTCTGGCAATCCCTGGCCAGTAGATGTGTCTCCTGTAGAAGACAAATATCTGCATGGGTATTTTCCAGTAAAGAAAGAACAGCCCTTCTTTTGATAGGATTATTTAACCGCTTTACGTTAAGGGTAACCACTGTGAGAGCTGTCATCTGTGTGGGTTAGACCAAGGCAGACGCAATGTGACACGGCCGGAGAGGGGTAGGCACAGTGTAGGCGATGTGTAGAAGCACAGCCAGGCTGTGATGAGTAGCACAGTTGCACTGGACGGACCCCGTGATTCCCCCCAAACCCCCCCCACCCAACTCCCAGACTGTCCAACCCTCCCCTCCCCCTCCCCACAACACCCTCCACTCCCCAACACACCCTTCATGCAATCAACCAAAGGATCTCTCCCCCCTCCCCCCAACAAACCCCCAAAAACCAAACAAATATTAGTCCCAGTCATGCCCTCGGGCAAGTCTGTGATGAGGTACCAATGTGGACGTCCAGCCACTTACCCTCTTCCCCACTTCCCCCCACCCTCCCCCCGCCCTCCAAGACCCGAACCTGCTATTCCAGTAAGGCTGTGGTGTTCTCCCCCTGGAGCATCATCATGCTGTAAGAGCCACATCACCGGTAGCTGCGTTGCTTCTGGCAGCCTCGGAGACCGCGTCCGCCATGTTGGCTCTAATGGTGGGCGAGTCTGGCCTCCTGGGGTTGGCCGTTCCCCGTCTCCGCGACATCCTCTGCCAGCCGTCTCTGGGGCCGCGTCTCCCGCTCGGCGTGTTCGTGTCCTCCTCCTCCGCTGTGATCCCCAGGACCTCACAGGTGTCTTGCAGCGATCGAAGTTGGTGCATCGTGCCGTTCCATCTAAAGATGAGGCGGAATGGGTGGCCCCAGGCATATGGCGTTTTGTGCTCTCTCAAGAAGTCTGTGGCGATCTTAAAGGATTTCCGTTTTTGCAAAGTAATGGCGGACAGGTCTTGATATAGTCCCACAGAGTGGCCACGGAAAGTGAACCCAGATTGTTTCCGGGCTTCCGCCATGATGCGTTCTTTCAATGGGAAGTCCGGAAGGAAAGCCAAAATGTCGGGGGGTGCTGATGCTCGCCGTGGTGGGCCCACCCGATGCGCCCTGTCGATCCTGACCGGGAATTCCAGTGGCTCTCCTAAGATCGCTCGAAACAGGTCCTTCAGGTAGCCAGTTACATCCGTGCCTTCATCCGAGGACGGAACCCCCCAGACTCGAATGTTGTTTCGCCGAGAGCGGTTCTCAAGATCTTCGTTATGCATCTGCAGATCTAGGTGCTGTTCTCTGAGGCGCAGCACCTCCTGTTGTAGCAGGGCCAGCTCCTCATCAATACGATGGTTCGTACCCTCCACTGTAGCCACTCGTTCCCCGATCTCTTCCACTTCTCTTCGCACCTCCCGGACCTCGCCTGCCACTTCCTGTTTCAATGTCTGAAAATCGTCTCTGAGGGTGCTAAACAGCGACTCAAGAAACGATCTGGTGACCGGTGGCTCTCCTCCAGTCGAGCTCTGCGAGGCCCCGGCCGGACTAGCTGAAGGCGGCCCCCTATCTCCCCTCAGTTGGGATCTGCGGAGCATCTCCGGGAGAGTACGCTCTCCACGCTTGTTGCCTTTGCCCGACGCCATCTTGGGTTGAATGCGGGCCTGGTCACTTCTCTCGTGGTAAACAAGGGCTCGTGGGTCGCCACCAGCACTACACCAAGCACCCTCTGGGGCTAGTACTTCTGGGATCTTCACATGGGGGTCCGTGTGCGATTGCAATCGCAGGGCGTGCTCTCCGCCTGTAGGCCTCACCAGCCTCTGTCTGTCGCGGCCCCCACTAGGCCAAGATACGATCACCCGTGACTGTCCCATCTTTCCATCACTGTTCGGGAAGCTTTATGGATTCCTCCGTAGATGCGCAGGACTCGCTATCAGAAGCCTCTCAGGGTGATTCCGCCATCTCTAGGCGTCGGCCAAATTCGTCGTGCGCCACAGTGCTAATGGCCGGGATCCGCTCTGGGCCCGACTCTGCAGGGCATGGCGTGGGTCCGCCGGGAACACCGGCGTCACTGCGGGCCACGGCGTGCATGAAGTTGTGGAGTCCTGCCTCTGGAGAAGCCGAGTGGGGGAGGCACCGCACCAGGCCCCGGGTCCGCACCCTCGTCTCTTTGATGCCTTCTCGAGGATGGCCAAATGAGTATGCCGGGACTCAGGCGTCACACCCTGCTGCTCCCGCGGGGCCACTCCGGTCGTCTCACCCTGAACGAGGAGTTGCGGCATCTCTACCGGCTGCTCACTCCAAGCGGCACTGGGCGCGGCGTGCGTCCGGCCGACGTGCTCTGGGGTCGGCCTCCTCCTCCTCGCGTCTCCCGGGTCGGACCCTCAACACCGTCCGACGGGCTGTCCTGAGGCTGAACGGAGGCTAGGACTCGACCAGTGTCGCCTCTGTAAGTTCCGCTATCTCTCCCCGTGCCGTTAAGCTCCGGTGGGGGGAGAAAAGAGCTATATTTCAGGGCTCGGGCCTAGTCGGGCCGGGGAGCATCGAGAAGAAGCGTCCTCTCACTCCGCCATCTTGGCCACGCCCCCCAAATGTCGTATTCTATATTTTTTACTCAATATTTTTGTAGTTCTATATTTTTGACATCGATATTATGTCAGTGATCCATCTCCACGCTATGACCTTGCATTGTCTCTGCTGCATGAAGCATCCTCAAAGCGGAAGTTAATTTGTTCAGTAGGTCTAAATAGGTCTCTTTAGCTGCCCTACGCTCCAGCGTGGTCAGCCTGAACTTGTGACTTTGTCCTGGTCTATCGCAACAAAATAACCACAGTTGGAGCTTTGTGCCTTTTGGAGCTATTTTCGCTCAAATCTTTAAAATTGTCTATCGCTGGTTCTATTAATTGGATTTTTGTTGTTTTGGTTTTAAATTATTTACTAAAAATTACTCTACTTTCCTAAATTGGTGTGAGATTTTTCTTGTGATGGGTTTCATTTTATTGCTGTTTGAATTGCTGCATAAATACTTAAAACGTTGCTTCTAAATTAAGCCTGACTGCTCTTTGCCAAGCTACCAGAGGGTTGAGTACCGGTTAATCTAGGGTTTGCTTGTGACTTCACCCTGACAGGGACCGATTACTGATTTAGAAGGGTTTTAGCCTCTCCACCAGAAACCCAATTGCTTACACCAGGTCTTCAGCTTTATTGTGGAATTCAAGAAGCCAGAAGGATGCCCTGATGTGGAGTGGGAGGCTGTTCCACTCTTTAGGAGCAAGGAGTGAGGTCAGTTTCTAACTCAAGTAATCATTAATCTTGTGTAGATTTACTACATTCAATTAGTCAGGTGTAGTATGCAGAACAGCCCTTATTCGCATTTAGTGTTGCAACCAGGGATTAATTTACTAGTGCTTGCTGTTTGCTCCTTCACGTTTATTGATTATGAAAGGTTTACAATGTATTAGAATTGGCGCGCTCAGCGAATTACTCACTAGAAAAGTATATTATTGCGAGTTACTGCCATAAGTCACAAGTTTGCCAAGTACTTGATGATTAATACCATGTCAAATAATTCATGTATGTAAATCAAAATGCTATTCAAGAAACTAGCTCCTGAATCGCCTCCCAGAGTTTGTGTTTCCTTTCATTATGTGCCTTAACCAGTGTCAATTCTGTCTGCACTACTCAAAGCTGGAAAGCAGCAGTGTTTCACTCTTGCCCTCGTGGGGCTGGTGCAACAAAATTTTCAGGGCTTTTTTGGTTCCCAGTTCGGCCCTGATCCCAGCATAACAGCAGTGATGTCAATATCAATTGTGGAAACAATAAAGTTTACATATAGGCATCTTTTTTTTTCCTGGCTTGCATGTATTACCTTGGAGCAGACACTAAACACGTGACCATGATCTACAATATCTGAATTGCATTTTCTGGGGTCCAATCTTCATGAGTCGGGGTATAATATACATGTTGTTAATTGTCAAGTAGATCTGCTGAAGGTATTTAACACTGGTAAATGTGGGGCACTGTTAAGGATCAAAATTATGTCTCTACAGAAATTAATTATCGAATCCATGTGTGACACAACATTTCCTCCCAGCCTCTGTGCCCAGCATATGATTTATTTTAAAATTGAGGTACCGCTTATCCACGTGTATTCAGCAGAGTAAATCGTCTTACAGAAGAGACTTTAACAGAAGCCTGGCTTTATTAAATAGTGACATTTAGCATTGACATATTCCACAATTACTTTTCCTCCTCAATCTCTTTACTTTGATGTTGGCTTTCTCCACACAGTCAGCGTGAACTGTTTCCTAAGATTATCTTTTTTTCCAGTCATATTTATGTATTCTAGTCGTTTATATGTAAATATATGCGATACTGTTTTTACCTACGTAGAACTGTTAAATGTATAGCAAAGCGGGGTTGGGAAGGGGAGAGTTCACTTCCTAGCTTTTCTAATAACTGCTTCTGTAACCTTTCCTGCAGATAAAAATATCCCATCAATTTGAAAGGATTGGTACCGGTAACAGGAGTTAAGCATTTAATTCATGAACTGACCAATTAACATGTTACCTATCTAGAGTGTAACTCATTTTTATGATAAGATCGGCTCCAAGATCCAGATATGCCTCTAAATAGGAGACCACCCCTCAGAGTGCTTTTTACAGAGGCTTAAAAGCTCATGATAAAATAAAATACTGTTAAAAAAAATCATGATAGTCGACAACACACTCAAATCCCTGAAGTACTAGCGAGTGTGTTAACTTCATTATTACTTCTCAGTGTTATGTTATGTTGATTCGTATAGTGCACTAATCACGCGAGAGGCTATCCAGGCGCTTGAGCAGGTGTGTGGTCCCCAAGATGTTTATATGAAAAGCCAGGTCTTCGGCTTCTTGTAGAACTCAAAAACTGATGAAGAGGCTTTGATGTGTTGAGGGAGGTCTTGGGTGTGATGTGGGAGAATGAGCAATCTCCAGTTATGCTTTTACTGATGGGATGAATGTGTGTGAGAGTGAGGTAGAGCGTAAGTGTCTGGTGGGTTGGTGACAGTGTATGCCGCTGTTCAGATATTCTGGTCCAGTGTTCTCTAGAGCTTTGTATACGTGAGGGATAAGTCTGTAACTCTGAATTTTACTGCACTTGTAAATGGAGAGCCAGTGAAGCTTCCTGAAGTGCGGTGTGATGTGGGTGATGTGTGGGAGGTTGAACATGAGTATTGCAGCAGTGTTCTGGATGGCCTGGAGTCCATGTAAAAGTTGTTTGGATATTCCAGCGTAGAGTGTTGCCCAAGTCCAGCTTAATGGTGATGAGTGCTTGCAAGGCGGTCTGTCTGGTGTTCTGAGGCAACCAATTGAAGATCTTTCGCAGCATGCAAAGGATGTGGAAGTAGGAGGTGAACACTTCGCTGACTTGAGATGTCATATTGAGTTAGTTGTCTAGGATGATCGCTAGATTTCTTGCATGATCTGAGGGTGCTAGTGCTAGCTCTGGCGTCTACCAGATTGGAGTTTCAAGGGGAGGTCTTATTGCAGAAGACCAGTACTTCCGTCTTGTCGGAGTTGAGCTTCAGGCAGTTTGTTTGCATTCAGTCTGCTACCATGTTCATGATGTTGGTGAAGTTGGTTCTGGTGGTGTTTGTCTCGTCATTCAGAGAGAGGATGAGTTGGGTGTCATCAGCATTGGAGATGATGGTGATGTCTTGCTATTGGATGATGTTGGTGAGCGGTGTCATATATATATGTTACATATATTGAAAAGGGTGGGGTTGGGGGAAAATCCCTGTGGGACTCCACATGTCAGTTTCTTGGTCTCTAATGTGCAGCCTGACCCTTTGGGATCTTTCTATGCCGAAGGAACAGATCCATTTGAAAGTGGATTCTTGTATACCAATCTCGGGGAATCGTCTGATGAGGGTATTATGGGAGACAGTGTTGAAGGCCACTGAGAGGTCGAGCAGGATGAGGGCAGCTGATTCTTCTCAGTCCAGGATGATGTGAATGTCATTGGTGGAGGTGATGAGAGCTGTTTTGGTGCCTCGTTTTTTTCGGAATCCTGATTGAGTGTTGTCTAGAACATGGTGAAGTTTGAGGTGGGTTGTGAGTTGCTTGTTGATGGCCTTCTCAATCACTTTGGCTGGACAGGAGAGTAGGGAGATGGTTCGGAAGTTGCTTAGTTGATTTGGGCCGGCAATGGGATTCTTGTGGAAGGCGTTGATTTCTGCAAGTTTCCATTCATCCAGGAAAGTGGCGGACGTGATGGAGGTGTTAATGATGTGGGTCAGGGTGGTGCTGATTGGTGATGTTCCCAGGTTGTAAATTATGTGGGGTCATGGGTGCGTTGGGGCTCCTTAGTGGATGGTTTACATTATTTCTGTGGTTCCGTTTCTGGTGAGGGTTGGCCATTCGGTCAGGCAGCCGTCTTGGTTGGTGGTCCGCAGGTTAGCGATGAGTTATTTGGGGTTGAGTGGGTTTTCAAAGTTGCTGTAGATGTCTGTGAGTTTGCTGTGGAAGAAGTTAGATTGGATTGTGGCAGAGTTTTTGGGGGGCAGCAAAGTTGTTGACAATGCCAGAGGGCGAGGTGTAATCCTCGACGATCGAAAAGATCTTCCTGCAGCTGTTGGAGCTTCCTTCGCTGCGGAGGACTAGTGCTTTTTCCTGGTGTCTTAGTTGCTGGTGATCGCATCTGAGTGCAAACTCGTAGGTAGTCTGTCAGTGGTGTTGTGGCTGGCTCTCTATTTCCTTTCTAGCTGTTTAGAGTGTTGTTTGGTATCACATAGGTCTTCTGTGTATCAGCTGGCCAGCTTGCTTGATCTACTATGCTTCTTGGGTTTGATAGGTGCGAGGGAGTACGTACAGTTCTGGATCCAGTTGCTGAAATTGTGGATGGCCTTATCAAGGTTGGTGTGCTGAGCCAGTCTGCTTCTGTGATTTTGCCTCAGCTGTGGCTTAGAATTCGGAACCTGGTAGGGGTGTTGATGAGGTGTGTTGATTTGGAAGCGGATGATGGAGTAGCGGTCCATGTTAGCGGTGTGGTGGAGCTGCATTGGAACACTCACTTGTGGTGAAGATAGGGCCCAGTGTGTGTCCTGCGGTGTGTGTTGAATCTGATACGAGCTGGGTGAGTCTGATATTGCTTAAGCTTTTGAGGTGTGCTGTGGAGCAGGGGTCGTTTCGCTCTTCCAGTTGAAAGCTGAGGTCACGGAGGAGAATGTAGGCTCTGGAGTTGATGGTAAGCGGAGCAACAAATTTGGTGATGAGGTTGGTAAAGGTGGCTCATGGTCTGGGTGGTTGGTAAGCGAGGGTACTTTTCAGGGTGAAGTTTCAGAGATTTGCAGCATCAAGTGCAGATTTCCATTAATGGGATGGCATTCTCTGTGGATGTTGTGCATTTGATTTATTCCTTGTGAATGATAGCAAGTCCTCCTCCTGGCTTGTGAAGGCACCCTGTTGAGAAATCTTGTAGCCAGCTGGGTGTTGCTGTGGCGATGAGGGGTTGAGCCAGGTCTCTGTGAAGAAGAGGATGTCGGGTGCCTCGCTGCTTAGCAGGTCCCATATTTTGTTTGTGTGATTCTGTGTTTAGAAGCATGCATGCAAGTGAGTGTTGACGAGAAAGTTTGCTGCAGCGTGTGGTGTACAGTGGGAGTGTAGATGTTGTTAGTGTTTGTGTGGCGTGTGTTAGAAGGGGTTGTTGTTAGTATTTGCGTGGGGGTGTGGGTGGGTGGCTGCTGGAAAACCAGCAGTGGGTGAAGGTGAAAGCTCCTACTGTGGTGTGAGGCGCAACAGCAGTTGGTGGAACGGCATCTGGGGCCTGGCCACTTAAGGAGTGCTGCAGAGTATTACTGGGTGGTGGTCGGACCAGGTTTCGGGGCGATGGGCACGGTCCAGGCATGGATGAGCGCAGACGGGTTTGCCTTTGGCAAGGATTGTCAGCCTTCTTTGATAAGGAGACTGGACGATGCAAGGTAGAATGTCAGGGAAACAGCTACGAAAATACAAGAAAGAATGAGGAATTACATTTAGCAATGTAGGCTACCAAGACTTGAATCATGGTCCTCTTTGAGAAGATAATTTCTGCTGAAATTACAAACATTGTATAAATGCTGTACTGCCTACCTAGTTTATATAAAGACAATGGTCCCGACAGAACCATTGTCTTTATATAAACTTGGAACCCAGGTTCTGAGGGTCATTGGGCCACCCCATTATATTTAATGGTACTGCCTACCTAAGCAGTACAAATTTACCAGAAGGAGTGCATTTGAAACATCCACAGCATCAGGGTGCATGCAAAGAGCTGTTCACCTCTAGAGCTGAAACACATCTGAATAAGCTGTTTTCATAAAAAGTCAGCCCCATTCCTTTTCTATGTTGTATTCATTTATAGTCCCTAACATAACAAACAAGTTACTTACCTTTTGGTAACAATATATCTGTAAGAGACATATATTAGTTATGGAATTCTCACCTTAGAATTACCCCCAGGTGTCAGACTGGATACAAAGAATTTTCTTCAGCAGTACCATTGAGCGTCTGTAGGTGGTGTAGGCCGACTCCACGTTCGTCGTTGGCATTGTGATCACCAGAATGATGTTGTGGTATCTACTGTGCGCTGAAGTCAGTTCTTTACACGACATTCCACGCCAGAAGAGAAGAGCCATGCAAGACACTGACCACCGGTGCACAAAGCTAGGGCCCTGAAAGGGAGTCCCTTACCCTAGAAGTCAGTTCGCAGAACGGGGAGGATGGGTGGGGTGGTGAGGAATCCATAACTAATATATGTCTCTTACAGATATACCATCACCGAAGGTAAGTAACTTGTTCATCTGAAAGAGACAATTAGTTATGGATTCCTCATCTCAGAATAGATACCCCAGCAATGCCAACCCCGGAGGTGGGTCAGCGAACTAAGTTCACACCAGAAAGTCCTGGAGAACTGAACGGCCAAAGAAGCTGTCTCTCTGGACTTGGCTATCCAGGCAGTAATGTTTGGTGAACGTATGCGATGAAGCCCATGTGGCTGCCTGGCAGATGTCAAGAAGGGGAACTCCACGTCCCAAAGCAGTAGTGTCTGCCGTCGCCCTGGTGGAATGAGCACGCAGCCCCACTGGAGGTTCCTTTTTTGCGAAGGAATAACAAATTTTGATGCAAAGAATGATCCATCAAGAGATGGTCTGTTTTTACAAGGTCCGACCTTCCTTGGCGCCCACATAGCCAACAAAAAGCTGATCATCCACCCGGAATTGTTTTGTGCGATCCAGATAGAAAGAAAGCGCATTATTGGATCTAGATGGTGGAGCCTCTCCTCCTCTTTAGAAGGATGCGGAGGCGGGAAGAAGGTGGGCAAAGTGTTGGTCTGTCCTATGCGGAAAGAGGTAACCACTTTGGGAAGGAAAGAAGGCCT
Source organism: Lissotriton vulgaris (assembly GCF_964263255.1). Lineage (NCBI taxonomy): Eukaryota > Metazoa > Chordata > Amphibia > Caudata > Salamandridae > Lissotriton > Lissotriton vulgaris. The sequence goes on along the minus strand of NC_141694.1, from coordinate 656,863,562 downwards.
AGTGCGAAGGCAACCTTGTCCGGATTAACAGCCAGGAAAGGAGGTTTGTAAGAAAGAACCTGAAGCTCACTCACCCTGCGGGCAGAGGTGATGGCAACTAAAAAGGCAGTTTTTAGTGTCAAAAGTCTGAAAGAACAGTTATGTAGCTGCTCCAAAGGAGCGCACATGAGGTAGGTTCGAACCAGGTTCAATTCTCACTGGGCATTACAAAAGGGATAGGAGGAATCAAGTGAGTAATGCCCTTAAGGAAACGATTTACATTAGGGGACTTGAAAAGAGGAGGTTGATCTGGAAGGCGAGAAAAAGGCTGAAACATAGCCCTTGAGAGTGCCCAGAGCAGAGCCCTGCTGGTCCAAGGAAAGAATGAAGAGGAGAACCTCTGAAAGAGGGGCCGAAAGGAAATCCACAGCCTTTGCTGCACACCATGTCACAAATTTGTTCCATCTACAGGCATATACTGTTTTGGTGAAGGGATGCCTGGCTGCCAAGATAACGTTACAGACTTTGTGAGGAAGGTCGAAAACTATCAACTGTTGCCGCTCAATCTCCACGCAAGTAGATGGAGGGTGGACAGGTTCGGGTGGAGGACCGTCCACTGCTGCGGCGACAGGAGATCCTCCCGAACGGGCAGTCTGATAGAAGGATCAATGGCCGTGTACAAGAGCTTGGGATACCAAATTCTGCATGCCCAGTCTGGAGCCACATGAATGACTTGGGCCCGGTTGCCCTTGATCTTCTTCAGAGCTCTGGGCAGAAGTGGTATAGGCGGAAAGGCATATAGAAGATAACTCCACTCGCGACGAAAAGTGTTGCCTAGGGAATGCCGCCTTCGAAATTCCAACGCTCATAACTGCTGACATTGCACATTCTCTTCAGTGGCAAAGAGATCTAACAAAGGCTCTCCCCACTGCTGAAAGAGTCCTTGCACCACCTCCGAGTAAAGAAGCCATTCAGGATCCGTCATGCACCGGCGGCCGAGTTGGTCTGCCCTGGCGTTCAGAGAACCTGGAAGGTGTTGAACCACTAGGGACATGCCCTGATGTTCCAGCCACTTCCAGAGAGGAAGTACCTCCTGACATAGGGTCCACGACCTTACCCTGTTTGTTGCAGTACCACATGGCGGTGGTGTTGTCCGTGAACACCTGCACTACTCTTCCTTTGACAGAAAGAAGGAATGCATTCAGTGCAAGACGAAACGCCTAGAGCTCCAGAAGGCTGATGTGGAGTCCGGACTTTGCCCGAGACCAGAGGCCTCTGATCTCCGCCTCTCCCATATGACCACCCCACCCCAGAAGTGATGCATCTGTCACCAGTGAGAACTCTGGTTGGGGAAGGGAGAGGGACTTGCCATTGACCAAATCCTGGTTTGTCAGCCACCACTGCAACTGGTGTGCAGAGCCCTCAGAGATCTGGAAGCAGTCGGAAAGATTCCCCTGATGCTGTGCCCACTGGAACTACAGGTCCCAATGCAGAGCCTGCATATGCCACCTGGCATAGTCCACCAGCAGGATGCAGGAGGCCATGAGTCCCAGTAGCCGCAGGGTCATTCTGACCAAAACCTGGGATAGAGGCCGAAAGATCAGAATCATAGCTTGAATATCCCGGACTCGCTGCTCGGGCGGAAAAGCTCGAAACTGCGCTGTGTACTGAACCGCTCCGAAGAAAAGGAGCTTCTGGGAGGGAATCAGGTGTGACTTCGGCATGTTGCTGGTGAACCCCAGCGAATGCAGGATGTCGACTGTGGTCTGGAGGTGGGAGACAACAGCCTGGAGCGAGCCTGTCTTCAATAGCCAGTAGTGGAGATAGGGGAAGATTGGAACCCCTGATCTGCACAGATGGGCTGCGACCACCGCCATCACTTTTGTGAACACCCCAGGGGTGCTGGTAAGGCCAAAGGGGAGCACGGTAAACTGAAAGTGCTCGTTGCCTACCAAGAACTGTAGATAAAGCCTATGGGCTGGCAGGACGGGGATGTGAAAATATGCGTCCCGCAAGTCCAGCGCTACCATCCAGTCTCCAAGGTCGAGGCCAGACAGGACCTGAGCCAATGTCAACATTTTGAACTTCTCCTTCCGGAGGAAGTGGTTGACGTTCCTGAGATCCAAGATAGGATGCAGGCCCTTGTCATTCGTGGGCACCAGAAAGTAGTGGGAATAACAGGCCCAACCGACTTCTTGGGCAGGAACTCGCTCAATGGCTCCCTTGGCCAAGAGAGCCATAACTTCCTGGTGGAGAAGGGCCAAGTGATCTGCGGACATGTGATGGAACTGAGGTGGCATAGATGGAGGGGTAGTCTTGAAGTCGAGGGAGTTGCCCCTTCGGACTATCTGCAAAACCCACCTGTCCGATGTGATATTAAGCCAGTGGGGGAGGTGATGGCGAATACTGCCACCCAGTGGCGAATGGTGGCCCTGAATGATCGGACTAGGAGGGCTTGGAGAATGCTGCAGAGGGGGGCAGTGGTGGACTGACCCACCAGCTTGCCCACAGACCCACAATGTTGGGTCCCTGGCCATGCAGAGGCTGGACAGCTTGCGCAAGCCTGTGGCTTTGGGTAGAAAGTGGCAGGGTACCCCTTCCGTAGCCACGAAAGGGGTGAAAAGCAGACTTTGCAGGGCGAGAGGTAGAAGCGAGACTCGAGGACCTGGCCGTAGCCCTGGAGTCCTTAAAGCGCTCGAGCACATTGTCGGCTTTGTCACCGAACAAGCGACGACCATCAAAGGGCATGTCCAAAAGCGTAGCTTGGACATCACCTGAAAAGCCAGTGGGCCTCAGCCAGGCGTAGCGTCTCAGGGCTACTGACGTTGAAATCGTCTTGCCCAGCGAGTCAGTGGTGTCCAGTCCATATCGTACGGTGAAGTTCGCTGCGTCTCTCCCTTCGGAAACTGCACGGGAGAGCACGGCTTGGGCCTCCTCCGGGCACTGTGGCAGCACCTGCGCAACCCTGTCCCACACCGAATGGGAGTAACGGCCCAAGAGACATGCAGTGTTCATCGACCGCAGTCTTAAGTTGGAGGAAGATAACATTTTCTTCCCCAGATGGTCCAGCTTCTTGGAATCCCAATCAGGTGGAGCGGTAGTGAATGCGCCCTTGGAAGTCAAGGCTTGGACCACCAAGCTCTCAAGGGTAGGGTGTTGGGAGAGGAAAATGGGGTAGCCCGGAACCTGGCGGTGACGTCGGGCAATCATCCTATTCACAGGGACGCCTGTGTTGGGTTTTGGCCAAGTGCCCAAAAGGGTGTCCGCGAGGGCCTCATTGAACGGCAGCAGGGGCTCCGAAGAGGCCGCCGCCGGTTGAAGCACCTCGGTCACGAGGTTAGTCCTGACTGCACTGTAAGAAGCTCAAGGTTTAAGACCTCAGCTGCCCTACGCAATACCACTGCCTATGATGCACCCTCCTTCATAGCCACAGTAGGGGGAGATATCATGCCAGTCTGGTTATTCTATCTGGTCTGCCAAAGGGTCCACAGACCCTTGACAGTCCTCCTCACCCTCCTCTGGTAGCCACTCAGGGTGATAGGGAACACCAGGAGTGAACAGGGGTACAAAAGTACAGGTCGGTGTGGGAGGGGGAGGAGGTGTCGTCAATGGATTCAGCACTGCGGGAGGGGTCATAAGGTCGACCGGCACCGATCCAGATCCAGGCCTGGAACCCTGGGGGCCCTCAGCCGAGTCCGCAGGCGGGCTGGCAGAGTCAGGCTGCCCAAAGATGGAGTGGAGGGCTTCGTAAAAGCTACGAAGTTGGGTTGGGGTCGCTTTGGCTCCCGGAAAGGGAGGAAGGCTCGGAGCTGGCCCAACATGCTCTGCCGGCAGAGCCGTATGAATAGCTTTCGCGTCGGCCGACGGACGGGGAGAATGCGAAGAGCGACGGTGCTTCTTTGCCTTCTTTTTGTGCTTCGACTTACCCGAAGACGAAGACTTCGACAAAGAGTGGTGGTGATGGCTCTACGACCTCCCTCTCAAGCGGCACAGAGCAGATTACTGGGCCTTGAGAAGCTTTCGGGACCCTTCCGGCAAAGACTTCGGGTTCATGGCCCGGCAGTCGGAGCACTACTTCGGATCGTGGTCGCGCTCCAGACACCAAAGGCACACTAGGTGCGGGTCCGTAGCTGACATCCATTTGTGACAGGAGTCAGAAGCTTTGAAGCCGGTCCGAGGACGGGACATCCCTATGTGCACGAGGAGTCGGGCGACTTGAAAAGATGTTGCCAAAAGTTGAAAAAAGTGAGTCAAAAAGTGACTCAAGGCACCGCTCTCGCAGGGTCTGCGCAGAAAAAGAACGGACGTCAGCGCGCAGGGGCGGCAACTAAATAGATACTGCTACGTCATTCCGGTGATCACGACGCCAATGACGAACACGGAGTCGACCAACGCCACCTACCGACGTGCAGTGGTACTGCTGAAGAAAAATTCTCTGGATCCATTTGAACGCCTGGGGGTAATTCTAAGGTGAGGAATCCATAACTAATTGTCTCTTTCAGATTTTTTAATTAATCAAAGTGCTATTAACCACTTGCATGCGTCGAACGGCCCACGGCTGTCCGACGTCACAGTGGGCGTTTCCGGAGGACGGCCGGGGGCGGTCCGAACCCGGCCCACTCATTATTTCCCCAGCGGAATTTGCGCTGCGGTCAAGGGGTTAAAACGTCTGGTGCACAGAAGCACATCGGGATTTGTGCTCACTTTTGTATGCTCCTGGGGAACATCCTTATCACAGAAAGTGCAGCAGATGATTGTGTGCTCCCCTGTATTGTCACACTGGGTGCACAATGCGCGCTTTCGCAATTTGAAGGTGACATTGCCTATTTCCAAGGGGTTAAAGCCATTTCCAGTGTGCTTGCACTATATAACAGGCAGAGGCACGTAGAAAAAGCTGATTTCTGAAGGTGTATAACTGTGCTACACCTAGGAAGTGGTTGTGGTTTCCAAAGCTCCCCCTTTGGGCTGAGGCACTGACAGTCCCATAGATACCCAGGAAACCCAGAAAGGGAGAGCAATTACAGCCTCTCTCCAATGGCAGGCTTGGCCTGATTTCGGTAAAAGAAGTTACAGCAATTTGAACCGCCACTCTACCTTTACCTGGTGCTCTCTGTCCAGCACCACCATATGAGCTGAACAGGGGGCATTTTTATTTAATTGAACACATGGTCCTAGGTCTGCCACTGTGCACCTATGTGTACAACCAGTAATCAGACATCTGGTGCTTATGCATTAAAAAAAACTATTATGCCACCCACTCCCCCCCCAAAAAACTATGACATTTTTCCTTAATTAGTTGCAAAGTTATTTTTACAAGCCATTATATTGCCACAAAATTATATACATTATATGATACTATATAACTTTAATGCCCGAACATAGATAAGAAAGGTATGAGAAATATGAATAAAATGGTTCAGAAAGAAAGAGGGGCAGGTTCTTAGTTGCAAAAAACGCACTACCAATCAGTCATTCATTTCACACTCCTCTTATTTCACATTTCAATTTGAAGATAGAGAGGCATTTCCCATTTCAAACAATCATTTTAGGCCTGATTTAGACCTTTGCGGATTGGGTCCTGCAATCGCTTTTTAGGTGGTCTTCCTGTCCGCCAGCATGATGGTCCACCCCCCTAATTAGATGTTGGCAATTCCATATATGAAAGACAGCCACAGTCACACCGACTCCGTCAGGAATTCTCAACAGCGTCAACGGCTGACGGTGGGACTCCAGCCAAGATTCCCGGTGTCCAGATTACGCTGTGCCTTTCTGCAGTGGCAACTGTGGTGGGAATCCCTAATACTTCGAGGCGGCAGAATGGAAGAAAAAGAGGTGAAAACTCACCGTTTTTTGTGGTCCCACCACTGATTCGGTCTTGAACGCCATTGTCCAGGTCCATCCTGTGCTGCTGCTACGTGACCACAACACTCTGCCACCTTGTTGTTGTTGGTATTTGAGGCAGGCTTTTGTGGTGGGTGTGGGTGTACATTCAATGTTGTGTGTATGTTGTTGGTGTGCAATTCTACATGTAAAAAATGTACAGTACACATTACCTACATATTAACAGATTCACAATATATGTGTATAATAAGTCGTACTTACCTTCCTGCACGCTACCATGGCCCTACCTCGTCAGGACTCTGCCGCCAGGACTCCACTAGCACAACAGCAACATCTAAATCGCCTTGGTGCAATCCCGCCAGGAGGATGGCATTAGAATACTGTTAGCCAGCAGAGAAGACCTCAGCCATCTTCTGTCTCTAAAATCAACATTTAAATACGGTGGGTGGAGTTAGTCAACTCAACGGAGTACTTGGAGCCACTGCGGGGTGGCGATAATATCGCCAAGACCTAAATCAGGCCCTTAGTCTATTTTAACCAAGTGCTCAAACAAAAATGGCAATTATACAATCTAGAAATGTTCTCCTTTACCAAAATTGACACTATGCAGCAATAACAAGATCACCACAAGCTTTAAGTTCACAATTATTTCTTGCACTATCCAGTAATTGATCTATCTGGCGCTGGGCGCGCCTGGACCGCGCCCAGCGCCAGACCCCCTGGTCCTTGCAAAACCCACTCCTCCCGCATAACGTATGACGCCTCGACCCTCCTAGCCCTTAAGCCCGGACGCTCCCCACAATGCTATGAGGCTGCTCCAGGACGTACCCACGGTCCCTTCGCCTGCCACTCCTGCAAGTTCACCAGCATCAAGACCCACACCAAATCAACTAACCCCAACCACAGCTTCGACCCTAACCACCTGAAGTGCATCCTGCTGAACACCCGCTCGATCCACAGACACGCCACTGAACTATGGGACCTACTCGACACTGCTTTACTGGACGTCGCCTTCCTTACAGAAACCTGGATGAACGCATCAACACCCGACATCGCCATAGCCATCCCGGACACTTACAAAATCATCCGAAAAGACCGCACCAACCAAACAGGAGGAGGCATCGCCATCGTCCATAAGAACACCATCAGAATCACGACCAGCTTCGACGATAACCTTGCAACCGCCGAACACCTCCACTTCCAGATCCACACCGACCCCAGGACCACACTTAGAGGCACCCTCATCTACAGGCCACCAGGAACCCGTAAACAATTCAGCGAAGACATCACTGAGTTCATCAGCCCACACGCCCTCGCCTCCGAGAACTACATTCTACTGGGAGACCTCAACTTCCACCTGGAAAAGAAAAACGACAGCAACACCACCACCCTTCTGGACAACCTGGCCAATCTCGGACTCAAACAACTTGTTGACACCCCCACCCATATAGCCGGACATACGCTCAACCCAATCTTCACCTCCAGCAAACACATCTCCTTCGATCACACCACAGCTCTCCATTGGACGGACCATAGTTGTGTTCACTTCAGCTACAAAACTACCTCGACCCACAACCCCCCACAACCTCTTCCTCAAAGAAACTGGAACAAAATCACCACCGACCAACTCCTCACATGGCTCAACCAAAACCCACCCGCCCTCTCATCAGACCCAAACCAAGCTGCGACCAACCTCAAACAATGGATCACTCACAGCGTTGAAGAATTAGCACCCTTGAAAAACCACCAAACCAAACAGGGTAGCAAAAAGGCCCCCTGGTTCAACGACGACCTTAGGAAATCCAAGAAACTATGCCGTACTCTCGAGAAAACATGGAGAAAAAACCCAACCACTGACAACCTGACCACCTTCAAGACAGCCTCCCGTAAACACCACCAATTGATCCGATCCACCAAGAAATCAGCTTTCAAGGATCGACTCGACAACAACGCCCACAACAGCAAGGAACTATTCAACATCGTCAAAGAATTCACCAACCCCACTGCAGCCTCAAACGACATTACTCCCTCCCAAGACCTCTGCGATTCGCTATCCTCCTTCTTCTACAACAAAATTGCTGACATACATAACAGCTTTGAGAACATCTCCAAAGAACAGTCCTCTCCACCCACCTCCGAACCCAAACCGCCCTCTAACAACCTCAACGCCTGGAACCCAATCAACACTGAAGACACCATCCGCCTAATGAACTCCATCCATTCTGGCTCGCCAACCGACCCCTGTCCCAACCACATCTTCAACAAAGCAGACTCCATCATCGCACCCCATCTCCGTGATGTCATCAACTGCTCCTTCAACTCCGCTACCTTCCCAGAAAGCTGGAAACACGCCAAACTCAGCGCCCTTCTGAAGAAACCCACAGCAGACCCCTCCGAACTTAAGAACTACCGCCCCATATCCCTCCTCCCATTCCCTGCCAAAGTCATTGAGAAGGCCGTCAATAGCCAGCTCGCCGCCTTCCTTGAATCCAACAACTCCCTTGACTCTTCACAGTCCGGCTTTCGAGCCAAACACAGCACCGAAACCGCCCTCATTGCAGCGACAGACGACATCCGAACACTACTGGACAACGGAGAAACAGTGGCCCTCATCCTACTCGACCTCTCCGCCGCCTTCGACACAGTCTGTCACAGCACCCTCATACAACGCCTCAGCAACATAGGCATACAAGGAAAAGCCTTGGACTGGATCATATCATTCCTCGCCGGGAGAACCCAGAGAGTCCGACTTCCCCCTTTCAAATCAGAGGCCACCGAAGTCATCTGCGGAGTACCACAAGGATCATCACTCAGCCCCACCCTCTTCAACGTTTACATGAGTCCACTCGCATCCATCGCGCGTCAACACAACCTTAACATCATCTCCTACGCTGACGACGGCCAGCTGATCCTTTCCCTCACCAAAGACCCTAACACCGCCAAAACTAATCTTCACGAAGGCATGAAAGAAGTAGCCGAATGGATGAAAAACAGCCGCCTAAAACTTAACTCAGACAAAACGGAGGTCCTCATCCTAGGATCATCCCCCTCTACCTGGGACGACTCATGGTGGCCATCGGCTCTGGGCACAGCACCCATACCCACAGATCACGCACGTAACCTTGGCTTCATCCTAGACTCCTCACTCTCGATGACCAGACAAGTCAACGCCGTCTCATCCTCCTGCTTCAACATACTTCGTATGCTCAAAAAATCTTCCGTTGGATCCCCTCCGAGACAAGAAAGACTGTCACCCATGCACTAGTCACTAGCCGACTGGACTATGGAAACACCCTCTACGCCAGAATCACAGCCAAACTACAGAAAAAAGTACAACGCATCCAAAACGCATCAGCGAGACTCATTTTAGACATCCCTCGCCAAGATCACATTACCGGTCACCTGAAAGACCTCCACTGGCTTCCCGTCAACAAGAGAATAACGTTCCGTCTCCTCACCCACGCACACAAGGCCCTCTACAAACTAGGACCCGAATGCCTTAACACTCGACTGTCCTTCTACACACACACCCGCCAACTAAGATCCTCCAATCAAGCCCTCGCCGCAGTTCCGCGCATCCAAAGATCCACCATGGGAGGAAGATCCTTCTCCTACTTGGCGGCCAAGACCTGGAACTCACTCCCCACTCACCTCCGCCTTACACAGAACCACATCTCATTCAGAAAGGAACTTAAAACCTGGCTATTCGATAAATAATTGAACCCCCTCCCCAAGCGCCTTGAGACCCTCTGGGTGAGTAGTGCGCTATATAAATTCCTGAACTTGAACTTGAACTTGAACTTGAAGAATGAAGACCTCATAAAGAAAATAAATATTTTACACATCAGGTACATCTATCATCTTTGCAATCTTTTCCAACTACATTCTCAAGAATCAGTATAAATGAACTGTGACTTTTCTGATTAGGACACTGGACAGTTGAGATTTCCAAAGAAGACAAGGGAATGATCCCTTCCCAACAATGGTTGGTATACACCTTCTGCTTCAACATTACATTGTTTTTCTATCTGTTCCTCCCTTTTTAAATTTAGAACACTTTACACCCAGTGGGTGGAATTTACCAACAGCTTTATAGGCATTCTGCCTTCGGCTATACTCGTTGTTTAAGGCCTGACTTGATCTCTTCCTGCTTCTGTACCCCATTGCATTTCAATATTTATGTATTTGACTGCACACATTTTCATATTATAAATGGGTGCTGCATTTACTACTGATTGTGTAGTGTACTTCCTATTTTCCCAATAGGCTCTGCGCATTGGAATAACATAAACAGCAGTGTAGACGTAGGACTGAGGTCATCTAGGTCTCTACTGACTATGTTAAACTTAATTTAGGTTTGCGCCAGCTAGCTCAGAGGTCACTGGAAACTTCCTTGAATGAATAGGGAGGGATGAACTTCCCTGGCTCAGACAAGATGGGATTCAGTTTCCGACAACCGCATAAACATGACAACTTTGCTCCCTCAGAATAAGAGTGTATCTCTAGAGTCGTGTGAAAACAATAGGCAGCTATTTCACTCAGTCAACCGTGCATACTTAGTTTCACCAGAATGCAGAGAAATATAGAGACGGGCGTTTTCAATAAAAGGTGTTATTTATTGAGCAGTCTTCTTCCTCATGCAAGAGAAATGAATTGCCACAATTGCAATACTTGAAGTAAAGTAAAGTGCGTACAGTAAAAGTAGTATTAGGAAATAATACTGTAAAAGCATTGATATGGGGTCTTAGCCATATGATACTTTAAAATGGATAAAATATATACATACACAAGTACATTGACTAACGTACTCAGCTGGTGCTTCTAACTAAGCCTACCCCGGTGTACCTGACCTGAGCCTAATACATGGGAAGGGATGAGTAAGTAGCAGTTTAAGTTAAGTTGGTTAAGATAGTTTTGCCAAGAATCTGCATCAAGAATTCTCTTAAGGGTTTAGTCAGCTCCGTACCTTGGTAATAGAATGTGGGAGGTCTGGTATCTCTTTCCTCAGGACTCGATCTCCCAGCCACCAGCAAGAGAAGGCTGGAAACACCTGAGCTGGATTTTCTCGGCTGGAGAAAAAGACAGCGTCTCTCTCAGTGCGTCAAACGGGAGGGGCGGCTTCTCTGGGCTCTTGCATCAGCTGGGCTCTTGGGCAAGTAGATGGCCGCTCTGCTCCAAACCACTGTGTGTTTGCTTAAGGCAACTGTTGGTATTTTATAACTGGAAGGTGCCAGGTTTGACGTAAGGTTGGACATAAGACGTCACTAAGAACTAACAGTTCTTTCTGGACTTCAGGAGTTCTTGTTCAAATCAAAACAAAAGCAGGGGGGATTTTCCCGGGCTGCTGGAGGCTTGGTTTGTTTAAAGAACGAGTTGTGCTTTCTAGGAGTCTATGGGAGTAGCCGTGCTGTGCTTTGGACTGCATGGGCTATTACTGAATATGGATCTGACTCTTATGCCTTTATCAGGATATTATTGATTATAACCTCACAAGGGCATAAATCGGGAATATTGAATTAGGGTCCTAGATATAAACACGACACCCACTCCATCATTACTAAAAAACTAAGCAATAGTAAACATTCAACGATGCATGTGTGTTTTCCGACCCACCCCAAAATACATATTTTGCATTTGAAATGGTATAAGGTAAATACACGAAAATTAGTGTTGGTACTGTACGCTTTTCAAGCAGTGTCATCATTCAGATAAATGTATATATATCAGCTGAATGAATTGCAAAAATTGCACATGAAATGGCTCTGAATACAGAAAAGAAGGTTGAGACCATTCCATCACATATTTATACTAATTGCAGTATATGTGCTAGAGGCTGAGGTAAAATATTGTCTCTAGTATCCTAAAATAGAAGCTCTGTTCTCTAAGAATAGTTCTACTTTAAGCAGAGTACCATGTGCCCAAAAAAGTAAATATTTTGGAAACTGAACAAAAATAATTTTGCTTTCAGGGGAAAAAATAGTTCCAAATATTTTCTGTAGTTTTGTTTTTCAAAACTGAAGGCCGAATTCAGAGTTCAGGGAACGCTGTGTGCTCATTGTTTTTTAAGAGTTATTCTCGTTGACTGGAGAGAACATTATTTCAGACAGACCCGCAAAAAATTGGTCTACAACGTCAGGTGAAAGTTCGACCAAGTTCGAAAATGCTGCAACTGTGCAGTTTTCTGCGTGATTGCTATCATCGATGGTTGGATCAGCAATGCTCACAGAAGGCTGTACCTGTTTGGTGCTGCTTTCCTCTCGTACCTCACCGCCACCTAATCGTAGTGGTGTAGTCTCAACAAATGCCGTCATCAGAATCGGTAGCCGCTGGGGACAACACGATGCATGAGTCGTTGTAGGACCTAGCAAAGTATCGATATCCATTGGTACTGCTGATTGTAGTGTAAGACAGATGTCCAACACGCATTCTTCTCCGCATAGCAGACATCGAAGCACAGGTATGATGCAATCTTGCCAGATCGGTCTGAATGAAAGAAACCAGGTTGTACCAATCCGAGGACCTTAGTGATACGGTCTCGGTATCGTATTGCTAGAATCGTTTCTTCCATCGTTGCTAGAGTCTTGTCTGTGGATCGGCTTGCCATATCGGTGCAGAAGGAGCAAAAATAAAATTCCTGCCACGAGTCCCAAGATTAAAGGTAGGCCGCCAAAAACAGAATGGACAAAATTCGGGAAGATGCCCAGGACTGTTTCAAAGGGTACTAACAGTTCCGAAAAAATTGTCTTAAATACATGTGCGATGCCACTGGTATTAGACATTTTTAAGGTTTGGCTTAATATTTCTACGAAATGCACGGGGCAATTTGTCGATAAAAGGGAATGTACCTCTGATGATGTCCTTGCCACTTGCAGATCATACATTTCTTTTGATGACGTTAAAGGCACAGTTGTCTGTAAAAGAATAGACTTAATTCGGCTTAAAGTATCAATTCGAATAGAAGAGATATTCAACCGAGGCCATAACGCAGCCCCCATATCTGGATTGCTGTGAGGATACAATACTTGCATACAGCAAACTGCCCTGGAAGTTACAGTTGTCAGATAGGCTTTTCCTGGCAGCATGCTACAACAGCTGTGGTCACTTATTAAAACGTAACTGCCGTTAGAAAGTGGTCTAAAAAATGGCTCTATCCGTTTTGCAGGCGTGCCATGCAGGTGACATGAAAGGTTATTTGAAGACCCTTCGCAGGCTCTATGCAAATTAATACCTTGACACAGAAGTGTACCGCTTAGTGATTTTTTACAATTTTTACCACTAAGAAATACCTCCTTGTTTCCTTCACTATAACATCTGTGTGTATAAGGTAAATCCCAGGTTGATTTGATGTATTCTTTACCCAACCTTTCATACTGGCCTGCAGGTATATACTCTTGTCAGTATTTAAACTGGAAAGTTGTTATCAGAATTGTAATTGTTCCGTGTATTATCCATTCAATGACAGGTCTCTCTGACATTGTCAATGGCAATCTCTCGAGTTTTTCAATGCTCAGAATCGTATTATCTGCTCCTTTTTCTGCCAAACTGATTTGTTTATCAGTAAGGTTAAAGATACCGAATAATGACGTTGTGTTGATTAAACGCCATGGAACGAAGCCTGAACGCAGATTTTGCAACGTCCAACCAAGCTGTACAATAGAACGTAATTGGGACTGACCATGTTGTAACATTAATAAGTCCTGCTCTATTATATCAAAAGCAGATGATACAATGCTGTCCAGTGAATATATTCTGGAGGACAGAGTCGTTAACCCATTGTCCACAACAGAAAGTGATTTTTCCAAATGTATACGATCAATTTCTCGTATTTTTTCTGCTGTTTCAATTTGCATTACTTTCCATGCTTCGTTGTACGCAGCGTATATACCGGCCGCTATGAAACGTTTTTGATGCTGTTTGCGTGGTCCCATTATGAAATCACGCAAGTCAGCACCGTCTTTAAGTAAAGTCAAGTGTTGCTTAATTTCAGCCAGTGTGGATTTCTCTAGCCACTCAAGGCAAAGTTTCCCTACACTGTATGTTGTAACTATCCCTGGATGTTGTCTCTGGGAGTATCTAGGGTCTGGTCTGGTCATTTTGAACCCCTGTGTTTTGTTCAGGAATCTATCTTGACAGTCATTTGTGTCTGTTGGCCAGATCAACCACTTTTTCCAATCAGGATGTGTTCTGTTTTGGTGTAAAATATGGGATACGTCTATCTCCACATCTGTAGAGCTGTCACTATCTGTTATGGGTTTCGGAATAGACGGTGTATTTAAGTCTTTTATCTTAGCTAGGCCAAGACAAGTAGTTTGTTGAATTTGTTCTGGGATCATGCAGGCCCTAAATAATGCTTCTAGGTCTTGTACTTGCCAATCTTTGGAACCCCAGATCGTTTTTGTTTCAATGGTGTTTTTCCAAATTTTGAAACCAAATGTAGACATTTTGTCATAAAATGTTTCAGAATAAATCAGTTTAGTATTTGTCAACATTGTTTTCATTCCTGTTCTACTTAACATTTTAAAATAAAACGTTTCTGGATCACTGTTATTAAACCCTGAGAAGCACTGGAATTTCTCATAAAATGTTTTCGAACTGCCTTTTGGTGGAGTTGGACAGTGTTCCCACTGGTTATGAGGTAAAACATTTCTAGGCTGAGGAGATTTAAAAAAAAAAAAAGAATTCAACCGGGCCAAAAATGTCATAATCAGTTCTGTCCCATGCTACCCCACCGGGTATTGGATTGGCTGAGATGTTTACTGATGTCAGTTCACTTTTCTCGATGTGGGAGGATGTGTGAGGCTTTAGGACCAAGTTGATGTTCTGACTTGCTGTGTCCATTGTACTATATTTTCCATCAATGAATTTTCCCAAACATAGAACCATGATGAGCCAAAGCAGGAGAGTAAGTACACCTAACACAATCCAAAATTCAATCCATGGTGAAATCAGATATGTTTCTTTTAGTTGATGAGAAAGTTCAATTACTTTGTCTTTGAAAGTTTTTGTTGGAGGCTCTTCTTCATGCTCGCTTGGATCTTCAGAGAAGTCGTCGAAATTGATGAAGTAGCCAGATGCAGTTCTGTCAATTGTTGGAATTTTTTCCGGATTTTCATTTGATTTTGCATTTTTCTTTGTCTCATTAGCATAGTCAGGGGCTACATCATTGTAAACTGGTGTTTCTTGACGAACTGTTGCAATTTGGGTTTCAAGAGGCACTAGTTCCATGGCATTATTGCATAGTCCTTTGTTACTCACTGCAGTTTTATCAAATGTGATTAGTCTCTCAGTATGAGCCTCTTGGATTGTAGCAAATTTCGGTATTGTGCTATTTCTTGGGAGTCCACTTGGCCTACTACTTATTATTGGCCACATGATTATGGTTTTACCAGGTCGATAGATACAACTCTGTTCGCCTTTTTACCAGCAAGGGGCGGTAGTACAACTGATCTTGTTCCGTTGATAGCTAAGACAGGTACTGCTTTTCTGTAAGAAGGCCCAAATTCCTTCTTTACCGCAATCTTTTCTCTGACAAGACCCCAATCTTTGGAATCCAGACAGGTCTTGATGGGACAGGTGGTTTTTCTTCAGTGGTTGTCGGCTGTTGTTTCAACTTTATGTTACTCAGGTTTTTTCTTGTTTCATTTAAATCCTGTAAAACAGCCAAACGATCTTTGATATCAAAGGATTTTTCTTCTACCACTGAAGTATGACTATCAAGATCCTGAAGGAGCATTCTAGTTCCGAACAATAGTTCGTATGGAGTGAGACCTTTTAGAGAATTTCTTGGCAGATTATTGAGACTACGTTGGACACTTCTTAAATGTTTGACCCACCCATCACCCGAACCTAATACCCTCGCTGTTATAGATTGCTTTATGTCCCGGTTTTTACTTTCCACAACCGCATTTCTCTCAGGATGGAAGGGAGAAGAGTACCGCAATGCGATGCCCATGCTGTTCATGGCCTCTTTGTAAGCTCGAGAGCTAAACGCAGGACCCTGATCAGAATGTAGCATGCCAAATGCGTATTTGCCGATAAAGACTCGCAAATCTTTTATAACAGTTCTGGCGTCAGCCGAGTGCTGGGGCCACATCTTTAAGTGTTTTAAGTATTTTATTAATTATGGGACGCATTTCTCTGACTGGATTTCTGCGCTATAGATAGCCTCATGCAATCTAATAGTGGTATCTGGGCTACAGGCTGGTCCGGTTCACAACTGCGATCTCTGTTGCAGTCCTTACAATTTTTTGCAAAATAGTAGATATCTACGCTGATTCCTGGCCACCAGTACTCTGATTGCAGTTCCATCAGAGATTTCAGGATCTCTTGGTGCCTCAGACCCAACCCCATATGAGCTTCTTGTAGTAAGAAGATTCTCTGCTTCGTGTTTGGAATGACTCTATCCCCCACTCCAGGGATTCGAGCAAATGGAACGGAGTTTGCATCAATTATGTATGTATTACTGAGTGGATAGTTGAGAGGTAATGCTGCATAATCGCCTTTTAATGAGGCTTTTACTGCCAACATGGTTTCTCCATCTATTTGTTTTTCTGGACGCTTTTCCGTGGCTACGGAAGCCGGTTGTACCGCTTCCGCTGTGGCTATGTAAACCAATGAATTCCCTGCAACGTGAACGCCATCACGTCGATGACTAAGTGCGTGTATCACGTGAGTCTTTCGTAGTTCTTTCTTTAAAAGAACTACATGTTCCCAAAGCGTTTTATGCTTTATTGTGGCACCTGTGTCATCTTTGTAACCGTTTTTGATCCATGTGTGCATGTCACTGTTGTATGATTTGACGCAGAAATACGAATCACACACTATTAGTGTGGGGAATTCGCGATCGGCATTTTCGAGCGTCATCTTTAAAGTTCTTATTTCAGCTCGCTGAGCTGAACATTTCCTGAGTGATTCAGTTTTGGTAATCATTGGTTTGAATTTACCAAAGCGCCAGCGACCTTTAACAATCGCGCACGCTGCATCGTAGGATTTCTTCTCTACATCGTAGTGTTGTGCGAATCTGTCCATATAGATTACGCAGGTGTATTGTTCTAGAGGCACAATTTCAGCTGGCAGAGGATATTCTCGTTCATATACTAGATCATCTAGTTTTTTCAGTTTTGGGTCAAAATATTATTTCACATCTTCTGTAGCAAAGGAATTTTCCCATTCTATCCATTTTGGATCTAAGACCACGTTAACCAGATTACGTGGACTTGTTAACGCCTCAAGGGCTGGTTCTGATCAGAAAACAGCTATTCTTCTGCCTTTGGCTAGGGCTCTTTCTTTTGCTACAGCAGTTTGAACAGCAGTCAGAATTTTTTCTGTAGAGCTGAGTTTTCATTTCAGCTTGACTGTACAAATGTGATTTGTAAGCTATAGGTACCGTTTCTCCCTCATTAGAGGTCAGGTATGAGAATCCGTATCTTCCTGGGATGACTCGGATTACAAGATTGCGTATGTTTTCGCAAGTTTGTAATTTTGTTTTAGCTAACATGTCTGTTTGCAATGATCTCAAAATCTCTGTGTGTTTCTGAGTCCAATTGATTTGTATAAAATCTGGTCTTATTAATTCATAGAGAGGTTTAACCCTCTCTGCATAATTTAGAATGTATGTTCTTCCGAAATTCAGGAAACCTAGTATTGATTGTAAATTCTTCAGCGTTTTTGGTGCTTGGAGTACAGCATATTTCTCTAAGAAATTGTCTGCCAGGCTTTTGCCTTCACTTGATAATTCATATCCTAAAAATAGGACAGTTAAATGGGGAATTCGTGACTTTTTAAAGTTGAATTTGTAACCCTCTGACGCTAACCCAAGTATTATGGTGTTCACCCTTTTTAAGTGAGTCTCCAGGTCATCATCTGTGAGATAGATGCCATCGACATATGATAATGCTTCATCATCATATATTTGTAGTAACTCTGTTACCCTCGCTGAGAATAATCCTGGGCTATTCTTAAATCCCTGTGGGAGTCGGCAAAATTGTTTTTGCGATCCAATTATTGAGAAAGCGGTCAAATACCTGCTTTCAGGTGCAATGTTTTGACAAAAGAATCCATTAGAGATGTCTAATGTCATTTTATATTTTTTGCGCACAATGTTATTCATTAGTGCTGCACTATGTGAGTTTTGTACTGCACATGTTTTACAACAGGAGTTAAGGTGTCTGTAGTTCAAAACTAGACAATATAAATTGCCTGGTTTGGAGACAGGAAACTAAGGATTGTTCATTTGAGAGGTGCATGTTTCGATCACCCCTTGATATTCAAGTTGATCTAAGATCTCCCTGACTTGCTTTTTAGCTTCTTGTTTAACTGGGTACTGCCTTTGTGCAGTGGCAGATTTTTTAACTGGATTTTGTGGTGAGGAGAATCCTCATCCCATCCTACATGATTTTTATATAAGGCAGGAGCTTGAGCCACTGCCCATTTTCTTGCCAATGTGTATTTTTTATGAATCGGGATATGATTCGAGAAGGCATGCATAATCATTTCTTCCCCAGGAGGGCACTCCCTGACAAACTCTGGTGACCAGTCTTTCTTAGCTAGCAGAATGTCATAGCCTTTAGAAAGTTTTTCCTAAAAGAGACCTTTTATTTTCCTATTTCATATAGTTTATGGGCACTAACTCGTGTGTCTGCAGTTTCCACCTGAATGTACTCATTCGTGTCCACTGTCTCCAGAAGATTCATCAGGATCTTGCGAGCTATGGTCACTTCTGCTGCGCTGTCTAGCATTGTCTGTGCCCACTCTCCGTTTTTCAGTTGTGTCCTCAGAATTCTCGGCATGTTTAATTTTAATACTTGCTACCTTCTTTCTGGGACATTGTAATTTTTTACTTTGATGAGCAGGTTCCTTGTCTTTGGACTGGACGTGCTCTTCTCTGTGTTCTGACAGTCCTCTTCTTTCCGATTTCTGTGAGGAAGATCAAGAAAGATTGAGTGAGAAGGATCGAGAGGGACGTGTATCAACATCTTGATATCTGTCTGGTTTTCTTATTTTATCCCTATCTCTAAGGTTGTATCTTTTTTCAGAGGGCTCCCTTTGGGGAGACTTGTCTTCTCGGCCTGGAGATCTCTCTCTACGCTGAGGAGACCTTCCTCTGGACTGGAAATGTTTTTCCCTGGGAGTGGATTGTCTATTACCATCCCAACTCTTTTTTTGAGTTTTTAAATTATTTTTAATAAATGTTTTTTCAGAATTTTCAGTTAGTTGGGGTTTTACCGGTTTCCCACCAAAACTATCTCTTCCTAGCTCTTCATAGGAATTTTCTAGGATTTTGGCGAGTTCAAATGGTTGGTCTGCTATATCTGTTTCATTCAATTTCTGGCGGATCGCCACAGATGCTGCTTCACCTTTTATGTTAGCTAATAATATTGCCTAGGCCTGCTTGAAGTCTTTCAGTAATTTCATACCCAGAGTTAAAGCAGGTTCTGGACCGTATTTATTTTGAATCTGTCTTAGTACATCTGGTATGACCGCCATAGATGGGACACCATGTGTTCTTGTGTAGATCGAAGCAAAGACGGTGCCCCAAGTGTCACAGTCCTCCACATGTGGTGCGATCCCCATTGTGAGACAGATAGTCAGAATTCTGTGTTTCTCAGTAGGAGTAGTATCTGGAAATACTGCCTCTATTTGAGTAATTTTTTGTGCTAACCAGAATGGAATTTGTTCCCGTTTTATGGGTACTTTACCAAGACATGATTTGTATGTTCTGTGGTGTGATTTTGTTTGTGTTCCCCTGGTGAGGGGTCAGCTGTGGAATATTAATTATCGGTTGGACTGTTGCAGTCCGCATGACATATTGGACCAATTGTCTATGTATTTTAATTAAGAGTTTTAGCTGAGCTAAAAGTTCAGGAATTGACATTTTATCAATGTCTGGATGTGGTGTATAGCTGGCTAGGACCGGCCACGTTGCTCGTGGTCTTCCTAGTGGACCGAGCCTGGTGATGTGATTATTATGTTTTAGGGCGCCATTAAACCAGAGCAGGTGCTCTTGGTAATTTAGTGGGATTTCGATCTCCTCGAAAGGAGTGTATTCTCCCGGAGGTTCCTCTATTTTGTAATAGTGGAAATTTTTTGTTATAGCGTGTGCTGCTGGAAAATTTATCCATGAATAGAATACCTCTGTCTGCCGATATTCATGTGCCCCCACCACAAATATGACTGTACCAGCTCTTGGTGTCAGTCCATTTTCTATAAGTTTAAGAGTTATAGTTCTTCTTATATTGACCGGAATGATTATAACACTCGGGTCATTTTCTTGGAGGGCTATGTCTTCCTCCAAGAGTCGAGCTGTTAAGGCTTCTCTTTCTCTCTCTTCGTCACTTTCTGCCATTTTACTGCCTGGAAGTTTTTTGTTGCAGATCGAGTTTCAAGGAAACAAAGATTAGGTGCACAATATTTTGGAACACTCTATCCTTCAACGTTGATCAAACCAAAAACTAATGCATAGGAATCTCTTCCTACTAAGTTCCGGCTGATATTAACCTTTCACCCACTCCAGACGTCTATTGGAGTTTTTACGGGAAAAGGGTTCTGTGTGAAAAAGCACAACTGAGTTACTCTAGTGTCTTGCGTTATATTATCGCCTCACCAAACATTGGGCGCCATGTAGTGTAGTTCCTATTTTCCCAATAGGCTCTGAGCATTGGAATAACATAAACAGCAGTGTAGACGTAGGACTGAGGTCATCTAGGTCTCTACTGACTATGTTAAACTTAAGTTAGGTTTGCGCCAGCTAGTTCAGAGGTCACTGGAAACTTCCTTGAATGAATAGGGAGGGATGAACTTCCCTGGCTCAGACAAGAAGGGATTCAGTTTCCGACAACTGCATAAACATGACAACTTTGCTCCCTCAGAATAAGAGTGTATCTCTAGAGTCGTGTGAAAACAATAGGCAGCTATTTCACTCAGTCAGCAGTGCATACTTAGTTTCACCAGAATGCAGAGAAATAGAGACACGGGCGTTTTCAATAAAAGGTGTTATTTATTGAGCAGTCTTCTTCCTCATGCAAGAGAAATGAATTGCCACAATTGCAATACTTGAAGTAAAGTAAAGTGCGTACAGTAAAAGTAGTATTAGGGAATAATACTGTAAAAGCATTGATATGGTTTCTTAGCCATATGATACTTTAAAATGGATAAAATATATACATACACAAGTACATTGACTAACGTACTCAACTGGTGCTTCTAACTAAGCTACCTGACCTAAGCCTAATACATGGGAAGGGATGAGTAAGTAGCAGTTTAAGTTAAGTTGGTTAAGATCGTTTTGCCAAGAATCTGCATCAAGAATTCTCTTAAGGGTTTAGTCAGCTCCGTACCTTGGTAATAGAATGTGGAAGGTCTGATATCTCTTTCCTCAGGACTCGATCTCCCAGCCACCCGCAACAGTAGGCTGGAAACACCAGAGCTGGATTTTCTCGGCTGGAGAAAAAGACTGCGTCTCTCTCAGTGCGTCAAACGGGAGGGTCGGCTTCCGTGGGCTCTTGCATCAGCTGGGCTCTCGGGCAAGTAGATGGCCGCTCTGCTCCAAACCACCGTGTGTTTGCTTTAGGCAACTGTTGGTATTTTATACCTGGAAGGTGCCGGGTTTGACGTAAGGTTGGACATAAGACGTCACTAAGAACTAACAGTTCTTTCTGGACTTCAGGAGTTCTTGTTCAAAACAAAACAAAAATATTTACAACAAGGGGTGGTGAGGGACAGAGTCTCTGAATTAAACAGAATACTCTCACCCAGTCAAGAGATCAGGGCTAGATCCAACACCGTTTTTTAGCTCACTGCACCATCCCAGTTTCAGAACCTGGCTGTATGCAAATTAGTCTGTTCCTGTCCCAGTGCATGATGGGAACAGGACAAACCAAACTACAAAAGCCAATTCTTACACTGGGAAGGAAACAAGCTACCGGGGACCGGTTTCTGGCATTTTAGCCGTCTTCGGCCCGGCTTGCTTGAATCCTGATGGTGCAATGAGCAAGGGACTCACATCTGAGTATACCCTTCCACGCTTAGGGTGGACAAAAATATTTACAACAAGGGGTGGTGAGGGACAGAGTCTCTGAATTAAACAGAATACTCTCACCCAGTCAAGAGATCAGGGCTAGATCCAACACCGTTTTTTAGCTCACTGCACCATCCCAGTTTCAGAACCTGGCTGTATGCAAATTAGTCTGTTCCTGTCCCAGTGCATGATGGGAACAGGACAAACCAAACTACAAAAGCCAATTCTTACACTGGGAAGGAAACAAGCTACCGGGGACCGGTTTCTGGCATTTCAGCCGTCTTCGGCCCGGCTTGCTTGAATCCTGATGGTGCAATGAGCAAGGGACTCACATCTGAGTATACCCTTCCACGCTTAGGGTGGACAAAAATATTTACAACAAGGGGTGGTGAGGGACAGAGTCTCTGAATTAAACAGAATACTCTCACCCAGTCAAGAGATCAGGGCTAGATCCAACACCGTTTTTTAGCTCACTGCACCATCCCAGTTTCAGAACCTGGCTGTATGCAAATTAGTCTGTTCCTGTCCCAGTGCATGATGGGAACAGGACAAACCAAACTACAAAAGCCAATTCTTACACTGGGAAGGAAACAAGCTACCGGGGACCGGTTTCTGGCATTTCAGCCGTCTTCGGCCCGGCTTGCTTGAATCCTGATGGTGCAATGAGCAAGGGACTCACATCTGAGTATACCCTTCCACGCTTAGGGTGGACAAAAATATTTACAACAAGGGGTGGTGAGGGACAGAGTCTCTGAATTAAACAGAATACTCTCACCCAGTCAAGAGATCAGGGCTAGATCCAACACCGTTTTTTAGCTCACTGCACCATCCCAGTTTCAGAACCTGGCTGTATGCAAATTAGTCTGTTCCTGTCCCAGTGCATGATGGGAACAGGACAAACCAAACTACAAAAGCCAATTCTTACACTGGGAAGGAAACAAGCTACCGGGGACCGGTTTCTGGCATTTCAGCCGTCTTCGGCCCGGCTTGCTTGAATCCTGATGGTGCAATGAGCAAGGGACTCACATCTGAGTATACCCTTCCACGCTTAGGGTGGACAAAAATATTTACAACAAGGGGTGGTGAGGGACAGAGTCTCTGAATTAAACAGAATACTCTCATCCAGTCAAGAGATCAGGGCTAGATCCAACACCGTTTTTTAGCTCACTGCACCATCCCAGTTTCAGAACCTGGCTGTATGCAAATTAGTCTGTTCCTGTCCCAGTGCATGATGGGAACAGGACAAACCAAACTACAAAAGCCAATTCTTACACTGGGAAGGAAACAAGCTACCGGGGACCGGTTTCTGGCATTTCAGCCGTCTTCGGCCCGGCTTGCTTGAATCCTGATGGTGCAATGAGCAAGGGACTCACATCTGAGTATACCCTTCCACGCTTAGGGTGGACAAAAATATTTACAACAAGGGGTGGTGAGGGACAGAGTCTCTGAATTAAACAGAATACTCTCATCCAGTCAAGAGATCAGGGCTAGATCCAACACCGTTTTTTAGCTCACTGCACCATCCCAGTTTCAGAACCTGGCTGTATGCAAATTAGTCTGTTCCTGTCCCAGTGCATGATGGGAACAGGACAAACCAAACTACAAAAGCCAATTCTTACACTGGGAAGGAAACAAGCTACCGGGGACCGGTTTCTGGCATTTCAGCCGTCTTCGGCCCGGCTTGCTTGAATCCTGATGGTGCAATGAGCAAGGGACTCACATCTGAGTATACCCTTCCACGCTTAGGGTGGACAAAAATATTTACAACAAGGGGTGGTGAGGGACAGAGTCTCTGAATTAAACAGAATACTCTCACCCAGTCAAGAGATCAGGGCTAGATCCAACACCGTTTTTTAGCTCACTGCACCATCCCAGTTTCAGAACCTGGCTGTATGCAAATTAGTCTGTTCCTGTCCCAGTGCATGATGGGAACAGGACAAACCAAACTACAAAAGCCAATTCTTACACTGGGAAGGAAACAAGCTACCGGGGACCAGTTTCTGGCATTTCAGCCGTCTTCGGCCCGGCTTGCTTGAATCCTGATGGTGCAATGAGCAAGGGACTCACATCTGAGTATACCCTTCCACGCTTAGGGTGGACAAAAATTTTACTAAATCGTTTTTGGCCACTATAGGTGTGGCAGGGTATACTCAGACATGAGTCCCTTTCTCACTGCTCCATCAGGATTCAAGCAAGCCGGGCCGAAGAAGGCTGAAATGCCAGAAACCGGTCCCCGGTAGCTTGTCTCCTTTCTGGTGAAGAATTGGCTTGGTAGTTTAGTCTGCCCTGTTCCCATGATGCACTGGGCCAGGGACAGACTGATTTGCATATAGCCAGGTTCTGAGCTGGGATGGGGCAGTGAGATAAATAACGGTGATGGATCAAGCCCTGATCTTTGGACTGGGTAAGAGTGGTCTGTTTAACTCAGACACTCTGTTCATCACCACCCCCTTTACTAAATCGTTTTTGGCCACTATAGGTGTGGCAGGGTATACTCAGACATGAGTCCCTTTCTCACTGCTCCATCAGGATTCAAGCAAGCCGGGCCGAAGAAGGCTGAAATGCCAGAAACCGGTCCCCGGTAGCTTGTCTCCTTTCTGGTGAAGAATTGGCTTGGTAGTTTAGTCTGCCCTGTTCCCATGATGCACTGGGCCAGGGACAGACTGATTTGCATATAGCCAGGTTCTGAGCTGGGATGGGGCAGTGAGATAAATAACGGTGATGGATCAAGCCCTGATCTTTGGACTGGGTAAGAGTGGTCTGTTTAACTCAGACACTGTTCATCACCACCCCCTTTACTAAATCGTTTTTGGCCACTATAGGTGTGGCAGGGTATACTCCGACATGAGTCCCTTTCTCACTGCTCCATCAGGATTCAAGCAAGCCGGGCCGAAGAAGGCTGAAATGCCAGAAACCGGTCCCCGGTAGCTTGTCTCCTTTCTGGTGAAGAATTGGCTTGGTAGTTTAGTCTGCCCTGTTCCCATGATGCACTGGGCCAGGGACAGACTGATTTGCATATAGCCAGGTTCTGAGCTGGGATGGGGCAGTGAGATAAATAACGGTGATGGATCAAGCCCTGATCTTTGGACTGGGTAAGAGTGGTCTGTTTAACTCAGACACTCTGTTCATCACCACCCCCTTTACTAAATCGTTTTTGGCCACTATAGGTGTGGCAGGGTATACTCAGACATGAGTCCCTTTCTCACTGCTCCATCAGGATTCAAGCAAGCCGGGCCGAAGAAGGCTGAAATGCCAGAAACCGGTCCCCGGTAGCTTGTCTCCTTTCTGGTGAAGAATTGGCTTGGTAGTTTAGTCTGCCCTGTTCCCATGATGCACTGGGCCAGGGACAGACTGATTTGCATATAGCCAGGTTCTGAGCTGGGATGGGGCAGTGAGATAAATAACGGTGATGGATCAAGCCCTGATCTTTGGACTGGGTAAGAGTGGTCTGTTTAACTCAGACACTCTGTTCATCACCACCCCCTTTACTAAATCAAAACAAAACAAAAGCAGGGGGGATTTTCCCGGGCTGCTGGAGGCTTGGTTTGTTTAAAGGACGTGTTGTGCTTTCTAGGAGTCGATGGGAGTAGCCGTGCTGTGCTTTGGACTGCATGGGCTATTACTGAATATGGATCTGATTCTTATGCCTTTACCAGGATATTATTGATAATAACCTCACAAGGGCATACATCGGGAATATTGAATTAGGGTCCTAGATATAAACACGACATTTGCACATATACAAAACATAATATTTTCTTTAGAACAGGTTTATAGTGAATCAGTTATTCATATATAGGTATGAACATGATTTATATTGTGTACATTATTTAATGTGAAACAGAATTCATATGCTAATTCTTGCATTCATACACCATTCAACATATTGCATAGTCTTAAAAATAATCATAAAAGTGTATTTGAACCTGGTATAGACACATATTAGGGAGAAGGGCATCTTCAGATTCCTGGAAGCTGTGTGTGAACTGTGCTGAAAACATCCATAGAGAAGGCTACTTAGCTCCTCAGAGACAGGAGGTCCTCATCTGCTTGGGAACAAAATAACTGAGACAGAGAACAATTGTCTCCAAGTACAGAGGCTAATTGCACCAATTATCTTGTTCCACTAAAGTATGCAGGTCAGAGGCAAATTAAGAAACTCCGAAAGGTACGTTTGGTGATAAGAAAGTTTAGGTAGAGACTAGAAGGCAGCGGTTAGTTAGCAAGGACTGATTCAACCATTTGATGCAGTGTATTACTGAAATACCATCACAAAGTTGCAATTCTATTAAACATGTTTATTAATCCCTTCGCTGCGGCGGGAATTCCGCCGCAGCGCTAAGGGGGCGGGGGGGTCGAGCGGCGCTCGCATGCTCGTGACGGAGCCGCTCCGTCACGAGCCGCGGTTGAGCTGTGCTTGTGACGGAGCGGTTCCGTCACGAACGCGCCCGCTCAATGGAACGCTCAGCGCAGGCGCGAAATTCGCGCCGCGCAGGCACGCCGAGCGGGCCATGACGGAACCGCTCCGTCATGAGCACAGCTCAACCGAGGCTCATGACGTAGCGGCTCCGTCATGAGCATAGAACGGGTTAAATATTACTATTCACTTTCATTTCCACTGTTTATTTTCATAGTTACATTAATCCACATAATCGGACTAGATTAGGACAATATTCTTAGTAGAGCGGGTTCTTGTGTATTCAGCCATGATAACAAAGTTTCAGAAACTCACTAATACAATAAATAATTCTGTAAAGGGCACATGGCCTCGCTTCTTGTTTATATCATGAACCACAGACTTTCCTTGTGGTAAACAAAGGCGTTCCAGAAACCATGCTGGCTGGAGGGATCATGACATGAAACGCATTCTACATGTATTCTTCAGAGAAGCTACCGGTTTTGAATCAAAGATGAGGACTTTTATGGTATTTTCACACAAATGTTACTAGCTTATTCAGAGGATAATGGGCTCAAGGGTGCTAAGGGATCTTTGCAGCAACTATTGGATGAGATGTCAAGGTAGACCATCTGAGGTTGTTTATTTGCAAGAGATTGTACTCTTTATATTTTTGATTTAGCTTCTAAATGGGACTGAGTTATGGGCTCTCTGTCTCAGTGTAAGGAGAGGACATTGAGGACCACCCTCTCGATTTGTATGGGAGTACATTTTCTGGGAAAATAGTCTTAGTGTTGTGATTTGACACCAGGCAGTACACACATCATATATAGGTGTCTTACATAGATTCATTGTTTTAACCCCGACTCATAGCATCATCATGAGTGGTCCAAGAAGTCTGATGGGGCGTGATAGCAGGAGTTACCAGTCCCATCGGAATTACAAAAACCACAGTAATTCTCTAAATCTTGCATCTTTCACCCAGCGATATCTCCTTCTGAAAGGAGGTATAATCTCTGGGTGAAATAATGGGACAAAAAAGGAATAACAAGGCAGAATGAGGTATGGAATTATTGGCTCTGTAACTCTACGGAAGAAGGGGTGGAGTTACAGGGACAAACACTGGGACACTCATAATGAATGCAAAAAAGAACAATTGATGGACAGAATGCAGAACAATGTCATACATTCACCCCAGTACAGAGATCTGGGCCTTAATCCATCATATTTTTGCTCACCATGACATTCCGGTTGGGACCCAGCCATATGCAAATCAGTCTTGAACCTGCACCCAATGGGAACAGTCCAGCCCGAACTGCCAGGCCAGGTCCTCCCTGGACTGGAAACAAGCATCCTAGGACCGGTTTCGGGCGTTCAGTCCTCATCAGCCAGGTTAGCTTGACTCCAGCAGCATGGAGAGCACGGGACTCACGTCTGAGCATACCCGTCCCTCTCGGGGTGACAAATGCAAAAAGAACAATTGATGGACAGAATGCAGAACAATGTCATACATTCACCCCAGTACAGAGATCTGGGCCTCAATCCATCGTTTTTTGCTCACCATGCCATTCCAGTTTGGACCCAGCCATATGCAAATCAGTCTTGACCCTACGCCCAATGGGAACAGTCCAGCCCGAACTGCCAGGCCAGGTCCTCCCTGGACTAGAAACAAGCATCCTAGGACCGGCTTCGGGCTTTCAACTCTCATCAGCCAGGTTAGCTTGACTCCAGCGGCATGGAGAGCACGGGCCTCACGTCTGAGCATACCCGTCCCTCTTGGGGTGACAAATGCAAAAAGAACAATTGATGAACAGAATGCAGAGCAATGTCATACATTCACCCCAGTACAGAGATCTGGGCCTTAGTCCATCGTTTTTTTTGCTCACCATGCCATTCCAGTTTGGCCCCAGCCATATGCAAATCATTCTTGACCCTGCGCCCAGTGGGAACAGTCCAGCCCGAACTGCCAGGTCAGGTCCTCCCTAGACTGGAAACAAGCATCCTAGGACCAGTTTCGGGCTTTCAGCCCTCATCAGCCAGGTTAGCTTGACTCCAGCGGCATGGAGAGCATGGGACTCACGTCTGAGCATACCCGTCCTTGTCGGGGTGACAAATGCAAAAAGAACAATTGATGGACAGAATGCAGAACAATGTCATACATTCAGCCATTGGTGGGTGACCGGATGTCAAAACAATATGAAAAAATACAATAATTAAAAGGAAAGTCAAGAGGATTGTGGCAGTCTACTGACCTTCTAGTGAACTGCTCCCTTCACTTCGCAGCTCAACCTGGTAGCTGCTGCTGACCCTTTGTTCAGGAGTTTGAGGCCCTTCTCCACCAGCATCCTGCCTGCGCCTCATCCCTCGTGGTCTAGTGGTAGAGCGTCACTGCTCTGCTGCTTGACTGCCCTTCTGTCTCTCCTTTTCTGCTCTTTTAATTTATCTCCTCTTCTGCCTTTTTTATTTTTCTTTCCTTTTACTGTGTTTTCCGCCCCCTCCAATGACCCTTCCTGCTCTACGGGTTTCCCACAGCCCAGCTGTCCAGCCCCCTGCTGCACTAGTTAATGGCAGCCGCTGTGTGGCTGTGCCACTGGCGCGCCGAAGGATTGCTAAAGGCAAGCCAGTCTTCGACCGTCCGGACCGTGCCCAGTGCCAGGGACCCTGGTTCTCAGACCTTCCACCGCTATGACGCCAGCACCCTCTTCACCCTCAACTCAGGATGCCACATCGCCTACCATCTAGCATGCCAAAGGAGACCCAAGGATCCATCTCTTGCTGAAACGGCAACCAACACCTTCACCCAAGTCAACATGCCAGCTTCTCTCGCAATCCAGCTGTCCAAAAGCGCCAACCAGCTCAAATGTATCCTCCGCAACAGCGCGTTCCCTCCACAGAAATGCCACAGAAATATGGGCCCTCCTCAATGCCGCCTCTCCCGACATCACCATCTTCACGGAAACATGGACTAACCATGGTTCTGGACCAGACATGGCCAACGCCATTCCAGACAGCTACCAAATCACCTGCAAGGACTGTGCCGATCGACCAGGAGGAGGCATCGCCATCCTCCACAAGAGCACCCTTCGGCTGACCTCTTACTCGAATGACCCAACGACAACTATGGAACACATCCACTTCCAGACCAACCCCAACACCACCCTCCGCAGCAACGTCCACTGAGCATTTTTAGGTTTAACGTCAACCAGGACTTTTTGATTTTACCAAAACTATATAAATATTATACTCACTTACAGGGTATTTCAGCCAGCCCTCTTCCTTCATAGAACTGTTATTGTTTCGTTCACATGCTCACTATACATACAGCATTGGGCAAAGGCAAAATTTACTGGGAGTGAAAGCATTCTGCCAAATGGTTTCTTTCAGTGCCAGTGATTATGGTAATATGTGCTTTCCGAAATCCCAAAAATATTTTTGCTACCAGCTATTTTTTTTCTTAGATGAGGGCCCAGCAGCTTTCTCAACATTAAAGTTTGACAAAACCATAACATTCTGAAATAGCCAATGCCAAATAAATCTTTAGAAATGACCAACCAGAAATAGTACTTCTGTAAATGTGTTTTTACAGAGCACTTTATTTGATCCTCATTTCACAATAGATGTATCCCAGCTCTTAGTTACCACCCTTGACTCTTGCCTTGATACATCCATAACCCTTAGGTTTTTATCTTTATGAGGATTCCATCTTCAAAATGTAAATGATTTCAGGTATAATCATTGGACCCGCTTTCTCTATCTCTCCACCACTGCTCGAAAGGCACCCACCATATTCCTGTCTTCTCTTTGCAACTTACTTTTTCCAGTCTATTTATGCATCTTACAGACTCTACCCACTCACTGATCAACGGAAGCTCAGCTCGTGTCTGTTTTTTGCACATTTCCCTCCGTGCCATTAGCATTATGTAACAAATTTACTTTCTCTCATCTGAGCCCATCTCCTACACTCTCAGGTCATACACTTCAACACCAAAGATACTTGGGTAAAACTAACATTATTCTCACTTTTAAGGATCAATGACAGTACTTTATACACACTACTCCAGAATCTACTGAGGGCTGGGCATCTGGAAAATATGTGGATGTCATTCACTGCTTCCCATCTACACCTTCTGCATTTTGGCACCACATCCTTTTTAAATTCGGCATCTTAGCCAGAGTCCAATAACATCTGTAGCGGGGAAAATATGATTCGGTCTAAGTGTAGCAGGTCCCACAACAACGTAAAGCAATCTCAAGGATACTTGCCATAAGTCTTCCATCTCCACACGTGGCAAGTCCTTCACCCAAATTTCAAAGTGGGGTTTAATTTTCCCTTCAATAGCTGCCAGTATCATCTGGAAACGTCTTTCTTCTTTGGTTTAGTATGCTGTAGATCCTGTTCCATTTGACCTATACCATAGTAGGTCCACTTTTGGCTGTACACCCACAATATCAACAGCAGATACTTACATTTGAAGAAATATCCTTCAGCCTTTCCACCCAACACTTCTCACTACTAGGGCCTTCCCTCCTTTACTAGGGCTCCCCAATGCGCAATGTCATCCTTCTTAATTCTATGGGACAATCCATCCTTTAAAGAGTCTGGCTGCCCTTGTGAATCACATACGGGGTTATCAAAACAATAAAGGCCTGGCTAGTAGAGAGCCAAATATTTTTCTCTTAGGACCTGCTTCTAACAAGGGGATACCTATCTCCACCTGTTCTCTGGCACCCTGTCCAGTTTACTGCAGTCCCAGAACTCTCAAATCAGAAGTTTAAAAAAACAAAGAGAACTGCAATCCGTCACTCCGCAACAATGTACATCTCCCCCCGCAGCATGTGAGTGAAGGACACTCAAAAAATAATAAGTGAAAGAGTGAGAGGACACCTCACGTATGCAACACCAGGGAGGCTACCAGCAGGTTCTCGCCGGTATGTATGTATGTATGTATGTATGTATGTATGTATAGGCATTTATATAGCGCACTACTTACCCGTAGGGTCCCAAGGCGCTTCGACCGCTGCGAAACCCTTCCTGGCTTCCCTGAGAGATGGTCCCTTAATGGGTATCTCCAGGGTGAGACCAGGCATCCCCGGCGGTCTGGTGGGGCCGTTAGTGAAGATGAGGCAAGCTAATGCCCAGAGTTGCCGAGTGTGATCACTGATCAGAGTGGGCACCGAGGCGAGAGAATTATCGAGTCCGCTGACCCTGGTCCAGAAACCTGCCGCGCCGGGAATCGAACCCTGGTCCCGGGCCGTCCTCTGCTCTCGGGTCTGCCGCCTCTAACCAGTGAGCCACACTACTTCATACATGGGCCGGTATGCCCATGTATATCATCATCGGTTGCCCACTCAAAGAAACAAAGAATATATAGTGTTCAGTAGAGAGGTAAAAGGGCAGAAATAAAGTCCTAACTGTCCCAAAACAAAAACCCTGTGTTTTGAAGTGTGTGTTCCATGCAATTTTAAAATTGAGTTAAGACTCACTGTTAGGTCGCCCTCTTTATTCACAGTTGTGAGCTTACTCAGATTAAAAGCACTGCATGTTGCTAACCTTTTCCAAGAAGGCCAACATGTTTCATTGCCATTTACTTATGTTGCGGCAAATTCGTCAGGGCCTGGGGTTTGATCACTCGCCTCACTGGACAATAACTTTTATGTTGCGGATAGGCTGATAAAACAAGAAAACAGCAGTTCTATTTTAATAAAAACTGGCCAACCAGATACAGTAATAGTCAAACATGATCTATACCAATCACTCCTGAATTTGGAGTATATTCACCAGGTGCAGGCTGAGGGCACTCATACCAGTCTCCCCCAAGTCAACAGGGGTTGTGTTCAACAATCTTTCCCCTAATTTAAAAAGCACTTCCGTTGCCTAATGTTCCACCTGTGGAAATAATGTTTCAGCATTAGATCGAGATCCTTCATAAAATATGTACCATTCGTTTTCCTGGAGTGTCCTATCTTTATTTCAATGACAGAGTCTATCTGATATCACATCACTCAAGCTGGCTACTAACTGTTACTGAGCCATCCTGTTTCTCTATATGCACATCGGTACTCCATATGTATATATAGTCACAAGCATACCGCTCTTATATACAACGTCCTGCCAGCCATTCACGAATCCTCTGAATACTTGTCCTATTACAGTCTGCTAACATGTATATTCTGCCCTCATTTCGTAACTGCACGGGGTTTGCCATACGCTTAAACATAATTCATTCACGCAAGAAAATACCACTCAACTAGCCTTGCCGGTAACTCAGCCCCTGTAGCTGACACACACACTCTTACCGCAACCACTTCTATAATGTGCCGCATCTCATCCCAGCTTCAACCCATGTCGGCAAGCAGGAAGTATACCTACCCGTAGCGCGTCCATACGCTTGTGCCGTCTGGCACACGTGATCAGCCGGTACTGTGCGGATCACATGGTTCTTTCCCAACAACACAGCAGCCATTTTAAAATTCCATAAAGGTTCAATCATTTAAGTGATAAGTAATGCTAATGCCCTTGTTGCCAACTGCATTCTGATATTCAACCACTCCTCATGTGTGTATTTTTCTCAGTGTACATTCTTTAAAGTGCCAGCTGCAATTTGATATTATCAGCCGCCCACTGCCCATGCATGCACACTCTTCTCAGTGTAGCTCATGAAGTATTGGAACAGGACTAAATCTGTCACTTATTTGTTCGTAGTCTAATTCACCCAGTATTATGGCATTCTTCTCTGCTGCTAGCAGGGGAAGGTCTATGTATATTTCACATATCATGTATTATGTCCTAGTTCCTCACACTCGGGCACACTACTCTAAGCTGTATAATCCTTGTTCTTCCACCCACAAATGTATATTCTATTCAATAGGAAGCTCTTTTACCCATACATTTAAGTCACTGATGTGGTTATCATCAGTGGTTATCATAGTGCCTCCATAGTTTAGCACCCAGATAATTTACAGATGTCAGTCGTAGAGCCCTACTGTCTACTGACTTTATTCCACTCAATGTGGTCATTTATTACTGTTTGGTCCTCCTTTTCAGAAAAAATCCAACGAGCTTCCTTTGTTGCTAATACTCTCTATATGTTGTCACTGTCGGCTATTACCCTCTCCAAGACAACCCATTTAAGAGCTCGAAGGTCATGTTTATGTTCACAGAAATGTTACACCAGGCATGTGGTAAGCTTGCCTGTTTTGATGATACTCAGGTGCTCTTAGATCTGTACCTTTACTTTCCTGGTTGTTAAGCCAATATACTGTAACCCACACTGACAAGTGAGTCTGTATATTACATTCACTGTGTTGCAGTTAGAGAACTTATTTAAATAAAATGTTTTGCCACTCTTTAAATGCACACTATTGGTTTGCTCTGTCAATTCACAGACAGATCAACTACCACAAGGGTAGTGTCCCGCCGGCATCATAGTAATCTTTGGTTTCTGTAGTGGTCGTGTGTGCACTAATTTATCTTTCAAATTATTTGCACGTCTAAATGGGAATCTGGGTTGAGGCATTTTAAAATCTGCAGTGGACAGTAACAACCAATGTTTCCTCATTACTTGTCTTATCTTTGAGGCTAAAGGGTTGAATGTCATGACAACAGGGAAACGGTCACCCGCTTCTCTTGTATTCCTTTCTAATAGTGCCTTCCGAGGTGTTTTGCTGGCTCTTTTGCGTGCTTTATTGACTATCTTCTTGGGATAGGCTCTTTGTGTCAATTAGCTTGTCAAGTCTTCAGCTTGCCCTGAAAAAGTCTCTACAGTGGAGCAATTACGTTGATACCTAAGAAACTGACCTACTGGCAAAGTATCCCGCAGGGCTCTGAGATAATACGACTGATAATGTAACAATGAGTTCCTATCCTTCCCTTTTTGGTGGACCATAGTACTCAATTGATGTCAAATGATGTCAAGATCTAGATAGACTGCATGTTCTTTGCTTTTCGTCCAGGTGAATCTCAAACAGGGGTCAAGGTTGTTCAACCAGTTCAAAAATTCAAGGAGAGTACTCTCCTCTCCGGTCCAAATACACAGCACATCGTCAATATACCTCTTCCAGATACCAATATGTCTCTGGAAGGGGTTTGACGAGTGGTACAGGAAGTGTTCCTCAAAGTGGCCCACATAAATGCAGGGCAGACTGGGCGCAAAAGTTGCGCCCATTGATGTACCGTACACTTGCAAGTACAAGTCATTTTTGTAGCAGAAGTAATTATGTGTAAGATCGAGCTCGATGCATTGGAGCACAAACAATGGGGGAGTATTGTAAAACCAGTCCTGACCCCCCAGGGCTCTAGGTGCTGCCACCTGTATAGCTTCCTGGGGGAAGCTAGTATACAATTACTCAATTGTAACTAGAAAAACGGCTTTTTATATATTACCAAAGGTGCATAAAGCACAGCGGCCCCCGCCGAGATGCCCAATAGTGTCGGGAATTTCATCTGTCCTTGAGCTGCTGTCTCAATCTGCAGACTTCTTTTTAAGGGAGTCAGTCCTCAGGCAACCATCGTATGTACAGGATAATACAAATATCCTAAATATTTTTTCCACGCAACAATTTCAATCACATCTTCCATATTGAGTATCCTCCTATCCATTTCCTTTCTTGCCTCTGTCTAGCTACCTTTAATTCAAGGTATAATATTGCCTGATCTGCGGCTGCCTTCCTCTCTCTTGACGCGCAGATGGCGTTTGACAGTATTGAATGGACATACATATTTGCTGTCTTAGAGAAGGTGGGCATCGGCCCGTGGCTGCAGCAGTGGATCCAATTGTTGTACACTGCCCCGATGGCTAGAGTGTGGGTCAATGGGGCTGTCTCTAGAGCCTTCACACTGCACAGAGGGACACGTTAGGGATGCCTATTGTCCCCAATGCCTTTTGCGCTGGCACTTGAGCCTTTAGCAACTTGGATAAGACAGGATATGGTGATGAAGGGGATCGATCTTGGGGGCGGTTGGGAAGAGCGCATCTCGCTTTATGCAGATGATATCCTTCTGTACGTGCACCGACCATGCCAAACATTCCATAAGCTCATCAGGTCCTTTAGGTCTTACTCCGGCTACCGCATCAATTGGTATAAGTACTTGGTTCTCTCTCTAACTGGAGCCCCTCCGGTCCTCACGTCTGCATGCGCGGAGATAGTATGCCAGGATAAATTCAAATACCTGGGCGTTTGGATCACTGAGACCGCCACAGAATTTCATCAGCTGAATATCTAGGTGCAGCTTGCTAGGCTGCAGGAAGACGCTCTGCATTGGAAAGGGCTCCCTATTTCCCTTATGGGGCGTGCAGTCCTATTCAAGTTGATGGCCCTTCTGCGCTTATTGTATGTCGTCCAAAATACGCCTTATCACGTCCCAGACTCCTTCTTTCAGGCGATTGACTCCGAGCTCCGTCTGTTATTGTGGGGAGGGGGAGGTCCCAGAATTGCGCTCAAGAAACTACAGAAGGGGGTGTACGAAGGGGGGCTTGCGGTCCCAGATCTTAGGAAGTACTACTGGGCTGCCCAGCTTTTTATTATTAATGGCTGGGTCTTCTCACCATTGGAAGAACCGGCCTACAGAGTGGAGAGATTGGCATTGGACCCGGGCAGTCACTTGAGGGAATTATATTGCAGGGGCAGGGGCTCTCGACACTTGCCACCACATACTAAAATGTTTATAGACATTTGGCACCGAGCAACTAGAATGACGGGGTGGGAGAGTAAGCTCATTGAGCAGACCCCGCTCTGGGAGGGGGACTACTTGAAGGAAGTGCACAGACTGGTGGGGTTCCGTAAATAGAGCCTCATCGGTATTGACATTCTTGGGGACGTCTGGAAAGGCGGCAAAATGGTAACTTTCAAGAGTTTGTGCAAGAGTTTTCAGATGAGGGTTGGGGAATTCCTTTGTTACTGTCAATTGTGCTCGGTACTGTACTGCCACGTGAAAGACGGGTCCGTGCTTCCCGAATAATTCCCCGTGCAGGATAGGCTCCTTCTGGACCCTATGGTTCAGAAGGCAGTGTCGCTAACATACAAAAAACTCATAAATAAAACTCCTGACTGTCTGGGTCCTCTGCAGGAAGCCTGGGAATCGGATGTGGGCCTACTGGAAGGCGATGATTGGGCAAAGGCCCTCCAGTGCCCTAGGGAAATAGCGATCAGAGCACATTGTATAGAGGTTTGTGAGGGGTTCCATGGGACACATTGATAGGCTTAATGGGTGGGTCTTGAGATGTATGTTGATGGGGGGCCGGGGGGGATTTACGTCCATTTTCCTTGTAAGCCCATGTGTTATACTGTTTGAGCATTATCAATCTGAGAATTGCATACTTTGATAGTACTGTCAACTGCTATGTCTGAATCTTGTTTATAGAGTTAATAAAAAGAATAAAAATATATATATTGCATGATCTTAAATGTGTATAGGTCAATGCTCTACACACTGCATATTTCATACTTCTGTCATACCCAATAAAAATAAATATATCTAGAGAAATGCTCATATTTTTGGAAATGGAAAGTAAACCCTCTTGCGTTACTTGACCATCACACAACCCCATCTCTTTGATCAGAAAGGATAGAAAGGAACATGATTTTGGAGAGTGTACCTGAGAACGAGCCGCTGACCCTGTCAATCTGGGCATTACAATCTCCCCCCATCACTATAGTGGATCTATAGTCCAATAAATTCAGGAAGAGCTCTTTTAGGGGGGCTGGATTGTCTACATTTGGGCCATAGAAACCAGCATTGACTATCCTTACATTCTGCAATTTCACAACTCATCTCCCTTTTACATCAATTCTGTTATCCTCAATTTCTGTATTTGACCCTTGCCTCATCCAGATTGCCATTCCTTTGGTGCAGCATTCCTAATCAGTTGCTACCATCTGCTTCACCCATCACATTTTATAAAAAAATGCACCATACACTCCTCCTTCATAAGATGTGTCTCCTGCAGAATGATTACTGCTGCACCATTCTGCACCCCCCCCCCATTCTAATCAAAACGTTTCCTAACTCCACAACTTTCCCTATACCTGCAATGGACTACTTGGTGGCACACAAATAGCTAAATGTAGGACCTTTTTTTCTTTTTCTACCCTAATGCTCACCACCTGGTCACCTCTACACTCACCCCCTCACCTCTCCTCATGGTCCCTCACCCTGGGAAGCCCCCCCCTACTTTCCTTGACATTATCTAAATGTCATAAATGCGAGATGTTATCCTGCAGGCCCAACATACCACTTGCTATTTATTGCATTCCAACACCATATTACACTTTCTCAATTTTAATTTTCAGGATAAACTAATCAACCTCCACTGGATCTCTGAGATTATGCATTTAAGTCTTATACATTACTTTCAGCAGTGCAGGGAATCTATAATGACCTCTCACCCCCAACTCTCTCAATTCCTCCACTCGTTTGCCCAGTTCTCATTGCCTGTCTTGTCTCTGTCTAGATCGGTAAGAACATACACTGAAACTTAAACCTTCCCACTGCAGTGCTTTGGAGTCGAGTCCCACTTCCAAGATCTTCTCCTTTACACCATAGGTCAGAAAATTCACCAAAATCTTCCTAGCTTTCCTTCACCCTTGGCTCAACTAAAAGATATCACGCTGTACTCTATGACTTTCGAGGCAAAGATCCGTATCTAAATCCCCAGGTAGACCTGTGCATTTAAAAAAATATATATATATTTTTTCAATCAATTCAAAATCTTTTTTTGGTCAAGAAATATTAGACCATAAAAGCACAATACAGCAAATATAACAATATAAAATAGGACACTATCAAAAACACAATGCCAGATACGCATGGATCAATCCTCAATTGTAAGACAATCCTTTCCATACGTAATTAACAATACTCTAAGGGAAGTATTAACTTACATTCATTAAAAAGTTCTTAGTACATCCTCGGGGGCAGCATACAGGAAGGTAAGAACTTTAAAAAATAGGCCCGCCATACAATCCTGATAGGCTCACCCATACCAATACCTATTTGCTAAAATCCATATAGATCATCAATAAATAGCATATCATAAAATTGATAAAACTGACTTCCTGGCATAAAAAACGCTCCACAGAAAGGATGACATTCTTACACAGGTGTCAATTGTCGGTAAGGACTGCAGGAAAAGATAAGCTGGACGGCATTGGTAAAAATCTAAATGCTTTAGACAACTTAAAATATAATGTTTCCTCCATTTTTTTTAAAAATTTTCAAAAAAGAACAACGTGCATTGTCTGTGGTGAAGCATTATCGCATGGAAAATTAAGTAAGTTGGGCTGAGCTGAGCTCGTCATGAACAATGGGATTCAAGGGAGGTCAGCATCCGGGATGAATTGCTGTAGCATTCAAGGTGTTAAAAATTCTTTTTCCACTACTTGTATCAGTGTGCAGTTCACAGGTCCCCATATACCTGCCCTGTATATTGCTCTGCTAATCACCTTGCCTTGTAGATAATAAGCATTTCCTTAGGGGGGTTAGAACCCAATCTCAAGGCAAATTTGCGTAATGCCATGCAGGCACTTCTAAAAAAAAAGTAGCGACCTTGTTTTAATTGCTTGATTCCAGGTACCTCCTTTTTCAAATAACACACCAAGATATGAGAAGGTATTAGTGTGGTCAATAAGGGTTTCCTTAATTCTCATAGCTCGGGACCTGCCTGCTTTCCTATTGCACTTCATTATAAAAGTCTTGGCCTGATTTACATGTAGGTCAAGATCCTGCATGTATTTGACAAAGTCGTTAGGTACCAGCTGCATTGAGATTGGGGTACACACCATCAATACGGCATCGTCAGCATAGAGGAGGGCAGGCACAGGGCGGTGTCCCACCTGTGCCAGATCTTTTAATTGCAGTACCAAGGCAGTGTCCATGTTGTTGATATAAAGTGAAAACAGAAAAGGTGCTAGGACACAGCCCTGCCTTACCCCACTTCATATGCCGAACAACTGAGTGCATTCGCTGTGGATTCCGTATCTAATCCTATCCTTGGCTCCTGAGTATAGGTCCCTTAAAAAGAAAATTATCTGAAAATCTACATCCATCTCACCCATAATCGCCCAGAGTTTGGAATGGTTAACACAGTCAAAGGCGAAAGAAAGATCGACAAATCCAAAATACACATAACCTCCTTTGATTTTCGTGTATTTTTCTATGAGGATGGACAAGTTGAGGCTCTGTTTAATTGTCCCCACCCCAGTAGAGTGCTTTAGACTCAAGTCCCATTCCTAAGATCTTCTCCATTACACCATAGGAAAAAAAAAATCACCAAAATCTTCCTAGGTTTTCTTCATCCTTTGCTCGACTAAAAGGAATAACGATGTACTCTATGAATTTCATGGCAGAGATCAATATCTAAATCCCCAGGTAGACCTGTGCATTTTTAAAAATATATTAAAAAAAAATATTTATAAACAACAGTAAACAAGTGAGTAATTGAGCAATGCACCAGCCAA
The DNA here is from genome assembly GCF_964263255.1 of Lissotriton vulgaris. Taxonomy (NCBI): domain Eukaryota; kingdom Metazoa; phylum Chordata; class Amphibia; order Caudata; family Salamandridae; genus Lissotriton; species Lissotriton vulgaris. The sequence goes on along the minus strand of NC_141694.1, from coordinate 656,823,876 downwards.
GTGGGTGCTGTGTATCCATAAATATCCATACACTCTGGTTATGTTTGACACCTCTTTTGGTGTCATTTATAAGGTCCTACCTCTAGGTCAATTTCTCTAGTTGTCTCGACTCTCACTGTACTTTTTAAAAGATTTACCACAAATCAATTTAAATCTCCACCTTTCACATCTTCTGTTACACTGAGGATTAATATATTATTCCTCTTCACATTATCCTCTAAACTTTCCATCTTCTCTAGGAGCTCTTTTTGTTTCAAACTCACTATCTCAGTTGAATTCACCTTAGTTATCTTGCTGAGCATGTGAACTTCTTTCTATAGCACCTCAGTTTGTTGAGCCAGGCTATCCAACTTTCTTTCAGGTGCCTCACAGGTCTCCTGTATCCCCATCTGATTAGCTAATGAGATCTCAACACCCTTTTTCATATTCAGAGAGATATTCTGCAAAATTCTACAGATACCTGCCTCACCACTGTCATCAACCCCTAGCTTCTCCTGGGAATCATGCACTTCCCCACTTGCCACTCTTAAACCCCCATTCTGAACCTTCAGTCTCTCTTGTTTTTCTCACGCCCCCATCAAGACATAAAGCTTCATATCTGTTTGCGGTGAATATGCCCCCACTGCTGTCCTGTACAACCTCCTTGCTGTTCATACGAGGGCTGCTTTTCTGTTTTGCACTACCATCTCCTCCACAACATTTGGCAAACTCACTATCTACGACTCCAAGACTCATATCTGTCGGCCTATCTCATCGCCATACCTAAACTGACAACGCCCTCTAGTCTCTCGTTTCCCTGATTTTTGATCTGTATTAACCTTAACAAAAGGATCTGGGAGAAGGAGTACCCTTCAAAGGGAAACTGACTCTTTTCTTCCTCCGGGTCTGTTCTGTCTTCACTGGTCGTAGTGCCCGCTTCTCTTTTAGTTCTATCAGTATCACCACTTAAGCTGGCTCAACTCCCACTGCCTGTTGATATTTTTTCAGTGTCCTCCAACACTTCTAGTACTTTTCTGGAGCACAGGCAGTACCTACTGACCCCAAACTGGCCCACCATTTGATTTGGCAGCTTGACTGCAGCATAAGCAACTTGACATATTTTGCACTCCTCTTCACTCCTAAACTTGTTCTGGCAACTCTCTCCTCGGAGCCCCACCCCCACAACAGCGCTCTCCCGCATCCAAACGGGGCCTCTTGCCTCTACCTCCACCTCATTCCTGCTCCACGCTCGCCTCCCAGAGCTGAAGCCGATGAGGACACCGCCTACCCTTGTCCTCGGTGCCATGCACTGCACTGCTGACTGACCCGCCTGTACTCTCGTGCTGCAAGGGACTAACAACCATATTTCCCTCCACACATATCCATGTAAAGTAAAGCAGTCTTCCGCCTACTATTCCCTTCCTAACCCACAGATACGTTCCACTGGATTTCGCCGGGGCCATGCATAGTGCACAGCCTCTCTCCATGCCCCAGTTAGGCTCCCGACAAGTGCTTCAGCAGGCCACCATGCTTCCAGGAAACCTCGTGTTTTTACAGAGCTGATGATATTTTGGTTTCATTCACGCTAAAAGTGCAAACCATATCCAGCCACCATCACAATTGCATTAGACTGCCTGACAACCCACCTCAGAAGATGCTCAGCGGCAAGCCATGAATTGGAGTCCCTACCTACGAAGTAAATAGATAAGTTCCCCCTACCTTAATTGGCAGTGGTACTAACCATGACAAACTGAAGCACAACAATACTTGAAAGAAGCACAGGTTAAGTCTTTCGAGGTCTCTGTTTATTATTTGACAGCCATAGAAAAAGGGCCTTTTGCACACCACATAAGCCACATTTCATGAAGATATAGTTTTAGTGCTTGAGTGTTTTGTGACAACCTGGAAAATGTTCCTCTGTTCTGGTAAGTTCAAACATAGCAGATACTTAAGGAGACACCGAGTTCCAGGAGGACTACATTATGGAGTAACTTCTGGAATTTACCTGAAAAACCTACTTGCTGCTGGTGCCAAAACTTGCAAAGGAGCATGTCCGTATGTCTTAGGAGGCAAAAAGGAAGGGCCACGGATATTATGCGATATTGCGGCTGCATCATTTCCATACAATTTGGGATCTGTTGCATAATCTGCAGATTCTAACAAAACAATTGTTTCTAGCTCAAACAGATCAAAAGTTTATAAAAACACTATAATATGTTGCTGCACAGTGAATGGCCCTTTGCAAAGGTAAGTGGTCATCTTTCAGCTGCCTACTGGTATATTGGGGTGTCAAACTATTGCCAATGAATTGAAACTTTTGCCCAAATAGGGTAAACTTGTAAAGATGTCAAAAAAAGGTGGTTGTACTATCACAAAATATGCAGCATAATGCCGCTTAATTTGTCTTTTCTTGTGCATAAATCAGTTCACCAAGGCTGTATCCAAATGCCCTCTTAAATCTATAAATTGTATAATACAAATATGAAAACAGAATGCTGCAGAAACTGCAATAGGTAACAAACCTGTTGGACAAGTTTCTTACCTTCGGCAATGCATTATCTGGTAGAGACATGATCTAGTCACAGATTTCTTACCTTTAAATTTACCATGTATCAGACTGGATCAGGAAGATTTTTCTTCGAGCATACCCATGCGTGCCAGCAGTTGGCGTTGGCCCACTCCATGCTGTTTCATCGTCCGTGCCAGAAGTGACGTACGCATCACCTACATAGGTGCCAACCGGGTGCGCTCACGTCCGTTATTTTTCACAACTTTTCACACCAGAAACGTGGAGCCATGAAGAGTTCTGAAATTGGAGAGTTTAAGAAACAAGGGCCCTGAAAACGAACATCCTTGACCTTGAAAACGCGTACACAGCGTAGGGAGGATGGGTGGCCTGGTAAGGAATCTGCAGTTAGATCATGTCTCTACCAGATAAAGAGTTACCAACAGTAAGAAATTTGTCCATCTGATAAAGACATATAGCCGCAGATTCCTTACCTTTAAACAGATACCCAAGCAATGCCATCCCCAGAGGAGGGTCTGCATACAAATTTACACTAGGAAGTCCTGCAGGACTGAGCAGCCAAAATGGACATCGATGTGGACTTCAATGCCCAGGCAGTAATGTATGGTGATGCTTATGTTGCTGCCTGACAGATGTCCAGGATGGGGACTCCACATTGCAAAGCAATGGTAGCAACCATAGCTCTGGTGGAATGAGCCCTTAAGCCTTCAGGAGGCTGCTTCTTGAACAGAGCATAGCAAAATTTGATGCAGAGAACGACTCACCGGAGATGGCTCTCTTCTGCCCCGCACAACCTTTCTTCGCTCCAACTTACCCCGCGAAGAGTTGGTCGTCCACCCGGAATTCCATTGTGCTGAAGTCGTTCCTCTTCCTTGGAGGGATGCGGAGGGGCGTAGAAAGTGGGCAAGGTGACAACTTGCCCCACATGAGTCACCAATTTCGGAAGGAAAGTGGCCCTCATGAGAAGCACCAATTTATCAGGGAATATTGTGAGCAAGGGATGCTTGGACGATAGAGCCTGCAACTCACTCAACCTCCTCGAAGATGTAATTGCCACTAAGAAGGCTGTTTTGATGGTGAGCAGCCGGAGGGGACAAGTATGCAGAGGCTCAAAAGGTGTGCACATTAGGAAAGCGAGAACTAAATTAAGGTCCCGCTGAGGCATAATGAAATGGGCAGGAGGGAACATATGTACAAGGACTTTCAGGAATCTATGTAAAATCTGTGATTTAAACAAGGAGGGTTGGTTTGACAGCCACAGGGAGGCAGACAAAGCCGAAAGATACTCTTTCAAGGTGCCCAGAGCAGAGCCCTGTTGGGCAAGGGTCAAAATAAAAAGCAAAATATCAGAAAGTGAGGAGAAAAGAGGGTCAATAGACTTTTCTGTACAATACTTGACACATTTATTCCATTGGCAGGCATATAAGGTCCTATTGGAGGGAAGCCTGGCTGCCAGAATAACATTTCAAACCACAGGAGAAAGGTCAAAAGTTATCAACTGCTGCCACTCAATCTCCATGCAAGAAGGCAAAGAGTTGACAGGCTGGGGTAGAGGACCTTCCTATGCTGCTGCGACAGAAGATCCTCCTGAAGGGGCAGCCTGATTGGAGGATCGATGTTCATGTTCAGAACCTCTGGATACCAGACTCTCCGTCTCCATGCCTAGTCCACAACCACAAGAATTACTTTGGCCTGGGCGTTCCTGATCTTCAGAACTCTCGGCAGGAGCGGTATGGGCAGAAAGGCATACCGGATTGAAAGAAGAAAGCCTTTCAATGCCAAACAAATCACTCTGGGCTCCAGCAATTTGATGTGGAGTCCGGATTCCGCTAGAGACACTAGAGACCTCTGATCTCCACCTCTGGCAGGTCGCCGTCCCTTCCCCAGAGAGATGCATGTGTCATCATTGTGAGGTCTTGTTGGGTAAGGGAGAGGGGTCTGCTTCTGACCCAATTGTAGTTTGTTAGCCACTGCTGCAGGTCTCAAGCAGTGCCCTCCGAGAATCTGGACCATGTCGGAGAGATTCCCCCAATGTTGTGCCCATTGAAACTTCAAGTTCCACTGCATAGCCGCATATGCCATCTGGTATGTATCACTAGCAGGATGCAGGAGGCAATGAGGCCCATGAGCCGCTGAGTCATTCTCACTGAAATTCAGGATAGAGCCTGAAAGATCGGTATTGTAGCCTTAATATCCTGGACTCGCTGCTTGGGAGGATAGGTCAGAAACTGTACTGTATCCAGAACAGCTGTAATGAAGGGGAGCAACTTAAAGGGAGTCAGGTGTAGCCTGTTGATAGAGAACCCCAGCGGTAGGTCTTCCACATTCTGGAGGGGGGGGTGGCAGTTTATGGTCCTCCCGCCTTCAACAGCCAGTTGTCGAGACAGGGGAAGATTGGCACCCCTTATCTGCGCAGATGAGCTGTGACAACCGCCATCACCTTAGTGAATATCCGAGGGGCACTGGTAAGGACAATGGTTGGACGAGATACATAACATTGTTGCAAGGCCTCAGAGGATTAGCTGCTGGTAGGTTGTTCTCCCAGTGCATCACCGGAGCTGCCCCTTGCCCTCCATTCAAATGCCTGTGGTCGCCATTTCAAGATCCCTCCTAATTAGTAAAGCCCTTCGCTGAGATGGTGGTCTCGGCGAAATAGAAATTGTAAAAGGACTATTTTTCTGCAGTCCAATTGAAATAGAAATTGTAAAAGGACTATTTTTCGGCAGTCCGATAGAAATTGTAAAAGGCCTATTTTTCTCTAGTCCCATTGTAAGAGAAGTAGGACTCTTTGGCTTCCTCGAGCTCTATTTGAAAGTAAAGAAGGACTTCCAACAACTCAATCCTGGAACCTCTCTGTTACAAAAGCTGCCATCTTAAAAGAATTCTGATGACACTGGCTTTCCAACATATCTACTTTTGCACTCAGTGCAGTCTTTACGCTTTTGCATTTGACTGGCCATATCATTATTCTACTATAGGATCTACTCTTCTTCTGTCACTAGATCATTTCGTATTGAGGCCCAGAGTCTGCCTATTGTAACATCCTCGCATTTGATTTCCATTCCATTCCTTTCTCTTCCCTCTCCAGCCCAGTCACTAACTCCCTCACCTTCATGCTCAGTGAGGTGCCTGGTTAGTCTGGTGCTTCCTCATCCTATCTTCCCAGATCCTTTAGGGTCACCCCTCGCCCATTCTCCTGTTACCTTTTGGCTCCACCCAGAACCATCAACTTGCGCTTAATATTTTTTAAATTTTTTTTATTTTATTTTATTGGCAGAATGCAATACGTACAGAGCTGTTCGGCTACAACCTTCTCAGGCCGGCATTCCATGAAACTGGTCTACAAAGTACATAACAAAAAGGGTGAACGGTATGCAAGGCGTTCACTCAAATAGGTGTCTCGGTAGGCAGTCAGGACTCTGCCCTATCCATGCTAGCATACAACAGTACATTTTAACATTTTCGCCCCCCCCGAACACCCTGTCCCAACTCCCCAACTCCCCCATAGACTTGCGCTTAATATTTATGTAACATGTTTCTAAGGACACTTAACTCACTATTAACTAGCAGTGACACTTTATATTTCCACTTTCCTCCAGCTTCATCTACTTCCCTAGGGATACTAAGTTATCCAGGCCATACTTACTCACTTGGGCCCTTCAGTCCTCAATGCTTATAAAATCATATATCCTCCCAACATGTCTAAGGACGCATCTAAAAACTTAAAACATAGACTCCTTAAATTCCAATCAGAAACCCTTATCTCGGATCCTTCCTTCTGAATAAAAAGAAGAACTATAATCTGTGATCTGATTTTCTATTCAAATAGATTTGCTGTAGCGACAGGGTAATTTTGGTCTATTTTCAGACTGGTGGTGACTATAATTTACTACCATTTCAGTCCTAGTTACATTTGCGTTCATTTGTAGGGCTTAACTATGTATTTTGACAGGGTTTAGTGCCTTTTTCCATTTTCTCGGGCCTACAGGCCCGTAAGCTAGTGAGAAGCCATTTTGTATCTCTGCCTCGGCTGTCCGAGGCGCTTGCAGGGTAAAGGTAATGTTTAGAATTCATCCTGTTGTTTGCTAGAGAGGAATCAGTCAAGACTGGCCCTTATCGAAGGAATGTGTTTGTCTCCCCGGCTCTAGACGCAATACGCAGGTGGCCACTGCGGAAGGCGGAGGGAGCCGGGGACTGGTCCAGGAATTCGGTGGGAGTCGGCCTAATGCCGGAATTTTCCATAGAGAAAGTGAGCTGTATATTATCAAGGAGGGAGTAAAGTAGAGAGAGAGAGCAACGTGTGGAGGAGACTGAAGAAGTTGGTCTAAAGGCTGGTGCATAGAGATTGATACCATCAGCTGATCGAAATCCTGAAGTAAGGAAGGAGAGTGATTGAAAGTCCTGTAGTGACATCATACAGGAGTGGCAGATACCGAGACCAGAAGAGGGTTCGAGTATTCTGGAACCATGGCAGCGTAGACGAGGTGTAGTGGCACAGATGTGTATTTATGAGCCATAGAGGGAGATCAGAGTCCCAAGCGCATAGAAGAACACGAGAGAGAGGGATCAGCTCCGCTGCTGAGATGGAAAGACACAGGTGAGGCGTTCTGAGCTTAGTGTAGAATACATTTAACTACTCATCTTTATTCCCTTTTTAGGTTATAGATATTGCTTTTGCTTACTCTGTCATGTTTGATTGTAGAATAAAGATTTAATGACCAATATCTTTGAATGTTATTTTTATGAATGAGATTAACTTTCCTTTTAACCAGGTGCTAATATACAGAAGGATGGGATATGCCCTTCTGTAGAGGTAACTGATGATTGGGGGAGAGTGTGAACTTCATTTGGGAAATAACTCTTAAAGGTGAACCCCTATTAGCTATCTCCATTAGTGTAGATCGTCGGGTGACGTTAAACACATCATCGGGTGGCATTAAACACATTGTCGGGTGACGTTATACACAACGTCGGGTGACGTTAAACACATCGTCGGGTGACGGTAAAAAGACAGTCTTACGGGACTATAAAGTAAAATGAGGTAAATATAGGATAAGATATGGAATCCGTTCGGTGTTAGTGGTATGTTTGACTATACAGGCATGTAAATAGCTTCTTTTCACTTTCTCAGGTGAGTATTCTAGGTGTCTTGTAAATAGTGGCCTGAGAAGAGTGTCGTTACGTGATGACTGGGTTAGCCTCGGATGGTAAGCTGCCTGTTCTGAGAATCCGGTCGTTACACTTGCCCAATGGAGGAATGCTCTATATTCCTTACTCATGATCACCACATCCAAAAATCTCCCCATGGTCTAAGAATCACGGTTGCCAAATAAATCACCTATTTATAAGTTTGAAGCTACCATCTCCCTTTCAATAATGGAACTATCCTTTTCTAATCCTATGTACACACCTTGAAATGTTCAGAGATTTTTTTCCCACCATCAAAAACTCGGTGACCGCAGAAATGGAACTCTTACAGGGGCGACATCTGTGAGCTGCTGAGAGACCTACCTCTTTTTGACACTGAGTAATGCTTACCCAACGATGTTCTGGGATATCTTCAACCTTGGCGGGGGATACGCCTTTTATGTGGAGAGTTGCCGATTGCAGCATGGTAGATGATATTGTCTGTAATGTGCTATTTTATGTATTAATTTGTTTTTATTAAAAAGAACAATTAAAAAAGAAAAATAAATCTTGGTGACCAACACAAATTCTACCCCCTCCCTTAACCTTCCTAGCCCATCAGCCAATCCCATGGTTTCTCACCCCATGTCGACTCCCATCCAAGATGGCTTTTTTGACCAGATGGCTCTCACTGGCCAACCTCTTTCCAGAACTTTACCCTTGAACACCCCACCCCCACACAACTCACGGCCTCAAGTCTCGGATCCCACACACCAACTCCTCATTTGGATCCAAGCTGGATGAGATAAACCTTGCCATCCAACAACTCAAGTCTGATGTTCAAAGCATTTTACACCTCACCTTGAACAGGCAAAAAAAGGGGCGACTAAGCAATTCTTTCGATACAAACATTCATAATTATGCCTTTCCAACATACCAGTGCAGCAGGCCTCCATCACATCATCCATTCTCAATGCTCTTTCCAAATCTTAACCCTCCTCATTTCAAATGGAAAACCTTACCCCTCCCCAATGACCCAACCCGACCCTTTAACCTAATTTATTCTCTGACTGACAAGGATATTTTCACGCTCCTATGACACACCATACGCCGACAATACACTCAATATTTGTCAAATCAAGATAATTCAAGCCGACACGCACAGAGAAACCAGGACTAATCACACAGCCTTAATTAAAACAACTTCATACTTGTCACCACCTCACACAAGTCTCCTGCCAATGCCAACTCATAGCTTAAATGCATCCTTCTCAATTGCAGATCTGCTGTAAAACACGCAGCAGATATCGCTGCCCTCCTTCTCAACCATGAGCTGGATCTCTTGATGTGGACTGAAACCTGGTTAAATGTCTTCTCTGTTCCTACCTTTGACATACTAGTCCATTCTAGTTATGACATTATTAGGTTAGATAGATCTAGTGGGCAAGGGGGAAGTATTGCCTGCATTTACCGTAGCAACCTTGTGGTCAAACAACTTCCTTCTGCTGCTCTCCCAGTGTGCGATTACCTATCCATTGAGGTAGCTTGTAATATCAGGCAAGTCTGCAAACTCCACCTCTTCTGCCATCCCCCAAGAGACAAACTTTCCTTCATCAAACAGATTCTGGAAATTATCTCAACTAACAGAGATCATCACAGCACTCAGATCTTCCTTGGAGATTTGAATCTCCATTGGAATGACATGAATGACCTTTCCGTAAATAGTCTCAAATCTTTCCTGAGGGAATTCGATCTAACCCAGATATGTGGCAGCAATTCGCACGTCAAGGGAGCAACCTTAGACCTAATCATTGGCAATCTGAAATCCGTTCAACTTTATTCTATCGTCCCTTGCGATTGGACAGACCACCACTGCATCCCATTCCTCATCTCAGAATCTGTTAGTACTAGCAAAATTCAATAAAAAACAACAAACATTGGCAAAGAATATGGTGAAACAATAACCTGGAAGTGTGGACAACCATCAGTAATAGAATTTTACACCACCCGCCCTGAGGCTATGTCTGATGTCCTCGACCTCACTGAACACTACAATCAGTCCGTGACAAGCATTCTAGACACAATCACTACTTTACAGCTAAAGAGAATACCTTCCAAAGACTCCAAACCCTGGTACAACGGCTGTCTAAATGCTGAGAGAAGGAACCTGAGACAAGCAGAAAGATTGTGGAGATCCTCGCCGTCCCTTGATCATTTCAAACATCTGATATCACTAAGGAATAGCTATAACAAAAGAATAAAAATCTGCAAAGCTAACTTTTTCACAAATCAACTGAAGCTAGCTAAACAACTACCCAAAAAAGTGTTTGACATTGGAAAGCTTCAATTGAATAGCAAACTCAGTTCCTCCTGATCGGTCTACTTCCATTGCCGGATTGCGAAGATTTCTCCACTTTGTTTATCGGAAAGACGACTAAGATGGAATTTAATCTGCGGACTGCAGTGGTGCTCATGACAATCTTACCACCTATCAGTACCCCACCCCCCAAATCTTTGGCATCATCGCTCACTCCAGGTTTTACCCCCAAGAGCAAAGCATCTTGGAGCTCATTCAAAATCTTGGATGATAACACCATTCTAAAAACTCTCACAGCACTGAAACCATCCAACCACGTCAGTGACCCTCTACCATCAAATTTCTTCAAGGAGATCAAACTAGCTCTAATCACACTATGGGCAAATATAGTAAATGCCTCACTTATTCAAGGCTATATCCCAGACTGTCTTAAGGCTGGACAGGTGACCCCTATTCTTAAAAAAACTACAGTAAATCACACCGACCTAAACAAGTTCCGGCCCATCTCCATCATTCTGACCTTGGCCACGCTCATGGAGAAATGTGTCCACGTTCAGCTTTTTATTCACATGGAACATTTCTAACAACTTGACCAATTCCAATCTGACTTCTGTCACGGTCATAGTACAGAATACGCTATCATCCCCATTCTTGATGATGCGTTCAAAATGCTGGATCCGAACGACTCCTGCCTTCTGTTCTCCTCGACCTATCATCAGCTTTAGATACAGTTGAACGTAACTGCTTACTTGACTTACTGTAACATAGTACAGGGCTCGTCCTAAATTGGTTTGCATCTTTTCTCCACAATAGAACTCAAAGATTCAAGGTTAATCAATCTCTTCTTAAACCCTCCTCAGTTAATCTAGGGGTTCCACAAGGGTCCACGCTCTCTCCAACCTGTTCATGGAGCCTTTAACTGAAATCTTGAAACTATCCAATGTCCATTATCACATGTATGCTGATGACACCCAACTGTACCTGAACGTCTCCTCCCCAGATGATATCAGGTTCCTCAACCCCACTCTACTGAAAGCGCAAAACTGGCTGACTCTAAATCATCTTAAACTCAATGCTCTGAAAACAGAATTCCCTTTAATGGCCCCAGATAATCAATCACCTGTCATCAGTGAATAGGTAAATCAGCTAACAGCTCTTAACTGCATACCACACATCACTGACTCCACAAGTTCATTGGGCAGAATGCTAGTCAAGAGCCTGAACATGCAGAAGCACATTACTGCCCTCCCAAAGGGAGAGAAAGTCCATATGAGCATCCTAAGGAAATATAAAACATGTTCTCCTCCCCCAATGATTTCAAATCTGCGGTGCAATTGCTGGTGATTTCCAAGTTGAACCATGGAAGCGGAACCCTCTGTGGACTCCCGAGATTGAAGATGGCTCCACTTATGGCCTCTCTTTACTCGGCTGTTAGACTCAAAAAGATACCACTATATAACCCCTAACTAAAAATTGCTTACATGACCCATAAAGCCTAACATTTTAACACCCCGCTATAACTTGCACAAGAACTTGTACTATCTGGTGGCTCCAGATCCTCCACAAGTGTCAGCACCCATCTGCTGAAACCACAGAAATTCTGCATGCCAAGAACAGAGGTTTACTGTGTAAGTGAAAAGGTAGGAGGTGCCTCCAACGGAATTATTTAGAAAGTGAATTTTTATGAATTAATTAAAGAAAACTTGGAAGGACAAATCAATGGTCCTATAATGGAATAACTCAATATTAATATGTTTTACTGAATAATACACATTAATGTTCAACACAAAACATAAACACAGAACATAGAACAGAAACCAGGTGTACATGAAAATATTGAATTTATCAATCAGTTAAGAGGCAATCAGATTATAATACAAATATGGAACAGGCCTACAGGGAAATCAATAAAACATGAATGTTAAACTCTGTAAGTCCTGATGGCGCCTTTCCTAATTTATAAGTTTGTCGATTGAGTAGGAAAAGAGTGTAGGTCGACGTTTCGGTCGCCTATGTCTGTATCTGTGAGACCATCTTCAGGACGGTTAAATTGATAATTGTAATGCCCTTTTTGATCAGCCAAGTTCGATTAAAATAAGGGGCTGATATGGAAGTCTTTGATTTAAAAGTCTTGATTGACAAGTGCAGCAATAGGAACTGGGATTCGATGTCAATGGGATCGCGGAACAGTTGTCTGTGCGGAAAAATGACACCCTTCGGCTGCCAAGTTGGACGGAAATCTTATTTAGGGTCTAAGTTCTTATATTACATGGGGTGACCGCATTAATGGAAAGGAAGTGAAGCAGCCTTTTGTAAGAATCGATGCGACACGTTTAACTCTTTAGGAGGTGCTCCTAAAGAAGCCTGCATGTACTGGGCTGCCCCGCTTAACCAACATGCTATCAGAGGCGCAGTTATCTTAAATGCCGCTCAAAGAGTCAACTTTCGCTATTTACAGTAGACCGGCAGTATGTAATTGCAGTCTTGCATCTAGATTTGGATATTAGCAGTAACACCCAAGGACGTGTTTCAATGGAAAGGTGGGTAAGTAACAATTTCCATTCGAGGCATGTGAGCTGTAGATCACATGCTTTGCATTGACTATACAGAAGTATTCTCCCAAAGCGGCGGCTAATCTGTAGCTGTTGCAGTTGTTTGAAAAAGTGTTTTAAGTACTGCCTGTACACACACTAAACCCTAGTAATTGCTAGGGAAGGCAACAAGAGGCTTCAGGGTATTCAGGGTGAGCTGGCCTCCAAGTAAGACAAGTGCACACGAAAAGAAGCTACCCTGAATGAATGTCTGATTCTAAGAGACGTAGTGCGCCTTTTTCAATCTTAGAATCGGACATTCATTCAGGGTAGCTTCTTGTGTGTACTTGTCTTACTTGGAGGCCAGCTCAACATGAATACCCCGTAGCCTCGTGTTCTGATGACCCTAGCCCAAACTGACAAAGGAAGAATTTGTGCACTTGCAGAGTGCACCCAGAACTGGTTTTGGCTGGACACAGGCACCCTCTGCCTTCAGAGGACAAAGGATTTTGCAGTATAAATATTGGGGCCCAGACCCCAAGACTTTAGATCACTTCTGGACATCAAGATGGACCTTTTGCTAAGGAGAGGAAGCAGAGAATCTGCAGGAGTTTTTGACTTCCCCTGTGCCAGTGTGTAGCTTTCTGAGGTTGGCCTGCAGTGGTTTCTGTATTGCCAAGCAAAGGAGAAAGACTTTTATTGCAACTTTCATCATCTTGAAGACAAATCTCCAAGGGCTTGAACTGCGCTTGCCTACTGCTGAAGTCTCAGGGATACAAGACTTCACCACCAGCTCCCCCCCTGAATTTCCGTGCTGGGAATTATGTTTGAGGAAGCCTGGTGGTGTTGGGAGATGGAAGTGCGACTCAATGAGAAGAAGCGTGTCGCATCCACAGCTGTTGCATCATCGGAGAACCGTGTCACCACTGCAAGGGTCGCCGTCGCATCACCGGAGAAGCGTGTCTCCGTGGCAGCTGTGTGTCGTCGCATCACCGGAGAAGCGTGTCGCTACTGCAATGGTCGCCATCACATCACCGGAGAAGCGTGTCGCAGGGCCTGTCACGGCTCCAAAGTTAGAGTGGCCGCACGGCTGTCGGACATGCATGCATCGTATTGACGTTGTCGCATCGCATCAAGGGCACCATCTTCTCGCAACGCACCGGATCATCGCTTTTCATGAAGGCGCCATCTTGTTGCATCGCAACCAGGACCCACCACAAGATCGTTGCATCACCTCCTCTCCGGTTAGGAACAGACGCATTGCCTACTTTGCACAAGCACTGAGGAACAGACGCATCGCCTCCCCCAAAGCAAGGAACCGATGCACATTCTCCCTGCGAACCTTTTGCTTATTTTGCGTGACACATCCACTTTGTGGGAAATGTGTCGCATTTACCATCTAAAGTGAACTGAGTTATTTCTACCATCTTAAAGTTATTTTCTTACTACTGTATTGTGGATTTTTGTCGTTTGGGTCTTGTGTTAAGTCTATATAAAGAATACTTATTTTTATAAAACCTGTGTTGTGCCCATCTGTAGTGTTTTCACTGCATTACTGTATGTGTTCACAAATGCTTTACACACTTCCTCTGAGATAAGCCTTCCTGCTCGTGCCAAGCTACCACAGGGTTGAGCAGGGGTTATTTTAGGATTGTAGCCCCCTTACTATGACTCGAAGCAAGGGTCCCTAATTGGACAAAGGTGCAAGCCGTTGCCAACTACAGACCCCAGTTCTAACGGGACTCATAGTACATAATAAACAATGCATCTTCCTCAACAAAGAATTCAGGAAAAAATGGTCATACATTGCATGGAAGTGCACTAAAGATTGGCTTGTACTAATCATTAATACGGCAAGGAAACTAGCTGATCTCGTCCTTGTAGACATACAAACCAGTGAAAACAAACTGAAAACCACGGTGCACATCTCTGCTTTTAAAAAAAAGTTGAAAGAGATCAATATGATCATAAGGAGTACAGGGAATACCGGACACAATCGAAACTGACTAAACTGAAAAAAGATGTACAGAACTTCAGTCATGAAACTACATACCCTTACGTTACGGATGAATACTATGAAAAACCACAAGGCCAGACATCAGGCAAGAGACCACTAAGATCTAGATCAACTCCGATGAACTGGACCTTCAGTTCTGGAGATGAACGGAGTCGCAGTGAAAGCAGCGATGAGGGAACATCAATCAGACCACAGAGACCATATTTCCAAGAACAACTGCCACCTCCAATGCCACATTACGCCTATTGGCAACAACCGTTTTACCCTCAGGGTTTTCCATTCCAACAAGGTCCACCACCTTTTATACAGAGGTCGAAACCGCGGCAGAGAAAGACAAAAAAACCCAGACAGCCTACCAGAGTCAACTGGGGAGATCAAATGCCCAATATGGTGGTGAAGAGGAGCAAAGGGAAAGACATGGGACCAACGACGAGTAGAGAACAACCAATGTAGTTAACTTGAGTAGCCACACTCTAACACAGGATGAGGAGGCGGTCCTCTCAAAGGGACTGGGGTTTGTCCCGATGCCAAAAAATGATCTCTTTACACTTTGCATAGAATTGGCACAATTTTTAAGGAAGATCAAGTTGAGAAACTTTTTTTGAAGGAAAAGACCAGAATGAGGACCAGGAGGTTATTACCACAGGTCTCAGAAAGAAGTCCACATTCGTACCTCCCACACAATCCATCCCATGCCATATTTTGGCATTTGAACAAGCGTCTTGAAGGAAGTGGACGCAATCGATTGTACCCACAACAAGGGCTTTCAGAACCTAAAACGTGGAGAGAAGACAGCCCTGGAAAACTTGAAAAAGAATACACAACTTATAAAACCAGCTGATAAGGGCGGAGCTATCGTCATGATGGTAAACATAAATATCACACCAAGTGCATCCGTCTCCTTTCCAATCGGGACAGCTATGAGATCATAAACACTGACCCTACCCCTAGACTCACCGCCCAGATCAAAATCTTAGTTGAGGAAGGCCTTGCCAATGATTGGATCACCAAGCAAGAAGCGGAATTCCTTGTGGGGGATACCCCACGTACGCTTAAATTCTACAGGCTTCCTAAAATACATAAGAATAAAGATCCACCACCGGGCAGACCCATTGTGTCTGGTATTGGTTCAATGTTAGAACCCCTGTCACAATTCTGTGACTGGTTTCTGTAACCCATTGTGCAAACATCAGCATCCTATGAAAGACACCAAGGACGTCCTATGTCTACTCAAAAACATGGATATTAATCCTACTGAAGACTGGTTCATCACAATGGACATAGAGGCTCTGTACACGAGTAATCCTCAGAGACAGACCCTATCAGTGGTCGAACACATCCTACAAGAGAGGGAATGGCAGTTCCTTACCCCACGTAATTTCATCATGGAGTGCGCCGAAATGGAATTCACAGAGAACTTCGTTGAATATGATGACACCATCTACCACCAGATATGGGGCACGTCCATGGGAAGCACTTTTGCTCCCAGTATGGCATGCCTCTATGTACATCAATTTGAGGTGAACCACATATACAATCAGGAAAAGCCCTACAGGCAACAGCTGAAGTTATGGCGCAGATATATCAATGATGTCCTAAACACCTGGCACGGGAACGAACAAGCGGTTGAGTTTACTGAATGGGTAAACACCAGAGATGAACACCTCAAGTTCACTTACACCATTAACAAGCACAAAGCAGTGTTCCCGAACCTTGTGATAACCTTGGATGAGGATGAAATAAAAACAAAGGTCCATAATAAGCCAACGGACAAAAACAGTCTGCTTATGTATGAAAGCTTCCATCCCAAAGCACTGAAACAGAACCTCCCTGTAGGACAGTTCCTACTCTTCAGGAGAAACTGCTCCTCTTTGGAGGCGTATGACAACTAAGCCTAAATCTTGGACAACAAATTGATTTAACGTCACTACCCAAAGAAATTGGTTACAAGAGCAAGGAAGAGGGCACGGAGTAAGAACTGAGAGGCCCTCTTGGAACATCATGAGAAACAGGACAATGAGAGGATAGTATGTGTCACGATGTACAACCCGATTTCCCAAAAAGTCCAAACCATAATACAAAAAAAATGGTACATCCTGAATCGAGCAGGAAAACAATGGCCCGCACCATTGTTCGCATTCAAGAGGAACTCTAACATCCGCAATTAACTGGTCCGTGCAAAATCACTGTTACCACCAACCCAGACCCAGCTAACTTTATAGGATCACCAACGACCAGTGGGTCACTACCCATGCGGGAACTGCGTGGCATGCCATTATACCCACCACACCACACTGTATTTTAAAGAATTTCACAAATTGCAATAGCGAAAATGTCATTTACCTTATCAAATGCCCCTGTAACCCCTTTATTGTGGGACTGACAACGAGGACGATGAAAATGAAAATCAATGAGCTTCGGAGCACCATCAGATGCAAAAGGAACAATACCAAATGGACATGCCACAACCTCAAAAAAGGCCACAGAGACGAGGACCTGGAATGGGTCGTCTTAGAGAAGATGAACCCGAGCGTCCCTAATATACAAAAGAAACTTCACACACGGGAACAACGCTGGGTCTATCGCCTCAAATCATGGGAAACAGGCCTCAACAATGACATCCCATGGCTGCAAATTGGATAAATCTAATGAATCTCCAAACTGTACCACATATCCATCTATTAAACTTTGTACACACAGATGAGATGCGTGCGGTATCTCCCCACACAATAGGAGGCTCTGTTCAATCAGAGCACCAATAAGACCCACTATACTTGCAAATATATATATGCATGTCCTTCTAGAATATGTTACATCTTTAATTCACTCCCAATATCTGGCTTTCCTTGGTCATACTAACTCCCCATGACCTTCTGGGGACAATGGGGGACATCCACCCCTCTTTTGTGGTTTCCCAAAAACCACTTTATATGCTATTAAGCTTCTAACATCTGAGCTTTTAAGCTATGTATCTCCCTGTAGCGCCTCATACCAGATTTATTCCATCCTACAAGGCACTTAGTGTGTTGCACTTTAAATCATTTGAATCTTTAAGCTATGAGTCACCCCCTAGCGTCCCAGACTGGATCCATTTAGTCTGATAATAAGGCACTCATTCTGTTCCAGTTCGAGGGAAATACACTTCCTTTGCAAAATACTCTACCACGCCGGACCGGCACTCGGTTTGTTACAGTCTGCATAATACATTTTCTTTGGAAACCGCTTTGCGCATGCAAGCACTCCACCATGCTCCTGTCCGAACGAGGCGTCTCTGATCCAACCTTATCTTTCGCTGCGCGTCTACCGCAATCAACATCTGATCATGTCTTCCACATAGCTGACTCCGTTTGATGCATAAACCAGGCAGTCCTTCGGATACCGGATGCAGAGCGACATAATTAAGCGTCATGCATCGCCCAGGCAACATTTCAGACACCGGATACTAAACGATCCTTAAAGAACACAACCTGTGTCCACTCTCACCTAATTGATTAAGAGTTTTCCTTAGCTGGGCACCTATATCAACCTAACGCCAACGCTCATTCCGTTACCAGCGTGGAGGGCGCTCTATAGGAGTACTACGGGGGACTCACCTTGAGGCAGTAAGGGTGTGATTGCGATGTATGCTTGGAAAACGGAGTCTCTCAGACCGAAGAACTCGTTTTCTGAGTTTTTTTACATGTTTGTGTGAGCAACAATGCATGGCCCTCAATGCACATAACTTTGCGTTTTTACAAAAAATGTCTTCCTTCTTCTAGTTCCAGAGTGTGACTACAGGGGTCCATCAATACCCACCTTCCCATAGGACATCCCAACCCCTAACCTGGGGTAAGATTGTGAGCAGGACTCACAGTATTTGTTTTCATGTGCACCACATTTGCAGTGACAAGTGTGTTCACATCCACATGCATAACAATGTTGATTTGCATAGTGCCAGTCTGATATTTCTCTTTCACTGGAGTTAAAATCTTCTTGACACTTTGTTAACCTTGATTTTACAGGTTTCAATGTATCTCAGTAGAGTTTGATGACTGGTGGATATATCTCAGTCTTAAGAGACTAGATAGCAGCCCTTACATCTCGTCCTGATGAATACCACCCTCCTGGCCATATTGCAGAAACATGTTGACAGCATTGATGGGGATGGGGTACTAAAGCCCCTGGTCCCCACACTTTAGTTTTAATATGAAGCAAACACCTTACAAATAAATGACATTTGGCTTTTGCATTATTTTTAAATCACTCACTTCTCTCCCGCCCCCCCCACCCCCCACTTACTTTTAGAAGTGTCTCCCTGTCTCCAGGTGAAGGCCCGCTCCCTATCAAAAGCGGTTTTTAGAGAACGAGGACTGCTGACGATGAAGCATGACACCTGGTGGTGTGTGAGGACAGTCCTTCATATTTTTTGATATGCCAGCACCCCACAGAAGGAGGCGTAGTGTGCCTTTTTCAATCTTAGAATCAAACATTCATTCAGGGTAGCTTCTTTTTTCTGTGTGTACTCAAGTACTGCCTGGCCTACATTGCTTGTTGTCTCGCTAACACATCTACACAATAGTGTTTGGTGAATGTGTGGGGTGTAGACCATGTTGCTGCCTTACAGATATCAGCTAGGTGGATGTTCCCTAAGAAGGCCATGAGGAATGAGCTCTAGCGGGTATTGTCAAGGTTTTTCCGGATTTCACATAACATGTTTGGATACATTTGACGATCCATCTTGCAATGCCTGATTTAGAGATGGGATTGCCTTTGTGTGGTGGTGAAAAAGCACATAAAGCTGTTTTGCGAAGATCTTTTGTTCTTTCTATATAATATATCAGAGCTCTTCTAACATCTAGAGTGTGTAGAGCTCGTTCTGCTACAAAATCAGGTTAAGGAAAGAACACAGACAGCTCAACAGATTGCTGTGAAAAGCAGAGACCACTTTAGGTAGAAATTTGGAATTCGTTCAAAGAATGACCTTGTCTTTGTGTAGTTGAAAGAAAGGTTCTTGGATAGTTAGTGCTTGGAGTTCGTCAACTCTACCTAGGGAAGTGATTACAATAAGAAAAGCAACCTTCCATGAGAGGAATTGTAATTGACACTTGTGCATTGGTTCAAAAGGTGGACTCATTAGCCTTGTAAGGGCTATGTTCAAGTTCCATACTGGTGTAGGTGGGACTCTTAGTAGTATTACTCTTTTTAGCCCTTCCATAAAGGCTTTAATCACTGGTACTCTGAACAGAGATAAGTGTTGTCTGTTGGGTAAGTATGCAGCTACTGCTGCTAAAAGCAATCAAATGGATGTAAAAGCTAATCCAGATTGTTGCAGGTGTAAAAGATAACATATGATGTTTTGTACTGAAGCATCAAGGGGATTGATATTGTTACAATATATAACAAATTGTTTCCACTTTGCTGCATAACACGTCACAGTAGTAGGTCTCCTAGCCTTCTTTAAAATGTTCATACAGTCTGGTGGTAATTGTAAATAACAAAGCGCTATGACTTCAGGAGCCAAATCGCCAGGTTGAGTTCCTTGGGATTTGGATGCCTGATTTCTCCATGGCTCTGAATGAGGAGACTGAAGTTGAGATGCAGCTTTTGGTGTGGAACTACTGAGAGCTCTAACAGGCTGGTGAACCAAGGTTGGCGTGCCCAAGTGGTAGCTGCAAGAATTAGTTTGAGGGATGATTTTCGGAGCTTCTGAACTACCAGCGGAATGAGTGGGAGAGGCGGAAAAGCGTAGGCAAATATCCCTGACCAGTTCATCCACAGGGCATTGCCTTTGGAGAGCAGGTGTGGGAACCTGGAGGCGAAGCTTGGGCATTTTGCGCTTTGATCTGTGGCGAACAGATCTATGTGAGGAAATCCCCATTCCTGAAAGTAGAGAAGAAGGATTTAGAGATGAAGTTCCCACTCTTGAATTTGCTGCCTCTGTCAGCTGAGAAGGTCTGCAATTTGAAGAACCGGGTTTTTAGAACCCAGCGGCGCCAGGGGCACGCCCAAAGTCTTCGAATTCACCTGTCTTAGAATACAGAGACACAGGATACTTCTCGGTGGTGTCAAAGATCGAGTTTATTGGCTGCAACCAGAAACTGAAGTCCACGAAGTACGACACAGCGTATATTCGTAGGAGACTGCTCAAATTTGTAAGGTGAGTCATCCTCTTTTATGCCAAAAATCACATTCCGGACAAACACCCACTATTTACAATTTGTCCAATCATAGGTATTATTACAAAAGGTATCGCATGACGACAAACCCACTTTTCAGTTGTCCGGCCCACCATTAATTATACAGGAAAGCCCAACATTCCTTCTTACACAAGCCGGACAAACCCATAATAAAAGGACCACAACCCATGTCATAAAGAGGCCATAAAGGAAGAAACAGATAAAGAGCAGGATAAGGGGTGTGTGTGTGTATACTAAACTTTACAATGTTCTGTGCTCTGATCCTCAATCTTGATCAGTTATCGAGTAGGGAACTGGCTTAGCAAGGTCAGCTTCAGACAACGAGGTCACTTCACTCGGTTCATCCAAAAGTCAGCACAAACTCGAGCTAACGAGTACGTATACTAAGGACTTGTTCGGCCGCGGTCATTGGCCTATGTGAGGGCAACCACAAAACGGCTGCCATGCACAAAATGGAACCCATGGTTCGGAACGAAATCTCCAAATACATAGTGAATGCGTCGGTCTAACATGACGAAATCACTCGTACTTGCCAAACTCACTAATTACGGTTCGCTACTATCAAATTCGTAAAGAAACCATGACATTTATAAAATGGGTTCAGAATTCACGGAACCTCAGACCCTCCTTTTGCCCTTACATAGGCAATCACTCAGTCTGCGTCCGAATCGATGTCAATATTCATCAGATCATCAAGATGCTGCTGGACCATCATCCTATTACTCAGTACTTCTCTCGAGACAGGTCTCCTTACTCACGTAGTAGCACAAAGGGCACATATGGCAGGACCACACTGTACAAAGAGACAACACGAGAATAGAATAGCTAAAGCTATCCCGATGATCATCAGAATCTTCCATCCCCAAGTGGATAGCAGTCCCCAAAACCATCCAGTCAACGACCAATCTCCTTCGTCCACACTTATAGACTCGGAGATCTTATGTAGCCTGGAAATGGCCTGGTATACTGTAGGAGCATTATCTAGTATGAAAACGCAGCAACTCGATTGGCTCAATTTACATACCCCACGTCGATCTGCAAGTATGACATCTAAAACCTTACGATTCTGTAATGTCATAAGACGATCCCCTTGAAGCTCAGCAGTCAAATTACTAAGGGCACCGGCAGTTTCATTTATGGTGGACTCAATCACTCTCGTCAATTGCCGTATGTTTCTACTATTAGCCATAGGTCCCCAAAACGGTAGGAAACCCTTGAGAAAGTCTCCCACTTCTTGTCCCGTGGTATCTTCCTGATCGAAGACACCCCTAACAACTCTCGTTCTGTGGTAATCTGCAGCAGCAGTATACGTAGGAGGTAAGAAATATGCAACATAACAGGTTCCCGAAAAATCAGGAGGCAACCATGTGTATGCTCTGTCATAGCAAACAAAATAGGTGCCCTTAGCTGCTGCTAAAAACGGTGGGGAAGTCTGGGACGCAAAGACATACGTCTGAGTACAAACACTCTTCCCTAACTGAGCTCTCGGATTCTTGCCATTACCTTGCAGACAAAAATGACCACAATGGGGTACGATCCAAATCGGAGGTGACCTTTTCCGTCTCTGCTTTTCAACCAGACTAACACTATATCCAGTCACGTTCCATCCGATATAAGCTAATGCCTCATCCTTAGGAATAGTCTCATATGTATCGATATCTCTGATCATATCCGTTATTTCCTTCACTAAGGCACTATTACTCGAGTTATCTTTCATGGAACGCAGGGGATAGACTTCGTTGGCATAAATAAACATCGTCTGATATGCCCATACAGACCCATTGTAACTAAATGGCAGAACCAAATAGGGAATACCTCTATCCGTAGTATGTGGCATAAGACCACACACTTAACAATTAGTGGTGTTCACTACCAACTGGTGTTGATGCAGAAGCTGTACAAAGGAATTATTAATAAACTCTGACCTCCTAATCAGTTCATGTTCAGGTAAAGTATGGAAAGAAGTAGTAATGGGAAAAGACATAGGTTGGGAGGTGGGTACAGATGTCAATTGTGTAGCAAAAACAATCCAACCCACCAAAGACAACGTCATGCTAAAAAACACTAAAAGACACGTTATTAAAAAACATTTGCTACAAAAAATTTTACAAAAAAAAAAAACATTTGCTACAAATCAATTTACACAATTTTGTCTTAAAGTTCATTTCTGCAACAACTCTGTCGATCTCAAAAAACTCCATCCTCTAACCGTGCTGTTCGCTGCAGTTGGTTTTCTTCGCTCAGGTATGCGTCTGTAAGTCCAGGGAACGCCCTAGAACAAACCAGAACCGTCAACCTTGCGTCTTCACGGTTTGCCACTCCAAGTCTTGATACCGCGACCCTACAGCTGAACCCGGATGGCGGTTCGAAAAAGAAAAAATAGAACAAAACAGCTTCTTGGATGAGAGAGTGCAGTTTTCAAAAACAGAAAGGAATTTTTTTTTTTATTAGTCCATTGTTTCTTGGTCGCAAATCATAGCGGCCTTTACGAGGCACCGTCTGATCTCGGAACAAAAATTCAGGCTCAGTGGTGTCCAATCTCAAAGGCGGAGGCACAGCTGCTTGCAAGATATCGTCGTCCTCTCGCTCAGACCTTGTCCATACCAAATGTGCGTCGCTAAACGGCATAAATTTCGGCACTCTTTCTGTCTCTGAATCACCAATACCCTCACGGATCCACTGGTCGTACGGCAGAGGTAAAGGTACCCTCTTACAATGTACGCCGTGGATCCAATTTTTCTTGCCGTGGACTCTTACTGCTGTTCGTGTCGATAAAAGTACTTGGTATGGGCCGATCCAACGGGGCTGAACGTTCTTGGTCCGCTGGAAGTTGCGCACTAGTACCCAATCTCCAGGATTAATGGTGCGACCTGGATCTTCAGATGCTTGTGGGAGGTTATCATGAACCTGTTGATGTAAGACACGCAATTTAACCGTCAGGTCATACAAGTAATCAACCAACACAGGATATTCGATGTCGCTAAACTTCGTTGGTCTCGGCACTCCCCACACATTTGCCGGCTGACCAAACACAATTTCGTATGGAATAAGTCCTATTCAGGAATGCAATGTAGTTCTAGTTGACAAAAGTGCCAACACCAACGCATCGGGCCATTGGAGACCAGAACTTGTCTGAATCTTGGCTAACTTAAGCTTCAGGGTGCCATTATAGCACTCGACCAAACCAGCTGATTGGGGGTGATTCGCAGCATGGGATTTCTGCCTTATGCCCAAACCCTCACACACTCTCTTCATGATCTGACCCACAAACTCACTTCCGTTATCACTCCACACCATCCTTGGCAAACCAAACCTAGGGAAGAATTCCTTGAGCAAGACTTTAGCTGTGGATAAGGCAGTGTTATCTTTTAGGGGGTAAGCCTCTACCCATCTTGAAAAGGCACAGACAACCACAAGGACGTATTTCAGATTGTTACATCTCTCCATGTGGATAAAATCCAATTGCAGCACCTCGAACGCATACGTCGGAGGCGCAATGTGACCAGCTGGAGTTGGGGTTCCCTTGCCAGGATTATGCATCAGACAAATCATGCAATTCTTGACCAGATTCTCCGCACACTTAGAAATTCCACCATTCTCCCACACTGGAGCCAACAACTTAAAAATCCCTTCCGCACTGATGTGAGCCATTCCATGTGCCATCGTAACCACTGGAAGCACATAAGCATCAGGCAACAACCATCGCTGGTGTTCTGACAACTCAATCCAACAACCAGTCGAATCCAACATTCCAGTACTCTCTCTCCACACACTCAATTCTTTCTCAGTAGCTTCAGGCTGAATCGATTTCACACTTTCTATTGTGTCTTCACACATTCCTCTATCAGGAACTCATCTCGCTGGACCTGCAACATACATTCGACTCGTCACATCTTTCACCGTTTCTCTCGCTACTTCATCCGCCAACGCATTACCACGACCAACATCATCTGTAACCTTCTTATGTGCACTGCATTTCACGATCGCAACTTGCGTCGGCAACGTAAGTGACTCAAGAAGTTCATTCTCCAACTGTCCATGCTGAATCTTCGTACCATGGGAAGTAAGGAATCCACGTTCCTTCCACAAACGCCCAAAGCTATGGGCAACACCAAACGCATATTGACTATCGGTATACACAGTCACTCTCTTTCCTTTCGACAACACACACGCTCTCGTCAGTGCAATCAGCTCTGCTGCTTGAGCTGAATTCTGTGGAATACGTGAAGCTTCAACAATCGTGTGCAAAGTCGTAAGCGCATATGCTGCAGTCGTATCGCCATTCGGAAGCTTAAAGCATGAACCATCTACCCATAAGGTACCATCAGAATTCAAAAGAGGAGTATCTTTCAGATCAATTCTACCCTTCGTTTCTTCCTCTGTCCTGAGAAAGTAATCATGCTGCTCTTGAACATCTGTCTCTACAGAAATCAGCAACAACGTAGCTTGATTCAACGTGTTGCATCGCTTTATGTGCACATGACTCGCCAAAAGTGTCAACTCATAACCTGACAACCGCGCACTAGTCAAATACTGAGTCTTCGCTCTATTCAATAAAGTATCCACTGCATGTGGAACCATCACAACCAACGTATTATCCATCACCAAACCAGCAGACTGTCGAATAGAAACAGCCGCTGCCGCTGTAGCTCTCAAGCAACTCGGCAACGCTCCGGCTACCGGATCCAAAGTCGACGAGAAATACGCACATGGACGCAGCTTGTCACCAAACTGTTGCGTCAAAACTGACAATGCACTACACGTATGTATCGGCCGTGCACGGCTCCTTCTCACGACTGGATTGTGTGTTTGTGCCAGGGGCCTTCCTTGACAGGGTAAAATGAGCTGCAATTCGGCCTCGGGGGCTGTCTGTTCACTCCCCTGTTGCGGCACAGATCGACTTGCGCAAGACACGCCGGCCATTTCGGTGGCGGATGTCCTCATGGCACCTACAGCGAGCGGACTACACACAGCATATGGGCAGTGCGATCGCCCACTATTGGCAGGAGAATCTGGCGGAAGGGGTTGACGCTGTGACTGCGTGGGAAGCCATGAAACCCACTATGAGAAGCATTGACATTGCATGGTGCGCTGCTGCCCGTCGTACTCGGCAGGAGACCATTGTTGCAGCTGCTGAGCGGGTGGAGGTGCTGGAGAAACGATGCCGGGGGGAGGGGGATGAACTGGCGCTACGACTACTTCTGCAGGCACAGCACTCCTACGCCTCGGTGTTAATAGACGAGGCTCGTCAAGCGTGGCTGGCCACACGGAGCAGGGTCTACCAATGGGGGATAAATCCTGCACCATGCTCCATAGGCTCTGTCAACAAATGCTACAACCAGCCACCTTACCAGGGCTCACTGACGGGGAGGGGACCGCGATAAGAGACCCTGCGACTCTTGCGGCTTTGCTCACTACTATGCAGAGCAGTATGCTCCTCGGGAATGCCTCCCACCGGAAGCAATTGATAGGTTCCTCGCGGAGGTTCCCCCTCGTGCATTCTCGGACGAGGTGAGGGTGGCCCTGGACCTCCCCTTGATGGCGGAGGAACTGGGTGATGCACTAGGCCAGCTCAATGTGGGCAAAGCACCGGGACTGAGTGTGTTCCCCAGTGAATTTTATAGGAAATTCCACTTGCAGCTTGGGCCACACTATAGGCGGGCATTGGAATTGGCGCGGGAGCATGGTAGCCTGCCGTCGGACTGGCGTCAGGCCGAAATTGTGGTATTCCAGAAACCAGGTAGGCCCCCCGATCGACACGAGTCCTATCGTCCCATATCCCTGATCAACTTCGAGGCCAAATTACTAGCCAAGGCTCTGGCAAACCGTCTGCTCCCACATATTGCAGATCTGGTCCACCCGGATCAGGCAGGCTTTATGCCGCACCGGGCGACGCGACACAACATTAGGCGTGCACAGGCAGCGGTAGATGCTGTGGGGGCGACCGGGGATCGGGCAGCGTTGTTGCTAGCAGACATCGACAGGGCATTTGACTCGGTCAGCTAGACCTACCTCTTTGCCCTCCTGCCGCTCCTCAACTTGGGACCGGTGTTCATCTCCTACGTGAGGCTGCTGTACACGGACATCACCGCCTCGGTGCGTATTTCTGGAGCGATCTCGGAGAAGTTCCCAATTGCCAGGGGAACCCGACAAGGATGCCCCCTCTCCCCCTATCTCTTCGCTCTGGCCATGGAACCATTGGCCACACGGGTACGTCTAGATGCACAGTATCGTGGCTTTGTATGGGGTCGGAACTCACAGACAGAATCGCATTGTATGCGGATGATGTCCTTTTCTTTATGACTGACCTTCACCGCTCTGGCCCTCGCATACTGGATATGATGCAAGTGTTTGGCGAGGTTTCAGGACTCTTCCTCAATCCGCGCAAATCGACCCTGTGGGTGCTGGGTGACGAGCCGGAGACATACCCCTGGGCTTCGGCTTTACAGGTGGCGGTCGGTGGTCTAAAATACCTGGGTGTCTTCCTGTCGGAGTCGGCCGCGGTCGCATGGGAGCGCAACGTGCTGCCGGTGTGGGATAAAGTCCAATCGGACGTCAAGACCTGGTCTCGCATGCCCCTTAATATCTATGGCAGATCTGCCATCTTCAAGATGGTCGCCCTGCCACGGCTCCTCTACCAACTACAGAACCACCCGTACAGGATTGACCCGCAGTGGTTCCGTCGCGTGAACTCAGTACTTGGCCTGTTTTTGTGGGCCGGGGGTGCCTCTAGAGTGGCACTGCGGACTTGCTTTCTATCCACGTACTGTGGAGGTCTGGCTACCTCTGACCTCCTGTCCTACTACCAGGCCTCTCATCTACTGGTTCTAAATGAGTGGTGGTATGGCGACCACAGCGACCCGGCATATGCGCTGGAACACTTCTTGATGGGCGATGCCATGCTACATACGCTGTTGTACTCGGCCAGGCGGCGGAGGATGCTGCCGCGGGTCACCCAGGTGGTCTTTGTGATCTGGAGGCAGGCGCTGCGCCGTATGGGTTGGTGGGGCAGGCTGACAGCCGAAACTCCGCTGTGGAATAACGGACAGCTTCCCGCACTGGCCTCCCTATCGGGGTTTGGAGGGTGGGACGCCATTGGGATTTCCTCACTCGGCCATGTCCTCACAGGTACTACCCTCAAATCCTTTCAGGATCTCAGCTCCGAATTCAATATGCCCAAGAGCCAATTTTTCAAATATCTACAATTCCGCCATGCACTTGCGCCGAGTCTGGTGGGGCTGGACCAGCTTCCCGAATTCAGCCCAGTGGAGGCCAAGCTCTTCATGGGGGACCTGGGAGATAAGAAAGTTTCCAAAATATACCAAACGCTGGTTACTCACTGCTCTTCTTCTCTCCTGTCACTGAAGGCCTCCTGGGAGACAGATGTTGGCCCGTTAGATGAGGATGACTGGAGGGAGGCCCTTGAGTCCCCCCGCGGGGCTGCCATTGCTGTGCGACTCAGGTTCATACAGTTTAAATACCTCCATAGAGCATACTACACTAGGGAGAGACTGTGGAGAGCGGGCCTCATTGCCGCTCCGGAATGCTTGCGTTGTGGAACTGAAAGAGTAACGCTGCTGCATACGGTGTGGTCTTGTGTGGGTCTGACCCGATTTTGGAATGGGGTGTGGAATTGTCTGTCGGAGGTGCTGGGGTGGGACCTCCCTCGTACACCCAGACTGGGCCTCCTCCATGTCCTGGAAAATGTAGGAGGCAACATCTACAAACGCCACCTCCTGTTACTGGGTTTGGTTATAGCTAAGCGAGATCTGGCGAGAGCCTGGAAGAACGACCGTGCCCCCCCCCCACTTACCGCCTGGAAGGCGGGCTTAGACTTTCTTATGGGACTAGAATTACCTGTGTTTGAGGCCAGGGGGTGCCCCCGGAAACATTATAAGATCTGGAAGCGGTGGGCGGACTACAGGGGACTGACTTTGGAACCCTCGGTTGATATAGATGATGTGCCGCCTCCGGATGGGGACCTTGGGACCTAGGTCGATATCTGATACCTACTTTGCCTTACCTGTACATTTGGTGGAATGTGAACACGTGCACTGGGTTAGGGTGGGATAAGGGGTGGGTAGCCGGGGGAGGGAGTTGGGGTGTGTTTCTTGGGGGTGGGTGGGACATGGGATGGGGAGGGGGGTGATTTCAAGTTTAGGCCTTCTATTCATGCTGCTATATGTTTACTGTAGACGGTATCCTCCTGATTGTGGAGAACTGTACCTATGCTCTGCCTAAACTCTCAATAAAAGCAGTTGTGAAAAAAAAAAACTGACAATGCACAACCCTCTCTCTCATGAACATAGAGTGTAAAAGGCTTACTGTAGTTGGGAGTACCCAACACCGGAGCAGAACACAATGCATCACGTAATTCAGAAAAACTTTTCTGACATTCGTCAGACCAAGGAAGAGGATTCGGAGTATCCTTAAGAGTAAGTGCCAACAGAGATTTCGCAAGTAACGAAAAATTCGGAATCCAGTGTCTACAGTACGAGGTGATACCCAAGAAAGCACGCACTTCTCTCTGTGTGGTTGGCACAGTCATTTGCGCAATCGTTTGAATTCGTTCTGGGGTCAATGTTCTTCCCTCCTTTAACAAGATATGACCAAAGTAGGTCACTTCTTGTCGACAATACTGCAACTTTGAAGGTGATACTTTATGATGAAGGTCAGACAAATGTCGCAACAAAGAAAGAGTAGCTTCTTTACAAGTTTCCTCATCATCAGTAGCAACTAATAGGTCGTCCACATACTGGATAAGAGCAACACCAGCAGGCAAGACAATCATATCAAGCTGTGTTTTCAAAGCCTGACTATAGATGGAGGGACTTTCACAATAACCTTGAGGAGCGCGCTTAAACCGGAAGCTTCGGCCTCCTAAAGAGAAGCCAAACATATCTCTACTCTCCTCGGCAATTGGGATACTGAAGAAGAAAGCATTCTTCAGATCTATAACCGAAAACCAGGTAGCTGAAGCAGGGATCATAGTCAGCAAAGCAGTAATGTCCGGAACAACAGGAAACTGTGGCACAACAATCGTATTAACCTCTCAAAGGTCGATCACAAACCTATACACAGGCGGCTGAGAAGAGTCAATACACTTCAGGACAGGCAAAACAGGACTGTTACACACATTACCTCTTGTTTCTTCAATCACACCTTTCTCAATCAGATCATAGATGATAGCTAAAAGCGCTCTTTCACCATTGCTAGAAATCCTATATTGGGGAATACGTGGCAATTTAACATTCGCTTTAAGCTTCACAACATAAGGTGGAATCTCCAAAAGACCAACGTCATTAGGACAAGTAGCCCAAAGAGTATCAGGGAGAGAACGCAATTCCGGTGGAAGCCGATCTTTAGACAAATACATCGGAGAGATCACTTTCTTACCCAATGTAAGCTGCACTCTCGAAGGAGAGCAATGCAATGTCGCATGCAATGTCGCATGCAATCTCTTCAACAAATCCAAACCCAACAAATTGTCACCACAACCTGTCGTTAAAATAAGAGGTGCTTCCAATTCACGAGGCCCGATAGAGGGAGACAAGGGACTAGAAACTGGATTACGAACTGGGGCGCCAGAGAATCCTACAGAAACATTCGGTAAGCCAGACAAGGGTGCGCCAGGGAGTTTAGAGTGCATGATAGAACTTTTCGCTGCACCAGTATCCAAACGAAAAGGCTCTACCACACTCGATGTAACTACTGCAACATAAGGTCCGCTCTGGTCTACTGGAACTGACACTACTCCCTCCCTTTGTCCTCGGCTGTCCTAACAATCATTATAACCAGTGCTCTCACTCTCAACATAATAATCATCAGCATAATATTGAGCAGATCTGCCAGTCGGAATATTCTGCTGATTAAAAAAATTCATAGAATTCTGTGGGGGAAAGGAACGCTCGTTTGAGGAAACGCACCACGCCATCTACCGTTTGAAACTTGCTGGAAACCACCACGACCTCTCGGACCCGACATACCACTCGCACGTTGTCGTAAAACAGAACAATCACTCTTGAAATGACCTTCCTCCCTACAATACAGCCCATGAACTCTCAGAATCTTTCAACTTGTTACAAAGCTTGGGTAGTAAATTAAAGACAAACTTGTCCACGAACAACCTCTGACCACCTTCTGTACTCATATCCTGACCACTATGATCTATGAATGTCTCCTCAAACCTAGTGAAGAAATCAGACACACTTTCATCTTTCTTCTGCTTGCATGCGGCTAACTTATCCCAATTCACTTGTAAAGCCGGCATCATCGTCTTCATAAGATTGATAATCCTGCCAGGTAAATCTGCAACTAAAGGCTCAGGCTTAGCTCCACCAACCTGTCTACCATCCGCAGCAACAATATTCACCCATGTATCACCTAACTCTTATTCATGATCCTCATGACGAATCTTCGCCCACAAAGGTTGAGGAACCACGTTACTCAACAACATGTCTATGTCAGCTAAATTCATGATGCATGCGTCAACTGTCTGAGACAACTCCTTGTAATATCCAGCCGGATTCTTACGGGGATCGGGTAAAGACTGTTTAAGAGCCAAAACCTCAACTCTCTTCCACGGAACATGTACCCACACTCTTTGGAAATGTGCTGGTACAGCTGGGGGATTATTATTCGCACCAGCAGCTACTGCATCGCGCCATACTGGAGGAACTTCTCTCATCGGAAACTGTCTTACTTTTCTCCTAACAGAAAGATCAGGCTCAAACAGTGGCTGAGAAGGAAACTCGCTCCTAAACGCAACTATCGTCGCAACTGCTTTCTCAACACCGGGACCCACTATCGTCCCTTTTGCAAACACAGACTGTATATTAAGTAACTCCAATGGGATCTGACCCGACTCATTATCTCCCCATTCCTCACGGAGGAAAGTACACATAACATCAAAAACGTACCTTTGCGCTCCACCCTTCCGGACGCCGATCAGTGCAGCCCGGGTCTTTGTCTTGTGGGGACGGCCGGCCCCGTGCACAGAGACGGCGGCCATTACAGGTCGTGCAGAGCCAGCTGTAGTGCCCTGTCGGCAGCGCCTGCTCCTCTGTACCTGGCTCTGCTACTCCTGATCCCGGACACCGCCGCAACCGGAGCTACAAGGTATCTGCTCCTCAGTCCCGAGACGGCTCCTCCGCAACATTGTTTCCCTTGAAGTTGCTGCGAGCGCCATCTTGCTGCCTGCTCTCGGCTCCTGCAGTTACAAGCCCAGGGCTGCTGGTGGGACGCGGGCGTCGGCCCGAGCCACTCCACAACTGTTACGGGATGGAGTTTGCTGCCCCTGTGCCCCTCAACCGCTTACATCGTGCCTCGACCCGGCAGAGTGCAAGAAGGTTCGCCGAGAGCGTGGGTAAACGACCAGTGGGTCTACCTCTCTTTTGCCATGCTCGAGTTTTGGAGGGGGTTGCGTCCCTGCCCTTTGAGGCTCGGGTGGATGCTACTCTGCCTGATGCCCCCCAGTCTATTTGCATGCGGGACGCTGCGCCACACCCTACAGCTGCTATCCATGGCTCCCTCACCACCGTCGCCATCGAGCCGCTGCGGTCGCGTGACCCAGTCATTGCTGGAGTGCTGGTGGGGACACCCCCGAAGGAACACAAACTATCTGGAGAGATGGACTGGCTTGGGCGGCGCTGCGGGACGCCACGCCTGAGGACTTCCTCGGGGGCTACTGGCGGACCACCTGAAGCGATCATTGCCGTGTGGACTGGCTGCCTCTGATGCACTGCTGCCGTGCTATGGATCATCTGCCACGATCGTGGACCACACTACTGCGTCCGAGATGGACTTTGGTGATCGTTCCCTCACTCAGCTGTGGTCCCTTTGTTCGTTCCCACCTTTCAAGAGGTCTATCGTGCAGCTGGATTGTACCGTGGCACCGCACCGTAGGGGACAGGGTTGAGGATGCACCCTCCTGGACCAGGACTGTCTCTCTTCTGCTGCTGGGTTGTTGACGGACTGCCGGGGATTTGAATATTGGTATTGTACTGGTCTTGGGGTCGGGGTAAGGGCGGCCAGGGAACGGTATGTTAATTGAGTTGGATATATTTCATTGGCCCTCCTCCGGTCTTATGTGAATTGTATTTCTTTTTCTCTTTCCTTTTCTCTTTTCTTTCTTCTTCTCAATTTCTCTTCTCTTGCTACATTTCGGGTTTTTGGGGAGATAAAACACTCTGCTAGGGGGGGGGGGTAGGCCGTAGCCTCTGCATGTGTGTAGGGTGGGGGGGTATATTTTAGTTCGTGTTTTTTTCTATGGTGCCTTTTGTTCTTATATAATTTCTCCCTTTTTTAGGCCTGTGTTAGGCATTGGGGGATGGGTGGTAGCGCGGTGTTAGCTGGGATGTTGCGTCCTCTCTAGGGGTGTGCATAATGTGTGGCCATCCTCTGGCTGGGACTTGCGTGTTGCTAGTCGCACTGATTGGTACGGGTGTCTGTTGTCGAGTCCCACCTACATGGACCTAGTTTCTTCTTTCTTGCTTGTATAAGTACGGAGTAGTATGACCTGATCTTAATTGTTGCGATGAAAACCTTTAAAATTAACCTTCACCGATCCTGAGACATGGTAATACGGTAATTACAGTGTAACCCCTCTAATGCTTGCCTATAACGAGAGATATTACTGTGTCGCCGTAAAGTTGCATTAGTGCTCAACTGTTTTCGTGGCCGGCCGGAAGGTTGTAGGCCCGTATTTGTCCTGATTTGATGCACAATAAAGGTTTTCAAAAAAAAAAAAAACGTACCTTTGCTTCGGTGCTTCCCACTGCTGGAAGACATCCATAACTGACTCTAGATCTTATCTCAAGACATTCGAAACCTATCTACGAGCCAAAAGATCTAACACTGCCCGTTCTCCGGGACTAGGAAGCTGGCTACGTAATTGTTTACGTGCAGAAACAGGGGTCATACTCAATGACCCAAAGAAAGGAGATAAAAGACCAGTAACAGTATCAGTCATTCTTTGTCGAACAGAAGGAGAAGCTGTCATAAGGACACAAGACAAAGTATTTTGAGGTGATAGAAACGTAGGAGTAGTAACAAGAGAAGTCGAAGGTACAGGAGAGTAAGACAAAGAAGTTTGAGGCAGAACTGATAGCAAAGTCGGCGGCCCCAGAGGAGGCTGCGCCGTAGAAGGAGGAACCAGCTGAGGAGGAGCTGGTGGCTGAGCAACAACAGGAGGTTGAACGCCTGGAGGTTGCGGAAGTGCCGTAGCACTCTGCACATAAGGGGGTGGTAATCTCAACAAATGTGACATCAAAGGATCTTTTTCAGGGTCCTTCGTTGCACTTTGTAGAAGAGATGGCAAAGCTGGATAACATTTATCGATAGCCATATTATGTTGCCTATGCAACTCCTCAATCGCATGATCTTCTTCATTTTCTTTAAACTGCCTAGCAGCTTGCATTATCGATACACCCTTTTCTCTCTTATCTCTTTTAGCTTGTTTAATTTCTCGCTGTTTGGCTTCCTTACTCCAAAGGTGGAAAGAGTCAAACATTGCCGGGCTATCTTCCTGAATAATACAGCTTCCAAATTATTTAAAATCTCGGTATCGAAACTACCATGTTGAGGCCATCGTAAGACACCATCTTTCCTAGTGTAGCGGACCCATGATTCATTAAACGTAATAGGGCCCACGCCATGTTTAGAATAGAGCTCATAAGTCGGAGTTCCAACCGGAGGTATCGGACACGAGTCCTCCAATCGGGAATCCCTGTTACAACCACAACAAAATATCTTCCTAATTTTGCTAAGACCAGGCATCTTCGCTCACTAACTTAGCTTCAAACTTCAAAGGATTATCAAAAACGATAGTCTCGTAAATGTACGAGTCCCTCGGCTTTGGTAATTGCAAGTACCAAATCAAAGACCCAAAGAAACCCAAAACAAAGGACTGGGAGCGACCCACTTATACTTAACTAAGGTATCAGTCACGCCACCAGAAGACCCGTCTATCGTCTCGCCGTACAAATCATCACAAAGGGGGGTCCAAGACAGGGCAACAGTCAGGGCAGCAGTCCTTCGTAGCAGTCAGGAAAGCGGGAAGCCTCGTTGCAAAAACCTTCAGTCCACGTTCGACATTCCGGGGTCGATGGAGTGGGGGCCCTCTTCCGGAATTTCCTCACGAAGCTCCTCATGATCTTCAGGCTTGGTCTGGTACCGCTGAAGTCGCCCGACGTTGGGCGCCAACTGAAGAACCGGGTTTTTAGAACCCAGCGGCGCCAGGGGCACGCTCAAAGTCTTCGGGTCACCTGTCTTAGAATACAGAGACACGGGATACTTCTCGGTGGCGTCAAAGATCGAGTTTATTGGCTGCAACCAGAAACAGAAGTCCACGAAGTACGACACAGCGTATATTCGTAGGAGACTGCTCAAATTTGTAAGGCGAGTCATCCTCTTTTATGCCAAAAACCACCTTCTGGACAAACACCCACTATTTACAATTTGTCCAATCATAGGTATTATTACAAAAGGTATCGCATGACGACAAACCCACATTTCAGTTGTCCAGCCCACCATTAATTATACAGGAAAGCCCAACATTCCTTCTTACACAAGCCGGATAAACCCATAATTAAAGGACCACAACCCATGTCATAAAGAGGCCATAAAGGAAGAAACAGAAACAAATAAAGAGCAGGATAAGGGGTGTGTGTGTGTGTATACTAAACTTTACAATGTCCTGTGCTCTGATCCTCAATCTTGATCAGTTATCGAGTAGGGAACTGGCTTAGCAAGGTCAGCTTCAGACAACGAGGTCAGTTCACTCGGTTCATCCAAAAGTCAGCACAAACTCGAGCTAACGTGTACGTATACTAAGGACTCGTTCGGCCACGGTCATTGGCCTATGTGAGGGCAACCACACAATGGCTGCCATGCACAAAATGGAACCCATGGTTCAGAACGAAATCTCCAAATACATAGTGAATCCGTCGGTCTAACATGACGAAATCACTCGTACTTACCGAACTCACTAATTACGGTTCGCTACTATCAAATTCGTAACGAAACCATGACATTTATAAAACGGGTTCAGAATTCACGGAACCTCAAATTTGATTGATTACTCCTGGCAGGTGTTCTACTGGGAGGTAGATGTTGTGATGTATGGACCATTTCCAAATGGCTTCTGCTAGGCGTGACAGTTGGAGAGAGTGTGTCCCCCGTTTTTGTATGTAATACATAGCTTTCATGTTGTCTGTACGGACTAGGACAGTTTTGCGTATTAAGTGAGTTTGAAAGGCTTTGAGCGCTAGAAACTCTGCTAGTAGCTCTAGGTGATTGATATGAAGGCTCTTGTACTTTAGAGTCCATAACTCTTGGAGTGTGTGACTTTGCAGGTGAGCGCCCCAACCAATGAGCAATGCATCTGTTGTTAGCACTGTTTGTGGAGCAGGGCAGAGAAAGGGCTGCTCTTTGGACAAATTTTGAGGGTTCCACCACTGCAGAGAGTGATGGTGCCACCTTCTACCAACACTAGATCGGTTAATCGACCCTGCAACTGGTTCCACTGACTTGCTAAGCATTCCTGGAGGGGACGCATATGAAGTCTTGCATGGGGAACAATTGTAATGCAAGGCTCCATCATACCTAGTAGTTGCACAAAGACTCTTGCTGGCAATGATTGATTGAGCTGAAATTGAGTGAGAAGGGACTGCAAACTGGGAATCCTGGCTACATTGGGAGATGCTACAACTTTCTGAGCATCTATTGTGGCTCCCAGATAAGTTTGCGTATTGGAAGGCTGAAGATGAGACTTCAACGCATTTATGGTAAACCCTAGTTGGTGAAGTAAGGGAATAGTGGTTTGAGTGTGTTAGACACATTTGGTAAGTACTGGCTTTGATGAGCAAGTCGTCCACGTATGAGAAGACATGGATACCTTGTCTTCTCAGATGTGCTGCGACTACTGGCAGGCATTTGGTAAATACCCTAGGAGCAGTGGTGACACCAAACTGTAGCACTTTGAATCTGTATGGTGACCCGCTATGATGAATCTTAGGTATTTGCGATGCGTGGGATGACTCGGAATATGGAAATATGCGCCTTTTAAGTCTAGAATAGACATAAAATCGCCCGGCTGTAGAAGAGGGAGAACTTGTTGAAGTGTTACAATGTGAAAAGTTCTGACCGTATGTAGAAGTTTAGTTCTCTGAGATCCAGACTAGATATCAAGGAGCCGTCCTTTTTGGGAATGAGAAAGTACAGGGAATACACTCCTGTTCCTTGATGATGTAACGGCACAGGTTCTATGGCTCCTTTAGAGAGGAGAGACTGTACTTATTGCTAAAGTAAAAGTAAATGTTCTGGTGACATTTTGTGAGAACGTGGTGGTATGTTTGGAGGATTGTTGGTAAGCTCCAGGCAATAACCATGTTGGATCATTCCTAACACCCATTTGTCTGTGGTGTTAGATTGCCAAAAGGGGAGGAATTGTATTGCAAAAAAGGGGAGGAATTGTAGAAGACCCTTCCCCAACAGGTGTTAGATGGTGTGGGGGAAGTGAAGGCAAGTCACTGCTTGTTGGGGGAGGAGGGATTATGCGGTGCAGAATCCTTGCCTCAACCTTTGCTGTTCTTACCTCTATAGCTTCCTCTAAAGAAACCCCTTGTAGAGGAACATTGATTGTTGCCTTTGTAAGAGATGGCAGTATTGTCTGAGGACATGGTCTTGGACCCCCCACAGTAAAAGGAGCGACGAAAGGAGCCCTGATTAGAGGGAGACTGCAGAGCTCCCATAGATTTGGCTACCTCTGTGTCTTTTTTCATTTTTTCTAATGATTTATCAACTTTGGGCCCGAAGAGATGCTCCTTGGTAAAAGGAGTATTTAAAATAGACTGCTGTGCTTCTGGTTTGAAACCAGAAATCCTCAACTATGCATGTTTTCGCACTAGTGTTGATCTCTCTAGCTGCGATGTCTGCAGCAACTAAAGCGCATATTATTGAGGAATTAGATATGAGCTTCCCTTCCTGGACTAAATCTTGGGCTTTTGCTTTGTGTTCATCTGGGAGGTACTGTAGCAACTGCTCCATTTCGTCCCAGTGTGCCCTATCATATCTGAATAGCAGTGCCTGGGTGTTGGCAATACGTCAATGATTTGCTGCTTGAGCAGTTACTCTTTTGCCAGAGGCATCTAATAGTTTTGACTCTTTGTCTGGAAGGGGAGCATCACCTGTAGCCTGTAAATTGGCCGGTTTATGGGCATTAGAGACTACCAAAGAGTCTAGTGGTAGCTGTCCTTTAATAAAGACTGGATCTAAGGGAGCAGCTTTATATTTTGTATCGACCTTGGGGGTGAAAATGCAACCCGCAATGGATTTTTGAAGATTTAATCAGCATGCCTCATCATGCCTTTAAGCATTGGCAGAGTGTGACTAGCCCTACGTGTGGTACTGAGCGTTTCAAATAGGAAATCTTCCTCTAAAGATTCCTTGTGTAACTGTACCCCCATGATATTCTGCAGCTCTAGCAAGTAATTCTAGATGTCCTACATTGTTGTCAGGAGGGTAAGTCTTTGGAGGGTAAAAATCTGGGTTGTTGTCTGTAGGCAAATCTATGTGATAATCCTTCAAAGGATCTATGGGTACAATATTGTCCCCCAATCTCCATCATCATCGTAATTAGGTGGTGGAGAGTTAGTTGGTGTAATCCGTAAATGATGCAAAGGTGGAGAGGTTGGTGCAGGGGAATGTGGTAAAAGAGGGGGAGGATTAGTACCCACATTCTTCTTTATGAAAGGAATAAAGAAAGGTTCTTCTTCTGACTCAGGTTTGCGTTTCTGAGGTGACTTAGTAAGAACACGTCCTGTTTTTGGATTTATGTAGAGTTCCTTCTGTTTTGGGTCCAATTTGTGTATTGGGGTGTCGAAAATCAGATCCTGCTGATTCGGAGGCACAGTTTTACGTTTCAACGCCGAGGATTTCGGGGCCGAAGGTTTTGGTGCCGAAAAAGGCTTTGTCTTCGGCGTCAAGGATTTCCACTCCGGTTTTTGGCTTTGAGCCTGAAGGTTTCAGCTTGGTGCCAGTATTTAGCCAACTCGATCCTGAGCCGGAAGGCTTAGAGACGTGTTTCAGTGCCGAGCCAGAGGGCGGGGCATCAGAAACATCTTGTCGGTGCCGACCGTGGCTGGGGTGGGACCGAAGCCCTTTGTTTTGGCAGAGTTGGATTTTGGGTTAAGGGGCATTCGGACCTTGTGGCAAGTGTTCTTCTGACTCAGAGTCCGATTTTGGGATGACACTAGTTTGTCTTGTTCTTCCTTGGCCCCTTGTGCGTCGTGCAAGTCTGTGCGTGTACACAAGGCGCGACACTGAGGGCAGAATTTAAATGGAGTCCGTTCCATCGACTGCAAAGTGGACTGATGCGGTTAGGTCCGACGGCCTTTCCAAGATGTTAGATCGAAATAGAGGTTTTCCCTCTGCGGATACGTTACGTGGAGAAGTGGGATATGTGTTCGAAACAATACCCTAAGCAGGTAGAGTGGATTGTGCACCGAAGGGAACCCGAAGAAACAGTTTCAAAGTGGAGCGCAGCAATACACGTCCGAACCCCATGGCGGAAAAAAACAATGGAGTCGATGCCCATGAGCAACATCACCGAATGGAGGAGTCACCTTCCTTTTTAAAGACTTCTTCGAAGAAAAACAACTTGCAAACATCCGGACCCAACACTAGATGGCAGGAGTATGCAATGCATGTGATCTACAGCTCATATGCCTGGAACATTAATTTTCAGAGCTACGCGAAGGAACACGATAAAGTTCTCATCCAAGTGTGTTGCTTACTGACTGATGAAGGCCTGACTTTGAATGCAGACAAGTGTGAGTGCCACAAGACAAAGCTGGAATTATTTGGCCATATCTTTTCTGATCGAGGTATGACACCTGATTCTGCTCATGTACAAAGACAGTCAAATACGGATCCCCCACAAGATGTTTCATGATACGTTCATTTCTTGGCACAGCCTGTTACTATTCAAGCTACATACGAGACTTTGCCACCATAAGTGCCCCCTTACAGTAGTTAACTAAGAACAATGTTTCATTCAAGTGGTCCCAAGAATGGGAGAGAAGTTTCAAGAAAATCAAACAAGCAATTGAAACTGCTACTGAAATGGCTTCTTTCAATCTAAAGCTTCATACAGAGGTTGTTCTTGTCGGTAGCCCAATTGGGTTAGGCGCTATCCTGACACAGCACAGCGGGCACCTCCATCTTCAAAGGCATATGCCAGTAGACGTTTGTCACAAACATAACATGCTTACTCTCCACTTGAGAAAGAAAGTTTGATATTTTGGCAGGCGTGAAATACAAATCAAAGAGTTATTAATGCCCAGGGGTGTCCGCTATGTGGTCTTTTGGCAGCTAATGACATATACATGTTTTTTTCATGTATTAAGTTAGACTCATTTCTACAAGATGTACAATCTTTTATTAATTTATCCCTCAAACTACAGGTGGCTCTTTCTGCAGAATTGGTTATTATGGGGTGTGAGTCAGATATGTCTGTGTCCAGGCCTTCTCATGAGATAGCGCTCCTGTGTATCTTTATGTCACTTATTCGATTATGCATAACCTCGGAATGGATCAACCCAGTTCCACCTACTTTTATAAATTGGAAGGCTAGGGTATTAGGCCTTTATAATTTAGAATCAGCAGTGTTTTTGAGAGGGGGTAAGAGGCGGCGTGAAAAGGGTTTGAGCATCTGGGGCCTTTTAGGCTTTGGTTAAACAACAAAGTTTTTTGTAGGGTTACTACTGATATTTACCTTTTAATGTCTGTATATCCTCTTTTTAGCTCAACCCACACTCATCTTTTTCCCAATGTATTTGTCTTCTTTTCTCTTTCTATGTCTTCACTTTTTTAATGTTTTGTTCAAAGTATCTGGATTCTATGCTTATAATGTTTTGTAAATGGAACTTTATGTTTGCATGGATTTAATCATTGGCTACTGTATTTGCTTTGTGTATTCTTCAAGCTGACTAATAAAAAAATTTAAAAAAAGAGAAAGAAAGTTTGGCCGTAGTATGGGCTTGTGAACATTTCCATATATTCCCGTATGGAAATCCTTTTACGCTGGTAACTGATTATCAAGCTTTATAGGCTATCTTTGGCAATCCAAAAGCCAAGATGAGTCCTCGCATTGAACGGTGGAGACTATGATTACAAGTTTATGATTACACTATTACGCATCGTCCACCTAAGTGTCTAAACCCTGCTTACTACTTTTACAGAGTGCCTATACAAGGTCCAGGTACTCCATCCAAGATGGCGGATGCCTACATTTATTTACTTGGAAAGCCAAATACGCCTGCTGCCATATTGTTAGCCCACATCATCACTGCCACAAGCCATGATAGTGACATACTGAATTAGGAAGCTATAATTACACATCAGTTGTGGAACTGACAAGCTCGTGGTCTCACCAGTGATTGTGAATACCAAAATGTATAGTTTCTTACCTGTCGGTGTAGTTTTGCAGCTGGAAGAATTTTCTGGATTCACATGCTGTGCATTATTCTGCCATCTATTGGTTGGGTCCAGAGTTGTTCATTAATCCTTGTTTTTTGTTTTATTCGTTAGTTGGTGGGCATCAACATACCACCATTTGGTGTCCTTCTGTGACGTCAATGTGCTTTCTCCAGAAGCTGTCACCAGTGATGGTGAATACCAAAAGTACAAAAACGTAAAAGATGAGCTGCCTATAACTCAGGAAGGTGAGGGTCTAGAATCCTAATTCCAGAGAGCTTAAGACAGAAAACTATTGAAGTGGCTAACGAAGGACATCACAGTATCGTTGCTACCAAGATATCTTTCCGGCAACAAGTTTGGTTTCCATATTTAGATGAGAGGCTTAAAATGGAACTCAAGGCCTCTCATCTATAAAGTTGCCTTTCTACAAACACTACTCAACCTACCCTTACAATGTAAGAACTCGCTAAGAATGCATGGCAGTGAATAGCCATAGATTTATTTAGCTCACTTCACATCATCTGATAGTGGATGAATACTCTAGATTTCCATTAATAGAGGATCTCTCATCCAAAACTCATGTGCGAGTCATAGAAAGAGTTGATGGCCATTTTGCAACAAGGGGCGTCCCAGCCATTTAGAAGTCTGATAATGGCCAGTCGAGAATTCGAGGATTTCCTGGAGCATCTGAACATAAAGCATCGGAGGGGTACTCCTTTGTGGCCACAGGCCAATGGGCTGTGGAACGTTTTAGGAGTATGCTGAAGAAAGCAGTGCAGAATGCAACTCTTTTTAGAGGTTCATTTTGCTAACTGTTTTGAATTCACCATACACGCCTATCGCTCAACTCCTTACTCAACCACTGGCGAAAGTCCTGTAACTTTCAGGAGAGCAATGACAACTAAGTTACCTCAATAGACCAACAAAAAAGAAGGCGGTGATAATATAACTTGAAGGAAACGATGAAAGCCTGTGCCAGACAAGAGGCGACATGCAAAGAACATTGAGTTTAAGACAGCAGATCACGTGATCGCTCACCCATTGCAAAGGAGAAAATTTGATGCGCCATATGATGCTGCACTTTCTACGTTATGTCTCAAGGGACATATCGTGACTGCCCAGAGTCCTGGAAGGATTATGTTACTTACCCTGTAAGCATCTGCTCTTGGCACGTAGAGCTGTAGATTCACATGCTTTGCATAATACTGCCATCTAGTGTTGGGTACGGATGTT
Source organism: Lissotriton vulgaris (assembly GCF_964263255.1). NCBI lineage: Eukaryota > Metazoa > Chordata > Amphibia > Caudata > Salamandridae > Lissotriton > Lissotriton vulgaris. The sequence continues at coordinate 656,781,491 of NC_141694.1, read as the reverse complement.
TGCAAGTTGTTTTTCATCGAATAAGTCTTTTCCAGTCACCAGGTAAGGTGACTCCTTTTTTTTTTTTTATTTAACAACATTTTTTATTGAGCATATGGTATTCATACAATAGACGTGCATCCTTGTTTGTCATAATACAGCAATGACATGCTCTTCAACGTACAACCTAGAGGAAGAGAGAAACAATATAAACAGTGCCAAATATCATGTCACATCGCATCGCTTGGGCATAATCACATTCAAAGCTGATAAAAAAAATGTACCAATATGTCCTGTTGGGGGGTACACCTGTCCTTGTGCTGAGGTGCTACCGCTCTACCCACGGTCAGAGGATTATCGTGTAGCCAAAAGTTATTGTAATGAGCAATGTCAGTCTGAGTCTAGCTCAGCTTGAGACAACAGGTATTCTCGCAGAGGAGCCCATATGTCCCTGAGGACCGTGGCAATTCTTCAGCGGAGGCCTCCAGCTGATCTCGACAATACACCATGTCCTTGAGCCATTTGTCTGCTTTAGGAAACAATCGACTGTCCCATGTGAACAGGGTGCCTCTCTTCGCCAAAAGCAAAGCCAGTTGGACGAATTTCCCAGTAGCCCCCCCACATTTTTGGGCCATGTCCTAGTAGGCACAGCGCTGGAGTGTTATTTAAAGGCATTCCCGTCATGTCAGTAATAGGAGTGAGTACCTTCTCCCAGTATTGAAAGACCTGCCGGCATTGCCACGCCATGTGTAGAAAACCAGCCTCCCCCATCCCGCACCTCTTGTAGTCAGCTGTTGCCCTTAGCCCTATTCTCCACAGCCGCAGAGGAGTATGGTATGTTTGATATAGGAATTTAAGGTGTATGATATGTAGATTACTGTTGGACGTTAGGCGTCCCGTTATCGGGCAGATCGTCATCCACTCCTCCTCAGTGATGTGGGGGTCAATGTCCGCATTCCATCTTGTCACACATGAGGCAGAGCTATATGGTATGTCTTTCTGTACGGCCCTGTATAGTTTAGTGACCAGCTTACGTTTCGTGAGTGTGATGAGGGTCAGTGTGCAGACAGAGTCTCGGGTTCATCTGAGAAACTTGTGTACTGTTCTTTCATGGCGCGCCGCAATCTGTAGCATGTGAATTGGAACAATAGTGTAGGGTTGTGGATGTAGGCTAGGTCATCCCCCGTAATGTAAGTGCCCTCAGGGAATAGGTCGCTCATTAGTGTAATACCCGCTTCCCTAAGCGCTTTGACAGACCCCTGGTCATTAGCAACTGATAGTGCTGCGTGTCCCTCTATTGGCATAGCAGGCGCATGTAAAGGGAGCTTATGTGTTCGCCGACCAATCGCCTGCCATGCTGCCACCGTGGCGTCTAGTGTGTTGATCTCTGCACTGGGGGTATGGCAGTGGGTGTGCGTGATAATACCGCGCAGGGGAATAGGGTGCGCATCTCCCTCCTCAACCGCGACGTGTGGTATGAAGTCGTGGGGCTTGTACCAGTAGTACGCGTAATGACCCTGACAACACAGATAGTATACATAAAAATCCGGCGCGTTGAATCCCCCTCTGTCGTATGTTAGTGTCAAGGGTCTCCAGCTTATCCTCGGCTGCTCAGTGCCCCAAACAAGTCTCAGCAACTGAGTCTGTAGTGTTTTAAAAAAATGTTGGGTAAGTGGGATCGGCACATTGCAGAACAAGTATAAAAATTTAGGCAACACCACCATTTTTATGATGGAGATGCGGTCTGTTAGGGACAGGGGGAGACACTGCCATCTGTCTATCTGCGCGACTAGGGCCTTGTATGCAGCACCATAATTTTCAGTTATAACCATCTGGGGGTCCCTATGTATCCACACTCCTAAGTATTTGACAGGGTCTGCAGACCAGACCAACGGGTATTCAACTGTAGGGGGTAGTTGCTTCCGTCAGGGGGATGATGACGGACTTATCCCAGTTTATATGTAGGCCCGAAAACAAGCCAAATTTTACGTCTCCGCGCAACACAGGGGATAGGTATTTATGCGGCTCTCAGATATATAGGACCATGTCGTCCGCGTACATCGAACTCCCCACAGGTCTATTATTAAAGTTCAGAGCTGCCGCAAACGGCTCCAGCACTATGGCAAATAGGAGTGGAGAGAGGGGGCACCCCTGACGGGTGCCGCTAACCACCGCAAACTGTTTAGACGTGTCTCCCCCAACTCGGACTCTCGCAGAAGGCTCTGTATATAGTATCTGGATCCATTGTATAGAAACGGGGAAAGCCCATTCTACGTAGTATGTGCATCATGTATCTCCACTCTATAGAATCGAATGCTTTTGCGGCATCCAATAGGACCGCTACAGCGGGCAGATCGGGATTCAGGACATGGAGCATGGCGAAAATAGTGCGCAGGTTTAGTGAAGTAGAGCGGTCAGGGATAAACCCGGCCTGGTCGGGCAGTACTAGCAGCTGCATAAGGGGTTGTAGCTTGGTAGCAACGATTTTAGCTAGAATTGTGGCATGTAAATTAATAAGGGATAATGGGCGGTACGATTCACATCCTTCGGGGGGTTTGTCCTTCTTTAACAGGGTGATGATCATTGCTTGGCGCAGTGAGGGGGGTAGGCGGCCAGAGTCATGTGCCTCAGCATACATTCCTAAGAGGTGGGGAGCAAGAATGTCAGCATGTGCCTTATAAAATTCTGCAGTTAGCCCATCGGGACCGGGGGCTTTTCCGTTCGGAAGTGTCTTGATGGCATCTACTACATCCTCTGTATCTATCGGAAGGCTTAGATACTTGCGGTGCACGTCCGACAGCCACGCACAGGCGATGTCTTCTAGGTATTCATCCATGGCTGTCTCGTCTATGGGAGGTTGGCAGGAACTGCTCTGCAGTCGACCCACCAATATTTTGCCCCCCTTCACCATAACGCCGAGTTACATGGCGCTTGGAGAGGTACTTCATCTACGTTTCTGCGAGCGTATTGTATTCGTCTATGTGTTCGTGTATGTCGGCAAAGATGGCTGTCGAAGGTGCGTCGTCATACTGTGTTTCCAGCTTTGCAAGCTTCTTCTCTATGGCAGTAAGCTGCCCCCTAATGTTCCTCGGTATCCCAGCGGATGTGCTAATGCATGTGCCCCGTATTGTGACCTTAAAGGCCTCCCATAATGTTTCCTGACTATCCACTGACCCCACATTATTCTCGAAATATTGCACTATGGCCGATTTAATGGTGTTGGCGTATATCGGATCAAGGAGTGATTCCGCCCTGAATCGCCAAGTGAATGGTTTATGTGGGTTATGCGGGATATGTAATGATAGGAACACCGGGTTATGATCCGATAGCGTACTGGGGAGGTTACGTACATCTGTGACCCAGCTATGTGCTCCATCACTCAGCAGCCAGTAGTTCAGTCAGGACCGGCCCCTGGTCGCAGGTGTGATGTGCGTCCCTGCCAGCACTCCAGCATTTCTATTCCGCCATGCATCTACCAGCCCAAACTCCAGCATGCCATCTTTCACACAGTTGGCAACCTTTACCATCCTGGTGCTCTGTAAGTTGGATTTGTCAGTCGTGGGATCTAGATAAGGGTCAAGGTCACCGCCAATTATTATTTCCGTTTCAGGCAGTCTCGAAGTGCTCTAAACATATTCAGGTAGGTCGACGTATCATCAACTACCGGACCATATATGTTTACAATTGTTACTAGTATATTGCCCAATTTCCCCTTCACCATTGCCCATCGGCCCTCAAGATCTGTGCTAGTGTGGAGAGCTGTGAAGGCCACCCCCTTTTTCACCAGTATAAGGACTCCTCTAGCGTAAGTGGAGTAAGAAGATGCCAGGCGGTGTGATGCCCAGCGTTTGGCCACCCTGTCCTCCGATGCCCTGGTTAAGTGCGTTTCCTGCAGTAGAGCGAGGTGTACCTGGTGTCTGTCTAGCTGCGCCAGCACTTGCCTAATTTTTTGCAGTGTGTTGAGCCCCCGGTTATACAGTAATACAGTTATAGGTGGTCCCAATCATGTGTAGTGTACTTAACTTTTGCGTCATCGTCTGGCTTTGCAACAGGATAGTGTCCCCGACAGTGAGGACAGTGTAGTGTAATGATTTGAGCAGTGAGTGACCTTGGCATACAATAAACAAAACTTACCCACCCACCCACCTCCCACTTTAGCATTCCCAACCTGCTAAAGACATGTCCCTCAGTGAACTCCCACAGAAACCCCAACACAGCTCTAGCCTCTCACAATGCAGCCAGGGTGTGAAATCTTCAAACTCTGTTACTACGATTTCAAACTAACCAATACTTAACAGTCAGGACTTTTATCTTTGAGGGTTGACAATGGGACTTTTGCTTATTGATTGTAAATCCCAATTGATGGAAAAGATTTAATGTAGTCTGAGTGTGTTGCAAGCACTTTTGCTGTGTGCTGGCTTTGATGAACCAATCGTCTAGATATGGGAACACATGCATTTGTTGTCTTTTGAGACGAGCTGCTACTACTGCTAGACATTTCGTCAACACAATGGGTGCAGTGGCAACTTCGAATGGGAGTACTTTTAACTGTTTGTAATTTCCTTTTATCACAAATCTGAGATATCTGCGATGTGCTGTGTGAACAGGAACGTGGAAGTATGTGTATTTTAAGTTTAGTGTAGACAAAGTCGCCTTGCAGTAGAAGTGGGAGCACTCGCTGAAGCGTAACCATACAAAATGTTCTGAAGGAATATACAAGTTTAACATCCTTAGGTCCAGTATTGGTCTCAGGCTTGCCCATATTTCTGGAGGATGGGCACAGGCCGCAGTATATAGCACCTCGCGCCCCTGTTGCAAAAGTACCTTGGTCGCACGTGAACTCCAACCACGTTATCAAGTCTATAAGGAGATAGTTGCCGCGCCGCTCACAAAATGGCATCCAGGCTGCTGACAGGCAATGCGGTGTCACTGCAGAGGGAGAGGCCACAGCACAGTGCCGTCACGTGATTAAGGCCTACTAGGTCTGTGCAGTTAACAACAGCACGGGCTCCGCAGATTGACTTTCGAGGCTCTATGTAATCTTGTCAGTGCCGTATTTGGTGCATTGTTAGTCGGTGCCCATTTCCCTGGAAGAGAGTCTGTAAAGAGCCCGCCACGACCCGCGAAGTAGGTATTTGCAGTCGCTGCCTCCTGGAAGGATATGATTGGGCCAGGTAGCGATGAAGTGGCAGGCTAAGTCGCTGTTGACCAGGCGACATCGCTATGCTGTGCAGCTCTCCTCTCCCCTCGGCTCCTGGCACCGGCGTGGGTCGGATCTCACGGTTCGCTCACCCAGCCACCTAGGTCTCCCTGGCCGCCCTATCGTAGTGACACCAGCAGGCGTTCCCCTGTTCCCAGGCGAAGCAGGATGGCGCCTGAATCACTGTCAGTCTTACTGGTTTCGGCGGAGGGGGGTGGGGAGATGGCAGTGCAGTGCTAGCGCTTAGCTCAGGCCCCTCAAGTACAATCGGCCAGTCTGGGCAGTTGACACAGGTCCCGCAGGAGGTGCCCCGGGGCGTGACACATCTTTTAAACAAATGCGGTCAGCGCGCCGACGGCCTGTGGCTAGACTCTCCCATACGAGTCCTGAAACATTATGCTGCAGTTCGAGGGGGCAGCACCTGCCGTTGTAATCTACCGGGTTGATGCAGCAGGGCTGGGTAGTGAGGGAGCAGAGGGGTGCAGCTGCGAGCGGCCGGGTGGTCTTGCGGTGTGTCGCGGCCTGTTCCTCACCCCGGCGCTGTCGTGATCCTTCTTGCCTGATGAGCTCACACAGCTATCGCAGCCTCCGCCCCCCAGCTCGCTGTCGCCGCTACTCCCTACGCCTGTACCTTGGTGGGGCGAAGGTCTGTCCGCCTCGTGGGGGGAGGGGGGGGGGGAGGCGGATGCCACCTAGTTGGCTGTCCGGCGGCGATGGGCACAGTGTCCGTGCAAGGCAGCCGTAAGACGCGGGCCGCCATTATCAAATGGGACGCGGCGGCCACGCGGTCTCCAGCGGCCCGATTTTCGTCACTGTTCAGGCTTCGTCGGGTATCGGCAGGTAGCTCTTGGGGTCAGCAATGCGGTTCTGCCAGTGAATTACTGATTCCGCAGGGCTGATGAAGGATAAATGAAGGATGTCCGACGGTGGCTGGCGGAGCTACACTACAGTGCGGCCATTTTGCCGAGACTCAAGCCACGCCCGACTCCTCCTTTTGGTGATATTGCGCATGGGCATCGACTCGATTGTTAGATTACTTTCCTGCAAGAAGGTGAGAAAGGAGTAAGTATAGAGATGTCCATGCATATGTAACTTAAATAATGCAAACTGCAACAACTACAGGTGTCCAGGGAGGTACGAGGGTGCATGTGAATCTACAGCTCTACATGCCAAGAACAGATGCTTACAGGGTAATCAATATAATCATTTTGAGGCAAGTGTGCTGTAGATACACTTGCTCTTCATAGACTACATAGAAGTATTTTCCCAAAGATGTGGCTAACCGGTAGGTGTTGTAGTTGTTTGAAAAAGTGTTTTAACACTGCTTGTCCTACATTAGCTGGCTGACATGCTAACACATCCACACAATAATGTTAAGTAAACATGTGTGGTATAGACCATGTTGCGGCTTTACATATATCAGCTATGGGAATGTTACCTAAAAAACTCACAGATTCTCCTATTTTTCGAGTGGAATGTACTCTAGGAGGTACAGATAAAATTATTTTAGCTTTAAAATAGCAAGTTTGAATACATTTAACAATCCATCTAGGAATACCAGACTTAGAGATAGGATTGCCTTTGTGAGGTGGAGCAAATGCCACAAAAAGTTGCTTTGTTTTATGAAAATCTTTTGTCCTCTTAATATAGTGTAATAGTGCTCTTTTGACATCAAGTGTGTGAAGAGCCCTTTCTGCCACTGAATCAGGTTAAGGAAAGAACACAGGTAACTAAACTGATTGGTTAATATGAAAAACAGAAACCACTTTTCTAAGGAATTTTGTGTTTGTGGGAAGAACTACTCTATGTTTATGAACGTGAAAGGAGGGTTCTTCTTAGGTTATTGCCTTTAGCTCACCAACTCTCCTTAAAGAAATGATAGCAATTAGAATGTCAACTTTAAATGTTAGAAATTGTAATGAACAATTGTGTAATGGCTCAAAAGGTGGACCCATGAGCCTCGTGCAAACAAAGTTAAGGTCCCATACTGGTGCAGGTGGTACCCTGGGTGGTATTATTCTCTTAAGTCCTTCCAAAAAGGTTTTAATTACTGGAACCTTGAACAAGGATAAGTGTTGTTTGTTTAGCAAATATGTGATTACTGCTGCAAGGTGCAACCAAATGGATGTATAGGCTATGCCAGCTCGCTGTAGATGCAAAAGTTAACAAATAGTATTTTATATAGATGCATCTAGCAGATGAATAATGTTGTTGTTACAGTATAAAACAAATCTCTTCCATTTCGCCACATAACATGCCCTGGAGGTAGTTTTTTTTGCTTCATTAAGAATTGTTATACAATCTGGTGGTACATTTAAGTATCCAAACTCTATGACTTCAGGAGCCAGATCACTTAGTTGTGCTCCTTCGGATTTGGGTGTCTGATTTCTCTATGGTTCTGAGTGAGAAGGCTGGAATTGAGATGAAGCTTTTGATGTAGAATCGCTGATAGCTCTAACAGTGGGTGAACCATGGCTGACGAGCCCATGTGCGAGCCACTAAATTCAGTGAGAGTGATGTTTGCCAGAAATGTTACCAGAAATGGAAAGAGAGGGAGAGGCAGAAAAGTGTAAGCAAATATCCCTAAACAGTTCATCAATAGGGCATTTCCTTTGGCTAGAGGGTGTGGACACCTGGAGGGGAAGTTTGGGCATTTTGAGTTGTCTGCTGTGGCGAACAGATCTATTTATGGGGATCCCCCTTTTTTAACATTTGGAAGGAGAGCATGGGGATGAAGTGCCCATTCATGTATTTGTTGCCGCATCCTGCTGAGGATGTCGGCAATTTGTTTGTTCACGCCTGGGAGATGCTCTGCCAGAACATGAATTCTGTGATGAATTGCCCAAGGCCAAATGGTCTGAGAGAGGCGTGACAGTTGTAGAGAATGTGTCCCCCCCCTGTTAATTTGTTTGTTCAAGCCTGGGAGATGCTCTGCCAGAACATGAATTCTGTGATGAATTGTCCAAGGCCAAATGGTCTGAGAGAGGCGCGACAGTTGTAGAGAATGTGTCCCCCCCTGTTTTTGTACATAGTACATGATGGCTGTCATATTGTCCGTGTGGACTACGGCAACTTTTCCTATGAGGTGAGGTTGAAAAGATGCCGCTTACAATTAAAAATAGTCCAAATCTGAAAGCATTCAGGAAAGAAGTAAAAACATGGCTATTGCAAACTGACATTCCAAGTCCATTTGCACACTAGCATTACACGCTCCTTGAGTCCTTAGCGCCAAGATGCCTCCGGGCATTTGTTGCGCTTTACAAATCTAATAATCAAATCACATCAAATCAAAAGCTGTTAGTGCAAGATCCACAACTAGAAGCTCCAGGTAGTTGATGTGGAGACTTTTGTGCTTATTGTCCCATAGTCCCTGAATAGTTGGATTCTGTAGATGGGCACCCCATCCTGTAAGAGATGCGTCTTATGTTAGTACGATCTGTGGAACAGGGTCGATGAAGGGCAGCCCTTTTGTGTGTTCCACCACTGCAGAGAGCGATGGGTACGGCTGTCTACCAACACTAGTCTATTAATTGACCATGTGATTCCACTGATGTGCTAAACATTCCTGTAGGTGATGCATGTGCAATCTTGCATGAGGCACTATTGAGATGCATGATGCAATCCTCCCTAGTAGTTGGATAAAAGTCCTGACTGTTAAGTATTGGTTAGTTTGAAATCGTAGTAACAGAGTTTGAAGATTTCACACCCTGGCTGCATTGTGAGAGGCTAGAGCTGTGCGGGTGTTTAGAGTGGCTCCCAGATAGGGCTGCTTTTGTGAGGGTTGACAATGGGACTTTTGCTTATTGATTGTAAATCCCAATTGATGGAAAAGATTTAATGTAGTCTGAGTGTGTTGCAAGCACTTTTGCTGTGTGCTTGCTTTGATGAACCAATCGTCTAGATATGGGAACACATGCATTTGTTGTCTTTTGAGACGAGCTGCTACTACTGCTAGACATTTCGTCAACACAATGGGTGCAGTGGCAACTTCGAATGGGAGTACTTTTAACTGTTTGTAATTTCCTTTTATCACAAATCTGAGATATCTGCGATGTGCTGTGTGAACAGGAACGTGGAAGTATGTGTATTTTAAGTCTAGTGTAGACAAAGTCGCCTTGCAGTAGAAGTGGGAGCACTCGCTGAAGCGTAACCATACAAAATGTTCTGAAGGAATATACAAGTTTAACATCCTTAGGTCCAGTATTGGTCTTAGGTGGCCGTCGTTTTGGGGGATTAGGAAGTACAGTGAGTAAACATCTGACCCTTGTTGTTGTAATGGAACTGGTTCTATAGTTTCTTTTATTAAAAGATCTTGTACTTCATGTTTGAGGAGCTGTATGTACTGTAACGTAAGTTTGTGAATGCGAGGTGTAATATTGGGAGGATTGCTGGTAAGCTGCAGGCAATAACCATCTTGGATAATGTCAAACACCCATTTGTCTGATGTTATTGATTGCTAAATGGGAAACAACAGGTGTAAAATGATCGAGGGAATTGTAGGCAAGTCACGGCATATTGGGAGATGGGGAGGTATTTGTTGGTGTGCCTTTACCTCTACCCTTGAAATTGTTTCCTCTGTACCCACCTCTATAGAAATCTCTAGCTGGAGAGGGTTGCAGGTTGGATTTATTCGAGGAGGCATTAGGGTCTGAAGAATTACCTTTGGATCCTCCTCTATAGAATGAATGACATAAGGAGTCTCTGTTAGATGGGGACTGAAGTGCTCCCATAGATTTTTCTACCTATGTGTCTTTTTTTATTTTTACCTCATCTACTTGAGGTCCAAAAAGATGTTCTTTTTCAAAACGAGTATTGAGGATAGATGGCTGAACCTCTGGTTTAAACCCCGAAATACTAAGCAATGCATGTCGTCTAAGGAGAATGCTGGTGTTAATTCCCCTTTCTGCAGTGACAGCAGCATCTAGAGCACATCTAATGGAAAGTGAGATATTACTTTACCTTCTTGCACTAATTCTTGTTCTCTCTTTTTATGCTCATCTGGGAGGTGTTGGGAGCAGGTCTTCCATTTCGTCCCAATGGGCCCTATCATATAAGCCTTGTGTGCTGGCAATGCGTCATTGGTTAGTGTATTGAGTAGCTACCCTTTTACCTGATGCATCTATTAATTTAGACTCCTTGTCTGGAGGAGGTGCATCTGCTGAAGTCTGTGGATTTGCTCATTTGTGAGCATTAGATACTACTAAACAATCTAAAGGCAACTGCCCCTTAATAAAAATCAGATCAGACGGTGGAGATTTGTATTTTTAGTCAACCCTAGGTGTTAATATACAGGCATGAGCAGGGTCTATAAAAATGTCACTGGCATGCCTTATCATGCCTTTTAACATAGGCAAACTTTGACTTGTGATATGTGTAGAACCTAGTGTCTAGAACAAAAAGTCTTCTTCTAAATACTCTCTGTATAGTGTAACCCCATGGTAAGATGCTGCCCTGGAAATCAACTCCTGATATGCTATGTTGTCATCGGAAGGTGATAGTTTTGCAGGACATAAATAAGGGTCATTATCCATTGGTGGATCGATATTATCGTCATCCCATGGGTCTGATGATAGTGAACTATTGCCATTATCATCATCCACACTGTGTGTAAAGGGTGCTGAAGGCCAGGTCGCTCTCCTGCTGCCGCACAGCTCCACCAGTGAGCCACTGCCTTCTTCACTGCCGATGCTGATCGGGAGTTTGATCCCGCTGTGCCCCCGTGCTGCTGACTGTTGCAGATTTTACTTTTGTCTCCGCTGTTTGTATTGTGTGGTCTTCCCTATCTGTGGGTAAGGTTCAGTGGTTTGTGATTTGTTTACTGCTTCCTGTGCGTTCCCCCCTCCCCCTTTTTTTCTGTATCCTTTGCCATTTAATTTTCCCGCCGCTGCTCTCCTGCGGCCACGCCCCCTCGCTCCCGCCTCCCAGCTGCTCCGCAATCCCTCACAGCCTTAAATGGCGGCCGCTGGCGTGCCAGAGGCAAGCCCGTCTGCGCCTGGACCGCGCCCAGCGCTAGAAGCCTTGGACCCCTCAACCTCCCCGACACCAGACTCCGCTCCGACGCTGGCCGAAACCACCGCTGCTTCCAGGCCACCCCGAAACGTACCCACGGACCCTTCTCCTGCCGCACCTGAAACTTCACCTGCGACAGAACCACCAAACCTTTAAAGTCCAGACCCAACCACATTCACGGCATTCTCCTCAACACCAGCTCCGCACGCAAACATGCCGTCGAGCTTTGGGACCTGCTCGACACCTCCGCCCCAGACGTGGCCTTCCTGACTGAGACCTGGTGGAACGACTCCTCAGCGCCCAACATCACCATAGCCATCCCAGACGGCTACAAGATCACCCACAGGGATCGCGACAACGGAGCCGGAGGAAGAATAGCCATCATCCACAAGTCCACCATCAAGGTCGCCACCCACGCAGACAACACCCTCAACAGCGCCGAACAGCGGCACTTCCGGATCCACACCGACCCCAACACCACCCTCAGAGGAACAGTCATCTACAGACCCCCCGGACCCCGGGCTCAGTTCAGCGACTCCATCGCCAACCTTGCCAGCACCCACGCACTCGCCTCCACAGACTATATCCTCCTCGGGGACCTGAACTTCCACCTCGAGAACAACAAAGCCAACTCCGCCACCCTAATTGACAACCTCTCCAACCTCGGCCTCAGACAACTCGTCACCGCACCCACCCACGCCACCGGCCACACGCTGGACCCAGTCTTCTCCACAGGCTCCCACGTCACCTTCGACCACACCACCGAACTCCACTGGACCGACCACGGCTGCCTCCATTTCACCTTCAGGAAACCAACCGCACCCAACAGCTACCTCGCCGCTGTTGGAGCAAAGTCACCGACGACCAGCTGATCCCCACCCTCGCCCAGAACTCACCCACCGACCCAGATGCCGCAGCCTGCAACCTCAGACAGTGGATCGACAACTGCACCAACACCCTTGCCCCGCTCAAGAAACCCTCCAACAGCCACGCTAGCAAGAGAGCCACCTGGTTCACCGACGAGCTCCAGAACACCAAACGCGCATGCCGGAAACTGGAGAAGACATGGCTCCACGAACGCACACCGGACAACCACGCAGCCCACAAGGACGCCACCCACAGACATAACCACCTCATCAGACTAGCCAAGAGATCCTCCTTCAAAAACCGCTTGGACAACAATGCACACGACAGCAAAGAGCTCTTCAGCATCGTAAAGGAACTCGCCAACACCAGCTCTAACACAGCGACATCCCGCCCTCACAAGAACTGTGCGACTCACTAGCCATCATCTTCCACCACAAGATCACTGACATCCACGACAGTTTCAACACCACGTCGGCCCCGAATACGCCAGACGCCACCTCACCTGTGAACACCACCAGCGCCAACCGCCTGACCTCCTGGTCCAACTTCAATGATGACGAGACACGCAAGGTCATGAACTCCATCCACTCAGGATCAGTCAGATCCGTGCCCACACCACATATTCAACAGAGCAGAGGCAGCCATCGCACCCCAACTTCGGAAGGTCATCAAAATCTCCTTCGAAACATTGACATTCCCGGAAAGCTGGAAGCACGCCGAAATCAACGCCCTCCTCAAGAAGCCCAAAGCGGACCCCAAGGTCCTCAAGAACTTCCGGCCCATCTCCCTGCTCCCGCTCCCGGCAAAGGTCATCGAGAAAATCGTCAACATGCAATCGGCCCAACACCTGGAAGACAACAACATCTTAGACCCGTCCCAGTCCGGATTCAGATGCAACCACAGCACCGAGACAGCCCTCATCGCCGCCACAAACAACATTAGGCGCCAACTAGACAACAGCGAAACATCAGCTTTCATCCTCCTGGACCGGTCAGCCGCCTTCGACACGGTATGCCATTGCACTCTAAAGACACGCCTCCTTGAAGTCGGTATCCAAAAGAAGGCCCTTGACTGGACCACGTCCTTCCTCTCCAGACAGTCTGCCTCCCACCCTTGCGATCTGAAGCCACCGACATCATCTGCGACGTCCCCCTGGGCTCATCCCTCAGCCTGACGCTGTTCAATGTCTACATGGTCCCCCTCCCACGAGTGGCCCGCCATCATGATCTCAACATCATCTCCTACGCCGACACCCAGCTCATCCTCTCCCTCACCAAGGACCCACACACCGCCAAAACCAACCTCCACGAGGGAATGAAGGCCATCGCAGCCTGGGACAACTCCTGGTGGCCGACCACTATGGGGACTGCACTAACACCCACCGACCATGCACGCAACCTAGGATTCATCCTCGACGCCTCCCTCTCCATGTCCAGACAGGTCAACGCTGTCTCCTCCTCCTGCTACAACACCCTCTGCATGCTCCGCAGGATCTACAAGTGGATCCCGACCGAAACAAGAAGAACGGTGACATATGCCCTTGTCAGCAGCAGACTGGACTACGGCAACGCACTCTACGCGGGAATCCCTGCCAAACACCTACGACGACTACAACGCATCCAAAACGCCTCCGTCCGACTGATCGTAAACGTCCCTCGCCGTAGCCACATCACCCCCCACCTGAGAGACCTACACTGGTTCCCCGTCAACAAGAGGATCACCTTCAAGCTCCTCTGCCACGCACACAAGGCACAACACCGGACCAGCCTACCTAAACAGCAGACTCAGCTTCCACACCCCCACCCGCCAGCTCCACTCCGCCAGCCTCGCCCTCGCCGCTGTGCCCCACATCCAACGTATCACCTCCGGCGGCAGATCCTTCTCCTACCTCACCGCCAAGACCTGGAACACCCTCCCTGCCCTCATACGGCAGACCCAAGACCTACTCCCTTTCAGAAGACTCCTCAAGATCTGGCTCTTCGAACAGTAGCAGCACTAGCAGTAGCAGTAGTAGCAGTAGTGTGGCTCACTGGTTAGAGGCGGCAGACCCGAGAGCAGAGGACGGCCGGGACCAGGGTTCGATTCCCGGCGCGGCAGGTTTCTGGACCAGGGTCAGCGGACTCGATAATTCTCTCGCCTCGGTGCCCACTCTGATCAGCGTTCACACTCGGCAACTCTGGGCATTAGCTTGCCTCATCTTCACTAACGGCCCCACCAGACCGCCGGGGATGCCTGGTCTCACCCTGGAGATACCCATTAAGGGACCATCTCTCAGGGAAGCCAGGAAGGGTTTCGCAGCGGTCGAAGCGCCTTGGGACCCTCCGGGTAAGTAGTGCGCTATATAAATGCCTATACATTTACATTTACATACATTTACATTTACATTCACCCACCCCCTCTCCCCTCTCCCCTCAGCGCCTTGAGACCCTCGCGGGTAAGTAGCGCGCTTTACAAGTACTCTGATTGATTGATTGATTGAGCCTGGCAATGGTCGTAGTGGTGTAGATGGTGGAGTGGACTGAGGATTAGGGTAGATAGGACTTGTAGCCATGTCCTTCTTTTTTAGAGGAATTTTGCAGCTAGTGTCGAACTAATCTTTCTTTTGGAAGGTGTGTATGTCCAGTGTCTGGATTAATATAATTTTTCTTTTGTTTAGGGCCCTGTTTATCCATCATAAAGTCCAGGATATGTTCCGGAGGCTTTTGAAGGGTATCTTTCAATTTCAGTGCAGAAGGTTATGGTGCCAAACCAGACTTGTCCTTTTTGTCTTTTGAAGCCAAAGGTTTCGGTTCCGAAGATGTTCTTTCTCAACTCGGACCCGAGTCGGAAGGCTTGCCTGACTGTTTCGGTGCCGATCCAGAGAGCGGGGCATTGGAAGCCTCATTTCAGTGCCAACCATGGCCAGAAGGCAGTGGTGGTGCCGAAGCCTTTTGCCTAATCGAAGACAGTTTGAGGAGCAAGGGGGCTTTGTTACTCACAGCACCCTGTCCTGGAGTATCATCTCTGGACTCCAATTCGATTTCCAGCTCGGAGTCGAATTCTTGGATGGAGAAGAGCTCTTCCTCTTCTGCTGTGGAAGCCTCCATCTCTTCGTGTTCGGTGTCATCCCCGAAGATATCTGAAATGTGTTCAATGTTTTGACGCTGCACGCCCCTTCGTCGAGCTCGACGATCCCGCAATGTCTTTTTCGATAGGAACGATTGACAAGCGTCGCAACCCTCTTCTTTGTGCTCCGGTGAGAGCCACAAGTTGCAGACTTTATGCAGGTTGGTGCGTGGGTACTTGGAGTGGCACAGAGGACCGAATTGAAAGTGAGTCTGTTCCATCGGCAGAAAACTGGCTAATACAGAACGGAGTGGAAGTCAACCGAAGCAGCTATGCCCGAAGGCCGCCCACAATGTCTTCTCTATCGAAGATGGAGAGTTTCCCGATTTAATCGATACACGGAGAATAGTGAAACGTGTACGAGAACAATACCCATGACGGTACAGTGGATTGCGCACCAAGGGATACCCAAAGGACAGTTTGAACTAGAGCGCCAGAATTTACGTCTGAACCCGATTACGGAAAGAAAACAATCTAACAATGAAGTCGATGCCCATGCGCAATATCACTGAAAGGAGGAGTCACCTAACCTCGTGACTGGAAAAGACTTCTTCGAAGAAAAACAACTTGCAAACATCCGGACCCAAGACTAGATGGCAGAAGTATGCAAAGCATGTGTATCAACCGCACACATGCCTCGAACAGTCTGTTACCAGAGTTGATTGATTATTGTTGACCGTTTAATTATTTAAAATCATTACAGAAAAAAAAGAACAAACAAAAGAAAAAAAGCTAAAAATTGAAGCCCATCCCCCCCTTTCTCGCCCACCCCTGCCGCCCCCCTCCCCTGCCGAACTGCGAGTCTTGGAACCCTGTTTCCGACAAACAAATCCTGTATTGCAAAGTCCCTTTTGCCATCAACTCCGGGAACTTAATTGTGCTTCTGCAATGGTTCAATCGGGCGGGCTCTTTGTTGCCCATCAATTGTTACTGAAGCACCTTGTTTGCCTGTTCTCAGTCTCTGTGTTTCACATACTTATGGTAAAGCACTTACGTCGAAGGCCAGTCTAATATGGTGAGTAAATGTTGCCGTTCTTGCGAGGAAGTGGGTTATTATTTCCGAGAAGTACAAGTCTGATGCCTCCCTGCATGTTCTGATGCCAAGGTCTCTTAAGATAGGGCGGAGCATCCTTTGTCGCATACTGGTTAATTTGGGGCAGCATCATAGTAAGTGGAGCCAAGATTCCTTTTGGTAGTTGCATAGGCGGCAAGATGTAGCACCATCTGCATGTGCCAATGCTGGATTGAAGTCCGCAGTTCTTAGGGCCACTAGTCTCATAAAAAGGATTTTCCTGCGTGCCTGGGCCCCTAGTGCGTCACTTAGGTATGGTTGAGCTTTACCCATAATGTAAGTTTCATTCAATGCCTTGGTGAGGGTGTTATGGTGAAGAGCGATTAGATCCAGTTTGTACGATATGGAGCGGACCTGCCGTCCCATGATGTTTGACCAGGTCTTGTGCGGAATGTCTGTTAGGTGCAGGCTTTCTGGTTCAATGTTGAGAGTCTCTATTGCTTTGCCCAGCTTTATGTACCAAGGGGAGTCCTCTTCTCTAAAGATTGGTAGCAAGTGGTGTTTAAGAGAGTCATAAGGTGCTTTCTGGACTCTGATATAATACTTAATTAGGTCCCCCTGGAGGGCCAGTTCGGGTCTGCTGAGCCCTAATTCCAGCCATATCCTGATGTTCCTTGCATACCTTGGTGTTTGCAGCACAATTTTATAGGCTTTGACCTGCGCTGCTGATATGAGTATATCTAAATCTCCTGGGAATGCCAGATGACCATAGTTGATGGCCGGGATTAGTTTTGCCCTGAGGACCTTCAACGTGGGCTCCGCTGTGGGGCTGGTCAAGCGTTGACTTAGGCGTCTCATAGATAGGATTACACTCTTGGTTTTGGCAATTAGATGTTTTGTATGAGTTGCCGATGTTGCCCTCTCATGTAGCCAAACCCCAAGATAATTATAGGCTGTGGTGGTGTCGATTTGGAGGTCTCCCAAGGTCCAGCGTGCATGATTTTTGTGAGGATATCTGCTGAATACCATCATCTTTGTTTTGCTCTGGTTAACAGTAGGTGATTTTCCTTATTGTACCTCCCCAGCTCTTTTAATGCTCTTTGGAGGCCCACCCTTGTGTGATCCATCATGACTGTGTCGTCTGCGTACTGAAGAATTGCCAGTCTCGCAGTACCCAGTTTAGGTTGAACTAGACTTGCCTCTTTCAAAGCTCCCCCCATGTCGGCTGTATAGAGATTGAATAATAAGGGGCCAAGATGAAGCCCTGCTTCAGTCCGTTGTTGGTTTCAACTCTTGCTGTTTACGCTGTGGGGCTTATCTTGACTTGTACCCAGGTCCCCTCATAAAGGGATATTATGGCTTTTAGTAGCATTGATGGAGCTCTCCAGCCTGGCAGTTTTCCCCAGAGTTTGCCTCTATCGACTCTGTCAAAGGCTGTTCTGTGGTCGATAAAGAAGCAAAACAGTGGCAGAAGCCTGTCTATCACTGCTCATTTTGAAAGATAGGCCAGGGCCAGTATGTTATCTGTAGTTGCACTGTTAGCCCTGAAGCCGGTCTGTTAGAATGGTAGCATTTCGTTGTTATTAGCCCAGTCCTCTAATTCTCTCAATAGTAATTTGGCATAGGCTTTGGCTTCTACGTCCAGCAGGGCCACTAACCTGTAGTTGGCGGGGTTGGAGTGGTCACCTTTCTTGTGAATAGGAAAAATAATTGATCCTTTCCATGTTTGTGGGATTGTTGTCGTTAAGTATGCAAAATTGTATAGAGGGGTGAGGATTGAGGTGAAGAGTGGTTGAGCTGGTTTGAATGCCAGGGCTGGAATGCCGTTTGGGCCTGGCGCCCCATCATTCCTCATTTTCCTTATCTCCCTTATAATTTCAGTTTCTGTGAAGCCATTGCCCTCAGGTGTCGTTGTTCCTGCTTCATCTGTGTGCCCGGGGAGAGTGTCTGTCAGTGCTTGTTTCCCAGGTGTTCTTAAGAGGGGCTTGCTCTGGAGTTGATGTTCCTTTGGTATATAAGCCCCTTACATACACTTCCCATTCATTGTTTGCAATGTTATTAGCCTTGCCTCTGGGCTGAGAGCTCAGGCGGTTAATATACCTCCATAATTTGGCATTGTTCTTTTCCTTTAACAAGGCAAATACTGTGAGACATTTTTGTTCCATTTCTTTCCTCTTGTGCTCGCCTACTTCCCTCTTGTAGACGGCTCTCAGTGCACTTATGGAGGCCCCCTCTTCCAATGAGCCTCTGCTTTTTCTTTTTCTAAGTGCCTTCTTTAGAGCACCTTTGCTTTGGCTCAAACTCCTCAGTATCTGTGGGTTCTTTAAGAAAGGGGCCTTGCGGGAAGGTCTTTTTCTGCCCAGCTTCCGCCACAGGTCATCTGTTAGTGCTTCCCAGTGCCCAATCGTCTCTTGGTTGGTCTCCCACGGTCCTCTAGCTTCCCACGTTGCTACCCACTCCTTCCTTTTTGCCTTCTAGTTTGATTGACCATTTTATTCTTTTAATGGCTCTGAAATGTTCCTCCCCTGTGGTTTCTCCCATCATTTTCTGGAGGTCCGCTGATTCCATTCCTTGGTAGAATGTTGCACATAGAGTCCTGTGGCCGCTTTCTCCTCTGTCATCGACCTGAAATTCTTTTAGCTTGTCAACCATTTTCTCGTTGATTAAAATATAGTCGATAGTAGATATGTTTCGAAATGATGGCTTTGGGCACCACGAGGGTGAACGTAATTTCATCATGAGATGAGTTGATTTGAGTTTGACATTTTTAAGAAGACAGAGAAGTGAGCCCGCCTTGTGCCCTTTGTTTGGTATGCTAGAGGCACCTTCCAGACTTCTCAAATTAAAATCTCCTGCAACGATTATGTGGTAATGTTCGTATTTGAGTATTATATCTTCCAGCATGTTGGTAAATGATTCAATGCTGGCAGCGGTCACTGCCGAGTTGATGTAACAGTTAACAGCAGCAAGTTGAGCGGCCAACAGCCTTCATTGAAACCAGCAATTGTCATTACTTGCAGGTCTGGAGAATTTACTCTTATTTCTGTGGTTCTGAGTTTATGCGCATGGCTTATGAAGATTGAAAGACCCCCAGAGGGACATCCAAAGATATTTTTTGTTGTGGCGTTTAGCCAATGTTCATGGTAGCCCTCTATGGGTGTTCATGTCATTGACTAGGTTTCTTGGCAGCATATAATATCCCCTTTAGCGAGGTAATCCTGTACTTCCTTGATCCCCGCTTTTTTGTTTAACCCTATGTTCCACAATATAAGTGTTAGTTCTTGAGGGGAGTTGGGGTTTTGGCCTTTGTGTTGCTCTTCCCACACCAACGTTGCCCTTCCTTCGTTAATGAGTACTTGATTTTGGCTAGGGTTGCTAGTTTGACCAATTAGCACTCGACGTAGATTGTCGCTTTGAAGGACAGAAATGTTTGTGTATTAAGGCGTTCATTGATGTGTTCCCCTTGTTTTCTGTTGTGACTTGCGCCTTTCAGAATTAATGGGGCTCCCGGCCCCCCTTTTTGAGGTTTAAGCACAGATGGGTAGTTAGGTTGTCTGGGTTCTGATGTGTCTATTCCCCATCTTGCTAGTTGTTGCGCTACTCTAAGAACTGCCCGTTGGAGTGATTGATCGTTAAAGCCCAGTAGAGTTGAATCACCATGGCTGTCTCCTGGTGACCTTTTGAACTGTACCCACTCTATGTTTTCCGAAGTTATCTGACACAAGGACTTGACGTGGCCAAAAAGTTCGAGAATGTTAGTTCTATTTAGGATGTCGTGGGGGCCTTCCATGTGGTACCTAGGGGTTAGCACCACCTCGTAAAATGTGGGTGTTTCTACACAATTTTTTGTTTGTGTGGCCCCCCTGTTGCACTGGTTGCATGAGCCGGGAAAGACCGCAGTATCTTAGAAAAGTGCCCTCAGTGGAAGGTACGTGACTCCATTAATCAGTTGATGTGCGCAAACTCACCATTGAGATAGCCCAGTTCGTGTTTTCACCTTTGTGTGCAGTAGTAATAGCAAGCAAGCAGTACCAGCTGGCAGCAGCCGTGGACGTCTTGCTCTCCCGATCCGAGGTCCCTGCATGCGGTCGACAGCAGCATCCTGAAATCGCCCTGAGCACGCCCGCCTGCTCGTTCAGCCGTTCGAGGACGGGTTGCTCGCCCGCAGCTTGCACTCCCGCTCCCGCCTTTGAGTATCGCTCTGCGCCCAGTTCGCTTCAGCCCTGATTCCCGCCCTCAGTAGCGGTTGGCGGGGGTCATGGGCTGAGGCACGGTGTGTGGTCACAGAGTGTGGTGCTAGCAGTGTGTCGCGGCCCGCGACTTCCGTGACCCCCCTGTGGCTCGCGGCTTAATCTCTAGGGGCACAATGATAGTCTGAGCATTTTCTCTTTCATTTCTCACCTTTGGAGGGCCTAAGGAGCGAAGGAAGTAGCAGTACAGCAGCAGAAGGTCCAGCAATTGTGCTGCCGAGTTGAACTGGTTTTCCTCTTTTTCTTTCCTCTGTGCTTCACCAAGGCAAAGGATAATAAGCAGTGCAGATTTAGCCTCCAGTGCCTGCAGCTCTAAGCTCTACGTGCTTTGTCTTGTGTGCCGTTTGGTTGTGTGCTATTGAAAACGGCTGATGCTGTTTGGAACCAAGAGGGCCAAGTAGTGTTGGAAGCCTATGTTGTGCTGGAACTGCATTGAAGTCACCTGCTCGTCTACCTGCTCCCACCTGCCCTTAAATCTTAACCAACTTCTAACCACCTATTACCGCAGTGCTGCTGTGCAGATTCAGTGGCGGAACTTTGGAGACTGAAACCGTAGCAGGTAGCGAAGAATAAGCAGTAAGAGGACTGAATTACGTGGTAATGCCATCTAGGTGTTTGCGCTCAAGTGTAAAAGTGAAAACAGGAGAAGTCTCTGAGTGCAGTCTCCTGAGTCAAGAGGAGTCCTCTTAAGCTTCAGAAAACCATTTGGCACAGGAGAAATAGGGATCACCTTTCTCATTTGGAAACATATCCATCGGTAATGTCAATGTTTACAAAAGGTGTGAGGTGTTCTAAGCGAGGGAGGGGCCTGAATGTGGAAATAAACGAGTTCCAGGAAGATGAGGTGATGGACACACATGTAACATCTGAGAATGAGAAGGGTATCCAGCCCACTAATTCAGAAGTTACGGCAACTCTTTACCCTGCTGTAATTATTTATCAGAACAACACTGGTGGAAAATCTGTACAACCACCAGGTGAAACTGCTGCTTCACAATTAGGGGGGGGTGGGTAGTAAATTGGAAAAGAAGTGGACTTGTCGGTGGACAAAGTAAAAGACCGCCCCCAATAAGAATGTGGCAAGAAAAGGACACACTCCACTATCACCACTGGCAGGATTGGTATGCCTTTTTGATAATCCTCAGGTTTGTTCAAGAAGTAAGAACACATTTGAGCCTGGTGTTTTGCTACCCAATATAAGTGATCTGTCAATAAAAGCTACACAGTGTATAGAATGTAGCATTGGCTCTGGGCAGGTGAAAATGGAGGATTATACTCTACCGGATAAAGCCAGGCAAATTGAAAATAACCAAGAGTTAACGGCACAGCTGCAAAAGACAGGCGCCTTAGAGATGGGTCCAGAGCTGTCCCCCGGTTTTAACATCTGGTCAACCACATATGCCTGCTCTGTATAGTAGTACTCCTACTAGTTTGTCCCATGCTGTTGATTTACTAGAACTTTCAGTTGAAGGGATTTCAGGCTTATCAATGGCAAGGGGGCAGATAATAATATCAATTCATTTAAGAAGGTGTGGATTGGGGTAGCTTGGAGATTCTTTATGCTCTAGAGAGAATTATATCTGCAATTTTATCTTTTCTAGAAAAAAGCTCAGTAAATACAGATCATATATTGGATGTCCTCACGCCCAAACTAACAGGGGTTCAAGAATTTAATCAAACCAAGCAAGCCATAAAGAATTTGGAAAAGGGTTCTGAAGTACACAGTCATGCATGTCAATTGTGTAACAGGATGCCAAAGAGTGGTACTAAATTGATGGATGGGGAAAAGGAAGAAGTGAATGTGGGATCTTAAAGCGTCTCCTTTGGAAGTAGCCCAACTGTTAGTTTACCCTCAGTTAAACCTCAGGGCGCACAGTTTATTAGTCAAGGGGAAAAATCAAATTTTAAAGGATCCCCAGTACCTCCCCCATTACGACTTTACTCTATTTTTAAAAAAAAGTAACAAAATCAACCGAAGCGTAAAACCAACTGAAGAATTAGTAAATACCCAGACAGTGTACCTTTAGGGGAGGTCCCAGTATTGAATTAAGGCCATGTCAGAATTGGTCGAAGGGGTAAGAGGAAGACCAGGAACCGACGTATCCCTAAACTAAAAAAACTGCGGTTCCTTCCAGTAAGTGAGGAAATAAATAGTATAAATCTTCCTCCAAGTAGAATGGAAACAGGGACTTTGAGGCAATCCATATTCATATTGAATACGGGTCAAAAGACTGTGCATGAAAATAATAATCAGTTGTTTTGTGTGAACGAGGTGTTGATAGCTGCACAGTGTCAATAGGGCCAGGAAGAAAGTGGGATAAACCATGAGAAAAGTAGTGACCCCATATTAGGAAATGTAATGGAGATTGTTTGTGTGCCGGTCATAGACCATCCGGTGGACTTAAAGTGGTGATGCATTCCACCGAAGTGGGCAGGATACTCTTCTTGCAAGGTTTGAACCTGGCCAGGGGACAGCTGGGGTGGGGGACTGGTTTACAGTTCTTAATAACAAAGGGGGGAAGTCAGATAGAGACACAGCCATAGGGAAGCCTGGTATTAGAACAATCATGAAAACGGAACCTGGAGTTGGGCAAGTGAGCAGGACTTTGATTTTTGTCTCCCTGTTTGAAACAGCACCAAAACGGAATAGAAGTGCCCTCCTATAGTTGTTAACAGAAATAAAGGATTTGGGGTTAATAACCAGTAAAGATATTGAGACGTTCTATTTAGACTGGAGGAGCACTCCCCGAAGCACTAGAGCTTCATTTACTTCAGAGATAGTGTCAGCACTGGCTATGGCTAATGCGGACTGCTTTAGAAAAAGTTGTATACATGTGATTCCTACTGTATCCCCTAGCCGAGTTCCAGTAGAAAGCTTAGGAACGATTTATCAGTCCCAACAGTACGGATGCTCTAATAATAGGGGTGTAAATATCCCTATAAATCTAAAAGATATTGAAATAACAGTAGGGAGAAACTCAGGAGATAGAGAAATTAACATTTTAGAACCAGAAGTCCAATAGCCCACTAACCCTAACAGAGAGGATGAGGTAGCAAAGTGGAGTTGGGTTGCAGGTACCCTGAATAGGTCAAAAACATCTACCATAAAACCCATAGTGTGGGGGTAGCAATTTGGGAAATATTCTATCCTGGAATGTGGCGGGGGTAGGAAAATCAAGTTATAAACTTAAATAATTTTTAGAATTAGACCCGAAAATCATTTGCCTCCAGGAAACGTGGATGGAGGAGGAGTTTCAGTTCGAGAACTTTTATGTGTACTGTAGTACAGCAAAAAAATCTGTAAAAGGGCACGCAAGCGGAGGTTTAGCTATCTTGCTTAGCTGTGATATAGTATGGAATCCTGTGATTTATAAGCATCCATCAAAATGTTGTATTGTAGCAAAACTGTGGATGGGTGTAAATAACCGGGGGCAAGCAATTTTTCTTTTTCTAGTAAATGTGTATATTCCCCCAGGGAGAGTGTCAAATACATTGGTCGATTCGGTCTGTACTTTTGTATAAGGGTTAAGTAACAAAGAAGTATGTTTACGTATAATGATGGTGGCTGATTTTAACACCAAATTATCCAACAGTGCAGTTATGTCCTTTTCTAACCCTGAACTGGAGGATTTTGGGCTATTCCAGATTCTGTATTGCAGGTCCACATAAGGTCAGATAAACAAGGCTTGTTACTCCTGAAACATTTTAGAAGCTTAGATCTGGTAACGTTAAACGGGAGATTTCCGGAGGATTCCCCTGCAACCTATATATTTCGAGGGCCGCATGGTCACTCTTTAATTGACTACATGGCAGTTTCTTCCTAACTATTTAATGTATGTACGCAATTTAAGGTATCTGCCACAAACATGAGAGATAATAATATTTTAGTTGTAAAAGTGGACACGGAAACTGAGAAGCCTGAACTTTGGAATCAGAGGGAGGAAAGGGTCTCTTATAATCAAAACAATGGGCGCACTTGCTAGAGGTTCGAGAGAGTCTTGGCCGTAATTAGATCCTTTGGAAAAAAGAAGCACGTTTTTAGTTCTACTCCATTAGTAATAATACCATGGAAAATTTAAAAAATGAATTGAGAAATTAATGGTTTAATTAGAGACCAATT
The DNA here is from genome assembly GCF_964263255.1 of Lissotriton vulgaris. NCBI lineage: Eukaryota > Metazoa > Chordata > Amphibia > Caudata > Salamandridae > Lissotriton > Lissotriton vulgaris. The sequence continues at coordinate 656,756,949 of NC_141694.1, read as the reverse complement.
TAGGTTGCCCACGATAGAAAGGCAGAGAGAAATAAATAGGCTGAAACAGGTACGCAAAAGGAAAATAGCTGCTGACCAAAAATGGGTTAGTCTCAGTGAGGTGGCTCTTTCTGGAGATTCTAGGAAGTATTGGACACTGATAGGAAAATTTTGTGATGGGAGAAAGAAGTCAAAATCTATTTTAATCCCAGAAGCAGAATGGTCTATGTATATTTCCCAACTCTATGCTTTAAATCCCATAGTTGGACAGACCAAGTGGCTAATACCACCCTAACTATTGGGGGCGACTATGGGCCACCATCATGCACGGAGATTGAGGGTTACATTAAAGGGGCAAGATATTCGAGCATAATGGGCCCAGATGACGTACCAGTAGCTATAATAAAACGGGATAGTGAAGAATGGGCAAAATTATTGCACCCGTTGTTTGCCCAATGTTATACCTACAGTGATATTCCACAATCCTGGAAGGTAAGTATTCTAATCCGGTATATAAAAAGGGTAAAAAAAATGCTAGTTTTAGACAGATTTCGCTCCTGGATGCAACAAGTAAACTGTTTGCAAAGAGTATACTTACTTATCTCCAAGAGTGGGCATTTGGAAATAATTATATCCCACTGGAACAAACAGGATTCCGTAAGAATAGTGGCACACTGGATAATATCTCCATTCTGCAAACACTAACTGAAAAATATCCAGTAAGTCGGGGCATGCCATTATATTCGGCTTTTACAGATTTCTCCACAGCCTTCGATAGGGTAGATCGGGGGAAGCTGTGGAGGAAATTGGTCACCATGGGGATACCAGGGAATCTTTTATGGTTAATAATTGCTCTCCACTACTCTACTTGGACTCAAGTATTATTAGGGGGAACACAAGCCCTCTCGAAGAAAATAGTAACCAACAATGGATTGAAGAAGGGGTGCCTGCTGGCCCCTTTACACTTTTCTATCTATATTAATGATATGCCAAGAAGAGAGGGGCTCAGTAAAGGGGATCCCCCTAAATTAGGAAACTTAGAGTTGAGCTGTCTGCTATATGCACATGATGCCAGAATAATGGATTTAGCCCCAATTGGACTACAAAGACGACTTGGTGAGCTAATTAGGTATACAGAGGATTATTGTCTAAAAATAAATATTATGAAAAGCATAATCATGTTCTTTAGTGCTAAAGGATGTAAGGTCAGAAGAAAATTGAATTGGTTCCTGAGAAAAGAGAAATTGGAAGTAGTAAAATTGTATCCATATTTAGGAAAAATGTTTACAAATAGGTGTTCAACGAATGAACATATGGACCATTATAAAGGCAAGGCTATTTCACAAGCCTTAGCGAATCGGCGTCTGTACACACACTGTGGGAAAAGGCATTTCTCACATATTATTTCACTTTATAAAATAAAGATTCCGCCAACTCTGAGCTATGCCAGCGAAACAATAGATGCACAACAGTGGGCAAAATTCGAGAGAGTGGAAAGACAAATCTGGCGCCAAAGACGTAATCTGAATTATGCGGCACCGATTGCAGCGCTTAGACTCGAATTTGGTCTCCTTTCTACATATGTGCTTTCAATGGCCTAGTGCTTACGATGGAGTAATGCACTGTTAAATAGCTCAGAAAAATTGCTCCGTGAAGCATTGTACAGAGAAATATTTGAAAATATGAAGGAAAAAAGTGCTATTTTTAAGAATAATTTAAAAGCACTATCAATGTTGATTTAGATATGGAAGGGGTAGCGGTTCTACCTAAGAGGGCATTGAAAATTATAATAAAGAAAACAATCTATGGGGTCTCTGGCAAAAGAGATATTAAACTGTGTTCAAAGAATAGAAATATGGATTGTATAGTGGGGAGTAGTATTGTCAAAAATCCCCAACCTTATGTTTTATGGAATCTTAAACATGGAGTGAGTAGGGTGATTTTGCTACTAAGATTGAATTTACTCCACCTATGAATCGTAACAGGAATCTGGGAGGGTATCCCTAGATATGAAAGGTTTTGTCATTTATGTAACTCCTGTATACAAGACTTGAATCATGTTTTATTTGTTTGTCCCGCATTACAGTCAATACGTCGCAGATATTTAAGGAATTGTTTTTTAAAGTATAATATTTTTACTGCAGAAGAGGCACGAAACTGTTTGTTTTCCCCACCATCCGAACTGATGTGTTTTAAATTTTTTACCTTTTAAAAAAAAAAAAATATTTATTAAGGGCGTGATAAGTGTTTGTTGAATTTATTGCTTGGTTTAGCCTTACTATCAATCACTGTCACAATCATAAGAGGGCAGACCATACGGGTGAACTGCAGGACGGTGGGCAGTTAAAAAGTTAAAAGACCTGAGTCCGGCTCCCCTCACATCCACCCCAGCGTCTCACCGTTAAGATCTCCTATGCGCCTCGGCTGAAGGTAGCTGGTTGCTGAGTGCTGACTTGTGGACGCCTTCCCTCTGATGGGGGGTAGTAGCTCCTGGTAGCTTCTGATGACTCTGCTCCGTTCTGCGTTGTGGCTGGTGTTTTCCACCCCCCCCCCCGCTGCCACCTTCCTATCGCCGCAGACCTATTCTTGATCTTGTGAAGTGCGGTTCAAAGCGGGAGCCGGGAGCTGCGGTCCTGGAGCGGAAACCGCGAGAACCGCACAGCGCGGCTCGCAGTTCTGTGGCGGCGGCGGTAGCACACTGCAGAGCGGGCATGCAGGTAGTGTTGGTGCGGAGCGTTGGAGTTGGCGAGCGGTACTCGGGCTCGGCTCAAGCTCCCTCTCACCGCTCCACGCTCTGCACTCCGACCTCCGTCGGTCAAGCTCGCTCTCACCGCTCCGCACTCCGATCTCCGTCGCTCCGTCTCCGTAAGATGCAAAAAACACCAATATCAGTCGTGTTACCAGAGACTCTTCTCACTTTTGACATTTGATTCACCGATAAAGATGGCAAAAAAAAGACTGAATGTGACCACTGTTACTTCTTTCCCGTCTTTGAAAATATCTGAAAGTGAAGATGACAGCTCCCAGTAACCAGAACAAGTTGAATAAATAAAGCGCCAAGAAGTTTGTTTTGAACTAATGTGATTGCATATATATAGATATATATATATATATATGTGTGTTGATTTGTAAAAACTTGTAATTTTTCATTTAACAGAAGGGGAAAGTGTTTAGAGATATTTTATGTTGGAACCCTTTTGGTTCCTAACGGACACAGTAGAGCTGTGATGTAGGATCAGAGGGCAATGCCATGAAAGCTTGTTTTAGAATGTTGAGTTTGCAGTTACATGCACCACAATAAAGACAGGTAATATTAAGCTCCGAGTGTGGCATGGCCATTGGCAGGTCCCCAAGCTGATAAGACACTACAATAGCCATATTGCATCTCCTATGCATGCGTTGTCTGGCAACCTTTGTTCTGTACTAGTAAGCTTTTTAAAGAGGAAACATTACATTTACTTACTGAACTAGACTTAAGAGGCCTGTGATTACACTGGTTCTACTCGAGGCATTCACATGTTAATTTTCATCCTAAGAGCAATTAGTCTGGCACTAAAGCAGTGCTTACTTTGTGCAATTGTGTACTGTAGTTCCGTAGTTTGAGGGTCTGAGGTTCGGTGGTTCCGAACCCGTTCAATAAAGGTTGTCGGAAATAGACGATTTTGGTGTCAGCGGACCGCAAATCACGAGTGCGGTGTGTACGAATGTTTTCGCATTAATCGATCAATGAGAACACTACGTATTCAGGGATTTCGTTTGAACCCTCGGGTTCCATTTTGTGAACGGCAGCCATTTTGTGTGGTTGCCCTCACATAGGCCGATAACTGTGGCAGAGCGAGTCCTTGGGACACGTACACCTTAGCTGACTTCTGAATGACGTAGCCAAACTGACTCCCTTGCCCGAGGCTGACCTCGCTGAGCCAGTTCCTTGTTAAGCAGCTGGTCAGATAAAGATCAAAGAGCAGGACATTGCCGAATTTACAGTACACTGCACCCACCCTTCTATCTTGCTTCCAATCTGTTTCTGTTCCTTCCTTTACGACATAATCACTGATTTGGGTTAAGGTTTTATGATGGGTTTGTCCGGCCTGATCGAACAGGAAAGTTGGAATTTGCTTGGTCATTTCTGGTGGGCTGGACAACGGAAAATGGGATTGTCGTCATGCGCTACTTTTGAAATGTCACATTGTCATTGGTCAGTTTGTGTGTAACCGATGCTACTTTGGAATGTGATTTTTGGCATAAAAGACCATGCTCCGCTCATTGAAATTGTGCAGTCTCTAGCGAACCACCCGTGTTGTGCTTCGTAGATCTCTGTTCCTGGTTGCAGCCAATAAACTTTGGTCTTTGACGTCATTGAGAAGTGTCCCGTGTCTCTGTTTACCGAGGCAGGGGAATCCGAAGACTTCGAGCATTTTCCCTGGCGCTGCAGGGTTCTAAAATCCGGTTCTTCAGTTGGCACCCAACGTAGGGCGACTTCAGCGGTACCGGTCTAAGCCCGAAGATTGTGGAGACCTTCGTGTGGAAATTCTGGAGGAAGGCCTGCCACTTCATCGACCCCTGTATGTCGTCGTGGTCCGAAAGTCTTTGCTGCGAGGTTCCCCGCCTTCCGACGGCTACGAAGGACTGCTGCCCTGACTGTCGCCCTGTCTTGGAGCCATAGACGATTTGTAGAGCGAGACGATAAGACGGGTCTTCTGGTGACGCCATCGACATTTCAGTTATGTATGAGTGGAGCGTCTCCCAGTCCTTAGTTTGTTTTGTATCCCTTCGAGGATCGCTTTGATTTGGTACCTGCAGGCCCCAAAGCCAAGGGACTCGTGCATTCACGAGACTATCGTTTTGAGATTTCCCTTGAAGTTTGAAGCTAGGCTAGTGAGCGAAGATGCCTGGTCTTAGCAGACTTGGAAAGATATTTGGTTGCGGTTGTTCTAGGGATTCCCGTTTGGAGGATTCGTGTCCGGTTCCTACGATTGGAACTCCAACATATGAGCTTTACCTGAAGCATGGAGTAGGCCCCATTGGTTATAATGACATCTGGGTTAAATATACGAAGAAAGACGGTGTCCTACAGTGGCCCCGTTATGGTAGCTTTGAAACAGAGATTTTAGACAATCTTGAAGTTAAATTGTTTAAAAAGAAAGCCCGGCCGGCAATGTTTGATTCTTTCCGCATTTGGCGCAAAGAAGCCAAACAGAAAGAAATTAAATTAGCGAAGAAGAATAAACGAGAACGAGGTTTGTCAATGGAGCAAGCTGCTATAGCGTATAGGGATAATGAGGAAGAGCAAGAGAGCGAACAGATGCTTAGGGTTAGGAAGTTAGCGGTAGTTAAGTGCTACCCACTTTTGCCGTCTAAAGAGCAGGAAGAGAAGAAAGACCTTGCGAAAGATCCTTTAATGTCGCATCTATTGAGTTTGCCACCCCCTTTTGCACAGAATGCTACGGCACCACCGCCACCAGTTGTAGTTGCGCAACCTCCAGTTGCTTTGCCACCTGCGAATCCTCCACAGCCAGCTCCTCTTCCGTTGGCTGCTATTCCTTTGGCGCAGCCTCCTCAGGGACCGTCAACTTTGCCTCCCCCTTCGTCTGCTACTCCTACGCCTATCTATAATACTCCTACTGTTCCGACTTTGGATTCTTCTACTATTGTTCCGTCTTCTCTTATTCTGACACCTTCTCCTTCTACTAGACAGAGAATGACTGCTGCAGTTTCTAGCTTCTTTTCTCCTCTGTTGGGACCATTGGGTATGTCTCCTTTTGTCGAGCGTAAACAATCACGTAGTCAGTTGCCTGATGCTAATGAGCGTACAGTTTTGGATCATATGGCGCGTAAATGGGTTACGTACGCTACACAGTATGATCTTGAGGGCGTTATGGATGTTTTCCTTCAATGGGAAGCACCAAAGCAACGGTACGTCTTTGAGATGATGTGTGTGTTCCTCCATGAACAATGGGTTGACGAAGTAGGTAAAGCTCTTTCTGATTTGCACCGAATACGTTCCGAATTTGCAAAAGGGACCGTTGTGGGTCCACATGATGTTGAGAAAGCACTTGCGACTTTATTGTCATTTCATAGTGACACTCCTTCTGAGCGACTGTTTGAGCCTGATTCGTCAGTTAGGAGAGCAGCGCGCCAGTATCCGATGCGTGAGGGTCCTCCAGTTTGGAGACCTCAAAATGGACATGTTGCTGCACACTTTCAGCGTGTCTGGGTACATGTTCCTTGGAAGCGTGTTGAAGTTTTGGCTATTAAACAGTCTTTGCCTGATCCGCGCAAAAATCCAGCAGGGTACTATAAAGAGCTCACTCAGACTGTGGGTTCGTGTATCATGAATTTGGCGGTTATAGATATGTTGTTTGGGAATGTTGTTCCACAGCCTATTTGGGGTAAGATTCGTCACACGGATCATGCACAGAAATTGGGCGATACATGGAATAATCTTAGTGCTGCGAATAATAGACAAGTAGGCGGTGCTAAGCCTGAGGATATAATTACTGAACTTCCTGGTATGATTATTAATTATATGAAGACTTTGATGCCTGAAGTGCGTGTCAATTGGGACAAGTTGTCTGCGTGCAAGCAGAAGAAAGATGAAACGGTGTCTGACTTTTTCACGCGGTTTGAAGAGACCTTTATAGACCATAGTGGTCAGGACATGGCTACTGAGGGTGGCCAGAGATTGTTTGTTGATAAATTCGTACATAATTTGCTTCCCGAATTGTGTAATAAGTTGAAAGATTCTGAGAGTGCTTAGGCTGTTTCCACGTCAGCGCAGATTCTAGCTACAGCCCAGTACTATGAAAATAGGCACAAAGATGAGGTAGAGAAAGTGAATAAGAAGACTAAGGAATTGACGACTAAAGTTCTTCTACAACAAGCTTATCTACCCCGTACTAATAATCAACGTGATTATCAGCAGAATCAGCAATATTCGAGAAACTCGCAAAGGAACGAGTCTTCTCAACAACGATTTCCGTATGGGCCTAATCAATGTGCGTATTGCAAAGAAGAGGGTCATTTCAAGAATAGTTGTCCGGTTTTGTTACAGCGCACAAATGGTGCTTCTGGTGTGAGAGGACGAAGTGCTCAACAAGCGCCTAGAGGTAGAGGTGTGTGGGGAGGAGGAGCGGCTGGAGCACTCTGAAGCGGACGAGGAAGAAAGAAACACCACTTCCTGGTTGCCAAGAACACAGAACCAGGAAGTCAGTCGCGGTCTAGTAGTTGAACAGCGGAAGGGGGATGAGTCCCGTCAGCCGGCGGAACCAGGAAGGATAAGAGGAAGAGGCGTGGAACGGACGGTGTGCGAGGTCGGAGAGGAGGCTGCGGAGCACCCGGAGGCGGAGGAGATCCGAAGAGTGGAGAGCGTGAGAGCGGAGGCGGAGGAGATCCGAAGAGTGGAGAGCGTGAGAGCGGAGGCGGCTGCGGAACACCCGGAGGCAGAGGAGAGCACACTGCGAGTGCTACTGAGCGACGTTCCCGACACTGCTACCATACCCGGTGGGCTGAAGGGAGAAGACGCCACGGGTCCTGCTGCTGTGGTCCGAGAGTCGGGCCACAGCCCAAGGCAAGTGCTGTTGAAAGGGGCATTCTGGTGGGGTGTTTGGGGAGGTGGGAGGTAGCAAGGTCGGGGAGGCCGGAGGCCCCTCAGTGACCCTTGCACTAAATTCACACTCCCTTTGTTTCTTTAACTTGGTGAAGGTAGCACTACACTTACCACTGAGAACCGATCAGTAAAACCCGTTTGTTTTTCCCTTTTCCCTGAGGCCACGAGAACCGGGACACCGGACCAAACCCTGACGTTCCCTGCATCCAGAAACAACCCCAAGAAGGAAGGACTGCTACAAAATCCCTAATTAAGTGTAATACTTAATAAAAACTGAACTGTAGACAAACAGTGTTCTGGTCTCAGTCTCTGTCCACTACTAGCCCCTGACAAAATTGGTGTCAGAAGTGGGATAGACAGGTGACGCCATGACACAGCCCGTGCCTATCCCGGTGGAGAACATTATTACTCAGTTAGCAGAGGGACAGAGACACCTTCAACTGGTGTTCGAACAGCAGCTTCAAACTGCCAAGACCGAAAGGGATTCCCTGCAAGAGGCCTTAAAGGAACAAGCCACCCTTCTTACTACCAACCAACAGGTACAGGATACGGCTATCCTGCGCCTTACAGATGCTATAGCCACTGCTCGCATCCATCCCAATGTGCCCAGTTCTGTGCTACAAAAATTCCAGGACGGGGAGGATCCGGACTATTTTTTTACTAATTTTGAACGTGTAGCGACAACTGCGTCCTGGCCAAAGGAGAGATGGAGTCAGTATGTAGCCCCCCTTCTTGCAGGCGAGTTACAGGCGGCGTACCAGGCAGCAAATCCAGCAGGCAGGACATCATATGAGGACGTGAAGAAAGCTATCCTCGAGAGACTTGGGTGCGACCAAGAGTACTATAGGGCCAAATTCAGGAAAGAAAGGTGGAACCCAGGAGACAATCCACGAGCCCTGTATTATCGGATTCAAGATTTAGGCATAAGGTGGCTGACACCCCTTAACACAACCATAGAAGATCTGATGGCCAAGGTCTTCCTAGAACAATTCCTGGATGCCTTACCCCCTTCCACTCGATCCTGGATTAGGCAACATCCCAACCTTACCCCAACTGTAGCGGTGGACTTAGCCTGTGCATATCACAGGTCGCCTGAATTTCGCACAAGCCCTAGTAAAGCACCCGTTCCCAGCCCCCGACCCCTGATTCCCAGACCCCAAAGCAGACCAGAACCCAGGGTTCCCCTCCTTCCCCGCGTTCCATTTAGGCCGACCAACCCCGGATCTGGGTCTAGTACACAGGGACCCCAGTGCTATCACTGTTCTGAGTGGGGTCATATAGCCCGAAACTGCCCACATAGAGCCCAACCAGCCGAACCTATGGAGATAGGGTATTCCAGAGGGCGTGTGTACGTCATAGGCAAGGGACCTTGTCAGTATAAAAGAGAAGTATTCCTCAATGGGAAAAAACAACAAGCCCTATTGGATACCGGTTGTCGTGTGTCTGTGGTTGACACCTCGATGGTCCATCCCCAACAGCTACAAAAAGATGAGACCGTCTATGTGACCTGTGTTCATGGTAACACCATAGGATATCCGGTGGCGGAGGTCTTGCTGGAGGTATCCAATGACCCCCAATTGCGCTGAGTGGGCGTTATACCCTCCCTGCCAGAGGCCGTTATTATAGGCACTGATCACCCAAAGTTCGATCAATATATTGATGAAGCCAAGAAAGACTCCGTAAATTGGTGGAGGGAGGCCCCTTTTGGGAACAGCGATGTTGAAGGGATAGCAGGGAGAGACCGTAAGAGTCGAAAGGAAAAGAGAAAAGATAAAGCCAAGTACTCCCAGTTGAAAGGGCGGTTATCTGTTTTTTCTATGACCCCTGCAGATACGGTGGGACCTGCTCGTAGCTTCCGGTCAGCCCAGTTGGATGACAATACCTTGTTGCATGCCTGGGAACAAGTACAAGAACTGGATAACAACAAGGTAGGACCCTATTTTTATGTACAACAGGGTTTGTTGTATAGGGCCACCAGAAAGGGTGACACAGTAACAACCCAACTCCTTGTGCCGCTAGCATTCCGTACACATGTGTTGGAGCTCGCCCACAATTATACTGGGGGAGGACATTATGGCAAAGAGCAGACTCTTTCTTATCTTCTAACCCGATTCTATTGGCCCGGTGTTTATAGAGATGTGGCTAAACATTGTGCTGCATGCCCTCGGTGCCAGTTCTCCAATCCCGCTGCTATCAAAAAGGCTCCCTTAGACCCTCTCCCCATTATTGATGTACCATTCAAACGGGTGGGTATGGATATTGTGGGACCCCTAACTCCCTCAGCAAGAGGCCATAAATATCTGCTGGTGATTGTTGATTATGCCAGTAGATACCCCGAAGCCTTTCCTTTGTCTTCAGTATCTACTCCGGTAATAGCCAGGGCTATGATCACTCTCTTCTCCCGAGTGGGTTTCCCTGAGGAAATCCTCACGGACCAGGGGACCCCCTTCATGTCTCGCTTAATGACACACATTTGTGAAATCCTGGGCATCAGGCAGATACGGACTTCAGCCTATCATCCTCAGACAGATGGCCTTGTGGAGCGGTACAACAAGACCATAAAGAACATGCTCCGCAAGGTCATCTCAGAGACAGGGAGAAATTGGGACCATCAATTACCCCTTATACTGTTTGCCATAAGGACTCACGAACAAAAGTCCACGGGGTTTTCCCCCTTTGAGGTTTTGTTCGGTCGGAGACCCCGAACCCTGCTAGATATGGCCGCAGAACAGTGGGAGGAGGAAGAAGAAGAGGGCAAACCTCTACCCCAATATGCAGCTGACTTGAGAAGTTCCATTTCTCAAATATGGGGTATAGTCCACGACCATTTGGAGGACGCCCAAGTGTCCCAGAAACACCTATACGACCGTAATAGTCGGTTAAGGACCTTCCAACCAGGGGATAAAGTGTTACTACTACTTCCCTCGTCCGACAATAAATTGTTGTCCAAATGGCAAGGACCCTTCACTATAGAGAAGCAGGTAACCCCTGTCACATATAGCGTACTTCAACCCTTACATCCAGGTGGGAAGCAAATATACCATGTGAATCTATTAAAAAACTGGGTAGAACCCCCTGAAGAGGTAGCGACAGGACAGTCGTCTTTACTGGTAAACACACAGACAACCCTGGGCATTCCTGTCATCCCCACTGCTATTTCCTCCCCGGATAACGTCCCCATAGGAGAGGTCATAAACCCAACCCAAATGATCCAACTTGAGGCCACTCTCGCCCAGTTCCCTGGTCTCTTTTCCTCCAAACCCGGATTAACTACCATGGTACAACACGACATCGTCGTCCTAAACGACACCATTGTTAAACAGAAGCCCTATAGAATACCCGAAGCTAGAAGGGAGGCCGTAGAAAAGGAAGTATCTGCCATGCTAGAGGCCAATATCATAGAACCCTCCACTAGCAACTGGTGCTCTCCCATCTTGATAGTACCGAAGCCCGATGGAAGTTTACGTTTTTGTATCGACTTTAGGCAAGTGAATAGCGTCACCAAGTTCGATACATACCCGATGCCAAGGGTCGACGAGGTGCTAGAAAAGCTAGAAGCTGCAACGTACATGACTACTCTTGATTTAACAAAGGGTTATTGGCAGATCCCTTTATCCCCACTAGCCAAAGAAAAAACTGCCTTTTCAACCCCCTCAGGACTCTACCATTTCCGTGTGTTGCCCTTCGGCCTCCATGGGGCCCCCGCTACATTTCAAAGGCTTATGGATCGCCTCCTCCAACCCCACCGAGCTTATGCGGCCGCATATCTCGATGACATTGTGATATTTAGCACATCCTGGGAGGAACATTTACAACATCTTTTTGAAGTATTCACAGCCATACAGAACGCCGGCCTGAAAATTAATCCTAAGAAATTTTTGCTGGCCACTGATTCCATCCATTACTTGGGATATACCATTCAAGGTGGCCATCTAAAACCCCAGATGAGTAAAGTGGAAGCCATTAAAGCGATACCTAGCCCCAAAACCAAAAAGGATGTCAGATCGTTCCTTGGGTTTATTGGCTATTACAGGCGGTTCATTCCACACTTTTCCACTCTCGCAGAACGCCTTACTGACCTGTTAGCCAATAATCGACCTACACACATCAGGATATGGGAACCTAAACACGAAACCAGCTTCCAGAAACTTAAATCCATGATATGCTCTACGCCAATCCTACGGTGTCCAAACTTTCAGAAACATTTTGTGTTGCAGACAGATGCCTCAGGAGTTGGCCTAGGGGCGGTTCTTCAACAGCCCGATCAGACAGGTGAACTGATGCCTGTGTTGTTTATAAGCAGGAAGTTGTCCCCTGGAGAAGTACATTACTCCACTGTTGAAAAAGTGTGTCTGGCCATCAAATGGGCGGTGGAGGCCCTGCAGTATTATCTTTTGGGTCGTTCATTCACTTTGCTAACTGATCATGCTCCCCTCACTTGGCTTGCTCGGAATAAAGACACCAACCAACGTATACTCAGGTGGTTCCTGTCATTGCAACCCTTTTCGTTTCAGACCCTGCATGTTCCTGGATCCAAACAGGTCTGTGCTGACTACCTGTCCCGTCATCCGTACCCCAAGTGGCCACCCCGTCTGTTCTTGAGGGGGAGGATGTGTGGGGAGGAGGAGCGGCTGGAGCACTCCGAAGCGGACGAGGAAGAAAGAAACACCACTTCCTGGTTGCCAAGAACACAGAACCAGGAAGTCAGTCGCGGTCTAGTAGTTGAACAGCGGAAGGGGGAGGAGTCCCGTCAGCCGGCGGAACCAGGAAGGATAAGTGGAAGAGGGGTGGAACGGATGGTGTGCGAGGTCGGAGAGGAGGCTGCGGAGCACCCGGAGGCGAAGGAGATCCGAAGAGTGGAGAGCGTGAGAGCGGAGGCGGAGGAGATCCGAAGAGTGGAGAGCGTGAGAGCGGAGGCGGCTGCAGAACACCCGGAGGCAGAGGAGACTCGGAGAGAGGAGAGCACACTGCGAGTGCTACTGAGCGACGTTCCCGACACTGCTACCATACCCGGTGGGCTGAAGGGAGAAGACGCCACGGGTCCTGCTGCTGTGGTCCGAGAGTCGGGCAACAGCCCAAGGCATGTGCTGTTGAAAGGGGCGTTCTGGTGGGGTGTTTGGGGAGGTGGGAAGTAGCAAGGTCGGGGAGGCGGGAGGCCCCGCGGTGACCCTTGCACTAAATTCACACCCCCTTTGTTTCTTTAACTTGGTGAAGGTAGCACTACACTTACCACTGAGAACCGATCAGTAAAACCAGTTTGTTTTCCCCTTTTCCCTGAGGCCACGAGAACCGGGACACCGGACCAAACCCTGACGTTCCCTGCATCCAGAAACAACCCCAAGAAGGAAGGACTGCTACAAAATCCCTAATTGAGTGTAATACTTAATAAAAACTGAACTGTAGACAAACAGTGTTCTGGTCTCAGTCTCTGTCCACCACTAGCCCCTGACAAGGTCGTGGACAGAATGGTCGTTCTTTGCCTCCACAGAACTCAATGAATAGTTTTGATCAGCAGAATGGTGCGTCTGGTAGGACCGCTCAGTAGTATACGGACGATTACTACGTCGAAGGTGAGGAAGTGGATGGTAATGATTGCTAGGACAGCCATAGACAAAGAGAGGGAGTTTTTTCAGTTCCAGTAGATCGGAGTGGACCCTATGTTGAAGTGATTGCATCAGGTGTATCAGAGCCTTTTCTGTTGGATACTGGTGCTGCGAAGAGTTCTATCATGCACTCTAAACTCCCTGGCGCACCTTTGTCTGGCTTTGAGAATGTTTCTGTAGGTTTTTCTGGCGCCCCGGCTACGAATCCGATTTCTACTCCGTTGCCTCTTTCTGTTGGACCTTGTAGATTTGAAGCACCCCTCATTTTGCCAACAGGTTGTGGTGAGAACTTGTTGGGACTGGATTTGTTGAAGAGATTGTATGCGACGTTGTATTGTTCTCCGTCAGGAGTACACCTTACGTTGGGTGAGAGAGTGATCTCTCCGATGTAAATATCTAAAGATGGACTTCCACCTGAATTATCTTCTTTACCCGATTCATTGTGGGCTACTGGTCCGAATGATGTAGGCCTCTTGGAGATTCCACCATATGTTGTGACACTGAAGGCGAATGGCTAAGTTACCGCGCATTCCACAGTACCGTATCTCTAGTGATGGTGAGCGAGCACTTTTGGCGATCATTTACGATCTGATCGAAAAGGGTGTGATTGAGGAAACGAGAGGTGTGCAATAGTCCCGTTTTGCCTGTTCTGAAGATAACTGATTCTTCACAGCCTCCTGTATATAGGTTTGTGATCGATCTTCGTGAGGTGAACAAGATCGTTGTTCCGCAATTTCCTGTTGTACCTGATATCACCGCTTTGTTGAATTTGATCCCAGCTACAGCCACATGGTTTTCGGTGATTGACTTGAAGAATGCTTTCTTCAGCATCCCGTTTGCCGTGTAGAGTAGAGATATCTTTGGATTCTCTTTAGGAGGACGAAGTTTACGCTTTAAGCGCGCTCCTCAAGGCTATTGCCAGAGTCCATCGATCTATAGCCAAGCTTTGAAAACGCAACTTGATTTGTTGGTTTTACCGGATGGTGCTGCCCTTATTCAATATGTTGACGACTTGCTAGTTGCTGCTGACAATGTAGAGATCTGTAGAGAAGCTACTTTGTCGTTGTTATGCCACTTGTCTGATTTTCATCACAAAGTTTCTCTCTCCAAATTGCAATATTGTCGACAAGAAGTAACCTACTTAGGTCACCTCTTATCGAAGGAGGGAAGGAAACTGACCCCAGAAAGAATTCAAGCTATTGCGAAAATGAGTGTGCCTACGACACAGAGAGAAGTACGTGCGTTCTTGGGTATTACGTCGTACTGTAGATAGTGGATCCCTAATTTTTCTTTGTTAGCGAAGCCTTTGATAGCTCTTACTGTTAAAGATACTCCAAATCCTATTCCTTGGACTGACGAATGTCAGAAGAGTTTTTCCGAACTACGCAATGCGTTGTGTTTGGCTCCTGTGTTGGGTACCCCCGACTATAGTAAGCCTTTCACATTGTATGTCCATGAGAGAGAGAGGGATGTGCATTGTCAGTGTTGACTCAACAGTTCGGCGATAAGCAACGTCCATGTGCTTATTTTTCGTCGACTTTGGATCCGGTAGCTAGAGCGCTGCCGAGTTTTTTGAGAGCAACAGCGGCAGCAGCTGTTTCCATTCGACAGTCTGCTGGTTTGGTTATGGACAATACATTGATCGTGATGGTTCCACATGCAGTGGATACCTTGTTGAATCGTACCAAGACACAGCACTTAACTAGTGCTCGGTTGTCGGGTTACGAATTGACTTTTGTTAGCGAGTCATGTGCACATTAAACAATGCAACACGTTGAATCCAGCCACGTTGTTGCCGATTTCAGCTGAGACACATAATGTTGAAGAACAGCATGATTGTTTCCTTAAGACTGAGGAAAAAACGAAAGGGAGGATAGACCTTAGGGATACTCCTCTTCCAGAGTGTGATGATACTTTGTGGGTTGATGGTTCGTGCTTTAAGCTGCCGAATGGTGATACGACTGCGGCATATGCTGTTACGACTTTGCATACGATTGTTGAAGCTGCACGTATCCCACACAATTCAGCGCAAGCAGCAGAGTTGATTGCATTAACGAGAGAAAGTGTATTGGCAAAAGGAAAGCGAGTGAATGTGTACACTGACAGTCAGTATGCGTTTGGTGTGGCTCATAGTTTTGGACGTTTGTGGCGTGAACGTGGGTTCTTGACTTCGCATGGAACGAAGATTCAGCATGGGCAGTTGGTGAATGAACTTCTTGAATCACTTACTTTGCCGTTACAAGTAGCGATTGTGAAATGCAGTGCCCATAAGAAAGTTACGGATGATGTTGGTTGCGGAAATGCGTTTGAAGTTGCGAAAGAAACTGCGAGAAATGTGATGAGCCGAATGTATGTTGCAGGTCCGGCGAGATGGGTTCCAGAGAAAAGTATGTGTGAAGATACGATTGAGAGTGTGAAATCCATCCAAGCTGAAGCTACAGAGAAAGAGTTGAATGAATGGAGAGAAAGTAAGGGTAGATTGGATTCGAATGGTTGTTGGACTGATTTGTCTGAGCATCAAAGATGGTTGTTGCCCGACGCGTATGTGCTTCCAGTTGTTACAATGGCTCATGGGATGGCACATATTAGCGTGAAAGGGATTTGCAAGTTGTTGGCTCCGGTTTGGCATAATGTGGGAATCCCCAAATGTGCAGAGAATTTGGTCAAGAACTGTATGGTGTGTTTGATGTACAATCATGGTAAGGCAACTCCAACACCAGCTGGTCATTTTACTCCTCCTACGTATCCGTTCGAGGCTTTGCAGCTAGATTTCATCCACATGGAGAGGTGCAACAACCTGAAATATGTTTTGGTGGTTGTTTGCTCCTTTTCTAGATGGGTGGAAGCTTACCCTTTGAAGGACAATACTGCCTTGTACACAGCGAAAGCCCTTATCAAAGAGTTTTTCCCGAGATTTGGATTGCCGAGAATTATCTGGAGTGACAATGGGAGTGAATTGTGGGTCAAGTGATGAAGAGAGTATGTGAGGGATTAGGTATCCGGCAGAAGTTCCACGCTGCAAATCACCCCCTATCAGCTGGTTTAGTCGAGTGCTATAATGGCACTTTAAAATTGAAATTAGCCAAGAAACAAGCGAGCTCTGGTTTACAGTGGCCAAATGCTTTGCCTTTAGCACTTTTGTCCACAAGAATGACTGTGCATTCACGAATGAGTTTGAGTCCGTATGAGGTTGTGTTTGGTCGCCCGGCGAACATTTGGGGCGTACCAAGACCAACAAAGTTTAGTGATCTCGAATACCCTGTGTTACTTGATTACTTGCACGAACTGACGGCTAAACTTCGTGTCTTACACCAACAGGTTCACGATAGTCTGCCACAGGCTTCTGAAGATCCAGGTCACACCATTGAACCCAGTGATTGGATTATCGTGAAGAATTTTCAGCGGAGCAAGAACGAGCAGCCCCGCTGGACAGGACCGTACCTGGTCCTCCTGTCTACACGTTCTGCAGTTCGAGTGCAAGGCAAAAAAAACTGGATCCACGGCGTACACTGCAAACGGGCTCAGTTGCCCTTACCGTATGACCGGTGGGTCCAGGAAGGACTCCCAGACTCTGAAACAGAAACTGTGCCACGATTTTTGCCATTCAGCGATGCCCGTTTGATTGGAACGAACACTGAGAAAGAAAGTGACGATCTTCTGCAAGGGGCTGTGCCTCCTTTGAATCGATTGAACACTACCGAGCCTGAACTTTTGGTTAAAGAACAGACATTGCCTGGGAAAGATCGTTATAATTTACGACCAAGAGTCGTGGGACTAATAAAATAAATAACTTTTTTATGATTTTTCTGTTTACAGGTTAACTCTCCTCCGAGGAACTACTTATTTTTGTTTTTCGAACCGCCATCCGGGTTTAGTTGTAGGGTCGCGGTAGACAAGTCTTTGGAGTGCAAGCCCGAGACACTAGGTCGAAGGTTCTGGTTGGCCTAAGGGAGTTGCCCTGGGTTGACAGAGGCATTCCTTAGCATAGAACACCCTACCACCGCGAGCAGCATATTTAGTGATGATGGATTTCTTCGAGTTGGAGAGACCTGTAGAGACAATGAGTTTTAAAAATAAGATACACAAACTGATAACACGAAAAAGATTTTTAATACTGTGCTTATTTATGCTACTGAGTTTAATGATATTTTTAATTGGTTATGTGACATTTTCTTTTAAAGTGACGTTTATTCCCACTGTGCAACCTACACCTCCACCTACTATTTCTTCACATTCTTTTCACCCTTTGCCTGAACATGAAGTAGTTAAAAGACTGGAATTTGGCAATAATTGCATTATTCAACTTTTGCACCAACACCAGTTAGTTATGAACACATCGAATTGTTGGATTTGTGATTTAATGCCCCATACGACTGGTAAAGGTATTCCATACTTGGTTCTGCCTTTCAGCCTTAATGGTTCTATTTGGGCATATAGAACGATGTTCATCTATGCCCATAGTGTCTATCCCCTACGGTCACCGAAAGACAATCCGAAGAATAGTGCTTTAGCTAGAGGCATAGTCGATATGGTTAAAGGGACTAATGCTGTTGAGACTATTCCGAAGGATGAGAAACAACCATATAGTGGTTGGGACG
This sequence comes from Lissotriton vulgaris, assembly GCF_964263255.1. Taxonomy (NCBI): domain Eukaryota; kingdom Metazoa; phylum Chordata; class Amphibia; order Caudata; family Salamandridae; genus Lissotriton; species Lissotriton vulgaris. Next base: position 656,739,163 of record NC_141694.1, on the reverse strand, counting down.
TTACTGGATATGGAGTTAGTCTGAGTGTTAATCAGCGAGTGAAAAGTTCTCCACCGATTTGGATAGTGCCCCATCAGGGTCGCTATTGTCTGCAGGGTAATGGCAAAAATCCGAGAGCTCAGCTAGGGAAGAGTGTCTGTACTGACACCTATGTATTTGCGTCTCAGACTTCCCCAGCATTTCTAGCCGCTAAGGGTACTTATTTTGTTTGCTATGACAAAGCGTATACATGGTTGCCCCTGATTTTTCGAGCACATGTTTTGTTTCCTTCCTGTTGCCCCCCACTTTTACAGCTGCAGCAGATTACCATAAGACGAGAGTTGCTAGAGGTGTCTTCAGTCAGGAAGATACCGCAGGGCAAGAGTTGGGAGATTTCTTTAAGGGTTTTCTGCCGTTCTGGGGACTGATGGCTAATAGCAGGAGCAGTTGACAAGAGTGGTTGAGTCCACCATAGTCGAAACTGCCGGTGCCCTTAGTAACTTGACTACTGAGCTCCAGTCGGATAGACTTATGACACTTCAGAATAGAGTTGCTCTTGACGTCATACTTACAGACCGAGGTGGAGTGTGTAAACTGATTCAATCGAGCTGCAGCGTTTTCATTCCAGACAACGCTCCGTCAGTCTTCCAGGCCATTTCCTAGTTACATAAGATCTCCGATTCTGTCCATATAGACAAAGGAGATTGGTCGTTGATGGGATGGTTTTGGGGATTGATATCCACGTGGGGATGGAAAATTCTGATGGTCATTGGGATGATCCTAGCTATCCTTTTCCTGTTCTGTCTCTGTGTACAGTGTGCTCCTGCTATTTGTGGCCTTTGTGCTACTTCGTGTGCGAGGAGACCTGTCCAGAGAGAGGTACTAAGTACTAGGATGATGCTACAGCAACATATCGATGATCTGATGAAAATAGACCTAGATTCAGATTGACATGGGTTTGTTGCCTATGTAAGGGCAAAAGGAGGGTCTGTAGTTCCGTAGTTTGAGGGTCTGAGGTTGGGTGGTTCCGAACCCGTTCAATAAAGGGCGTCGGAAATAGACGATTTTGGTGTCAGCGGACCGCAAATCACGAGTGCGGTGTACGAGTGTTTTCGCATTAATCGATCAATGAGAACACTACGTATTCAGGGATTTCGTTTGAACCCTCGGGTTCCATTTTGTGAACGGGAGCCATTTTGTGTGGTTGCCCTCACATAGGCTGATAACTGCGGCCGAACGAGTCCTTGGGACACGTACACCTTAGCTGACTTCTGAATGACCTGGCCGAACTGACTCCCTTGCCCGAGGCTGACCTCGCTGAGCCAGTTCCTTGTTAAGCAGCTGGTCAGATAAAGATCAAAGAGCAGGACATTGCCGAATTTACAGTACACTGCACCCACCCTTCTATCTTGCTTCCAATCTGTTTCTGTTCCTTCCTTTACGACATAATCACTGATTTGGGTTAAGGTTTTATGATGGGTTTGTCCGGCCTGATCGAACAGGAAAGTTGGAATTTGCTTGGCCATTTCTGGTGGGCTGGACAACGGAAAATGGGATTGTCGTCATGCGCTACTTTTGAAATGTCACATTGTCATTGGTCAGTTTGTGTGTAACCGATGCTACTTTGGAATGTGATTTTTGGCATAAAAGACCATGCTCCCCTCATTGAAATTGTGCAGTCTCTAGCGAACCACCCGTGTTGTGCTTCGTAGATCTCTGTTCCTGGTTGCAGCCAATAAACTTTTGTCTTTGACGTCATCGAGAAGTGTCCTGTGTTTCTGTTTGCTGAGGTAGGGGAATGCGAAGACTTCGAGGGTTTTCCCTGGTGCTGCTGGGTTCTAAAACCCGGTTCTTCAGTACCATGACTACACTTTGGGATCAAGACTTTTTTTAAAAAATCATTACCAACGGAAGAAAAAAAAGGTGAAAAAGGAGCTCAGAAGAGAAAGAGAAAGAAAGGACAACAGTGACCAAGGGAGCAAGCAGGGATAAAAAAGAAGCAGCATGAGATAAAGAGATGAGTGTAGTATGTGCCACCCATATCAATTACTACACGATAATGAATCAGTCCATGGATGTGCGATCCAGCCTGGGTTGTCGGCATCAAAAATGTACATGTGTTCCTGTTTATAGAGCACATATTGATTAGCAGCTGTTGAAGCATTCTATAACCCTTCAAAGGCAAAACGTTTTTATGCAGGTATTCCTTTGCTTACAAAATTACAAAGCTGGTAAAACAAGTTTATAATAGATTTCACAACTGGTCAGTTAACAGTACACTGGACTGGAATCGGCATATTACGTCTTTGGTAAGTATGTTTACTGCATTATTGTTCCATACGAATAAAAACATGTACACAGGTGCACTCGAACACGGATTTACTATGTTATTTGGAAGCATAAGTGGAAAAATAAAAAGAAGCAACTCCCAAACCTAATCATCAATACAGAGCAATCATCATATAAAAGGTATTCTATGTACATAACTGGGTTTTAAGGTTTTAATATTTCAAAATGAAGTTGATTTTAGTTTTAAAAGCAGTGACAACATACGTTTTTTTAACCACATACAATCTGCAAACAATATTGTAGGTTTGTTTAGACACGACAGAAGCGCAAACCACAATAAATTAGAGAAAAAAAGAACAAATCCTGATCTGATGCAACTCCACTTTGAAACAGTGTCACTCACAAAAAAAGAAATCAGAGGTGTCCATGTTCACAGTTCTGGACTGCCTGAATATAAATTAAACGTGGCGTATAACAGGATATATATAAAAAAGGCCACTTCCTCTTGTTTTTGTCTTCCCAAAAATTCTTGGATGTCTTGATCTCCTCAGGAAGGCTGGAGGTCGTCCATTTGAAAAAGAATGTCTTATTCGCAGGGCAGCAATGGAAAAGATCAAACTACTTTCTTCACAAGATGGTTTGGATAACTTTCTTTGCAAATGTTTATGAGCTACATACTTTTTTGCATTGTTCCAGTGCAAAGTTGTAATGGAATAACAGCATGCTTCACAACTCAATTCATGTCCATACTTTCGCTCCTCCGCCGCCCTGCAGCAAACGCAGGCGGCTGCCTCAGTTTACACTTCGCGGCCTTTTGGGGGGAGGTGGTGGCATTAGCTCTGTGTCAGGATCCGTCGAGTTTTTGCGGATTTGTGCTTGAGAAGCTGCCGTGCACTTATCAATGAATTCGAATAGAATTTCCTTTGTGACCGGATATTTAATACTGTTACACACAGCTAAGGAAAAAGAAGGGGAAACAAGATTATAAGACACTTTTGATTGCAGCATACATTAATGAAATGTAATAATATTTACTACTGACATTATGTCTCTCTTTAGTTCTTCTGTTCATACAGTATTTATGTTTACAGATTATGATTATAGTACACCTGGTTGTTTGAGTGTAGATCCCCACTCTCTCATAAACCAACCTTGAATTGCCACATCCCGTCGAGGTCCTCAAACCTTTAGACAACTGTCTGTCTGCCGACCCATAAGGAAGAATAAAGGATACTCGACAGCAAACTCTGCTTATAAGTGAACCTCAATGACTGTACACCTAAAGGGTGGGGAATTCTCGTAATGTCAACATCTTTTCACTATGGCATTATTAAGTTCTCATTCAGAAGTTAAATCATGTTATCTTGAGGAAAACAAACAAAAACACATTATCTTTCTGAAGACTCACACTGATTTAACCTTGGATAGACCAAAACAATATATTCACAGTAACTGCTCTTGAGAAATGCAAGGTATGGTTCATTAGAAAAAACACATTTCCAGTTTGCTTACATTTCTGGCATAAGAATAGAATTTGCAAAGAGGGGATGCAATTTTGAATTTGGTTTCTGTGGAGCTTGAATGGAATCTGAATCTTTCTCAACCACAACTATTGAAGCTCTAGAGAATTTTATTTGGGATGTTTGTTGAGACGACTAGCTCACAGCCCAATGTGGGCTGCACATAGCAATTGGAATACACAGATGTGGGAGACAAATAGTATAAACTATTACACGGCCTCAAATAATTTGTTTAGAGAAACAGAGCCTTATTTAGAGTTTGGAGGAGTGAGACATCCATCAACAAGCATTTACAATGCAATGGTCTCGGCATTATTAAAGGTAGAGCTATTGGCATTGCTCATGAATTTTTTTTTAAAAATCATAAATAAATGGCATTGTCATTTATATGGCCAATAGCTTAATCGTTAAATAAATGGCATTGTCATTTACAATGCCAATAGGTTAATCGCTTGCAAATGCATGACCTATTGCATTTACACCCACACAGAGCCACCCACACAAAGCCACCCACACACACATACAGAGCCACCCACACACAGAGCCACACACACACACAGAGCCACACACACAGAGACACACACAAAGACACACACACACACAAAGACACACAGAGCCCCCCCCACACACACAGAGCCCCCCCCCCCACACACACAGAGCCCCCCTCCCACACACACAGAGCCCCCCCCACACACTGAGAGCCCCACACACACACCGGAATCCTTGAAATTAGGGTGATGATAGTGGAAGAAAAGGGACTATGCCACCTACTTGTGATGCAATCTATTTTGTTTTCCCTGTTCATGCTTGTCCCTACTAATAGTGCAGCAGGTGTTGTTGAACAGGGCAGTGAGGCAGCCATTGAACTGTGCATTTTACTTCCCCAACAGCAGTGAAAGAGGCCTTTTTCCTTGCGTGCACTGGCGCACATTACGTCCTTGCTAGGCTACCGTCCCCCACGTGTGAAATTAACAGTGGAACCAAGCAGACCACAATGATGGGGAACGGCACATTCAGAAATGCCGCGGCCATTTTGGTATAGAAGCTCCACCCCGCAGAAACCCATCAATAGGTGCTGGCGGGGCAGAAGGGAGGGGCAGAACCCGTCCCTTTTCAATTAAAAACACTCTGTACCGACTGTTTCCGGCCTCTCTCTGTGTTTTTGCTTACATTATCCTTTGAAAAGAACAAAGCTTTCCCCGTAGTAAACACAGCTTCATTCCCTGTCAGAAGCAGGAGCGGGTGGGGGGAGTCGCCTACCTGCCCCCTGAGAACTTTACTTTCTACGTTTTCACGCCTTACATCAGTCGGTATTATTTCAAGACCACCTCCTAGCTCAAAGGGTCGCTTGTTTTAAAACATCCATATCTGCAGGTTCAATACTGAGGACAGTTCTGTTGCAGCATCTCTTTGTCGCTTTCTTTGTCTATAGGTCACCCGAGGTGTTTGGCTGTTTATTTGATTTAATGTGGAAGATGTTTGCACTTATACCCTTATTATGAGAGTACCCCTGGGGGCGTCCATGTGAGGCAGAGGAGAGTCCTGGTGGCACTGCTAGGAGAGACGTGTGGTACCTTCTTGAGCTGTCTTTTCAGACCTAGCCTGCCTGCTGGGTATGCAGATTACTGAAGTACCAAAACATCCCATGCCATCCGTCCTGATCACGTGCGACCCACCCTCCTCTGTCTGTGTTTTTAAATGCAGATGGCGGCTTCAGCCTGAGTCCCATTGAACTCTGGGGAGTCAATTGCCTTAAAGCTGGCTTTTACGCGAAGTAATTGGAGCAAATAGTCTGAGAAAAGAGCAGCAATTTAACACAAATACAGTTATTCCCGCCTTTGGGAGGTGGAGATCTGCGGTTGGAAAGGAGAAGGGGAGGGGGTCTTTCATTAGAGGCAAAGGGGGAAATTTAAGGTGATTATTAGACTAGCTTGGACAAATGGAGCTGGCACCAGTAAATATGAATCATTGGCATATATGCCTAGTGCAGGAGTTGAACATTCCAGTGCATTCATCCTGTGTTAACTACATTAGGAAATGAGGAATTAACCTTGACGAAACTGTTCCCGTGAAATATGCTTCCAAACGTTCCCGACACCCCATTTTGCCAGCTGACTAGTCGCCATTGGTTTCTACTAGATGTAAGTAACTGTCCGCATAGAACATTGGGGACATCTAATAATTTACTATGGCGAAAATTACAATTGATTCAAGTAATATTTTGGATTTGGCATTTGGCATTTGTGACTAACAGCGAAATCTCATTTCACCAGTAGCATTCCCCTTGAAAACTCAGCTGCACAAAGATTCTGCGTTTCCCATAACACAGACACGTGAAACGGGTGCAGTGAAAACTATCTAGCGAGGTGAAACTGTAAGAAAGATCAACTCGGTTTCATACAGTGGCGCACATAAGCGCACAAGCCGTATAGGGAATTTTTAATCCGTTCGACGAAGGAGGTGGAAGGCGACGTACAGAGCCGTTGGCTCAATCTGCCCTGCGTCTACGACCCGGGAATGCCATATTTACAGACCGTAGCATATGCGTATCACGGACAAAGCACTGTTGTGTGTATGAGAGCAAAATACACGTTTTAAAATGACGAAATAATGGAGTGTGTTATACGTTCGCCGATCAACCTTGTGAAGTAAAACCTACTGATATTTACATCACACACAGAAATGTTATTCACAATAAGTGCAGCGAAATTGCTACAATTGGAGTAATATGGGGTGCCAGCCTGTGGAATGATTGTGAGAGGGACAACGTTGCTCTTGGAGCTAGAGAGGGAGGTCTAATGCTGGTTTCAAAGTGTCAGGAAATCACGCAGCTGTCTCCAATCTCGGTGCCTCGGTTGTAAATCCGACTCAGGAGGGCGTGTACAGCCCGAGGTTGTTGCAGTGTCCTGCATCCGACAACTTCCGGCTACGGAGGTCAGGTCGGTGCCACCCGGACAGGGTAACTTGCCCTTCGGACATGCACCACTGAGAGAATGTGAAGGCACTCTGTGGAGGCGCTCCGATGGAGAGGCAGGCAGGGCAGCAACCGCGACCGCCTTGGGGTGTGACATGCGATCGCAGTAACGGGCCGTGCTGCGCGGAACCACCTCTCCCTGTCAGCTACCATCTTCTCAGCACCGCTGGCCCCCGTCGTCGATCCACCCAGAAGGCTGTGTTGGTACCCCCAGCCGGTGAGTCTCTAAACCAATGCCCCCGTGGCAGGGGGAGCGGGAGGAAATCACTGCAGCAAAGACGCTGCCAACATCCAAGAGAGTAGCCTGGCTCCGAAGTCACATCAGCAGGAGTGTTCGCCCGCCATGGTGGATCAGCGGCCGCTCTCCGCCAGGATTGCAAACTCACGTCTAAGGCATCGTCAGGGCTCCGCTAAGGCTATTTAAAATAGAAAAGCAAAATGGATGCATTGCGTGTGGCGGGGAGGCAGGGCTTAATTTGAAGACGAGAGGAGCGCTCCACACGACCACGTTTCTCCGAGGCGAGGCAGAAATGCCTCGGAGAAACACACGGTCATTTTGCGATTCGGGGGCGTGTTTTAGCAGTTGAGTGACGGATGACGTCACGGCTTAAAAACTGCTAAAAACAAGCCCCCGAATCGCAAAAAGACGGGGCTTGAACAGAGTGACACCCCTCTCCTCCAATGGCTGGCCTCCGTTTAGGAAGCCAGCCAAAGGAGAAGAGGGGCGAGTTCAAGCCCCCATACTGCCAAAACATACAATCTCGGACTCTGCCCACGTTTACGCAGTGCGACGCAGGCCCAGACCTAAAAACCAGCGGATGCCTTGTTCACAGTATTTAGAGTGTCAATACACTCTTATTACGGCGGATGGAACACCCACCACTTTTTGTTGATTTCCCACAGTCTCATACTCTACATAAAGCCCACCGTTACATTCCAGTAAAAATATGTACAAAAAGAGAGGTTTTGTGATTAGGGTTGAGGGATTAGGGTACATGTCTGATAATTGCTCAGATAGCGTTCCTCTTTTCTCAATGCAATGGAGGTGTCTAAGATTTCACATAATGATGGTGATGGCTGTTAGAGGAGTCCTCATCAGGAAGGAGGTAAGGATTGCTAGAACACCAATATCTGTCCTTTCTGAACAGGAGTTGGTATTTGGTCAGTCTTAGCTGTACAGCAAAGTCGTTGTGGCTACTCAGCAGAGTACCCTTTTGTTGTTTGAGTTCTAGATTTCAAATATAGTAATGTTGTGGTTAAAGGGCTCCTCATTGACCACCAGAGATTGCAAACTTGTTGGCCAGCTCATCTAGTTTTCTGAAGTAACAATGATGAATTATGTATTAAAATTATATGTGCTAATTTGGCTTGTGGACACTATCAATCAATACAGATATAGAAGTAAGCATGGGCGGAAAATCCGTTCCGCTCGCGGATTTTCGGTAAATTCGCAATCCGCGAGATTCGCGAATTTCCCGCAAAATCCACGAGCGGAACGAATTGGGTCAAAAGTTCAAGCTGACTTTTGTAACTCTTTTAGAATGGCGCCGGCAAGCTGCCAGAGCCATTCTAAAATAGTTACAAAAGTCAGCTTCAACAGGAAGCTCAAATAGATAAAGTAAAGCAGGTGCTGCTCAAATTCAGTTACACAATCAATAATCACCCCAAACTTGGGGTGATTAATGATTGTGTAACTTAATTTGACCTTCAACTGGAGCAACTGCTTTACTTTATCTATTAGTGCTTCCTGTTGAAGCTATTTCTAGCTATTTGAGAATGGCGCTGGCAGCTTGCCGGCGCCATTCTAAGTGGACTGAGGGCAGAAGGGCAGAAAAGTGGGACAGAGGGCAGAAGGGGACAAAAGATGAGTGGGGCAGAGGGCAGAGAAACGAGTGGTACAGAGGGCAGATGGGCATAAAAAACGAGAGGGTGGCAGTGATTAAGCAGGCAAAAAAAAAAAACCAGCGAAATTGCAAAGCGCCTCGCGAACACGCAAAAATAAAAAAATCCGCAAATTCGCGCAAATTCGCAAATTTTGCGGATTGCCAATTAGCAAATTTGCGAATTTGCAAAATTCGCCCATGCTTATATAGAAGATGTAAGAATATGGAAGAAAGTCTTCACAAAGTTCATAGTTAAGTTAGTTCGCCAGTATGTTGTGCACATGAGCTTCAAACGATGAAAGAAAATGTGAGGTACTAAAGAAAGTTTTAGGTATAAATCTTATTAAAAGGAATGCAATATAAAATAAGCACACTGCATTAAGCAGACCCCCCAGGATATAGCGGCATAGATTTGCAAATTTAGCGGCACAAAAATGGAAATTTAGCGGCACAAAAGTGGGTATTTAGCGGCATTATTGTGGCACCTTATTTTTTTCGTAATCATTCCTTTTCAGCCTTAAATCAATGTAAACTGATTTAACAGGGTATTCCACTGTGAAACTGGCATGGTTAAAGTGTCTGTGGCTCTACAGAAGCACAGCTCCACTCTGCACCTCGCGAGAGGGGGCCCCATTTCTCCCTGGGATGTTCTAGCACCCATGTATGCACCCCTGCCGGGGCACCACTGCCTCCTAGACTCGTCCATTTTAAAAAACAGTCATTTCTATCACCATTTTTAACATTGAAAATATATTGTGAATACAAATATGACCCATAGAGGAAGTCTTGCTTTGCTGCTAGAGCGCCTTACTAAAAAGTAATGCAACGATTTAAGTGTGGCAATTTAAGTGCCACTTTGTGAGTGGACAAAGACAAGGCAGTGCATTTAAAAAACGATCCTCTTTTCTGTAGCCCAATCATCTAAAAGGGGCCTTAAAATATCCCCAGCAGTTCAGAAGCGCTGCTGCAGGGTACATAACTGCCAGGGTTTCAGATTGCTTATGTGTGCCATTTTCATAAATCACTGTAAATATGAGTGACTTTCAGTGACTATGAGTGACACTTTCTTCTGAACAAAATCAAGCAATGAAGTTAAGGAAAACGATAAATATCAGAAATTACCCCAATTTGAGCAATTGAAACCTCTATATATCTTGAAACTGCATCAAAGTACCAGAAATGGAAGGTCTCTAGCCTAGTGCCCAACCTGAATCACGTACTTTGTAGCAGGCATAATAATCCTCTGCCCTATTTTATTATATATCACTGAGCTTGAAGTCTGTTGAACAGTCTGGTGAAGTTAATCACAACGAAGCATGGCTGCGTTGTTAGCATATATAACGTGTGGTTGCTAGTATCAAAATGAAAATGTCCTTTGTTAAAAAGATTCAGACACATGCAATGGGTCTGTACGGTTGGTAACCCCAACAGCACCCCCAAAAAAAGAATTGCCTCCTAATGTGGGATGCTGTGATTGGCTCAATGAGTGTGGTGCCAGTGGAACACAGGCCGAGGATTTGGCAAAGCGTGATAATTACCTCTTATTGCCTGGTGTGGGGTTTCCCCAGGGCTCAAGATGGGGCAAGCAGAGGATGATCAGCCCTTTGACCCGATGACATCACGACTGGGGCGGGGAAACATTGACAAACAAGAAACCGAAACTGGAGAGGGGCTGTGATCATATTATGTTGGAACAATTTCAGAATTTGTAGCTGCAGGGAATAGGGTGGGTAGAGGGGGTGGGAAGTGACCTGGGATTACTACACCTCGGAGGGAGCTATTTTCCTCTGGACGCTGGATTCCAGATGTGGGTTGCGCCTGGCAAGCCACACTCACATTGGAGATAAAAGGTAGAGCATGGATGGGGGTTTAATACTTAGATTTAGGTTCATGCATTACTTTTGGTACGAGGCAGGGGAGGGTTCATCGAGAACAGTGAGTAACGTGGTGCAGCTAATGAGAGCAAGTCACGGGGTTAACAATGTTCGAAATGAGAACGGATTGAGTGACAGCGGGAACAGATGATTTTTCGAGGCAACGTGGAAGATGGATGAGGAGGTTAGGTCGCCGGCTGCGGCTTCAGCAAGGTATTTCATCACAGTTTCGAAGTATCGGCACGGAAAATAGGGGGTATATTTGGAGTTACAGTGGGGTGATTGTTTATTCGCAAAAAGGGTGATCTTGAAATGAGAAGATTAGGAATGAGACACACGTTTTATTTATTTTGTTTGTTTCAGTCAGTTTAGAGAGAGAGGGCATGAAGGATTGGAGAGGGGACTGGGATAAGGGCATAGTTATTTTTACTGCTGCACTGGTACTAAATTAAACTCAGCTGGTTGTGTGGCTATTACGGCTGTACGCGCTCATGTGGTGACGTAGGTACGTTCAGCCAATAAGATGTCACCATCTTTTTTGCTGCCTGCCGAAGACTTTTTTCGCGGCCAAAAAGGTCAATTTCGCGGTCATCGCGCCCTTCAGCTGATTTCGCGATTATTTTGCAAATCGCGAAATCGCGAAAAGCTGGAGGGTCTGATTAAGATAACCTTATGTTATATTAAAAGTATTTATAGAGTGCACATACACCAACCGGTTTATTGGAGCTGGTTATAGGAACATAATTTACAGCTCATAATCTTATTTATATGCTAGTGTGAACAAATACATTTTCAAGAGTTGTCTGAATCTGAAAGAGCACAAAGTTGATCTGATATTATGTGGGAGGGAATTCCAGAATCGAGGGGCCAATACCGAGAATCTGGGACATACTTGCCTCTTCTTCTTGAAGGGAGGAATGACCAGAAGGTTGAGATGCAAAGACCTCCGATAACGAGAAGGAATATACCTATGGATGCGTGAGGAAATTAACTCAGGGCAGTTGCCATACCGGTATTAAAAACCAGTGCAGTCAATCTTAAAGGCAGATCGCTGTTTCACTGGGAGCCAGCGGAGCTTCCTCATCAATGGGGTGATATGACACCACCTTGGCTGTTGGTAGATCAGTCTGGCAGCCTGAATTTGTACCGACTGTTGTCTCTTTAGCAAGTATTTGGGTAGCCCAAAAAAAAGTTAATTTGCATAGTTGATATGTGAGATGACCAATGTGAGGACAACCATGGACAAATATTCCTATTTTCCTGATCTTCCGGTGCTGAAGGAAACAAGAGGAGACTACGGTCCCTGCCTGAGGCTTTATAGAAAGATTATTGTAGATAAAAACTCATAGGCAGGAGAGGAATACCCATTTCAACAGGCCAAAAGTTGCAGTTCCATGGATTTTGAAAGCCCCCCTACCCCCCCCCCCATCACAATAAGCTCGGTCTTAAGTTGATTACTATGATTAAGTTGCGGATGAATAGCATGGAGTTTTGGAAGATCAAAATGGAACCAGGGAAGTTACTGATTGCAAAAATAAGTTGCTTATCATTTGGCATAGTTGAAGGCGCACACATTCATTTTTATCAAAGATTATACCAGAGGGTAGAAATATAAATTAAAAAGATGAGGAGACTGAGACAATCCCGGGTGGGGGGCACCACAAGTCAGCTTGACCTTGGGAGAACCAAAAGGGGATAGGCAAACCGTCTGGGAGCGATCTTAAAAAAACACACAAACCAATTGAGCGCCAGTCCTTGAACGCCGGCGGCCTCAACACTGTCTACCAGAAGTTAACGGTCGACTGTGTTGACCGCGGATAGATCAAGGAGCAAAAGTGCCTGTGTAGTGCCTCCGTCAGCCTCTTCCCTCTTTTCAGTTAGCACGGCCAGAATGACTGCCTCCGTTGAGTGAGACGGTGAAAGCCCACTGGATGAGGATCGAGGAAATTAGATTGCTTAGCGAAGGAGTAAAGGCAATCGGCGATTTGAGCTTCCAACAGTTTCGCCAAAAAAGGAAGCAATGAAATAGGACGATAGTTTGACAGGACAAGAGGGTCCGCAATTGCTTCCTTAAAGGCTCTGGGGACAAGGCCCTGTGTTAAAGAGTGACTGAGCAACAATCAAACAGAGTCAGAGAATACTTCTTTTAAATCTTTTGGGGAGCAACTGCCAGAGGGAGAACCATTTTTACTTTAGTCAACAAGTTAGAAAAGAGTTCCTTACTGATAGTAGTTAATTCCGTCAATGCATTGGGGTACCTAGCCGTAGCAGGTAGGTCCCCAGAGGAGGAGCTTAAAGGGATGCTGTCTTTGATCTTATGAATAAAAAAGGAATTAAGTGACTCACAGAAAGATTGAGTCGGAAGTATTTTTACAGTGAACTCCATTGGGATTAGATCATTCAGATACAAGTGCAAATATTTATTTAGATGTATTATTTAAATTCAGAATCTTTCTGGAGAAATAAGTAACTTTAGCTTGTGTGATACAAATGTTGTATTGTTTGAGTTGGGCCTGGTAAATTTTCCTTTCATCTGGAGAGTAGTTGCTTCTACAGTTGCGTTCAGTACGCCGCAAAGCCAGTTTTGCAAGTTTAAGATCACGGAAAACTATTTCTGAGCATCATGGCGTCTGGCCAGCCTAATTTCTTAAAAGGAGCATGGATATTGCTGGTATCAACTAACCGTGTGGTGATATTTACTTCATGTTAGTATATATTAGTGTGTCTAATGGACAGTGTGATAGCTAAACAGCTGCAGAAAGCGTTGATATTAATATGAGTCCAGTTAATAGCACGCAGTGGCTAGGGGTTTGGGGAGAGTGAATTTAATTTAAAACATGATCAGAACAAACACCGGGAGTAACTGTTAGATTGATTGGATTGGTATATTTGTAAAGCGTACGAATGCCCAGGGGCGTTAGGTTAGTCACAGTGAGATTGGTGGTCCAAACATGGCCAAGGGTATATCCTTTTATGTGAGTGAGAGACATCAAATGCTGTTTAACATTCAAGCATTTTAATAATTTGGTTATTTCCAGAGCTCATAGACCTGCTTGGGAACTACCAGAGCCTTAAGGGGTAAATACTTATGAATTCAATAGAAAAATTGAGGCCACACTTGAAACTATACAATTTCAAATTACAACACCTCAGCCAATGTATTCTAGTGGTATTTTTGCAACTAGGTATCATAGGTGAAAAGGAGAGCTAAAGCACTTTCCCTCTTTGTTTTATAAAGCCAATTGCAATGAATGAAGTTTTCCTTGTCATCAGAGGTATTGTGACTATCACCAAAATCTTCCTATCCCACATTAGTTGACGTGTCAACAGAGATGGCTACAAAAAATTGTGAATAACATTATAAAAGCGTTAGCACGGTTGAGGGGGCAGAGGGGTGGTTTTTAATAGCCATGAGGGTGTCACTGGAATAAAAAGAATTGAACATAACAGACTGTATTGTTTTATTTGTAGAGTTACGTGGAAGTTCTCTCTTGGTGTACTCTTAGGACAAGATGCAATCAACCTTAGCCCTGATTACTCGGGTTTCTGCATGTTGTGGTATTACAAGAGCATTATATGCATTCTCCTGTGCGGGTCAAGTCAAGCATGTAAGGTTACATGTTTAATATGGGATCAAAACTAAAGACGAATTGGGCACCATGACATATGAATCTTTTCAGACTTAAGTCAGTGTGTTTTCGTGGCCATAAACATGATCTCTGTCTTGTGGCTGTTCAAGCCCAACCAATTTTCTTGCAACCAGAGAGTGTGTTTATTGAAATCCCAGTTAACTGTCAATTTTAGGAATTAATCTGTGTCATTAGTGTGTCATGGGTGCCTTTTTTTTTAAAACTTTATTTTTCAGTTTACTCAACATATACAAGAACACTCAATTGGCATCACTACAGCGTATGTATACAGATCGACGACCTCATTATCAGCACTTAGGACTGTAGGCTGCATTCAGGGAGGAATGGACTCATGGGGAAGAAACACAATAGCAGCCAAATAATACATCGTGAGGAAGCAGCCAAACCTGGCACATCTATAGGTGGTGAATATCTCTAGTGGTCCCCCCTCCCTCACCATCAGACCCCGACCCAACTGGTGTACTCAACCCGCCACCCGCACTATCAGACTCGCCATGAGAGGAAAGCTCCCCCTCTGCTAGCCCTGAGGCACACATGACTCGCCAGGCGAGTAAGTCGCCCTGCAGTTTCTCGTCTCTCTGAGTGAGTTGTATGTGAGTTTCCTCCGCCAGGCACCATTCTTGGACATCCCTTAGCCAAATAGGGTCCTCCGGATCCCTCTGCCAAGTAATCCAAGTAATCGCCACCCTGCTCCTGGCGAGCACCAACATTAATTGTAAGAGTTTATATGAGAGCTTCCTTTTCTTGGGTCTGGGGACTAACGCAAGCAGACAATGCAGGGGGTCCATCGCTATCCAAAGGCCTGTAGCCGTGACTATGCGATCGACCACCCCCACCCATAAACTCCTGACCAAAGGACAGTCCCAGGCTAAGTGTAGGAAGCCCGCTCTCTCTGCGCTACATCTAGGTCATCTTCCGTCTCTATCCTCAGAGATACGCCTCAGGGAAACTTAAGTCAGGTAGGTGCGGTGTAAGAAATTAAAGTGAACAGTTTAAACCGTGCATTGCACGAGACCTTGCGTGTGAGAGGACCTATACTCTTCCACTGCCCCAGCTCTAGTGTAGTGCCGAGATCAGGCTCTCAGGGTATCCCGGACGGTGGTACCGGGGGGGTGGAATCCTGTTTCATGGCCACATACAGAAGAGAGATCAGTTTACGCCCTGTCGCAGGATAGGAGGATGTCTCATCCGTGAACCACTGCAACTGTGCTGCATAGTAATATATATTTCGAAACGTGGCACTTCCAGACGCCCCTCCTCGTAACTGCGGACAACAGTGTGGAAAACTACCTTTCTGCGCCGACCCACCCAGAGCCGAGACGTGAGCAGCGTATTGAGAGTGCAGAAAACTCGTGGGGTGAGTGGACACAGTGAGTTCTGGAGGACATATAACGTCCGAGGAAGCATTACCATCTTGGCGATGGCCAGCCGTCCCATCAGAGAGAGTGGCAAAGAATTCCAAAAGGATACCGACTGCTGTAGGGACGTGAGTATATGATCCACACTCCGGGACAGCAGCTGTGAATCCGTCGGGGTCACCAGTATTCCAAGATAGCGGAACCCCTCTCGTTCCCATCGCAGCCCGAGGTCTGGTAAGTCTCCCAGGGGCACCGAGTCAAGTCCAGCGAGCGGAAAAATTCAAAGACTTACTGCGGTTAAGTCGCAACCCGACGCCTCACCAAACCGATCCAGGTGGCGCAGCAATATCGGCAGTGCCTCTCTTGGAGCAGTCAAATAGAATCGTCCGCATATAAAGAGATGACGTTGCCCGTGTCCCCCACCGTGATACCCCATTGTGCCATATCCATCCGGACTCGAACAGCAAAGGGCTCTATGGCCAGGGCAAAAAGGAGCGGCGAGAGGGGACACCCCTGGTGTGTACCCCGTCCCAGTCGCCACTACTCGGACCGTGCGGCCCCAAGTCTCACCCTGACACGAGGAGCCATATACAGGATGCAAATCCAATGACAAAAGTTGGGGCCCAGCCCCACAGCGCGGAGGACCTCTAGTAGATACCCCCAGTCGACTGTGACAAACACTTTAGCGAGGTCAATGGACACCAACACCATCTGCTCCTCCCGACCACGTACCTCATGAATAATGTGATTCAACCGCCGCACGTTCATGGCTGTATTTCGCCCCGCCCCGGAATAAAACCGCACTGATCTTCGTGGACCAGGTGAGACATAAACGGCGCCAAGCGCGAGGCCAGTAACTTGGATAAGATCTTTCCGTCTGTGTTGATCATTGTAATCAGACTATACAACGAAGGTTCATGAGCGTCCCCCCCACCCCCCGGTTTCAGGGGCATACATATTTTCCCCAGTGTCATGCTCGGTGGGAGAGTCCCGCTCTCAAACGCCTCAAGGAATACCTGCAATAGGAGTCGGGAAATGCACCCTCGAATGTCTGATAAAATTCAGGAGGGACTCCGTCGCTTCCCGGGGACTTAGCCTGCGGTAGGTGCTGCAGTGCGGAGCACACCCCCCCCCAGCGTCAGGGCTTCGTCTAGATCCTCCTGTGCTGCTTTGGGAAGAGACTGCAGGGTCAACCCTTGAAGGTAAGGGAGATAAGAGGCCTCGGAAATGGCGGGGCCCGCAGCCTACACCCGCTGGAGGTGAGACTGGAGAACTCGTAGGAGACCCACTTCTGAGTGGACCACTCCCCCCGTAGGCCCCCGCAGGGCCACAATTCTCTCCGGGGCCTGCTCCAGATGGAAAATCCAGGCCAAAGGGTGACCGGATTTATAGCCCTCCCTGTGAAAGCGCTGTCTATATTGGGTGAGGGTATATCTGTCGAGCCTTTCCAGGATATCGTGAATACGAGACCGAGCGTCCTGTTCCCCCTCTTGTGGTAGAGCATCAGGAGTCTCAGAGTACTGCAGGTCTAAGAGGCTACTCTCCGCGTCTTGTAGTTCCTGTTGGAGCTGTCTCCGAACCCCATAGGTGAGGCCCATGCACACCCCTCTCACACTGCCTTTAAGGCGTCCCATTTCGCGGCCAATGTGAGCTCCTCCCCCCACCCCCAATTAAGATCCACGTAGTCATTTATAGCGGTTTCTATATGATGTTTCCCCACCAGGTCCTGAAGGATCTCCGTTGGTAACCTCCAGGTCCGGGGACGATATAAGTGAGCCCCCCAATTCACCATACAAGCTACAGGAGAGTAATCAGATAGGAAACATGCCTGATGGGTAACCTCAATTGACATGTTTGACTCTGTGTTTGCAACTAGGGCCCTGTCCAAGCGACTATGTGTATTTTGAGTGGAGGAAAAACATGTATACACCTTCCCTCCCTGAGTTGCGCTGTCATTCGTGGTGTTGTGCCAGATCGGGGCGGGAACCTGTCAAGAGTGGGGTCCAGGACACAGTTAAAGTCCCTAAACCAAAGCACAGGTGCCCTCAGGTCTGGGATCAAAACCTCTTGAAGGGACTGAAAAAAGATTGGGTCCTCCGTATTTGGTGCATACAAATTTAGTATAGTGATATCCCTGCCATCCAGCTTCGCTCTGAGGAACAGGTATCTCCAGCGGATGTCCGCTTCCACGTATTGGACAGCAAACGGGACTCCAGATGCCACCCATATTAGGACCCCCCTGGTATATGTAGAAAACAAAGAGTGGTACACCTGACCCCGACAATTTCCCCCCAATTTTTGGGCCACATCGTCAGTGAGGTGAGTTTCCTGGAGGCACCCAATTGATACCTTGTGCCTGCGAAGGGAGGACAGGACCCTATACCTCTTGGTGCATGTACCCAGCCCCTCACGTTCCAGCTCAGAAACGTATTCGCTATGTCAGTTGCCGTGTCCAAACATGCCTTATACCTCTACCCACATAGCCACCCCGATCCTGTGCCCAAAGTGTAATATATACGATGCCTGCAACAAACCCCCCCAACAACCACTCCCAAAACATCAACCTCCCCCCTCCCACGAGCAATTTACTGGCAACAACAAAACATGCAGAAAGGCCCTTCCCATGCTGGTTCCAGAACGTGCACAGCCACCCCATATGCCCAACCGGGCTGAACCACCCAAAAAGTGGAGAAGATAACTTCCCTCCCCCAAACCAGCTCCCGACACAATCCAGCTGTCTCAACACAGTATGTAGGGGCTCGAACCATCAGAGGATGTACATGTGCAACTCTTAGAACCCCTGTACCCCTAGTATCAGCGCACCCCCTAGTCCAATCACCCCCAAAATACTCTCACTATCTTGAATGGATCCAGGGAGGCCAACCGAAGCCCTCGGGGCTTTGCAATCTAGGACACAGCAGGACACGCCCTTCATGGCAGAACCGAGGAGGTAGCAACTGAGCGCCTGACAGTTTCAGGGACCGTATCAGTGGTGTGCTGAAGAGTGGCAGCGGTGGGCTGAAGAGTTTCCGGGACCAGATCTTCATCCAGAAGAGATGCCACAGATATCGCGGGATGGCCGTCGGCCCCCGACTACTCCATGCGGATGGCCCCATCGTGATTCGCTGTCTCTCCTCCTGGATAGCGTTCGCTGATTTATTTCTGCGCCTGTTACCGCGCCTCCTAGATGGCCGTGTCCCCCATGCACTTCGGGCTCCCCTCCGTTCGCCCGGCGGGAGGGCATCCCCCCTAATCTCCAGCTATTCCCACACCTCCTCCAGGGCATCAAAGAAGTGCGCTTTTCCCTGGGATATGACTTTAAGCTTGGCAGGGTAGAGTAACATGTACTGCAAATGTAACTCCCGAAGTTTCTGCTTAACTTCTAGGAAGGATTTCCGCTATTTCTGTACCTGGTGGGTATAGTCTGGGTAGATAGAAACTCTGGCATTTTCAAAGGTGAGGTTCGCCGTTTCCCTAGCCGCTCTCAGGATACAGTCTCTATCTCGATAATTCAGGATCTTAGCAATTAGGGCTCTCGGTGGAGCACCTGGTCTCGGCGGCGGAGCCAGCGCCCTGTGGGTCCGCTCTATCACAAAGACCTCAGACAGGCCCGCGGGGCAGAGTGTTGTGTGGATCCAGTGCTCCAGCAAGCGCTCCGCATTGCCCATCTCTGAGCGTTCCGGAATGCCAAGGACCTTATGTTACAGCGGCCTGCCCTCCCTTCCACATCTTCTGCCCTACATTCCAGTGCCCCGTCGTGGCGGTAAGCTGCGAAACTGTCTTCTTCAGGGAAGCCACCTTCCCTTGCAGCTGGATGATATCCCCCTCCGCAGTAGAGACCTTATCCGGTACTTTCCGCAGGTCCGCCCGTAACAAGTTCACGTCAATGGAGACTGTCTCGATTTGCTTCTCTAGGGCGGAACGGGACCCCTGTATCGCCTACAGGGGCTCTGCCCATGAGAGCTCATCGGCTTCATGACTCTCCCCATCCAGTCCCGTCTGACGCGTGATCTGCTGCGACGGGAGGCGTTGAGTGGTGTATAGAGTTATAGTGTTAGGCTGAGAGGCGCGGGGCAACCTGTCCTTACCCATCGCAGCAGCGTGAGGGGACTGCACCGGGGTCCACGAATGTCAGAGGTGCTTCAAGGCAGCTTCACCCAATGTGCACGCCTCGTAGGAAGGCCCGGGGAAATGTCACAGGAGTCCCACCGGAGAAGAGCCCGGGGCAGCCCCTCTGGTCTTGTGCAGCGGTAGCCCTGTGTCTCTGCGGGCTGCCCGGTGCCACAAGCGCCACCACCCCTCACTCACCACTGCGTCCTCAGAAGAATCCCTGGGGCATGAAAAAGAGGATCCTCTGCTCCGGGCCACATGGTCCGTGTTGTTGGGCCCCAGAGGCGATGCAGGGGCTCAACCCCCCTCAGAAAGCCCCCAAGGATAGCGGGCACCCCATCAGGACAGTAGATGGTCCGGATTCAGCGTCCAGGCCTGAGGCGCCTCCACACACGCTCTGAATCTCGTTGGCAGACACCCAGGAGCAAGCAGGGGCCGAGACGTCCGCCCTCGTCGGGAAGGATCCGGTACTGGGCCCCCCGCAGCTTCCTGTCCCCACCGCCGCTTACTTGCAGGTGCCAGGTGTAAAACGAGGGCGCAGCCACTCGTGGAAGGTCCCCGATGACAGTGGGCGCCTCCCCCGTCGCCGCTACGCATCCAACGCAGCTCGCAGTAGGAACCAGCTCCAGGCTTCACTCACGGCAAGGCAGGCCGCATCCCCGTCCTCGCATAGGGCCGGCCCAGCAGCCACGGGGGCCAAGCGTTGCTGCAGTCTTCCTCGGGCCTCTGGTCAGGCTCACCGCCGCTTAGGGCATTGCCCCTGGCCCCAGGGACCAGGGCACACCCCCAGAGTCCGGTCCGGGCACCACTGTAGGCTGGCCAAGTATCGATGGTGACCCCTGGGGTCCTCGCCGCTCTCCGCATCAACTGGTGAGTTACAACGGGGTGGACCCTGAGAACTCCTTGACCTAGGTCAATTAAAGTAGGTACATATATGAAGGGTCGGAGTCTGATATCAACAACATAGGAAAGAAATCCCAAAGTAGTACTTATTTTCTCAGTAAAAAAATACTTTCATGTTTTTCTTTTTTAACAAAGGCATCAATATAGCTCAACAGACCGAAAAGAGATTCAGTACATCCGGTGCATGTTTATTCAGCACATTTTGTATATATAAACTGCATGAATTTCAACCAAAAGGGTAGGTGATATTGCAATTAATGCATTGGCAATATAAATTTAGAATCAACACATTTCTAAGTTCTTAAATATACTCAAAAACATGTCAACGCGCTCAAGGTGCATAGAGGAAAAGGGTTAATTAGAAGGGATGGGTAAGTGGGGGTGAAGGTGGGGACCGGGTAAAGGTGGTGTGACTGAGTAAGAATCACAGTGAAGAATGAGAAGCCTTTACAGCCTAAATCGGTCAGAAGGTTCCAACAAACATTCTCAAACATAGGTTACGTAATCGTTCATTATTTTATCCTATGTTCGGAGACATGAGGAGTAATGCTAGTCGACGTTTCGACCCCTGAAAGGTGTGGGTGATTCAGAACCTCAAGATGGGGTCTTCATCAGGTTCCTTAGTGATGCGTGTCATTTCACTGCTGACAGCCAGAGGAGAGCCAGGAGACAGATTAGCGCTACGGACAGAGACACAAGGTGTTCCACCACGGACCGGCCGGTCCAGTGAACGACGGAACCCCACAAGTATGAATAACGTTGAGACAGGCTACCAATTTCACGCATCACTAAGGAACCTTTGAAGGTCCCCAGGCTGCAGGCCCAAACGGGCCGCATGCGAAGCGCTCCTGTTCTATCCCAACGTCCTGATGAAGACCCCATCTTTGTTAAAAAAGAAAAACATGAAAGTATTTTTTTACTGAGAAAATAAGTACTACTTTGGGATTTCTTTCCTATGTTGTTGATATCAGACTCCGACCCTTCATATATGTACCTCCGCATCAACTGCACTGCAGGAGCGCGCTTCTCCATAGGGGGTCCCCCAATGGCAATGGGCGCCCCCTTCGCTGCGACACTCCACCCAGGGCAGGCCGCGGCAGGCACCAGGCTCCACTTATGCCGGCACAGGCTGCAGCCCCGACCTCGCGTAGGGCCGGCCCACCAGCCGCAGGAGTCCAGCGCTTCAGCAGTCGGCTGCGAGCCTCCGGTCCGGCCCACCGCCATCTAGGGCATTCCCCCTGCCCCCAGGGACCAGGGCACTACTCTGGTCCAGCCCGGACACCACCACAGATGTGCTCAGTTCCGATGGTGACCCCCGAGGACCTCATCGCTCTCCGTGTTTTCAGCCGTGTACCTTCAGAGGCCGGACTCGCTGTAGAAGCGTGGTTCTTCACGGGAGGCCCCCCGATGGCAGTGGGAACCTCCCTTGCCGCAACACTTCACCCAGGGCAGGCCGCGGCAGGCACCAGGACCGCGCTCTGCCCATGCCTACGCCGACACAGGCCGCAGCCCCGGCCTCGCGTTGATCCGGCCCACCAGTCCTGCGGCCCAGAGCCGCGACAGTCGTTTGCAAATCACCGGGCTGGAGAACCGCTAAGTAGGAAGTTCCCCTCGGTTGCAGGGACTCATATACCCCCGCGAACCCGGTCCGAGCACCCTACAAAAGGATAATTAACAGGATTTCAGTGCTGGCCTGTCGGGAGCCGAAGGAGCTCACTTCCTGTCGGCCATGCTGCTTGGCCACGCCCCCCCCATGGGAGCCTTTACCCAAGGACTTGGGAACGACAAAGAATTATGTTTACAAGTTAAACAAAATAGGTAATAAGACTGAGGTGGGAGGGAATGCACCTGTTATCGTTATGGTTGTTATCGTAAATCCATTCATGGTAAGGCAGAAGAATGTGTTTTCTGCCTTCTTTATTTAGACAGTCCTTCTAATAGGGTGGTGTGAGGAAGGGTTGAAATAAACCAAGAGGTCTAAATTGACAAGGTTTGGCGTCTGACTTTGGCATATATTCTGTATCAAAGTGTCTCAAATATCAGACAACAATTCATGCAGTGACCTATACATCTTTTAAATGTTGCAGAACTGCAGCCGTGTCAAATGTCATAGGCAAAAAAGCACATTAGATATAAGCAAATAGCCTGCACGAATATTTATTCTAGTGTTTTACAATTTCTTGAGGTTAATGGGCACTACGCAGGCTATATAAATATATTTAAAAAAAACAAGCTCTTACACTCTTCCTGCTTTCCCTTACAAGTTAAAGCGATCTACTTGTCCAACATCAAATATATAAAGTGAGCTATAAAACAAATTCACGCGAAAGTGCCACATGGCTAGAAATCATGAAAAATAAGTGAAGAAATCAACAGACTTTGGGGCTGTGACCTTGAATACACGTTTAAGTTTACCTAGAATGGTAAAAAATAAAAAATTGACCTTTTCACGAGAATACACATTTGGATGGCTCCAGTCGGCCAACTAATAGTTCACTTTGGCAAATCAAAACGAGATGTCTGGGAAACAAAATTATATTGAGACTAGATAACAGTCTCTCAGTCAAACTGCTGTTGTGCAGTGGAAAAGTGGGGGGTAAGGAGAGGGAGGAGTGGGGGGGGGGTAAAAGTGCACTTACATATTTAACCTGTTGCCAGGAATGAACCAAGGGCAGATGCAAGATGGGTCATGGTCTTCGATACAACAACTATGTAGGTGGACACCATTGGAGTGTTTGCAGTTTTTAATTAGGACTGTATATGTATATTACACAGTGATGGTCGCCACTGTGTAGTTATTGTTAGTTCAGGTTTTCCACAGGAAAGCCATTTTTTGGTTTGCTAATAAATTTGATGCAGTTTGACAAATCTGGACAAAACTTTGTTTCCATCATGGAACGTTCTACGCTGATCTGTCAAATGGGGACCAAGTAAACAAGCATTTACAATGCAATAGGTCTCACATTAGGAAAGTGTGAGCTATTGGTATTGTAAATGACACATTTTTTAAATATGTGTTGGCGTTGAAAATACATAAATTAATAATAGCATTGTTATTCACAAAGTCAATAGCTTACACTTTCCTAATGCGAGTTCTATTGGCTATGGCAATGATTGTTGGTAGCAAGCAAGGACAGTGCTGTTGTGGTGCTGAGTGATGTGGTGGTGTATTAGAGTGATATGGTGGTGTAGTAGAGTGATGTGGTGGTGTACCCGAGTGATGTGGTGGTGTACCCGAGTGATGTGGTGGTGTCCCCGAGTGTTGTGGTGGTGTCCAGAGTGATGTGGTGGTGTTCCAGAGTGATGTGGTGGTGTTCATGAGTGATGTGGTGGTGTTCATGAGTGATGTGGTGGTGTTCATGAGTGATGTGGTGGTGTCTCTGAGTGAGGTGGTGGTGTCTCTGAGTGATGTGGTGGTGTCTCTGAGTGATGTGCTGGTGTCCCTGAGTGATGTGCTGGTGCCCCTGAGTGATGTGGTGGTGTCCCCGAGTGATGTGGTGGTGTCCCCGAGTGATGTGGTGGTTTCCTGAGTGATGTGGTGGTGTCCCTGTGTGATGTGGTGGTGTCTCTGAGTGATGTAGTGGCGCCCCTGAGTGATGTGGTGGTGTCCCTGAGTGATGTGGTGGTGTCCCTGAGTGATGTGGTGGTGTCCCTGAGTGATGTGGTGGTGTCCCTGAGTGATGTGGTGGTTTCCTGAGTGATGTGGTGGTGTTCATGAGTGATGTGGTGGTGTTCATGAGTGATGTGGTGGTGTCCCTGAGTGATGTTCTGGTGCCCCTGAGTGATGTGATGGTGTCCCCGAGTGATGTGATGGTGTCCCCGAGTGATGTGGTGGTGTCCCCGAGTGATGTGGTGGTGTCCCCGAGTGATGTGGTGGTGTCCCCGAGTGATGTGGTGGTGTCCCCGAGTGATGTGGTGGTGTCCCCGAGTGATGTGGTGGTGTCCTCGAGAGATGTGGTGGTTTCCTGAGTGATGTGGTGGTGTCCCTGAGTGATGTGGTGGTGTCCCTAAGTGATGTAGTGGTGCCCCTGAGTGATGTGGTGGTGTCCCTGAGTGATGTGGTGGTGTCCCTGAGTGATGTGGTGGTGCCCCTGAGTGATGTGGTGGTGCCCCTGAGTGATGTGGTGGTGCCCCTGAGTGATGTGGTGGTGCCCCTGAGTGATGTGGTGGTGTTCCTGAGTGATGCAGTGGTGCCCCTTAGTGATGTGGTGGTGTCCCCGAGTGATATGGTGGTGTCCCCGCGTGATATGGTGGTGTCCCCGAGTGATGTGGTGGTGCCCCCGAGTGATGTGGTGGTGTCCCTGAGTGATGTGGTGGTGTCCCCGAGTGATGTGGTAGTGTCCCCGAGTGATATGGTGGTGTCCTCGAGAGATGTGGTGGTTTCCTGAGTGATGTGGTGGTGTCCCTGTGTGATGTGGTGGTGTCTCTGAGTGATGTAGTGGTGCCCCTGAGTGATGTGGTGGTGTCCCTGAGTGATGTGGTGGTGTCCCCGAGTGATGTGGTGGTGTCCTCGAGAGATGTGGTGGTTTCCTGAGTGATGTGGTGGTGTTCCTGAGTGATGTGGTGGTGCCCCTGAGTGATGTGGTGGTGTCCCTGAGTGATGTGGTGGTGCCCCTGAGTGATGTGGTGGTGCCCCTGAGTGATGTGGTGGTGCCCCTGAGTGATGCGGTGGTGCCCCTTAGTGATGTGGTGGTGTCCCTGTGTGATGTGGTGGTGTCCCTGTGTGATGTGGTGGTGTCCCCGAGTGATGTGGTGGTGTCCCCGAGTGATGTGGTGGTGCCCCCGAGTGATGTGGTGGTGCCCCCGAGTGATGTGGTGGTGTCCCCGAGTGATGTGGTGGTGTCCCCGAGTGATGTGGTGGTGTCCCCGAGTGATATGGTGGTGCCCCCGAGTGATGTGGTGGTGTCCCAGAGTGATGTGGTGGTGTCCCCGAGTGATGTGGTGGTGTCCTCGAGAGATGTGGTGGTTTCCTGAGTGATGTGGTGGTGTCCCTGAGTGATGTGGTGGTGTCCCTAAGTGATGTAGTGGTGCCCCTGAGTGATGTGGTGGTGTCCCTGAGTGATGTGGTGGTGCCCCTGAGTGATGTGGTGGTGCCCCTGAGTGATGTGGTGGTGTACCTGAGTGATGCCGTGGTGCCCCTTAGTGATGTGGTGGTGTCCCCGAGTGATATGGTGGTGTCCCCGAGTGATATGGTGGTGTCCCCGAGTGATATGGTGGTGTCCCCGAGTGATATGGTGGTGTCCCTGAGTGATATGGAGGTGTCCCCGAGTGATGTGGTGGTGTCCCAAAGTGTTGTGGTGGTGTCTCGAGTGATGTGGTGGTGTCCTGAGTGATGTGGTGGTGTCCCTGAGTGATGTGGTGGTGTCCCAAAGTGTTGTGGTGGTGTCTCGAGTGATGTGGTGGTGTCCTGAGTGATGTGGTTGTGTTCACGAGTGATGTGGTGGTGTTCATGAGTGATGTGGTGGTGTTCATGAGTGATGTGATGGTGTCCCTGAGTGATGTGCTGGTGCCCCTGAGTGATGTGGTGGTGTCCCTGAGTGATGTGGTGGTGTTCCCGAGTGATGTGGTGGTATCCCCGAGAGATGTGGTGGTGTCTTTGAGTGATGTGGTGGTGTCTTTGAGTGATGTGGTGGTGTCTTTGAGTGATGTGGTGGTGTCTTTGAGTGATGTGGTGGTGCCCCTGAGTGATGTGGTGGTGCCCCTGAGTGATGCGGTGGTGTCCCTGAGTGATGTGGTGGTGCCCCTGAGTGATGTGGTGGTGTCCCTCAGTGATGTGGTGGTGTTCCTGAATGATGTGGTGTGTGAGGGTGTGTGGGGGTGTGAGGTTGTGAGGGTGAGTGAGGGGGTGTGAGGGTGTGGGTGACTGGGTGAGGGTGATGGAGTTGAGGGGGGGTGTGAGGGTGTGGCGTGAGTGAGGGTGGGAGTGTTGTGAGGGTGAGAGAGTTGTGAGGGTGAGAGTGTTGTGAGGGTGAGAGTGTTGTGAGGGTGAGAGTGCTGTGAGGGTGATGGGGGTGAGGGTGTGAGGGTGGGTGAGGGGGTGTGAGGGTGGGTGAGGGGGTGTGAGGGTGGGTGTGAGGGTGAGAGTGTGTAGGGGTGAGGGTGTGTGAGGGTGAGTGAGGGGGTATGAGGGTGTGTGAGGGAGAGGAGGGGTGAGGGTCGGAAGTAAATGGTGGCAGGGCAGACATCATAAGACAGAGAGAAGTGACTGCGTTGGTCAGTTTCAGAATCAAGAGGGGCAGAGTCAGCACAGTCTGCGAGGGATCAACGTGTCTAGAGGCAAAGCATAGTGGATGTAGCATTGCAGCTAGCAAGTCGAGTGTTTTCAAGCTGAGTGTCCCTAGAGAGATGGCAACAAAGCAACAGCATTTGAGGAGCAAGGGTACTGTAAACAAGCACGGTAGGCTTTCACTTTCGTCCAGAAACAAGCTTTCGGCATTGCTGTGGCGGGGGGGGGGGGGGGAGCGGGAGTGCATTCCTTTGAAGTCTGATGCGGGGGCGGGGGAGCGGCAGCTTTTGAAGTCTGATGCCGAGGCATATAGACAAATGATGGTGCGTGATGTGCACGTGGGGGTGGCGGAGCAGCAGCCTTTGAAGTCTGATGCCAAAGCACAGACAAATGGTAGTGCGCGATGTGCACGGGGGGGACGGAGGAGCAGCAGCCTTTGAAGTCTGATGCTGAGGCACAGACAAATGGTGGTGTGTTATGTGGCTGGCGATGGTGTGCACGCGCAAAGATCACATGAACTGTATGCGATCCGCAGCCGTTTTGGTATACTTTTCTTTTCCGCTTACTATAATCTCGCCGGAGAAATGCTCAAGCCCATTGGCTCAGGCGAGACCTAAAAATGGAAGGGGGGGGGGGGGGGGGTCGGGGATGGGGGAAGCATAACGTTAGAAGTTCACTCAGAAAACTTGATTTTCTTGATTTGGTATAAAACATCTAATTGTCTGACTGCAACCCTAAAGACAATGTTGCAGCTTCCATTAGAGGACTTGAAGGACTGGTGGGGGTTTGCAGAGTTTAAAAGCCACACACACCCTGGCCCACAGTGGAATGGGGGAGGGCCCTTAAAGATGAAGAGAAAAAAAAACACACACACTATATTTTAGGTTGTGAGTACTGCAATACCAGCAAAAACAAATTCCAGTCATAGACCAGACCCTGCGGTCAACTGCCACCGGTGAGGCTGGAGGCTGTGTTCATTGAGGATCGTCACCTGCAATGGGTTGGGTACCAGCTCAACCCATCACTGCGCACAGCTGAAGGTTGTCAGCAGCAGGGGTTAAGCTGCCCATTGGGGTTTGGCCTTCAACTGTGCGCAGTGGATGCTGGGCGCCTGTGGGGAGTAGAGAACTGGACCTCGCCAGAGGCCAATCACCGCTACTCATGGCCAAAGCAGGCGAAGGGCTTGGCCAGAGATATCAAAGGCAATGCACAGCAAGGGCAGTTGGGCACTGGCGGGGGATTTGGAAGCAGGCCCTGGATAGATGCCAGGTACTGCAGCCAATCCCCATTGTGCAGAGCCTAATGCCCTGCACAGTAGGGGGCTGGGTGTCCGCTGGAGGGTGAAAATTTATTTTTCAACTCCTTGCTGTGCACAGATTAAGGCCATGTGCAGCGGCTGGATTGAATGCCCACAGGCAGTTGGGCGTCCGCAGGGAGTTGGGTGCAGGGCCTGGTTGGAAGTTAAGCCCTGCGTCCAACCTCTCACTGCACATGGATGAAAGCAGTGCACAGTAGAGGTTTGGCACGCAGGGTTTTGTTGAGAGCCTGGGGGGTGTTGAGCCAGGCCCTGCAGCCAGTGATTGTATAGCTAGGTGATGAAATGAGATCAAATCGAACATTTAAAAAACAAAATACCTTACATTTTCCAGTTATATATCAGTGAAGTAACTATTACTTGTAGCACCATCAGGCACAGCTTATGGCCACACATATTACATCACTAGTTAAAAGACTTCATTGGTGACATCATGCAACGATTGTAGCTATGTGGACTGTTGGTAATTCAGTAATCTACACCGATGCCCGATTATAATGGACATAAACTTTGGCAACATGCAGGAGATATACCATATCTGTCAAATCACTCAAATTTGGTGGCTGTCACTCTCTGTTCACTGGTATTCCTTTGCCTAACTAACAAAACGCCTCAACTGATTTTATTGGGATCTCCCACTTTAAACCTTGAACACCATCGAAAAACTATTTATTTACGTAACTGGGATCACCCTCTTAAAGATTTCACATGACCCACAATTTTTTGTCAAAAGGTTGACAGCCATGTATTAGTTAGCGATAAGACAACTTCAGCCAGGCCCAATGGACAACTGTACACAGTGTAGCAAAATATTCTCCAAACATTCCTGAAATGAGGTGTACAACATTAGAGCCATATTACATCCATACTGTGAGCAAACCCACATCTATTTGAGTCACCACTACATTCTACATTACCTAAACATTTTGCAATGGCTCAAAATCGTAAGGGAAGTTCTAGAATAAACAACCTCACCTTACAAACGCCCACCTTACACAGAATGTGTTTATAGTACTAAAAAACAACTATTTACCATGGGTAGATGTCCAGACATGTATTTGTGGATGATCTATTACGAACACAAGCTTAGCCTTATCTCATTTTTGCAACAGCCTTTGGCTTTACTTACCAACCTACTTAGAAACATATACCGCCAGCCCACACCAGGGGTGCTCAGCCTTTATCTTGTATAATATGGAATATTGTGTGTACCCAAAACTGTCATGTGAATAGTAGTGACATAGTGCTGTTGTCAATTATGTGCTTTGGGATGCCCTCAGTGGTATGTTAAATGACATAAATTATGTCATTTAACTTGTCATGAGCGAAGTAATATGTGAAGGCATAAGCAGTGCACGACGGGGCACAAGTTATAGTTAGTTGACTAAACTACAACTGGCAAATTTCAGTGGTTATTCGGTTTTAAAATGTTAGTTCTTACCTTTCAAGACCTAACCATAAGATCTACCAAACGGCAGGGTTGTTGAATACCAAGGGTGTCTAGTCTTTAATAAACGTCATGCTTTCTTTTCCCCCCACCTTCCTGTGTCTCCCTTTTCGTGTTCAAGGTTCCTTTTGATCTCTTCTTTCTCTCTTTGCTATTTGTTTCTTATCTTTATCTTCCTCCTTTCTCTTTCTCTAGCTCAAGGTTTTATGATGAAAAATAAGACCCGGTTAATGTTAAGAATGATTTATAGAGCGCACTTACACCGATTGGTTTCATGGCACTGTAGAAAAGACAAGGTTTGTGGCTCGAGAGGACGTTAGTTGTAGGCTTGCTTATAGAGCCAGGTTTTAAGTGCTCTTCTGAATTTCATGAGGTCCGGACAAGCTCGGATATCGAGGGGAAGGGAGTTCCAAAGTCGAGGAGCGAGTGTGGCAAATCTGCAGCCTCCTGTGCGCTTCTGTCTGAAGAAGGGGGTTTGGAGAAGTGAGAGGTGGGCTGAGCGTAGGTTGCGGGTAGGGGTGTGCCTATCAGGTTGTCTACGAATTTGGGGCTTTTGCAGTGCAAGGATTCAAAGATCAAGCATCCTGTTTTGAAGGTGCAGTGTTGAGACATGGGGAGCCAGTGTAGCTTCCTAAGTAATGGGGTGGCTGGTTGCCATCTGGGTTGGCTTAGGATCAATCTGGCTGCGTGGTTCTGGACCATCTGTAGTCGCTTCAGTAGGTAGAGAGGCATGCCAAGGTATAGGGAATTGGCATAGTCCAGGTGAGATAGGACAGTAGCTATCACCACCTGGGTGAGGGCCTCTGGTGTAAGGAGACGACAAACCTTTCTTATTTTCCTGAGTTGGAAAAAACATTTGGAGACTACGAGACCAACTTGTGATTTCAGTGAGAGATCGCTGTTAAGTGTGACTCCGAGTGTTTTTGCTGATGGAGAGGGAGAAGGTGGGGAACCCATCTCTGAAGGCCAATAATGTGGGCCCCAGTACTTGGGACTGTCCCCTGTTAGTACCAGCTCAGTCTTGCCAGGGTTTCATTTAAGATGGTTTTGGTCCATCCAGTATTGGATGAACCTCATGGTAGACTGGAAGCTGGTAATTGAACTCTCAGTGTTGTTTATCGTGAAGAGCAATTGTAGGTTGTCTGCGTATTTGAAGACTGTCACCTTCCTATATCTGAGGGACTGCATTAGGGGGAAGATGTAGAGGTTGAACAAGTGCTGGGACAGGGAGGAGCCCTGTGGGACACCGCAGGTGATTCTCTGTTTGGGGGCGACCAGATTGTTAAGACGGAGGGCCTGCGATCTGTTCTCCAGGAAAGATCTTAGCCAGCTGGCCGCTGTGCCCTGGATGCCGGCCTGGCCGACACGGTCGATTAAGATGGTGTGATCGACCGTGTCGAACGCGGCCGAGAGGTCCAGGAGCACCAAAGCTTGGGGGGAGTTACTGTCTGCGCAGTTGCGAAGTGTGTCCAGTACGGTGAGTATGACGGCTTCCGTCGAGTGCGCAGGCTGGAAACCTGTTTGGTGGGGCTCGAGGTAGTTGGACTCCTCCAGAAAGTCAGATAGGCATCTGGCTACGTGTGCCTACATCACTTTTGCTAGGAAGGGGAGAAGGGAGATGGGGCGGTAGTTTGACATGCATGTGGGGTCAGCCCCTGGCTTTTTCAGGAGTGGCACTACTGTCGCTTCCTTGAACGCTGAGAGGACTTGGCCAGATGATAAAGAGTAATTCAGGAGGTTGAGGGCAGGATCTAGGAGAGCGGAGAAGCAGTATTTTAGTATGTGAGGGGGGCAACTATCTGAGCGGGCGCCGAATTTGACTTTAGCAAGGAGCTCTTGAAATATCTCAGGACTGATGGGAGAAGCGGTTGATGGTGCAATTGTTTTTGAGGGTAGCGGGGGAGATCGTGTTGGAGAGTTTGGGAATACTGGCTTTGATGGACGAGATTTTTTCAATGATGTAGTCATTGGGTGGGGGTGATCCTGGGGCGTACACTGTCTAAGCTGGTCAGTTCATTCATGATGGTGAATATGTCTTTCGATTTGCTATTAGAGTTGAGAATGCGTAAGGAGAAGGGGGCAGCTTTAGCAGAGAGGATAGCCTTCATGTATTCATTCCGAGCAGTGGTGAATATGAGCTTCATGTCTGGAGCGTAATTCCGGCGCCATTGTTGCTCAAGTTGGCGTAGGGCCAGTTTCTGAGATTTGAGCTCAGTAGAGAACCATCTCTGGGCGTCTGCACGACGCGCCAGTTTGACTTTCTTAAGGGGGGCATGTGTGTCGCTAGCTGCACGCAGCCAGCCAGAGAGGTTAGCTTTGTATAAGTTAATGTCGGGGTGAGGGGACGGGATAGTGTTAGTCATTTATTTATTTGTAGGTTTGTAACACGCTCGAATCGACTCCCGGAGGAGTATCTCTGCGCCTGTGACCTAAAGAACGCTGTCAGCAAGTCCAAGGGGAAATGATTTATGACTGAAACAAAAAGTTCTTAAGTTGTTTCCTGAAACTCAGTTGTTCTGTGCATTTCCTAAGTGGCAGGGGTAATCCATTCCACAGGGTGGGACCAGCTACGGACAAAGCCCTACCACCCTGCCTTACTTTCTTGGCGGCTGGCACTGTTAGGATGAGGTTCCGTGACAATTGTAAGTGGTGTTTTTGACTCGCACGAATATGGTCGAGTCTGGTATCTATGAACCGCGAATGACGAGTTTAGTAAGTGTGCGCAGTTTCGCTGTGCTAACTTAAACCGTTCGTTTGTTATATGGGTTTTTCATCTGTACCCACGGGTTCCATCTTAGATACGGCATCCATTTTGTTTCTTGCCCTCAAGTAGCCAGCGAACGGACGATGTCCGCTTCGCGACCCTGGGATTCCCAAGATATTTGCGGAAGACACATGTTCTTTGTGAGTGTCTTTATGACGAGGGGGATGCTACTGTAAGGCAGATGGCGCCGCTCGAGGCTCATCTTGCCGCACGGACTTATTGTCTCAGCCGTGCATCTCATTAGGCACGTTCCTTTGATGCCTGTATCTCGTGTTTCCCGATACCTCCCCTTTTACACCCTTTCCGATCTCCCCACTGTCTCTGTCTTCCTCTACACCTGTCCTTGTTCCTATTTCGATCTATTTTACTGCTGATTGGAATTCGCTAATGGTGGGAAGATGGGTTTTTACAGTTGGGAACCGCCAAATGTTTCCGCACTTAATTTCCGGACCTCATGTGTTCCAAAGTGACCAAGGCGACCCCTCTGGGGGATAATGGTGGGAACCGGGTTGTAAACTTTTGTGTTCAATATAGCGCTATGGGTAAAAACTGTATAAAAGGAGCGATCCACAGAACCAATTTGAAGCAGTCTCCCCAAGTTGCACGTGGTGTACTTGTCGTGATCTCTGTGTTCCCTGCAGCAAATAAACCTTGAATCTTTGACGTCGAAGGAAGTGTCCCGTGTCTCTGTCATTCGTACGCCGGAACAGGTAACCCACGAAGGTTTCAGGTGTTATGCCCTGGCACCGCTGGGTCTTACAGAACCCAGTCCTTCAAGGAGCAGCTGTTTACTGGACCTGAGAGATCGCACCGGAATATAAGGTACAAATTTGTCTATCCAGTATGTGGGCCCTAATCCATTTAAGCTCTTATGGATAAGGCAACAGGTCTTGAATATCACCCTTTTCCGAACAGGGAGCCAGCGTAACTTATCCAAGAGTGGTTTGGATGGCGTTCTTGGGGGTGGTGGGGGCGTTTAATACCTGCCTTGCTGCTGTATTCTGCACAACTTGGAGTTTGGCTTTAACTCGCTCGTTGGCTGACAGCAAGAGCCCATTGCAATAGTCTAATCGACTGAGAACCAGAGCCTGCACCAAGGTTTTTCTGGTGGCATCTGGTAGGAAGGGGAAAACTTTTCGAAGGAGGCCGATCACATGAAAGCAAGTGCCCACCACTGAGTTGCCATGTTGCTTCAGAGAAAGATCTCGATCCAGGCGTACCCGGAGGTTTTTCACGACCAGTTTGGGTTCAGGCACTGGCCCAAGATCTTGCGGCGACCAGTCCGGGGTCCACAGGATCTTAGCTTCTCCAAGAAGCAGGACCTCTGTCTTCCCTACGTTGCATTGAAGGCAGTTTGATGACATCCATTTGGCTACTGCCTTCATGCCATTGGAAAAGGAGATCTTCACTTAGTCCGTAAGATGTCTAAAAGGATACAGTAGCTGGGTATCATCTGCGTAAGATACGGGGATGAAACCAAACTCTCTCAGGATATTTGCCAGGGGGGCCACATAGATGTTGAAAAGAGTCGGGCTCAAGCAAGAGCCCTGTGGCACCCCCTTGGCAATCTCCATTTCAGTGGAACGAAATGTACCCATGCTAACCGTTTGGGTCCGGTTAGATAGAAAGCTTTTTAGCCAAGCTAGAGCCATGTTCTTTAGCCCAATGTCAGCAGATCGTTCGAGTAGGATACTGTGAGAAACAGTATCGAACGCTGCTGACAGATCTAGCAGCACCAGAACAACAGAAAATCCTCTATCTTGGTATCTATGAAGGTCATCTGTTACTGATAGTAACGCGGTCTCCGTACCTTGTTTGGGCCTAAAGCCAAACTGAGAATGATCCAAGCAATTGGTCTGCTCAAGAAAGTTAGATAGGTGCCTATTCACGTACTTTTCCGCTAATTTTCCCATAAAAGGAGTAGAGATATTGGTCGTAGATTAGACAGATCTGTCCATGGGATAGTAGGGTTTTTCCTGATCTGTCTAACCGACGCTCTTTTCCATTCTCTAGGCACCTGACCATTTGCCAATGAGAGGTTCCACTATTCTCTGAATCCCTGGGCCCAATATGTTCCCAACAATTGGCATTATTCTTGCTGGAATGATGTCCAGTGGGCTTCCACTCTTAATTTGGTTAATATAGCAGTCTACCTCGTCTAAAGAGATAGGAGGGAATGTGCTAAGGGAACATGAGCGGGGATTAGTTGGAACCTGTGCATTACCACGCCTCCTGTATCAGATAAATTAGCATTAGTAATGTTATCATAGATCCTGTCGATTTTACTGGTGAAGAACTGTGATACTTTGTCACATAATTGCTGTGACGTCAGCTCTGGACTTTCACAAGCTGCTGGCTTGACAAAGGACTGCAGAATTTGGTACAGCACCCTAGGGGCATTTCCTGCGGCTGACAGCAGTGACGCAATGTGAGTCTTGCGTGCCAATCGAATGGCTTTATGGTAAATGGAGAGGGCCGACCAATAAAGATTCCTGTCATCCTCTCTATGGGATGTTCTCCATACTTTTTCCAATTTCCTGGCTGTCTGTTTTAAGGAGCGTAAATGCTCGAAAACCACACTTCCTGCTTCTGAGCAGTGTGTGATTTGAACGTTTTCATGGGGGCAATACTATCCACTACTATCTGCATAGCTTGGTCAAATTTAGCTGGAGCACTGTCCACTCCGTCCGCATAGCAGATAAAGGGCTCAATAAACCCTTCCTGGAAGACATCCGGAGTGACCTTATGCCATTGTCTCCGTCTGCTGGGTAGTGTGATTATTTGTTTTGGGAATTTCTCAGGCCTGGGAGTATGGAATTCCATAAGGTAGTGATCTGTCCAGCTCACTTGTATGGAAGGAGAGCACTTAATGTCATTTGGTGTGGTCGAAAAGATAAGGTCCAGGGTATGCCCTGCCTGATGCGTTGGTCCACTGTTGATCTGTGTGAGACCCAGCAGTGCCAGGTCAGTCAACAGGGATTGCGCCTCACCACATTTTTTTATTTCACTGTGGACATTAAAATCTCCAAGGAGTAAAAAATCACTTTCCGGGTTAACATGGCTGGCCAGTGCTTCCAACAATGTGATGGAGAAGTTGGCGCATGAGCCAGGGGGGCGATAAACTAATGCCCCTTTACGGCTCACTCTGCATGATATTTGAATCTTAAAAATTAGTATTTCCAGCTCTGGAGTACTACGTTCCTCTAGAATGGATAGTCGTAACTCATTCCTATACACAATTGCTATGCCTCTACCCATTTTGACTGGGCGATCTAACCTAGCTATATGGTAGCCCTGTGGGATCCCTAAGGTGATAGCTGGGACAGTATGGGGCTTTAACCATGTTTCGGTTAGAAAACATAAGTCTGGTTGTGTTGATGAGATAAGATCCCAGACTTCTGCGTGATGTTTGGACAGTGATCTTCTGTTACACAGTAAATTCCTGTAACCCAGTCTCAAATCAGGCCCTGTCTTCCCTATGATGGATTGACATTGTCCATAATCTTTCTACTCAGCAGTAGCCTGAAAGTGGCAAGTTCGGCATGAGAACGGGTCTACTGGGGGATCTCCCACCTCTCCTGAACATCCCAACTGGACGGGAGTCCATAAGCTTAGTAGTTCTCGTGATGAGTAACTTACCCGAGGGATGGTGGTCGAGCCAGAGATACCACATAAAGGGGGCATGGCCCCTGGCCCCGTCCTGTCGCGGACAGGCGCAGACGGGCTACTCTTTGGCTCCTCTTAGGCGACTTCTTAGGCACACCCCTGCGCGCGACCGCTGCGCGCTCAATGTGGGGGAAGGGCTTTGTAGCCCTTGCTGTTGTAGAAGCTTGAGCGCTAACCGCTCGTGAAGCGGAAGCGTCTCTGGTTCTGCCTGTCCGCTCAACGGTGCTAATCACCGAGTCGGACCGAGGCGTGCAGGCGAGTAATCGAGCACAGAGCGACCCTGAAGATCGGTGTGAGTATGTGAATTAAAAATCACATTAATCATACAAAATTTGCTAATATTAAAATCTTATCCGTTTTGTGAAATGAAATATTAAAATATCACTCCTGCTTCAGCAGTCAAATTCGATTCCTTTCAGACTTTTCTAAGGACAACGCTAGCTAGCATCTGAAGCGTGTCAGAGAAGACTCTGCCACCGTCCACCCCTTACCGCCGAGAGCCGCTGCTCCTTGCTGCCTTTGTAGCCCTTGCTGTTGTGGAAGCTAGAGCGCTAATCACTCGTGAGTCAGAAGTGTCTCTGGCTCTGCCTGTCCGCCCTCCGCTCAACGGTGCTAATCACCGAGTCGTACCGTGGCGTGCAGGCGAGTAATCGAGCACAGAGCGACCCTGAAGATCGGTGTGAGTAATTGAATTAAAAATCACATTAATCATACAAAATTTGCGAATATTAAAATTGGATCCGTTTTGTGAAATGAAACATTAAAATATCACTCCTGCTTCAGCAGTCAAATTCGATTCCTCTCAGACTTTTCGAAGGACAACGCTAGCTAGCATCTGAAGCATGTCAGGGAAGACTCTGCCACCGTCCACCCCTTACCGCCATTGTCTGAAGAAATTCTGTTTTATCTAAAGCGTTCCATTTCCTGGCCAAGCCACCTGCTACCGTTGTGGCTTTCTTGGTGATTGAGTGGGCTAGTGTGAATTTAAGTAGGTAGTGGTCAGACCATAGGCAAGGAAGCATGGCGGGGGTCGTAACCAACGAAGAGTTAGTCCAAACTTTTTCTAGAATGTGACCTTTGTGGTGAGTGGGCAGGGAAACCTGTTAAGTGAAGTTCAGGTTGGTGAGGAGGTCGGTGAGTTCACTAGAGCGAGGGCCTTCGAGAGGGGCATTGAACCAGTAATTGAGGTCGCCTATGAGGAAGACTCTAGCATGGTCGATGATCAAGTTTGCAATCTATTCACTTAGAGCGAGGGGAAAAGACGGCATGTAATTTGGTGGTCTGTAAACGAGCACAAAGGCAATGGTATCGCAGAGGAAGTCAAGTTTTATTACTAAGTTCTCAGAGTCCGGAAGGTTGGGGCAGGTCAGGACATTTACTTTGAGATTACCCGGTACACAAAGAAGAGTGCTGTTGCCCATCACCTGCAACCACCTGTCCAAATTTGGCACTGCCTGTATGTACCAGGACTTTTTTTCTTATTCTGAAGTAGCAGTAGACGTCCTTTTTAATTGTAAATTATATATAGACTTTAACACCGGTCAAGAAAGTTAACAAAATGAGCTTGTTTGGAACTACTCAACATGAAGCGAAACGTGTCCCTGGTGTATAAATCTTGATAGCTCAATGAAATGTCAGACCGAATTTGGAATGCACAGCAAAATATTAAAACTTTTAGGACAGAGGAATATACTTCTCAATTCAATGAATGCATTAAAAAATAATTTGGAAATAGAACCTCTTGCCAACTAACAAATCATGAGTTTGGAATTGCAATTGGCAGAATCAGAGTTCCTAACATGATCGAGGATAAACCTATTGTTTTATCCAATTTAAAAGAAACGCTTATGTTTTTTCCTGTGAAGGTTGAAGAGCAGTTACTTTTTGAGGGAACAAAGGGAGGTCAGAACTGTTTTAAACTGGATTGAAGGTTTCCAAAATTAAAAGTAAATTAAAATCTATGTGAGCTGATTACAGTAGCTTTTAGATGGTGTTAGGAGTCAGAGTCAAAAGCACTTTATTCGATTAAATTAAAATCATAAAAGTATACTATACAAATACATACAAATACATAAAAACATCATATAGAGCCGTTAATTACTGTACATTTAAAATTCATTGGCAAATACATATGGATTGACCTAGCATACAGGAGTTACACAGTTTGGTGTTAGGAGTGTGGAATGGGTTTTTGATACCAAAACGTACGTTCTGTCCTGAAATGTGGCTTTGTTAATACTAGCTGTTGACTGGTGTGTTAAGAGTAGAACGATTGGTTGGAATACACTTTGCATCTGCCAGTGGAGGCCTTCAGTTACAGCGCTCACAACAGAGGGAAAGGAGACGGGGCAAGAGAAGGAGGTAGCAGATTAATTACGGACCTGTGGACCAGTCAGTTGCAGTAGTCATTATCCTACCATTCCTGGTTGGGTTTGGTTGCTGCTCAGTCAGGTAAAGGCCAATAACAAGTATTAATCAGTTCTGTCTCTAGTAATGGCAATTAACATTGTGAAAGATTAGTATTATGAACAAAACGTATAAAGCATATAACAGTGTACCCATTACGTTTAAAAACAAAGACAAAAGAATTCCTAATAAAATGGGTATTGATTACGTGTGATGGAAAACGAACAAAACGTACAAAACAATCAAGCCTCAGAGCTTCTATTCCTGGGATGTTTTGCTATAAAGAGAGTGCAATTTCTTGGACAGTTGGTGTTGAGATTTAGGTGAGTGCAGTGGCCTTGATTTCTCTTTCAGCTGATGGGATTCAGCTGGTGGCAATGATAGAAACAGTAATAGTTCTTGTTTATGCCCAACTGGGAGGGGTCTATCTAGTGAAGCTTGAGAAAAGGGTATGGGTTATTAGGGGTGGAGGTGTCTTTATGTATGTTATGCCAATGTGTGGTGAAAACTCCAGGAAGGAATACACTGATGATGTCCAGTCGTAGCATTTAGCCATCCCTGAAAGCGCACCCTGTTTTTGACCATACACAACGAGGGATAAGCTACCAGGTATCGTAATTAATCTGTCATGTAATAGATGTAGTCCCAATAATCTGAAACGTACAGTACAGATCCCAATCAACAAATATGTTAGGAGACCTAAAACACAACATAAGGATCATAACGGCGCGAGGCACACCAATACCAATTCATGAACTCTAAACCACTTCCCAGTTCATAGAAGAGCCTAAAAGTCTACTTTGTCAGACCCAGATTGCAGAAATTCAGTTTCACCTTGGAATGCTAAAACAGGGAAAAATATTTCCAATTTAGGTGAATGTCAGAGCTGCAACGTTCCAACCAACATTAGACTATAGGATGGATATCATTATTTTGCTTACCTAGGGCAGTTTCATAAGAATTTGGGAAGCTCTTGTCAACCCTTTGTCGCATGAAGACCCAGCTGTTGTTCTCGAATTTACACTCTATAATTTTGTTGTCATATTGTTTCAGTTCTCTTGTCACCTGGTTAAAAAAAAAAAAAAGAATCAGTGATACACTCATGGTGAATTCAGAATTTTCAAAATAAAACACATACGGATGAGAAGTGAATTTTGACAAAGATGATATGTGTATCTGCTATAGGAACCATCTCTCTTGATTCT
Source organism: Lissotriton vulgaris (assembly GCF_964263255.1). Classification (NCBI taxonomy): domain Eukaryota; kingdom Metazoa; phylum Chordata; class Amphibia; order Caudata; family Salamandridae; genus Lissotriton; species Lissotriton vulgaris. The sequence goes on along the minus strand of NC_141694.1, from coordinate 656,699,594 downwards.
GAACAAAGATCACGTTTTGAACAGAATCTAAGCCATTCCGATTAAAACCTACAGTAAAAAGTACATTCATCATTACAAAGGTCATCTTAATTATAATAATTGTCTTTGCTTCTGGATGTGTGAATGGTAGAAAGTCAAGTTTTGATGTAATTAACGTTTCGAAGCTGGTCTTGAGTTATGCTTGTTGCCTGCAAACAATGTATGCTTTTATTGACTGCAAAGCAGAACTCTCCCCAGTTCAGATTCCACCAACTAGAGTGCCCAACTCACAAAACTGTTGGGATCCAAGATATGTAAATGTAAATTGATACTTGTAAAGCGCACTACTCACCCGCAAGGGTTTCAAGGTGCTTGTACGAATACCGCTGTGGAACCCATCCTGGCTTTCCCTGTGAGGAGTCCACTCCTGGGCACCCCCAAGGTGGAGGCCAGGCACATTTACATGTGCAAAAAGTGCCACTTGGGGTGCAGGCGGCAGACCATGATTCACCAACTCAGGATTTGTGGGCATTGCCACTCCCTTATGGAAGTAGAATGCCCCACTGATCCAAAGAGCAACACTTCCCCGAAGCAGCAAATCATGTTTGCACGAGCCTTTCAGAATACAGTTGTTATGATTTGTATAGCGCAATACTGTCATTACTATGTCCTCAAATCGCTGTCGGGTTTGGGTACCTCCATGCCATATTTTCCAGGATCCTGTTACTGAACAGAGTCTATTTCTTTTTTAATACAGCCCCCAATACTGTGGATGCAAGCAAGATTGTGCATAATAAATTGTTTGTACAATTCTAGTGTTATTTGCTGTGCGCAGGTAGAGATCTTCGCCAATTCGCGGTCTTGCCATCTGAAATGCTGGTATGTGCATTACCTGGCTTGAGGTATGTGTACGAGTTAACTGACACTATGGTGTCGTGTTAGGATCTACAATATCCCTGTCACTCAGTCTGCGAGTTGCTGGTTTAGTTTTTTTATGTGTAGTCTAGGGGAGGAACATTGGTGGCCGATAAGCCTGCAATAATTGACTGCCTTATCAGACTTGAAGTTTTTTCCAGATAAATATAAACCCGGAAAATGCAGGATTTGTACATTACATAATGCAATATGGGTGACAAGTCTAGTAATCCATCCATAGGAAGAACTACTTTTATATGTTAATCTGGGGATTCTTGGCAGCCGCAATTCAGCACTCAACCATCAGTCGAACAGGTCACTCTTTGAACAGATAAAATCCAATACTGTGTATCATCATTTGTACTTTCTCAATATTTTTTTATATGTTGCTTCAAATATATGCTTTTTATTTTTTATTTATGGGTTTTGGGTTATTTATGTATGCCTCTGCACTAATGTCTTTTGCATCAAATATCACTGTTAGCCTTTGATTCATAACTTGTTAACTCAGATTTCAGCTGCTGGTTATGGGGCTACCTTACTGCCACTCTCTTCAAGGACACTAGCACTGAGGTATTTAACTTTTAAATAAAAGTGATTGTCAACTCAATATTGGAGAAAGAACTAAATAATTTTTCTGAATGCTTTTAAATGAGAGAAAATGAACTTATAACTATTCACTTTATTTGTGTTCCATTTCAAAATGTCACAATTACAAATAGGTCTCTTGCCAAGTAGACACTGTGACATATGTGTAAGTGAGAAGTACATAAACATTTTTGCAGAACAATTTTCTGCACTTTACATTTCTCATATTAAAAAAAAAATGTATGTTTGTGTTATACATGTAACAGTGCCACAAATCTCGAACGGTATGTCCTTCACCCATACACATATATCCCATTCATATACACAAATGTTCATACAGAACCAAAGATCACACTCTCACTGACACACATGGCAGACCTGTCTTAGTGTCCCAAGTCAAAGAATTTTGCTCAAACTATTGTATCTGGCTCTACGGACATTAGGCTTAACATCAATAAGCTGGGCACGGAGTGTTTGGCAGCACTGCGCAAGCTGCTTCACCTTCAGTAGCTCACAATGATTTTCAATGATCACAAGTAGCTCTCACTACATAAAAGGTTGGAGACGCGTGCTCTGGGAGGATCAAATTTTCCAACAACAGTCCACTATGTTTATAATGAAATGTGGACGACAGCGCAAGATTACACACCATTCAAAATAATTCACTTAGATAGTTCACAAGCAGAACAGTGCCTAGGATACACATTGTGAAATTTTCCTAAGACATGGCAAACATTCTTTGACCATGAAGGTGACAAAGGCGATAATAAACAAGTGCCAATGTCTATATTCAGGGCCAAAGTATGTACAGCCTACACCAGCCACAGAGCCTGATGTGAATTCTCCTATGACACCGACAAACTCACCACGTCAACCACCACAACCAGAAGCATTACCAGTATTGAATAGCTGGGGACATGGGTGAAAGTTAGACTTGGAGGTGGAGCAGCATTTTTTTTTAACCATCGGAAATATCAGGGAGAAAGTATATTTACAATAAGGTATTGTTGGGATGGGAATGCTCCATGCATGGTGTACCCTGACCTCTGTGTCAGACTGTGTATGTATTTTGTTTCCTATTTTTATACTGGTCTTAGAGTCATGCTAATTTAAGCATGTGCTTACCTTAGAGGCCTAGGCTTGTCCCTCACGATACAAGGTGCTAGACCAGTCCTGTGGTGGTCCACCAAGCATGCTCTCATACTAGCCAGAGGACTACTGTCTGTGTCTTGTATGTAGCATATGAAGTGATGGCGGCAGCATACTTTGTTTTTGAATTGACCAGATCATCTTATCTGTGTCACTGAGTGTGGCAGACGTACTACTGCTGTGTTTTCTATTGTTACATGACTACCCAGAATTGTGTAATGACCTTATGTGTATAACGTGTATGCGTGTGGTCTGAGTGTAGCAAATACACAGTAGTAGGACTCTGTGAGTGAGTAGTGAAGCCAGTCGGATCCATTTTGGATGCCTCTGATTTAGCAAGGCACAAGATGGAAGATGAGGGCAGCTTCCCAGATAGTCGAAGTTAATTTCCTGCATCTGGAGGGTGGAGATCCACACAATGAAGAAAGGAAGATAGAGAGGGGGCTATTTTTTTAAATTCAATGATGAAGTTTGGTAGGAACAGTCCTCTGATTAGTTCTTCCTGAGCACTATCATTTAGTTGATGGCAGAGGTATGGAGACGGGCTGTATTTTTTGTGATACAAGGTGAGGATTCAGCTAGGTCAGGCCAGCCCTTTTGTCTAGCCCTAATTACTGCTGGAAAAAAAATGACTGTCAGATGCAGCAACATCACACTTCTTAGGTAGCTGACAAAAGATATAGCTGTTTTGTGTGCTTCCAGGAAAGCTAGTGAACAAATCAGTGAAGCAGTCCTTGGCATCACAGACAGCGTGCATATTGATGCCAAAAGTGCTTTATTATGCACAGACTACTTAATGCAATAATAAACCATGTATGCATGCCAACAGGTGGAAATGTCTAAGGTGACACACTGCACCATTAACCCCCCCCACCACATATGGTAGACAGCATAAAATGTCTTATACTTTCCAAAAAAGGTGACCTTTGATAGGAGGGCTGAAAATGGCCACACAGCTTCTGCTCATCAGAAGGAAGCAGGGGCGACATAGGTGTTCCCAGTGAGGGTTGAGAAAATGTAAATGGAAAAGAAGTGGACATCCAAAAGTTGAAATTTTTGTGGGTATTAACAAATCTCAATTTGTGTTCCTGCAGATGGCGCCACAAATGCCACTAGCGTTTGGGAGACACCAACTTGTTCACTGGGAAAGGTACTGTTAGAAATTGAGGTTTCTGGTTGGCAAAGTATACACCCTGTCCAGGAGCCACAATCCTAATCAGGGTAAGTCAGATACACACCGTAAATTAACTTGTGCTCACTCTCTGGTAGCTTGGCACTTAGCAGTCAGGCTTAACTTAAGAGGCAATGTGCAATGCATTTGTGCAACACTTAAATCAAAGAAACACGGTGCAAACACCACAAAAAGGCTCCACATCCGTTTAGGAAATGGAGAATGTTTATCTGAGTAAAGAAAGGCCAAAATGACAAAAATCCAATAAGAACTTGAGATATGACTTTGTAAAGATTAAATGCAAAAACAGTGCTTAGAAGTCACTAACGGTGAAAATGTTACTTAGGGTCTCAAGAAACTGGTACAATTCCAAAGTTCAGGCCAACTGCGATGGAGGGCAGGCCGGCTTCAGAACCCATGCAGGGTCCGCTGAAAAAGTACCTTACCTTGTATGGAGCAAAGTGTCAACGTTGAGAGCATGATGCGTCTGTCTTTTCCACGCAGTCAAGTCGACCTTGCAGATGATGTTGAAGGATCTCCGCTGCGTCGTCATCGAGCCTCGTAGATGGTGTTGAAGGTTTAGTGCTGCGTCGTCGAACCTCGCAGTTGGGACCCGCGTTGTCATCAAATCAGCACTGCGTCGGAGGAAACTGTGTAAGTTATGATTGGAGCAAAAGGGTTACTGCATCGATTTTAGAAGAAACTAGCTGCAGAACCCACTTCCGAGACCCAGGACTGGAAGGGGCACCACAGGCAAGGGTAGACTCGCAAATTGCAAAGTCCAGCAGCACCAGCAGAGTATCAAGAAGTCTTGTGTGTCCCTGAGACTTCAGAAAACAGGAAGGCAAGCCAACAAGCCCTTCGAGAATCTTGGGTACAAGGATGTAGAGAGCAGGTCCAGTCCCTTTCACTCCCAGGCAAAAAAAAGTAAGTCAACATAGCAGAGCAGGTAGCAAAGTGGCAGTCACAACAATCAGCAGACAGCAGGCCAACACAGCAGTGCAAGTGGCAGTCCCTCCTGTAGAACAGCAGCTCTTCTTCCAGGCAGAATGTCCTTGGTTCAAGTGGAGTTCTGATTTGGTGGTGTCAGCGTTCCAGTACTTCTACCCAAAGGTGCATTTGAAGTGGGGTAGACATCAAAGAGGTCTTTGAAGATCACAAGTTCCCTGCCTTTCTTGCCCTGGCTCCAGACTCACTACAGAGGGGAATGCAGCACTTTGTGTGGGGGCAGTCACAGCTCTACTAAGGTGCAAATACACGCTCCTCCCTCTCAATCTACCTCAGGAAGGCCCATCCACCTGCTGATGACCCATCAGGATGCAAATGTCACACCCCAGCTGCCTTAGAGTGACTATCTAGAGGAAATGTACAGAGCCCAACTGTCAACCAACTCAGATGTGTATTCAGAGACAGACAGAGGCACAGAATTGTTAATGTAAGAAAATGCCCACTCTCTAAAAGTGGCATTTTCAGACATAAAATTTAAAATCTGACTTCAACATGAGTTCTGATTTTAAATTGTGAGTCCAGAGACACCAAGCTCCACATCTTCATCTACTCCCAATTGGAAATTACACTTAAAATATGTTTTAGGAAATCTCAATGTCAACCTATGGGAGAGATAGGTCTCGCAGCAGTGAAAAACAAATTTAAGAGTATTTCACTACCAGGACATGTAAAACTTAAAAGTATATGTCCTACTTTTCAAATACACGGCACCCTGCCTTTGAGTCTGCTGCCTAAGGCCTACCTTAGAAGTGACTGACATGTAATAAAAAGGAAGAGTTGGGCCTGGCAAGTAGATTAACTTGCCAGGTAGAAATGGCAATTTTAAACTGCACATACAGGCTCTGCAGTAGCAGGTCTGAGCCATATTTAAAGGGCTACTGCGTGGGTGGCACAATCAGTGCTGCAGGCCCACTAGTAGCCAGGGCACAAGTTGGGGGTACACCCACTATTTTCACAGGATAGACACCGTCCACCCTGTAAGAAGTGGGCCACACTGAAATATGCTGAACTTGTCTTGGTACAATTTTCAGACACAGGGACTCATTCAGCAGCAGGCACCCTGTCTGTTTTTGTTTCACGCAGCCGTGCAGGCGGCGAGGGGGCTTTAATTTTTCAGGCTTTACCTGGGCCCACAATGAAGGCCAAATTTAAGGGCCCATCAGGCCTCCTTTTGTTCCACTATCCTGACTGGGAGTTATCTGAGACATGCACCTAGATGCAAATTCAAGAGAGGGGAAGCAAAGGCCCACAACGTTTTATCGCTTCACAAATATTTTAGTGAGGCATGCCTTTTACGTTGTTCAATTCCGGTGTATAAGAGATATGGCTGTACTGTCAGAATGCCAGATGTGTTGGTCTGTGCCAGTATTTACACAAATAATTTAAATCCCACTATTTTGTTTTATTTGTTTTACATCACACTTACATTATACATCAACAACAAATTCTACAGATGTGCATATCAATGTACAAGATGTGTTCTCCAGTATTAGGGTGTCTTTCATAGATTCACATGCTTGAATATTCCCCGTCGTCAGAGTGGGAGTCCCACTGTAAATAAAATAGCAATAACATACCAATAATATGTAAATGTAAAACATAACAGATGAAATACACATTAGAAAACAGGCAGTAAATGCCTAGACATAATTCCTCATAGGAATCCATGAATAGAGAAAAACACTTGTAGCCTATTCCTGTCATTATGTTGGTCCAAACTGTAGCCAATCAGGCGCCAGCAGTCCTCCAGAACCTTCTCCTCAGAGCTCAACACCTCAGATTTTCTACCGCAAGTCGTGTGTAAGGGAGTCTCCCTGAGCTCTGCTCAGTTTTCTCAGTTTCTTCAGGTTTTCCTGTGCTTTTCAGAATGTCTACAAGTATGAAATCTCTCTTCAGACCTTGCCCTTCTTGTGGAAAGCTGCGTCCTTATTCAGAGGATCCACACAGTAAGTGTATTTACTGTCTTTACCCCGACCATGAAGTGGGAAAGTGTAAGTTCTGTAGAACTTTCTCCACAAAAACTCTAAAGGACAGGGAAGGCCGCCTTCTGTTATGGCTTCAGAGACTCAAAGACAAGGATGGTATACTTTCTGATGCCGAAAGTTTCACTTCTGGTCGTTCCCAAGCAGTATCTAAACGTAGTAGTGTGCAGGAGTTGCCCTCACCTTTCATCAAGAAGAGGAAGGTGTCCCTCTCTTTGGCCCCTGCGGTGTCTTCACCTCTACCTACTACGTCCACGCCCACGAGACCTGGCTCTCAGGTGTCTACTGCATCTTCTGCTCATGTTTTTGTGAAAAAACATGGTTCCGACAACGAAATCTGCCGTCTCCGGATCATCGACGACAACGGTGACGACGACGTTTGCTTCTGGATCATCGACGACTGTCTCATCGACGTCATCATCGTCGACGAAGGTAACACTTAGTTTCAAGACTGTACCGTCTGTCATTCCGATTGCATCGTCGTCGACGAAGAAGCCTTCCCCGTCGACGACCAAGTCATCGTCGACATAGGGTGTGAAGAAATCACATTCGTCGACAGCCGCGTCGACATCCGCACCGTCGACGACCACACCGTCGACGACCGTACCATCGACGACCGCACCGTCGACGAAAAAGAAGTCATCTTCGTCGTTGACGAAGGCAACACCGACATCATTACTGTCGACGGAGGTACCGTCGACTATACCGGATGCTGCCAGTATGGCTTCATCGACGACTTCTTCTACTTTTGCCTCACTGCCAATGTTGCCATTGTCGTCCACTGGATCTGCCGATGTTGAATCTCTTCACCAACGCCGCAAGGTGCCTGTGGACCAGATTTCCATCACCAGTGATCTGCAGCCTCCCTCGCCTTTGTTTGCCACAGACTCGGAGAATGACTCAGAAGAAGATATTCACGAGTCCTTTAGAGCAGCACGTAGTCCATCTGATTTGGTCATCAAGTGGCAAGATTACAGTAACGATGATGAGGACCAATATTTCCAACAGGAAACTACGACGTTTCAAGTTCCTACGGCGAGGCTACCCTTGTCGCTTATCTCTAATCTTCAACATATGTTGGACGACTATAACAGACGTTTTCCGTCACCTCCACATGTGCCTGCAGCCCCTGCTATTCTGCCACCGGTTACTATGCCGGCTCCGGCTCCTTTGGCACCTCTACCTACTTCTGCTCCTCAAGTGCAAACATCTGTTCGGATACATACGACTGTGTACGCCGACGATGAGGATGAGGTTTTCCTGACCGCGAAGATGGTGAGGTTCGTGATGATGAGGATGACGATATGGCGGTGTGGGATAATTACCAAGTTCAAACACCGTCCCCATCTCCGGTCACACCAGGGGATTCTCCTCCTGTAGATATGGCGAGTTTCCATCAGCTGATGGATAGGGCAGCCCAGCGCTTCAAGTTTCCTAGAGTCCAGAGAGAGGAGGATTGTTTTCTCTAGGACTTTAAAAACCAGCCATTCAAACAAGTCCATACTGTGCCCATAATTGACTTTATTTGGGCCGAAGGAGTAAAATTGATGCAGACCCCTAATACACTTCCGGCTCAGATGCCCAGGTTGGACAAGAAGTACAATGCACCTGTTGGCACTCCAGCGTGCCTCATTGGACAGCCAAAACTCGATTCAGTGGTTACACAAGCAGCTCAGCGTCGTTCACGGAATCCTGCATCTGCTGTTACTGCCCCACCAGATCGCGAAGGTCGTCGCATGGATGCTATAGGCCGCAAGTTTTCTACGATGGCTTCCACCACAGTGAGAGCGGCCAATGCTTTGGCCATTTTGGGGCGTTACGACCGCCAAATGTGGGCGGACATGACAGCTTATGTTGCCTTAATTCCGGATGCTTCAAAGGCGGAGGCTTTGCAACATCTCCAAGAAGGGGAGAGAACATCGGAGGAGATAATGGATTGTGCCGTTGACATCGCCTGCACTGGTTTTCGGCAACTCGCTGGAGCGGCGGTTCTACGTAGACAAGGTTGGTTGCGTTCCACATCTTTCTGAAAGGAGGTACAAGCAAAGATCTTGGATATGCCGTATGACGGCGAGTCTTTGTTTGGGGCTCATGTTGATGAACCTTTACAGTCCATTAAAAAAGCCACGGACACTGTTCGCTCTCTAGGAACTTTGCAGTTTCGGAAACAGCCTTTTCGGGGTGCACGTGGACGCGGCACCTCAACTACTTTTCGAGGAGGAAACACTCATTCCTACAACCAAGGCAACCAATGCTATTCAAACACCCAGCAGCAGTCTTCCCGACAGCAGTCTTCTAAAACCTATAGGGGGAGATCTTCTTACAGGGGATCTGCTCCCAAGCGACAATGACTTGCCTTTACCCCACAAAGTTGGAGGTCGAATCTCCCTGTTCTGTTCTCAATGGTCCTCCATCACTTTGGACCGTTGGGTTCTGGAAATCGTAGAGATAGGCCATGCTCTGGAGTTCGTCAAACTTCCTCCGCCCACTCCACCTTCCGGCCCGCCACCAGCACACATCAGGGAACTATTACATCAAGTTCGCCTTATGATACAGAAGGGTGCCGTCGAAGTGGTGTCAAAGTCTCAACGGGGAATGGGATTTTATTACTGTTTTTTCCTTGTCATAAAGAAGACGCTGGATTGGAGGCCGATATTGGATTTACGAGCACTCAACAAATATCTCAAGTGACAATCCTTTTGCATGTTAACGCTGGTGGAGATCTTACGACTACTCTCAGTGGGGGATTTCATGGCAACTATCGACCTCCAGGACGCCTACTTCCATGTCCCTATTCTACAGCGACATCAGAAGTATTTACGTTTCCGCGTGGGACGGAGGGATTTCCAGTTCAAAGTACTGCCTTTCGGCCTACGTTCAGCCTCTCGCGTCTTTACGAAGGTGTTGGCTCCTGTGATAGCTTATCTACGTCTTCAGGGAGTACAGATTTTTCCTTACCTGGACGACTGTCTCCTAAAATCTCAGTCTCGTACACAGCTGCTTCAGGACACTCGCCTTTGTCAGGAGGTGTTTCGCTCCCTCGGTCTATCCATCAACATGGCCAAGTCCCAATTGCATCCAGCAACCTGCAAGAACTATTTAGGGGCCACGTTAAATACGGCTCTTGCAAAAGCATTCGTGTCTCAGGAGCGACAACAAAAGATTCTTCAATTGGTGTCTCTCTTGCGCGCAAGACAGTCCGTTTCTGTCCGACTATTAAAATCATTTCTTGGAATGGCGTCATCGTGCATTGCATTGATCCCAAATTGCAGATTACGGACACGGCCCATTCAAGAGGAACTGGATGGACAGTGGTGCCAGGTCACCGGTTCCTTCAACGACATAGTCTGTGTCACCGCCCGCATGAGAGCGGCCCTCAAATGGTGGGCGAAGCCATCGAATCTTTCGACAGGGTCTTCGTTCCTTTCCATCACTTCGGAACTTACTCTGACGACGGTCGCCTCGTTGGAGGGATGGGGGGGTTCATCTTCAAGGCCTGTCCATAAAGGGCAAGTGGACGTTGCCTCAGAGAGCCTGGCACATCAACAGGCTGGAGCTGATGGCCATTTTTCTGTCGCTCAAGTCCTTTCATCTCTTGATCCAAGGAGAGTCAGTCCTTATTCAGACGAACAACACAACCAGCGTGCATTATATAAACAAGCAAGGCGGAACAAAGTCTCCAATCTTGTCGCGTCTGGCGCAGTCGATCTCGGACCGGGCTATAAGTCATCAAGTCACTCTCACTACAGTCCCTCTACCAGGAGTTTCCAAATCCTAGCGGTTTCCCTCAGCAGGTTCACGTCATCGACCCACGAGTGGGAGTTACACCATCAATCACTGAAGCTGATTTTTCGGAGATGGGGGCTTCCACCGATGGATCTCTTTGCCACACCACAGATCCGGATATGCCCATCTTATGCAAGCTGGCATCCCCACCGAGAATCACAGGGCAATGCCCTTTTGATGATTGGTGCAATCTGTTTGCTTACGCTTTTTCTCCAATCCCTCTGGTGCCTCGGGTATTGTGGAAAATGCGGAGACAGCCTTGCCACATTCTTCTGATCGCCCCCAGATGGCCTCGTCAGGCGTGGTTTTCAGAGCTACTTCTTCTATCCCAGTGCGAACCCATCCGTCTTCGTCCTCGGGTGGACCTTCTCACGATGAACAGGGGTCAGATTTGCCATCCAGACCCCTCCTCTCTGAATTTGTCAGCTTGGAACCTGAGCACCTTGAATTTGCTCACCTAGCCATCCCACTAGACTGTAGAGACATCCTCGCTCAGGCTAGAGCTCCGTCAACTGTTAAAACCTATAAACTTAAATGGAAGAGATTCTGCCATTGGTGCGCAGCTGCTGGGATCCATCCCATTCATTCCACGCCTGCGCAGCTCCGTCCATTCTTTTTGCAACTTGCTCAGTCTGGACTCTCGCATTCAACTTTGAGAGTTTTTCTGGCGGCAATTTCCCGCTTCCGTCAGGATGGCGTCACTTCCCTTTGTTCTTCCAGGATAATACACCGATTTTTCAAAGGATTATTTCGCAAGTTCCCACCGATTCGGCACCCTCCTCCTACTTGGCACCGTAACATCGTGTTGTCACAACTTATGAAAGCACCTTTCGAACCTATACACAAGGCAGACTTGAAGTTTCTCACTTGGAAGATTGCTCTTCTCCTTGCGCTGACATCTTCTCGTCGCGTAAGTGATATCCATGCCTTCACTATAAATCCTCCTTTTCTGAGTTTCAACCTGACTGTGTAGTGATTCGTACTAATCCCACATTCCTGCCTAAGGTGCCTTCAGATTTCCACATCAACTAACCTGTTTTCCTGAAGACTTTCTTTGCTAATCGACAGTCTCAAGCGGAGCAGCGTTTGCACTCCTTGGACATTAAAAGGTGCTTAAAGTGTTACATCAGCAGAACAGCCCCTTTTCGTAAAGCTGATCAACTGTTCATAGCTTATGGACGTTTCCACAAAGGGCGTCCAGTTACCAAACCTACAATTGCTCGTTGGGTTTCCTCGGCCATCGCTTTCTGCCATCAACAGGCAGGCAAGCCTCTTCAATCTTCAGTGATGGCCCATTCGACCAGGGCGATGTCGTCTTCAACTGCCCTGTTCGCCGGTGTGCCGCTACATCAGATCTGCAGAGCAGCCACGTGGTCAAGCAGGCACACGTTTACGAAACACTACTGCCTGGGTGCCATCAACGAAGCGGACACTGCAGTGGGACAGGCTGTGCTTCGCAATCTTTATCAATAAGGTGAGCCTCTGTCTTCCCTCCTCCATTATGGTTTACCTTATTACTGTATGTTTTACATGACTATATGCATATTGGTTTTATAAGTCTATGCATGTGTATCATGACTGGGAAGTTTTCTTCCGATATTACTGCTTTCTATTCTATATTCAAGCATGTGAATCTATGAAAGACACCCTAATACTGTAGAAGAACAATTGTTACTTACCTGTAAACAGGTGGTTCTCCAGTATTGGTGTCTTTCATAGATTCACATGCGACCCACCCTCCTCCCCTCAGAGGCTCTGTTCTCCTCATAGACTCTGTGGTCACTCTTGTGCTACGAAAATCTGAGGTGTTGAGCTCTGAGGAGAAGGTTCTGGAGGACTGCTGGCGCCTGATTGGCTACAGTTTGGACAAACATAATGACAGGGATAGGCTACAAGTGTTTTTTCTCTATTCATGGATTCCTATGAGGAATTATGTCTAGGCATTGACTGCCTGTTTTCCAATGTGTATTTCATCTGTTATGTTTTACATTTACATATTATTGGTATGTTATTGCTATTTTATTTACCGTGGGACTCCCACTCCGACGACCGGAATATTCAAGCATGTGAATCTATGAAAGACACCAATACTGGAGAATCACCTGTTTACAGGTAAGTAACAATTGTTCTTACATAAAATAGTGAGGGTTACAAGGTGTAAGAGTCACATGTCCATTGAGGCCCACATTTTGTGTTAGGTTTGAGTCACATTTTTGGCACAATCGAGACGAAAAATCTAATTTTTTAATCTCAAAATGGGTTCAAATGTACTCATAATAGACCTGGGAAGCGTGTGTTAAGTGTTAAGATCTGATTTCACTTCTTGTGATGCTCTTTCCTGTGATGTCGTATTGTGATGTCACTTGCATACTGCCTAAATTGGTTAGTCCCCCCCCTTCTTTTTTTAGGACTTGTGCCTAATTTACAGGCCCTAGGCACATATAGTGCAGGGAATTATAAGTAAATTAAATATGCCACTTGTTGATAAGCCAATGTTACCATGTTTTGAGTACAGAGAATATGCACGTTATCAGTGGTTAGCAGAAGTAAAGTGCCAGCAATCCTAAAGCTAGCAAGAAGCAAGTCAGCAAAACAGGAGGTCAGAAGGCAAAAAATCAGGGGAAACCACACCAAGGAGGTCAGACCTAACAGGGAGGCATTTACATCAGACCAGAATCCACAATGAAAATGGGACAGAAAATACACAAACTGCATCAATCCATAACACCAGCATTGGGGTGGGGTATACACTCACTGAGACTGTCTTATGGCGAAACAGACAAAGGAGCAATAAGAGGCTGAGTTGCGAAACAGCACATACAGCAGATAAAAAATCCAGATAAAAAATCTGTACTGCAGTCATCAAGTGTCTTCAAATTACTTAAATAAAATACACTAAGGCTATGGGTGGAATTGTGAAAAAGAAAAAAAGAGTGCCATTATTTATTTATTTTACATGTGAGCTATTACAGCATCATGGCCCTAACTGAGTAAAACCCCGAGGAGTGTTCTGCTAGCAGGTGATGCAAATACTATGCTCACCAGGGTGAAGCAGAACTTTCAAAGTGCAGGAGCACTACAGAAATTACTGTGTTCACCCAATGTGCAGGACACCAGAGTATTCTTTGCGCTGGTAGGTGTCGCAAAAACTATGCTGACCAGGGTGCAGTGGGACTTTCAGAGCACAGGGAGTGCTATAAAAAATTACAGCAATAACCCGCTGCATGGGATGTCTGAGGAGTGTTTGCGCTGGCAGGGGTTGCAGAAACTACGCTGACCAGGGTGCAGTGAAACTTCCAAAGAACAGGAGCGCTGTAAATATGACAGCATTCACCCGCTGCATGGGACAGCCGAGGAGTGTTTGTCCTGTAGGGGCTGCAGAAACCACACTGACCAGAGTGTAGTGAGACTTCCAATGAGCAGTAGTACTATAAAAATTACCGAGTTCACCTGCTGTGTAAAACCGAAGAGGAGGTTTTCACCCTAGGACAAGGGAAAGCGGGTTCATTGATCAAGTCTGTGACAGACCAAGTATCCTAATTAGCAAACTTATTAAATCACTTGTGCGAAGATTGGCACGCAAATTAGTCCCTTAAAAAGCTTGAGACAACAATGTTAACAGTAACTGGCAATCATGCCAATCCAACTTTAGCATTAACTAAGACGCTTTCAGTAATGAAACAGGAGGGTGCCAGTAACCTCGCTGAAGTCGAGGAAGAATTAACTACTTCAATCACACCAATGAGCAATGCTAACAAGGTCTTAATTGCAACACTAAATGTATCTTCGAAAGACACAATGGACACCCTATCACAAAGCCTGCCAGAGTCTCAGAGGCTACAAAATATTAAGATCCCCCAGCTTTGCTGATACGTACTCACATTAGCCAATGTCCCCTCACTTAAAGAGGGTGTTACTGAAAATGATATTCAATTTAAGAATACGGTTATGCACTGTCTTACCAAGTATGTTGATTATAACCTGCCTCTTTCCTTCAGCATCCAAGGAAATAAACTCTTGGTTCTCCATATAGTGAAATGCTTGCTTTCTAGAGTGTGCAATCATTATAGTACCTCTAGCAATATTCTGGTTCTCCCTCTTGGCTTCTATTAAACACTTGCTCTTCCCTGTTTCAATGTGTCTCAGAATGTATATCAACCATCAGCTCAAGTGCCTGGCAACATTTTACTACAGAACCCCTACTTGTCACAGCAAGAGGTTACAGATATTAATTAACAACTGAGAGAGTGCAATTTGAATGAAACGTATGTATACGCCATATGTACAAGCACGTTGCATAAAGTTAACTAAGGTAACTAGAGAAATGAGAAATGTATCCGTATTTACTCACGAGTGTTTTATTAGAGATAGAGAGCACCTATAGAGTGTGGGCTAATATAGAAATGTGTGGAAATGCTTAGAAATGTTAAATGTGTTAATCAGGTTCCATGTTATGTAGCTGCTAAATGAAGAAGGATGTAAAATGTAAAATGAAGAAACGTGCAGACCACATGGCACTGTGTAAGAACAAAATGTACCATTGCATCTTTCACGTAGCATGGATTCCATATTATCCAATGATTTTGCTTACATATATGTTAAAGGCTGTATTTTATAGAAGTGTTTTATTAACTAGAAGAGTGGTGAGTTAGCATATTTTTTAAGCTAAGAAATAAGGATTCACAGAGTGCAGACTACTGCACATAATTTAGTAGGCCAGGAGAGATAAAGGGTCTTCTTTGATCTGCACGTGTTAGTTAAAAGTCAAGCCTCGTTACAATAAATTGCCAATGCTGGTCGAAGTTTTATGGCCTGGTCTGATAAGGGGAGCCTGGAATTTGGGGCCCTGCTTCGAAGTGTCTGTTTGCAGGTGCGAGGGGGGTACCAATCAAAAGCTTGATGAATAGAGCTCTGTTCGAGGAGATAGGCTCGGGTCCGGAGGAGTCTACTGGAATGTCATGGGGGTACCGGCACGCTGGAGACGGAGCCTGGGAAGCAAGGTCAACTTAACAGACGGTCCAAAGAAACGAAACTATGGAAAAAACCAGAAACGAGACCACGTGAATTGTGTACGTGGTGGGCGTCTCAAAGGGGTGTTCCACCCATACTGTGATTTTGTATTAGGGACAGCACCCTGGGGAGGAGGTAGAGCAGATGGCCTGAGGACCCTTAGAGAGCGGATGGGTAGGCAGAAAGGGTACTGCTACTCTGCATAGGTTTCCATCTGAGACTAAGAGAGATTGAGCTTCTTCGGAAGTTCAACGGCTGACACCTTTTTAGGTAAAGAACTTGCTAAGTAGGGATGTCATCTAGCCTAGTGTAGGGTCAGTTTAACCTGATTTATTTACTTTCTGTAAATGACGCTTAAGATTCATCTTGTGTCAATGATATTCAACTTACTGATTTTTGAATTGGTTTTGGCAGTTTTCTTCTGTCGATTAAGATCTCTCAGAGAGTTCATGTTCATCCTATTACCTGTGTATCTTTTGAACCTTATATTGAGGTGTTTGTACTTGCAACTGATTTTGGCTTTATAATAAATCTTTAAAACTTTTCCGTAGTAAAGTGGTTCTTTAGAGTTGTGTCAGTTGTTGGGCTGATTTAACCTATGTAGGGTTTGCCTTTTACTTAATGACAGTCAATAATCAATCCAAAGGGACTCAAGTGAGATAAGAATTAGGGTGATCAGATAATCGATCAAAATCTCACGTCCGCAGTTGGTAGCAGAGGATGGTTGGCTTTTTGAGGAAGGCGACCTAGATTAGGTTAAGATTACCCCAAGGCCCCTAGTGATCGACGACCAGAAGAAGAGCTACCTGCCGAAGAAGGTGCTGACGGTGCGAGAGAGAAAAGCAGCAGAGTCGGTCGAGAGTGAGTATAAGGGTCATGCGTTGCCAGATTGCGGTGTTTTGTGTTGTACCTGTGTTGTAATGTCAAGCGGAGTTGAATGCCTGTAGTGTGATTGTGAGACGGTTGTGAGCGCGCGCAACCGGTGAAAATCTTAAGTTCAGGGAAGGGCTTAAGTGGTTCGGGTGTATCGGACATCCAGAGTAATTGTCTACCATTGTGAAGGGGGTCATGAGGTACCATTGATCGCCCGAAGGACCGTGATAGCGGGAACGTAAGAGTGAGTGTATGAGTAACGGACGCTGGTCGGACGTTTACTGTGTGTAAGAAACCTATCAGTCAAGGCGATCGTCTGAACGTTTACGGAAGACGTTTCGTCAGTTGAGGTGACAATTACAGTTAGACTGTGGACGTACAGTCAAGAAAAGTGATCGCTTGGTCGGAAGTAGTCATTTTTCGGTGTATGAATGGGACGCATGCATGACCGGGAGACGAGCTGAGAAAGGAGGGGAACTGCTGCAAAGGGGACGAGTGACGTCAGAGCGAGCCGCGCTGGGATAGGCTGGTTGGTGTAGAGCCGCGCTGGGATAGGCTGGTCAGCGAGAACCGCGCTGGGGATAGGCTGGTCAGCGAGAGCCGCGCAGGGATTGGTGGTTCGCCATCAGGAAGTAAACAAGGAAGAGAATTAAGGAAAATCGTAGATTCTTGAAAATGAAGTGTTTTAAATGTCTAAGGGCGATCTTTAAGAGAGACAGAGGGAACTCATATGCTGGGGAAGAGGCCCCGCCGGAGGGTACACCAGCTCATTATATGGCTGTGAATGTTGGGTTACATACTATACTGTGGATCTCTGAGTGGAGCAAGATAACGGAGGGAAATGAGGAACTGACGTTCCCGAGATACGGAACGTTTAGGTTAGAAGCATTGAACCAGCTGAAAGCAGTAATGCTTGCAACGAGACCTCTACCCAGACCCACACAGTTTGAAGCCCTCAATGCATGGTTCAGGGCGGCGTACGACAGGAGCCTGAACAGGCGCCAAGAAAGAGTGAAACGATCGGTAAGAGCAGTGCAGGATGCCAAATGGGATGAAGAAGCTAAAAAGTGGAGAGTGCAGAGAATTGAAGCAGATAAACTGTACCCAGTGATGGAAGTCACAGGAGAAAAGAAGCCTCCAGTGGAGGATGATGAGAGCGAGACAGACGACAGTCTGATAAATAGGTTATTATTGGACAGACCACCTCCATACAATAGAGAGGCCGAACGTCCCGAGCTCCAGCAGGGGGACGGGGACGGAAAAGGGGAATATAGACCGCTCCCCATAACAGATTGGGAACCCAACAAAGGCGAGAAAATACCTCAACCTAGTCCAGTACAGAGAGTGGTCGGAAGGTTTGTGGTACAAAAAGTGCCGGAAACAGAGTGTGCAAGGTCGTACCAACTGCCGGACGCACTTCAAGTACCCGTTACCATAGGTCCCGTATTATCGATTTACGACCCAGAAAGAGCACAAAAGGAGGACCAGGTACGATTGGACAGGGAAAGAGCAGAGATGGAAAGCAGGAACAATACGATTAATTCACAAAGGCAGTTGCTAGGACCAAGGGGTCGGAGTACCCCATTGGATTCAGTAACGGATCCCTTAATAGAGCAAGGGGGTCAGAGAGGACTGATGGATCTGAGGGGACCACGACCGAAATCCTTTAAGGAATTAAGGGAGTACTTGAAAGAATGGGATGCTGCCGTAGAGACTCAAAATAAGAGAATAGAAACGGAAGCTGAATGGAGAGACCGAGATAACAGAATTCTCTCTCACTGCGGAGCTGGCGAAAGCAGTCCAGAGTGGGACGGAAAGAGTCAGGAAAGCAAAGGAGATACCCGCCACACCACTGGCGGCAATAGACAAATGCATGAAGACAGGAGTACAGGATGTGGGGGGGTGCCTCGCCCCATTCTCAGTGAGGGAGATCGAAGGACACAGGAGTACAGGGACAGTTACAGGTGCACTCACCACACACCCGGCGAAAATGTGCAACATTGGAGTCGCGGGAGTATGGAGAGTCGCGAGGGGTCTCACCATGCATCCAGTGATCACGGACGGGATCGCGGGAACATGGAGAGCTGTGAGGGACCTTATCATTTACTGAGTGACACCAGACAGCAAGGGAATTGCGAAGGCTTAGAAAATAGTGGGGGATCCTATCATGTGTCTAGAGAGGCAGAACCGAAGAGACAGAATGGGGTGGTGGGGAATAGAGCATTGTTCCACCATACACCTAGGGAAGATGGAAGAGCATGGGATTTAGAAAGATGGGAACAAGGGAGGACTCCTCATAGCTCACCTGAGCCTAGGCGTAGGACTCGGAGTTGGGACGGGAGGAATGTAAACGGACCATCTAGGAATGAAGTACTGAGAGCTGAGGTAAATGCAAAGAGACTCGATGTAACCAGTTTAAAATCGGACCTAGATGAGATAATAGACGGCACACTGCCGATGGAGAGAATCGACCTGTATGAACAAGATGAGGTACTGTTTATGGCAAAAGATGTTACTCGGAAGGCGAGGTCAGTGCATGAAAGACTATCTGAATTGGCAAACAGGTACATGATAGACTTATCAAGAACTAAAGCATTACAGGGTAATCATAGGCTGCATTGCACGGATCAGGATTTAGACGAAAGGAGGACGATTGGGTTGAAAATACACATAAAAGAACTGATCTTGGGTATAAGAACGTGGAGGGATTTGGATAAATGGGAGGAAAGATGGTCCAAGAGAGGGACCGTCAGAAGGAGCACAATTGGAATGTCCCCAGAGGGAGGGCCACCGCGAATGGAAGCTTACCCTTTGCGAGAAATTGCGAATGGAAGCTATGTACATGTGCCCTGGAGTAGGGGGGACTTAGCGGCATTTACCAATTCTTTTCCTAAGCTGAGGGAGAACCCAGTGGAGTGGTATAAGCAGGTAGAGAGGTTCGTAAAGATATCCAAAGTACTGTGGGTTGACCTGAACACCCTGTTTGACATTGTAGTACCAGGGGATTTGTGGACTGCATGCAAGGTTAGCGTTGAATGGCCAACATCTGAACCGGATAGGGACGCCCAGACAAACGGCCCATCAGAGAAAGTCATGGAGAAGTACGAGAGGGTAATGGCATGGCTGAAAGATAAAGTGCCGTTGCAGGACATAGACTGGGTTAAGATAGATCGGACCACCCAAGAACCTAAAGAGACTGTCCATGAGTATTATGAGAGATTGCTGAAAGCGTTCAAACAGTACAGTGGGCTGGATGTAATGGATCCTAGAGACATAGGACAGTTTGTGTCAAAGTTCGTTCTGGGATTAAGACCTGACATTAGTTTGATGATTCAGCAGCATTTAATTTGTTGGCAAAACAAACCATTAGATGAAATTTTGAGATATGCAAGGTACTGCATTGATGAGATAGACTCCAAAGCAAAGAAACTTAAGGAGAAACTGATGTTGGTACAGATGCAGTCAGCTGGAAAAGGTGGGCAGCGGCAACAGGGAACAGGAACGCTAGGGAAGAAGCAAAATAATCAGAGTAAGGACGATGAGGAAAAACAGAGACCTAGGGTAGATATTGCGACACTGAAAAAGACGACTAGGTGTCACCAGTGTAACGAGGTGGGGCATTGGAAACGCGAGTGCCCCTATAATATCGAGACTGGAGAATTAGAACCAGAGGAGGACGAGGTCCAGAGCAGTCTGGTGAAGGGAACAACGATACACAAGGGAAAGATTATCAAAGGGGGGACCCCGACTCCTCGAGCCCAGTTCCCTCAACCACCCCGAATTGCGACAGGGAGAAAGACCTATAGACAAATGCCACTATTCGTAGGGGGAGAGGAATGCTATTACGTTGATCCCCTTACGGGACAGCGAGTGAATAGAGAGGAAGATTGTACCCTCGGGGCAGCCTTAGAGGTAGACCAGAGGGGACCATACGTGGAGGCTGAAGTAGCAGGGTGTCCTACGACCTTTTTGGTGGACACGGGGGCCACTCGATCCACTCTGAGATCAGCAGTAGTCCCAGGTCTGCCAATGTCAGGAGAAACAATTCAAGTAGTAGGAGTCGCAAATAGGAGAATGACGAATCCCCTGACAGAACCAGTGTCGGTGAAAATAGGGAAATACAGTGATGAGCACCAGTTTGTAGTTTGCAATTCTAGCCCTGTGTGTCTGTTAGGAAGGGACTTGTTATGCAAACTGAACTGTACGATATATTGCACACCTCAAGGAGTAGAAGTACAGACTAATGATGATGATGCCGATTTTAAGGTCGCAAACTCACAGGTATGCGTGGAGCTATATCCTACCTTGACGGTGGAGGAGCTTCCATGGGACTTGAGAGGTGCGGTGTCATCTGAGGTGTGGGATTTCACTGGGGAAGAAATAGGACTGATCAAAGGGGTAGAGCCAGTGAAGATCATGGTAAAACCAAATGCTGAGTATCCAAGAACACCCCAATACAAGTTGACCCCGGAGACGATTGCAGGAATAAAGCCTGTGATCGAATCCATGATTAAGCAGGGAATACTGAAGGAAATCGTGGGAAGCCCATGTAACTCCCCGATTATGGGTTTGCAGAAGCCTAGTGGGAAATACAGAATAGTGCAGGACCTTCGAAAGATTAATAACATAGTTGTTTCGTGTTGTCCAGTGGTACCGAATCCATCCGTGATACTGTTTCAGATACCATTCCAAGCTGAGTGGTTCACAGTGATAGACATTTGCCAGGCCTTCTTTTCAATCCCCTTAGATGAGGAGAGCCAATATCTTTTCGCTTTTAAGCTGGAAAATCGTGTTTTAACATGGTGTCGTATCCCACAGGGGTATACAGAAAGCCCATCGATATTTAACCAGCTGCTGAAGAAAAATCTTGAAAGTCTAGTACTGCCAATGAACTCGGTTCTGGTTCAGTACATAGACGACCTACTTGTGGCGTCAGAAACTGAGGAAGCTTGCAAAATAGACACCATCACCTTATTGAATCACTTGGCTGAGAACGGACACAAGGTGTCTCCAAGCAAATTACAGTACTGTTTGACAGAAGTGCAGTACTTGGGTCACAGGATTGAAAAGGGAAAACGGAAGGTGTCACCAGACAGAATAGAGACGATCATGAAAATGAATTCGCCCACAACACAAAGAGAAGTCAGGATGTTCCTAGGAATGGTTGGTTATTGCCGGCAGTGGATAGCTAACTTTTCACTGAAGGCAAAGCCTTTATAAAAACTGACGCACAAGGGGGTGAGTGATCCAGTACCATGGGACAAGGATTGTTTGATGGCGTTCTTGCAGCTGAGGGAGGACTTGTGTCGTGCCCCGGCTCTAGGAATGCCAGACTATGAGAAACCATTCTTACTTTACTGTTGTGAAAGGGAAGGTTGTGCTTTGTCAGTTTTGGCCCAGATACACGGAAATGCTCGTAGACCAGTTGCATACTTCTCGGCTACCTTAGATCCAGTAGCCGCAGCGTTGCCCGGATGTCTCAAATCCGTTGCTGCAACGGGTGTCAGCATTGAGAGGTGTGAGAATATAGTTATGGGACACCAGTTAGTGCTGTATGTACCGCATTCTGTTGAACTGTTGATGACCAGGACCAAGACACAGCATCTGACAAATAGCAGGCTCACGCGCTATGAGCAAGTCATTTTGGCTGCCGAGAACGTGACCCTCAAGAGATGCTCTGTTTTGAATCCTGCCACTTTGATGCCACTTCCAAATGACATTGATGATGATGTATGTACAGATCATGACTGCCTTGATGTGACTGAACTATGCACCAAACCAAGACCAGATATCGTAGATGAGCCATTGACCGACCCAGATGAAATATTCTTTGTTGATGGCTCATGCGTAAGAGACGAAATTGGTCAGCTGAGAGCAGCTTAAGCCGTTTGCACTATTACCGGAGTTGTGGAAGCCGCTTGCCTGGAAGGAGTACACTCCGCTCAGGTAGCTGAAATCATCGCTTTGACACGCGCCTGTCTAGAAGGTAACAAAATTCGAGTCACCATTTACACCGATAGCCAGTATGGTTTCGGGGTAGTTCATGACTATGGGCAGTTATGGTCTCAAAGAGGTTACATGACCTCTTCAGGTTCACCTATTCGAAATGGGGAATTTGTTCGACTATTGTTGGAAGCACTACAAGGTCCGGCAGCAATTGCCGTTGTCAAATGCACAGCTCACACTAGAAATACCGATTTTGTGTCACAAGGCAACAGATATGCTGATAAAGTTGCACGTTACTGTGCGGAACAAGGATATTCCTTTACAGAGGTAGAAGTGAGTGGGATTCAGGAAAGGACCGAGTTAACCATGTTGTTGGAAACTGTAGACACTTGGGATGAGTTGAAATGTATACAAGAGAATGCACCTGATTTCGAGAAAAAGGAATGGGAAACAGCAGGTTGTACAAAGAGTGAAATGGACTTTTGGATCTCTGCAGATGGGAGGGCAGTGTTACCAAACAAACTAGTTAGTCCAATGGCAAGGAGAATACATGGACCAACACACATAGGTAGAGATGCTATGGTGAGGGTATTCAGGCAAACCTGGTACAACCCAAAGTTCAGAGTAGCGGCAGAAGCAGTATGTCAACGTTGCGTGATCTGCCAACAGCTGAATGTAGGAAAGAGAACACCAGTCACATTGAGTCACATAGGGAGGTCTGGGGGGCCATTCAATAGAATGCAGTTGGACTTTATTGAAATGCCAAAGAGTAATCGCCTCAGATACGTCCTGGTGATTGTCTGCATTTTTTCCAGATGGGTTGAGGCTTACCCCACACGCAGGTGTGACACACTCACAGTAGCAAAGTTATTGCTTAGAGAACTGATACCACGCTTCGGGGTGCTGGCCTCTTTGGAATCAGATAGAGGAACACATTTCAACAGCGAAATTGTGAAGATGCTTTGTTCAGCTCTAAGTATAGATCAGAAGCTGCACTGTAGCTATCGACCAGAAGCTTCAGGGATTGTGGAACAAATCAACAGTACTATTAAATCCCGACTTGCCAAAGTTTGTTCGTCGACATCCTTGAGCTGGCCTGATGCACTGCCACTGGTCCTTATGAGCATACGTAGCACACCAGACAGAAGGACAGGTCTCTCCCCACATGAGGTGTTAATGGGGAGGGCTATGAGACTGCCATCAGTTCCAACTACAGCACTGTTGAACATCACAGATGATTTAATCCTGGACTATTGTAAGGGACTCTCTGACGCCATTCATTCTGTGTCCCTTCAGGTGCAGGCTGCGGAAGTTCCATCGTCTCAAGACTTGTGCCACGACCTGTGCCCTGGGGACTGGGTCGTGGTGAAGAAACACGTAAGGAAGAACTGCCTAGACGTGCGCTGGCGTGGACCTTTCCAAGTCATATTGATAACAAACACTGCAGTGAAGTGTGGAGGCTTGCCCAACTGGATTCACGCCTCACACACCCGAAGAGTTCCAGCACCTCCGGAAGAAACAGCTCCTCCCTCGGATGAAAATCCAGCTGAGAATGGAGAATCCACAAAGAGGACTAGTCAAGCTGTAGAGGTGCCAGAAGAGACTGAGAGCGTGTCTGACCAGGCTGAGGACGGTCAATACACCAGCGAAACAGAAGTCGCCTCAGAGGGAGAAAGTAGCTGGGAGTTCGAATCAGACACCGATCAAGCTGCAAGTGGTCAAGAGTCGAGTGCAAGAACAAGGAGCAGGAGGACAAGGAGTGGAGAAGCTAGCTGGCCGGAAAGAAGGAGAAGGCCAAGCCTGAGAGCAAATCCAGAGAGAACTCTTGTTCCAATTTCTGAAGACTCAGACCTAGACGAAGGTGCAGCGGACTCAGACTCTGAGGGTCCAAGAAGATCAAGGAGGGTACGTGTGCCCTGCAGAAGATACGCCACTCCTGAGTGGACCTACTTGGCGGCAGATGTCTTGGGGACAGAGATCCAGGAGGGTGAGGGAAGTGCAGGTGACCTACCTCGATCCAATTGTAATGGTGGAAGTACGGCTGTTGACACCTGGAATCGAGACTGAAGGGTTGCTAACGTTCACACTCCCCGTCCCTCTGTATTTAAGCCGGATCAAAGACTTGGTGCTGAACAGATTAGAATTTCCAACTTTGGGTCATCCAGTACCAGCGCACGAGGAAACCATTCTTCGTTTAGAATTGTTGGAATATGCCATTAGAGCTGCTGGTACCAGAATCATCGTAGATACCTAAAGACTTTGTAAATAAGCCAGAGAGAGAGAAGATAACCTAGCGCCTAGTGGAAGAAGAAGAAAATTAGGGACATTTCATTTAGTGGACGGAGAAGGGCTAGGGTTGTCTGTTGTCGAAATTAAAGAGACTGAATTGCAAAGAGACTTTGTCATCTTCCAAGTGTGGTTCGCAGACTGAGAAAGCAAAATGAAAGCGGAGTGAAGAAATCAAAAGAGACTTCTCAAAAAGAAACTGCACTGTTTGATAACATGGAGGCCGGTGGTTCGAATCGCAAGGCAAAATGCATAGTAGGCACACTTATAGCAGTAGTGATTTCCCTCATAGTCATAGTAGTCACTGTGTCGTACATAGTGGGACATGCAAGTGTAACAGAGATAACAGATGTAAAGCCTGTAACGACTTTGAAACCTGCTCTTGCTGGAAAGAAGGAGAACAATGTAATTCAGGAAAAAGCGTTACTGGCAGCTGAGGCCCGTAGGTTACATGTAGATGAGTCACAGGGAAATTTCAGGACCAACGCTTATGCCAAACTATTATATGAGTATATTGACGCCATGGAGGCCAAGGATTGCTATGTCTGCATGCAATTGCCAGCTTCCGTAGACGAAGGCATTCGATATCATCATCTTCCATTAACATATGGGATTACATGTATTTTATTGCTTAGTATATTTTATGGACGAGATGGGTTTGAGTACTACTTTTCAAATTATGATTCAGTGTTACCAGAAGTCCCGAACTATAAACAGATGAATAAGTGGGACTATTACAAGAAGGAAGATAGATTGGCGAAATTCTTCCTTCCCTGGGATCCTTTAGATACTTCATATGCACGCCGAAATAATCTGACTTGCAAGGTGTCAGAGATGGAGAAAAAGTTTATTGGACAAGTTGATGACCGTTACAGAAGGCAAAAGATTCTGAAAATGTCAGGACAATGGAAGACAGATTGGACTGAGGAGGAAAAGGCACACAAAAAGAAGGGTAGTAATGGTCCAATAGCCTTAGATCGAACACAGAAAGGGAAGTTGTGTCTAACCAGAAGCAAAACTTATTATGAAAGTGTGTTTGTAGGGGAAGTTAGTTGTGAACATGCCTTCCGATTAGAATATTATACAAAAGATTTCTTAAAGGGGATGCAAGTGGTTCCTAATGTATATTTTGTATGTGGAAGAAATGCCTACGTGAAACTGCCTGACAATTGGTATGTTTCATGTTATTTGGCAATTGTCTTCCCCAAAATATATCATGCAAAAGATTTAGAGATCATAGAGGGAAGAGCTTCAGCAAGGGGGAAAAGAGATGTAGGTGATGCTGAAGTAGTTGGAGACGTATTTGGCGCTATGTTTCCTCTTTTAGGATTGATACTTAATGATGTCAAGATCAGGAGACTGGCTACAGTTGTAGACAGATTGTCTGCCAGTACTGCAAGATCACTAATGCTGGTAGAAGGGGAGATGCAATCGATAAGGGCAATGGTCCTTCAGAACCGTCTTGCTTTAGACGTTCTGCTAGCAAAGGAGGGCGGAGTTTGTAAGGCTTTGAAGGTCCAGGAATGCTGCACTTACATTCCAGATAATTCAAAACCTCTTGAAAAGGCTATACAGAATATTACTAAGATACACCAAGAAATTGAGGACCTAACAAGGGTAAATGTCTGGGAAAAAGTAGGTCATGGGATGGGTAAAGTTAGAGGTTGGTTTGCCAATCTCGGGAGGAGCTTTGTCTGGTATATTCTGAAGCCTATCTTCATAATTGTAATTTGCATAATCATATTGTGGGGTTTAGTAAGACTGTACAAATGGTATAGGTCAAACAGATTGCAAAGGTCTATGAGAGAACAGGAGCAGAGATTAGCTGCTATGCAAGATCATCAGTATAGGAGTCTGAGAGCTCTAGAAACGATAAAAAGAGGGAGCCTTGCAACAAGTTCTGTGTGACACATTCAAATTGGTGTACTAGTGATGACCACTAGAGGTCATCAAAGGGGGGAACTGAGAGAGCGCAATTTGAATGAAACGTATGCATACGCCATATGTACAAGCACGTTGCATAAAGTTAACTAAGGTAACTAGAGAAATGAGAAATGTATCCGTATTTACTCACGAGTGTTTTATTAGAGATAGAGAGCACCTATAGAGTGTGGGCTAATATAGAAATGTGTGGAAATGCTTAGAAATGTTAAATGTGTTAATCAGGTTCCATGTTATGTAGCTGCTAAATGAAGAAGGATGTAAAATGTAAAATGAAGAAACGTGCAGACCACATGGCACTGTGTAAGAACGAAATGTACCATTGCATCTTTCACGTAGCATGGATTCCATATTATCCAATGATTTTGCTTACATATATGTTAAAGGCTGTATTTTATAGAAGTGTTTTATTAACTAGAAGAGTGGTGTGTTAGCATATTTTTTTAAGCTAAGAAATAAGGATTCACAGAGTGCAGACTACTGCACATAATTTAGTAGGCCAGGAGAGATAAAGGGTCTTCTTTGATCTGCACGTGTTAGTTAAAAGTCAAGCCTCGTTAAAATAAATTGCCAATGCTGGTCGAAGTTTTATGGCCTGGTCTGATAAGGGGAGCCTGGAATTTGGGGCCCTGCTTCGAAGTGTCTGTTTGCAGGTGCGAGGGGGGTACCAATCAAAAGCTTGATGAATAGAGCTCTGTTCGAGGAGATAGGCTCGGGTCCGGAGGAGTCTACTGAAATGTCATGGGGGTACCGGCACGCTGGAGACGGAGCCTGGGAAGCAAGGTCAACTTAACAGACGGTCCAAAGAAACGAAACTATGGAAAAAACCAGAAACGAGACCACGTGAATTGTGTACGTGGTGGGCGTCTCAAAGGGGCGTTCCACCCATACTGTGATTTTGTATTAGGGACAGCACCCTGGGGAGGAGGTAGAGCAGATTGCCGGAGGACCCTTAGAGAGCGGATGGGTAGGCAGAAAGGGTACTGCTACTCTGCATAGGTTTCCATCTGAGACTAAGAGAGATTGAGCTTCTTCGGAAGTTCAACGGCTGACACCTTTTTAGGTAAAGAACTTGCTAAGTAGGGATGTCATCTAGCCTAGTGTAGGGTCAGTTTAACCTGATTTATTTACTTTCTGTAAATGACGCTTGAGATTCATCTTGTGTCAATGATATTCAACTTACTGATTTTTGAATTGGTTTTGGTAGTTTTCTTCTGTCGATTAAGATCTCTCAGAGAGTTCATGTTCATCCTATTACCTGTGTATCTTTTGAACCTTATATTGAGGTGTTTGTACTTGCAACTGATTTTGGCTTTATAATAAATCTTTAAAACTTTTCCGTAGTAAAGTGGTTCTTTAGAGTTGCGTCAGTTGTTGGGCTGATTTAACCTATGTAGGGTTTGCCTTTTACTCAATGACAGTCAATAATCGATCCAAAGGGACTCAAGTGAGATAAGAATTAGGGTGATCAGATAATCGATCAAAATCTCACGTCCGCACAACCGTGTCCAGGAGATGTAACCAGCTCAACTGACTGGACAGTTGATCAACTGACTGGACAACTGATTTCACTTCCGTACCTACATACCCTGGCAGTTTGGGCTTAATAAGAGTAGCAAGCTGGAACATTACTGGTTATGCTGTTAGGGCAGAATGCATTATTTGGTTCTCCTCTATCAAAAGCTTTGATATTTTCCTGTTGCAAAAACCTTGTTACTCCATTGCTGTTCGACCTTCCATATCGTGGAGAGCAAAAGGAGAACTATCAATCTGGTTGATGCTCTCATTGGACTGTGATGTGATCCTTGTTCTCGTGGAAAGCGATATGATACAGGCTTTAGTGATTGAAAGTAGAAATAATTTCAAATAATGTTAATTTAAAAAAAAAATCTCTTATTCAAATAATTGTAATTTCAAAAGCTTGTTTGAAGTAGTGGACAGGGTTACAAAGCAAGATAGGATTACAATGTGTAAATGCAATTTCATGTGGGGACTCTAATGCCGTTCTAAACGCTCACGCCCTTAGGGGCCATAGGAACGACTGTATTTTGTGTGACACTGCCACATATTTTAAACTTAAGAATATAGACCATAGCAATTTGATACTCGAGAGAGATTTAATTAGCTCCCATGATTTACATTTCCGTCTAACGTCTGTACCCACGTTTTTTGGATGTGGGTGCTCCAGTGTTATTAGTTATATTTTCCTGACCAGATCATTAATTAGCTTTGCCTCGAACTGTTAGACTGTCAGCATGTGTATTGGATATCATAACCCACACACCCTGTCCCTTGATCATCCTACTTCACATTTTGCCACTAACCACAGGAGCATTTGTACTAAAGACAGCAACCTGCGCTTGGTCTGCAAATTACCAGAGCATGCCATTTTTCTAGAAAAACAAATCTAGGGTAGATATAGGGCTTGTGTCCCTTGATTTACAGTATAGGGTAAAATGAGGCCAAAACAGAGTTGTTTGTTGAAATATGCAGATGGTAAGAAAATTGCTCATGAACCCTGGTTCAATCAGCTTGCTCCTTGGCAAATCAAAACTTGAGACTTGCTTTAGGTGCTATAGCAAGGAACAAGGATTTGGTAAGGAGCTGTAGGTCTTTTTTAAACATACACTAAAGCAAAGAAAGAATTAGATTAAAACACTGAACCTTGAGGTGATAATGGAGGCCAATAAGAGGAAAGGCACAATCATTTTGGCCTATGATTAGTAGCTTAAGAGACTGCACGAGGACACAACATCAGAAAGCTCACACATCGCTGCAGGTGACTAGGTTAAGCACTTCTTTAATCCTTTAATCTATTTATTTATTTTAGGAATTTTCTACAGCGAACATGACCCGTCCTGGTAACAGAGTGTTGTACAAATAGCAAAACAAGTTACATATAGCAAACATTGGTAATAAATAGATAACAATACAGTTAGCAGTATGTTGTGCAATTAACAAATGAGTTGTTACAGCAAAAACAAAAAAGAACAGCCAAGAAACAAAATATATACAATGGAAAAAAAAGAAAAAGCTATCGACTTAAGAGTACTCAGGATACAGAAATGTATAAAGGCAAGATAGTCTGAACTTCCTGAGATCAGGAACTACTGCTGGAGAAATTGAGAGCGCGCAAATCAAGTAAAATGTAGAGGTGTACCATATTTACAAGCACGTTGCACCAGTTTAGTTAAAGGAACATATAAGAGTGTCGAATTTAGAGAGTGCATACATATAAGATTGTTTAATTAATACAGAGTGCATATATCAGTGTGAAAAGCTAATGTAAAAGTGTTTAGAGATGTTAGAATGATATTAAACTCCATGTTATGTGGCCGTTGCAGGGGAGAATGTAATGTTGCTAAACGTAGAAATGTGTAGGCCTCATGGCAGTTCACTGAGAAAGAATACGTGCCTTTACAATTTCACATGATATGGATTACTGTTGTTATAATTCAAAGTATTATTGATCATAGAATTGAAAATATATGTTTTATAGAAGTGTTCCTTATAACCAGTGTGTAATAAGTTAGAATACTGTTTAGGCTAAGAAATAAAGATTCATAGAGTGCACAGGCCTGTTTCATGTAATTCTAGTAGGCCTGAAGAGATAAGGTCGTTTCTTTTGATCTGCATGTGCTAGTTAGAATCATGTCGTGTTAAGCATAAATTGTGGACCATGCTCGAAGGTTTACGACTCAAGAGATAAGCTGGAGGCCGGAATTTGGGGCCCACTTCATGGGAGTCTGTTTGCAGGTGCGAGGGGGTTCCAATCAAGAGAGTGATGAATAGAGCTCTGTTCTGGTAGACAGGCACAGGCCTGGAGGAGGGTTCAGGAATTTCCTGGGGGGTTACGTCTTGTCGGAGAAGAGCCTGAGAAGCAAGGTCAACGCTAACAAGGAGCCCAGAGGAGTATCAGCATGGAAAAAGCCAGAACCGACACCACGTGAGGGGTGTACGTGAGGGGCGTCTCTGAGGGGCGTTTCAACTGAAATTGTGATTTTGTATTAGGGACAGCACCCCTGGGTGGAGCTAGTGCAGATGGCCTGAGGAACCTAAGAGAGCGGATGGGTAGGCAGATAGGGCAGAACTGTGATGCACAGATTTACAACAAAGACTAAGGGAAAGTGAGTGATCTTCTTTGGAAGTCACCACGGCTGACACTTTTTTTTTTTGGTTAAGATCTTGCTAAGTAGGGATGTCACTTAGTCTAGTGTAGGGACAGTCTAATTTGGATTTTTCTTCCTTTTGTAAATGTCACACAAGTTACAACTTGTGTCTATTCTTGCAAACTTGTTGATCTTTGAATTAGTTTTGGTGATATTCTTCTGTCGCCTAAGAGCATTTAGAGAATTCATGTTTGTATTGATGCCAGTGTATCTTTTCAACCTTATACTGAGATGTTTGTATCTCCAGTTATCTTTGGCTTTATAATAAAACTTTTAAAACTTATTCATAGTAAGTGGTTCTTCAGAGTTGTGTAAAGTCTTAAACTGATTAACCTAGTAGTGGATTGCTTTTTACTCTATGACAGGTAACAAAGGTTCAGTCGACCTGAGTTGGGATCTAGATCTATAGTGATCTGATAAGAGATCAAAAATCCCACCGTAGCAGTTGGTAGCAGAGTAGGATGGTTACCTTCTAGAGGAAGGTGATCTAGACTAGGTTAAGATTACCCCGAGGCCCCTAGAGATCGAGAGATGAGCAGCAGAAGAATCGCCTGCCGAAGAAGGTGCTGACGGTGTGAGAGAAAAGCAGCAGAGTCTGTCGAGAGTGAGTATAATAAGGGTCATGCGTTGTCAGATCGCGGTGTTTTGTGTTGTATCTGTATTGTAATGTCATGCGGAGTTGAATGCCTGTAGTGTGATTGAGGGAGGGTTGTGAGCGCGTGCAACCTGGTGAAAATCTTAAGTTCAGAAAAGAGCTTAAGTGGTTCGGGTGTATCGGACATCCAGAGTAATTGTCGACCATTGTAAAGGGGGTCATGAGGTACCATTGATCGCCCGCAGGACCGTGATAGGGGGAACGCAAGAGTGAGGGATGCTACTACTCCTCTTCTTTATCCGCCTTCCACCCTCAGGTATTTACATGCCTCCGCCGGCCCTCTCCCCTCTGACACCTGGGCTCGCATTACATCTCTCGGCATCGCAGGCACTCTAACCCCTAACCTAGCGCCGACCCCCTCTCTTGTCACCCCGGCTATTACGGAGTCGTCCATTCGGGTACTATATCTAAATACCCGATCAATGGTCAAACACCAAGTCGATATCCTACAGCTACTTATGTCTGAAAACCCCGATGTCCTGCTGTTATCAGAGACTTGGCTTACTGACGACTCCCTTCCAGACATCTTGGCCACGCTACCCCCCGACTACTTTCTGCTGAGAACCAACCGAGCAGGGGGTCGCATCGGGGGAGGGGTGGCGGCAATCATTCGCAAGGATCTTAAGATCATTGCCTCTGCGGCCATGACCCTGCCGGAAGTGGACACCTTGGTCCTCAGCCTGGGGACTGAAGTAGGCGCAGTCACTCTGGTGCTACTATACCGTCCCCCCCACCCCATGCCCTCCTTCCCTTCTTCTTTTATCGACCAGCTGACCAATATTGCTACCTGCTCCCCCCGTATTGTCATCATCGGTGACTTTAATTATTGGTTCCAGCATGAGGACGCTGGCTCACATGCTATCGAACTATTCGAGGGTCTCTCGAGCCTGAATTTTACCCAACTAATCAGGTCAGCCACCCATAAGGGTGGCCATATCCTCGACCATATCTGGACCCATGGAGTCACATCCTCCCGCCCACTTATAACTCCTTGTGTGTGGTCAGACCATCTTTTGATCGACACCACATTCTCGGCGGTTGGTCAGATTAGAGCACCCCTACGGGAGGGTGGCATGGCTCGCAAGTGGAAGGCTGTCGACCCCCCCAAACTACTGGATCATCTCTCCCAAACGCCCCCCCTGCTACCCGATGACACGGGCACCGACGAGCTATGCAGGCTCGTGACAGACTGGCTCACCACAGCCAGTGACATTTTTGCTCCCCTTACTAAGTTTCCCCAATCCCGCCACTGCCATTCTCACAAATGGTTTACTCCCCTTCTAAAAACCCTTCACTTAGAACTCCGCCAGTCTGAACGCAAGTGGAGGAGGGACTACTGCGCTACAAGCAGAGACGCCTATGTATCTGCACGCAATAGGTATAAACTTGCCATCCTGGATGCCAAAAAAACCTATGCTTCTGGAAAAATTCTGTCTGCCCCCTGTCAGTCTAAGGAAATCTTTAAGGTGCTTACCGAATTCACTTCCGACCCCAGAACGCTCCCCACTCAGGCCCCCACACAGGAAGCATGTAACACTCTCAGCACCTTCTTTATCGATAAAATCGCATCAATCAAGGACACCATACCCATTATGATTCCTGGCGCTGGATCTGTCTCCCCTCCTCACAATTCTTCCTCTTTCACTCAATTTCCCCTCTTAGATTCTACATCTCTGGCGACTCTCGCCACCCGCGTCAAGTCGGGATCTCCAGACGACTGCTGCCCTCCCTCCATACTCCGGGACATCTGCCATTCTTTACCCGACTGCATCCTCCCTCTGTTAAACTCTTCTCTTTCTTCTGGTATGGTGCCGGGTTTCTTCAAGGAGGCCGTGCTGGTGCCCCTCCTGAAGAAACCGGGGGCTGACCCCGCTGTCCCGGCAAACTACCGCCCTATCTCCCTCTTACCTTTCTTCTCAAAGATCCTGGAAGCCCACGTCACCTCCTGTCTCTCCCTGTTCATCGAGAAATCCAACTTCCTCGAGACCAACCAGGCAGGCTTCAGACCCGGCCACTCTACGGAGACAGTGATCTTGGCCGTGCTGGACGCCCTGAGAGACGGTGTGGACAAGGCTGCCCCCCAGGCCCTGGTATTATTAGACCTGTCAGCCGCCTTCGACACGGTGGACCACAACATCCTTCTCCACCGTGTCGAACAGGCTGGCATCAGGGCCTGGCGCTGGCCTGGGTCAGATCCTTTCTGACAGGCAGGTCCCAGACCCTCAGCCTGGGCTCCTTTAGAGCTCCCAGAGAGCATTCGCTCTGCGGGGTTCCCCAGGGCTCTTCTCTGTCCCCTCTTCTTTTCAATCTCTATCTTCGCCCCCTTCTTTTTTCTTTGAGGCAGTGGGACGTTACCGTGTTCAACTACGCGGACGACCTGCAACTCATCTTTTCTCTTAACTCCCCTTCTGCTATCCCCAACTTTCAAGCAGTTATGTCCCACATTCTCCAGTGGATGGGCCATAATCAGTTAAAACTGAACCCCGGAAAGACGGAGCTTCTTCTCCCCGGCAAGAGTGCCTCCTTCTGGGGGCCTCAATTCTGGCCGGTGGACATGGGCCCCCCTCCCACCCCTGCAGCTTCGGTGAAGAGCCTGGGGGTCACCATTGACTTCGCCTTATCCCTAGGGCCGCAGGTAGGGACCGTGGTCTCGTCCTGCATCTACCAACTGCGCAGGATCAGGAAAGTGGCATATCTCTTCACACCTGATGCCCTCCTGCACGTCATCATGTATGTATATGTATGTATGTATATGTATTTGAGCTTATATAGCGCACAGCTACCCACAAAGGGTTTCCCGGCGCTTGCTTAGGGAACCCGTCCTGGTATTCCCCTGTGAGATAACCCCAGCAGGGTATCCACAAGGTGAAAGCCAGGCATCCCGCCGCGAGGGGCCGTTGTGGAGATTAAGCAAGCTATTGCCCAGAGTCGCAGAGTGTGAACCCGTGAGTCGAGAAGGCACCGGAGCGAGAATTATCGAGTCCGTGGAATTTTTGAGCCCAAGACCCGCCGAGGCGGGGAATTGAACCCTGGTCCAGGGCCGATCTCAGCTTCCGGGTCTGCCGCCTCTAACCCCTGAGCCACACTTCTGCCCTCGCCCTCGTCCTCTCCCGCCTAGATTTTTCCAATTCGATCTACCACGGCCTGTCCAAAACATCGATGGCTAGACTACAAGTGGTCCAAAACCAGGCGGCGAGACTAGCTTTAGGGATTCCGAAGTGGCAATCTGCCAGGCCCCTCCTTGTCAAACTCCACTGGCTCCCTGTCGTCTCCAGGGCAGCCTTCAAGACCGGCTGCCTTGTCTTTAAGTCACTACTCGGCCCCTGCCCTGCTTTTGTCAAATCCCTCATCAGTCCCTACTGCCCATCCCGTACCCTGAGATCTTCTCACCTTCATCTTCTGACTGTTCCTTCTTTCAAGCTCTGTAGATCTGGAGGCCGGAGATTTGCTTACCTGGCCCCCAAGCTCTGGAACTCTTTCCCTCTCTCCCTCAAAATCTCCAACTCCCTAACCCTCTTTCGCAAGTCTTTAAAAACCTGGCTCTTCCCCCAATCTGTCTAGTCTCTCTGTCTTCTGTACTCTCTACCAGCGCCAGGAAACCCATGGTGTCAGCGCGCTTTATAAGTTCCCCCTACGATACGATACGATACGATACGAGTGCATGGGTAACGGACGCAGGTCGGAAGTTACTGTGTGTAAGTAACCTATCAGTTAAGGCGATTGTCTGGACGTTCACGGAAAGACATTTCGTCAGTTAACCCCTTCCAGGCTCATGACGAGCTGGGCTCGTCATGAAG
Source organism: Lissotriton vulgaris (assembly GCF_964263255.1). Classification (NCBI taxonomy): domain Eukaryota; kingdom Metazoa; phylum Chordata; class Amphibia; order Caudata; family Salamandridae; genus Lissotriton; species Lissotriton vulgaris. The sequence continues at coordinate 656,664,339 of NC_141694.1, read as the reverse complement.
TAGCCTCCTACCAGGCTGATGACGAGCCCAGCTCGTCATACTCAATGGACTTTTGAAAATTCCTGCACAGGAGGAAAATATCACTAGCAGCGATGGTGTTAAGGTGACAATTACAGTTAGACTGTGGGCGTACAGTCAAGGAAAGTGATCGCTTGGTCGGAAGTAATCATTTTTCAGGGTATGAATGGGACGCATGCATGACCGGGAGACGAGCTGAGAAAGGAGGGGAACTGCTGCGAAGGGGAGACGAGTGACGTCAGAGAGAGCCGCGCTGTGATAGGCCGGTTGGTGTGAAGCCGCGCTGTGATAGGCCAGTTGACGCGAACCGCGCTGTGATAGGCCGGTTAGCGAGAACCGCGCTGGGATTGGTGGATTGTCATCAGGAAGTAAACGAACGCAGGGAAATAGAAAATTGTAGATTTGATCATGAAGTGTTTTGAATGCTTGAGAGCGATCTTTAAGAGAAAAAGGAGAGAATCTTATTACGGGGAAGAGGCCCCACCAGAGGGTACACCAGCTCATTATATGGCTACGAATGTTGGGTTGCATACTATACTGTGGCTTAGCACCTGGAGTAAGATTACAGAAGGGAACAAGGAACTGACTTTTCCGAAATACGGAACGTTTAGATTAGAAGTGTTGCACCAGCTAAAAGCAGTTATGTCTTCATTGAGACCTTTGCCTAGACCAACACAGTTTGAAGCCCTTAATGCGTGGATTAGGGCGGCGCATGACAGGAATCAGAACAGACGTCAAGAAAGAGTGAGACGATCGGGAAGAGCAGTACAAGATGCCAAATGGGATGCGGAAACCAAGAAATGGAGGGTACAGACTATTGAAGTGGATAAGTTGTACCCAGCGATAGAGGTTACAGGAGAAAAGAGAACCCCAGAGGAGGATGACGAGAGCGAGTCAGAGGATAGCCTAATAAATAGGTTGTTGATAGATAGACCGCCTCCGTACAATAGGGAGATGGAAGGTATCGAGCTCCCAAGGGAAGATAGGGTTGGCATAGAGGAGAATACACCACTCCCTATAACGGATCGGGTACCTACAAGAGGTGTGGAAACACCTCAACCTAGTCCAGTACAGAGGGTAGTCGGAAGGTTTGTGGTGCAGAAGGTGCCAGCAACGGAGTGTGTTGAGTCCTATGGATTGCCAGATGCTCTTCAAGTACCCGTTACCATAGGTCCTATAGTGTCGGTTTATAACCCAGAGAAAGTGCGAGAGGAGGAACAGGTACTGCTAGACAGAGAAAGGACTGAAATGGAAAGGAGGAACAACATGACAAATGCCTGGAGGCAATTGCCAGGACCGAGAGAATGGAGCACCCCATTGGATTCAGCAGTGGATCCCATAACAGAACAGGGGGGTCAGAGAGGACCGATGGATCTGAGAGGACCACGGCCGAAATCCTTTAAGGAGTTGAGGGCTGATTTGAGGGAATGGGATGCTGCCACAGAAAAACAGAGTAACAGGTCAAGAGCGGAAGCTGAATGGGGAAGTCAAGGCAATGGGACACTGTCTCACTGCAGGGCTAGCGAAAGCGGTCAGGAGTGGGATGGTAAGAGTCAAGAGAGTAGAGGAGCTACCCGTCATATCCACGATGGAAGTAGGCAGGAGCGAGAAGGTAGAAGTACAGAGTGTGGAGGGACGTCTCGTCTCATTCACAGTAAGGGAGACCAAAAGACGCTAGAGTACAGGGATAGCTTTAAGTGCACCCACCATGCACCTGGCGATAACGTACAGCATTGGGATCGCGGGAACATGGGGAGCCGCGAAGGGTCTTGACATGCGTCGAGCGATCATGGACAGCAGGGGAATTGCGAAAGCATGAGGAATAATGGAATGTCTTACCATGCACCTAGAGACACCAGGCAGAATGGGAAATGTGGGACTATGGGGAATAGAGCAGTGTTTCACCATACACCAAGGGAGGATGGAACTGCATGGGACTTGGAGAGATGGGAGCATGGGAGGACTCCCCATAATACGCCTGAGCCCAGACGTAGGACTCAGAGCTGTGATGGGAGAGACGTAAATCTGCTCTCTAGAGAAAGCACACTGAAAGCTATGATAAAGGCAAAAAGGCTTGATGTGACTCGTTTAAAATCTGACCTGGACGAGATAATAGATGGTGCGTTGCCTTTAGAAAGGATTGACATGTACGAGCAAGATGAGCTGCTGTTTATAGCAAAGGATATTACTCGAAAGGCAAGAGCAACTCACGAGAAATTGTCTGAACTGGCAGACAAGTATATGGTAGACTTGTCGAGAACAAAGGCATTACAGGGTAACCATAGGTTGCAATATTCAGATCAGGACCTAGATGAGAGGAGGACAACTGGATTAAAAACACACATAAGGGAACTGATCCCAGGAATAAGAGTATGGAGAGATCTGGATAAATGGGAAGAAAGGTGGTCCAAGAAAGGGACTGTCAGGCGAAGCGCGATTGTGATGTCCCCGGAGGGAGGGCCACGCCGGATGGAGGCATTCCCTTTGCGAGAAATAGCGAATGGGAGTTATGTACATGTGCCCTGGAGTAGGGGAGATTTGGCTGCGTTTACCAATTCATTTCCGAAGTTAAGAGAGAATCCTGTAGAATGGTACAAACAGGTAGAGAGGTTTGTGAAGATTTCGAAAGTACTGTGGATTGATTTGAACACTTTATTCGACATTGTGGTCCCAGGATACTTGTGGACAGCATGCAAAGTTAGTGTCGAATGGCCCACAGCAGAACCAAAAAGAGATGCTCATACTAATGGTCCGTCAGAAAGAGTAATGATAAAATATGAAAATGTGATAACATGGCTGAAAGATAAGGTGCCTCCGCAAGATATAGATTGGGTGAAAATAGACCGAACTAGACAGGAACCCAAAGAGACAGTCCATGAATTTTATGAGCGATTGCTGAAAACGTTCAAACAATACAGTGGATTAGATGTAATGGATCCCAAAGACATAGGACAGTTTGTATCGAAGTTCGTTTTGGGGTGGAGACCTGATATTTGTTTGATGATTCAGCAACATTTAATTTGCTGGCAAAACAAGCCATTGGATGAAATTTTGAGATACGCAAGGTATTGCAGTGTTGAAATAGATTCCAAAGCAAAGAAACTTAAGGAGAAGTTGATGATGGTTCAGATGCAGTCGGCTGGAAAGGGTGGACAGCAGCAACAGGGAACAGGGACGATGGGAAGGCGATCAAATAGTCAGAATAGGGACAACGAGGAAAATCCGAGACCTAGAATAGACTTTGCTACACTGAAAAAGACGACAAAGTGTCACCAGTGTCACCAGGTGGGACATTGGAAACGCGAGTGTCCCTATAACCCTGAAAACGGAGAACTGGAAGTAGAGGAGGAGGAGGAAGTTCAGACCGTTCCAGTCCAAGGGGTGACAGTACCAAAGGGTAAAGTGGCAAAAGGGGGGGACTTCGGCTCCTCGAGCTCAGTTCCCTCAACCACCAAAGATTGCGACAGGGGGAAAGATCTATACACAAATGCCTCTTTTAGTAGGAGGAGAAGAGTGTTACTAAGTTGATCCACTAACTGGACTGCGTGTGAGTGGAGAGGAGGACTGTACCCTCGGGGCAGTTCTAGAGGTGGACCAAAGAGGACCGTTTGTTGAGGCTGAGGTGGCGGGGTGCCCTACGACATTCTTAGTAGATACCGGAGCTACTCGATCAACTTTGAGATCAGCCGTGGTTCCAGATCTGCCAATGTCGGGGGAAACAATTCAAGTGGTAGTAGTCGCAAATAGGAGAATGACTAACCCTTTGACGGAACCAGTGCTAGTGAGAATAGGAAACTACAGCGATGAACATCAGTTTGTAGTATGTGATTCTAGCCCTGTGTGTCTGTTAGGAAAAGACTTATTGTGCAAACTAAATTGCACAATATACTGCACGCCTCAGGGAGTAGAGGTACAGACTAACGACGATGATGCCGCCTTTAAAGTTGCAAATTCAAAAGTATGCGTAGAACTGTATCCTACCCTGACGGTGGAAGAGCTCCCTTGGGACTTAAGGGATACTGTGTCATCTGAAGTATGGGATTTCACTGGAGAAGAGATAGGATTGATTAAAGGAGTGGAACCAGTGAAAATCATGATAAAACCAAATGTTGAATATCCAAGAACGCCTCAATACAAATTGACCCCGGACACGATTGCAGGAATAAAACCCGTGATCGACTCCATGATTAATTTATTTTATTTAATTTTTTATTTTAAAAACTTTTATAGCGCGCTCTATTACCACGGGGTATCCTGGCGCGGTGAGTAGTTTAACCTCTTGAGTGATAGATCAGGAGCAAGTCTGTTATAGTGGGGCGTTAAAAATGTGAGTCTTAAGATCTTTCTTGAAAACAGTAATGGTTGGAGAGGCTCTAAGGTATAGGGGGAGGGCATTCCAAGCGTAAGCTGCCTTAACTGAGATAGATTGGCCTCCCAGTCGAGCATATCTATATTTGGGAACAACCAATTGGCATTGGTTGGCTGATCGCAGGGCACAATTGGGAATATAGAATGAGAATCGTTTCTGCAAATACATCGGTCCCTGACCGTGAGCTGCTCTAAATGCCAACACAAGAATTTTAAACAGAATTCGGTGTGGTATCGGGAGCCAATGCAGGCTACGTAAGTGGCTCCGAACGCTCGTCCTCCTGGGGAGCGAGAAAAGCAGACGTACTGCAGCATTTTGTATCACCTGAAGGCGATGGATCATATACCCCGGCCGGCCGCTAAATAAGGCGTTAGCATAATCGAGCCGAGACAGAATCAGGGCTCGAAGAACAGTTTCCTTAGCAGCCCTGGGGAGGAGAGGGAAAAATCTTCTCAGGGTTTGCAAAGTACCAAAGCAGATGCCAGTTAGTTTTTTTACATGATCCGAAAACTTCAGGTCCTGGCCGAACCAAACCCCCAAGTTCTTAGCTGGGCCTCCCATCGCACTAAGGCAGGGTAGGTCTGAGGGCCAAATCTGGTCCTTGAAGTTGACAGGGAAGGTGCCAAAAAACAGAACCTGCAAAGTTAAGCAGGGAATACTGAAGGAAATCGTGGGTAGTCCATGCAACTCCCCGATTATGGGTTTGCAGAAACCTAGCGGAAAATTTAGAATAGTACAGGATATCCGAAAGGTTAATAACATAGTTGTTTCATGTTGTCCAGTGGTACCGAATCCATCAGGGATATTGTTTCAGATATCATTCCAAGCTGAGTGGTTCACAGTGATAGATCTTTGCCAGGCTTTCTTTTCAATTCCATTAGATGAGGTGAGCCAGTTTCTTTTAGCATTTAAGCTGGAAGATCGCGTCTTAACATGGTGTCGTATCCCACAGGGGTATACAGAAAGCCCATCGATTTTCAACCAGCTACTGAAGAAAAATCTTGAAAGTCTAGTACTGCCACAGAACTCTGTTCTAGTTCAGTACATAGACGACCTACTTGTTGCGTCAGAAACAGAAGAAGCTTGTAAGGTAGACACTATCGCCTTGCTGAACCATTTAGCTGAAAATGGGCATAAGGTGTCTCCGAGCAAATTGCAGTACTGTCTGACAGAAGTACAGTACTTGGGTCACCGAATTGAAAAAGGAAAGCGGAAGGTGTCACCAGACAGGATAGAGGCGATCATGAAGATGAATTCGCCTACGACACAAAGAGAGGTCAGGATGTTCCTAGGAATGGTTGTTTATTGCTGACAGTGGATAGCTAACTTTTCCCTGAAAGCAAAACCCTTACAAAAACTGACGCACAAGGAGGTGAGTGATCCGGTACCATGGGACAAGGATTGTTTGATGTCGTTCCTACAGCTGAGAGAGGACTTGTCGTGCTCCAGCTTTGGGAATGCCTGATTACGAAAAACCATTTTTACTTTACTGTTGCGAAAGAGAAGGTTGTGCTTTGTCAGTCCTAGCACAAATTCATGGAAATGCCCGTAGACCAGTTGCATTTTTTTCGGCTACTTTAGACCCAGTAGCCGCAGCGTTGCCCGGATGTCTCAAATCCATTGCTTCAACGGGTGTCAGCATTGAAAGGAGTGAAAGTATTGTGATGGGACATCAATTAGTGGTGTATGTACCTCATTCTGTAGAACTGTTAATGACCAGGACCAAGACACAGCACTTGACCAATAATAGGCTCACGCGCTACGAGCAAGTTATTCTTGCTGCGGAGAACGTGACTCTTAAGAGGTGCTCTGTTTTGAATCCTGCCACTTTGATGCCACTCCCTAATGTTATAGAAGACGAGGAATGTGATGATCACGATTGCCTTGATGTGACTGAACTATGCACCAAGCCAAGACCAGATATTGTGGATGAGCCGTTGACTGACCCTGATGAAAATTTCTTAGTTGATGGCTCATGTGTAAGAGACAATACTGGTCAGTTGAGAGCAGCTTATGCTGTTTGCACCATTACTGGAGTTGTGGAAGCCGCTTGCCTGGAAGGAGTACAGTAGCCGAAATCATTGCATTGACACGTGCCTGTTTAGCAGGTAGCAAAATTCGAGTCACCATTTACACAGATAGCCAATATGGTTTCGGCGTAGTTCATGACTTTGGGCAATTGTGGTCTCAGAGAGGTTACATGACTTCTTCAGGTTCGCCTATTCGAAATGGGGAATTTGTGCGACTATTGTTAGAAGCGTTACAAGGTCCGGCAGCAATTGCCATTGTTAAATGTGTAGCACACACCAAAGGTACAGATTTTGTGTCCCAAGGAAACCGTTATGCAGACGAGGTTGCTCGCTACTGTGCGGAGCAAGGATACTCTTTCACGGAAGTGGAAGTGGGTGGGACACAGGAAAAGACAGAGTTGAACATGATGCTAGAAACAGTTGACACTTGGGATGACTTAAAAGGCATGCAAGAGAACGCATCAGATTTTGAGAAAAAGGCATGGGAAACCGCAGGTTGTGTAAAAAGTGAAATGGATTTGTGGATTTCAGCAGATGGAAGGGCAGTATTACCAAATGAATTAGTGAGTCCAATGGCACGACAGATACATAGTCCAGTACATTTAGGAAGAGATGCCATGCTGCGGGTATTTAGGCAGACTTGGTATAACCCCAAGTTTAGAGTAGCCGCAGAAGCAGTGTGTCAAAGGTGTGTAACATGTCAGCAATTGAACGTAGGGAAAAGGACACCAGTTACATTGAGTCACATTGGGAGATCTGGTGGGCCTATCAATCGAATGCAATTAGACTTTATTGAGATGCCAAAATGCAACCGCCTCAGGTATGTTCTGGTGGTTGTATGCATATTTTCCAGATGGGTCGAGGCATACCCTACACGCAGGTGCGATACACTCACAGTAGCAAAGTTGTTGCTTAGAGAGTTAATACCACGCTTCGGGGTGCCGACCTCTTTGGAATCAGATAGAGGGACACATTTCAACAGTGAAGTTGTGAAGATGCTTTGCTCTGCATTAAATATTGATCAGAAGTTGCACTGTATCTATCGACCAGAGGCTTCGGGAATCGTGGAGCAGATAAATGGGACGATAAAATCCCGAATGGCCAAAGTGTGTTCATCGACATCCTTAAGCTGGCCTGATGCCCTGCCATTGGTACTCATGAGTATACGTAGCACACCAGACAGGAGAACAGGTCTCTCCCCACAGGAGGTTCTAATGGGGAGGGCAATGAGACTTCCATCTGTTCCAACTACAGCTTTGTTGAATATCACAGATGATCTGATCCTGGATTATTGCAAGGGACTTTCTGATGTCATTCATTCTGTGTCTCTTCAGGTGCAGGCTGCTGAAATTCCATCTTCCAGAGACCTATGTCACGACCTGTGCCCTGGTGACTGGGTGCTGGTGAAGAAACACGTCCGGAAGAACTGCCTAGACGTGCGCTGGAAGGGGCCATACCAGATAATTCTGACAACGAATACTGCTGTAAAGTGTGGAGGACTGCCAAATTGGATTCACGCCTCCCATACTCGAAGAGTTCCAGCATCCCTGGAAGAAACAGCTCCTCTCACAGATGAAAATCCAGCTGTGGACGGCAAACCACTAGAGGGGATCAGTCAAGCTGTGGGGGTGTCGGAGGAAGCTGGGAGTGCTTCAGAAGAAATTTCGGAAGAAAGACAAGACGACAGTGAAACTGAAGCTGCCACAGAAGGAGAAAGTTGCTGTGAATACGGCTCAGACACTGATCAAGTCACAAATGATCAAGAACCGAGTGTGAGGACAAGAAATAGGAGAACAAGGCGTGGAGAAGCTAGTTGGCCTGAGAGGAAGAAGAGGCTGAGCTTGAAGCCATCTCCAGGGAGAACCCTTGCTCCTATATCTGAAGACTCAGATCTGGACGAAGGTGCACAGATCAAGAACAGGAGGGTCCAAGAAGATCAAGGAGGGTGCGAGTGCCCTGCAGAAGATACGCCACTCCTGAGTGGACCTACCTAGCAGCAGATGTCTGGTGCACGGAGATCCGGGAGGGTGAGGGAAGTGACAGTGACCAGTACTGACCCAATCATAACGTTGGAAGTGGTGTTGTTGGTACCTGGACTTGAGATCGAAGGGTTGCTGACACTCACTGTCCCCAATCCTCCATATCGGAGTAGAATACGAGAACTGGTTTTAAACAGAGTAGAATTTCCGACTTTTGGTCCAACGATACCAGCACTCGAGGAGATCATTCTTCGCTTAGAAATTTTAGAATACGTGATTAGAGCCGCTGGAACACGCATGATTACAGACTGCTAAAAACTTTGTAAATAAACAAGATTGTGAGATAACCTAGCGCCAAGTGGAAGAAGAAGAAATTTAGGGACTTTTCATTTAGTGGATGGAGAAGGGCTAGGGTTGTCTGTTGCTATAATTCAAAAGACTGATCTTGCAAAAGGGATTATCAGCTTCCAGGTGGTTCAAAAAGACCGAATAAGCAAGGAAAACACTGTCGAAGGAGCAAAGAAAAGAGACTTCGTGTTGCGAGAGAAAATAGAACTACACTGTCTTGAGATCATGGAGGCCGGCAACCCGAACCACAAGGCAAAATGCATAGTAGGCACACTTATAGTGGGAGTAATTTTTCTTATAGTTTTAGTAGTTACTGTATCATATATAGTGGGACATGAAAATGAAGAGAAGGCAACAAAAGCAGCAAAAGTTGCAGCGACACCGAAACCTACTACTGCTGGTCAAAGGGGGGACAATACAGAGAAAGATAAAGTTTTACTAGCAGCAGAAGCTCGTAAGTTGCACGTAGATGAATCACAGGGAAATTTCAAATCAAATGCATATGCTAAATTGCTGTATGAATACATTGATGCTATGGATGCAAAGGACTGTTACGTCTGCATGCAATTGCCAGCCTCTGTAGACGAAGGTATTAGGTATCATCATCTTCCATTGACTTATGGAATCACATGTAGTTTGTTGCTTAGTATATTTTATGAACGTGATAGCTTTAAGTATTATTTTTCAAACTTTGACGCTGTTTTACCAGAGGTCCCGGCCTACAAGCATATGAATAAGTGGGACTACTATAAGAGTGAGGATCGATTGAGGAAATTTTTCATTCCTTGGAGAACGCTGGATACTTCATATGCCCGAAGAAATAATTTGACTTGTAAAGTGTCAGAAATTGAGAAAAAGTTTATAGGGCAGGTGGATGATCGATACAGGAGGCAGAAGATTCTAAAGGCTTCGGGCCAATGGAAAACAGATTGCACCAAGGAGGAAAAGTCACAAAAGAGGAAGGGTAGTAATGGTCCAATAGCTTTAGATCGAGTGCAAAGAGGGAAACTATGTATATACAGGGGTAAAACCTACTATGAGAATGTGTTTGTGGGAGAAGTAAGTTGTGAACATGCTTTCCAAATAGAATACTATACAAAGGATTTCCTGAAGGGAATGCAGGTGATCCCGAATGTATATTTTGTCTGTGGAAGAAATGCATACGTGAAACTACCGGATAATTGGTACGGATCATGTTATTTAGCAATTGTCTTCCCCAAAATATACCATGCTAAGGATCTAGAAATCATAGAGGGAAGAAATCAAGCCAGAGGTAGTTGGAGATGTATTTGGCACTATGTTCCCTCTTTTAGGGCTAATACTGAATGATGTCAAGATTAGGAGATTGGCAACAGTTGTAGATAGGTTATCCGCCAGTACTGCTAGATCACTAATGCTGGTGGAGGGAGAGATGCAATCGATAAGGGCAACGGTTCTCCAGAACCAACTTGCTCTAGATGTCCTGTTAGCCAAAGAGGGCGGAGTCTGTAAGGCTTTGAAGGTCCAGGAATGTTGCACATACATTCCAGACAATTCAAAACCTCTTGAAAAATATATACAGAACATCACTGAAATTCATCATGAGATTGAGGATCTAACACAGGTGAATGTGTGGGAAAAAGTGGGTCATGGAATGAGTAAAGTTGGAGGTTGGTTTGCCAACCTAGGAAAGGGTATCATTTGGTACATACTGAAACCTATCATCTTAATAGTGATTTGTGTGATTACATTGTGGGGGTTGGTGCGGCTGTATCAATGGTATAGATCAAAAAGGTTGCAAAGATCCATGAGAGAGCAGGAGCAGAGGTTAGCTGCGCTGCAGGATAACCAGTACAGGAGTCTGAGGGCTATAGAGATGATGAAGCGAGGGAGCACTGCAATGAGTTCTGTTTGATTCAATTCATACCCTCAGGGATGGTGTTGTGATGATGATGACCCTAAAGGTCATCAAAGGGGGGAACTGAGAGAGCGCAAATCAAGTAAAATGTAGAGGTGTACCATATTTACAAGCACGTTGCACCAGTTTAGTTAAAGGAACATATAAGAGTGTCGAATTTAGAGAGTGCATACATATAAGAGTGTTTAATTAATACAGAGTGCATATATCAGTGTGAAAAGCTAACGTAAAAGTGTTTAGAGATGTTAGAATGATATTAAACTCCATGTTATGTGGCCGTTGCAGGGGAGAATGTAATGTTGCTAAACGTAGAAATGTGTAGGCCTCATGGCAGTTCACTGAGAAAGAATACGTGCCTTTACAATTTCACATGATATGGATTACTGTTGTTATAATTCAAAGTATTATTGATCATAGAATTGAAAATATATGTTTTATAGAAGTGTTCCTTATAACCAGTGTGTAATAAGTTAGAATACTGTTTAGGCTAAGAAATAAAGATTCATAGAGTGCACAGGCCTGTTTCATGTAATTCTAGTAGGCCTGAAGAGATAAGGTCGTTTCTTTTGATCTGCATGTGCTAGTTAGAATCATGTCGTGTTAAGCATAAATTGTGGACCATGCTCGAAGGTTTACGACTCAAGAGATAAGCTGGAGGCCGGAATTTGGGGCCCACTTCATGGGAGTCTGTTTGCAGGTGCGAGGGGGTTCCAATCAAGAGAGTGATGAATAGAGCTCTGTTCTGGGAGACAGGCACAGGCCTGGAGGAGGGTTCAGGCATTTCCTGGGGGGTACCGTCTTGCCGGAGAAGAGCCTGAGAAGCAAGGTCAACGCTAACAAGGAGCCCAGAGGAGTATCAGCATGGAAAAAGCCAGAACCGACACCACGTGAGGGGTGTACGTGAGGGGCGTCTCTGAGGGGCGTTTCAACTGAAATTGTGATTTTGTATTAGGGACAACACCCCTGGGTGGAGCTAGTGCAGATGGCCTGAGGAACCTAAGAGAGCGGATGGGTAGGCAGATAGGGCAGAACTGTGATGCACAGATTTACAACAAAGACTAAGGGAAAGTGAGTGATCTTCTTTGGAAGTCACCACGGCTGACACTTTTTTTTTTTAGGTTAAGATCTTGCTAAGTAGGGATGTCACTTAGTCTAGTGTAGGGACAGTCTAATTTGGATTTTTCTTCCTTTTGTAAATGTCACACAAGTTACAACTTGTGTCTATTCTTGCAAACTTGTTGATCTTTGAATTAGTTTTGGTGATATTCTTCTGTCGCCTAAGAGCATTTAGAGAATTCATGTTTGTATTGATGCCAGTGTATCTTTTGAACCTTATACTGAGATGTTTGTATCTCCAGTTATCTTTGGCTTTATAATAAAACTTTTAAAACTTATTCGTAGTAAGTGGTTCTTCAGAGTTGTGTAAAGTCTTAAACTGATTAACCTAGTAGTGGATTGCTTTTTACTCTATGACAGGTAACAAAGGTTCAGTCGACCTGAGTTGGGATCTAGATCTATAGTGATCTGATAAGAGATCAAAAATCCCACCGTAGCAGTTGGTAGCAGAGTAGGATGGTTACCTTCTAGAGGAAGGTGATCTAGACTAGGTTAAGATTACCCCGAGGCCCCTAGAGATCGAGAGATGAGCAGCAGAAGAATCGCCTGCCGAAGAAGGTGCTGACGGTGTGAGAGAAACGCAGCAGAGTCTGTCGAGAGTGAGTATAATAAGGGTCATGCGTTGTCAGATCGCGGTGTTTTGTGTTGTATCTGTATTGTAATGTCATGCAGAGTTGAATGCCTGTAGTGTAATTGAGGGAGGGTTGTGAGCGCGTGCAACCTGGTGAAAATCTTAAGTTCAGAAAAGAGCTTAAGTGGTTCGGGTGTATGGGACATCCAGAGTAATTGTCGACCATTGTAAAGGGGGTCATGAGGTACCATTGATCGCCCGCAGGACCGTGATAGGGGGAACGCAAGAGTGAGTGTATGGGTAACGGACGCAGGTCGGAAGTTACTGTGTGTAAGTAACCTATCAGTTAAGGCGATTGTCTGGACGTTCACGGAAAGACATTTCGTCAGTTAACCCCTTCCAGGCTCATGACGAGCTGGGCTCGTCATGAAGTAGCCTCCTACCAGGCTGATGACGAGCCCAGCTCGTCATACTCAATGGACTTTTGAAAATTCCAGCACAGGAGGAAAATATCACTAGCAGCGATGGTGTTAAGGTGACAATTACAGTTAGACTGTGGGCGTACAGTCAAGGAAAGTGATCGCTTGATCGGAAGTAATTATTTTTCAGGGTATGAATGGGATGCATGCATGACCGGGAGACGAGCTGAGAAAGGAGGGGAACTGCTGCGAAGGGGAGACGAGTGACGTCAGAGAGAGCCGCGCTGTGATAGGCCGGTTGGTGTGAAGCCGCGCTGTGATAGGCCAGTTGACGCGAACCGCGCTGTGATAGGCCGGTTAGCGAGAACCGCGCTGGGATTGGTGGATTGTCATCAGGAAGTAAACGAACGCAGGGAAATAGAAAATTGTAGATTTGATCATGAAGTGTTTTGAATGCTTGAGAGCGATCTTTAAGAGAAAAAGGAGAGAATCTTATTACGGGGAAGAGGCCCCGCCAGAGTGTACACCAGCTCATTATATGGCTACGAATGTTGGGTTGCATACTATACTGTGGCTTAGCACCTGGAGTAAGATTACAGAAGGGAACGAGGAACTGACTTTTCCGAAATACGGAACGTTTAGATTAGAAGTGTTGCACCAGCTAAAAGCAGTTATGTCTTCATTGAGACCTTTGCCTAGACCAACACAGTTTGAAGCCCTTAATGCGTGGATTAGGGCGGCGCATGACAGGAATCAGAACAGACGTCAAGAAAGAGTGAGACGATCGGGAAGAGCAGTACAAGATGCCAAATGGGATGCGGAAACCAAGAAATGGAGGGTACAGACTATTGAAGTGGATAAGTTGTACCCAGCGATAGAGGTTACAGGAGAAAAGAGAACCCCAGAGGAGGATGACGAGAGCGAGTCAGAGGATAGCCTAATAAATAGGTTGTTGATAGATAGACCGCCTCCGTACAATAGGGAGATGGAAGGTATCGAGCTCCCAAGGGAAGATAGGGTTGGCATAGAGGAGAGTACACCACTCCCTATAACGGATCGGGTACCTACAAGAGGTGTGGAAACACCTCAACCTAGTCCAGTACAGAGGGTAGTCGGAAGGTTTGTGGTGCAGAAGGTGCCAGCAACGGAGTGTGTTGAGTCCTATGGATTGCCAGATGCTCTTCAAGTACCCGTTACCATAGGTCCTATAGTGTCGGTTTATAACCCAGAGAAAGTGCGAGAGGAGGAACAGGTACTGCTAGACAGAGAAAGGACTGAAATGGAAAGGAGGAACAACATGACAAATGCCTGGAGGCAATTGCCAGGACCGAGAGAATGGAGCACCCCATTGGATTCAGCAGTGGATCCCATAACAGAACAGGGGGGTCAGAGAGGACCGATGGATCTGAGAGGACCACGGCCGAAATCCTTTAAGGAGTTGAGGGCTGATTTGAGGGAATGGGATGCTGCCACAGAAAAACAGAGTAACAGGTCAAGAGCGGAAGCTGAATGGGGAAGTCAAGGCAATGGGACACTGTCTCACTGCAGGGCTAGCGAAAGCGGTCAGGAGTGGGATGGTAAGAGTCAAGAGAGTAGAGGAGCTACCCGTCATATCCACGATGGAAGTAGGCAGGAGCGAGAAGGTAGAAGTACAGAGTGTGGAGGGACGTCTCGTCTCATTCACAGTAAGGGAGACCAAAGGACGCTAGAGTACAGGGATAGCTTTAAGTGCACCCACCATGCACCTGGCGATAACGTACAGCATTGGGATCGCGGGAACATGGGGAGCCGCGAAGGGTCTTGACATGCGTCGAGCGATCATGGACAGCAGGGGAATTGCGAAAGCATGAGGAATAATTGAATGTCTTACCATGCACCTAGAGACACCAGGCAGAATGGGAAATGTGGGACTATGGGGAATAGAGCAGTGTTTCACCATACACCAAGGGAGGATGGAACTGCATGGGACTTGGAGAGATGGGAGCATGGGAGGACTCCCCATAATACGCCTGAGCCCAGACGTAGGACTCAGAGCTGTGATGGGAGAGACGTAAATCTGCTCTCTAGAGAAAGCACACTGAAAGCTATGATAAAGGCAAAAAGGCTTGATGTGACTCGTTTAAAATCTGACCTGGACGAGATAATAGATGGTGCGTTGCCTTTAGAAAGGATTGACATGTACGAGCAAGATGAGCTGCTGTTTATAGCAAAGGATATTACTCGAAAGGCAAGAGCAACTCACGAGAAATTGTCTGAACTGGCAGACAAGTATATCGTAGACTTGTCGAGAACAAAGGCATTACAGGGTAACCATAGGTTGCAATATTCAGATCAGGACCTAGATGAGAGGAGGACAACTGGATTAAAAACACACATAAGGGAACTGATCCCAGGAATAAGAGTATGGAGAGATCTGGATAAATGGGAAGAAAGGTGGTCCAAGAAAGGGACTGTCAGGCGAAGCGCGATTGTGATGTCCCCGGAGGGAGGGCCACGCCGGATGGAGGCATTCCCTTTGCGAGAAATAGCGAATGGGAGTTATGTACATGTGCCCTGGAGTAGGGGAGATTTGGCTGCGTTTACCAATTCATTTCCGAAGTTAAGAGAGAATCCTGTAGAATGGTACAAACAGGTAGAGAGGTTTGTGAAGATTTCGAAAGTACTGTGGATTGATTTGAACACTTTATTCGACATTGTGGTCCCAGGATACTTGTGGACAGCATGCAAAGTTAGTGTCGAATGGCCCACAGCAGAACCAAAAAGAGATGCTCATACTAATGGTCCGTCAGAAAGAGTAATGATAAAATATGAAAATGTGATAACATGGCTGAAAGATAAGGTGCCTCCGCAAGATATAGATTGGGTGAAAATAGACTGAACTAGACAGGAACCCAAAGAGGCAGTCCATGAATTTTATGAGCGATTGCTGAAAACGTTCAAACAATACAGTGGATTAGATGTAATGGATCCCAAAGACATAGGACAGTTTGTATCGAAGTTAGACTTGGGGTTGAGACCTGATATTTGTTTGATGATTCAGCAACATTTAATTTGCTGGCAAAACAAGCCATTGGATGAAATTTTGAGATACGCAAGGTATTGCAGTGTTGAAATAGATTCCAAAGCAAAGAAACTTAAGGAGAAGTTGATGATGGTTCAGATGCAGTCGGCTGGAAAGGGTGGACAGCAGCAACAGGGACGATGGGAAGGAGATCAAATAGTCAGAATAGGGACAACAAGGAAAATCCGAGACCTAGAATAGACTTTGCTACACTGAAAAAGATGACAAAGTGTCACCAGTGTCACCAGGTGGGACATTGGAAACGCGAGTGTCCCTATAACCCTGAAAACGGAGAACTGGAAGTAGAGGAGGAGGAGGAAGTTCAGACCGTTCCACTCCAAGGGGTGACAGTACCAAAGGGTAAAGTGGCAAAAGGGGGGGACTTCGGCTCCTCGAGCTCAGTTCCCTCAACCACCAAAGATTGCGACAGGGGGAAAGATCTATACACAAATGCCTCTTTTAGTAGGAGGAGAAGAGTGTTACTATGTTGATCCACTAACTGGACTGCGTGTGAGTGGAAAGGAGGACTGTACCCTCGGGGCAGTTCTAGAGGTGGACCAAAGAGGACCGTTTGTTGAGGCTGAGGTGGCGGGGTGCCCTACGACATTCTTAGTAGATACCGGAGCTACTCGATCAACTTTGAGATCAGCCGTGGTTCCAGATCTGCCAATGTCGGGGGAAACAATTCAAGTGGTAGTAGTCGCAAATAGGAGAATGACTAACCCTTTGACGGAACCAGTGCTAGTGAGAATAGGAAACTACAGCGATGAACATCAGTTTGTAGTATGTGATTCTAGCCCTGTGCGTCTGTTAGGAAAAGACTTATTGTGCAAACTAAATTGCACAATATACTGCACGCCTCAGGGAGTAGAGGTACAGACTAACGACGATGATGCCGCCTTTAAAGTTGCAAATTCAAAAGTATGCGTAGAACTGTATCCTACCCTGACGGTGGAAGAGCTCCCTTGGGACTTAAGGGATACTGTGTCATCTGAAGTATGGGATTTCACTGGAGAAGAGATAGGATTGATTAAAGGAGTGGAACCAGTGAAAATCATGATAAAACCAAATGTTGAATATCCAAGAACGCCTCAATACAAATTGACCCCGGACACGATTGCAGGAATAAAACCCGTGATCGACTCCATGATTAATTTATTTTATTTTATTTTTTATTTTAAAAACTTTTATAGCGCGCTCTATTACCACGGGGTATCCTGGCGCGGTGAGTAGTTTAACCTCTTGAGTGATAGATCAGGAGCAAGTCTGTTATAGTGGGGCGTTAAAAATGTGAGTCTTAAGATCTTTCTTGAAAACAGTAATGGTTGGAGAGGCTCTAAGGTATAGGGGGAGGGCATTCCAAGCGTAAGCTGCCTTAACTGAGATAGATTGGCCTCCCAGTCGAGCATATCTATATTTGGGAACAACCAATTGGCATTGGTTGGCTGATCGCAGGGCACGATTGGGAATATAGAATGAGAATCGTTTCTGCAAATACATCGGTCCCTGACCGTGAGCTGCTCTAAATGCCAACACAAGAATTTTAAACAGAATTCGGTGTGGTATCGGGAGCCAATGCAGGCTACGTAAGTGGCTCCGCACGCTCGTCCTCCTGGGGAGCGAGAAAAGCAGACGTACTGCAGCATTTTGTATCACCTGAAGGCGAAGGATCATATACCCCGGCAGGCCGCTAAATAAGGCGTTAGCATAATCGAGCCGAGACAGAATCAGGGCTCGAAGAACAGTTTCCTTAGCAGCCCTGGGGAGGAGAGGGAAAAATCTTCTCAGGGTTTGCAAAGTACCAAAGCAGATGCCAGTTAGTTTTTTTACATGATCCGAAAACTTCAGGTCCTGGCCGAACCAAACCCCCAAGTTCTTAGCTGGGCCTCCCATCGCACTAAGGCAGGGTAGGTCTGAGGGCCAAATCTGGTCCTTGAAGTTGACAGGGAAGGTGCCAAAAAAGAGAACCTGCAAAGTTAAGCAGGGAATACTGAAGGAAATCGTGGGTAGTCCATGCAACTCCCCGATTATGGGTTTGCAGAAACCTAGCGGAAAATTTAGAATAGTACAGGATATCCGAAAGGTTAATAACATAGTTGTTTCATGTTGTCCAGTGGTACCGAATCCATCAGGGATATTGTTTCAGATACCATTCCAAGCTGAGTGGTTCACAGTGATAGATCTTTGCCAGGCTTTCTTTTCAATTCCATTAGATGAGGAGAGCCAGTTTCTTTTTGCATTTAAGCTGGAAGATCGCGTCTTAACATGGTGTCGTATCCCACAGGGGTATACAGAAAGCCCATCGATTTTCAACCAGCTACGTAAGAAAAATCTTGAAAGTCTAGTACTGCCACAGAACTCGGTTCTAGTTCAGTACATAGACGACCTACTTGTTGCGTCAGAAACAGAAGAAGCTTGTAAGGTAGACACTATCGCCTTGCTGAACCATTTAGCTGAAAATGGGCATAAGGTGTCTCCGAGCAAATTGCAGTACTGTCTGACAGAAGTACAGTACTTGGGTCACCGAATTGAAAAAGGAAAGCGGAAGGTGTCACCAGACAGGATAGAGGCGATCATGAAGATGAATTAGCCTACGACACAAAGAGAGGTCAGGATGTTCCTAGGAATGGTTGTTTATTGCCGACAGTGGATAGCTAACTTTTCCCTGAAAGCAAAACCCTTACAAAAACTGATGCACAAGGAGGTGAGTGATCCGGTACCATGGGACAAGGATTGTTTGATGTCGTTCCTACAGCTGAGAGAGGACTTGTGTCGTGCTCCAGCTTTGGGAATGCCTGATTACGAAAAACCATTTTTACTTTACTGTTGCGAAAGAGAAGGTTGTGCTTTGTCAGTCCTAGCACAAATTCATGGAAATGCCCGTAGACCAGTTGCATTTTTTTCGGCTACTTTAGACCCAGTAGCCGCAGCGTTGCCCGGATGTCCCAAATCCATTGCTTCAACGGGTGTCAGCATTGAAAGAAGTGAAAGTATTGTGATGAGACATCAATTAGTGGTGTATGTACCTCATTCTGTAGAACTGTTAATGACCAGGACCAAGACACAGCACTTGACCAATAATAGGCTCACGCGCTACGAGCAAGTTATTCTTGCTGCGGAGAACGTGACTCTTAAGAGGTGCTCTGTTTTGAATCCTGCCACTTTGATGCCACTCCCTAATGTTATAGAAGACGAGGAATGTGATGATCACGATTGCCTTGATGTGACTGAACTATGCACCAAGCCAAGACCAGATATTGTGGATGAGCCGTTGACTGACCCTGATGAAAATTTCTTAGTTGATGGCTCATGTGTAAGAGACAATACTGGTCAGTTGAGAGCAGCTTATGCTGTTTGCACCATTACTGGAGTTGTGGAAGCCGCTTGCCTGGAAGGAGTACAGTAGCCGAAATCATTGCATTGACACGTGCCTGTTTAGCAGGTAGCAAAATTCGAGTCACCATTTACACAGATAGCCAATATGGTTTCGGCGTAGTTCATGACTTTGGGCAATTGTGGTCTCAGAGAGGTTACATGACTTCTTCAGGTTCGCCTATTCGAAATGGGGAATTTGTGCGACTATTGTTAGAAGCGTTACAAGGTCCGGCAGCAATTGCCATTGTTAAATGTGTAGCACACACCAAAGGTACAGATTTTGTGTCCCAAGGAAACCGTTATGCAGACGAGGTTGCTCGCTACTGTGCGGAGCAAGGATACTCTTTCACGGAAGTGGAAGTGGGTGGGACACAGGAAAAGACAGAGTTGAACATGATGCTAGAAACAGTTGACACTTGGGATGACTTAAAAGGCATGCAAGAGAACGCATCAGATTTTGAGAAAAAGGCATGGGAAACCGCAGGTTGTGTAAAAAGTGAAATGGATTTGTGGATTTCAGCAGATGGAAGGGCAGTATTACCAAATGAATTAGTGAGTCCAATGGCACGACAGATACATAGTCCAGTACATTTAGGAAGAGATGCCATGCTGCGGGTATTTAGGCAGACTTGGTATAACCCCAAGTTTAGAGTAGCCGCAGAAGCAGTGTGTCAAAGGTGTGTAACATGTCAGCAATTGAACGTAGGGAAAAGGACACCAGTTACATTGAGTCACATTGGGAGATCTGGTGGGCCTTTCAATCGAATGCAATTAGACTTTATTGAGATGCCAAAATGCAACCGCCTCAGGTATGTTCTGGTGGTTGTATGCATATTTTCCAGATGGGTCGAGGCATACCCTACACGCAGGTGCGATACACTCACAGTAGCAAAGTTGTTGCTTAGAGAGTTAATACCACGCTTCGGGGTGCCGACCTCTTTGGAATCAGATAGAGGGACACATTTCAACAGTGAAGTTGTGAAGATGCTTTGCTCTGCATTAAATATTGATCAGAAGTTGCACTGTATCTATCGACCAGAGGCTTCGGGAATCGTGGAGCAGATAAATGGGACGATAAAATCCCGAATGGCCAAAGTGTGTTCATCGACATCCTTAAGCTGGCCTGATGCCCTGCCATTGGTACTCATGAGTATACGTAGCACACCAGACAGGAGAACAGGTCTCTCCCCACAGGAGGTTCTAATGGGGAGGGCAATGAGACTTCCATCTGTTCCAACTACAGCTTTGTTGAATATCACAGATGATCTGATCCTGGATTATTGCAAGGGACTTTCTGATGTCATTCATTCTGTGTCTCTTCAGGTGCAGGCTGCTGAAATTCCATCTTCCAGAGACCTATGTCACGACCTGTGCCCTGGTGACTGGGTGCTGGTGAAGAAACACGTCCGGAAGAACTGCCTAGACGTGCGCTGGAAGGGGCCATACCAGATAATTCTGACAACGAATACTGCTGTAAAGTGTGGAGGACTGCCAAATTGGATTCACGCCTCCCATACTCGAAGAGTTCCAGCATCCCTGGAAGAAACAGCTCCTCTCACAGATGAAAATCCAGCTGTGGACGGCAAACCACTAGAGGGGATCAGTCAAGCTGTGGGGGTGTCGGAGGAAGCTGGGAGTGCTTCAGAAGAAATTTCGGAAGAAAGACAAGACAACAGTGAAACTGAAGCTGCCACAGAAGGAGAAAGTTGCTGTGAATACGGCTCAGACACTGATCAAGTCACAAATGATCAAGAACCGAGTGTGAGGACAAGAAATAGGAGAACAAGGCGTGGAGAAGCTAGTTGGCCTGAGAGGAAGAAGAGGCTGAGCTTGAAGCCAACTCCAGGGAGAACCCTTGCTCCTATATCTGAAGACTCAGATCTGGACGAAGGTGCACAGATCAAGAACAGGAGGGTCCAAGAAGATCAAGGAGGGTGCGAGTGCCCTGCAGAAGATACGCCACTCCTGAGTGGACCTACCTAGCAGCAGATGTCTGGTGCACGGAGATCCGGGAGGGTGAGGGAAGTGACAGTGACCAGTACTGACCCAATCATAACGTTGGAAGTGGTGTTGTTGGTACCTGGACTTGAGATCGAAGGGTTGCTGACACTCACTGTCCCCAATCCTCCATATCTGAGTAGAATACGAGAACTGGTTTTAAACAGAGTAGAATTTCCGACTTTTGGTCCAACGATACCAGCACTCGAGGAGATCATTCTTCGCTTAGAAATTTTAGAATACGTGATTAGAGCCGCTGGAACACGCATGATTACAGACTGCTAAAGACTTTGTAAATAAACAAGATTGTGAGATAACCTAGCGCCAAGTGGAAGAAGAAGAAATTTAGGGACTTTTCATTTAGTGGATGGAGAAGGGCTAGGGTTGTCTGTTGCTATAATTCAAAAGACTGATCTTGCAAAAGGGATTATCAGCTTCCAGGTGGTTCAAAAAGACCGAATAAGCAAGGAAAACACTGTCGAAGGAGCAAAGAAAAGAGACTTCGTGTTGCGAGAGAAAATAGAACTACACTGTCTTGAGATCATGGAGGCCGGCAACCCGAACCACAAGGCAAAATGCATAGTAGGCACACTTATAGTGGGAGTAATTTTTCTTATAGTTTTAGTAGTTACTGTATCATATATAGTGGGACATGAAAATGAAGAGAAGGCAACAAAATCAGCAAAAGTTGCAGCGACACCGAAACCTACTACTGCTGGTCAAAGGTGGGACAATACAGAGAAAGATAAAGTTTTACTAGCAGCAGAAGCTCGTAAGTTGCACGTAGATGAATCACAGGGAAATTTCAAATCAAATGCATATGCTAAATTGCTGTATGAATACATTGATGCTATGGATGCAAAGGACTGTTACGTCTGCATGCAATTGCCAGCCTCTGTAGACGAAGGTATTAGGTATCATCATCTTCCATTGACTTATGGAATCATATGTAGTTTGTTGCTTAGTATATTTTATGAACATGATAGCTTTAAGTATTATTTTTCAAACTTTGACGCTGTTTTACCAGAGGTCCCGGCCTACAAGCATATGAATAAGTGGGACTACTATAAGAGTGAAGATCGATTGAGGAAATTTTTCATTCCTTGGAGAACGCTGGATACTTCATATGCCCGAAGAAATAATTTGACTTGTAAAGTGTCAGAAATTGAGAAAAAGTTTATAGGGCAGGTGGATGATCGATACAGGAGGCAGAAGATTCTAAAGGCTTCGGGCCAATGGAAAACAGATTGCACCAAGGAGGAAAAGTCACAAAAGAGGAAGGGTAGTAATGGTCCAATAGCTTTAGATCGAGTGCAAAGAGGGAAACTATGTATATACAGGGGTAAAACCTACTATGAGAATGTGTTTGTGGGAGAAGTAAGTTGTGAACATGCTTTCCAAATAGAATACTATACAAAGGATTTCCTGAAGGGAATGCAGGTGATCCCGAATGTATATTTTGTCTGTGGAAGAAATGCATACGTGAAACTACCGGATAATTGGTACAGATCATGTTATTTAGCAATTGTCTTCCCCAAAATATACCATGCTAAGGATCTAGAAATCATAGAGGGAAGAAATCAAGCCAGAGGTAGTTGGAGATGTATTTGGCACTATGTTCCCTCTTTTAGGGCTAATACTGAATGATGTCAAGATTAGGAGATTGGCAACAGTTGTAGATAGGTTATCCGCCAGTACTGCTAGATCACTAATGCTGGTGGAGGGAGAGATGCAATCGATAAGGGCAACGGTTCTCCAGAACCAACTTGCTCTAGATGTCCTGTTAGCCAAAGAGGGCGGAGTCTGTAAGGCTTTGAAGGTCCAGGAATGTTGCACATACATTCCAGACAATTCAAAACCTCTTGAAAAATATATACAGAACATCACTGAAATTCATCATGAGATTGAGGATCTAACACAGGTGAATGTGTGGGAAAAAGTGGGTCATGGAATGAGTAAAGTTGGAGGTTGGTTTGCCAACCTAGGAAAGGGTATCATTTGGTACATACTGAAACCTATCATCTTAATAGTGATTTGTGTGATTACATTGTGGGGGTTGGTGCGGCTGTATCAATGGTATAGATCAAAAAGGTTGCACAGATCCATGAGAGAGCAGGAGCAGAGGTTAGCTGCGATGCAGGATAACCAGTACAGGAGTCTGAGGGCTCTAGAGATGATGAAGCGAGGGAGCACTGCAATGAGTTCTGTTTGATTCAATTCATACCCTCAGGGATGGTGTTGTGATGATGATGACCCTAAAGGTCATCAAAGGGGGGAACTGAGAGAGCGCAAATCAAGTAAAATGTAGAGGTGTACCATATTTACAAGCACGTTGCACCAGTTTAGTTAAAGGAACATATAAGAGTGTCGAATTTAGAGAGTGCATACATATAAGAGTGTTTAATTAATACAGAGTGCATATATCAGTGTGAAAAGCTAATGTAAAAGTGTTTAGAGATGTTAGAATGATATTAAACTCCATGTTATGTGGCCGTTGCAGAAGAGAATGTAATGTTGCTAAACGTAGAAATGTGTAGGCCTCATGGCAGTTTCCTGAGAAAGAATATGTGCTTTTACAATTTCACATGATATGGATTACTGTTGTTATAATTCAAAGTATTATTGATCATAGAATTGAAAATATATGTTTTATAGAAGTGTTCCTTATAACCAGTGTGTAATAAGTTAGAATACTGTTTAGGCTAAGAAATAAAGATTCATAGAGTGCACAGGCCTGTTTCATGTAATTCTAGTAGGCCTGAAGAGATAAGGTTGTTTCTTTAGATCTGCATGTGCTAGTTAGAATCAGGTCGTGTTAAGCATAAATTGTGGACCATGCTCGAAGGTTTACGACTCAAGAGATAAGCTGGAGGCCGGAATTTGGGGCCCACTTCATGGGTGTCTGTTTGCAGGTGCGAGGGGGTTCCAATCAAGAGAGTGATGAATAGAGCTCTGTTCTGGAAGACAGGCACAGGCCTGGAGGAGGGTTCAGGAATTTCCTGGGGGTACCGTCTTTCCGGAGAAGAGCCTGAGAAGCAAGGTCAACGCTAACAAGGAGCCCAGAGGAGTATCAGCATGGAAAAAGCCAGAACCGACACCACGTGAGGGGTGTACGTGAGGGGCATCTCTGAGGGGCGTTTCAACTGAAATTGTGATTTTGTATTAGGGACAGCACCCCTGGGTGGAGCTAGTCCAGATGGCCTGAGGAGCCTAAGAGAGCGGATGGGTAGGCAGATAGGGCAGAACTGCGATGCACAGATTTACAACAAAGACTAAGGGAAAGTGAGTGATCTTCTTTGGAAGTCACCACGGCTGACACCTTTTTTTTTTTAGGTTAAGATCTAATTTGGATTTTTCTTCCTTTTGTAAATGTCACACAAGTTACAACTTGTGTCTATTCTTGCAAACTTGTTGATCTTTGAATTAGTTTTGGTGATATTCTTCTGTCGCCTAAGAGCATTTAGAGAATTCATGTTTGTATTGATGCCAGTGTATCTTTTGAACCTTATACTGAGATGTTTGTATCTCCAGTTATCTTTGGCTTTATAATAAAACTTTTAAAACTTATTCATAGTAAGTGGTTCTTCAGAGTTGTGTAAAGTCTTAAACTGATTAACCTAGTAGTGGATTGCTTTTTACACTATGACAGGTAACAAAGGTTCAGTCGACCTGAGTTGGGATCTAGATCTATAGTGATCTGATAAGAGATCAAAAATCCCACCGTAGCAAAATCTACTAAGCAACAACATTTTTTATAAATTTTTTGAGGATGTGGTTGAAGGTTTAGATTTAGTCTCAGGAGGACCTGCGTTCCATATTCTAGGAGCAAGCCCAGAAAAGGAGGGGTTATACATTTTCTTTTTGATAAACTTCTGTGGCATCTACAATAGAGGGTTAGACCTTCTTACAGAACAACTCACATCTGATAGTTCAAGTTTATTTGCCAGGTAGACGGGTGTGTTGTGAGGAAGAGCCTTATGGGTTATGCAGTCTATCTTAAACTGAATTCTTGCTTCAAACGGGAACTATTTGAGATATTTCAGATCAGGTGTAAAGTGCTCGAGTTTATAGGACCCAGTGGTGAGCCCAGCAGCAGAATTTAGAGTGACCCTTAACGCAGCCAACTGAGCTTTGGGTAGACCTGTAAGAGTGTCAATCCTGTAGTCAAAGCATGAGAGGACTTGGGATTGGACTCCTAGTTGAAAATCATCTGGAGGTAAGAAGGGTTTAATTGTCCTTAGAGTGCTCAAATTGTAATTAGCTCCTCTATTTGGCCTGATGTGATCTTGCATATTGAGGTATTTGTCCACAGTAACACCAAATGATCTAGTAGAATCCACAACATGAGGGATGCAATTGCGCTCTGTAAGCTGTTTGCGCCATTCATTTGTGGGTGTGGAGAGATTGTGGGGGGCAATTAGGAGAAATTCCGTTTTGAGCGTATTTATCATAAGGTGATGGTGGGGTATTATTGGGTAATCAGTAGGGCGAGGTTAAGAGTTTTGATATCTTCAGGTGAGGAAATTATAATTGTGCCTTCCGCTTACATATGGTATTGTATATTTGAGGGTGTAATAATTTCAGTAAGCGGTTCCATGAACAAGTTGAATAATGTAGGCGAGAGTGTGGATCCTTGAGGTACCCTAATCGAGACCAGAGTAATATCTGATTAGATTGACTTGGATACGTTGAGGTCTATTATGAAAGAAGGAGGAAAACCAGCCTGTGACGGGACCAGATATACCCATGATTTTCTTCAAAAGATGTATCTTCTTGTCATGTTTGACAGTATTAAACGCAGAGGAGAGATCAAGGAGTGTAAGCAGGGAATGTTAGTTTTGATCAAGTAGTCTCAGGGTGTCAACCACGATTGTGTCAGAGCCGTTTCTGTGCCATGACTTGTTCTGAAGCCAGGTTGGCAATGGTGGAGGAGGTGAACCTGTTCGATGTGGTTGCAGAGTTAAACATGTACACACTTCTCTAGAGGTTTTGCAAGTGTCATATTGTTAGTGATAGGACGGAAATTGTTGCAATCAGACAAGTCTGTATTTGCGTTTTTTTTGGGATAGGTGAAACCTGATCTACTTTAGGCACTCACTAAAAATTTTAGACCAGAGTGGGAGCATGGAAAAACGAAGCTCTTTGATGAGATTGGCGGGTAGAGGATCATTGAAGTGATTAGAAGATTTCATTGATATTATTGTTTTGAGTAGCTCTGTTTCGACAGGAAGTTTAAAGATAGACCATGTAGCATTGTTTCTTGTAGTGAAATAAAAGTGAGGGGAGCATATTTTAGGAGGCATAGGGGTGAGACTAGATTGGGCCTGGCTTAGTGGCTGTTGAAGAGCAAATTGTAGATCTGATTCAGTTCTCTTAGTTTTTTTAATGAAATGAGCGGAGAAATCACCACCTCATGGAAGTATCACCTTATCTTCTTGATGGAAATTAGATCTCCCTCTACCTTGCTGTTTGATGATTTCAAAGAGCTTTCTGGGTCTGTTTTTGGCATTTTCCAGTTGCATCCTGAAGTAGATTGCTTTGGAACTAGGTATGAGCTTATCATAATGATTTCTTATAGACCTCAGGTGCTGAAGCTGTGATGTGGAAGGAGAGATTCTCCATGTTCTCTCAGCAAGCCTTAATTTACACCATTCGTTGTTAAGGTCGCTGCTGAATCAGGGTTTAGAGTGTCTACTGGGTATTCTTTTGAATTGCTTTGGAGCAACTGTATCAAGAATGAGTGACATAGATTGTATATAGTGACAGATGAGGTCATTCACATTAGACATGTTTGAGGGTGGAGGAAGGAGGTCGTTGGTAATGGAAATTAGCTCAGGTGTGTTTATTTTTCTAAAGTCTCCGAACCATTGTTTTGTGAGGTTGGACATGTCTAGTTAGTACTTCAAGATGAAGAAGGAGATTTGATAGTGGCCTGGCCAGTCACAGGGCGATGTGGATTCTAGTTGTATGACATTTCCCTTGATGATAATTAGATAAAGGGTGGAGCCTTCATAATGGATTGGGCCATTGCAAGATTGGGTAAAGTTGAAGTCAGCAAGGAAGGATTTAAAGGGGTTCAATAAGGGGTCATTTGGGTCGTTCCAGTGAATATTGAAATCACTAAGGAATATCTGATTAGGGGGTTGGTTGGTCCATGTTAGATGAGATACTCTCCATTAGATGTTCAATGAAAGGTAGGTTATTATCAGGTGGTTGGACAATCGTGTTGAGTTTGCATAACATCTTGTAATTGTCCATATTTCGATGCTTAGGTATTTCACAGAAGGACATTTGGGCAGTTTGTGCATGTTTTAGGGAGAGGATCGTGCGATAGATGCATGCTATACCTCCTCCGACTCTTTCAGATCTATCCAATCTGAGGATGTCATAGTTCAGTGGTACCAGAATGTCAAGAACGGTTATGGAGGTGTCGTTGAGTCAAGTGTCTGTTAAGATCAGGAGATCAAGTTCTTTTGAGAGTATGAGATCTGCGATGTCCGCTGCGAGTTTTACAGCTGATCTCCTTCAAGAAGCATGGACTTGATATGTGATTTAGTTACTACTGCCTCTTGGGAGTTGTAGCGACATGTAGTAAGTGATGTTTAATAATGGTTCTCAGGTTGAGAATGGGTTCTCTCAGTGGGTTGGAGGAAACAGTTTGGATGTTGACCGGCACTGGAAGAGAGTCTTTTTGAGTGGTGTTGTATGATTGTAAAAGGAAGTGAATGCCATCATCAGAAAGATGATTGGTAATCCTCTTGGGCCTGGAGTAGGGACTGAGAAGGAGTTGCGTTCTCATGTGCAAGATGGGTGGGTTATTTATGTTCGGTGTGTCAAGCAGGGAGTGTCGGATGTTGCTAGGGAAGTTCTGGGGATCAGGCTGGGATACCAAAGCTTTAGGGTTATGTGTATATGGTTCATTAGGTCTCTCCTGACTAGCTGAAGTTCATGTTTGAGATCAACGAGCTTGTCCTCAAGGGAAGTACCTTCTACAGAACAAATGGATGTGTAGGATGGATCATGGAAGGTGGTTGGAAGAAGGTTAGAGAATGATAAAGTGGCTGAAATATTTGGAAGAGTGGTAAAAAGAGGATTCAAAAGAGTGTCATCAACAGGCATTTTAAGTTAATGGTCAGCCAATATGGGTGGGATGGGGGGAAGTGATGATTGAGTAGGGCGTCTTTGGCTACCAGAAGGTATAGTACATGGAGTGAGTTTATAAGAATAGGGCAGTTGTTAGCCTTGCCTTTAGCAGAATTGCTGTAGTTAATGATTCTTAAGCTATGTGGATTATTTCCAATATTCTTTTGAACTGAGGACAGAGGTAGGTCAGATGCGTGGGTTTCTAGAGAAAGGCAGGAGACATCATTGAGAAAGACCGGATTAGACCCAGCAATGATGGTTTCAGGGTTGTAAGGAAGCAATTGGTCTAGCTGAGAAGCCATACCAGTTGAGGTTTAGATGAAACAAGAGTTAGAATCATTGCCGTGAAGGAGAGATGTTGATTTACAGGGGTGGTGGGGACAAAGTTTGAGACTGTGTTTTTAATCCTCAAGAAGATTTTGTTCCCATTGCTATATAGGGAGATGGTTACTTCCTCACTGAACTCAGATGAGGGTGTTATGGAGATTGGAATACCGTGAGTTTTCTTAGAGATGTTAATTCAGAGTATTAAAGTTCTGGTTCTCTTCCACTGTGCTCTTCTGGAGGTGAAGAAACTTCTCTAATGTTTATCTTCATTCCCATAGTAAGGATTCACATATGAACCACGAAGCTGCTGGAGATTTAAGTGCCAGCTTACTGTCTGACCTGGAGGAGGTGGTAACAGCCCCTTGTGACTGTCCCCCTAATAAAGGCCCCAGGCCGGATGGTGTTATGAATGATCTACTCAAATGCAATCTAGATATTTGGGCAATTGGATTGTGCATCTTTACCTTCTTCAGGACCTCTTCCCTAATTATACCTATTTTTAAGAAGGGGAACCGACAGGATCCCAGATGCTATCAGCACATCTCTCTGATCGATTCCACAGGCAACATTTTGGGGAAAGTGATCTTCTACGGGGTCTGCACATGGGCCAATGATCAAAATATTTTACGTTTTTGTCAGTACGGTTTCAGGCAGTGCCTGAATCTTGAACTAATCCCAGGGAAATATGTAGTGGCTAGAGACAGCCCGCTATACCTGCCATTCATAGACCTGCCGAGTGCCTTTGACCGTGTCAACAGGTCTGAGCTATGGCCATGTTAATTGACAAAGGCACAGATTCAATTCTGGTTAATTTCCTGTCCTCTTTCAACAGTAATCTAACGGCTAGAGTGAGATTCTGCACAAACAGTGAATGCAAAGAGCCTTTTGTCCTTGACAGGGAAGTCCACCATGATTGCATGCTGGCCCCCATTCGACTGACATTATACATAAATGACTTGAGCTACCATCTGACCACTTGTGGACATGACGTACTGCTGATAGGCAACTTGCAAGTACCAGCGTTACTCTATGCGGATGACACAGCTTGGTTACCTTGCAAGCCATAGAGTTCATTGCACTTGAGACACGATTATGCAAATTTTATGTGGGAATTAGATATGGATATTAATTATACTAAATCACACATCATGGCTTGTAGTAATAAGAGGTACATATTGAGCTTGGTATACATCAACTCTAGTAGGGTGACTATGGTGTAAAGTTTTTCTTGTCTGAGGGTCCGGTTTGAAGCTACGGGTTGATGGCACTCTAATCTATTCACTAGTCGGCTGAAATGTATTCGATTTATTGGAGCACTCTTTAATCTGATGGCTATGATGGGGCCAACGCAGTGGCAGCCATTTCATATATTTATAAAACTCAATGCATCCCCATTGCAATGTATAGTGCAAGAGTCTGGGTATATTTATTTTTTTATTTCCAAAAACATTTATTGAAGATTTAGACACAGCAGAAGCATAGAGTTACACCATGGCAAAATAATATGCATCACGATATGTTGCACAAAATTAGGGACAACCTGTTACAAGCACTGCAATCAATAACATCAAGAAATAGATCGGAATCCCACCAATAGCAGAGCAGAGAAATTATCAGGGAAGGCACCATTCGTAACCATAAGAGGGAGGACAGTGTGGGGTAGGGAGCAAAAGGGAAGCCTGGAGGAGGAGACTCATGGATCTGCACCGGCGGCTGCCGTGGGTGAAGCGCAGAAGGGGAACATGGGAGAGGTCGCGAGTGCTGGGAAGTGTGACTTAGTAGATAGGAGACAAGCAACCCCAGCTATCCAGCAGGTGGGCTCTAGAGGGCATTAGATCCCAGAATTCGGACAAGAGAGTCTGACAGCGGGAAGCGTCCTCTAACCAAAGGGACACCTTCATTGCGAGTCGGCGAACACAGCACATGGAAACCCTGCGCTGTGCAAAGACTAACAGCATAGCAATCAGCCTACGGGAGGCATCTGGGCAAAATTTGACAAAGCCTAAGAGGCAAAGCAGAGGGTCAGGAGGGAGGAGGAATGAAGTGATGTCCGAAATAACAGCGCATACCTCATGGCTATAAGCGGAGACCTTAGGGCAGAGTCTGGGTATATTGTTACAATTTTTTAATACTGGGACGCTCTCTGAGAGCAGCTGTGGTGCTTTCTAAATCTCCTGATTGATTGCTTGATTGATATCCAAATGTAGATTCTGTCCAGATTGAAGAAAAACGTTTTTGCTTCATACTCCTATCCCAAACCCACCAGTTGTCCTAACTTTTCATCTGATGAGGAATTAGCACTCACCTATGTAGAAGACTATATTAAACTTTCACCTTTGACTATATATTTGTTTGCAACTGTCACACAAGCTTTAACCATCAGATGAGTGTGGACTATCTCAGCTGCAATCAGTGGTTGATCATTCATTCCCTGTCTATTCTATGTAAAATATTGTTTTACGGAGTTGGTAAGTCCATCTCTTTTTACTAATCCCGACAGTGTAACCGAATCAGGCACAATCTAGCTGAAGCGAGCATTTGCAGTTGCCAGGAGTTCTTCTTAAAGAGATTTCAGGAAAATTGTCAAGCCTATAAACAATAAATTGCTCTACAGACCACCAATGGTATTGAACCTTATTTGTTTTACACATCTAGTCAGTGAGAGAGATCCCAATTGTTGAGATTTAGAACTGGCTCTAAACGGAAGGAATATTCGTCCAGATTGTCCCTGTGACGAAGTCACCTAACAACCTTTGATACATTTTACCTTTTTCTACAAGTTTTATGTCAACTTCTTTAGGTTTTATCTTTGGCCAATTGAGAAAGCATAGAATTTTGGACTATGTAGAACAGCTCTTATATTTTGACAGTCTCAGGAGGACCAAGTCATTTGTTGCCAGTTCCTTCCAATTTTAAAAATATTGTTCAGCGTCGTAAATCTATGCATATTTAAATAATGTTTTTACTTTTAAGATTACAAGTAATTTGTACTTTTATGATTAGGTTTTTCATCAAGTAAAGTTTCTTGTGTGGAGGTTCAGATACATCAGCTCTATGTGGCATTTGTGCTGCACGTAACATGTTTCTCCTTTCAACCCATTCCTCTGCAGTAGTGCCCTCATTTGATGCGCTTTGAGTGAATCAATCCTAGGCAATTTCAGTCAATTTGTTATATGTAACACAATAAACAAAAATAATAATAAACTTAAAACAGGGAAAAGCAAAAAACGGGAAAATTAGGAAACAATGTATACATTTTCTTTAATTATGTTAAAAATTACATAAGATTAAAATTTGTGTTGGACACACAATAAAAATTCATTACAATTTAAATCAATTTTACAGAAAGAAAAAGTGGCAATCTTATATTCTTAATCTATCACATCGACGCGATGTGAGGACCCACAGACCAGCTCTAATTTACTTCATATGACAGATGGATAATGGATCCCATACTGACTTTAAAGTACATCACATTCTTTGTATGATTTTCTCTCACAATACATACCTTGCTTTCATCTTGCATGCTATTTGTAGCCGATATTAATTTATTACTGCAATTTCAAGAGGATACAATCAACAGTTTCAACACTGATATATACTTCCCCAGCAAATCTTATTATTTACCTATTTTATTTTGTAATAGTGCAAGCCACTGATCAAATATCCTGTATATTTTATATCACTTCTTTTTTTTATTTAATAAAATATTTTTGTCAATATTTCTTTATTCATATCTTTCAAACAAGAAAAAGAGGAGATGTTCCCCCCATAACATGCAAGATACACACAGCTAAACTATCTTTCAGAATATAAAATAAAACAACCTGGATGATCAAATTACAAAATACTTGACTTCTTATGGTCGAAAGCATACTATTAAGATTGGTACTGTATCCGAATAGGAAACAGAAAGAAAACCTAAGAACATCGGAGAAGATGGAAAAGGCAGAAGATGGAAGAAGCTTGTGTTAATTCTTTAATAAATTATCGAAGGCTCTGCACTCTAAAATATTTTGCGAGTTAAAGAATGGAAAGACGAACTGTAGATATAAATTCGTTTTTTTGTAGTGCCTATTTTTCGGAGCATTGCTGCAAGAAATGCTCAGAAATATCACCTCTTGTGGAAGAGTAGCCAGGACTCTGTCAGCGACTCACAATGCCAAGCAGGCTTTTCTTATAACATGGCGCATCATCCCTCTTGCGTGCGAACCTCAGAATAGGAACAAATGATGCGCTTGCGCTATCCAACTGCGGCAATTAATCAGCCTTATTAACAAGCACTGTATTTGCTAGGCCAGTCATTAGTAATGTGGAAGGGTAAATCTTTCCAGAAAATGCAAGCACCTGCCAATGCGATGACCCATATGCAGCTTCCTGCTGCAAAAATTGCTGATCGCAGTCTTTAACAATCTGAAGTCTAAGCAATTATTTCACTAGAAGGAACACAGTCAAGTAAAAGCACCTGGTTTCTAATGCCGAGATACATTTTGCCTTCCTGCTCACTGAAGAAAGCACTTCGGGAGAAGAGACAAAAATAACAGTCTATTGTTGCTGTTCTTTCATGCTAATTGGATGTGGCTCCCAGAGTTAGTTGGGTCAAGTGTGTACTACATCAGAAAACATTTTCTTATAAATCCTTACAAGAAACTGAAATGGGGCAAACGTTGACAAAAACATTAAGACCAACATTTTACCCAAAAAGGAGAATGTCCAAATAAGCAAATCCTATTTGTGAGGGCAAAAATACACTGAATTAAGATTGTGTAAATTAGGAATGGGAAGATTTCCTAGCAAACTAGGGTTTTATGCCCATCTAAACTGCACACCAGTGCTAACAAAAACCATACAGTCTGTACAATGTTTTTTTTAATCTTTTGTTGCCTTATGGACTACAATTAAAATGCATTACGTAGCGTTTTTTTTTTAACTAAGCTACACCAAATGCACAGAGGAAACAATTATCTAGAAATCAATTCAAAATGAAAATGTACATTGTTTTAATGAATAAGGATACATTCCCCAGCCCCCAATGTAATAGCAATCCTAAATATACTCAGGTGCAGACTAATGTGGGTGCAGGGAACCCCTGAAAATGTACACCCCAAACTATTACCTCAACAGTTAGCCCACAGGTGGATGAATCAGAGTCGGTGCTAAATCTCAGTTTCCTGGGGCAAATGTCAAAATACATTGAATTAGGTTAGGACACGCTCAATAATTGCGTTCTAGGGCATGTATAGATATTTGTTACAAAAGATAGGTACAGAAATTCTAAATGCAATATCATAAATTTATTGCAGTAAACGCTCCCAGCAAATAGAACAATACATGATAAAGTGAAAAATCTGAAAAATCCTAAGTTCCAAATGAGCAGTAAAAGATTCGGGAAGTCTGGAGAGTCTCTGGCTCACCCCTAAAATATGGGGTTTATATTCAGTTTTCTTGCTTAGGAAAGCATTTAATAAAAGTATTATGCTTTTAGCAAATCAAAGCACAGTTCTATTACACGTCATACTGGTTTTCTATCTAATCACTACCCCACAATGTGCATATTGATTCTGATTGCTCTATGCTAATGACATCCTGAGATGGCAGTACAAATTAGTTACAAGTACAACAGAAAATTATTGTGAATATATGACATATAGTGAACTAGCGGAGGGCCTTCAGAAATGACACCAATACTGTGCCCATGTTGGAAAATTTTCTTCAAAAACATCAAGAACGCCCTCAAACGAAATAAACAAACATGACTCTGCCTGAATGTGTGACGCAGGAATAATTAATAGTAAACATGCAAGAGGAGATGTCTATTTTAAATAAGATGGCTTTGAGGCCTAACTGAGGCCTAGTTAGCATAAAGCAGAAAAAGGCACTTTAACACGTTATAGAAAATGTGTTTTACATACAATAGCACCACGTCAGTGTGTACATGTAAATTCGAGAGTAAATCCACGTTCTGCACGTTGTTAGTAATGCATAAATCTATAAAATACACAAAACTCTAACACTATACCCTCCTAAAATCGCACACCACGTCAACTAGTCTTCATCAGCACTAAATTACAGTCATTCAAATGGTAGCAGGATAAACGGTTGGAGTTACTGCTCCTAATTATTCGCCAAATGAGCCCAGTTAATCACTGAAGTCTGAGGTTTAGGAATATTCTATAGAGTTGATGTCCTAAAACGCCTTGTTTCGGGCAACACATCGCCATAACAATACATTTTATTTTACAGCTCTGAGGCTTTGAAACATTAAAAACACCACCTTGAATCTCATTTGAATTATGTAAAAAAGGAATTCGGAAGATTCATAATCATCATCATCATCAAATATCTTTATTTCGCAGTGTTTCAACAGCATATAAAGTATACAATAAAATACAAAATAAAATAATATAAATTAATTAACAAAACATATTAGTTACTTTAAAAATAATAACTAACAAAAAATCGCTGCATTAAAAATTATGAAATTCCTTTTAAATTCTGAATAGATCTTATAGTATTTAACCATTAGAAATCAAAGGAGGACAACAACAAGGTGGGTTGTGTAAAGTCCTAATTGATAACAAATATAAATACAATCACCTGTTGACTGTCACCAAGGTACCCATTCTTTGCAAACTCTCTTCCATTTCATCAAGGCTCAGAAGAATATATCTATTAAAGTGCATGCAAATGGGTCACTGAGTTTTTTGAGGAAATACAGGGCTGGGCAGCATTGTCTAATATTGTGATGACGCAGATGAGGGAGAATGTACCTGGTCTTTTATTCTTTATAAAACAGACAGAAAAAAACTATGTGAATATCAGACTGCTCAGAACTACCATCACACGGACACGCTGTTAAGTCGCTTACCGAACCCATTAAGATTGCTGCCATAGGTGCTTCTGTCAAGTGTTAACTCAGGAGGGTGGAGACATGCTCAATTATTTTTTATATTAAACGATCATAATATGGTATAATATTTACAACATAAGATATCTCCTTAACCTCTTGCATGCTTGTGACAGCCAAGAGCCGTCACGTGTCACGGTGGGCGTGTGCGGAGGACGGCCCCCAGCCTTCTGAACCCCACCCACTAATAAAAACTCCTGAACAGTGCGAAAATTTCGCGCGCACAGAAGGGGTTAAAGGAGTGGAGTACAGTGTGTAAATATAAATGTGTGAAATTATGACACACTCACAACAAAATGTAAAAACAAATGTTAAAATTGTTTAAGAGGATGAGGACTTTCTAGAAGACCTGTAGGGGCACACTGTCATTTGTGAATTATGCCATTCATTGTTGTCAATCCATCTTGAAGAAAGGATCTATCTACTACAAGATATGTCATCACCAAACTTCGCATGAATAGTGGTGGTCACTTACTTTGTGGTGAATTTCTCATGAGAGTTTCACTGCCTGCAAACAGTTTCATAAAGAAATCTCTCTTCATAAAGAAAAAACTGTTGATAGTACCCGCTGATGTTGTTTGTGAGGTTATAAGCAGTGCATCGCAGGGGCACAAGTTTTATTTAGTGTTGCTGTCTATAACTGGTGAATTTCTGTGTTTTTATTTTTGTTTAAAACGTTAACGCTGTCACAGAGAAATTCACCTAACTATAATGTTACTTTAACGTTTGCTTTAATCAGTGAATTTCTACGGTTTTGTTTTAAACAAAAACATATTTTTTATCTCATCCAACTATAACATTACTTTATTTAACCTTTGAGTTTTTCAGTTAATTTCTAGAGTTTTTTTAAAGTATTTTTTGTGTATGTATTGTAGAATAACTGAATAATATATCCTGTTTGTTGACCTCATTCTGCAAGGGAATTGCTTTTGTTTTGTCACTTTACAGGAAAGGATGCACACTACCCAATGTTTCTAAAAAATGATGGTTGAGTATAATACATACTAATAAAACGTGTGTTGGGATTGTATATCACCTCCGTTCTTCTGACTCACATATTGAGACATTTTTCCAGTAAGTCCATTAATACTTTAATAGCATACTTTTCATAGCCTATGTATGTGCTTTTACTTTACAGTCACAATTACAATTCAGTTTCTTGAATATTGTATAATATAACATTTCATTATATAAATCTATTTCTCAAGTATGGGATTACTCACCAGAGTTCTATATTTTGTTTAATGATTACTCCTCACTAGAGTGTTATATTTTCTTTAATCTACCATTTAGAGATCTTTTGATGGGTTCAATTATTATTTAAAGTTAATCTGTAAAAGGAGTCATTAAAATATTGTTGTAATATTCTTTTTTTTTAAGTGGCGACTCTAGTGAGACACAAGTGGGAATCAAACACACAATCCTCTGCATGGACTCCGAGGGGGATGTACTTCATGGTGAGCTTTAACAACCCTCTCTCAAAATCATGCATTTGAGTTTAAGTTAAGAACAGTGTTTTTCTGTAATTGTGAACAAAGTAATAGATTACAGAAGTTGATATTAGTACAGTTTATTATGATTTGTTCCACTGAATACAAAAAGCAGTAATATTTTTACGATCGCACTAGACGCTGGCAGGAGTTGAAGACACAATAACATGTGTAGACTCTGAGTGGGCTGCAATTCCTGTTCAGGTCACGCGATGGACCTACGAGATCGGGCAGTTGCAAGTAAGTTAATAACAGTGGTTTCTTCTAACTATGAACAAATGAAGACATTAGAAATGTTGATTAGCTAGGAAAAATTGATTATTAATTGTTCCATCAAACATATGAAGCAATATTATTTCAATGATCTTTTGACCGCCCGAGGGAATCTCGCAAGAGGAATGGGAGAGGAACCACACCTCAAGGAAGGATTGTGATTGGTTCAGATGGATGTCTCCATTTAAAAGAAAAAGATTCCATCCTTTTTGTTTTATTTCACTTGCATTTTGGTGTGGTTAGACATATTTAGCTTGTTTCTCCTTTCTTTACAAAGATATCTTCACCAGATTCTGATGAGGAGCCAGGGGCAGCTGCACCAGCTCAACCATCTCAGCCTCCAAGGAATCCTTTGTGTGGTAATTCTTTGAAATGAGGCCTGGTAGTAAGAATGTTTATGCAAAGTACATTACCTGTAAACTTTTCAGCAAAGAGCAGAATAAACAATACAGCATTAATAAAACAGGGATGTGAAGGCACCTAAGCTCAATGCATTTGCAAAGGCTTACACTGGCAGAGTTGGTTTGAGCTGCAGAGCAAAACAACTTTACAAGGGCTTAAACATCATTTGCTCCAGGAGATACTGTGGCTGTCAGGGGTGTGGAATTAAATAAAACATCTACTTCTCCATGGGACAGGTTGATTCATAAATCTACTTGTCCTGTAACAAAATCCACGTGTCTTTTTGGTGCCATGTAGTGTGGCGACAAATTGTGGCAACAATTTCATTATATAAGAGCTCTGATATTGCCTCTCTGATTATGACAGGGTTCATACCCTAGTAGTGTTTGAGTACTTGCAATCCCCTTATGTTGCCCCGTTTTCGCAGATCTACATACTGGGGCTGAAGATAGTGGTAAGCAATAGCTCCAGGGAGAGAATGCCCTTTTGATTCTCTGCAAACCTACTAACTTGCATGTTTTAAGGGTTTTCAAAAACTCTTCTCTAATCTTTTTCCATACTGAGATATGCTGGAAATTTACTCCTGACAATGGCAGACATACACCTTCTTCCAGAGTTGGGAAAAAAAGTGGTTGGGAAGGAAGTGAACTTGCAAACACACAGATTTTCGCATGAGCAAATCTACGCATGCACATTTGCTCATGCTAAAATGCAATTCACAAATATTTTCTAGAAGTACTATTTCTTGTCCTACTTCTGTAAATTCTTGGGAATTCACGAAATAATGCAAGGACATATACCATGGGTGCACTTTTGAGACTTTCTTTAATAATTGGGCCCCTAATTTGGTCTGGCGTTGACCATGACCTTTTGCGTTTATTAAAATTCTGTCTCTCTGTATCGACGGGCTTCACTGTGACAGCATTCTGCTTTTTCACAAGGAGCATATTGGCACACAAAGTAGTTTTGTTCAGTGCCAGTAACTACTGTGGCAGTGTGTGCTTTTTGAGACCTCAATTTTTTTTTTTGCTTTTGCCAATGCTTGTTATAATGGTGAGGGCCCGGCAATAAGTCACACATTGACAAAACTAAAGAGCTGACCTCTAATTTTAGACTCACAGGCTTTGCCAATGCTTGTTTATTTTTGTTTATCATAATCTTATTGAAACGGATTACACTTATTTTCTATTATGACTATTTTTGGGAAATACCAGCATGCATCAACATGTTTTTAAATGATGCTGCAAAGAATTGTTACGTGCAACTTTACAGTAGTTTAGCAAAATGTTTTTTCATCAACGTTTTATTTTGAAAGCAAAGAATCATCAATCTTGCTTTCAAGACCCCAAGTTAACACTTTAAGTTGTATGTTTTTGTTGTACTCTTTTTTAAAAAAAATTAAATTCCCACAAAAATATTACAAATGTTTGAAAACACAAAATCTTTTTTATAGTTGTCGAATACTATTAACAAAAATGACTTTTCAGAACTGCCCTGTAGTTTCATGATCTATGTTGTTTGCACTAGGTTTCCTTTTTTTTATCCTGATGTAGTATGTATAATTGATATGCACCAGAATAGCAACAGTGTTTAGTTTAATAAAATGCAATTCATTATATAATTGTGGGGAAAAATAAATCCTTTGGATTGATAAAAACATAAAAATAAACAGTTTTATAAGTGCATGAGACGAACATTGGTACATAGCATACACTGATTCTCATTTATTTACTTTAAATCCTTTTATTAATGGTAGAAAAAGTTCAATCACTACTTTTTTTTTTTTACAATCCCGTAGAGTCTTGTGAGATTGTAAATTTTTGTTAGAGGAAGAATTTTAACTTTCCTTTATTACAGTACTTATGCCTTATAGTCCCTCTTAGTATGGTGTGGGGAGGAAGTAGACTCTCAAATGAGACCTTTTCACAGTATAACAAGAGTACACAGTAGGGTGTAAGGCGACACTGTGAAGTCACTGACGCCTGTCAACAACTGTTTATGGTAGACTATGGGGGGGGGGGGGGAGTGGCCTCTCCAGTGAGACCTTGAATGAAGGTAACCAGTGTGTAGAGTAGGATATAAAGAGCCACTGCTTCTCCACTCACACCTTTCAGACAGGTGTGCGTAGTAGGGTGAGGAGAGGGAATGGTATCTCCTTTCAGACCTCTCTCTCAGATAGCAGATGTGCGTAGTAGGGTTTGAGGAGGGACTGGCTTCTACTTTCAGACATCTCTTTCAGATGACAAGTGTGCATGGTAGGGTGTGTGGAAAGAGATTGACCTCTTCGCTGAGACCCCTCTCCTGAATGATTAGTAGTAGGGTGTGTGGATGGACTGGCATTTCCTTTCAGACCTCTCTCTCAGATGGTGGGTGTGCACAGTAGGGTGTGTTCAGAGAGACTGGCTCTCTGCTGACCTCTGTCTCGGATGAGGGGTGTGTGCAGTAATGAGTGAATAGGGACTGTCCTGCCTGCTAACACCCCTCTCTCTGATATTAGGTGTGCATAATAGGGTGTGAGGAAGAGAATGTACTCTACTCACAACTCTCACCAAGCTGATGACAGTGAATAGTACACTCTGATAAATACCATCTCCAGTAACACTCCTTCCTACAGTAGCAAGTGTGCATACTACAGTGTACTCAAAGATCACAACTCCTTTATATTTTTCATGATCCCACAAGAATCTTGTAAGACCATACATTTTTTTTAATTAACCTCCTAATCATCACAGTGCTCATCTCTTCCACACTTCCTCTCAAAAACAAGGCCCACAATATGCATTCCTACTTATAGTGTTTTGAGAACTCATCTATTCCTTTCAACTATTCACGATCCAGGGAGCGTTTCGTGAGATCATAAAAATGTGTTAAAAACAATATACATTGATTATCTTCACAGGAGTTA
The DNA here is from genome assembly GCF_964263255.1 of Lissotriton vulgaris. NCBI lineage: Eukaryota > Metazoa > Chordata > Amphibia > Caudata > Salamandridae > Lissotriton > Lissotriton vulgaris. The sequence continues at coordinate 656,623,711 of NC_141694.1, read as the reverse complement.
TCCTTTAGACACCTCCTCTCCAAATCTAGGGGGATTTCTTCTGGGCCTGATATCGTTTTTTACTTTATTTCCACAACACTTTCCGTTTTTCACAGTACACAGTAATGGCGGCCATTTCATTTCTAACACTCCAACAGGCAACCTATTTATTTATTTATTAAGCGTGACATTCATCCCGTGGGGATATCACGGCGCTAGGAGTGGCAGGGAAGTGGTGGAACATGTTGTGCTTGATGGGGCAGCGGCAGACGGCTGGGTTAGGGAAATAGATATGTTTTGAGTTTCTTCCTGAACGTCATAAACTCGTTGGTTAGTCTTAACTCCAGTGGAAGCTCATTCCAATACAATACAATGCTGCAAGGTGCAAAAAAGAACGTCCACCTGTCCTGCTCCTGCTGATTCTTTTAGTCTCAGCTAGCGCTGAAGAGCGTGACCGTAGGCATCTGGGTGGGGTATAGAATTTAATTCTATTCCAGAGAATCTTAGGGCCTGTGTGGTGGAGTGCCCAATGGGCATGTACTAGGTGTTTAAAACTCGCTCTTTGGCGCATAGGCAGCCAGTGGAGCTGTTTTAGACATTTTGTTGCGGAACTGTATCTGCTCTCTTTGCACACTAGTCCAGCTACTGCATTCTGTAATACCTGCAGGCGTTTAAAAAGATAATCTGGCATGCCGACAAAAAGTGCATTTCCGTAATCCAACCTACTGAGCAGCAGTGCCGGCATGACGGTTCTCCTGCTGTCCGGAGGGATGGGAATAGTCTTTTTAGGAGCTTCAAGGCGGCGAAGCTTCTACCACACAGGGTTTGCACGTGGTCTTTCATTGACAACGTGTTGCTAATGGTGATGCCCAGTTTTTTACGCACTGTTTTGGTGCTGGCGCCATGCCCGAAGAGTGGGTCCACCAGGTGGAATCCCAGATCTGATTGGCTCCACCAAGAAGCAGGATTTCTGATTTCTCTGCCTTAAGCTTAAGGTAATGCTCTGACATCCAGTTTGCCATCTCAGTAAGACAATTATTGAGTTTGGTTCTGGTGTCATAGGAGCACATTCCGAAGCCCCATTTCGTGCCGCCTTTCCCTGGTCCAACAGTAATCTTACATTGTCTAGGACAGCCAGGAGGATTGCCTTTGTGCTGTTGGTGGCCCTGAAACCTGTTTGAGTGGGATCCAGCAGCTCGTTTGATTATAGATAGTTGACTAGCTTTCTATTGGCAAGATTCTCCAGAACGTTGGAGAGGTAGGGAAGCTGTGAAATTGGCCTATAGTTGGCTGGATTGTTAACATCAAATTCTACCTTTTTGAGTAATGGAGTTACTAAGGCTCGTTTCCAGACCTCTGGAAAGGCCGCTGTATTCTGAGATTGGTTAAGTAGCTGTGTAATGTACGGGCACAGAATAGGTGTGAGTTGTGAGAAAATAAAGTGCGGACATGGGTCGAGAAGGGATCCAGATCTGACTTCCCTCCTTGCTGTGGCAATTTAGTTTGCTGTAAAAGGGGCGAAGCTATCTAAATGCGCAGGGCTGTCTGGGTGAGGGTCAGTATTTTCCCAAGTGATGAGATTTTCTGGGGGGATGTTGTTAAATGATGAATAGATCATATCTGTTTTGTCTGTGAAGAAATTACTAATTTTTTCACAAATGTCTACTGAGGGCGGCAGAGTTTGGGACATGCAGGTTGGCTTGCAAAGTACGCGTACTATTTTATAGAGTTCTTTTGCTGAATTTGTGTTCTGCTTAATCCGTTGTGTAAAATATGCCTTTTTATGTCTTCTTGATTGCGTGTGTATAGCCCCTGAGTTGTGTTTTGTACGCTGATTTGTCAGAGTCCAATCTGGACATCCGCCACTTGTGTTCTAATGTTTTACACTCTTTTTTCAGTGTCTTACGTTCTACCGTATACTATTTTTCAGATACTGTTTTCTTGGGTTTGGATTTGGTTTTTGGTGCGAGTTGGTCTAGTGTTTTGGTAATGTTTGTATCAAGGAGCAGAGCGCCTCTGGTGGGGGATTGTTTCTCCAGACTTGCTAGGTTATTGGGACAAAAGTGGTGGTGGAATGAGTCAGGTGATGCCAATTTCCGTGCTCTGTATGTTTCGGGTAAGCATTTGGTGACTCTTGCTGATTTCTCATGTGTGGAGAGAGTTAAGCTAATCAATGAATGATCAGTCCATGTGACTGCTTTAACTATAATGTTTTCTATGTTAGAGAACAGAAGATCTAGTGTGTACCCTGCAGTGTATGTAGGTCCCTTAATCCATTGTTTTAGTTGAAGGATGGACATGTTGTTTTCAAGGTGACTTGTTGCTGCGTTATCAGTTATTTCATAATGAACATTAAAGTCTCCAATAACCAAATCATTTTTGATTTTATACATGCGGGCAATAGGTCTGTGAGCAGTTTGGTCCTGAAATCTGCCTGATAGCCTGAGGGATTATAGATCAAGGCTCCTCCAAGTAGTATGTGGTTCCTGATAGATAATTCGAATGGCAGTAGTTCATACTCTCCCGCTTGGGCTAATGCGGTGGGGGAGAAGGTGATATGATCTTTAAATAGGATTGCTAGCCCCCCACCTTTCTGTCCATTTCTATCTAGTCTGAGTATTTTATACTCAGGGGGCGGGTGCGATGTCTGGGCAGTTGCTTTCACTAAGCCAGGTCTCAGTGATACAGACCGGGTCAGACCGCTCGCGGGACTCGCAGGAGCATCTTTCTCCCACGTGAAGGCTCATGAGAAAAACGGGCCTCTCGACCAATTAAAGGCTCAATTTTTGAGTTTGCGTTCCCGCTGGAGGTTCGCTGGACTCTCGCAAGCCCAGTCGCCGATACATACAAATATTATTATTATTTTTTTTTAAGCTTTATTTTTCGGTTTTATGCATACATGAACAGAATATACAGTACATTGCGGTATACAGTATCGGCACTAACAAGAAATACATGCAGTATGACAAATGCTATATGTTGCAGTTACTGGTGCAGGTGATCAATGAAATGAGGGAGGAAATTCAAGACATACAATAAGGTGTTCAGAAAAGCGATACACAGTACATGCAGATTTTAGTTGCTTCGAGCATAAATTAGCACAGAGAACATCACACTTAGAGCGGCAAATAGCAAAGACTTTCCAACTACATGGATATTCATCGCATATCATGTGTCTAGCCGACCCCATTAGGAACAATACCACTAGCAATCTGTGAGGCCTGTTCGGATTGTGTCTTAGCAATATAGTTCCTATATGGGCCCAAAGTGTCAACTGGTCGTGATGAACTAGGGATCAGCGTAGAGTATTCCTCACAATTAGTATTACAAAATGCCAAACTGCGAACCCATGACTGTAGTGACGGGGCCCTCTTGCTACCCCAAAACCCCAAAATAGAGCAATCTCCTGATTAGCCAACAGGAAACCCAGTGCTGCCAATTTCCTGACCTTCCTAAGGAAGTTAACCACGTAGCCCAACAGTGCAATCTCAGGAGTGGGTAGCAGCTGCATGGAGAGTATGTCACCTAACGTGATGTGGACCTGGGTCCAGTATTGGTGTATTTTAGGACATGTCCAGGAGAGGTGAGCAAAGTCGGCAAGGGGAGTCAAGCATTTCTGGCAGTGGTGGGGCCTGGTGTGGTCTACCCTATGGGATCGCGCAGGTGTGTGATATATTCTGCGGAGAAACTTAAAATGAAGCAGCTTGTGTCTGCTGTTCAACGAGACCTCTTTCAATGCCCTGCAGCATTGTTCCCATTGGTCGTCTGTAATGGGCCTGCCCAAATCTACCGCCCAAGCTGTGCGTACTTTAGCATCAGAGAATGGTCTGGACGTCCAACATTGCCTGTATAGTTTTGAAATCAGATGTGCGCCTGTAGGGCTTTTGATAAGCAGTGTCAGCGATGGGGCACGTACAGGGGCCGATGGGAAGAAAGGGAATGTGGCCTGAAGCATGGAGTACATACGCTTCAGAACAAAGGTGTCCATAAAGGAGCGTTCACTGAATAAGGCTTCCTCTGACACTGAGAAGACGTGATCTTCAGGAAATAGGTTGCCTATCGTACGGATGTGGAATTTCTCAAGTGTGTGAGTTAGATCAAGAACTCCCCCGTTATGGGAAGCAAAGAAGGGTTTGGCAGGGGTAGCCCCGGAGAATACAGCTGATCAAGGCCCAACAGTCTGCGCAGCCTGTCCCATGCCCAGCAGGTGGTGGAGACAGTTTGAAAGTCGTGGGGGCCTCTAGGAAAGCCTGTGGGTAGGATAGCGGCAAGATGTCGTGGAAACACGTGCGTCCAGGTGGTACCAGGCATGCGCATAACAGCATTGTGCTATCAGGTAATACAAATACAGGTCTGGGACCCCAAAGCCTCCTCTCTCATACGGCAGGGTCAAGGTCTGCCAGTTCACACGTGGTGTTTTGTCCCCCAGATGAGGCGCAAAAGGAGTGTTCGCAGTTGGAGAAAAAAAGTCTTGGTAAGAGGAATGGGAATATTGTTAAAACGGAATAAAAACTGGGGGAGGACCACCATTTTAATTATAGCTACTCTCCCTGCCATTGACAAAGGTAACAGCAGCCATTTCGCCATCTGCGACTCAAGGGAGCTAACAGCCCTACCATAATTGAACCTGATCATAGTAGCGGTGTCTAGATGGACATACACTCTGAAATATTTGAAAGCATCTTGGCACCATTGGAGCGGGAATTCGCATTCCCAGGAAGTCGTGCTAGCAGTTAACGGAACAATAACCGATTTGTGCCAGTTAATGCTGAGCCCAGAAAACCTACCGAATCGAATGATTTCCATAATCAGGGGTTCGAGATTAAGATGTGGCATCCTAACGTGCAAGATAGTATCATCCGCGTAGAGAGAAACCAGAAGAGGCCGAGTGCTAAATTGTAGGCCGCGGTGTAGATGTTTTTCCTGAAAGTGTCGAACAGGAAGGTCCATAGCCAATATAAAAAGCAATGGGTATAATGGGCATCCCTGCTGCGTACCACGAGACAGAGCAAAAGGACCGGAAAGAGTACAGTTCAGATGCAGTCTAGCTGTTGGTTCAGAGTAAAGGAGAGCAACGGTAGAGACAAAACATTCGGGCATACCCAAACCTCGCATGACAGACAGGAAAAAGGGCCACTCAAGGGAGTCAAATGCCTTCTCTGCGTCAAGGAGTACGGAAGCGGCAGGCGTGACGAGATCAATCCTTTGTAGCACCGTGTACAGAGTCCGCAAATTAAGTGGCGTTTAGTCCATGAGGCACGAAGCCCGATTGGGCCGGGGAGATAATGGATTCCATTAATAAAGATAATCGTATCTTCGCTAATATTTTATAATCAAGGTTCAGTAGGGACAACCATCTGTAGGAGCTACAGAGCTTAGGGTCTCTGCCTGGCTTGGGAAGAATAATGACCGCTTCCCTGAACGTTGGAGGAAGAATACCCACTTCTAGTGCCTCAGCATACACCTCCACCAACCTTGGGACTAAAATATCTTTATATACGTTATAAAAATCAGCCGAGAAGCCGTCCAAACCAGGAGCAGATGAGCCCCGCAACGCCTCGATTGCCTCCAATATGCTGTCCTGAGATATGGGAACGGACAAAAAGTCCTGCACATACTGTTCCTGTCAATCTCTGCCAGATATTCCCCTTGGTCCCCAGCGACTCTAGAAGTGTATAGTGTTTTGTAATACGAAAGGAACGTGTTGCATATGTCAGGGGTAGAGTATAATAGGGTGTCATTTGGCCCTATGACTTCCTTGATGTAAGCTTTGTCCCGCGGAGGGTGTGTGCCAGGATCGTGCCAGGTCTTTCACAATAACTCTTGCTCCGCTGCGTCTCTAAATTCGAGCCGTAAAGCTAAGCGTCGGGTCTCCCTGGTTTCGGATACCGCTATCAGTAACTCTCGGTCTGCTTCAATGCGGTTTAAAGTGGAGCGGAGATCCCGCAGGACCCCAGCATGTTTAGCAATACAGACGCCCCTGATATAGGCCTTGAACCCCTCCCAGAGTGTCCCCCAGGTGTCCACCGACCCAGTGTTTAGTTCAAAGTATTCCTCTATAGCCTGTCTAACTTCCTCATGAAAAACCTGATCCAAAAGCGCACTTCCAGGAAAGCCCCATTGTCTCTTATATCCTCCCGGCCTGGGAATGTGAAGTTTAAGCACGACCGGAGAATGGTCCGAAAGTGTGCGAGGTAAAGTAAGCAACCATCCCAGCCAGCCAGCAACTCCTGGGCAAACCAACCAGTAGTCTATCTTGGTCCACGTGTTATGAAATCCCGAATAGCGCATGTATTCCGTAAGATGTGAGTGCAATTTGTTTTCAATATCTACTAAAGAGAAGTGGTTACATATGTCGTGGAGCGCCTGTCGTGAACGGGGCTTAGTGTCAGGGGAGGAGGAAGTACTGTCCCTGATTGGATCCAACAACAAATTGAAATCCCCCCCAATTATCAGAAGCCCGGGATCAAGTGTCAAGAGCTGCACCTGCAGCGCATAGAACAAGTCTGGGGAGTCCACATTAGGACCATATACACGGACCAGTGAGATCTGGGGTCCCATTAATAAACCAGTAACAATCAGAGTTCGGCCCTCGCCATCAAACAAGATCTTGTGTAAGGAGAAGGGGACTTGTTTGTGTATGAATATTGCAATCCCCCTCGCATATAGACTGTAATTTGAAAAACATCTATGGGAACCCCAGTTCGCTGCGACAGAAGTGTGATCGGGGTTGGACAGATGTGTTTCCTGCATGAATACAATATCAATGTTATGTCTAATATAGTTAAGGGCCTGTCTTCGTTTCCTAGTGTTGTTTAGACCTCTAACATTCCATGACATCAAAGAGAGCCCGGAAGGATCGGGCTGGTGCCCTAGCTGCACCATTGGAAAACACCAACCTCAATCGCAACCCAATGCATGTCAATCTCTTGCCGTATACTAGCAACCTGAGCAACTAACACAAAAGCAGTATGAAAACCGAGCAAATATCCCCCCCAACCAGCCTCGTACCAACCCCAGAGAGGCATACCCCCAACTCAGCCAAATGCCTATGCAATGAAATCAAACACAGCAATGTAGGATACGAACATGCACAGAGCAAAATTGGCATGTGAAACAAAGAAACCTTGGTATTCACCATGAGGTGCGGCAACGCCACGCCGGTCGGGCAATAAGGAATATGATAGTAACAATCAGGATAAAGATGCATTTTACAAGATAAACACAGCAGAACACAGTAATTAATGCAATAACCATTCAGCCAGTTCCGGGTTTGGAGAAGAGATCCACGCTGACTTGTGAACCACTCTGTGGCGGGGAAGCGGAACGCGGCATAGCAGTCCCCCCAGAGTGTTTTTTCTTGTATCCCTGACAGAACTCCTGCGCCTCCGCCGGTGTCTGAAATATACAGAACCTGCCATCTACATCTACTTTTAGCCTCGCCAGATAGAGCATGCCATACTTAAGACCCAAATTCTTCAGGGTGGCCTTGACTCCATGAAATTTGCGCCTTGCCTCCTGAACCATGACGGTGAAGTTGGGGGAAAAGGACAGCTGACTCCCCTGCCATTGGATGTCCCCCCGGTCACGAGCCGAGCGGAGGGTCGCATCTCTGTCCCTAAAGTTCATGAGTCTAGCAATGATGGGTCACAGAGGAAGGCCAGGTTGAGGGCGCTGGCCTAACGACCTATGAGCGCGCTCCACTACAAATCCCTGCGTGAAGGTTTCTCTCCCAAACAACTCAGTCAGCAGCTGCTCAACAAAGGCGTCCATGCGTCCAGTGGCAGTCGTTTCCGGCACTCCAATGATTCAGATGTTATTTTGGCGACTGTGAGCCTCCAAATCTTCATTCTTAATTGCCACATCCTTAAGGATCTTCTCCACCCTTTCTAGCCGCTTCAGTGAGGATGACGCACCGTCTCCAATGTCCGAGACCCTCACCTCCACAGAATCCAACCTCCGATCATGCGCCTGAACTTTTGCACCCGTGTCAGCTAGCTTCTTATCTAGAGCATCAAATCTACCGTCCAGTGCCTTGAACCCAGCTCTCATCTCTGTTAACATAGCTGTAGCCAGGGAGGCAGAGTCATCTGTTTCATTTGAGCCCAGAGCCCCATCAGCCATGTCGGGAGGGTCGTCCGAGGTGGGGCAGGGGGCCTTATCGAATTGCAACATGCGTTGTTTAGGGTCCTTCCTCCCCATTCTTCAGGGAGGGCCAGGGGACCTCTCGTTGTTGTAGTAGCCCAGTAACTGTTGCGACACAAGAAGGCCAGAGACGTGTCGGGTAGAGTCGCGGGGAGCCCCTGCAAAAGAGCCACTCAATGAAACAGCGCCCAGTGTAGTATGAAATCCGTGGCGGCCCTGGTCAAATGGTGGGACACAGAGAGGATCCCAAAAAGAGGAAGGGGCACAGCAGCGTAGGCCAAGATGCCCACCCAGAACAGAGCACAGAGGAGAGCATGGGCTGTCCAGTTAATGCGGTGACAGCAACCCGGTCTCTGTAGATGGTATCGGGAAATGGCGGCAAACTATGGCGACAGGGCACCAGCGACAGGCCAATAGTCAAGGGGGCAATAGCGGTGTTCAGATGTCCTGGAGAATTAGAACCTCAATGTCCGCAGACAGGCAGAGGGGAGCCCAGTACAGCCGGCGACCCCCAGCGACACAAAACCGGGGGGTGGAACCACAGCGCCGTGTGTACGATCGTGCATGCCTTCCTCAAGCCGGATTATCCCTCCTCATCGAGATCGAGTGCTGTGGAGGGGGAGCCGGATCACCGGATGGGGCCCAGCACCAACGCTCCCGATCGAGCCGTCAGGGCCTCCTTGTTAGCCCGCCTCGCCCCCCCACCAGAGCCAGTAAACCAGGCCCCGGCACGGAAACGCCCACAAGGCCAACGACTCCCCGCGAGTGCTCCGCACACAGCGGGACCAGGCAGGCAGCCACAGCGGGGGAGGACGGAGGGAGGAAAGCCCGCCAGAAGGAGCGGGGGGGATTTCAAACCAGCACCGGGCACCCAGGGCCCCACTCACCGCCGCCTTCGATGTCTGCTCCTCAGCCGGGGAAGGCCGCATGGCCGCGCCCGTCCTCTGCGCTGGCCCACCGCACTCCGGTCCCGTCCGTCACGGCGAGCGAAGCCGGGCATCGAAACGTTCCTCTCGTTCTCCCGGGGCCAATGGAGGGTGTCTGCCGGTGCGGGAAGGGAACGTTCCTACATCGGGAAAAACAGAGTTAGCGTAGCCCGGCAGCCATCTTGGTCGCCTCCGTGGCCACGCCCCCTCTACATACAATTAGTTTTTATCCTTAATTTCTCAAAAACTACTGAGCAGATTTACAGCCAACCACAAAAAGCACAATCTATGGACCAAGATCCAGCTTCCTGCCAACTCTGATGCAAGTCAGCAGTTTTTGCTCTAACCTGTCTTAATGAAGTCTATAGAAAATGCATTGGGATTTTAAGTTTTCTGCCCCAACTTTTTTCGCAGCCCCTGCTTGACAGATCAGCCTGAAACTTTCCAAGAAGAATCTGAGGTGGATGAACTTTTTGGTGGGAACGTTTCGGGAAGATTGATCAAATGGGACCAAAGTTATTAACTAATCAAAAAACGCTCAGTCTATGGAAATGCAGACCTAACTATGCCTACCTAGTGGCCACCGCCACTAGGTAATTGTAAGAAACTGAGTTTCTGGTTGGCAGAGGTATTCAACTCTAAATGGGAGCTCAGAGGGAAAATTGGACTGGGTCGCCCTCCACTCAAACATAAACCAACAACAAAAGACCCTGTCCACAGGATGTTAATTGTGTCAGTTACTTAAATAATAGAACAGTCTGTGCATACTGATAACTATTATCATCCCCTACATATTTTTTATACTTTAAAGGGGACAGTTCACTGCACCTCGCTCATAGGTTTCTAAATTCAAGCTAAAAGGCCGATCCTCCTTGACAGATACACAGAACACCATGTAGATAATATCTGACACCTCTAATCAGTACCAGACATCCACACCATCAGTGTTGGACCAAGTTCTACTTAGAAAAAATGTGCAAGAAACGAATGACACCTCACGGAACACCACCAACGGGATAACTGGTATGAAATTGTGTATCCAGCGCCTCGTCTCATACACGAACGAGACGAGGCACTCGATACACGATTTCACAATTGCTACAAGCTACAAGCTAAGTGAAGGCGGAGACTCACGTTAGGAGTACTTTTGAATCTCCTTGGATTCCCAGGCAGCCGGTATGAGCAGTCAGGCTGTCTCTGGTTAACACAGAACAAGTGTCAAAGAGTGGAGTGGCAGCATATAGTATAGCCCTGATGAATCTGCCAAAATTGTGGTGGCGGTGAAACATGTCGGCATTGGCAATAGGTAATGGTATGCATGAATAGCTACCAGCCTTTTTATCTCAACAGCAGACATTCATTTCTCTATGAATAAAGTTATTGAAGGGAATTGGATGCTGTGTTTTATGCACCAATTTATGTTTTTGTTTGTCACTAGCAGATGCTTTCTGCTTCCACTGTTTGTTGCACGTTTTGCTTGTTTGTCTTGGACACTTTCCTTCTTCTTTCTTTGAGAATCGGATGACAACCGATGATGAGACAGGGGCCTGTTTGGAGATTACATACCAGTTACCCCGTTGGTGGTGTTTCCGTGAGGTGTCATTCGTTTCTTGCACATTTTTTCTAAGTAGAACTTGGTCCAACACTGATGGTGTGGATGTCCGGGGTGTCAGACATTATCTACATGGTGTTCTGTGTATCTGTCAAGGAAGATTGGCCTTTTAGCTTGAATTTAGAAACCTATGGGCGAGGTGCAGTGAACTGTCCCCTTACGAGTATAACAAATATGTAGGGGATGATAATAGTTATCAGTATGCACAGACTGTTCTATTATTTAACACCTTGGCTGCTATGGCTTTTCCCCTCCTGTGCTGGAAAAGCTTGAAAGGCCTTATTTCATGGCGAGCTCAGCTTGTCATAAGCACAGCTCCAGTGTGCCTCATGACGAGCTGAGCTCGTCATGAGCATGGAAGGGGTTAAGTAACTGACACAATTAACGTCCTGTGGACATGGTCTTTTGTTGTTGGTTTATAGCAGAGGTATTCACCCTGTTCAAGCAGAAACCCCAATCCTAGTTAGGGTAAATCAGATTCACACTAAAAGAGAACTTCTGCTCACCCTTTGGTAGCTTGGCAGGGAGCAGTCAGGCTTATCTAAAGAGGCACTGTGTGAAGTATTTGTGCAACACAACACACAGTAACCCAGTAAAAAAAACACTAAAAAAACTAGCCCAGAGTTAGAAAAATAGACACTTGTATTAATAATTCAAGACAAAAATGACAAAAATCCAATAAGTATAAGTCGAATTATGATTTTTTAAAGCATTAAAGGAGTTCTAGTGCTTAGAAGCAATAAATGCCAATAGGGGTTATCTGGTTGCTAGACCGTGCAGCAGAACAGCAGGTCTTACAAACCAGCAGTCTAGCATGTTAGTCCTTGATGCAGGACAGCAGTTCTTCTGACAAAGTTCAGTTACAGGTCCAGAAGTGTCAGATTTGGTGGGGTCAGAGCCTCAGTACTTATACCCATTTGTGTCTTCGAAGTAGGGGTGACCACAGAAGTCCTTTCTTTCCAGCCCTGGCTCTAGACTAACTGTAGTGGGTAATCAGCCTTTGGTGTGCCTATTCAGGTGTATGTGTCAGCTCCTCCCTCCCTTTCTGCCCAGGAAGAGCCATCAGAATGCAGGTGAGTACTTAGACACGCCTAACTTTCCTGTGTTTGTGGCTGCCTAGAGGGAATGCACAAAGTGTAGCTGTCACCCTCCTCAGACAAGTTTTGGAGACAGGCTGCAGGCACGCAGAGCTGTGAGAACAGAGAAATGTCCACTTTCTAAAAGTAAAAAGAACAGTTGATGAAACAGAATGCTGCACAATGTCAAACATTCACCCCAGTACAGAGATCTGGGTCTAAATCCATCATTTTTTTTCTCCCCATGCCATTCCAGTTCAGACCCAACTATATGACAATCAGTCTTGACCCTGTTCCCCCTGGCAACAATCCAGCTCGAACTGCCAGTCCAGGTCCTCCCTGGACTGGAAACAATCATCCTAGGACCGGTTTCGGGTCATCACCCCTCATCAGCCAGGCTAGCTTGACTCCAGTGGCATGGAGAGAACGGGACCCACGTCTGTGTGGACCCCTCCCACTCGGGGTGACAAATGCAAAAAGAAAAATCGATGGACAGAATGCTGCACAATGCAAACATTTAGCGCCAGTCACAAGGATCTGGGTTTAATCCAACATTTATTGCTCACCACGCCACCCCAGTTTGTACCCAGATGCATGCAAATAAGTTTTGACACTGTTCCTCATGGGAACAGTACAGCCCGAACTGGCAAGCCAGGTTCTCCCTGAACCGGAAACAAGCATCCTGGGACCGGTTTCGGGCCATCACTCCTCATAAGCCAGGCTAACTTTTTGCACTTTCTAAAAGTTGCATTTCTAAAACAGTAATGCTAATCAAACTTTACCATTAAATTAGATATGAAACATTATACAGCTACTCCTTTCTAATAAGGAATTAAAGCTTAAAAAAGTTTTACGGAATTCCCGGTGTTAACCTATGAGAGGAGTAGGCCTCACAGTAGTGCAAAACTAATGTTGGTGTATTTCACTACCAGGACAAGCAAAATGAAAAAGTAAATGTCCTATCTTTTACTTACACAGCACCCTGCCCTATAGACTACCTAGGACCTACATTAGGGGTGACGTGTGTGCAATAAAAGAGTTGTTTATGGCTTGGCAAAGGGTTTTAAATACCAAGCCGAAGTGGAAGTGAAAATGCACGCATAGGCTCTGCAGTGGTAGGCTTGAGAGATGTTTAAAGGGCTACTTGTGTGGGTAGCACAATCAGTGCTGCAGGCCCACTAGTAGCATTTAATTAATAGGCCCTGTGTATATGGTATATCACTTTACAAGGGACTTACAGATACATTAAATATGCCAATTTTGTATGCCCCAACTTTACCATGTTTAAGGGAGAAGCACATGCATTGTAGCATTGGTCAGCAGTGGTAACGGGATCAGAGTTGTAAGGCCAACAAAAACAATTCAGCAAAAAAGTGGGAGGAAGGCAAAAAGTCTGGGGTAACCCATCAGCGGGCCATTTCCCAAAACTAATATATGTCAATTTTTCAAAGAAGCAATACTCTGGTACTGCAGCTAAAGCGGTCTCAAAGGCTACACCTAAAAATTATTTTGAAATTATTATCTACATGCAAAATTCAGTGATGTACTCAGTTTACTAAAAGAAAGAAGATTCTTTCTAACATCACTACCCTATCTATCTAATGAATTCTCTCTTTTTGCCCTTGTCATTACCCCAAAACATTTTCCACTATATGTAATTGTGCGTAGTAGATATATTTGTTGCTTAGCAAAAAATACTGCTGTGTATTCTTATACCATGTGACTTAATTCTACGCATGGTAAAGGTGACGTTTGTTAGGAGCAAAATACTCATGTTGCCATTGACCTTTAGTGCCTCTGAAGAGTGAGAAAACTTTACGATGGAATGACACAGTGACCTACCTGTGTGCCAATACAGGTGCACTGCGGGACATGTGGCCAGCTGCACGCAAGAGTATCATTCAATTCACGCATGAGTAAAGCACCCAACTGAATTATAAAAGCTCAAAAAGTAGTTCTCAGCCCCACCGTTAGATGGCATCAGGATTCGATTAGTTTATTTATGAAGCATAGGAATAATACATAACTGTTTTATAAAGTCCCGAGAGCAGCTATACTATAACAAGCATTTGCAATGCAATAGGTTTTGCATTTAAACGAGACCTATTGCATTGGAAATGGTTGGCATCACGGACAACAGGAGAAAGGGAGGGAGGGTGGACGGGGCTGAGGGGGAGAAGGCATGGACAACAGGAGGGAGGGCGGGGAAAAGGCACGGACAACAGGAGGGAGGGCAGGGATAAGACATGGACAACGGGAGGGAGGGCGGGGAGAAGACAGGGACAACGGGAGGGAGGGCGGGGAGAAGACATGGACAACGGGAGGGAGGGCGGGGAGAAGGCATGGACAACGGGAGGGGAGAAGGCACAGATAAGGGGAGTTGTTGTCAGGCAGCGGGAAGAAGGCACGGACAACAGGAGGGAGGCACCAAAGCATGTCGTGCCTGCAGTAGGATAACCTTATTAAAGAAAATAGTGCTCAAAGTCTAAATAACACGTATGTGTAACAACCGAAGTGATGGGTCCAATCACATGGGAGGTGACAATTGAAGAGGAGGCGGTACTAAAGAGGGACTAACAACCCTATTTAGGAATCAGAAGCCAGCATTAAGGACAGTCAATGACACAAGCCAATGGTAAATGTGGGTGGAGCTTCTAATCACTACTCTACCACAAAAAGTCTCGCAGAGCAGCGCATGCGCGCTGGCTCTAAGCTCGACCTAAATAGCGGTAAAAAATCTTTATAGGATACGGAGTGTTTTACTTTTTGTTTACAAACTGAGGCCTCTTATTTCTGAAATATTCCATACAATTTAACACATTGATAAAAACGTTCTAGAAAGAAAGAAAGAGGTGCACCACAGGACAAAAAACCCGTCGTAAAAAATATACTGAGACTCACTCCTGTCATGTTGAGCAATGAACATCTTTGGAAAACAGCTTAACCTACCCTTTTCCGTCGCTTGAAATGTAACTTTATGTAAGATTTAACAACATGCCATACACTACCAAATTTAGAAAAAAGTATTCCATTAGCGTTCCTCTTGATGGAATGTTGGGCAGCTTGATGAGGCCAGCGGATATTTTGCCCGGATACTCGTGACACATTCAAAACTATATCGAAGTTCAAAAAGTGACCTGCAGTCAACTTTAGATTTAAGGTCCCCTTAAAGACCAATATTCTAGGCTGCTGCTTGGGTTCACTGAGCCTAAACCCTTCCAGCGAACATTCACAGCTCGGCTAATGCACCAATTCATCTATTTTAGCTTTCAAAAAAAAATTGGGCAAACATAAATTGATGAATTTATTTTGACAAATGATTTCCTCTGGGCATGGCGGCGTGCCGCAGCAGGGACTTGGCCTTTTACTTCTATTTTATGATCTGGCAGAAACTGTCGAACTGGCTAAATAGCAGCTCGCTATCCCCAAGCAACGCTTAAGAATGGCGCGGCCCAAAAATATGTGATTTGAGGAAGCAGCGACCTCTGCTAGTGCATCAGGAAAAACCTTCTCCATATCTCTCCAGCTTCACTAGAAAAGGATGGCAGGGGCGGGGTCTCGTGAAGGAATGCAATGTGTTTGTAAGGCCACCTATGCAAAGACTTTCATCATGCCCTCCTACCCATCTCACAAAGATTACTTAAGAGGCTGTCTCAACCTAACTCCGTTTCTTTCCTGAAGGTATCCGCCGGGGAGCCATTTTGCAAACTTTCAGCTACACAAATAGGAAAAGAGTGAGTCAAGAAATGGGGCTGGACTGAAGCTATTTTGTATGTGGTCAGGTTAAGCTCAATGAAGACCTCTCAAAAGTCTGTTATTGCAGAACAGTATATGCAATTCGATTCCTTAAGCAGTAACGCGATCTCAAACAGATCAATTGAGCTGCCAGTTTCCTCATCCTATTAGTGGAAAACGCTAATAATCATCATGGTTGTCAATTCTTGAGGATGAACAGCTTTAATAAAATCTATATCTCTAATTGACGGAGCCACACATTCTAAACATAGACCAATTAGCAAGCCTCGCTTCTGACAAAACTATAAAACATATGCTTCTCATGAGCGGCTTTGCCTACTTTACGTAGGTGCACCCTAGCTCGTCAGTGGGCTCGTGATGGAAATAGTAAAAATAGCAACAATAATAAAATCCCCACATGTACGCCATCACTGAATCATTCTCACAGTTTAGAAATACGTTACACATTAGAGATTTTGAAAAAACTGACTATCTCTTGTAAAGGCACATTATTAGCTGAACTGAACTTTCTTCTATGTAGTTATTTAAAGAATTGTTTCTCCCCAATTAGAGGCTCTCCACTTCAAAATTTAGTTTTTGGGTCTACAGATGGCACACGTGACTTACCTCTGTAAGACTGCCACAAGCAATTCGATGACTCACTTTTAGTATTCACAGATTTCAGATATTATGGAGGTGTGATGAAGGTGCACGGGTCACAATTTTAACATTATAGAGTAAAAAAGAGAAAGTCCGACAAGATTAAACATGTTCCTTTCGAGTGCCATAATTTGTAAATTTGAGACCCAATGAGAAAAGCCATTTTGCGATCACAAACCCTGTGATGCTGATAATCACGGGTTTGTGACAACAAAATGCCTTTTTTTGTTTCTATTTACTAAACTCAAGCTTTTGGTTTTGCGATCCATCGCAATTATTAGGGGGTGTGAAAACAGTGTCCCCTCCTAATTGTGAGTCGTAGTGGCATGAATCAGTGGTCGGACACCTAAAACTGTGGTTTCAAACAATTGAACAGTTTACAGTACCTCAAAGGAGGACTCTGTGGTAAATAATAATGGTAATCCAGGTGTGATTCTGAAGCCGTTTAATATGATAAGAGGAAGAAACAAGAGCGAACCGCTCCACACAACGGCAAGCAGTAACTGTCATGGAACATAACTACAGCTTGCCAGCAAACATGGAACAAGGCGAGTAATACATTCTAAGCATGAGGTAACTACATTCTATAAAGACTAGAACACATACCCATGTACTACACATCCTCTTCCTTTCTATTATAAAAACAACAAAAAGAAAAAATAAAAGAAAACAAGCAATCACATATCATGAAGATAGACAGAAGGTCTTCAACAAATGAAAATCAGCAATTGCAAATTATTGACAAACAAAATCTTGATGATAGGCAGGAGGCCTTCGAAGTCTTTGAGGGCGATCATTGAATAAAACACCACTAGACAAATCATCTGTTCGCACATAAAGATCACCAGAATTAGAAGCATCACCCCCTCCCACATCACGTGATTCACCAGATGAAAGTGTAGGAACTTGTGGAGTAATTCCAACAGGAGCATGTGCTAGAAGATAACCACTACTGCAAAGCGAAGAAGAAGATGACTCAACATCAACATCCTTGTCAGAAGTTGAGGCACATCTTTTATACAAAGCTGCCCTCCTGAAATTCCAACACTCACCATTGTTAAGAAACACACAATGGTCAAGAACTTTCTTGACAGTAAAAGGTCCTTTAAATTTAGACCAACCTCTTTAAACTCTACCATTCTTAATTTTGACCAGATCACCTACCATAGAAGGAGATGAAGATTTAACATTTTTAACGGCAGAGGGCAAATCGGATGTCTCAGTCTGTAAAGTAACAACTTGCTTCATCCAGGTTGGTACTAACTTCAACCCTGGAGCCCGTCCTCTCATAAGTTGAAAAGGAGAAAGTTGACTATCAAGCAAAGGAGTGGTGCGATACGCCCACAACATCTCATTAACCATCTTTCGCACAATAAAACCATTTGCAGTAGCCATTTGTATAATGCCCTTTACCACCTTGTTAGCTCTCTCACACACCCCATTTCCCTGAGGATTGTATAAAGAAGTACAATGGTGTGAGATACCACAACTCTTCAAAAACATTTGCATCTCTTTAGAGGTTAACTGTGTACCATTGTCCGTGATGATAACAGAAGGAATCCCCTCATCTTTAAAAAGATTGCCTAAAGACTTAATGGTTCTCTCATTAGTGACCTCATTGGTGAATTCTACCACCAACCATTTAGAAAAAATATCAACCACAACAATGGCGAACCTGTCTCTTTCATTCAGTTCCCCCATAGGACCAATGAAATCCTAATCATCTTTATGCTTGGGACCCACTTTGAGTCTCTTCTCTCCTTCTCTACAAATGGAACAATTCTCCACCCACTGCACAACATGAGAATCCATTCCTGGCCACCAGAAATGATCTTTGAGTCTCCGCTGTGTAAGGGTTTGACCGAGGTGCCCCTCATGCGCTAAAGCTAAGAGTTTGCTTCTAATACCAAAAGGAGGTATAAACTTCTCTCCTTTAACCAAAATAAAATCATTGACAATAGCAAGATCATCAAGGACTTTAAGTAAAGGTCTGACCGCAAGAGGGACAGAACTTTCCCTCCTAGGGCCAAGCC
Source organism: Lissotriton vulgaris (assembly GCF_964263255.1). Classification (NCBI taxonomy): domain Eukaryota; kingdom Metazoa; phylum Chordata; class Amphibia; order Caudata; family Salamandridae; genus Lissotriton; species Lissotriton vulgaris. The sequence goes on along the minus strand of NC_141694.1, from coordinate 656,605,545 downwards.
TGAGAAGCTTGAAAACCTCTCGAAGAGTTTCATCAGAAGCCATTTCGCGTTCCCAGTCACAAGCTGCAAAAACACCTTCGTCCACAAACACAGCATCGTCCACAGAAGCAACAGCTATATCATCATCTTTACTCGAAAGAAGAGAGTCAGGAATAGTACGCCAATCCAGTGGTAGTCTCGAGAGACAGTCAGCCTGCACATTCTTCCATCCCTGAATGTATTCAATCGAAAAGTGGAAATCTTGACGCTTCGCAGCCAATTTTACTAACCTAGCTGAACCTTTACCAGTACCACCAGGAGAAAGAACTTTAAGTAAAGGTGTGTGGTCTGACCTTAAAATAAATTTCATGCCCCAGAGATAGGTCCTGAAATACTCCACCGCCCAAGAAGCAGCCAATGCCTCTCTTTCACTAACCGAATAATTCCTTTCGGAATCGGTTAGGGTCCCAGACGCAAAGGCCACAGTACATTCAGAACCGGCTCTAATCTGAGAAAGCATAGCTCCTAAGCCAGTAGAACTAGCATCCACCGTAAGAACAGATTTGCTGTGAACATCAAATGGTGATAAGACTTTCGCATTACATATCTCTTTTTTAATATTCTAAAAGCATTCCTGGCGTTGAGAATTCCAAGAAAAACTAACGCCCCGTTTCAGCAAAGCCCTCATACATGACGTTTTGTCGGAGAAATTCTTAACGAACTTCAAATAGTATTCAATGAGGCCCATAAAAGAACGCAGCTGATCTTTGTCTATGGGATGGGGTGCTGAATGAATGGCCTGACATAAATCCCTCTTCGGTTTTACGCCAGCAGCACTAATCGTGTAGCCCAGATAGTCAATTTGATCCACTAAGAATTTGCATTTATCTTTAGGCAGCGTGAGACCAACCATGGACAATCTATCTAAAACCATCTTCAAAGAAATGTTGTGCTGTTCAACTGCTTCCCCATAGACCAAATTGTCATCCTGAAAATAAACAGTATTGCCCACACCCTCGAAAATGTTGGATACCATCCTCTGGAAAACACTGGCTGCGGAGTTAAGGCCAAAAGGAAGGCGTGTGAATTGAAGGGTGCCATAGGGTGTGATAAAAGCTGTCAAATACTTCGAGTCTTTGTGTAGGTTGATTTGATGATAGGCACTCCTAAGATCTAATTTAGAGAAAACCTTAGCGCCTTTAAGAGTTGTGACAAGCTCTGAGATATTTGGCAGGGGAAATGTGTCTGCAACCAGACATTGATTTAATGACCTCAAATCCACACAGAAGCGGAGCTTGCCATCCGACTTCTTAATGACCACGATGGGAGAAACCCATGGGGAAGCCTCTACAGGTTCTAGAACTCCAGAGGTCAACATATCCTGAATGAGCCCTTTAACTTCTTCCCTTACAACAATAGGAATCCGTCTAACTTTATGCTGTACAGGAATAGAACTCTTCTTCAAAAGAATCTTGTGAGAATAACCTTTGAGTTGACCCAACTCTTCTCTAAAACACTCTTAGCCCCAGAAAGAATGGAGTCTAAATCCGCATCCTCAACAACCATGACCTGAGGATCAGAGCGAGGGTTAACAACGATGCACAAGTCATACTGATGAACCCAGCCGAGAATGGCGGGACCAGACACTGACACATGAACTTTGCCTTGGATGTGTGTGTGTGAAAAAACGATATCCGCTTCAAAATAACCTAAAATATTTATGGGCTCACCTTGAAAGCCTTCGGGAGAGATATCTTTTGGAAGAAGTGGTCCAACACCCCACGTCTTAGTGAACAAGTCATTAGGAATGATAGTGTACCTTGACCCAGTATCAACCATCAAATGATTATCTTGACCATTAATGGAAAATAGAGCTTAGGGTCTATTTCTATGTTTGTCAAACTCGAAGTCAGACAGTGAATCAGACTCAATCACTAGAATCTTGTAATCATCGTCTCCTGCGAGCAGCGAATTTTGTACAAACGCCACACTAGACCGAGGTTTGGCTTTGCAGACTCTAGCATAATGGCCCAAACGACCACACTTGAGGCACTCCTGCTTGGCTGCAAAGCAAAACGTAGAGTCAGAAGCATGACCAGAACTACCACATCTATAACACATTCTAGCCCCAAGATTCCTAGAAACATTAACACTCTTTGCAGGCGCAAACTTTTTGTTGCACTTCTTGTTCCTGACAGCAGCAACATCACCTTGAGGATCATCATTTGGGAACTGATCCATAGACTCATGGCAAGAAACCTCATTAACATCACTAGAAGATAAAGATGACCTTTTCTGAAGCTCTTTCATACAGCCTTCAGACTGTTCCACAATTTTAGCCAGCTCAATCGCAGCTTGTAAATTCGGATTTTTTGCTGCCCAGAGACGCTCTTGTATCTTTTTATTATTGCACTGGACAATGAGTGGGTCTCTGATCAGTTTGTCCGTCATATTTCCGAACTTGCATTTGACAGACATCTCCCCGAGTCTTGAGACAAAGTCATCAATAGATTCTCCTGTTTTCTGACTCTTAGTATAGAATTTGTACCTATTCATGACTAGGTTCTCCTCCTTAGAATACCTGACTTCAAGTCGAGTTATTGCTTCCTTATATTCATCAGGAAGTGCTTGACCACTTGCTTGTAAAGCCTGAGGAAGAAACCGAAACACACACTGACCCTCTTTCCCCAGAGAACGTAATAATAAAGCTTTCTTCCTTTTATCAGAATATTCCTGAGCGTCCAAAGCATCAAGGTATTTCTCGAACATGGGGAACCAGTCCTCCCAGGATATCGTCGGCTGACCTGGATGAGAAAGAACACTCGGAGGCAATACTACACAGCAAGCTTGTGACAAATTTTGCGTAGCCATGAGAAATTAAAAACAAAGAAAACTATCTAGTAAATGTCAGTAAATGCCACAAAGAGTACCAAAAAAATAAATAAAAAATAATGTCCCAAACCTTCACAGAAAAGTACCTGAAAAACTGAAACACAAAGGCGTGTGTTTTGCCGAAGATCGAGTACCTCCAGAAATAAATCACAGGTGAAGATACACAAAAGCGTGTGTATCGCTGGCGTAGACACCAAGGTAAGCGCTGTAAGGTCACCACAGGAACGTGTGGAAATTGCAAATAAAAGAGTGTGTATTGCTGAAGTACTGACGATTTAAGATACACCAAAGCGTGTGTATCGCTGACGTCGTAAAGTGCTCTAAGGTTGCCACAGAGACGAGTAAACAATAGCGTAGAAGATGGCCGCTACGTTGTACGCTGTGCGTGACGTGGCAGTACGGAAAGTGCCGAAGCAGTGAGCTGACGCGTGAGGAGCAACTCAAAGGAAATGTCACGGAAGCTTTACCAACTCCCTTGAACATTCGGTGATGTCATCAGAAGGGAACAGGCAACGAACGGAGCAGGACAGACCACGGATACAGGAAACTTTAACTGTAAGCTTGGTACCGTATGAACCAACACTGCTTGCTGTGCGGGACACACGCACTCAGAACAGGCAATTTGAGGCTAGACGCGCTGTAGCCAACCTTTCATAGTCGAGCCTTGAGTGTAGTTAGCGCAGGCATTAAACCTTGAAACAACCAACTGTGCTGCCTAAAATATTCGCGCTGCTGAAACCCCAAAAGGAAAGAGCTCACCAAATAACGAAGCGTCAGGCCCTTGGGAGAGAGCTCGATATAAGCAGTTTGTGAATAGGCAGGGCTGTCTTTGTCCGCTCTTGTCAGACTGAAAAATCTGTGAATCACCAAAATGCGGCACGCATGGATGAAGGATGTCGTCGTCGCCAAAATTGTGGTAAACGATAATGGTAATCCAGGTGTGATTCTGAAGCCGTTTAATATGATAAGAGGAAGTAACAAGAGCGGACCGCTCCACACAACGGGAAGCAGTAACTGTCATTGAACATAAGAACAATAGTTACTTACCTGTAATCTGTGGTTCTCCAGTATTGGTGTCTTTCATAGATTCACATGCCTGAATCATTTCCCGTCGTCGGAGTAGGAGTCCCACGGTATATAAAAAAGCAGTAAAGTGCCATTTGTACATAGCAAATAACAGTATACCCAACCAGGAAGTAAAGTAGCCCCAGCTTCAGTGGAAAAAACTTCCACATTAGTGACTATCCAAGTCATTATGTATAGACCAAACTGCAGCCAATCAGGCCACAGCTCCCACCAGAATGCTCTCCCCAGAGACCCAGGCTCTCAGATTTTGTAGCACCGGAGTGTACCTGAGTATAATATACATATATATCCATAGCCTGAGTGAGACTCTGAGGGGAGGTGGGTGGGTGCATGTGAATCTATGAAAGACACCAATACTGGAGAACCACAGATTACAGGTAAGTAACTATTGTTCTTCTCCAGTATTAGGGGTGTCTTTCATAGATTCACATGCCTGAATCAGAGTAGTTATTTGTAATACAATACATCGCTCTTGGACGCCAAGCTACACAGTTATCATGCATGAACATAAAGCAGTGCAATAACATATTAAAGCGTCAAAAGAGCAAGAGGAGGTGGGAGAGATCATCAGAGGCTCACCTTATTGAAAAAGATTACGCAGGACTGCTCTTCCCACCGAGGCATCGGTATCACTTGAAGAATCCAGACAGTAATGCCTCGTGAATGTGTGCCTGCTGGACCATGTTGCAGCTCTGCAGATCTGCAGGAGAGGCACACCAGCAAACAACGCAGTTGAAGAAGAGACTGCTCTCGTAGAATGAGCTCTAGGTAAGGTCTGTAAGGGTTTACCTGCTTGTTGATGGCAGAGCCCTATCGTTGATGAGACCCACCTAGCGATAGTCTGTTTTGTCACTGCACAGCCCTGTCTCGGTCTGCCATACGCTACAAATAGCTGCTCCGTCTTCCTGATGGCGGCTGTCCTTGAAAGATAAAACTTAAGACATCTCTTGATATCTAAAGAGTGTAAAGTCCGTTCAGCTGGCGACTGCGGATTCGGAAAAAATGTCTTAAGTATCACTGGCTCATTCAAATGAAAATCCGATGGTACCTTGGGCATGTACTTCGGATTGGTGCGCAGTATCACAGAGTCATTCGTGATTTGCAAGAAAGGTGGTTTAGACGTGAATGCCTGCATGTCACTAACCCTTCTGGCTGATGTTAATGCCAGCAGTAATGCGACTTTCCAAGTGATGAACTTCAGATCAACTTTATGGATCGGCTCAAAGGGATGGCGCATGAGCTGAGCTAGTACTATATTCAAATGCCAGGATGGAGGTGGCCGACGTATTTGAGGAAACATACGAAATAAACCCTTAAAGAATTGTTGGATTATTCTTGAGGAATATAGAGAATTCGTACCATCCTGACGATATCGGGATATAGCCGCTAGAAACACCTTAAGTGTTGAGTGCGCCAAACCTGATTTAGCCAACTGCAAAAAGAAGGGTAAGATCTTCTCCGGTTCAGCATACATGGGATGTAAATTCATAGTTTGGCACCAAACACAAAAACGCTTCCATTTAAGCTTGTAAGTTTTGTTCGTTGAAGGCGCTCTAGCATTGGCTAGGACTTCTTGGCAGTCTTGTGGAATGTTTAAATGTGCAAACTCATGGTGTTGGGGAGCCAAGCCGATAATTTCAGAGAATGAGGGTCCGGATGATATACTCTGCCTTCTTGAATTGTCAGAAGATTTGGAATTTGAGGCAGCTGGACTGGTTCGCGTTCTGAGAGAAGAAGAAGCTGTGTGAACCAATATTGTCGTGGCCACCGTGGAGCAATCAAAATTATTCGACACGGTTGTCTTCTCATTTTCTTGATGACCTTGGGAATTAAAGGAATTGGCGGGAAGGCGTAGGCAAATATCCTCTCCCAATTCATTGACAGAGCATCCCCGCAAGATTCTCTGTGGGGAATCCAGCTCGCAAGCTGTGTACATTTCTTGTTCCGATATGTTGCGAATAGATCTAGATCGGGGTGACCCCATCTCTGGAAGATACGATCCAGCGCTGGTTGATGCAGTTCCCACTCCTGAGTGCTGCTCTTGGATCTGCTCAGGGAATCTGCTAGCACATTGGCTACCCCTGGAACGTGCACCGCTGACAAGTTGATGTTGTGATCCAGAGCCCAATTCCAGATCTCTTGAGCCTGCTGGGACAACCGGGCTGATCTTGTGCCCCCCTGCTTGTTCAGGTAATGCATGCTTGTTGTGTTGTCTGTTCGAATCAACACTGTCGAGTCTTCCAGTATTGCTTGAAAAGATTTCATGGCGAGGAAAATGGCCCTTAATTCCAATAAATTGATGTGCCATTTCTTTTGCTGTCTGTCCCATTTGCCACTGATCGTCATCCCTTGAAGGTGAGCGCCCCAACCTTCTAGGGAGGCATCCGTGGTTACGATGAATCTGGGGACTTCTGCGAGGAAAGCACAGCCCACCTGTAGGTTGTGTTCTTGACTCCACCACAGGATTGCGTTCTTCATTCGAGGCGTTAAGGTGATGATATCCTCGAAGGAACCTGATATCTGCACCCATTGGCGACCGAGTTCCTCTTGCAAGGGTCTCATTCTCAGACGACAGTTTGGAGTGAGAGGGATGCACGATGAGATCATCCCTAGGAAAGATTTGAATTTTCGAACAGAAACGCACTCTTTTCTGAGGAGTGCAGTCGCCATCTTTTGAATCTTCTCTTGTCTTTCGCTTGAAATGAAGACCTGAGCGAGCTTGGAATCCAGCGTTGCTCCTAGGAAAGACTTCCTTTGTGATGGTTCCAGATCTGATTTCTCGTAGTTCACTGAGAAACCTAGGCTTTGGAGCAGGCAAAGGCATTTCTGGACATGTTTGCTTGTTGTGGCGTAGGAATTGGCCTTGATAAGGCAGTCGTCCAGATATGGGTATATCTGAATACCCTGTAATCGCAAGTGGGCCGCTACAGGTGCCAACATCTTTGTGAATACCCTCGGGGCTGAACGTAGTCCAAACGGAAGCACCTTGAATTGGAAGTCCCTGCCAGCCACTCTGAACCGTAGGAACTTCCTGTGCCTGGGGAAAATGGGTACGTGGAAGTAAGCATCCTGAAGGTCTAGTGTCGCCATGTGGTCCCCTTCTGTCAGAAACTGGAGGATCTCTTGGAGTGTCAACATTCTGAACGTTAATTTTTTGATGTATTTGTTGAGGGCACGCAAATCGAGGATGGGGCGCCATTCCTCCGATTTTTTGCGTATCAAGAAGAAACGAGAGTAAAAACCTTTTCCTCTCTGATGTTGAGGTACTCTCTCGATTGCCCCCTTTCGAATCATTGTATTGATTTGGATGAACAACTCTTTGATATGTGCTGGGGGCGGTCCTTTTGGGGGCGAATTTGGTGGGGTTTTTACAAATTCCAATATGTGGCCCTTGGAAACCACATCCAGGACCCATCTGTCTGTGGTAATTTCTGACCATTTTGAGCAATGTAGGGATATTCTTCCTCCAATTTGTTTCTGGCTGGGACAAAGTGGTGGCAGGATGCGTTCCTCACTTCTTGTTAGTGTTGTCTCTGCCCCGATATGTTGTTTTCCCTCGGGGCTGTGATTAATTATTTCGTCTTTGGCCATAAGATTGTTGCCTATATGGCTGGTATCTCTGGTTATTTTGGTTGTTCGTATATGAACGTTGCTGGTAATATCCTCCTCTACTTGTGAAGTTACCTCTTCCTCTTGCACCACGAAAGGAAGATTTCCGGTACTGCAGAGTACCCAACGATCGTGCAGTTTCTGTATCTTTCTTGATGGCTTGCAAAGCCTCATCCACATGCGAGCCGAATAGGTACTCGCCATCATAAGCCATATTCAACACCTTGGCTTGCACCTCCTGCCTAAAGGATGTAGATTTCAACCATCCCTCTCTTCTAAGGACTGCAGCTCCTGCCAACTGCCTGAATCCTGTAGCTGCTACGTCCACTGCAGCATCAATGATTTTCGACGAAGCACACTCCCCTTCCTGCAGAATTTTTGTGGCTTCGGTCCGGTCCGGTTCAGGCAGTTTTTGAATGTAAGGCGATATGTCTGACCACATCTGCCTATCATACCTGCCGAGAATTGCCAGCGAATTAGCAGCCCTAACTGTGGTCGCTGCAATAGTCGATACCTTCTTTCCAATGGTATTGAGTCGCCTCCCATCTATGTCCGTAGGAGTGGAGATCTGAGATGACGGGTTCTTTGCTCTCTTTTGAGCTGCTTGCGCAATGACGGACTCCATCTTGGCCTGGCCGATCAGGCAAGCAGGAGAAGAAGTTGGTGCCCTGTACTTTTTATCAACTCGCGGTAAAACCGCAGGTAAAGAGTTTGGTGTGGCCATGATCTTTAGACCTTCTTTCCAAATAAAGTCTATAATAGGAATAGACCAACTTTGCCTCTGCGACAAACTCCTAAAGTCGTACAGGAAGCATTCGTCCTGTTTAGTCTCCATGGTAATGAGAAATTTCTTAGTTGCTTTGTCCATAATCCTATGGAAATTTGCAATATCCACCGGTGGTGACTCAGCTTTTGGTTGTTCATCTGGAGAAGGTGTGTCAGCTTGATAATCTTCATACTCCGACAAATCCGTTTTATCTAATTCACCTTCTTCATGAGTTTCCTCATCACTATTCTCACCCTCCGTTTGGTGGTAGGACACCGGTGTTGATGGTCGGGCATGCTCGGCTTCTTCAGTCATTGTATCCATTGGTGTCGAGGTTACTCGAGGCCGTGGAGAAGTGATTTGTGATTCGCCTGACTCTGAAGGCGCAAAACGGCGATAATAATCGCTCAACATATACTGCAAATTCTGGAAAAGTTCCATTGGCATTTGCATCCCTGGTGTTGGTTCAGACTCCAACCTAGGTGGTTGTATCACTTGTTCCTCTTCCTCCTGATCCTTTATTTGTATAAGCAAATCAGATGGGCTCTCCGCAGCCTGAAATAACTCATCACCAGAGTCATCTTCCTCCGAATCCAAAAGCCTGTCTGGCATTTTTAGTGGCGACATCGATGCAGACTGTGATGAACGCTTTTGTAATAGTGCCGCCGTGGTGGCTGGAGATGGCAGCGGTATCACATTGCTCCTTGCTGACCAGACTTGAAGATCTGTGCAAGATGACAACTTGGATTCTCTTGTGCCACAGCTAATTCTGTTTCTTGTGGCTTTGTCTTCGTCGTCGACGATGTGTTTGTCGACGATAATTGTTCCGTCGATGATAGTTGCTGTTTAGTCTTTGTCGACGAGATGGGCTTCGTCGTCGACGACGAGGGGACCGTCGACGGGACCACTTTCTTCGTCGACCGGGCCGTCGACGGGACTATTTTCTTCGTCGACGATGCCTTCGTCGACGGGGCCGTCGTCGATGCCTTCGTCGACAGGGCCGTCGACGAGGCCTTCTTCGTCGCCGATGGAGTCGTCGACGGCAGCTTCGTCGACGATGATGTCGTCGACGGCAAGGTCTTCTTCGTCGACGGTAAGGCTGTTGTCGACGGCAAACTCGTCGTCGACGCTCGCAGTAGCTTCGTCGACGGAGGCTCGTCGACGAGAGGTGTGACAATTTTCGTCGACGAGATTGGACGAATCTAGACATGCACATAAGTTGGAGAGGACGCTGAGGACATCACCATAGAATGTTTTGGTGAGGAAAAAGTCATAGTAGAAGTCACTGCCGTGGTTGCCTTACAGGAAAACGGCAGAGTAGTCGCTGCCTTGGTCACAGGCCTCTGAGGTGACACTAAAGACGCAGTCTTTTTAGATTCTGTTGTCCTCACAGATTTCTCAGAGGATTTTTTCATTTTTGAAGTAGAAGGCTCACCAGCGGCAACAGTGAGCTGGGCCTGTCTTGCCACCTTAGCCTTAGGAGTAGTCACCTTACTCTCAGCCATCCTCTTTCTAGACCCCATAGAAGACCCTGAGGCCAAACTTCCTACCTCAGAGATTGGGTGATCCTGGTCTTTAATTCGCTGTAACCATAGCAGCAGGCGACCCTCTCTGTCCCTGAGGGTCTTTGGAGGAAAGGTGCGACAAATCTTGCACTCCTTAGCCTGATGATCAGGGTACCAGCAGTAGATGCAGAGAGTATGAGGATCTTCTTTAAATAGCCTTGCTTTTCCGCAGGATTCACAGGCCCTGAACAGGGACTTTGATGTAGACATGTTTGAAAGTGAAAACTTTCAGAAGTAGAGAAAAAACTGAGCAGAGCTCAGAGAGACTCCCTATCACACGACGTGCGGTAAAAAATCTGAGAGCATTCTGGTGGGAGCTGTGGCCTGATTGGCTGCAGTTTGGTCTATACATAATGACTTGGATAGTCACTAATGTGGAAGTTTTTTCCACTGTAGCTGGGGCTACTTTACTTCCTGGTTGGGTATACTGTTATTTTCTATGTACAAATGGCATTTTACTGCTTTTTTATATACCGTGGGACTCCTACTCCGACGACGGGGAATGATTCAGGCATGTGAATCTATGAAAGACACCCCTAATACTGGAGAACTACAGTTTGCCAGCAAACATGGAACAAGGTGAGTAATACATTCTAAGCATGAGGTAAATAGATTCTATAAAGACTAGAACACATACCCATGTACTACAGACTCCTTTCTCTTTTGTGAACGCTTCACTGATGTTTTCCCCAAATACCCCCCAAAAAACAGCAGCCTCATTACTTTAAGGAACACGGGCTGCTAAAAAGGGATACTAACAGAAAGGTGGTGGTAGCCTGTTGTCTTTCGGCAGTCACAATTCCTCTGTTTGCAGCCAATCAAAGGTGGTAATAATTGCGACCTGCCAATTTAACATTCATTAGGCAAGTCGTTTGGCAACTTGATGTTACTGGATATTTTGCAGTGTGACCTAATAGTACATAGGTTGAGTCACCAAATTAATGAATCGTTGCAAAAAGTTAGTGGGTGATTTGCGACCGCTTTTTGTGACCAGTCTTTTAGTACATCAAGTATCATGGCCATTGATAACTTTTTTTTGTATTCTTTTTTAATCAAGGTCCAATACAACCAATAACATGCCTACTGCATACACTGTCTATATCCTTCTTGTTCAAATTTAGATTACAATATAGCACAAGCTTTCATGTCGCCCTGCCCAGGGCCAGCTCTAGGACGGTGTGACTTGGGGTGGGAGCATCATGTTTCTAAGTATATTATCATTTTTAAAGCACCTGCTGCCGCATTCCTTGCCTCCAGTAATTTTTAAGCATCAATAAAAATGAGGGAGGGAGGAAGGAAGGAAGCAAGGAAGTCTCTCTCTCTGTCTAGAAGAAATTTTGATTCCTCTTAGTGCAGATAAGAACATGTACCATGCAGATCACAAAGTGCAAATAGTGTAAATAGGTCTCTGGGTCACTGCTTTTGTCTCAGTGATCCTCTTTTTACTTGAAGTTTAGATTTGAAAATCCTAATATAGAACAGTGAGCTATTTCCTATCATCAAAGAGCTGCTTGCAAACTGCAAGGTATAGATTAGAGCTACATGTTTTTTTCCGCACAGTCTTTCATTATCCTAATCTTGCAAAAAGGGTTAATTTCGGAAGAAATCAATTTATATTATTAAAGAGAACCCCTAACAACGGTGTTACGATTTAAATTCTGCTTTTGTGCTTTTCCAGACCAAGGACTCAAACTATACTGCCTACCAGTATAGATGCCATGTGACTTACAACTTGTAGTCCTCTGTCCTATGCAACGCTTCATATATCAGTGATTTACACAAGTATGATTGTCTCTGTACAATATGTGTGTGATGTAAAGAGCTCTGACAACTTACACGGTATGAGTAGCACTATAAAACTAAATGACTCTGAGAGAGAGTGGTTATGGAGAGTTGAGGGGCACTGCTAAATGGTGGTAGTGAGGGAATCTGTGGCAGAGGTGGTCATAGGGGGGGGCGCCAACAAACATCTTCGAACAGGATGCCACAGTGATAGAGCCAGCCCTGTGCCTGCCCTCTCCTCCTTCATCTTCAATCATCTTTAACCTTACGGTCATTGATAACTTTGATCTGAGACAAATCATGCAGTAGCTATTAAGCAAACATCAAAGGCTAATACATTTAAGTAACAGGAGGAGTAATGCTCACTGAAGAAAAAATAAGTTAACCACTTTTCCAGTCCATTGTATGCTGCCATGAGATCTCAGTACTATTTCACTGTTGCCTAGACTTCACACCAGCATTTTCCCTTGCAATTCAGTGTCTCTCCATCACATCACTTGTGTTTTCCTGACCCCAAAAAGCACTTTAGCAAATATGCTGTCATTTCAAGGAAGTTGAACAACAAGAAGAAATGCCAATACTGATATCTTACTTTGAACAAAAAAAATGTACACAAATGCATAGACCACAGTTCAATGCATCCGGGTGCTATTTAATAGCTATTTATTTAGAAAATACTTTTTTAGTAAATCATTTGAAATTCAGACACAATGACAACAAAATGATGTACCAACAATGAAAATGGACACAAAAATGGACAAAAAATCACACGTACCTACATTCTTCGCTATTCAACCATATCACAATCATACCTTAGGCATTCATTCAAACAAGTACTCAATCAAATTGGGAATAAATGCACCAGTTAAGGAGTACTAGGTCTGCCAACAGAAATAATTACATCATTAGTTGTTTTGAAAAATACACCGTATCCAATTAAATTTAAAAAGTTGAATTCATTCACAAAATACAACAAGGTTAGGTGTATTATTGCCACAAGATTTGCAAAAGAAATTAGCAAAAGAGCAACTGGGCAGGCCCGATGGTCTACGCCACGGGTACTCATAGTACAGCCCTGGCAAGCATTCCGCTGCGGCCCGTGGACCATGAGACATAGTACCCGTGTTTTAAAAATAACATTTTCAGAGTGTCTGCAAACACTGCTGGTAGCAGACACACTCGGAGAGACTCTGCAGCTCTGTGGGGGCCGGGCGATTCATTCAGGCGAGGCCAGAGTGGAGCTGCAGGGGCGCTAAGAGGAGGAGAAATACTGCAAAGCCCCATTCACATGCAAATGGTCTTTTTAAAGACCTGTAAAGTGCTCGGGTGGGGCTGTGTGTCTGTGCGCGCTGGGGAAGGTGGCGGGGGAAGCTGTCTCAGCCCGGTGACACACAGGCAGGGTGAGATGATAGAGGGTGACAGAGGGAGGTAGAGGGACAGAGACAGAGGGAAGGAGGGAAAGGGAGACCTAGAAATTGAGACAGAGAAAGAGAGACAGACAGAGGGAGGAGGGCGACAGAGGGAGGGAGACGGAGTGAGGGAAGGGAGTGAGGGGAGGGTGTGAGGGAAGGGAATGATGGAAGGGGAGTGAGGGAAGGGGAGTGAGGGAAGGGGAGTGAGGGAGTCAGGGAAGGGGAGTGAGGGAGTCAGGGAAGGAAAGCGGAGTGAGGTAAGGGGAGTGAAGGGGAGTGAGGGAGGGGAGGGAGGGAGGAAAGGGAGGGAGGGAGTCAGGGAAGGAAAGCGGAGTGAGGGAAGCGGAGTGAAGGGGAGTGAGGGAAGGGAGGGAGGGAGGGAGGGGAGGGAGGGAGGAAAGGGGAGTGAGGGAAGGGGAGTGAGGGAGTGAGAGAAGGGGGGTGAGGGAAGGGGAGTGAGGAGGGGAGTGAGGGAAGGGGAGTGAGGGAAGGGAGTGAGGGGGGAAGGGAGTGAGGGGAGGGAGGGAGTGAGGGAAGGGAGGGATGGAGGGAAGGGGAGTGAGGGAAGGGGAGTGAGGGAAGGCAAGGGAGTGAGTGAGGGAGTGAGGGAGGGTCCGATTCACAGAATGAACTTAAGACTAAATCCTAAACTTACTACTATTTGGTATTCACAGAATGCACTTACTACTTTTGGGATCCACAGAGTGAACTTACTACTTTCGGGATTCACAGAATGAACTTACTACTTTCGGTATTCACAGAAAAGATTTAAGACTACTAACTTTACGTCCACACTCGGGACGTAAATTCCGGCCCGAAAGCGGAGTTTCCGGCTTGGGGGCGGAGCTTACGGCCCGGAGGTGGAGCTTCCGGGCCAGAGGCGGAGCTTGGAGGCGGAGCTTCCGGCCCAGAGGTGGAGATTTCAGCCATGGCTAAATACCCACCTCCGAGCCGGAACCTCCGCCTCCAAGCCGCAAGCTCCGCCTCCGGGCCGGAAGCTCCGCCTCCGGGCCGGAAGCTCCGCCCCAAGCCAGAAACATTTCATAGCTATAGAAATTTGCTATTAAAAAACCTTTGAAATTCACTGAAAAAAACATAGGTTTGAGGCCCTATATCCCCTTCGATGCTCATGACGGAAAGGTTCCGTCATGAGGCACAGTGGAGCTTTGCTGATGACGGAACCGTTCCGTCATGACCACACCCACTGCTATTATCCCTCAGCACCGGAGGGGAATATGTGCAGCAGCGATGAGGTTAAACATTTGGGAATTAGCATTTAAAAAATCTATGAAATTCACTGAAAAAACCATAGGTTTCACACCAGTTATAGTTAGGAATTAGCATTTAAAAAACCTTTGAACTTTTTTTTTTATTAAAACCTTTATTATACCTTCACAGATTTACGCAGCGGTTTGCCTACAACCCAAAGGGCCGGCCGCTAATAAATGAGCATTGGAAGTCATGTATATAGTAAGTCCATGTTATATTCATGCTGCTAAGGACAAAAGGTGTTACATACGGTCGGGTGAAAGGTATACAATCAATATCATGTTGCAAGTCAGTTAAGGTTTTGGTTTTTATGTTTTTTATGAAATTAACAAAAATAACAATCAGGAAATCACAATGCTGTCATCTAGAATAGTAGTGCAATTTAGCCGTATGAAAGGTCTCATGACAATACGTGCTGCTATGTGTTGTCAGGAGTTCAGGCCAAAATGAAAGGAGGTGACATCCCTACATCTACGTGTACCTGTATAACGTCCCTACTCTCCCTCTACCCCTCAACCTGCCCCCCCCTCATCATCCGACTCCAACTGATCATCCTCTGCCAGAGAGTCACAAATTTCACCGCTGTACACATTCCATGGGGACCATATCTTATTCCACTTTCCAGGGCATGCGCGGCTCAAGTAGACCGCCCGTTCTGTCACCATCATCTTGTCCATATTCATACACCACTGCGACTTCGGCGGTAGTTCTGCCCCCCCCCCCCTCCCCCCCCCAACGCTGGGCAATATCTCTCTTAGCCACTATCATGCCCAATGTGACCCAAAGTTGGCCGCATCTGGACAGGTCAGTCGGTCCCCACACATTTAAAAGACATAACCTCGGTTCTGGGAGAAGTGAGGTCTCTAGAGTCTGAGACACAGTGCGTAGTATTTGTCTCCAGTAATGTTGTATGCGTGGGCAGTCCCAGAGTGTGTGGAAAAAGGACCCCTCCTCCCCACAGCCACGGAGACAGAAGGGATGTTGTATTCTGTGGATGCGATGTAAGAGTGTTCTCGTGTAATATACTCTGTGGAGGACCTTAAGCTGTACAAGTCTCAGCCTAGCTGGGATGCCCACCTCCTTAGGGGATGCCAGCGCCTCATTCCATTCGTGTTCGTCTAGGGCGTCCACCTCCCCTTCCCACCTATCTTTCAGGGGGGCCAACGGGTCAGGCAAGTTATTCAAGAGTTTACGGTAAATCAGTGATGTCGCTCTTTCTATCATAAAGTCAGTTAGAAGTCGATCTTCCAGCGGAGATGATTCCGGCAGAACCGACCAGGAGGGAATGGCTGCAAGCAATGCATGGCGTATCTGAACGTAGCGGGATGTTTGTTGTGGACCCAGTTCATATAGTTCCTTCAGACGGTCGAATGAAATGACTTCACCCCGTTCCCACATGTCGCCCACTGTGGATATCCCGATGGAATCCCAGTGAGAGAAGCCCCTACTGCATCTCAGGTTTCCCAAGACACGGGTGTCCCAAAGTGGGGTGAGCTTGGTGATCTTCCCCTTCCAGCCCAATGCGGCCAGTGCCGCATACCATACCGACACAGTAAGTTTGGTAGGCCCCGTTAACGTTCTCACTTTACGTTGGTCGTAAAGCGGGGCCAGCATGTTGTTGGCGCCCAGTTGTGCCCTATCCGCTTGGAACGCTGGGTCAGTCTGCGAGACATGTATCCACTGGTTAATGGGCTTAAGATGTGCCGCCCAATAATACAGGTGAAGATTCGGCAACGCAATTCCGCCATCGTACCAACCCCTGTGTAGCTTGGCTTGCGTTATGCGTGCCGGGCGATTGCCCCAAAGCAGACGGGAGACAACTGCTGCCACCTTCTTAAAGTATCCCGGCGCCACCGGAAAAGGCGTGTTTTCTAGTATATATAGAAAACGTGGCAAAGACATCATTTTATATAGCGCTGCTTTTCCCAGCATTGTTAATGGTAACCCTGCCCAAAACTTGACATCTTGTTTGAGCCGTTCCAATGGTGGCGTCAGATTTAATTTCGTATATTCCAATGGATCCCGTGTGACATGAATACCCAAATACTTGAAAGAAGAGCCAGCTAGTCTCAGGGGGCAATCGGAGCCAAGCGTTGGAATCTGGCCTTTCAGAACGTATAGCTCTGACTTGTTCCAATTAATCGTGTAACCTGAGATTTTACCGTGACCGTCACATATATTCAAGAGAGCCGGTACACCATGTTCGGGGTCAGTTAAGTACACCAGCATGTCGTCCGCGTAGAGGGACAGCCGGTCTTCCCAACCCTCCTTCCAGTGTATTCCCTTAAGCAAGGGCGTTTGCCTTATTAAGTTAGCCAGTGGCTCTAGGGAAAGCGCGAAAAGCAGAGGTGATAGGGGGCAGCCCTGTCGGGTGCCTCTCCCCAGCGAAAATGTACAAGAAATGTGGCCATTCGCCACTACGTTTGCCATCGGTTTCGTATACAGCAGTCTAATCCACGTTATGAATTTCGAGCCGAAGCCCATACATGACAGAACCTCAAAGAGGTAGCCCCATTCTACTAAGTCAAAAGCCATTTTGGCATCCAGGGCCAATATAACTGCGTGGTCTTGGATCAAGTCCGCCCTCGCCAGTACCCCATGTACCCTGCGGAGATTTAGTGCCGTGTTCCTGTGGGGCATAAATCCGGATTGATCAGGATGGATAAGATCAGGCAGATGTGCCATCAATCGGGTTGCCAGGAGTTTAGCCAGGATTTTACCTTCTGCGTTGAGCAGGGAGATGGGGCGATATGAGGCGCAGTCATCCTGTGGCTTCCCGGGTTTAGGCATCGCCACTATAGTGGCTGTCCTTTGATCGAGTGGAAGCTCACCTCTTTTTCGGCATTCTTCGTACATGTTGAGCAGGTATGGACTGAGTTCCTCGGACTGGGACTGATACCATTCCACTGGAATGCCGTTCGGTCCGAGAGCTTTGCCAGGCTTGAGTGCTCGTATGGCCAGCTGTATTTCATCGCTGGTTATGGCCGCATCCAGGTCCGCTATTGCCTCTGGTTGCAGTACTGGGAATCCCATTCTACTTAGCGCTTCCCGTGCCATGTCGGCAGTCACTACCCTCTCCGGAGTATACACCTATTCAAAATGTGTCGCCAATGCCTCCACTATCTGTTCAGGGCTTGTTTGTGATACGCCGTTGCTATCTCTCACTTGCTGAATCCCTCTGGAACTACCCCCCCTCTCTTGTCGAGCCAGGCCAACATCTTTCCTGCCTTGTCGCCAACGTCGTATATCCAATTTTGTGTATCGGTAATGTGTCCCTTCACCATTTGGCGAACATGTGCTGTATATAATTGCTGATGGAGTGCAAGGGTATGTGCTGTGTCTACTGTGGGGTTAGCTTCATGCAAAGTTGTTAAACTGCGTAGTGTCAGTTCAAGCTGAGATTGTTCAGCCGTCTGTTCCTTTTTATGGGCCACGATAGAGCTTATAGCTTGCCCCCTCAAAACAGTCTTGTAGGCCTCCCAGAGCACCTCGGAAGAGGCCACAGTAGCCACCTTTTCCTTGAAATACTGTGTTGTAGCCTTTTGGAGGGTTTTCCTGATTTTCGGGATTTTGAGGTATGATGCTTGAATGGGGTATATACGGTGGCAAGATTTTTCCTGGGTGGAGACTGTTAGGGTGATCGGGGAGTGGTCTGAAATGCCTCTCGGGTGTATGTCTGCAGAATCTATATGCTGTATGCTGTAACCCTCCCCCCAATGCCAGGAAATCTATCCGGTGAGACTGTTGTGGACTGTGGAAAGAAACGTGTATTGCCTGTCCTGGGGGTGTACGTGACGCCAGATGTCCATCAGTCCCATCGCTGTCAGGAATCGCTGAAACCGGGAGGGCCCCCCTGGCGAAGCTGTCATAGGGAATCTGTCCAGCTGTGGATCTACCACTGCATTGAAATACCCTCCTATAATTACATCACTTTCAGGGAGAGACAACAAAAAGTCGCTAAGAGCTGGAAGCATTATTGAATGAAGGGACGGAGGGATGTACACCGATACAACAGTTAGGGGGCGACCTTCCCATTGCCCCTGCAAGGCTGCGAAGCACCCCTGACCATCTGTTTTTGTGCCCAGCGGAATGAATTGTGAGGATTTTTTAAGCAAAATACCAGAACCCGAGAGCCCAATGTAAATTCCGAATGTGCCACCATCTTGTACCCTCTCCTATCGAAGGCCTTAGTGGCCCTCCCCCGTCAAGTGTGTCTCCTGCAAGAGCGCCAGTTGGGGGTTTTGCCTCTTTAACGCATTTAGTACCAGGCCGCGCTTCACCTTATCCCCAAGCCCCCTCACGTTCCACGAGAGTATTCTAAGAGAGGAACCTCCCGACTGTGACTCAGCGTTCCCCACGTGACTTAGCTGCTCAGTCGCCATTCCCAATCATGCAGACACATATAAACAATTTTAAAAGGATCAGTCGTACCTGTAGGCCTATCCTACCAGCTCTAGCACATATACAGCGAGTATCCATTCCTGACCAACATATTGAATTTCCAACCAAAAACCAACCACCCCCCCCCCCACCCATTCCCTCCCCGCCTCCCTGCTTAACGGACCTTGAATTGCCCGCCTCCCCAACTTAGCAGAGCGCTTAACCCATCCCAAAAACAGAGTGTCTCCCCGAGCAGGCGGCTTCCCTGCATCCTTCGGAGTATCCAGGCCGGTGTCCACTAACGACCTGTGTTCATATTCAATCAGGGAGTCAGTGTTCAAGTCATGCATCGGCTGGCCATGTTATATTCCCCCGGCTGCCGCAGATTGATCCGGTGTCTGTGATTTGCTCGCGCCTCTTCTATCCGAAGTTTGTGAGCCGGTCCGACTATCGTTTCGGTGTCTGTGATGCATTCTGTCCGACTTGCGTTCTACTGTGCCCCAGCCTTCGAGCCAGTCCCTTGCCGCCTCAGGGGAGTCAAAAAACCAGACTTTCTTATCGGTGACCACCCGTAGCCGAGCCGGAAACAGCATGGAGTATGGTAATTCCTGCTCACGCAATGTCTTTTTCACTTCCAAAAAAGTTCTTCTCCGTCGCGTTACCTCCGCCGTGTAATCCGGGAAAAAGGATATGCGCGAGTTTTGAATTTGAATGGCTGGTGCCACTCTGGCCGCCTGGAGGATGGTGTTGCGGTCCCTAAAGTTAAAAAGTCTCGCCAGGATCGGGCGCGGTGAGGCCCCTGGTTTCGGTGTTCCTCCTGGTACTCTGTGAGCCCGTTCCACGGTGAAGAAGTTCGAGAGACCTTTTGGGGCTAGCTGGTTCTTGATCAAGTCCTCCACATATAAATCCATAGCTCCCGTGGTTTCAGATTCCGGGACACCCAAAATGCGAACGTTGTTTCGCCGGGAGCGTCCTTCATGATCGTCCAGCTTCTCCTTGAGCAACTTATTGTCGGCCTGTAGTTTCTCCATTACCACCTGCAAGTCTGAGACGTCCTCCACCAAAGATTTAGCGACTACCTCCACTTGCTTCACCCTTTCGCTCATCTTCTGGAGGTCCGCACGTATCAAAGTTACTTCCGTTGCGGTTGCTCCCACCGTTGCCTGTACTTGGGCCAAAGCGTTCAATACGTCCTCCAAAGTAGCCTTCTTCGCTCCCTCTCCTTCAGAGCCTTTGCCCAGGGATTTGCGCTGTTCCGTTTGGGAGAGTGATTGTTTCTCATAGGCAAATTTATCAAGCTTAGCTTGGGTGGAGGTATTTCTGGACCCTTTGCCCGCCATGTTACCACTCCGGTACTTTCAGCCTGTGGCGGTCCCTTGTGACGGGAGCGCCCGTGGTGAGCGGACTGCCGGGCCGTCCAAGTTGCAGCGGCGTCCAATCTTCATAGCCGTTTGGCTACCCACGGCCGGGTCCGCACTCTGTATTGCAGTCGTGATGATTGCTCAAGATCTAGTTCCAAGAGTATGGTACAGGACGCCCGGCCTTGCAAACGAGAAGGTTCGTGCCCACAGCGTCGGGTGTGATAGAAAATGGCGGCGACTACGCACTCACTTTTCAGGCTTCAGTGGCAATTAGCAGCGCCGTCTTCCACAGCAAAGTCTTGTCTTTGGAGCAAAATGTACAGCCCTTATGTGATCTTTAAGGAGTTTCAAACTTCTATCGCCTCGTCGCAGGGTCTGTACTCGCTGCGGGCACTTCCGGTTAACAGCAGCGACGAGGCTCCACTTCCGCCCGGGCAGCTCCCAAACCAGTCGCCGCGGCTGTATTCACGCCACCAGGCCGCATCCAGAGGTCACCGTTTCCTCCCGTTCCTGGGGCACCAATACTCCCAAAGTTCTCCTCCAAGTGCTGTTCGGTCACCGGGCCTTGGACATCTCGTCTGGGTTCGTTTTTGTGCGGATAGGCATGCGGATTGATGCAGAAAGCCGCCTTACTCCGGGAGCCTCTCTAGTTTGCTGCTGCCATCATCGCTAGCCACGCCCCCCTAAATTGTAAATTTTGACCAGCCATACAGCTCTTTGTGCACTTCTGTTCTTTAATGACGACTCAGTTTCTATTCAGATTTAGCTCTGGCTTATTTTTACCAGGTGTTGACTTGCAACACCATTGAGATGTCCTTCCACCTCTCAGGAATTTTCTATCCATGGGCCCCCTTACGAGGGATGTGGCCCCGTCTCCTTGATTGGCTCCAGGTGTTCCTATACAGGGTCTCACTAAGACGCAAGTACTGCCAACATTCCCTGTCTACCTACCAGCATCATTACATGTTTTTAATGAAGCACCAGGATTCTTTTATGGGGCTTGTCACTCTGATGCACATGCGTTTTATGACATATATATGTATACCACCAGACTGGTACACCACTTTCAGACTAACTGGGCCATTCTATTACTTGACCCGCCAACCAACACTGAATATTTTTTGACATTACCAGTTTTCCATCTTAAAATTTCAGCCCGCTTTATCTTGCCCTAGTTTTATAGGTCTTTTATTCAATTTGGTGCACACTAGTCACCTCATACTACACTTCCCAGAAAGCAGGGGGAAGTTTCATGCTTTTCTATTGATTGACATCCCGCGGTATACTACAACTTCCAGGATGCTTAGGTCATTCTTTGGTGAGTTAGAAACGTTTTCTAATAGGGAATAGAAGTTTCCCTTTACATATCCATCTGGATGGTGAAAGTGCCACAATGTCAGCTGGCGGTTCTACCATTGATTTTGGTAATTCCGGAATCCGTACTCAATTCGTAACAGCAGTGCCCTTCTGCGCTATCCTTCAACTACATTTCCGGGGCACTTGCTTGCGATTGTTCCTGGCGTATGCGGCTCGCATCCCTGACTTACACCGCGACCCCGCTTCTGTCTGAATATTACCATAACTCGGTAAGACTCCCCTGCCCCCCAGACATACTACTATGCGCAGTATTTCACAGCATGGTCAGGACCTCACCATTTCTTGTTTTTTCAGCTCGGTCATTAAAGTCTCGAGAAAGCTAGTTTCCCACCCGGTTACTTCAGACCCATTATTACAGCCAAGAGGAAGATTTAAAACCCTCAGCGCCATTTGGCGTTTTTTAGGTAAGAGGCCTTCAGCCCCTGTCTGCACCATTGATTACTTGGGTCACGGCAGGAGTTAGTTTGTGTGGGCTTCTGGCTCTTTGGATTTCTTGGCTTTACTACAATTATTTCCTGTTTTCTGTTGACAGGTAAATACTACCCCTTCGTGGGGCGAGGGGTTCGTGAACATTAGAAAAACAGCCCCTGCAGGACACTGTTGGACTCTTATTAGGTGAGCCCTTAAGGCTAAGAGATTAACCTGACGGTAGATTGTGTTATAGCAGGTACACTCTTGGTTTTTCCATCTCTGTTTCTTCCTTTGCCTTTCTATTCCCCTATCTTTTCTTAGGAGGAATTGACAACTGCGTTAAAGGTTGACAAGATTCATTAATGTCACACTGGTAAGCT
Source organism: Lissotriton vulgaris (assembly GCF_964263255.1). Lineage (NCBI taxonomy): Eukaryota > Metazoa > Chordata > Amphibia > Caudata > Salamandridae > Lissotriton > Lissotriton vulgaris. The sequence goes on along the minus strand of NC_141694.1, from coordinate 656,583,276 downwards.
CGAATGATTTCACGGTGTAGTAGTGCTCTTAGGTTATTGTTTTAAGATCGGTCAAAGATACAGTCTCTTTTTTTCTTGTCTTTACAGATTTTGGTTGGTCCTGAGGAGAATCCCAATAGATGTAGGGATTCGAAACGCGTAGACTATCGGGCCTGCCCAGTTGCTCTTTTGCTAATTTCTTTAGCAAATCTTGTGGCAATAATACACCTAACCTTGTTGTATTTTGTGAATGAATTCAACTGTTTAAATTTATTTAGTTTGATTGAGTACTTGTTTGAATGAATGCGTGAGGTTTGATTGTGATATGGTTGAATAGCGAAGAATGTAGGTACGTGTGATTTTTGTGTCCATTTTTGTGTCCATTTTCATTGTTGGTACATACTTTAGTTGTCCTTGTGTCTGAATTTCAAATGATTTACTAAAAAAGTATTTTCTAAATAAATAGCTAATAAATAGCACCCAGATGCATTGAACTGTGGTCTATGCATTTGTGTACATTTTTTTGTTTAAAGTAAGGTATCAGTATTGGCATTTCTTCTTGTTGTTCAACTTTATTAGGCTCAGCCTTACTGATTAGAGCCATACACTCTTTTGTTATTAGTCATTTCAAGGAAGACACATTAACTGCATTCCTTCTGACCACAACTGAAAACTGTAGTTGTGCCATTCCTCTAAAAATGCAACTGTGGGTATCCAGTTTATGTGTTCATGTGCCATTCCTTTACGGGGAAAGAACTACTCCGCCCAGGCTCCTTCACTGCCAGGAGGTAGACCAGCTGCACCAGGACCAACTTAAGACGCCATTGTTTACCGCTGCATGGGAAACGCCACTCCTTTTGGGGCCAAGGCTCCTTCACCTCCAGGATGCAGACCAGCTGCACCAGGTGCAGCTTAAGGCGCCATGGTCTACAGCGATGCAGGACACGCCATTCCTTACCCAGGCCAGGACCAAAAGCCCCAGGCTCGTTCACCATCAGGAGGTGGACCAGCTGTACTGTGTGCAATTTAGGGAACCACTGTTTGGTGCAGTGCAGGACGCACGTGGGGTGCCCATCCCACCTCTTTAGGTCAGGGCCGGACCGGCCATAGCAGGCACCAGGCGTTTCCCCGGGAGGCCGCTAGGGTGGGGGCCGGATCTGGGCTCCTGGGGGGCCGTTTTTGTTACCGGGGTCGGCAATATCGGCCCCCTGTAACAAAATCGGCCGAAACTGGCCCTCGCAAACTGCTTGGATGCACTCCCCTCACCCCAGGGTGGGCCAGCTGAGCAGTTTGCCAGGGCCAGTTTCTGTTCCCAGTCCGGCCCTGCTTTAGGTTCCCACATTTGTTTGGACTTCCAACAGGGCCTTTGTGACTGAAAACTCATGGGGAAGAGAAAAGTAATGGCCTCGTCTAAGGTGGGTAAGGATCACTCTTCCTCATCCCTAGTCACAAGTTTTTAGGTCTCGCCTAGCTTCACAGCGCATCCGTCGCTCGCTCTGCGAAATCTATTGTCGTCGGGTTGCTTTTGGAAGTGGGGTGGAAGCTCCGCCTCTGCTTTTCATTGGCACGCCTCACACACTATGTTAAACGCATGCTTTTGATTTGCAGTGAGGCTTTTTGGTCCCCTCCCTGTCTCCTTTCCGGCTTGCCCACCGAGACTGGATATTGTGCTCACAATGGCATCTCTTCTGCCTTGTTTTTATCTAGACACCAGAGTAGGCACGGTTGCCATGTCCGGGTAATTGACGCTGTCTGCTCTGCTGATGGGTGGCGACGGTGGTGCGTGTTACTTCAATGGATTGCGCTGCTTAGGGGCACTCAGGACATTTTAGCCGGAGCCCTGGGTGTGGGCTCTGCGGAACTGAAGAGATCGCAGAGAAGGTGCTGTGGAGGCCTGTTCCTGCCCTTGCCGCTGTCCAGCAGAGATTGGCCAGAGGAATACCGTAACAGGTCACCTCAGCTGCGGGAGTCCGGGCGAGGCGTGTCGCCCTCGGCATACAAAGGAGCTGATTACTCATGGACCTATAATCAGGCCTCTTTAAGGTGTAATCGCTCCTGCAGGGTTCTTTCTCTTTTAGCAAAAAAGTTGTTACTCTTCTCTGTTTCATCAACCGACAGTCACAAGTCTGTGAAGCCTTTTCTTCACTTTCTCTTGAGAATAATGAACACGGGTGGTACTCGTGCAGTTTAGACCACCACTCTCCTGTGCCGTTGCTGTCACTATACAGCCTCGCGTACTCACCTTTTCCTGATGGTCTCTCTAGATTCAGCTGTCCTCTCCTGTGCCCCTAACACACACA